>NC_089551.1:3925713-5234284 GCF_040115645.1 Euwallacea fornicatus
TTACTTTGGAGCATGTGCACAACATTTATTTATTTGCGTCTTTTTGAGTTTCATTATTTTTGTTTTCCGTAGATTAGAAACGGCCCACAAGCTTCACCGACCTAATACTTCGATGAGAAAAACAAAAAATTGTCATTCCAGAATGCATCTTAGTTACCTTTAGTTCCTAAATATTGTTTATTTAAATTCTGAATATTGAAAAATCTGTATTAGAGGCAAATAAGAGCAATGACGTATAGATAAATTCAACAAACCAGAAGTGAAATCGGACAGCGGTAAGTATGATTTTACTTACCTCTTCATTAAAAGTATTATCTGAATATTAATGAGTAATAAAATGTTAGAAAAAATTATTCAAAAAATTCTAGAACGGGGATTTTGGTAACGTTTGGATCTAAACATGCGAGAAATGGCCACTGAAACTTGTATAACACAGAGGCGTCGCGATATCGAGATTATTACCAAAATATTTTATTTCCAATGTTTTCACTCGCAGTTCTTCCTAAAATATTCGTATGAACGGCAAACAAATGACAGAAGCGTAATGATTTTTATTCTCTGAAATCAATTGCCAATTTTTTAATCATGGTAAAGTATAAGTCCTCCCAACAAAGCGTCTTTCTTAATTCTCCAAAAGTGATATAGTTGTTTCTAATCATCTCCAAACGACGCGATACTGCGAAATCGGGTAAAATGAGGAGAAATAACAAGGTGAATAACGAGGCTCTTATTGGCAGATTATATGTATATGTCTTAGTTAAAAAACCGATAAATTATCGGCTAATTTTATGTCAGCAAATTTTCGCCATTTAATTCATTGTCAAAGTTGAAACAAATTAATTGGTAAAATGTGCCTTAAAAAACGTAGTAGATGACCATCAACAGTTCCAAAAATTCTTACAGATATTACAGAAATATTTTCCAACGATGTTGTCATATACCGGGTGGGTTTTTTTTGCAAGTATTCCGGTTAGAATACTTGAAAACGGTTGGCTCTATACAGGTAATGGAAAAATTCAAGGACATATCTTTATAATGTGATGAGAGAAGATGATTAAGGGTGTGATAAACTTACTACCCTCTGCCCAATTCACCCTGGCAACCCTAATTCATTTTTATTTCAAACAACATAGGTATGATTACGACAAATCGTCGAAAAGTATTTTCATTAAGTTTTTGAATGGTACCAAAGCTTCCGTAATTCCGCTCTTAAATGTACTCGATAATGCCTAAAATGCAGAATTCATAAAACACCTAGGAGTATATATAATTAATTTATATTCATTTGGGAATAGAATTGATAATTAATTCTAAGATTTATTGTAATTAAATGAAAGGGTAAGATTTGCCGCTCAATATTTATATTTTTTTATAACATTCGTTATTTGCCATGAAACATGCAAATAAGCTTAACGTTTTCGACACGCATTGACAAAAGACTTCTTAGGAATTGCACGATACTCAGTACTAATTCGCTGTTTTAACTCAATTGTTTCTGGTTGGGTTGTGAACATTACAGATTTCAAGTAGTTCCACAAAAAGAAACCTAAAGGCGTGAGATCGGGAGACTTAGGGGGCCATTCTATCGCCCTTCTCTTCCCAATCCATGTTGCGGGGTGATTGTTATGCGACCAGTGCTTAATGGATTAAAAAAAATGTGGCGGGGCCCCGTCCTGTTGAAATTTCAGTAAATTTTCACCCAGTTGTAATTTTCGTCCTGCTGATGCTCTAGCTCATGGATTATCAAAAGTTCAGTAGCATTTTCTAGTAGTAGATTTCACCCATCTAATTACGGTTAACAAACAAACGTCGTATAATACCATCTCCAAAGATTTCGGTCTAAACATTCCGTTTTTGTGAATATTGAGTGCTTTCTTCTCTCATAGCATGAGAGTTTGAATCACGTCAGATTCTACAGTTGTGCCTATTGTGATTACCATTCCAGTAATATGTGTATTCATCACTGTTATTACGTCACCGAAGCAAACATTTAGAGGTGGTCAGGGTTGGTTGGTAATTAAAGTTTGGGTCACTTCGCTACATTTAATTCGTCGGTCTGCACCATCTTCAGTCAAGTTCTGATAAAGATTAATTTCGTATGGATGAAATTTATGGAATTTTAGAACTTTTCGGACTTATACCGTTGATAGTCCAGTTAAATTGGTGTTTGATAGATTGATGGATTCTGGGCAAATCGCCCGAGAACTTGGGTCTGCGTAAGCTCATTTAATATCTTAGGTTGACTCTTATTGGCGACAAAGCCAAAGCACAAGCACAAGCTGTTTCTTCAAATTTCTGTATTGATTTTCCGACGTAGGGAAGGCTGATGTTTCTTCCAATATGCCGCTGGCAAAATATTTCTATGGTTGATAAAAGACAACGATCCTCATCACCATAAATAAAAACGATTTCAACTGGTTTCGCAACTGAATAAACCACATTTCAATTGAAAATTTGCGAGAAGAAGCACAATGTGAAACTCAGATAATAAACGACGCCTCACTAAGTAGAAAAATATTCATTAATATCAACAAAAGAAAAATACCTCATTTTTTACATTTAACATTATTATTAATTCTTTAATAACAACGTGCATCGAAAACGTGATTATCATTTGTACACTTTACATGGAAAATAACCAACACCTATTATATCAAATTATTGCTGAGCGGCAAATCATACGCTTTGTTTAATTACAATAAAACTTTGAATTAATTATCCGGTCTCAATTATTCCTGATTGAAAACCATTTGATTGTACGTCTAAGTGTCTAACTCATGGATATTGCATTTTAGGCATTATCGGATACATTTGGGGGCGGAATTCCAAAAACTTTGGTACCATATATTGTATTAAAAATAAGTTATTGTCGATATGTGGAGCCTTATGTAGAACACGATATACAGGGTGTCTCAGAATGAGGGGATCAAGGCTAATCACATATTCCTTGGTAAAAAATATGTCGATTCATGGTGATATACTTATACACGAAATTGTCTCCTTCTGGAAATACAGCCCGTCAAAGTTTCATTTTTTTTAAATTTTCCAAATAAGTCGAAAACGGCTATATGAATTGTAACGAAATTTGGTGCATAGTCTTTCTGCTTTTCGGGACACATTAGACGAGAGCTATTATTCCAAAACCATCAGGGATAGTGGTCAATTCCTAGAAGGTCGAATATTAAATACACCAGAACTTTTTTATTTGCTCATAAAGACGATTGGTTTTTTTATGTGGAATTTCCGGTCTTTTATGCAACTTTTTTTCATCTCTTATTGAATTTTGATTTGGAGCCTCAATTAGACGAAAAAAATGTAATTCTTTATTTCGATTTTTGGAACCGCTGGGTAATTGACAAGAACACGGTCGCGAGCTCAGCTCATTCTTGACAATATCAGTGAACGCAGAGTCTTCAGATTTGGCTAGGTTTCATAGGTTTTAAAAAAGGTTTGAAGAATGTATACGGTTGGAGAAAAAACAGATATATTATTCACAGTGAGATTTTGCCAGGGAAATTATCATAAGAATGCGAGAGTTTATGCGGAAAGATTTCCAAACCGGATTGGAAAAAAACCTCCAGTAATTTGGCAGTTTTGCTGCTCAACGTCATGTATGTGGACGTTACAGGGCGCTATCGGTCGAACAAGAAGAAGACATTTTAGAGAATTTGGAGCAGAATGCCCATAACAACATGAAGAGATTAAAACTTCAACTTAACATTCCAAAAACATAGAAACAGCTGATGGAACGCGCAACTATCCAATGATGTTGCGAAGAATGAGTTTTAATTTTCTCCGACGTGTGAATTTTTATGCTCATTAACGGGGTGGTTATATTGAGCATTTATTAAATTAATTGTTTATAGAAATGTATGCTTTTATTTCCTTGTGAGGGCTCTGCATTCACATATATTGTCGAGAATGAGTTGAACTGGTGACCGCGTTCTTGTCAATTAACCAGCAGTTCCAGAAATCGAAATAAAGAATTACATTTTTTTCGTCCAGTTGAGACTCCAAATGAAATTTCAATAAGTGATAAAAAAAAGTTGCGTAAGAGATCGGAAATTTCACATAAAAAACCAACCGTCTTCATAAGCGAATAAAAAAGTTCTGGTGTAATTTAACATTCAACCTTCTAGGAATTTTCCACTACCTCTGATGGTTTTGGCCAAAAGCAATCGACATATTTTTGACCGATGAATATGTGGTTAAGTCTTGGCCCCTTCATACTGGGACACTTTGTATAAAACTTGGCAGAGGACAATAGAGGAACTTAGACAGGCTACCCATTTAGCATTTCAAAATCTACAAAGCACCCCATAGCATTTTTCAGTGAATTAAGTAAAATTATACAAATGTGCCAGCTTTGTATTAGAGAAAATGGCAACCATTTTGAACAAGGTCTCCAAAAAAATACCTACAATCTAGTGGTTTTTGGTCTTTAATATAAATTTAATAAAAATAGCTCTGTTCGGCCTCTAGTTTCTCAGGATTGAGAGTAGCGGTTTGCGAAAATCTGAGCCAAAATCAAATATTATATGTAAAATAATATCACTTTTCACTGGCAATCTAAAGCCTTTTTAAAATAATATAAATACTAACGTTCTATTTGAACCGAAGTGTCGATTATTATATATTTATGGACAGCTCTTAGTGAGCAGAATGCAACTAGCAATTAACATACAGGGTGTCCCATTTAAGAAGTCTCAACTCTGGTAATTTCTTTAAATATGGAGAAACCTAATAACAAACTGAGTACACCACTGGAATCTCAATTTAAAAAATTTGTGAGATTCCGCTTTTACCTAGTCGGTAAGTTATAAGGTAACTGAAATACGATAGATGTCTGAAAATGTACAATTTTCAATTTCGCCCGGTATTTCAAAAAGCGAGAACGCCCTGATACATCTGTTTGCGACATCGTGTGTTTTACAAAAAAGTGGTTCAGGTTTGCGAAAACTCCAACCCTCTAACTCTAGCAATAACGGTTCTTAAAAATGAACATCCCGTACATAGGTACGGTTCGAAAGATTTTTGAAGATATTTTCTTATTCGTATTTTGCTCAATACGCTAGGGAGAACCTAAGAGGAACTAACCTAACTACACTCACTTTCATATGAAATGCACCATCCAGTAATACTAATAATTAAGTCTCGTAACTTTGGCAAAATAATGCTTCATAATGGAGTATCAAATGATCAGACTTTCAGTAAAAAAGAAAGAATGCTAGTGGTTTTTTGTCATTGACCTTTTAGATTTTTTATTCAATTATAAATAAATAAAATAATTTTTACGTGGAAATATTAGTTTATTTTGTTGTTGAACTGTGAACAAAACATCTCAAAATGCCCCCAGTGAGACGGCGTCGAAATTTTTCCCACGTTTCGGATTTTGATAGAGGGCGAATTATCGACATGAAGGAGGGTGGACTTTCTTTTCGTGAGATTACCCGAAGAATGAATCGGAACCACATCACGATTGCGAGAATATGGTCTTCATGCTCTGAACAAAGGATTCAGCAACATCGTCCAGCTGGACGTCTTCCCCGTAGCAGCAATGCACGTGAAGATCGACTTCTTAGACGGACGGCCATTGGTGATCGATTTTAAACAACAATGTCTGTTGCAGTAGATTGGATGGGAGCTCTAAATCGTCGGGTGTCGATGGCAACAGTTTACAGAAGAACTTCGTCTTTTGGCCTGCATTCATATCGCTCAAATCTACGACTGCCACTAATTGCCCAACACCAAGCTCCCAGATTGGCCTGGTGGCAAGAACGAGTTGATCGGAGTCATGAGTGGAACAATATCGTCTTCAGTGACGAGTCGCGATTTTGTTTATGAATCAATGATGGTCGTAGAAGAGTCAGACGATACCGAGGTGAAAGAAAAAATTTGCAATTTTGTGAAAGGTGCCACACACCTTTAACACCTGGTGTTAAACTAACCTGGTGTTATGGTCTGGGGTGCGATATGTGTTGGTCGAAGATCTTCTCTTGTGTTCATTCCAAGCACCCTAAACGCACGTCGCTACATTAACAATATTCTGAAGCCAGTATTAGTACCCTTCATGCAAACTTTACCAAATGGCATTTTCCAATAGGATAATGCAAGACCACAGTGCGAACATTACTCGAAAATACCTGGAAGAAGTACAATTGGAAATACTGCCTTGGCCTGCGCGGTCACTCATCGAATATCTTTGGGACATGACGAGTCGCCTCTTCGAAATTTGCCGAAGCCTCCAAACAATGTGGACGACCTACATCATCTTGAGGTAGCATGGAATGAAATACCCCAGGAGGATATTGATCATTTGTTGCAAAGCATGCCGCGAAGAGTACGTGCTCGCATTGCCGTACGCGGCGATGTCACTCATTATTAATTTTTTAATTAACAAATATATCTTTTTACTGAAAGTCTGATCATTTGGTACTTCATTATGAAGCATTATTTTGCCAAAGTTACAAGACTTAATTATTAGTATTACTGGGTGGTGCATTTCATGTGAAAGTGAGTGTAAATTGAATAGTATTAACAATATTAATTACTAATTAACGTTAATATTCGCTGACATTTAACGAACAAATTTTCAAACAAACGATTTTTTAAACAAAATGACGTCATCATTCGAGTACAATCCGACGATTTAGTCATTGATAATTTTGAAAAAAATCATCTCTCATGTGTGTCAAGTCCAAGTAGGCTTTGCATGATTTGTAGACAAAACAGTAACGCTCCCGCAATGGCGTTGTCGCGTCTCAACTCGTCTCGCATATGTGGAATATCGAGTGAAATTTTAGGCAAATAAGTGCCAAATTGGCATTATAAATTAGCAGTTACTTACATAAAACCGTTATGTGTGTTCGTTTAGGGCACTTTCGCGTTTAAAATCGGTAAAAACACTATTTCCAACATTCGATTGGTTTGACAGTTCCGCGAAATATTTTGGAGGTTATGTTCGGGCCGCCGAGGACACTTGATGATTAGGTGTTCATTGTGTGGGATTGGAGACCAGTAATAGTCAGAAGTCGGGATAGAGCTGAATCTTAATGTAAGTACTGAATGTTGGTTGATACGAAAAGTGGAAAAAAGTGTGGAATTTCATTAATGAATATTTATTTTAAATTGTGTAAAAACGGCTGAAACTTGCGGAAAATAATCAACAATGTTTTATGCTTTTCCAAATGGTCAGATTAAACTCCGGTCATATTTTATTGTGAGTCTACAGTTAAATCTAACAGATGAGCATGGCAAATCCGTCAATATCACACAACTTTGGTTTTTTTTCATGAACCACCCTGTGTCTTCTTTTACATATGAAAAGATCTCTTTCTGGCTATTTCAGTGATTTTTGTCTTAAAGAAAACCTTATAGAAATACAGCAGACGCTCGACAACGTAAACTAATTCAAACTAAGTGTCGTTCGCATTATCGAAATATTTACATCAGCGAATGCGATTTAACTAATTAGCGATTTATTAAAGAAACTTTTAATACATACAGGGTGTCTCGTATTAATAAGCCATGAACAGGATATTTTTTTATGCGAAAATAATTAGATTTATTTAGACAGTTTTTTCGTTCGCACTTTATATTCGTCACACAGGTTGTTGAAGTTAGTAAAAAAATTACTTATGTTAATATCTTGAGTGTTTCTTAAGAGGTCTTAATGAAATTTTACAGTGATATATAGTTCTATGCGAAGCACATTATGTATGATTTGGATTCAAAAATTGAGAGAAATCATGAAGAAAGTGGGGTGTCGCGTATATGTTGTCCCCCCAACTTTTTTACGTGCGCCAATGGTGAATATATTTAGTTATTCAAATTAGTTGTTTCTTTGTCTGGATTTCATCATTCACGTAAAATTTTGATTACTTAGGAAGATATTTCAGCTTATTGTCCCCCAATACTTACCTTCTACAAGTTATTTATTTAATTGAAAGGAAAACGAAATTTTACAAATTGTACATGACACTCCGGATATTAGCACCAGAATGATTGATTTTTAAATAAAAAATCAAGACGTGTGCAACAATCATCACAAGTGCAACAATCATTAAATCGGCAATCACGCATGTTTTCGACCAACGTTTTTAACACAAATATAAAATGGAAGTCAAGTATTGGAGGACAATAAGCTGAAATAACTTCTTAGCAAGTTATAAATAAAAATTTTACCAGAATGAATAATTTAGAGAAAGAAATAAATGAGTTGAATAAGTAAACAAATGCACCATTGGCATTCCCAATAAAAAGTTGGAGAAGGGGGGACGTGTATATGACTCCCCTTTTTCTCCTTTGTTTCTCAACATTTATTTACCGAAATCATAGGAAATGTGCGCTTAATCGAACTATGCATCACTGCAAAATTTCATTAAGATATGTTAAAAACACAAAAATTATGAATAAGAGTAATTTTTTACCAACTTTAACAGCCTGTGTAATGAGTATAAAGCGTCAAAGAAAAAAATACCTTAAGAAAGTCTGACTATTTTCACAAAAGGAATCTCCAGCTAGCGGAACGATCTAATAATACGAGACACTCTGTATATACAGGGTGTTTGGTAAAACGGTATATTTTTAACTGCAAAACTGAAGGGGTCATTTTGATTCTGCATAATCATATTGACCCTTATAAAACGTCTAAACTTTTTTGAAATATTGACTCTTTCAGATTTTTATATGAAATAATTGAATTAATACAATTAAGTTCACTTTTTTTTTGTATTAAATATTTTCCGCTCTCGGAATAATTTTTTATTAAAATACCCTTAAATGAACGTTTACAAAGCAAAACAACAATTAATTAAAAATTATTATTAGAAACAATTATGTGGACAAATTAATGTGTTAAAATACTTTGGTTTCAATTTATCCTTCCGATGAAAAAAACTTTCCAATGCAGCGCTAAGTCAAGAAATTTAAATAGTCTTAAAAACTTCTCTACTGTATATTTCTTCAAATAATATACGACACTATGGCAAAATTATAGTTCACAAAACTAAAAATAAAAAAATATATTACTCATAGTAAGAAAATAAAGGACTTTAAATTTAAATAAGTACATATTAATAATTTTAAAATTTATAGCGTTAGTTGTAATTTAGACAAACTGGTTTTAATTAATTTTCTTTTCAAAATGAGACCCTTCATTTCTAGGCCATTTAGCTGCTTCATCTACTTTGCCCTTCCGACTCATTCTCATTAGTTGATATTTCAAAAACCAAGAGACTTTGTATAAGGATATACAGGATGTTACTTAATGATAGGCCATAGTTCCAAGGACGCATTCTTAAACTAAATTTAAATAGAAAAGTTCATATACAGATGTGTCCTAGAAAGTCTAATTTTCAAGATACAGTGTCAAAATAAAAAAAAAAAAAATTTTAAATTAATATCTCAAAGATCGTTTTGCTGATTTTATTAATATTTGACTCTGTTGGTCATTTTAATAAATTTCCACTAACTATATGATAATTGTGAGTTCCGATGGCGTTTCGGGGGGCAGTCTTACCAATAATGTTAACGAAAAAAAATA
Source organism: Euwallacea fornicatus (assembly GCF_040115645.1). Taxonomy (NCBI): domain Eukaryota; kingdom Metazoa; phylum Arthropoda; class Insecta; order Coleoptera; family Curculionidae; genus Euwallacea; species Euwallacea fornicatus. The sequence continues at coordinate 3,935,258 of NC_089551.1, forward strand.
CATGCCACTGATTTTTTTTTAAGTTTTGTATTTTTTTTTTTGAATTAAACAGCTAGAAGGACAACTTTTTTGTGTCTTGTTATTATTTCGTATCTTATTGCGTTTTCGAGGAAAAAATAAAAACCAATTTATTGCATATCGAAAAACTATTGAAACAAAATCAAGTTAATTTTGTTCGTTGCACGGTATGTACTTATAAGCCATTTTTATAATCTAATAAATAAAAAGTAATAACAATTTAACATAATATTCACAAAAAATGTAGGAAATGGTCACTTCCGCTTCTATGCAGACTCCTGCTGTTTTTCTCGTGGAGTTTAAAATTAATAAAAAAAAACAATATATTTTTTAGCTTTGAGACCCTTCATCTGGAAAACTAGACTTTTTAGAATGTTTATATGAACTCTTCTATTTGAATTTAGTTTAGGAGTGCGCTCTTGGAACTACTGCCTATCATTAAGTAACACCCTGTATATGGTTATATAGATTCACAATGACCACATCTACCTTCCATTGACGACTTTCTATCGTTCTACCAAACACTATATGTCACAAAATAGTATTCTAATAGTGATAAGTATTTTTTAATTTCACGAAAAATAATCTAAAATTTTAGTCTGCGTAGGTTGACGCTTAACATTGTCTTCCAATGCTTACGCCCGCAATTTTCGAAGAACTGAAATATCCTTGTATGACACTTCTTGTCGTTCAGCCCAATCTAAAACTTGGTTAAAACTGGCGTAGCTTGCACGTCAGTCGCTACACTTCTAATTTCAAAGGGACTGTCCTGATCGTCCTCACTGTCTATATCTTCATTCTTATTAACATCATTAGTCTGCTTGTGTTTGTTCCATAAAATAATATTAGCTGTAATGCAAACAATGTTGAGATTCACTATTTACAATAAATCAAGAACATCTAATCATGCACTGACAAGAACATCAGCATTGGATCGCAATCGTTGCCCAATTGCTCTCAACTGAACATAATCTTCATCTTGATCGTTGGTATAAAAGAGAGTGTTACAACATTTTTGAATAGTTTACTGATTAACTGCATTCCAGGCCATATGTAAATTTAAATCACTTTGTCGTAATGTTACCTGTCTCAAAGTCTCAAATGTTTTCAAGATTCTTTGATAAGGCAAACGACAGTAGAAATTTTTGGTAGTCTAGTTTGGTGAATTTTATCACGTTCTGGTCCATGGGTTAAATTAATGGAGTTACGTTGGGCGGTATGTAGATAACAAAAATTGACCCGTCTTCGCTCTTCAGTTGCTGCTCTGGAGGATGACTTGGTGCATCATCTAATAGTAACAACGCTTTTATTGGAAGGTACTGTTTTTTTAGAAATTTTTTACCTAAAAATTAAAAATTTTCAAATTGTGGGCATATGGAACATTTGGGGTTAAAAATTAATTCATTGTCATACAGCGGGGAAAAAAGCGTTTGTTGAACAATTGTAGGGAAACACTGGTGGTCATCCAAGCGGGTTTCGAACAGTCATAATCAAGAGGGATAATAAAATTTTTAATTGAGGACAGATTTTTTGCTTTTTCTATTATCGTTGGCTTTATTTTATGTGTCGCCAAGAACTGTGTGTTTAAGCCATCGTTCGTTTTTCTTATTGATATAGTATGAATTTTATGTTTATATTGAAGCAACATTTTTATTATCACGTATTTACATTGCCGAGCGTCTGCTGTATCAATTTTTTTCAGCAATCCGGCCTGATGTCCACTATGAGTAATGTTTAATTTAACCTTACTAGCGGCGCCCAACTATGTTCAAGTTTTCGATCGATTCTCCATCTAAAGTCGATGAGTTAAGATTCAGGGATGATTGAAGATTTTATGAAATTGCGATTTGATCAAATAAATTTAAACGAGCATTTAACGCTTGAATCTAAGTAAAAGTAACTAAGTAAATGGCTAATTCGCTTGAAATCGAGGCGCCCTCCGTCCAGACTTCGCTCTAATGATGGATGATCTAAGACAAAACTTCAAATTTTTATTAAAGGTCAAAAGTTAACAATGTTTGTAACGGAAAATACCAACAAGAAACCTATTGCAATAATTACATTAATAATGCGTATGAACTATTCAGATCCATTCTTTATTCGCTTGGAAAATAAAATATGTACATATGTTACTCGAAGTAAAAGGTCTTTGTTGTATTTCGCCCAGTGCAGCCTTCGGCTGCTCTTCAACGCTCTGAATCCAGCACAAAAAGACCTACTTTTGTGCTTAATAAATTCGTTATAAAATTCCGAAAAGAAATCGAATAGGTGAGTAATAAAACAGGACTTTATAAGTAACAAAGCAATTGGCCCAAAATCAAGTTACTTTTTTTGTCGATAAGCGTAATTTTCCGCTGGTGATATCTGGTGCTATAGTGACGCTAACAACAGCTTGATTTACGCCCTCTGACAACATTGTTCCTATTCACTTGTGTCGGTAAAGTAGATATTTTTACGTAAATATTACAGATACTGTTTCACGGAATGTGTTTCGCGTTTTACTAATAGATTGCGCTACCATGATTCTGATCTTGAATATCAGTCTATATTACGGGTATTTAGACAATAGAGAGTAGCCTAGATTATGAGGATTACAGTGAATGAATATCATTATCGTCACGGGAGGAGATGATGCGATTACTAGTATTTATTAGTATCCATTGATTACTGGTATCAAAAATAACTGTTTAGGTGCGGAAATTTCCAGTGACTAATCATTAATTCACGCAAACAGAGGTTTTAAAGAAAATTGATATACTTTGCCTCTTTTCCAACTAAATTGAATAGTTTCCCTTTTATTATATGACGAGAAACTCGCACGAACTTGCGAGCTGAAAATAACATTTCTTATGTTTTTAATAAAAACACCTGGATTCGAAAATGTTCACTTTTATTTCACCTTCATGTGTTCGATAATATAGATATACATACGATTACTACAAACGACAGTTTTACGGAATAATACAATAATTTAGGCCATTGGCTTTGTTTCTCATCGAACGAAAACCTCCGGCTCAGACTTACCCGTACAGTACGTTATTTGTTTAATTTAATTAATTTTTAATGTAATATTTGAAATAAAACATGTCTTAATAGCTCTACAGGACATTCACGGCCGATCTAATCGGGGTTCGAAGGATGAAAATGGTCTGGCACTTCTTGATTTGGGATACGAAAGAGAATGGCCAGAAAACATAAATAAATCGATAAAGCTGCTTTGTACCTAAAACTTATCGATACTTTCGCCTTTAAAACAAATAGATAACTAGTGCATTATTTGTTATGGGATATCAATTTTGTCCTTTAACACTTCAAAAATCAGCTAGCTACAATTATAATTTCACATATGCGCAAAGTACATTCAGTATAATATATAAGTAGGTATTATTGCAAGGCTCCCGACACAGGCACCACATTTAGTTTAAAAAGAAATTTAAGACCTCACAAAATACAGTCTTATCACAGAACAAAAAAAAGTATAAAAAACAAGCTATTTTCTACAACAAATTATCCTACAAAGTTTACAGGGAGTTTTTGTGAACAGTCTTATGAAGCCCCAGCGTACTGTATTACGCTATACCTCACTGGCGACAAATCCATAGTTGTGTTCTCCATCGACTTCTGGATCATTCTCGATCTTTTTCTTGGAGGTAGGCTTAGCTCAGGGTCGGGGGAAGCCGGTGGAGTAACCGAAGGTGTCGGCGACACTGGATTAGAGTTGGGCGGGGTCATTGCCCGTTCCTCTTCAGAGTAACTCATTTCATCCATCGCGAGGGCGGCCTCCACCCTCTTCCGAATTTCGTCCCCGTGAGTGAGAGGAACAATAGGTGCAGAATTCGTACTGAAGTACGGGGAGTGTCTTAAAGGTTGGGTCGCGGGAGACTTCATAAAACTCAGGAAAATGTCTTGGTTCGATGCTGCATAAAATTCCGCGTTTTCCCTGGCAGTTGCTGCGGCGGCCAGAAGTTCAACTCCGGCAGAGGTTGCTGGATAAGCCGTTTGAAGGTACGGTGGCGGAGAGGAATACAAATAGTACAAGTCCTCAGACTCCGGGGATCTTTGTCGTGATGGACCCAATTCATCTTCCATCGAACTCTTGGAGTTCTCCTTGTCGCTCACTCCAGACTCGCTGGACGGATTGGAAGATGGCGGCGTGGGCGGTTGTGGGGGATGTTGGACCGCCACTGATACGCTTTCTGAATGGCTCTTAATGTGTGCTTCCATGTTCTTCTTGGAGGTAAAGGTGTCATTGCAAATGGTGCATTTATACACCTTTTCCCCGTAATGCGCCACTTGATGCAGCTTCAGAACGTGGTTATAACCAAAAGATTTTCCACAAATTTCACAAGAGTAAGGTTTTTCACCCGTGTGCGTTCTGGAATGAACTTTCAGCTGCTTACTACATGTAAAACCTTTTTGGCATACAGTGCAAACGTAGGGCTTCTCTCCAGTATGAGTGCGCATGTGTATCACCAGTTGTCCAGACTGGATAAAGGTCTTTGAGCACACCGTACACTTGTGGGGACGTTCTCCAGTATGTATGCGCATATGTCGGTGCAATTTTCCTGAATGTTCGAATGCTCTGGAACAGACTTCGCATTTGTACGGCCGCTCTTTGGTATGGATGCGTCTATGGACACTCAGGTTTTCTTTCACACTGAAACTTTTGTCGCAAAATTCGCATCTGAAGGGCTTTTCTCCGGTATGAGTGCGGTAATGACGAGTTAAACGAGCAGGAACGGCAAAAGTTTTCGAGCAGATGTTGCAACGGTACGGATCTGGACTTTCATCTTTGAGGTGGACTTGGCGCTGGTGCGCCTGCAGGGCCGATTTGGAAGAAAACATTTTGCGACAGGTGACACACTGTTCAACTTCCTGATGGGGCTTTTGCTTTTGGTCTTGGGACGGGAAAGCTGGCAAGGGCAAATCGGGACTGCACACCAGCTTTTTGACCGACAGATCGTCGCTAGAGGAGGGGTGGAGGGCGGAGGGTACAGGCAATGAAGTCTGGCTGTAGAATCCAACCATTTCAGGCATTGGCCAACGCTCTTCTGAAAAAGAAACACTTACATTTAGTATCATAGAAAACATTCGAATGATTATGTTGAACCAAGCACAACGCACCTTTTTTATTTTCATTTTTCGTTGGCGCGCAACGCACGAATAGATCGCGAATCATTTTTTGACTGAGGACTTTCTCCTCCTCGACCTGTTCCATATTTTCGGGTCTGTTACAGGCGCGCACCGGACCGCGGAAAGGCCTCGGATCGACTAAATGCAACGATTGTGCGTAGCGGACGACGTATAGAGAGGGAAAGACGGCCCCACCCGATGCGTGCGCTGTGAGAGGGCAGGGGGGCCAAAACGACACGGTTTTTGACCCGGGCCATCTTAGTGTTGTTGGCGAAACGCACATTGAGAACTCCGGACAATGACCTGATAGGCATAAGGGCAATGAACCCCAAATTGTTTGTTGGGATACGGACACGAAGCAAAAACAGTTCGACTTCCGATTAAAAGTTCATGAAAAATTCTACAGATGAGAAATGTGTTTATGCCTCGTCGTTAATCCCGTCGATCGCATTCTTTTTTAATACTGTCACTTATTATGGATCTAATATTCAATAACGTCATTAGCAATTTTGTACAACTTATATAAAATCGGTTAGTAATGATCCACTTTAACGCTCAGTTTTTCAATTGTTTTCCTTTAATACACGATTTTATTATAGGTAGCTACAAACACAAGTTCAACAGAATAGCGTATTGTCCTTTAAGATTACTTAATAGAGAAAAATAGACATGAGAATATTCTATTCTTGGTGCCTGTTTTTCTACTTTGTGTCATGATCACTTCATGGAGTTTGACGTTTTCGAATAGGCAAAACGGACATTTCCACCAACAATACCATGAATGGCGAGTCGTATTCAGGTGTCATTGCGTAACATTTTGTGAAACAGCAACAATAAATTATTTGTTTACACTAAACCCAAGTTTTGATTTTCTTCAAGAGCCATGACGAATATCTGAGAAAAAAATTAATACATTTAATGCTTAAGTAACTATTATGAATTATTCAGTTGCTCCTTAATTATTATTTACATAGTAATTAGTTCCGCTTTGGAAGGTAATGATAAGGTTAATCCAAACTGGGTTTTTTATTTAATTTTCAGTAATCATCTCAACTCTCTTAATATGACCAAACGACTTAGGCGGTTAGGACGGCCACCGGGTATATCAAACGGCCTCTAAGGGGCATTTCCGGATTTACGTTCTTAGCCATTTTTCCTTATTTTGATTTAAGGAAATTTTAGACGTATACGTACATCTCTGTAATGCTGTTTTTGCCCGAGCAGGTTTTCATCTCGGAAGGGGCGCTTTGGGAAGCCCAAAGCATTCCTCTTTAAACCGCTCTCAGTCCCAAGCCGTATAGAGCAACCGCCCGCTCTCTACGACCACCCAAGTTTAGTTGCTTTTTTTTTTAATGCATTGTAACTCACACCGTTTCGGAAGTAGCAATAGTGGACATACCTATATGTACATTTTGTTTACCTAACATACCTATTAGAAAGTGAAATCCATGGCCGATTGATTTTCAGACCTGGAAATCAGTTCGAAAATCGACTATTAGGGTGTGACAAGGAAAATGAGGTAATCATACAATAGGATGTTTATGGATGGCGAGTGTCGCATGGGCAGCTTGTATACGTTTGCTGATTTGCTGCGTTCCAGATTCTTAAACATTCATTGAAATAACATTTTTTTTTTTCAAAAAAGGGAGAAACTGCGTTTTCAAAATTTTGGGCAGAGCGCGGGCCGAAGGTCGCTGAATGCTGGACATCAGTTGGCAGCTCTGGTGGAAGGTAGATATCCAATGTCAAAAACATGAACCTCGAACCAAGTCGATTGAATAAACCAGCATATTTTGAATCGACATGACGGATTAAGAAATATTTTCGTGCGGTCGACACCCGTGGATTGTTCAATCTCGAAAACAACGCTACACGAGCGGCAGTGCATCCGTCGCGGCGAACTACTGCGGCTTTTCATATTTCGTCGATCTTTAGGATGCGCCCGTACAACGCTGAACGCCACGAGCCTCCCGACGCAGTCATTCGCCTCCACGTGGCCTCCTTGGCTGATTTTTTTTCAACGAGCGCCGACCTCGACAACCCGATATGAGACGTAGGTCGCGGGTTGCGTTCCCCCCATTTGCGTGCCTGGTTGCCAAATCTATCCAAATTACTTGTTTTTTTTTTTTCAATTGCAACGTTTTTCCATCTATGGAATTACAATTGGAAATTATTGTTGTTTTGAGGCTGCCGTGGTGCAAGTAATTTATAGTTGGTTTTAGCGTGGAGTGTAGAAGTTCGATCAATTTTTACTTGATGATCTTGGACATTTTCAAGCAGTAGTAAAAAATTATCTACCGATCCGCACATTTGTTGTTTTTGATACATTTTAGTACGAACTGTTACTGCCATTTCAAGACATTGTTGAAGTTGAAGATTTAATTAGAAAGTTTCTGGGTAAATTTAAATCAACTCGCTCTATCTTAGTCAAATAATCTGCACTATAACGCTGACAACAATTATCCGATTGGTAAATCTATTGAACAATCGTCATCCTACCCGCCTTCAAAATAAGTTAACGCAATCACATTCAATGGTACAGTGTAGTTATGATTGAGAAGGTAGGGAAATGGAACGGGTGAAGGTGGCAACGCCGCCGGGCGATTCCTAGAAATTCGATGGAAGTACGTGTTTCGCAGTGGGTTGACTGTGGAGAATCGCTCATTAGGCAATTTTTCGCATTTGCAATTTTGCACTTTGCACAATATTCGACTTCAAAAGTTGCGAGTAACTTCGAAGTTATTAATATAAATTGCAGCCGCGTTCCATTTTGTAATTGTATACAGAAAATAGGGAAATACCTAATTTAAAAGATTTTTGATCATCATTCGAAAAAAAAACATAGATGTTGAATCAAATGGAAAAAAATCGCAAAATATACTTAAATACTTACAATATATTCCTGATGATGGTAGTAGGTCGCTTCCCTTCGAAACGTCGAAAACCATCCAAAATATCTCCGAACTCACTTAAACACAACAGTTTATTAAAAGAAACTAATGTCAAAGTGACACCTAAGTCACTGCGTGCAGTATACTGAAAGTCGACAAGATTGTTGGGGAGGACTTTTAAATTTCAACCACTCTTGTGAAGGCCAAAATCTGACTAAAATGTTTACTGACGGTGCCGAGCGCGAGGTCGAGAGCGCCCGAACACGTTCGGTCACGTTCCCCCCTCGCCCGCCTGGCCCCCTGATCGCCTACCGTGACCTGTCCCAGAGTTTTGCGGCTCGTGGAAGTCGGCACGTGGAGGCGAATGACTACGGAGTTTGCCTCGTGGCTTTAGAAAGTTGTTTTCGTACCCAACGTTATTATGTCGTTGTTTTTCACATTCGACAATTATTTTTTCGTATAGTTAGCGACAAACTAGAATCAAAGCTGTTCCAGTCGAAACCAGAGCTATTGCAGCTATTTTGCATATGACGAGAACCTTTAGCTTTAGGCTATTGCCGTTGGTCAGGAGAGCAGCTTTACCGATTTCACGTTAGGCTGGGTCTGGCCTACTTTCTTTTGTCTAGTCTAGACTAAGGACACTACATACACTGTTACCACTATTATTATTATTTGCTCCTTGTTTGAAGCAGTGACAGTAAAATTGCCTTCATATTCAGGTTACCATGCTCAAGTTGTGCCAAAATAATAAATGCCAATTTGAAACATTAACTTGCTAATAGAATGAATAAAGATGAATATAAACTTGCATAATAACATAGGATGCATAGGGTGTGGCCCAACTGCGCGCATGATAAACGCTGCAACTCGCCCATATTTACGGATACTAATTGCGGCAACTGTGCAGTCGGTGCAGTACCATGGCCTCCACAAAAGCTAGCGCGAGGCGGCGAACGACTGCGGCTTTTCGCTATATCCACGTGGAGTTTTTCGAACAAGGTTGCTGGATAAATATTGTCTGGGTCGCACAACGCATTTTGCATTGGTTTTCTTTCCAAATTTTGAGGTCGAGTGCTCTAAACTGAAAAAATCGCCGACATATTGCAATAATTACTCTGTTAATGTGTAGGTTTTTGGCACTGACCTAACACTAGGAGTGCATAATATATTTTTCGAGAAAAAAACTCAGGTGTAGGCGTGTTCTCAATTCAAAAAAGAATACTTAAAACTGAGTACAATTTTAGATAGCTTTTTAATTTTTTCGGTTGTAGAAGTTAGTGTACAATTTAAGATGAATTTTCTACGATTTTTCCGGTTTTTTAATAGAAGAACTCTTTCCACAAATTTCTTAATAAAACTCCATGGATTTTCGGTACCCTAACGATATACAGGGTTATTCAATTCCACTGGTCACCTTTAGGATCTCGAAAACAGTAAAATATACGAGGTCAACTAGAAAATGGTGCAAATTTATGTATTTTATATCAAGCTAAACTTCATATTGAAATGCAGGAAATTTCTACTAGTCCCGAAAACATAAAAAACCGAGTTATTCTGACATTATGTTTTACGTGAAGCCTCACTTGAGATATGATTGTTTTCTTCGGTTTGTTTACTGCAGTACTTTCACAGTTAGCTAAATTTTCCATTAGCAGTATATCGACATAGCATATATGTACCTATTCAGCTCAAAAAAATGAACGAGCACCAACCAGAAATATCCCGTTAGGTTGCATATTATCAGCTGTGAGATATTATATCGTGTATATCTTTAAAATACTCACCTGGAATTTTAACAAAATATCTTATAATCCTACAGCGAAGTATTTCGATAATAATAAACTACCTTCGAACCGATTTTATAGGATTTTTTTCGCATTCCTCTTAACAACGTTTTGCAACACCCTGTACATCTCGGGGACACTACCTATATTATTTTGTTTGGCAAATGCGGTTGTTTACCCATTCGTGATTTTAATTGATGAAGTTCATTCATGGTTCATCCTTCACGATACGAAAACTTTAGAATGGAAGGGTTTGTAATCTTATCACGTTCTTAACATACAGGTTAAGTCATAGGAATTCATGTTATATAATTCCTTCTTCCTGACGACCGTTTTCAAGACATTGACGTTAAAAAATTGACAGTTTTTGTCCTTTCAAATATGGAATTTTTATAAAGGTCGAATTATTAATGTGTTGTTAGTTTTAACCCCAAGCTAATTGTCATGTGAACGTTGATATATAGCTTTAGTATTATAGTAAGTCATATTCTTAAGTTCTGTGGAAACTACAATTCGATATTATATATAACGACACGTTAATCATTTGGTCTTAGAGATCTAAATTTGTAGTATATTGGTCTTAATATATTCATTTATACGTAAGTAACTTGAAATTTTTCTGCATATGTATTTTCAATTCGCATATTTAGTCAATATATTCAGAATCATATCCATTTTCAAAATATTCATAATGTATAACGATCATCTGCACCATCCCCAAAAGGTATTGTTTTAGCATTATTTTTATTTACAACTTCCATGGGTTTAAACAAATCAATTATTTTCAGCTTTACTTCTGATGCTTAATTCTACATCACAATGCAAAAATAATACAACAATGTTATCTACGACAACGATTAACCGTGCACAATCTGACAGACCTACATTTGCAAAATATTCCTATTTATCTATTTTATTGTTGTTTGTGTCGATATGAAACGACCTATGCATTCTCCCAATGATAATTTTTCTTAACAATTAACTGCCACAATCGCGGAAAGATTGTGTAAATAAAATACACACGTGTACCAGTGGCGTACCCGGTCAAAGTCGATTTAACGCTTAACCTTTGCGAGAGACCTTGATTGAAGGAGGTACTATGCCCCGGTCGATGTCCCTGAGAATCCTGTAGGTCGACTCGTAAACCAGGTCAGATGCGTTTTTCGATAAAATGTAGTCTATATGTGTGAATCTGGGATAAGCTACCTTCTGGATGTTGACTGAAGTTGAGAGTTGTCGAGATACCTCTAGTATATCCTGCGAAATAAATGTTCTTGCGATGAGACCATTTTTAATAGGCATCTTAGTTTTTATAGAAACTAACTAGCTGTTAAAGATAACAACGAATTTAAAATTTTGCCCTAAAAATAATGCTACATAAATAAAGTGGTGGTGCCTTATAATTTAAACAATGAAAACCATTAGGTTGAGTATTATGAAACGTTTCGTCTTTCACTAACCTCAAGTTGAATAAATGAATCACCGTCGGCGACGAAGAAGACTACGGGCACATCGACAGCCGACAAGTTATAATGGGGAGGATTTGACTGACCATAAATTTCCAAATTTTTCTTTAGCCCGAAGTCAAATTTCTTGAAGGTTCCATTTACATAGTTGTCCAAGAAGTGTATCACTTGTTGAGTAGACATTCTAACTGGTATCGAGCTAATAATTAGCTGCATAATCTATATAAATGCTCTTTATCTTATTAATCAAACAATTAGAAAAACCTCCACCAACCATTACCTCCGTGTCTATTATGTATGATCGGTGACTTCCAATTATTCCGGTCATTATGATGCACAGTTTACTGAATTTTGGATCCGCGCATGTAGCTTTCAGGAACGGCCGAAATTGCTTATAGACAATCGGAAAAAGTTCAACCATTTCAAATCGTTTTACTAACGTCTTAAATAAAGGAAAGAAAATCAGATTAAAATAAACAAACATTATTCCTACATAACAACAATTTCTCCTACATACTTTTGTAGCAGTCGGAAAGTTGCAGTATAGCTGAACTTGTCTTATAGGAAACTTTGGAGATTTAGATTTACACGGCTTCGAAGAAACATTTGTAAAATTTAAGTACAAGCGAAATTCAATTCCCACAGTCGTTTTAATATTCATTTTTAGAGAGAAGTTTGTACATTAAGCCGAAAATTCGAATTGTCCTAAAAAAAAGTCAGTGACGCCCCATACGAAAGTCGGGGAAGATGAAAGTTGATTCTCACGATATATTTACGTATGGTCTGATTCGATCCTATAACTGTTACGTACATATTACAATTTGGTATAGTCGAGGCAATGGATCTTTGCATGCGATAAGACAATGTGTGAATTTATTAAGAATTTCCTTTTAAGTTTTTTCGAATCTACAGCATTACTAAATGTACGTACGGAGCCGTAACTGGAGTATTCCTTACAGGCTTAAGGCATATTTCTCAGCCAATCGTTCCTAAATAAAATGCACCTCTGCAAAAATATCGTACATTGAGCTATGTATACCTAACATTTTCAATATATTAGCATCGTGGATCTAGTTTTTTCAACATTATTATTCTTATGTGATAGTTTTTGTGGGCGTACTGTAAGAATTTTGCACACCATAGAAGTCTTCTTGAGTCGATGAGTGTGTTGGTGTTGCCCTTGTTAACAAAATAATAATAAACAATACATATTTTGTCGATTACACAGAAACGACAATTGATTGTATTACACATGTTATATATTATTGGCGACGTCTTGATAATGTGCATGCACATGAGACGTAATGACTCGCTTACAAGTTTGTACGTCTATTCAGAATAATAAATTAAGTAAAAAAATTAGTATACGATAAAACAAAACAGTCATGTGTCAATGTCATTTCAATTATAATTTGAAACCACAATGCTTCTATAAATTGATTTTGTTATTTAATAACTTTTTCATCGACGTTTTGTCAAAATTCTCTTTATGTTTTTTAACCGAGAGATAGCGAATATTCATTTTAGCTGTGGGTTTGCAAATGGCAACTCAGAAGCAGCCCGGGAATAGTGGTGAAGATTCCCTGACAGAAAGTATTTTCATCCACGTGTATTGGTACAAAAGTTCATCATCAAATAATTGTCCAATAATATTCGCCTACAAAGAAACCTTCCACGACGAATTTTGCTTGAGTTCTACATAAAACTGATAATGAGTGTTGTACAAGAGCTTCACTTCATTGAGAGTTTCAGATGCATGCGTTTACCGAACCTTAAAGACAGGGTCACAGACATCCTTATCATTCACAACCTGTTTAAAGATTACACTCAGGGAAAACGAAGAGCTACATATTGTATGACCTGTCTGGATAGATGAACTGTGTTTTATTAGAAGGGAGATTATAAATTTACTTAACCAGCATTTTAGGCGCATGAAAATCCGCATGCAATTTGATCACAAAAGTTTTTGTACTATTTCACTATCAATATTTGAATAGGAGTTGACAAAAATTACCTTTTTGTGATCTACGTTTTTCCACAGCGAATAAATTCAACTATCTTGGAGTTGCTACAAGTCAAATATTTGATAACACACCGAAAACAGCTTAGTTTTTTCACGAAAAACATAAGAAACACGCTGGAGAATTATTATGAATCAGTCATAAAGGGCCAGTAGTGTGGCCTCCTGGACGCCCAGATCTAAATCTCTTAGTTTTTTTTTGTATGGGTATACTTAAGAGAAAAAATAAGTGCGACGCATGTTACTTTATTAGTAAAGTCTGTGGTTAACTTATTCGCACTTTCATCACGCAAATCTTTATATGAAGTTCGTTTTGCCGATACAGGGCGATTACAACTTTTATGGTAAATCTGTAATAAAAAGTTTCCTAAATAGTTTAACTCTATCCCAGCTAACCACCGTTCGCGAGCGTTTGTTATAGAGCGCATAGAATAATTTGTATAGAACTCACCTTGAGAAAATCGCCTATTGTTTTGACTAAATGACAAAAGGGATAATCAATTCTCTTCAGGATGGGCGAGCTTCCCCAGCTAATAACAGTGTTAACCTTTTTATTATATTCAGGCCTCTCACAAAGTAGGATGAAGGACTCGGCGCCTCCAGCCGAATGTCCTATTATGGAAACCTTTGACTGACCAGTGAGATTTAGTATGTAATCAATATTCCCTGCCAAGTCGTAGACCCCAATTTCATGATAGCTGTCAAATGCGTTTTTAATAAGCTTTAGTTGAAATGGATATGGACTCAAACCTAAATCGCCAGAAATCATCGTCCTTATCCCAGTCATATTTAAGATGCTTCTCGTCTCCGAGGACGTTGGAGACCCCTCTTGCATTAAGCAACCATACATCGAACCCTCTATCGGCTAAATAATAAGGGATGGATAATTGACTTCTTAAGAAGAAAAACACCTCGGCAGAACCCCCCATGCCATGGTTTATGAGGACAGGAGTTCTTGGTTTTTCTCTCGGATGGCGAGTCAAGCCGTAAGGGATGCGGTAGGAGACCAAAATGTAGTCATCTTCGGTGATTATTTTGTGAACTTCCACAGGGTAACCATGAAGATTTATTTTCTCGATCTACGAGACTCAAATATGTTAAGTGTGACATAATTTTTACTTTCAAATAAAATGCAGAGAATTATAGATTGTGAAATACCCACTATATTTAGGTTTGCCTCGGGATCTATAAAGTGACCCGTTGTCAGCACATCAATATTCCATTTTAGGGATGCTAGGCAGTGTAGAACAATAAGGAGATTCTGTATGTTGGTTTTCATCGTACACACTGTTTACTTAGATAGGGTTGGATTCGCCAGTCAAGGAGATGTAACTCTGTGATCTCTAAGGTAGAAAAAAATGTTTTTCTTGGTTTTGCTGCTGCCAAAAGTTAACTGCTAAGCGTTGATAAGAATTTGAAATGTAGTGTTAAAGTAAAGCTATATTAATACTCACTGCATCCGCGTTTGACACACCGCATTTGTCACCGTTCAAAATCTAATGTATTTTAATACAAGTACAGTATAAACTGATTGTATTATTTTTCTTGTATTGCAAACATACGAAACATGGACTATATTTGAGTGAATGTGTACTTAAATTACCCTTCATTATTTGACGTCATTATTTGTCAGACTTATTGATTACAACTATATTTTCAACATAATTCCACGACTTAACACTAAGGATGATAATTTAGTCATTACGATGATGTTAACAGAGAACGGGTTAAAATGGGTACAAAGGAGACAACCTTAAAAAAATTACCGTAGTATACATCGAAAAATTCATTTGATTATTGCTGTTTTGTATCAGGACCTAATTAATAGTAGGTGTTTAAAAGCATTAGTTCAATAAAGAGCAAATTAACACATAAATCAAAGATGGGAAAATTAGAAGCTCTACCTCGCGGTATTGCAATTGATGGTATCACACGTAAACTCTGGATTTTTCCTCTGGCCATTTTACTCTTGCACATGTCAGGAAAACGGCAAGAAATGTGAAAGTGAAATTGTCATTGTACATCGTTTTGCAAATAAACTAGTTATTTAACAAAAGAGTTCATTAATAGTAGCGATTTATGATAGTGGAGTTGTCATTGACAAAACGTCACTTACGAGGCTTTTTCTCCCGTTGCATTCAGTAAAAAATCAGGAGTTATCCTCTAGTTATGCTATATATATAGTACCCATATATCAAAAATGTAAAGCTTTATTTATAACGAGATACCAATCGTCTATCAAGCGCGGGCGTTTTAATTTGTCAGTTACATCAGTGAGCATCGAAACAATCAAAACTTGCCCAAAATCATTCACTAATAAAAATCATGCATTAATGGAGGTCATTAATAATCGATTTTGTATCCATGTGTGTTAGCGATCAATAGACGAAAAATGGGTAAATGTAGTTAGTATTTAAGGTCACGACCTTTGACGATGATGTGTTAATTTTTACTTTCTGTTCTTACAGAAATTACTAATACTGAAAGTAATTTTTGTAACATCTTTTATTTGTATCATCAACAAAGTATAAAGTAACGTTTCGCATATTAAATACTGTGTGCAGCATCAAAATCGTTGAGCAGCTTCACTGTTGGCTGGTAGACCATATGAGTAGCATTTTTGGCAAAAAGAAAGTCGAGGTGTACAAATTTCGGCCCTACTTTGTAGTCCAAAATCACATTAGGCAACAACGCCTGAGTGGCTTGGATGTCCTGGAATGAATCTTAGTACATAATATGAATGAATATATAGGGTTATTGAAAAATCTATGTACATATAAATTGAAGAAGTACCCGAGAGCGCTTATCATAGTTATGGTAGAGGCGATGTTGCCATTTCGTGCATTTTCAAAAGATCCCAATAAAAAAAAACAAAAATGATGCAATTTTGTAGATCCTAGCCCATCAGTGCATGTTCGTATGTGACATTTTCTAATTTTTAAACAACCCTATATGAAACGGTTACTCTTGTACCTCAGGCATGGTCAGATAATCTGTTTGACCCCAGAAGAAGGCGTTTGGAACTGTACAGGAGGACAGATTGTAAGCTGGAGGTAAGGTTTTCCCGTATTCTGCCAAGTTTTTCTGAGGACCATAGTCGTATTTCCGAAAGTCGCCTCAGGAAATATAGAATAAAATAAAAAGTAAAAATAAAGTTTCCGATTGATGCATCCGTCATCCGACGGATGAGGTGATTCAACAGTCAAAGCCTGTACGATGTCGGATGAAATTTTATTTGGCACAATTAGATGGATGCCGGTTGCATTCAAGCAACCTGTTTCTGCGGGAATTCAGTTTTTCTTTTTTTTTTTACATTTTTCTAGTACTTATTTGTACCTCTGTTTAAGTTGTCCATAAAGTGAGTCAGCTGTATTATGGACAAACGTGGCACGTTGTACCAAGCGAACTCGACCACCTCCTGAAAATGTTCTCATGTTCCAACTCAAATTTCACAATAACTTGAGCATATTAAAAACTCACGTCTTCTATCAATACTGAAATAGAGGATCCGTAACAAGAGAGCATCACTTTACACATCTCGAACCATTTCGGATCATGGCACATTTTTCTCAGTAGATCGCTAATTATCTTGTTTAGTGATAATGGTAACGACTCGTACAATCCCAACATCCCATAGACATTCTTTATGTACGAAAAAGTAAAACGTTAATAAGATATATTGACTAATAACTCAAATATAATATTGCATCCTTGATCTGCTTACCTTCAATGCGCTAGAGAAAAAGAACAAGCTTTGTATTAGGGGGTAGTCGAGTTCCTTCATAATCACCATGGGGGCGTAATTAATATTAAGCTTAATTTTGTCGTTGTATTCGGGCCTTTCCGACATTAACATGTAGAAGTATGCAGCCCCTATAGAGAGACCCAAGTGGAAAATCTTGTCTTGACCCGTCTTATTGCGAACTACATCAATGCTGGCTGCCAAATCATATGTGCCGATATGCTGACCGTTGTAGTTCCAGTAAGTCTGATGTGCGTTCCAATTGAATTTTTTATGTTTCTGAGGATTCTGGCATTCAACCCCACGGGCGCAGAACAACCACACATCGAAGCCCCGATCAGCGAAGTAGTAAGCAGGGGCATACTTTTTACCAAGAGCTACAAAGTTGTAAGGGGCGCCGCCCTGGCTATGCACCATTAAAAGTGCACTTTTATTTTTCAACTTGCTGGATTCCTTATTCAGTCCATGGGGGATTCTATACAAGTTTAGGATATAGCCGTCGTCAGTCACGACCTCGTGAAGTTCCACTGGGTATCCGTGTTTTTTGATTAGTTGATCCTAAAGTTGTTATTGATACAGTGTGTCTCCTGAACGTACAGTGCAAATTTAACCGGACAGTGCGTGCGTTAACATGAGAAAAAGTCTTCCCATAAATCGGAATCGCTTCATTTCCGAAATACAGGGTAATTAAACAAAATTGATTTTTTGCTTTGTGTTAATGCTAAGATCGGTTAAATCAAAATTTTTTGGCTGTTTAATGATATCGTCCACTATAGATGTACCAACCAGAGCGCGACCGGGATTGCGCACCCTGTACATCTATGTTGGTAGATAACTTATATCGTAACCTACTTCATGCTACTAAAAATTAAAAAAACAAATCTTATTTGTACGATACTGCCGGTAAAGCAAAACTACGAACTACGGACTTACCAAATTAAGTAAGATATCAGGGTTTACCCCTTCGGCGACCAAAATTTGGAAACAGTACAGTAGTAAACCGACTGGTAGCAGTCGGGCCATGTTTGCATGCTACCAAAGCTGTAAACAATTATAAACTGTTGGTACATTGAAACTTTTTCAATAGTTTTCGTTCTGTTCAGGTTGGACAACAATTAATCTGCACAAAACATGTAGTTTAACCTTTCCAATAATAATGTTCGAAAAAATTACATACAAATTTAACGCATCATTAATAGCTAAACGATAAAACCTTTTAAAAATCGGATGCTAAAAGGTTATACTGTTTAGCCATTACATTAAGTTAATACAATTAATACAATTAATACAATTAATAAATACAAGGCGATATCTTCCTTATGGTTGGTTTGATGAAACGCATTATGTAGTGAGACTTTACTGCTTTTAATACTTCCGCTTAGACTGAAAGTTCGTGTCAACTTCCTTATTTCAAATAGAATACCCTGTATATTTTTGCATTTTTAGAATGTAATTAAATTTTTGAAGTGATTAAATGAATGATTATCACAAACCAAACTTGAAATCTTAACCTTCGTTCGTTTATATACATCTCAAAACAAAAACAGTTAAAAAATCTCTTGGCTTTGTCAAGAAATTCCGAGGCGTTACTCGTGACCCTACCCTGTATAATTTCAGTTATATAGAAGCTATATGAAAGTTATACATATAAGTAGTTCTCTTTCGGTTAGTTTTGTCATATTGGTGCGTTCGTATAGTAATTGGTTGGGCGCGTTGAGTAATTAGTTTTTGAGGTGTCTTATTTTTATAACAAGTCTCAATGCAATTTGTTTTGTTGTGTGAATATATCTGTTTTGTATATTGTAGTTGCCCTTAATAGGTATCCGTAGACTAATGGTGGTCTACAAATAGGTTTGTGTAATTTTATCACAGCTCTAGTGCTCACCTGCTGCTTTGTCATTTTACGTTAATATTCGGAAACGTTTTACCCTTTTGATGATTTCTAGTCTAACTTTCGTACGCGTTTATTAAATTTTAATTTTTTGTCGAATTTTATTCCCAGGTACTTCACGCAATTTTTCGTTTTTGGATCCCTTTATTATTGTTGGCGAATCGACTTTGATTTGACGTTTTGAGATTAGGAATTGATTTTTAGTGACAGTTGGTGATAGCCTCTACTTACAGAACCATGTCACTGTTTCGTCAGTTAACGTCTGAAGGTTCATTAGGGCTTTCTGTGAATTTTCATTATGCAAAATAAGTACTGTGTCGTTAACGTATTGTAATATGTACGATGTGTCCTTGTGTTGTTTATCCTGTATATCATAATTGCATACATCGCGGCAGTATATAGAGTGTAAATGACATAGAAAGACATATTTTTTATTTTACTTCCGAAAATATGAAAAATATCTGGTAAAAACGTGAGTCCGAAAAGCATTCCATGGAAACTATGATCCTTCGAAGCTGGTCCTTAAGAAATGCAAAGGGCCATTCAGAACCAGGGGGTAGCTATATTTACTTAACATTTCTGTGTCCTTTAAGTTTTATGACAATTTTTGACATCGGAATGTGGTTTCTTGTTCAAAATTATATAGAAAAGGAGCTCTTGATAAATCGTCTTAAGACTAACCGTTTAAGACGGGGGACATTGCTAGGGGAGAAATTGAAATTGGGTGGTGAACTTTTTTACTGATTTTGAACTTGATTTTTTAAGTTTTGTTATCGTTTCCCACCTTTCACCAAAAAAAAGTTTTGGTTTGCTAGATAATTTCACTACTCCACTTTAGCTTCGTACCTTGCAATGTTTCCTTTAAAGTGGCATATCTCGTAAACTGTTTGTCTTAAGACAATTTACCAAGAATACTTTTTCTATATAATTCTAGACAAGAAATCATATTCCAATCTCAATCATTATAAAAGTTAAAGGATACAGGATCATGTGAAGTAAATGTACGTAAATGTAACTGCCCCCTGGTTCCGCACGCCATTCCGCATTTCTTGGGGCCCACATTCGAAGGGCCGTAGAAGGCTTTTGCGGATCCATTTTTATATCAACTTTTCTTCATATTTTCGAAAGTAAAATCAGTCCTTAAAATATGTCTCCTTATTTCATGTACATCATGTATGTTGAAGCAGGGAAGAGCGTGGCGAAACCTGTGAGGATCCCTGTTCAGTAGCGAAAGGAAAAAAAGTGAGTGGTATTAATTCGTATTTCGAGTTGCTGGAGTTTAAGTACATTTTTTTTATTAAGAAGAATAAGTATTTTGGTGTTTGGAGTTTATACAATTTGTATAGCAGGCCTCTGTACCAGATACTGTTAAAAGCTTTAGTAATGTCCATAAATAGGCTTGGTGTTCTTCTACCGTATAATTATGTTGTTTGTATGTTGTGAAATTGTCCATTAAATCACGATTGTACCGTGTGTTGCAGCATGTAGTTCAAAGAATTTTAAAATAGATTCTATATTATATAAAAAAGAAAAATCTTATAAATATGCTTAAATCGCAACATCTCCGGAACAGTACGAGTTCTTAACGACCGTGTTTCACTTTTAGAGGACGAGGAGAAAAAAGGTATCTTTTGACTTAGTGCCTCCTAAAACTGTGCAACATCTTGGCACAAAAGCCGAGTTTAAGGTTCTTTTCAATACCCCAATGCATTTACCCTATTTCTCTGAACCTAAACCCTTCTTTCAACCCCCCACAAACATCGCAATTACTTGAAAACAGTTGAAATATATTACGACCCCCTTCCTCAAGCTCTGTTACACCCCTAAAACACCTCTTTCAAGCGTTAGCTGGGAAACACGTCCCATATGAAGGCAATTTAGGGCTTGGAAATGTGCATATTGGCTTATCTTTGCTTATAACTCTCTCGGATGAAACTTTTGCTGCATACATATCATGAGGGGATTTAAAGGTAAAGAATGAGCCTATCTAATGAGGCTTCGCTAAAAAATGCATTTCTAATGGTTTGGGAAGCTCTTGCTTCCAAACTTGTAGAAGACCAAAGAGTATTCAATTAATCTTGCTACGAAAGAGGTCTCTTGGAGTAGTTTACGATTAGTTCAAACAAGTTTTGGATTATCTTTGTATGATTCAATAAGCGCCACACTTAGATTGTTACCATTAAAATGCATATTGTACTAGTAAACTTAAAAAAAAGAAACTTAAAGTGACTAAACAGTTTTGGGCTGGAAACGACATAATTATAATGTCACTTTTACGTTATTGTTATGTTTTCGAAGTTCGGTGAGTGTGAAAATAAATTAAGCTCTCCGCAGACAATCGATCCAAATCCCGGGTATATCACCATATGCTTGCGGTTCCTTAACCTCTTCAAAAGCTCTGGAAAGACTTCATGCTAATCCTGGAGCATCTTCTGCGACTGTGGGCTGTAGAGGATTGAGGGCTTGGTAAGGGGAAAGAAAAGGACGAAATTCCTGCAAAACCGAGTCTTCTTCTTTCATTGTGAAACATTGCCATTTTTGCAATTAAGTCTTCCGAATTTAACATTATGTATAGTTTTTTCCTCTTCGGTGATGTGTTTTTCTTTGTTGAAATTTCCAATTGTTCGAACTTTTTTATGCATTCTCGTAATTACAACTTAAACCATTAGCGGCACAAATACTTTAAATTACTTTAAAATGGCCACGCTCGTTTTAGATCTGCGAGTAGTGTTGCTAAGGTAATTTATAGTTTTTGCCAAAGGTAATTGGAAGAATATTTTCCACACTTTTATCCATGCATTTAATCTAAACTGCCTAATGTGACCCTATAATTCAATAATTACCAAATAATTTACTAACTTTTTAATGTTAACGGTATTTATGTTACAACATGAAGTACGAAAGTCTGTTAAATATCATGATTTTATCTACCTAAATATTTAAAAACCATTATATTATTATTCTGATAACTTTATGAGAAAGATATCGGCCAATACTGTATATATGGATAAGCTAAGAAAAAAAATAGGGATATTCTAGGTATTCTTATAATTAATTTGTTTCCTTCAGTTTTACGTCTACGCAATTGAGCCTTTGGCATTTTACAGTGCCAAATATTAGGATTTTTCCTTGTTACAGTTGTTCATTCATGGATTGACGTAAACTACAACATAACGTCTTGAATATACCGTGCGACTCTAAATGGTGCTCCTCCAAACCGTTTAATTTTTTAACAAATTTCATTTTTTTTTATTGGGACATGGGTCAAGTGACACCTCAAATTAAAGGTCTTCCAAACTACATTCAATGGTGTGTTGCCATTCAAAATCTAGTTATTAGTTTTTGAGAAAAACATTTACAAATTTGGTAAAAAATGCAATACAAACTCAATTAAGGAGTACGTAAGCAATGAAAAAACTTCTTTGTTCATAGAAAATTGGTTTGTTTTCGGCTTAATGTGCACAAAGAATCTTTGCTTACAAAAAAAAACTATTTTCTGTCAGCAAACAAGTTTTTTCATTGTTTAGCTATTCTTTAACTAAGAATGTATTGCATTTTTTTTATCAAACTCGTACCTATTTTTCTCAAAAACTATTCAACAAATTTAGACTCTCAACGAACCACTGAACTTAATTTTGAAAGACGTCTAATTTCAGATCACCTATCGAAAACCACCGATGAAAATAAGCAGTGTAAGCTGGATGCAATAACTATTAATTAACGGTAATGCCTTTAATAAACCTATATAGGAATTGTTGAAATGTATTTGTATATGAAAGCATCGGGGTTTTTCCTAGGAAGGGAAAGATGAAACAACCATACCGAATAGCTAAAAATTATTTTGAAATCGTCCAGTTCATCGGATTTATATCGTTTTGTGCTACGCCTCTGGCAAACGCTCCAAAAAATATTCGGCATTGTTCCACCCTCAACGCGAAAGGGAGAGTGATCCCCCTTCAGTTTTAATCGTTGGGGGCGAAAACTGGGGCAGGCGGGTTATTGACTTGTCCCCCCCTCTGGATGGTCACTGAACTAGCTAGTGCGTAAAGAAATTCGGCCAGGGCCTGCCTGGGAGAGGCCTATATTTTCATGCGTAACACAGGACCGAAACAGCTCTTTTTTCCCTGAATTATAGCTCACGCAGGAAAAAACTAAAGACATTATCGTCATGGGTTCCTTTCAGATTGACTTGGTTCATGGCATGCAGTTTCTAAACTACTGTCTCGTAAAATTTCAACGAGATTCGTAGTAAAATTGCACTAAGTGTCTTACATTATCCAAAGGCTACTTTTAATTTTTTCTCGAAAAATTTGTCTTTGTGGTTAAACATTATTTATGGGGCAATATTTAGTTAAATACGGTCCTGCTAGTGGAAGAAAGTAAAATAAAGCGCGGTTGCCGCCAGGTCTCGGATTGATTTTGCGTAAAGATGCGTACGCAGTGTTGTCGATACCCCTCTTTTAATTATGTAATATTTAAGTTCGATGTTCATTCAGCCTTCTCCCTAGGCAAAATTTCACCACTTTTTTTAGTATTTAATGTAAAAGAAATTGTAAGTTAACGAAAAGATTACATCGTTTCTTCACCTTTTCTTCTGTTTTTACTCGCGTTTATCCAGTTTGATTGGGCAGTGCACTGCGGGCTCCGTCTATTTTATAATTGGATCCAATTCGGTAATCCCCTCTTTTTCAGATGACCCACTTTTAAAAATAGATATTCAGTTCGTGTGTTAATGCATATCTGCTTCTTTTTCATTTCCCAAATTTTCATACGTTTGTTTTTTTATTTTTTTTTATTAGCTGCTGGTGCTCCCTTCCATCGAAACTCAACATCGCAATTTAAGTGAATCACGCTTTATGAGAGTTTTTGCTCAAGTATTACTGAGCGAACGTACACAAGAAATTATTTGATGTATGCAAGGACGGTCTGGGACACGTGAACGTTTAGGAGTTATATAATTTTCCCATTCAATCCAATCATTTTCGAATCCTTCGAACTCAGATTTGGACAATTATTCTTTAAGTTAAAGAGGAGACGTGGTGTCAATATACAACTTACTAAGACATTTGACACTCAGTACCTCTTCTCGGGTTCCAAGCAAGACTCTAAAATAAACTCCGGGTTTCCTTGGGCCATCAACCTCTGCATTTATGTATTAGTTGGTACTACTCGGCTATTGACCTCCCAAAAAGCACTCACGGGACCCGAGAGAACAAAATTAGGTCACGCATTCTCATCGGACATTAAATGTGCGTTGACCCTTCCTTAGATTTTCCTCTATCTCTACATCTAGCTCATATAGTTCTTTTCCCTCTTTTACTCAAATAATGCGTAGCTAGTTGTTGCCCTGGGCAACCTTTCTCTTTCCCCAAATTTTCAGGCGATTGATTTTGGTACCTCCGAAAATTCGACAGTTCAACGCACCGTCTATTATGTACGTTGTCATGTGACAAGCGCCGTTGTCACTTCAGGGTAAACGTAGGGGGTTGGATTGTGCGTGTTCGATAGGGATTGGATGTGTGGTTCGGCAACAATGTGCGGCACGTGCCGCACGAGTCTCAAGCTTACCCTAGTTTATCGACCTGTTGGTTTGGGGTTGCGTGTTTCTGGTTGTCTTTTGGAGAGGGACGTGAAGTTTTCGTTGGAGAGGATAGAGCGATGTTATAAATATCTAAGCTCGCGTAAAGCATTATTGTGTGTATAATGTTTAGAGACTTCTAACGTTGTTCCAATGTTAGAACGAACTTAGTTCCTCTACTCAGAACAACGTGTCTTTTCATCTGGTTTATTTAGTTAGCAGAGGTCTTATCCGTCACCAAAACAAACTTCGGATTGTGCAAGGCGAACAACCTCGGATGCATTCTTGTGGGGAATGAGTCGTTGACCCCCGAAAATGCACCGGGTGATTGCCCATCAACAGCCTAAAAAGGTCGTTTTAGCGCGTCGTGCGTGATGTGGTGCTGGCAATAGTCTCCGCTTTCGTTGCACTAAATAAGCGACAGATCGTTTTGATAATAACGTTATAATAACGAACAAAATAATAATAATATTTCGTAAATATTCACCGAAAAAGCATTTTGACTATCGTTTTATTATGTTATTATATGTACTTAGTTGCTTTTTCTTTTGCAGCCCACGCCCGGAATTCACTATCCGCAGCGCTCGCGTCGACCTCTAACTCATCGTCCCTGATCCCTGATTAGGGCGTGGGAGTGTAGTTTTCAATTTCATTGAGAAAACGGAAGGTTTGACCCAAATAAAATACACCCCCCGGGCATGGTTTAGCTAATAAATAGATAATGTGGTTTGCTGTTTGGATGTATCATAGGGAGAGGTATTTTTAGAAACGGAAGGTGGCTGTCGAATGGCTCTATTTATACAGTATGTCTAAGATACGGATGTTTAAAGAAGTTCTTACAACAGTTAAGACGAAAATTGTCTGAAACATATCAAAAATTCACATGGAGCTCATAATAAAAAAGTTATATATTTTTTATGAATTGTAAATAATTTTTGATTCGCAGTGCAAAAATATCTTTATTTATTTTCATCTTTTTGCGTTTGAAATATGTTACCAACTTGAAAATCCAAACTAATTCCGAACCATTTTTACATTGTTCACCTAAAATTTAGGCAACTGTCTGTTGTAATTTAAGTTACATCGCATCTCTTATTGTTTACAAGATCCTCCCAGATTTATCTTGACACACTGTATATCTACTAAAATTTATATAGAAAAAATCTCCCACTGGCGTCATCTATAGACTATCTCCCTGAGTAAATATACTTTTATGAATAGAAATCTATCGTACACCATCTAGGTGTGAATAGCAATACTAAGCATTACGCGATGAAAAGAAATCTGTGTGCTTGCAACTGGAAATTCTTTATTCGTCTACAAAAAAAGACGGTATTCTGATGCATATTTCCAAATCTGATGTGCAGGTCCTCAAAAAGAAAAGCAATAGTTGTTTTTTTGCTTCTAGGTGGACGAAGAAACAACTGAAATTGATCAGCCCAAAAATATTACACCACCGAGGGAACAGTTCTACTATAACCATCAGTAAAAGGAACCTGTGAGTATTGACTATATAGTCTAGGAATGTGCGTCTGCAAGTATTTTTCTCGCACGAAAGATTCAGTTTCTAATTTCGAAGCTGAACGATTCTTAGATAATAATACACCATTTATCCCCTGACATACTTACATTGAGGTGTCCCACAATAAAACTCATAATGTTGTTATTTTTAAATCGTTTTTATTTTGGTATATATAATATATTTCAAAACTCCAATAATGTACAAAAAATATCTGTGTAATAATTAAATAATGCCTTTTGTCTGTCAATTTGTTCATCATAAACTCTGAATCAGATTTGAGGGTGAGGAAGCGGGTAATTGACAATACAATCCAAATATTATGAAGTCTATCGACTAAAAATAATAATCCCTAGGATCGACCTAGCAACAGTAACATGGCGCATGCCTATCACAATGTCCAACAAAAACGACTCATTCAAATAACGTACTTTAAATTATGTATAAAATATTAACAGTTACTATTTTCAAAACGGTCCCGTCGGGTGGAGGGGGCGGCCGAGACACGAATGCGCCCCTGCGAAGGGCGTCCATGGGACGCCCTTCGCAGGGCGCTGGTTTCCTCAGAACAAATCCACTAATAAAATATACTCCTAGTTAATAATATACATACGTATTAACATTATCTAAAACTATGTACAACTGCACTTTCTCGGGCCCTGCACAAGGCGTCGACCTGCGCGATACCACCCGCCCACTACCAAAACATAATATTATACAACAAGCAAATAGTAATGCACTTTCGATACAGCTAACCTGTCTAGATTACAGCCTGCGGTACTTGAGGCCGCGTTGCCGCTTTTCGTCGGCTTCCCCATGGTTTCAACCGCGGAGAAGGCGACAACATCGCCTCAAACGATTGAGGTACCTAGTAGAATTATATTTCTGTTTTCTCTCTGATCTAGTTTTTATATACATCTGGCGGTTTGACCCCTTCAGATCGTCCGATTATAAACAATGTCAACTCCCCGGTTATTATGTACGCGTTCTTATTAACCGTGACGTAAGTAAAATTAATAAAGTTAAGGATACAAGGACAGAGAACGTAGAAAAAAGTGTTTTAGCCGACTCCGTCGCCATACTTAGTAATATGGTACAATCACATCATGAGCAAATACAACAAGGCCGACAGTGTACATGTCGGCACGACATATCTTTGGTTCACATTTATATACTACAGAGACAGACAAATAGATTCAGTAACACCTGGATTAAGTTGGTTCCTAATAGTAACGGTTATTACATACATAGACAGATTCTTTCTAAAACACGTGTTTTCCAGTAAGTTTTAACATCGAACATCAAGCGTCGTCGCTTTACTTGCTCTGATCCGAGAGTAGCTGCTGCAGGAGCGACGTTTTTGTGTGATCACCTGCCCGGCCTTCCTCCATAGAAGTCTGTGAAAAGGGATGCTAGGTAAGTCACAAGAACAGTTCATATCACCAGCTAATCCAAGCTTATTACGAATTTGTTAATATGGGTGAAACCCCGTGTGTATTATTTACAACGGTCACTATTTCCGTACTATTTACAGTGCTTATTGTTTGTATGAAAAGAGTTGACCGTTCTGCAATTATCAGTACTTAGTTATTATCAAATGATAATAATAAAAAAAACAGTTGCAGAGTCGGTGCAAATACGTTAAGACCAAGTTGGCGCGATGCAAAACCATTTGCAACAAATAGTCATAAAATAGATCAACATAATAGGCCAATTAGTTAAACTTCCGTCTCTGTTCTTTCGAAAGACAACAACGAAAATTAGTAGGAGCCATAAGCAAACCAAGCAATAACAATCCTCGGGTAATTCCGTTCAGCAAAAGTGGCGAAAATGAAGGAGATCCAGAATTACCCGGGGAGTGAAGGAGGAGGTGGCGTGTATGTGTGGCTTACCCTGGATGTGGCCGGCTGCGGAGGAGACATTGAGCCCATATCTGACCCCATTGCGCCCCAAAGTTTCGGGCTTTCACTCGCACCTGCACGCAACAATGACGTCATTGTACGTTACCCCAACGAAGCACCTTTTCCACTGAGCGAGAGGAGGTGGAAAAAGTGCTTCCGAGACCGGCTTTTGCGGGTTAGTAGATCGAGGAGGTTCAAGGTGTCGTATTCATATTGACAGTTGTTACGTCTGCCATGTGTGTTAGTCATGAATTGACGACCTCCATAAGAACACTCTTGCGTTGGATTATGTCGCAACAGAACGACCTAACCAAACCAGAAACTTCCAGGGAGTGACCTCAAATAATTAATTCAGGTTTCATAAGCTAAAATGCCTCAAATTGATCGCCACTCTCTAGGTATGATTCGTCTGTTAAATGTCCGAATAAGATGTAGATGGATTTTTCTGTTAAGTAAGGAAGTTTTTCGAGCAGATATGTCAAAACGACTGCACTAGTGAATTTTCTATTTTCTATTTTTTACTATACAGAGTGATCAATTTCAAAACAAACCACAAGAAATATCTTTTGATTGGGAAGAGAATTAAAATAATACTAAAAAACGTTTATTTAGATATCTAAGGGTAGGTTTAATTTGACACCAGGGAGAATTGTATCAGTCACTCCCAACTACCTTTCCTTTTATAGTTCAAATATCATCCCCAACGAGTGGAACATCATTACAACTGGAATTCAATTTGCTATGTAACCGTAGCAAGAAAACTGAAATCGATTAATGGAGTCGAGAGTTAGAGGGAAAAATGTGTACTAGTGCAGGCCTAAAATACGTTTGCTACAAAAAAAATTAAACAAATTAAAATATTGCAAAACTGCATGGTTTCAATGCTTTGACGAAAAGTTGAATTTTGTTATTTGAACTGTCATTTTCTTGTAGTTACTTTTACATTGAAACCGTCATATTAAAACGGGATATATTCAAGCTGAGATAACAGAAACAATTTTCCTTTATGGGGCTTAAGATAGATGTGCTGGTAGAACCTCAAGAGTATTCAATGAGAGACATCAAGATAAAAATGTGGAATATACATAAGTACGTGATGGAGTTGGTGCATAAATTTTAAGAAACTGGGTCTGTGTATAACACGAAAAAGTACTGAGACAAAAATTGGAGGCGAAGCATGCCAGATTAAAATCTGGCATGCTTCGCCTCCAATTTGAAATACTTTCACATTTTAGTGTGAAAGTATTTCATTGGGTGCCGTGTCCAAAGCATTGAGAATTAAATCGTTTTTTCCTTCCAAAATGCAAATGTTACAACAACGCACTGAGGACAATTGTGATAACAAGGTTCAATTTTACGAACAAACAACAATTAATAAAATATATTTGTTTTAGTGACGAATCAACTTTCTTTTGAATTGACACGTTAATAAATATAACTCGATATTTTGACAATGAAAATCCGCATGTATTTCAAGAAGTTCACACTCAATTTCCACAAAAACATTAAACTGGAAACTTGTATCCGAACCTTTTGCAAAATACGATAGACCCTATTATCGTCTAACCTCTACAAAATGAAGTTGGTGAGAATGGTGTTTTAAAACATGATGGACACAGTATGCATTTCCAACAAGATAGAATAGAGCTCCTGCTTAGCAATTCGAGAATGGTTCAATAAACGATTTTCGGAAAACTGGATTGGCAGAAAAGGTGTATTAGAATGGCCAGCACGATCTCCAGACCTCAGCCCACTCAACTTATTCCTATGTTTCCTATATTTACAAAGTAAAGTATTTATAATTTCATATGAGAGTGTTCAAGAATTGAAAGATAGAATTTTCCTGGAATGTAGAAGCAATACTGGACAAACTTTCGCTAATGTTCGCGAAGAATATGAAAGCAGACCTTATTATTACCTCGCTAATGACGGCTCACATTTTAAGTATTTAATAAAATGAATTATTTTATCTCAATAAGCTATTTCCACTAGTACACATTTTCCCTTCTAAGTCCCGACTCCATTAACCGAATTCAGTTTTCTTGGTACAGTTACATCGCAAATTGAATTTCGCTTGCAATGATGCGCCACTCGATAGCAATTTGAAATATCAAAGTGAAACTAGCTGGGGACGAGGGTGAGACTAATACAATTCTCTCTAATGCCAAATTAAATTTCCTCCTGGACACATAAATAGACGTTTTTTTTCATTATTTGAAATTTCCCACTCAATTAAGAGATATTAGGGATAGTTCGATTTGAAATGAACACTCTGTGTACAACTAAAGCGGACGGCACGGAAATTTGAGATACACGACTCAAGAGAAATTTTAAGACTTCAAGAGTCAGTGCTCTGCAAATGTGTAATAAAAAATTAGATACGTTCTACAGCAGGAAGAAACCTTTATAACATGAATACCTATTTGAATAACAGAATCGTGGAATATCCTAGCTATAAAATTAATTTAAAAGCAGTGAAGCGCGCACAGGGTGGCGTGGGAAGGTGTAACTACTCATATCACCTCGGTAATTTTCAAATTACAAGAAAATGGCTGGAGATATCGACTTTAAGGTTTAAGATTTATATGGAACAAATTCATTCATAATTCGGGCGGTGATTTTTGGGAAAAAATGCGCAAGTGTCGTATTATTTTAGAATGCGCATCTTTTATAGAAAAAATTATATACGCAGTAATCTGAAACTGCCTGCGGCATAAATGAATTTGTTTCATACCTATGCTGCGTACTGTATGTTTTGGACAGTTACTTTAAATGGGAATACCGAGCCTGCCATTTATCATATTAAATTAAAGGTTTTTCACCCTTTAAAGGAATTTTAAGAGGAAAAACATTATTTAAATGTTAGGACTATGCGGAACCGATCACCGAACCCTTAAAAAGTACCCCAAGTAGGAGATGAAATATCAGTCTTAGATAAGTTCATCTGTCGTCTATTGTCAGTACCAGATTTTTATGGAAAAGAGTGAATGACTTTATCAACGCCCTACGTTGACGATTTTCCGCCTTCTGTGAGGGTTTTTGAATGATCACCCGTTATGACCATTTAACTTCAAATCCTAAACTACCTATAGGTGGATCGTGACCTTTGCCTACGCCGCCCTGTACAGGTTTTAGAAACACAAAGCAATAACGTACACATATTGATAGGGGTAATGCGGTCCTGTCGGTAATTTCGATAAGCATTTTTTTTAACAACGCAAGAGTCTCTCAGAGGGAATCGCTTTAATCAGTTATAGGAAACTTCCATACATGAGAAATTATGTGCACAATGTTAGTAAAATAATGTACAGTTGGAAGGAAATGTTAACACACAACATTAATAACCTCAATAATCGATACAACAGCAGATATTGGACTTAAAGAACCAGCTGTGACTAATCTAAAACTCACCGGAAGGCATTTCGAAAGTTATTCCCAAAGAGTCTAAGTCGACGGTGCCCTGTTGACTGAGCTGCTGTAGCTGTTGAGCCGGAGACGGTCCCGATCGTTGACCAACCGAAGGCTGCGACTGCGCGGTTCTGGCGCCGACCACAGCCCGCAGCTCCTGCCTCACGAATTCCGACGTGGGATTACCGCCGGCTACACCTGTCATTCAAAATTGACCGTCTTACCCAAAGACTCGTTTACCTCCACATATACCCAAAACTTATTGATTACGTACACATATTATAGCAAGCACTAACATGCATATTATAACAAGCCAAAAACGTGCAATTTGGAGCGCGGACTTTTTTTGGGTGATAACTGATAAGACACATAATGGGTGGATGACAAGAAGCGGTGAACACGTGACGAATCGGGCAGTACAAACAAAAATACGATGACATATTAAAATGCGAATAGGAGCCGCGCCGGTGTGCTGATGAGGTGCGACATAGTGGTAGATGAACAACACAATTCCCCCTGCTCCGCCATGGAGAAAGCCGGCCACAAATGAGAATAATTGACATTGAACGAACGTGCCACGCCCCTCCGGCGTTTGGATTGGTCACACTTACCGGACTGCATATGTTGTTGCGCGGAGGGCGCGCTACCTCTGCGCTCGTAACCGGTCAGGCCCGCTTGCTGCGGCTGCTGTTCGTAGCAGTTATAGGACGCGTCTTGTTGGGTGGGATAGAGCATGGGGGACTGGGGAATGGGCTGTAGGGCGTTTGAGGAATAGTGGGGTGGGGGTTGGTTGGGGCCGGCGTACGATCTGGGCGAGCCCAGCCCACCTGTAACATGGGCGACGGCTTAGAAACAGGGACGGAAACGGGCAGCCCGAGTGGTTTTTGAACCGTACTTTCGTACGAATTCGCCGTTGTAGTTTCCTCAATGAAGATCGCGGTAGGTTTGACGGTACAGAGTGATTAATTATAACTGGACACACCCCGCTTTAACTATTTTAACTACTCCGAACAAAAAAAAGTTAATTATCAAAGGTACATAGTTCTAGTTGCAGTTAATGATTAACTATTCCAAGAGTATTAGCGTCGATGAAACTTTCAAAAATTAAAAGTACACAGTCAGCTCTCAGTTATTGTTAACTGACATTTGAAATTCGTAAATGATCATTTCTTTCATTCATTTACGTGCGATATGGTGTACGTAAAAAATGTCAATTGGAAGCGTATTTGGGTCACTCGAAATTCTCGTTCCAACTATATCAATAAATTTGGTGTTGGCCACCTGGTACACTGAGATGTTCACTACCTCTTCGTTAGAATTTGGCAAGTTTTGAAGAATAAACAGTAGCTCTATTAATCAACTAAAAAGATGCATTAATAAAATAGCTAAACTACCAATCCAGAACCTTAACCGAGCCGAACTACTAAAAGTAATGTTAAAAATATGTCGTAAATTATAATCTGTAGTAAGTACCACATGCCAGTCAAATTTTACCAATCATCCACGCCGGAAAAATGCTCATTTGTCAGTGTTATCCTTTTGAGCTTTGTCTCGCAATTATCGCGTCAAAAGAATGACACTCACGGCTAAAATATCTGTACAATAGCCAAAGGAGAAAAATGATGGCTATCATTGAGGAAAATACAAGAGAATAAGAGACCTAACATGCATAAAAAGTATCGTATGGCAAAACCACAGGAGGCAGCTAATTGTACATTATCTACAGAATCAGTTAATATGCCGTTTATTATCAGATAACTATTTATAGTCATGCTTTCTACTTAACAAAAAATTCTCGTCTAATGCACAGAGGAAACTGAAAGTATGATAATTCGACTATTAAAACGCTATAGGTTTTTCATGGAGAGCAAGCAGATGTTTTCCCGGTATAAATAATTGAAGAT
The DNA here is from genome assembly GCF_040115645.1 of Euwallacea fornicatus. Taxonomy (NCBI): domain Eukaryota; kingdom Metazoa; phylum Arthropoda; class Insecta; order Coleoptera; family Curculionidae; genus Euwallacea; species Euwallacea fornicatus. The sequence continues at coordinate 3,968,513 of NC_089551.1, forward strand.
GCGAAATGCAGATATTACCATTCTAATGTGTGAATGCTGAAATATCTCCAGCCGTTTGGCAAGTTTATAAATTTAATTTTTTTAGACTTTGATACTCTGTGTCTTGGTAACGAAACGTTGTTCGAATAAAATTTATACAGCATGTTTGGTAAGTATTATTTTTAGCTGTAATGTCGGAATTGCAATTCGCAACTTGTATGCTTTAATACAATATGCTCATAGGCGCAATTATAATGTACGCCAACATCAAAATACACAATGAAATGAAAAACTTTCTGTACAATGAGTCGAGAGAATCAATTACTAATAATTATGAGATAAGACGTAACATATAGTAATTGAGGTATTAGAGCAGACACGTATTATGAATAATCTGATCATTCCCATTAAAATGGATCCTACAGATTGAACCTTTAGGATCGGAACCATTGAATATTCCACTACTTCCCATTATGGGCACTTTCCAAAATTCACTACTAACAAGCACCAGAGTCTCAATTCTTGTTACCAGGGACTGTTCTTTTAGACACTCCCACGAATTTCTCTGGTGTCCGGTTCCAGTAAATTTTCGAATGTGGCGTATGCTCTACTCTGTGGTTCACTAAACCTGATCTGAACTGGAAACTTACCAGGCATTTGAGAGGTGGCGTTCGGCACGCTATTGGCCCGCTGCAGTCTCAAAAACTGACTCTGATTAAAGGCGGGTGTGGGCGAAGCGGGGGCGGTAAACTGGTCGCTCCCGAAGGGCGACTGTCTTTGTTGTTGCGCGCCTTGTTGCGCTGGCGATGATCTCTGAAAATTGCCGCGTCCCGTTAGAGCGCCCTAGAGAGATAGAGATAGAAACAGAGCGTAGATAGAGAGGGTGTGGGAGAGAGAGAGAGAGAGAGAGAGAGATAAAAAGTGACGAGGCGAGATGTGAAGAATGATCGATGAAAATGCGGGTATAATGAAAATGAAGTTAACAAACAAACTTACAGTTAATTGAGCATTCAACATAGGATTTTGCACAGTCAGGCGCTGCTGCTGCTGTTGTTGCCAGCCAGGCCCAGTCCCTCCGCTTGTGCTCACTTGGGGGTAACTTTGTCTTGGTGAGAGCTGCGCATTGAATTGGGCCTGTGGCGATAAGCGTTGTTGTTGGTTATACCCCCCGGGGGCGGTGGTTGGCGTTTGGAAAGATTGCTGTCCCAAAGGAGACGGCATTTGTGAGTGGGGAGAGTAAGGCTGCGTCTGGGTCGGTTGTGGCAGTGTAGCTCTTTGGTTCGACTGATTCAGCTGAAAATATTCATTTGATAAGACGGCATTATTACCAAAAAAAAAAAAAATTAACTTACGGAATTCGAGCCCTGCAACTGGCCGGCGGCGTAATTCGGCGACAATTGCGACTCCTGCGGCAAGCTGTTGGATCGCTGTAAGGTGACGTTGGGTGCGACCGTGTTGTTTAACAGACTGTCGATGTTCTGAATGGAATTCATTTCGGCGGCTGTTGCATTGGACGGAATCAAAAGCTGTTGTTGCTTCTATTCCGACAAACAATAAAAAAACAATAGCAGAAACTCCATTATTATACGTTGGGTTGTATTACGAACCAATTACACAAATTGCGGGCGACTACACCAAACAGTACAAATCAAGTAGTAACGTGTTAAGTGTTACGAGCAATTTCATTAATTTCCCTTTCGTTATATACAGTTCGTAATTATCACGATCATTTAAAGAGCTAAAGTCAATAGTTTACCTGTTGCTGCAATAGACGTCTCTTTTGCTCCTCTGCATGTCTTTGTAGCTTTCTCTGTTGCTCGGCCAGCAATTGTTGGGCACCAATGCTTCCAGCGGTTGCATATTGGGGCAGGAGTGGTCCTCGGACGCCCAATCTCGTATATTTCACATTTTGAGGATAATTGGGCGGAGGATAAGCCATGTTGTTTTGAGTGGAAACCTACAACGTACAATAATGATCACTGTCCTTTCATCATTGCGACACGTTTACATTTGTGCTATAAGCGGGCGGGCGGGCCGGCAATGACACGTTGGGTGACGGTACGGCCTTCTCGCACTGCATCAACAAGTTCTGGATGTTTTTGATGGCAGCCATTTCGCTCAATTGGGAGCTAGTTGTTTGGTGGCCCTCGTTAGACTCCAGTGGCAAAACGTTGGCGTCTGGTACGAAATCCAGCACCGTGTCTAGAATTTCGGAAAGATCCGGATCGGCCATCGGTCCCTGAATGTTATTGTTCTCGTTCCAGCCACCGCTATCGGTAGAGGTCGACTGGTTGTTATACATGTTAGCCATAGTTCTCTGTAGAGAATAAGAACCATTTAAATTTGGGCCTAAAAGCCACATTTCCAAATGCTCAACTTACGTTCTGGAAATTGTTGTTATTGTTATTGAGGTAGCTGATCTGTTGCCTATTGGTCATTCTGTTGACATTGTGTCGCCCAACGTTGTTGTTATTGTTGTTTTGCGACATGGTGCCACCAATTAACTTTGCCGGATCCGTGATCACGCGGGGCAGCTTCTCTTGCGGCGTAGCTGAGATCACACTAGCAGGAATGGGCGGGATCGACGATGGCGGTGGCGTCGGATTCTCCAGCAAAGACGCCAGCATTTGATTTCTCCTGTATATCTCGCTCTTTTCCGACGATCCAGAAGATGAAACCTGTGAATTCAATATGCGATCAGCTTATGTAACGGGAAGAGTTGTGCATGTAAGTTATTAGATGGAAAAATGGAAAACTTGAGTCAAGAGTTTATTACGACTTGAACTAACCTGAGAGCCATTATTGGATCGCTTAGAATCCCGATCGTCTTTTTCGTCGCTGGAGCGCTTCGCACCTCGTCGATCTGCGGACGAAGCCGTGGGGAATCCCAAGTTCCTGAGGAGAGTGTCCTCGTGCGGGTTATTCTCGTTCTTCTTCTCATCATCTTCGTCGCTGTCTTTCTTTAGCAGCTGTTGAAGCAGTTCGCTGCCCTTTTTCATACCCGCTTTCGCTTCGATATCGTCATCATCGTTTTTCTCGTTCAGGAGCTAAACAAATACATATTATCAGAGAGTGATCATTTTGTGTTTGATGCGATCAAAAATCATCAACAATTATGGTCGAACGCCGTAGAATAGTTTTTAAATAACGATAGTACGGAAAGGGCAATATAATTTGTAAAGTGTACGATGGCTATGCGAACGGAAAATATTAAATGAATAAGTGTGACGGATATCACATAGCTGTGTGTTTTTGCTCTGGCAAGGCAAGTTCCACCCCGGTCCCAAAAATTCTCGAAGCAACTGGGACCTCTCCCAGATCCCGACGCTATAACATTGAAGAAATGGAAAAAATAGTAACTTGAGTAAATTGAATGGGAAAGAAGAATCATGGAACGGAACGGAACGGAAGAAGAAAAACTCTGGTCTGCACTTATAGACTCTTACATTCAAGACGAATTATTTTGAGCAAGAAAACAAATCCGTTAGTGTTCCTGCCAAGAAAACTGCTACCAGTAAATGAGTAGGGCCAATGAAACACAAACTACCGAACTAAGTTTACCTTGATCAACTGAGGTCATTAGATTAATCTTATTGGCGCGTTTATAAATAATTCACTTACAGCAAAAGATTTTAAATAACTGTCAAAATGAAAAAAAAAAGCACACAAAATGTCGGTTCAGGTCAAGGTTCCAAAAAGGATGATGGACGATTAATCAAATTATTCGATTCACTTACAACTGCTATAATCGAATAATACTAATCAAATAATCCCATAAGCCAAACAAGGATGGAAATAAAGTCTGAGTGTTGAGCTTGTGGAGTTGCATCATAGACTTTCCATTAACATATACAGAATGTCCGAATCTTTTGTAGTAAGATTTTAAATCCTTATTCCATGCATAAAAATAACCTTAATTTGCTATATAAATTATATTCGAGAAATACTTTGTTAAGGAAATACCATGAGTTGAAGTTTTATATTCCTTCACCTTTTACAGCTCTCAAAAGTTTTAAGATATTTAGCTCAAATTTTTGAGCATAACTTGCTCTTTAGGGTCTATATGATTAGATAATACTAGATCGTCGTGAAATTCTACAGGGTGATATTTTTCAGGGTTTTGGTCAATTTTTTATTTATTTTATATTATTATATATTTTATTTATCTTAGAAACTAAAACTGTCTGTTTAATTTTGAGTCTTTTATGTGTTTTGATCATTTTCGTATCTGTCATTGTTTTTCAGTTATTTGCAAAGTATCGAAGTAATGCATGCTATTTATTCATCGAGTAAATTTGGCTGGTTTATGACATGTCTGACATTCCACTGACACACACATTTTCTGACACTGCTATAGTAAAAATCTGAGAAAGGATTTATTTAGTGACAATCTGAAACTAAAGCGAATTTTTAACGGAAGAGAAACAAAAAATATTAGTAGACACAGGGACAGTAGTAACTTTAAATACGGAATAAATCAAACGGCGATAGTAATTTTTTCGATAACAAAACAATTTAAATCAATATCAAATAATTATTATTGCAGAAATTGTTAGAAATGGTTGCCACTATGTTCTACACACAAATTAAAACGTCCTCATAAAGACCGCTAAACACATCACAAATTCTGAGTAGTTATTCTAAGAATAGAACTTCTTATTTACCTTATAAGTTCTCGAGAGTTTAAAGGAGTAGAGTACAAATTTTTTTCCATAAACCCCCGAACATAAAAATTTAGAGATGTCAGATCGGGCGATCGAGAGGGCCAAACAATTAACCCTCCACGAACTATCCATCTTAGTGGATAATTTGCATTTAACCAGTTTCTCATTACCAGGGAATAATATAAAGGACATCTGTTTAATTATGCTAACTTATGCTCAACATTTGATCTAAATATCTCAGACATTTTGGGAGCTATAAAAGATAAATTTCAAAAAATATACAAATCCAACACCCTGTATTTCCTTAGCATAGCATTTTTCGAATATAGTTTATATAGCAAACTAATCTTATCCTTTACGCGTAAAATACGTGAGTAAATTCTTGCTACCAAAAATTCGGACTCTCTGTATGTACTGGATGTTGCGAGTTGGTAAAATGCCTATCGCTTAACATTGTTAATATATATTTTATTTTGTGTGGGTGTACGCCGTGGCAAACTTAATTAATTAATTTAATAAAGAAAACGATGTAGGACGACCTCTTTTTACCTGCAGCTGCAGTGCACGAAGTAAGTACTTACCTATTATCTTACTTATTTAAATGTTTAAATTTTAAATGGTTATATTCAAGTTCACCAAAGAAAGCTCCCGACTAGAGCATTCCATGTCATCCAACTTTAGTACCAACAGTTACTTTTGATGTGCAACATATATACAGTATCGGACAAAATGATCATATTTTATTTAAAACGCATTTTGTTCGCGAGGGTCCTGCTTGTTTACTTTCACGGATCTTTAGTTGTTGTGACCTGAGATATAAAAAATTTAAACAAATTCGTTCGACAAAATTAAAGGAACTCGATGGTAAATTTAGTTTCTTGTTTGAATTTTACTCGATTTCAAAGTGGATGTTTGATTTATGCCTCGTGTATTCATTCTTCCGCTATTTTACTACACTATTAGTGGACCTTAGAAGTAAACATTGTTGAGGCCTATATACGTCCGATAAACTGCATAAGGGGAATAACAGATGTTTTTCATGGGGAAAAATATATTATTTCAAAAACAATTAAAAATGATCAAATTTGAGAGTTTGTAGTGAATCTAAAACGTGATGGAAAGCTACGAAAATCTAAAAAAGGAAACAAACTAACCGACACATCAAATGTACGTGTTTAATAGATCCGAAACTGTCTGCAAACTGCATTTTGGTTTCAATTTGTAATGTGAACGTTTCGCCCAGGAAACGAAGGTTACTCGAAAGCGATTACAAGCAAGACGTCTAGCCAAAAAACCTTTTCTTTCAAAAATAAATCGAGAAATTGCTTTAGTGTTGTACGATACTGTATATTAAGAGACGAATGCAATAAACAGTGCCCCCCATCCTCTCGGCAATGAGGAAACAGTCAACCTTATTGTATCATTTTTGCTTAATCTCTTTTACGCGGATATACAGAAATTGTAAAGTGGCTAATTGGTTGTTTCTGCATGTTTATATATAAAAATAGCTCATTGTATGAAAATAAACACCCTAAATTCACTTTACTTGTATTATTGAACTGCTGTAAAGTGGAGCAACTTCAAGTTTGGATGTGGGCGTTTATTCGATAGGTATACGAACTTTAAATAAATATTATTTTGTGCGAACGCCCAATATTGAAGATACTTATATACAGGGTATTCCTTAATGATGTGCGGATATTTTAAGGTGGGATTCTACGTGAGAAAATAACGATAGTTTGTCATGTAAATTATGTTCCAAAAATGCTCCGTTACGAAAATATAGGGCTGCAAAGTTTTAGAAAAAAAATGAATTTAATTAATATTTTCGGAACCGCTAGAGATATTTTAATGAAATTCGGTATGTAAAGAGAGTTTCTAAAGGGGCATTAACATTGCAATAAAAATATGCCTTTCAATGCAAAATTATTCAAAATTATTTTAATACAACAAGACAAATAAAACGATAGAAAATTTAACACATTATGGGTCGACATCGCAATGAAATATGAATTACAAGTTACTTCAATATTTAAAAAAAAGGAAAATGCGCCGCTGACTTTTGTCTGAATAGTAAAAAAGAAAATTTGTTGTGTTGTTATTGAAATCTGTTTCTTCAGTTTTATCTCTTGGTTAGTCATTTTCAACACTTACTGTAAAAATCGTTTTTCTTTTGTTTCGTGTTAGTTAAAATTCATATCTCATTATGATGTCGACCCATAATGTGTTAAATTTTCTATAGTTTTATTTGTCTTGTTGTATTAAAATAATTTTGAATAATTTTGCATTGAATCGCATGTTTTTATTGTAACTAATGTCCCTTTATAAACTGTTTTTACATACTAAATTTCATAGCAATAAACCAAGCGGTTTCAAAAGTATTAATTAAGTTTCATTTTTTTTCTAAAACTTTGCAACACTGTAATTTCGTAAAGGAGCTTTTGGAACATAGTTTAAATGACAAATTGTTGTCATTTCTTCATGTAGAATCCCACCTTGAAATATCCCCACATCATTTTGGTGCACCCGGTATACATATTATTAATATATCATAAGAATATGCGTTTGATATTTTTTACCTATATACAACGTATTACAAACGGCCTCGACTCTTTTTCATTCCTTCGTGTTAAACACAGTGAATAATGGCCGGCAAAGAAACCCAAAGCATTACATATGTAAAAAATATTTATACCATATCTGCATAGTTGCGAATTAGGAACTCATTTAGTTTTGCTGCGTTATTAATGGTTTAAAATGTTTATTCAACCCATTTATCACAGTTAAGTTGAATAAATGAATATTTATGTAAGTGTTTTTGTGACTGTGTTTTTAAAGGCGAAAGCCTAAACAATATGTATATTATAGGGGAAAAAAGGGGGAACAAGCCCAGCTTTCAAATTGTAGCCACGTTCAACAGAAAATCATGTTGCGCGAGCTTAAGTTTACCACCTCTAACGGAAACGCAGCCTACACAACTCTGTAATTACAAGTAAATCTCATTTAGGATATGTTGCCAATTAGAGACGACTTCACAAGTGATGACGCAACTCCACAAGTTCAATATTCAGACTTGTTCCTCCTTCTCGTCCAAAAATCAATGAAATTACAGACCCGCTGTGAAATCGACATTTTTCCATCAATAGAATTATTAAAGAGAATAAAGAAACCGCTACAATGGTAGGAAAATTTCAGCGCTGTGAAGACGTGATACAACAATTACCTGACATAGGTTTTCATGGTCCATGAAAGGTATCGTTAATTTACTAGGAAAATAAAACCATAACAATATTTCAATCATGTTCGCAAAGTACATGCAACCGTCACACGATGTGCTCTGTATTAATAATCTCCCATATACGTGTGTAAATGTACGTGTATTTTTACACGACTTTAAACAAATTTAAGAATATCAGACTGTGGAGTCTTTCAGGGCCGGCTAAGTTGCAATTGGAAACACTTTCCGGGCAGATGCCGTAGTCCAATGAGGCTAGCTCCTGTCCCAACGTAATTTCTTTAAAAAAAAGCCTAAATCTAATGTGCTACATGTAAGAAACGGGTTAGCATCCTTTCGGCAACTTCTCAAAATTAAAACGATACTAGTACCTGCATAGTTACTTTTTATCTTTGGTATTTTTCGACGGTACTTACAGTTGCTGATGTAAAACTTTCCTACGAAACAGCTGATAACTCAACTGAGAATACTTCATGCTCCTCTACATCTGAAATTACAGCTCTTCACTGATAAAAATGATTTTTTTTGCGATTTTTGAACACGTAATTAAAAATTATGATTGTCCCTCATAAAACAGACGAGGTCTAATTCCCTTTAAGCTAAACTTATCGATAGCTTAACTCGGCTTCCGCAATAGTATTTATAAGCAATCATCTTCTATAGCGGAACGAGTAATAAAAGAAGAAATTCTTACAGACGCATTAGATTTAATCTTGTTGATGTTCAGTAGATTCTTGTCTTCAAATTATCATATTTCCACCGTATTACCGGAAACGGAAAATAATATATGCACTCTACAATTTGATGCAATTCACAGCTGAATGCCATAACGTCAGCTTTACTACCAAGAACTAACGTAACATTGCCTAACTCGCAAAACACTTTAACAAGCTCGTAATTCAGCATAAGTAATTATTATTGTTCTCGGCATAATCCAGAGGTTATTGCAGCAACATGCAAACATCTGTAATACCTAATGATTATATCAAAATAAAATCGTTATCGAATACCGTGTTCTATCTAGTGCATTGCTCCTTTCGAATTCAATGCCCTTAAAAATTGCCGCAAATTGCCCAATAACGGCAAACGTGAAATCGCCCTTTTGTTGACTTACGTTAACATTTTCGTCATTGCACGTTAGTGTTTGTTACGCCGACTACGGTCAGCTCGATTGACCACGAGACACGCCATTTTTTATTTTTCACATAGGAAAACAAGGTTCGACGAACACACATCAAACGCAAAAACAACCAAAGATAAGATAAAACGGAACCTATAGATTTCGTTGGCATTGTTATTCGCATAGACACAAGTGTATTGAATCGAAGATATAAAAATTGCGAGTCAATGAACTTTTACACAACCAATTCGGACGAGTTACCGGATTTTGATTTAAGTTTAAAAAATATAAAATAAATAAAAAAATAATAATGATTTGCCTCAGGTTGGTGGGCATCAAGTTCGTGTATTAAAGGCGCAAATTTTACCGCACGTGCATGGCCACCATCTCGAAACTTCCCACCCCCCATATATTTTTTTGCAGAGAAGGAAATTAGTTTTAACCAAAAACGCACGTCAGCTTAAATATCGAGGAGGACGTTCGGAGCCAGCGTGCGCTGTATTTTAGGTTTTGCCCCCTTGCCCCCATGTACCCCCATTTGAAATTTTTATGCGACACCCCCGCCTTGCAACACCTCATTTTAAAGGTTTTGAATAATCCGACTCACTGCCGTTCGAAAAACTAAAATCGGCTGGTCCGTTTTCCTAAAGACTCAAAAACAGATTTTTCAAACGTTCTAGCATGTTTACAAACGTTTCTGTTCATTTGTGCACGTCATAGCCTTGTCTTTTGGCGACAAGAGAGATAATAGAGTTTAGAATCTTAGTTTTTGTCAACTTTTGTATTTTAGCACAAAATGTTTTCCTGCTTAGACAAAACTAGATTTAATTTGTCATCTATGGACTTGTCTGTTAGCAGCAGTAAGGGCGGCAGATGCATAATGGTGTATTATACTTTAGATGAAAGGATCGAAATTATTTTTGTGTATGATGCCGAAAGTAGGAGTGCTCGTGGGACAGCCCGGGTTTTTAATGAAAAGCATCCCGAGGAAAATGTAAACCACCACTATGTGCTGGACCTTGGCAAGAAATTTCAAGCAACTGGTTTCGTCTGCAACAAAGTAAATAAGCAATACCGAGTTCTTAATGAAGCTGCTGCACAGGTCGAGATTTTGGGCCATTTCAGTATCAATCCTACCACTTCAATTCCAAAGGTCGACAAATATTCCATATGGTTCTACGTGTTCACAAAGTTTTAAAACCAAGCAAGTTGTCTCCCTACGAAATGAGCATTCTTCAAGAACACCGAGAAGACGACCATGATCGAGGAATTCAATTTTGCGAAACAACGAGTGCGACAATAGAAACTAAATCGATTTTGATAAAGAATATTTGTTTCAGTGATGAATCAATTCTTTTGCTGAGTGGCTTTGCAAATAACCATAAGCGTAGATATCGAGACAACGAAAATTCTCATGTGTTTCGAGAGGGCCATACGGGGTTTCCTTGAGAGCTCAAAGTGTGAACTAAATTTTGAAGAACGAAATCGATCCTTCGAAAACCAAGTCGATGAATAAGAAAACTCTTTTTTTGGATGAACGACATTTACACTTTCAACATGAAGGCGCACCACCACACCGCGCATCACGTGCTCAACAATGGCTGAACGGAAGGTTTCCTGACAAATAGATCGGCAGATGAGGCGTTATGGAATGGCCGGCGAGATCGCCAGATTTAGCATCTCTAGATTTCTTCCACTTGGGTTAGTTCAAGACAATTGTGTACAAAACTGTCCCACGAGATAATCAGGGTCTACGAAATAGGATTACCGACGCATGCAGGTTAATTAACAGACACATTTCAAAACGTCCGACAAGAATTCGAGAACAGGTTGTACTTTTGTTCAGCCAACAATGGTGAGCTTTTTGAACGCCGAATAAAGTAAGGTTTTGGAGAATACATTTACTTCGTTAGTTGGATTTTGTGTTTCAATTAATGTCATTTTGATTCTTCAGGACAACAGATCAATCGACTTTAGGTTTCTAGACGGTAACGAAGCGGGGTTTTTTTAAGATCTTGAAAATGATGTGCTACAAACTGGGGGTGTCATTTAAAAATTTGAAGTTGAGGGTATCTGGCGGGAAGGGGCGAAATCTAAAATACAACGCACAGTAGTTTTAAACGTCTCCCTCGATATTTAAGTTGACCTATTTTTTGGTCAAAACTGATTTCCTTTGCTGTAAAAAATATTGGAGGTGGGAAGTATTGAAGTGACGGCATTGTATAAGTTGATGTGTGGCCTGCTGCATTCAGACTTTTTATATTTTATTTTATACTGTCTGGGCAGATCAGTTAACCCCGTGCTGATTTGTTGCCAGCAAATCGAAGACTAATGTAATGTTGTGGCTAGGAAATCTTACCAGACTTAGGGATCTATCGCTTGAAAAATTGCAGTTGTTTAATTTTCCCCATATTTACACTAATTTCAATCTAAATATAATTTGGCATACCGCAATGTTCACATGTTTAAATTTTAAAACACAAAGCAAGTGCATTTGACACCGAAAAGGCCCGACAAACACCTAACTCCGCCTAACTGTTGCAAAATTGAGAAATACAATCAAAAATTTCGTTCGCCATATTTTCAAGAAACATTATTTCTCTTCCCCTAGACGGCGCATTTTTTGCAAATCACGTACGAAACTAAGTAATGTAAAGCAGATGTCCATTAATCGTTTTTCTACAGCACTCACTGACATTTTCCAGCCTTGGCCCCTGACGTCGCCTCGTCCATAAAAAACCGGACTGTAACAAGTCACCTACTGGCCTGGTAACGTAAATAACTATTTCGGGTGCTACTTTAATACTCGTGAAATTCAGATAAATCAATGACCTTTTGATATACGCATTGATAAAGTTTAATATAGTTTTAGATGACACCGGTCAAGAATCTTTATTTGGGTACGGGAAAGATGTTTCAACTAAAACCTAAAATATCGAAGATCGCATATGAATATGGATACATACCTACACCATTAATCTGACTGATAAGAAAATTACTCCTATTATCGCTTTAATATTTCAGAGCTTGACAAATGGGAATCAAATTTGTAAATCTATAACATCTCACGTGGCTCGGCAACAATCAGTTAAAGCACCAATGATGGAAGTTGAGGTAATAGCGAGCCGTGCAGAATACTTACGACAATATTTCCATTTCTATACACTGGACGAACTTTATAAATGGACATGATATACGCTTCGCTATCAATGCTGCTAGGAACTGTAGCACTTGGAAGATGAGTTATCCGACGAGGATACCACATAGTTTGCAGAAGCGCGTTGCTCAGCAGAAGACTCGTGGAGCAAACGTTGAAAAACTTACAAAAACTTCGAATTTTCCCGGTCGGCTCCTGTCGAACCACATGAACTACGGGCGTGACAAAATGCCAAACAGTTTATCATCTGCCGAGTCAAGTAAATTTTCTTATCGGGCTTGTTGGTGACTCGACTAATACGACGAAACTGAATTTTGTTATCTTTTTAAATGTATAATTGCCCGGTGTATGGTAAAATTGTACGCAGACGACGTTCGCGCAGATAAGGATTTTCTCAACGACCGACGCTCGTGGAGTAAACACTACCGCCGCGTGCAGATCTAATCAGACTAATGCCAAAGACTCACCATTCTTGGGTGACGTACCCCCAATAAACAAGCACTCTCAAACTAGCCACACCACGTGGTGTCCTTTTGTGCCGAAATTCTGGGACAAAATTACCTGAGCGTCACAAAGGTAACTACCCCCGGTCAACATGACGGACCATGCATTTTTACGAAACTTTGCCAAAGTTAAGAAAGAGACGTGTCTGCACCCGGTGTACGACCGAGGGTTGGTCCGGGGCGAGGGCGGAGAGAGGGGGGTGCAGGTAGCGAGAGCAACATCCATCCCGTCGAAACCAGCACTATTCAAAAGCAACAAGTTTTTCGAGGAATCCAGACATGAGCGGGGCGAGTGGGGCTTGAGGAATCCCAAAGATTTGTACACTTTATCGGGAGGAATTCATTGAAAAGGACAGATGCAAAAGGGCTGCGCCGTGACCACCAGGTGGGCCTTCGAAGCCGCTAACGAGTCGCTACTGGTGAATAATTTGCAAAACGCAGATACGGGATAAATACTGTTTTAACCGAAATTTATCAGGCGATGTTTACTGCACTTTTTTTTAAATACCCAAATGATCCGTGAACGTGTTTGCTTATGTGCTCTGCCCGAATTGAGATTATGTAGAGGTAGGTAGGTAGTAATCGATGGTTTTTGGTATTTTGATGTAACATTATTACGCAGGGGAGATGATTAATTTACTTAAATAAAGCTTTTGCTAATCCTGACCTTCATAACTCAAGTAGACGATGCACAATGCAGTTGAGTGTTTGCATTACGTTCATAACGTCAGAGAAAAAATATCAAAAGGTACAAGGGAATATTGTGTGAAACGCTGTTCGGGCTACAGAATTCAGGGTGGCTCGTAAGCCCTATGACGCATTTCCGCATAATACCATATAATGATAATTTTGAGAAAACGTTCGCTCCGTGTAATGCGTAGCTAAGCTCTTGATGGACGCCACACGGTACGGTTTTGCTGAGCACCAACGTCAAAAATATAAAATTCCTTTATCTTCGAGGGCCATTTTGCAACTTTTATCGTTTATGCAGAAATACACTGGCTCGCAGAAATCGTGTCACCCATCTATCAAATGTATATTATCGCCTACGTCTTTCTACAAACAAACGCAATTTTTAATTACATTACATTCGTAAATACACTTTTCCTACATTAAATATTATAATTAATTAAAAATATAACTATCGCCATGTACAAAAAAAATTAATATTTTATCAGCGGACAAAATAAAACCTCACAAGTCTTGGTACATGTAACAAGAATAAAATTAAACTTCTGGTACACATATTGCTGGTATCCTGTTGGATATCCCTTTAACTTGGTAACTTCTAGCAGTCTATTTGGCATTGAATAAACAAGTTTTTTTGTTATATCGACGGTTATCTTAGGCCGCTCTTCCAAAATAACCCGTTCTATGCAGTTTTTGCTTTGAATAGGGCGCTGACGAATTTTAGGCTCTAAAACACTCCATAAACGTTCAATCGGGTTTAAGTCCGGACTTTGAGGAGTCAAACAAATGTCGGGTATTATATATTAGTCTTTGACGCACATGGTGCACGCCGTGCGTGTTGGATCGTTGTCTCGCTGGAAGTGAAAATCCCCAGCAATCCCTAACTTTCGGGCACCTTGTACTAAATTTTCCTTTAGAACGTTAGGTGGACTTTTTGATCCATGATTCCATCTATTATTTGAAGATTACCCGCACCAGCTGCCGACGTGTAACCCCAGACCATGGTACCGTCACCTTCATGTTTCACTGTTGCAATAGCACAGCTTGGATGTAATCCTGTATTCGGTTTTCGCCACTCTTTCGTGTCTCCATCAGGTCCAAAAACGTTGAATCGATTTTCAACAGACCAAATCACTCCTTTCCAGAAGTCTGGAGAGGAATTTTTATATTCCTGATCAAATTTCAACCGCTTCAATCTGTTTTGCTTGTTAACACATGGTGTCTTGCGAGGAGTAAAACTTTTAAAATCACCCCGATGTAACACTCGACGAATTGTATCTTCATGCACCATCTTTCCCTTTTGTTGTTACAATTCAGCAGCGATTTTTCCAGCACTTTTCTTGGGATTTTTTTTTTATTTCCACGAGTATAAATCTTTCTTTTCGTTGTGCGAACGTCCGTACACGGCCTGTGACCACTTTATTTTGAATTATTCCTTCAGTCTTATATCGATTGATAATTTTACGAATTGTAGGTTAACTTCTTTTCAATACGTCTCCAATTTCAGTGTAGAATTTTCCTACTTCATGCTAATTTATTGCGATATTTCGTTCTCTAACACTTAATTCACTTCGTGCAATTTTTAGTTAAAATCGGACAAATTCTAATTGATAATAATCTGTTAACAATATATCTAGTATAGCTTAGTTGCTATTTTCTGTTTTTATTTTCACAATACCAAGTAAAAAATAGTAAAAATAAACGTGCATTGACTTGTACCTAGACTTTTGCGAGGTTTTACTTTGTCCGCTGATAAAATATTTAATCAGGTATACTATTTAATAGAGGAAAAGTGTATGAATTAGTAAATAAAGTATAATTAAAAATAGCGTTTGTTTGTAAAAAGACATAGGAATAATAGACATTTGATAGGCGGGTACCAAGACCTTTACGATCCAGTGTTTGTAGGTACAGTGAATGTGACGCAAGTAATGAAGTTACTAAATGGAACTTTGCAGGCAAATTTGCTGTGCACTTATTCCATTGATCTCAACTGATTATTAGAGATCTATACAGAATGAAATTGAGCATAAATAGCCACAAAATAAAGCAGATAATTGAAGAAATTCAGCAAAAAAATCTATTTCGATCAAACTTCACCGCCTAATAGACAGTTCATCTGATATTTATGTCTTTTGCCATTTTTTTCGTTGCTTTCCTTCACCGGCCTGCATACAGTTGTGGACAAAAGTGTGGAATATTCTTTGAAACACTTCCTTGGTGATCATTTCTGTTTTTGTCTTCAAAGTTTGTCGATAAGGTGAAGGTACGTTCCGAAATTCACCGTACAATATTCGGCTTAGGAATGTTGTTTTTTAAATTATTTTTAAAAACAATTTTTTGTGGGGCAAAAGTATGGAATGCCATGTAGTGTTGTTTATGGGGGTGCTAAAACCAAAATGCACCACACAGTTATTCAGTCAGATTATGTGGTGCATTTCATACGAAATATGCCAAAAGAAAAGTATTTTTCGGAAGATTTTCGAAATCCGATAGTCCAAACGTCACGTGAAGTCGCTACAACTAAAAATACATTGCAAATATGTTAAAAATCAGCTAATGAGTTATCTCCAAAATTTTGAGAAAGTTTGGCATTTACGGAGATGTAAAAGATGGTCTGAAACCTGGACACCCAAGAAAAACAAATGACACTATCGATCTACGAATTAAAAAAACACCATCTGCAGAACCTGGCAAGTCCTCCAAGGTTACAAAGTTAGAAATCACTAACAATATTGGTATCAATATAAGCGATCGCACTGTACGTTGTAGGTTGTGCGAAATGGGATTAGTAGGAAGGATTGCAGTGAAGAAGCTTTTAATTGGTGAGAAGAACACAAGAGCACACAGAACCCAATTTGCTCAGCAACATTTGTTTTGGTCATTTTCAAAGTGGACTATTGTTCTCTTCAGTGATGAAACTAAAGTTAATATTTTTAATTCTGATGGGAAAACTTATGTTCGTTGACCTGTGGAGACTAGATTTGACCTCAACTACCAAAAACCAACAGAGAAACATGGTGGTGGCAACATAACAGCGAGGGGTTGTTTTTCTCGACTTGATGTTGAACCATTGGTCAAAACTGAGGGAATTATGGATCGGTTTTAATACAAAGTCACCCTTGAGAACCATATGCTGCCATATGCTGATGAAAACATGTCTTTACTTTCGCGTTTCCTGCAGGACGACGACCTTAAATATTCACCTCGATTAGTAAAAAAAAAAATGGCGAAGTGGTAATAACATCTCCGTGTGTGCCGTGGTGGCCGTTTCAGTCGCCGGATTTCAATCCGATTAGGCATCTCTGGGAACACTCGAAACGAAAAGTTCCAGACAGGAATGTGTTCAATCAGGATGAATTGTGGAAAGTCCTGCAAGAAAAATGGGTGAAGATTCTTATTTCCATTTGTGAAAATTTAATCGATTCTATACACTGTCGATGTCAGGTTGATATCGACTCGAAAGGATATGCCAAAAATATGAGTTTATTTCAATTTTTTTATTGATTATAATCGATTTTACGAAGTATTTCATTCTTTTGTCCAGCATAATTTATTTTTTTATTTTTTTGTATATTTATAGAAACTTGTTTATTATTGAATATTATTTATTTTTTTTAAATGTTGTTAAGTATATACTTGGATTTTTGTATGTTTCTTTTTTAATAACCAACTGTTTTGATATAAAACTATTAAGGATTCAAAATATTCCATACTTTTGTTCACAACTGTAGGTTCACAGAGTAGCTTTTGTCTACACTGAGCTTGATGAACGCATTTAAGAACGTATTATAAGTCATGTATTGTTGTTGCTATTATTATTATTATTATTATTATTCTGGATCGAATTCCAGGTATTTTTTCCAACATGCAAATACACAAATTAAACAGTTTTCGACTTACAGCAACAATTGCACAAGGCAAACGTCGTGTAACAACACAATAAATTCCGGACACAACACACACAACAACTAAAAATATACTTGAAAATAAAAATAGTCACTGTTGAAAACCAAGCTATGTGCCATCGTAGTCGATTAGACGGCTGTTGACCGAGATTCCGGCTAGAAGCTGCAATTGAGAAGCATTTGCCCTCGTGCGAAAACTCACAGCGCTCCATTTAAAAGGCGTGAGGTCAATGCGGGCGGTCGACCGACACCGTACTATACTCTTTATAAATTCGAATTAAGAAATATCAGTAATTATTTACCATCCATGTAATGTGTGAAAAAAAACATACGTAAACCGTCCATAGCGTTTTCCCGCGTGGTTTTTAAAAGTTTTGGAGGGACCGACTGACCGAGAATATTAATTATTTTAAGTACTTTTGTTGTGGTGCAAAAACCTCAAGTCACCAGCTTCGAACTCAAGCTTCACGATTCACTTTGCCACGTCACACGATTCTAGCCTGGAATTCACGATGGGAACTGAGACCAGTACCGAGACCATGTAATTCTCGGTCTCGATATCGATATACAAAACCGAACCTGAACCGAGTAGTAACCCTGTATATGTGGGGCAATTAAATTTATTGCTATTTAACGTTTCAATCTAAAGTCAATACCAAATGTGATTCCAATGTCGAGTTTATAAATCAGGCTTAATGCTTAGAAAGTAATTTTTTCTGTAAAATGCCGAAACCGACTCAAGGGTATGTAGATGTTAAAAGCTTATAACCTTTATACTAAAGGAAACTGACATACAGGGTGTTTTTAACAGCGCCAACGCATTTCGTTGTTGATTTTTTAATGAGCCTTGACAACAATTGGAAAACATGATTCATGTGATGATTTTCAGTTGGCAGCTCTTATTGGGTCGTAACAGCAATTTTTCGTGAAAACTCTACGGAAAACATGTTAGAAATTTTTTGCTATTCGACCCTGAGGAATACAAAAAACTCATTCGTTTCCTCTTGGTTAAATCCTACGTGTATGTAAATACTTTTTGGTCTATAAGAGCCCGGCTGAAAGGGTTTTCTATTGGTAGAAGTAATGCAGAACTGGTGTGTGGCTATATTATTTTACTGACATTCGTTAAACAGCAATAAAAGAGATAAACAATCTTATTGTTGCAATTACAGTAGAACTCGGCTCTAACGAACACGTGCTGGAACAAGCGCTCGGTTATAACGAATGAACAAAAAAGTCCCGTCCAAGTTGCTATAAAGCTAATGAATTTGTATATTCGATTATAACATACCATATTTGTTGTTTTCTGGAGATTTAAGCGAATGGGACAAAAACCAGCACATTTCTGATTTTGAGAAAATTAACTTATACGAATATGACAACTCGTGGAAGTTGCTGAATTTTACAATTATATGGACATTGTTCAAATAACTGTCAACGATAAAAATGACAGTGGTTCGCGTGATGAGGAGGAAATTGTAAAGAATGATAAAGTTTTAATCCTCACAAATCACGAAGCCCTTTCTGCGTTGAAGGCCGTAGTGTGTTATGTACAGAAGATTTGTCTAGAAAATGAGAAATTTTCAAATGCGACAGATCTCAGAAAACAAAATATCTGAAGAGATACCGAGAGAACCGTAAGGTGCAGAGTCCAATTTCCGACTTCTTTTTCACCTACACTTCGATTTTATTGAAAATTTTTGTCGATTTTTTTTCTCATTTAATATGTACGGTATTGGCCGCAATTATTGCACCCAAATTGTTTTGTTTAAACAATTAACTATAACAATAAAAATTAAAACAAAATATCAATATTTAGTGTAATATCCTTTAGACCTCACTACATCTGCCATTTTATTTGGTATAGGATTAATTAATTTCGCAATTATAGCTGGATCCATTCCTGACCAAGCTTTTGATAGTAATTCGAATAGTTCCGTGGCATTTTTAACTTTTCGCTCCTGAGTTTTTTTGGTCCAAGATTTCCCATATGTTCTCAATAGGGTTGAGATCAGGACTTTGAGACGGCCACTTCACAATAGATATTTTTTGCTATACTAACCATCTCTTTGACCAATTTGGAAGCATGTTTTGGCTCGTTATGGTGTTGAAAGGTGAATTTAAGCGGCATGACATGATCCATCTATATAGGGTTTCAAAACGTTCCTCAAAACATCTTTGTATATAAACTTGTCCGTCCTTTTCTCAATTTTGTGCAGAGGACCCATGCTAAATGATGAAAAGCACCCCCTCACCATTACATATCCTCTGTCATGTTTCACCGTGGAACAAGTGTATTTTGCATCGAATCTCTGACCTTTAGGTCGCCTTACGTGAACAACATCACTTTTAAATAAATTAAACTTGTATTCGTCAGTAACTACGACCGTTTTTTAATCATTTGGTGTCCTATGAATGCGGTTTGAGCAGATCTATAACTATTTAAGCCATTATCACAAAGTTTTCGCCTTATTGTTCGATTTGAAAGGTTAGATGGTCCTGCTTGATCGATTTCACCAATGATTTTCGTTCAAGATAGGAAAGGACTTCTTTTCGCAATATGTAAAATTTTTCGGTTCGATTGCTTGGAGGACTTTCTCGGGCTACCAATGTTTTTTAATTGTATCATACTACCAGTACGAAAAAAAATATATAGTCAATCAAAGTGAAACTCGTACACATAAATTATTTCCATAATTTTTTCTTATGTTAAAGAATTGAAACAAAATAATTGACTGTTTAATCTTCATATTGAATGGACCTGGTAGATAAACAAGAATTCAAAAAATGTTGCATTTTTCGTTAAATATTTTGAAAAAATTGATTTTTGATATCAATATGTAACTCGAACATCCAAGATATTGAGTAGTAAATACATATTTAAAAGAGTTTGGTGTTAAATTTTTGTGTTTTTTTATACTATTATGCTCGTTTATTTAAATTTAATTGTTGTTTGCAATGGGTCGACAAATGGGCCAAACCACCGTCACCGATAGAAACCTCATCATCAACCATTGTGAATAGAAAAAACTTACCGTCAGATAGGTAAAATGGTCAATAGGAGTCGTACTATCGCACAAAGTATCATAGATCGTTGTATTAATGAAAAAAGGATTAAAAACAAAGTGCGAAATAGCCCTAGAAATTTTTTTGAGGATTATGATGAAAGATGGATTTTAAGAAAGTCTGCAGAAAATCCAACAATTTCTGTTCCTAGATTGGCAAAAATTGTTGAAAAATATCTATATAAGGTCGTTAATCCACAAACCAAAATACATATTTGGATATTTTAAAGCTAAAATTAAAGCACAGTGCGCGGAAATTGGGAATTGAAAGATCATTTAAATAGTACCGGGGCAATAACCCAAACCATAAGGCACTAAAACTTAGACAATGACTACTTTATAATTGCTTTAGAGTAGCAGAAACACCTTCTCAGAGTTCTTATCTAAACGTAATTGAAAATTTGTGGAGCCAGTTAAAAACTGCAACACTAAGGCATGACATATCTAATAGAGAACAACTAAAAACTGTTTAAAGGAAAGAATGGGCAAAGAAACCAACAGAATATTGTGAGAAATTGGTAAAATCTATAAGTGATCGTCTAAAAGCCGTAATTGAAAATAAAGAACTTTCAACTAAGGATTAAATTCAAATTGAATATGATTTAGATTTTACGATTTGAATTGTGTACGAGTTTTATTTTCAAGTGGAAAATTGATTTTCATTTTGCATTAGGCGCGTGTGTGGAACTTTTAATAATTTTTTTATTGTTTATTGCGTTCAATATACAATTTCGTTTAGACCATATGTTCGCTGTCAGTTTTTGCTTACTTTGTTACTTATATCAAATCAACTTAGTCTACGAGTTTCACCTCGACTGCCTGTAGTTTGGTGACTCTCGACACTGTCGATTTATGAAGTTGTAAATTAACAATAAACCGTTCTTATGAAAATTAATCACTCAGGTCCTAATGTCACTCCTGCACGCTTTACTTCGAGCCGTGGAGGAAAATTCACTAAATAATAGTCGAATTGAGTACGAGAACTAAGAAGCAAACTTTTCTCAAAAAACACGAAAAAGTAAATAGTTGCAGTAATTTTAGCCTGCATGGAAACACAATTTGTTTATACCAGTGAATGTAAAAAGAGATAATACACTGCTTTTCTCTGATAAGTAAAGGTAATTCAATAAAGGACGTATGTACAGGGTGGCGCATATTTCCCTTCGATTTGAACAAAACTATAAATCAATTTCAAAAGTTGCAATAGTTATGGCCAATACCGTGCCTATTCACTATAACGAAAAATTGTGCAATATTGGCATTTCATTGAAACAAAGATTTTGAATCAACAAGCTTTTTTCCTCGGTCATCTAGAACGAACCTCCGCATGTAACGAACGAGGGAGTCCCTTGAAGGTTCGGTATGGCCGAGTTCTACCGTAATTGCAACAATACCATTGTTTGTCCATTTTGAGTTAAGGCGCTTGTCCTACGAATGGGCGCAGGTCTTTCTTGGGCGGTCTGAAGCTCGCTCAAAGTTTATGAAACAACAAACTTCTGTTCGCTCACCTGTTTTCAAATTGCAGTAAAAAAGCGTTAGAAAACGGTGCCTTGGCCAAACTAAACATTATTTAACATTCCACCAACAACAATACGAGTCCTCGCCATGCCTGAGCCTAATACGCACAAACTTGAACTTCGTCTACCTAATCATCCAGTACATTAGATAACATTGGCGTAGGTTTCTGTCGTTTGCGTTTGGGCAGCAAATATTAACAATAATAAAGTATCTATCGGCAGCCATCGTTCTCCGAGTTCTCAACCGAGATTACTTTAACGATCTGTTTGGAAATCATTAAACAGGTACAAACAGGCTGCTGCTTTAACAGTGTTATTATTAGTACAAAGACGAAGATTAATCACTGTTACTACTCACTAACATCCAGAGATTTCCTGAGCGGCGATCGGGGAACTAATTAGCTGGTTACGTCACAGGCACCGCGTTTGTGTTTAGGTCAAGTCGTTTATTTAAAACGCGCCTCAAAGTAAATAACAACATCGGCAATAATAACAAAAACAACAACAACAACAATAACAACAATAATAATAAAATATAATAATAATAGCCCGAACAAACACCATGGTCGTACTCGGCCGGTTTGTTATCCGAAGAGGAACTGACATTTACCATGAAAATTAATCGCGCTTACGTCACCGCGACGGCATTGGCAGCAGCAGCAGTCTTTTGTTTTCTGAGTTCCGAGAATCGTCGTACCGTTTTTTTTTCGTTCCTACGACTACTAATCCCGCGACAACGACGACGGTGCAACGGCGATCGATGGATGGTCGCCTTGGCCCAGTATTCACATGTGTGATATAAAAGTCTACTGACTGGTTGGTGGTGGTGTCGGTACTGCCTTCGCCAACTGCTCGAGTACTAGAATTCGCACCACAGACACAATATTCAATTCGCACCGCGACAGATCTGCTCCCCATTACGGCTGATCTTCGACTCCCGGCTATCTTAAGTCGTGATGCAAAAGGCATTGATGAAATTAGTGACCGGCAAACAGCTAGAGTGGGTCAAGAAAGTGTTTGTCCACCCGGGCGAGTCTCACTTATCCGCAATTTTCGTAACATTTAAAACAGATAGGAAAAGACACACGGCGTTGCGACGCCGACGCTACGTGTTTTCTTTTTTTCAGAAACATGGCCTTTTTTCCAAAAATGTGAACATCAATATATTCTAAACAAGTTTTGTATAATGAATTTCTTTTTACACAAGGTGTCATTATACGGGGTGTATCGTATAATGAAACATTGGGTATTAGCTGGCCAATTGGCTAGTCAGAGATTCCTCATGCGAAAATAATTAGACCGTACAAATGGCGTACGCAAAAGACAGTCGGGGTGAAGACGTGTGTTCGACCCCCCATTTTCTCCATTGTTTCTCGAAAGTTTTTAACTCAAAATATAGAAAATGTGCGTCTAATCCAACTATACGTCACTGCAAAATTTCACTTAAATTTTTTTTAAACCCAAATTGTTAAAAAAATAATGTATTTTAATTAGCTTCAACATCCAGTTTAATGAGTATAAAACTGCAAAGAAAAAATGCCACAAAAAAAGTCTAATTATTTCCGCGTAAGGAATCTCCGGTTAGCGGATTGGCCTACTAATACGAGGCACCCTGTATACGTTTACATATACATTTATTTTCCCGCGTAATATTTTTGAGCAACAAAACAATTGCATTTTTACTTACACATCCAGAATTAGTTTATTGAGAGAAAAATGCAAAATCTTTTTTTGGACTAAAACATCAAAAAATTCTCTCTTCTGAGACATGTCGTAAAGGAGTTACTTAGGACTTTTAAAAATCGCCAAAATATGTACAGGTCCGTATTTAAAAAACTCAAGTTCTTGTTATCTCACAATCTAAGCAATACTCAAAATATCGAAATTTACTGCTATGTAGACATAAGAAAACTATGAAGTTACGTCATAAATTTTACTGGAAAACTTTTGGTTTTCTATTTATTTAGAAAATAAAATTTGGCCCAATTTTAGATTTTTCATAGTAACTCGGAAGCCAAAAATCATTTCCCAACATTGTTTTTACCTCTTGTGAGAGAATTATATTCGGCACATTTTTTCGAAGTTAACCGACTCTGTAACTCTCACTGTTGAAGAGATAGCAATGATAACACAGCGGATTTAATTAAATAAATGTACGTATTTCAAGACATGAATCTTTAATTGATCACAAAAAGTTCCTATGAATGTAGGTCTGCATCGTCTTCGCTTAAGAACCGGAGAGTGTTGAATTTTCATTTTTAATTTAGTTTTTTTTTTCCAATATTTTCGGACAGAGATGTAATGATCGGACAAAATTGCAAATGTGTAGAAAATAATACATAATAAATGTATAGACTTCCAGAAATATTTTTCAGGAATGCCATTTTTCAATAGAAGTAAATGTACAATAATTAACACAAAAGTGACATACAGTGTAAAGCAAAAAAGTTAGGGCCAATTAAAATGTGATGGAACCCTTTACGTGGCGTCCTCTATCGACAACAAAAACATTCAGAAAATATTTAAATTTTGCGTATTAAATAAACCGTATACTAAATTTTATCGGATTATTACATCTCTGCCCGAAAATGTTAAAAAAAAAATAAAAATAAAAATAAAATTCTAACACCTTCCACTTCTCAAACGGACATGTTGCGAACCGACATTCATAGGAACTTTTTGTGATAAAATCCATTAAAGATTCATTCCTCGAAATAAGTACCTATACTTAATTAACACTCTGTATACATAATTTGCATTTTTCATTAGATATTTAATACAATGAGCGCAGAAAATATTCATACAGCAGATAATATTATATAAAACGTAGCGGTGCGGTCTTATCACGCAATTTTTAGAAAAAACAAAACACAAATAATCGTAAATTTTCTTTTGTAGTTTAGCATATATTTTTAATGAATAATAAGTTAAAAATATAGATTATGAAGTAGTTAATATAAACAACTAAATGAACTGAAATAGAAACATAAAAAATATTCGTACAGACCTGAAATAATTACAAAATGGGTAAAACAGTAACGATAAGGTTAGTTTAAATAACACGTTGGGTTCTCTTTTGACTCTATTATTGTTTCCGATCGGATAGAATTCCAGTCTTCTAGGCATGGAATTAACTAAGTTTGACGCTAAAGTTGACGGTATTTTACTCCATTCTTCTTTAAGAACAACTTTTAACCCTTCTCTGGATGGAATAACAATGTTTCGTATTTTTTTCCGGAAAAGTTCCAAAGTTGTTAGATCGGATTAGTGCCCGGTGACTGGCAGTGCTTCCAAATATTTTGGAGTATTTTACAAGATCCAGAACCTGGTGTTAGGAGCTGTATGTTTGGAATTGTTATCTTCGCTAAATACAAAATATTTCAAAATCTTCATTTTAGTTGCAAAAGCATGGGGGTGAGTTTTTAAAATGTTTATGTATTTATATAATTGGTTCCTTATTCCATCCATGAAATAAAGCGGTTCCATTCCTAAAGCCCTCATACAGCCCATACCGACCTCATTCATACCCATACCGTACTACTATTCTTTATTAAATTCAGTTCGCTTCTTTCTCCATACTTTAAAATAGTTTTTATTATCAAAAACTTAAAATTTGCTCTCATCTCTGACAATCACTTTGTTCCAATACGTTTTAGATGTGTTAATATAAGTTCTGGCGAACTTTAATCGTTTCTTTCGGTTTACTTCGTTTATGAAGCATTTTTTACGAGCTACTCTGCCACGGTACGTCTTAATTCTCAAACAATTTCTAATAGTACTGGCCGAGACGTCTTTATTGTTGAAAGTTTTCAGTTTTGCAGAGGTTGTTACCGCACATATTCTTGGGTTTTCTTTCAATTTTCGTGCCATTAAACGTTCCAAGCAATCATCTACAGCGGATCAAGAAAGTATTCTCACATCCAGGCGAATACCATTTATTTGCAACTTTCTTAACTTGAAAACAAATGGGCTTACCAAAGTGATTTTTTTTCACTACATTAAATGAGATGTTGTAAGCTAAAATAAATGTTAAAAACATAATAACGTAGAAAGCGACGCTCGACGCACGTGTTCTTCAGAAACACGAGTTGTTTTTCGAAAATGTGAAAAATATCGATATATTCTAAACAAGTTTTGTATAAAAACTTTTTATTTACATAATATTTTATTATACAGGGTGGTTATTTGGTGCGGTCTCGGAAGATTACGGCTAAACAATTTAATATTTTGAATTTCTTTTTTTTGCGTTATATAGAACTCGATTATGGGTACAGTCTAAAATTGTTTTCGTTTTATTCAGGGTGTTCTAAATAAGTGAAAAATATCAATGTTATATTTTTTTAAATAGGACACCCCATGTATTAATATCGTTTTAGATTTCTTAAGTTTCATTAAGGTTTACTTGTCCTAAATCTTAAGGATTTCGAAATGATTAAGTATTTTTAAAAACTTTGTTTTGAAGAAAGTTTAAACTGAAGTAAATCGAAATTCATATCAAATCTTAGATATGAAACGTATTTTATGCCAGAATTATTAAAATTGAAATATATCATACAGTGCGTCCAAAAAATAACATGAAAATTGCATTCTTTTCGAAAGGAAATAACTTGCGTAATTTAAATAGAACACCCCATATTTTATTACTCGAAATAAGAGATAAACATATGACTAATCAAAAATCGTTACACCTTCCTATACCTAAATGTACAGGTTTTCTTCGAAAAATAAGATTTAAGAAAAGGTAGCAAAATTAATAATCTTTGAATTTCGACTTACTCCAGTTTAAACTTTCTTCAAAACAAAGTTTTTAAAATTGCATGATTTTTAAAAAAATACTTAATTATTTCGAAATCCTTAAGATTTAGGACAAGTAAACCTTAATGAAACTTACATTTATTTTTCTCAAGAAATCTAAAACGATATTAATACATGGGGTGTCCTATTTAAAAAAACATAACATTGATATTTTTCACTTATTTAGAACACCCTGAATAAAACGAAAACAATTTTAGACTGTACCCATAATCGAGTTCTATATAACGCAAAAAAAAAAGAAATTCAAAATATTAAATTGTTTAGCCGTAATTATCCGAGACTGGACTAAATGACCACCCTGTAATATATATATATATATATATATATATATATATATATATATATATATATATATATATATATTTCTTATTAGGCACTTGATATGGTACAATCAGCACAGAAAATATTCGTACCGCAGATGATATTATATCTATAAAACGTACGTTGTTATTAAACATCTTTTACAAAAAACACATATAACTGTAAATTTTAATTAAAATTTACGATTAATGTTTTAAATAAATTTTATTACAAGTTTAATTTTAATATGCCGAATTTAGAAATGTAAAAATACACTGGGTGTTCCATTTGAAATTGGAAAGTTGGCATTGACTTCCGGCATAAACGGAAGTAATAAAAACAGTAAAACCCCACCACATAAAGCGTTTTATCGAACTAAAAAAATTGTCCCCAAATCATTTTCGAATATCTCTAATCACAATCGAGATGTCGCCTTATACCAGAATTATTGAGACACCCTGTATAATAACCACTTTGGAACTAATTTTGGACGAATGCTCGAGATCGTTGTTCTATTGAAAGCGGAATCTCTCTTCTAGTCCAAGCTTTCCGGCATTACGTTTTAAATTACCTTTCAGGATATTTTTATACATGAATTCATTCATGTTTGCTTCAATAAAAGTTAAATTAACCACACCGGTTGCTACCGTACAGTTCCAGACCATCAAGTTTCCATCACCATGTTTTATTGTTGGTTTAAAATTGCGCTTCTTCATTCTTTCCCCCGGCGTTCTCCACACTGTTTTGGCATCATCAGATCCAAATAAATTATATTTGTTCCCACCAGAGAAAATAACTCGTTTCCAGCACTCCAAGGGACTTTTTTATATGTACCAGAGCGAACCTAACACGTCTCCTCCTGTCCACTTTATTTATCCAGGGCTTCTTAGCTGGCGTCATCCCATTCCATAATGGACTGCGGATGAATTTTTTTTCTTCAACTGTCTGTTCAAATTGTGAAGCTACATAAGGTGCACTTACATTGGGATTTTTAAAATCCGTTGTAGACTGAAACTTTGATTTCGTTGGGTTACTTTTCGTGGCCTTCCAAAACGTCTCAAATTGTTGACAGATCCCGTTGATTGGTGTTTCTATGTGATGTACTGGGTATGTAACTTACCTGAACACATTCTGCTATTCTTTTGTAAGATTTTCCTTCTTGATGATATTTGATTATCGTCTTTTTGACATCTTCGCTAATTTCTTATTCTCTTCAATCCCGAGCTATTGTTTTTAATTTCACTGTGCTCCAACTTGTGTTAAAGTGAACCAGTGAAGGCTCATCGGAAATAAATGGAATTTGTAAATAACCAAATTGGCAAAAAATAGACCAAAATATCAGTGTATGAATACATTTCTGGGCATACCTAGACATTTTTCTTTATTTTCTTTGTATGAGGAGACAGTCGTCTCTTTACACTTTTCATAAAACTGTAATAAATGATGTTTTATTTGTGCAAAATATGTAAAATTTTTATGATTCAGATTGCATAAGTTACGAAAATTGCAAATAAATGGGATTCGCCTGGGTGTATGAATAATTTTCCTGCAGCATTCAGCAATTTCGAACATAAAAAAAGGACATCTCTAGTTCCAGCACTTAGAGCTTAGAACGGGGGATCATTAAAAAAAAACCCGTAGTAGGCGGAGAACCGTAACCGTAGAGAGTTCATTAAGCCACTTGGTATTTATCACCAAACCTTTGACTAACAACAGATTAATAGGTGAATTGGGCTTAGACATGCCTCTGATACTTCAACACATACTTGAGGTTTTTTTTAATGATCCTTCTTTAGTTGACCGCTGAACACCGGAATAACTCAAGGACAGTAGTTAATCACATGGACAAACTTTAAGAGACGAATTTTTGAAGCATTTTAAGACAAGAAGTTCATGTTAACACGGATCGGCAATGGCCCTCATTTCCTAAGTAATCTGCTTTTCACGGATGAATGTGCGTTTCCTCGTGACGCCAACGCGAATTTTCACAACGACCATATATGGCCTGCAGAGAAACCGCATGTTCTCATAGAAAATCATCATCAAGTAAAATTTTTCCTGAGCGTTTGGGTCGGAATTATCGGTGATCATCTTGTCGGACCTTGCATTCTTTCACACAGACTTAATGGCGGATAGTACTGAAGGTTTTTGGAGTACGACCTTCCCGAACATTTAGAATATGCTGATTTAAGGATGAGGTACACGATGTGGTTCGTGTACCATCACAGTTTCGTTTTAATGCACTAATTTATGGACGACTACGCCAACAATTGAACAGAGACAGCAGGCGTGGCTCCCTGACCGCCCGATATGTGTCCATCTGACTGCTTTTTACAGGGTCACTTGACGGCTCTAAAGTATAACTCGGTAGTCCAAAATGATGAAGATCTAAGTAACAGGATATATGCGTTGTGTGTTGCGACCAAATTACACATCAAACAAGTATACAGTCAGTCACACAATTCTACGTACATCTGCAAACTCGTATAATTTTTTAATTAGAACCATGATCCAACAAGCATTTTTAAATATAATGATCATAAATGATCATTACTGGTAATTGAAAATTTGAATTTCGGTTAATGGATTGAAAGAGAAAATTAATATCAAAATTTTCGATCCCCCAAAAGTGATCATACAGCAGATAAATTTTATTATACTTTGAAAAAATATATATATATTTTGTTAGTCCACCTTCTACATCTGCAACTGCTTACAATCTTCTGAGCAAGGATCAAACCACATTTCTTATAATATCTGAAATAATTTCACTCTAAGTCGAAGTTAATGCTCTTTATAGCGATTCTTTCCCTGAAATTTTGTAATTTTGCACCCTTCGCCCTAATTCGTCTCATAGACGCTTGATAGGGTTCATGTCTGGCAGCTGCGGAGGAGAATGAAGTTACTTGGGCACGCTGTAAAGGAGCCATTCTGCGACAACCAAGGCGATATATTTGGGATTGTTGTCGTGTTGAAATATCCATTAATTTCCTAATCCAAAACGTTCAATTGAGAGCGATAGATTATCACGCAAAATTTGGAGATACTTTTGATGATCCATTACACCTTCAATGAAAACTAAATTTCCCACATAAGCCGTAGACATTGAGCCCCGTATCATTACGTTGCCTCCGCCATGTTTGACTTCGGGAAACAAGTTTTCAGGTTTCAGCTCTTTATTAGTTTTTCGTCATATTTTTCCTTTACCATCGGAACCAAAAATAATGTTCTTGCTTTCATCGATAAATATTACCGAAGTCCAAGACTCAAGGTCCTTTTCTAAATATTTGTTCGCAAATTCTTGGCGGTTTTTTCTATTTTGTTGGAAGATCGGGGGCTTTTTCCTAGGCAGCCTTCCATGAAATCCCTTTGATCTCAGAGCTCTTTTTATAGTTTCAGTATTGACACCTCTACCAGGTTTTCTGTGAACTTGATCAACCAATTTCGGAGCACTAATTTTCGGATTTAATGCAATTTTTCTAATAGTAGTCCGAATATGGCCCGCTCTTATTTTTTTAGAGTGTCCAGATCGAGGTTTATTACTTGTTGAGCTTGTTAAATTAAAATTTCCTTATAATGATG
Organism: Euwallacea fornicatus; assembly: GCF_040115645.1. NCBI lineage: Eukaryota > Metazoa > Arthropoda > Insecta > Coleoptera > Curculionidae > Euwallacea > Euwallacea fornicatus. The sequence continues at coordinate 3,999,048 of NC_089551.1, forward strand.
TGCACTGTGAATCGAGCTAATTTGACAGGTTTTGCTGTCACCATGAGATTTTCCTTCGCACCATGATGTTGGAGATTGAAATTCGATTTAATGCGTTTTATTGAAAATTTTACACTAGACTGATATCATTTGTGCACATTTTTCCGATACAAATCCACAAAGCCCAAAAAAAGTTGTAGTCTTTGTGGTATTTTTGCCGTACGTTCACTTTTGTGAGATTGGAAATTTCGATATTCATTTTTTTCCAACCCATTAATCGAAACCCAAATTTTCAATTATCCGTAATGGTGATTTATGAGAGGGTTTCATTATATTTAAAAATATTTTTTGGATCACGATTCTAACTATGAAACAATACGAGTTTGCAGATGTACGTAGACTCATGTGACTGACTATTCACGAGAACTCGGCATGTGCTCTGGGGAGAAACTAAATGCAACGATTAATTACTTATTAATATGGTTCCATAGAGTGAAGCGATTAAATTATTCCTGTAAATACGCCGTATTATTACTTGAATTTATTGACTAAAACGAATTACTTAAACGTCAACGTGGCAACGCAGCCTTTTCAAGCTTTTCCTTCGAGCTCGGCGTTGTCGGTTTTTACATATTGTGCGTTTTCAGGTTGTCTATGAAAGACGAAGCAGCGACCCCACTGTTATCAGTGCGAAAGCAACTCAACAGCTTCCCCAGTCAGCTTTCCCTTGCGCTGCTCAAGCCCTTGGCCCGATCTCAATGTCGGCAAGTAAACGTTGGTAACGCAAGATTGAAAATTGCCCTCTTTGCTTTATCAAAAGTCCCTTGTGGCCACTTATACAGGGGCGAAACAATTGATTTTGTTGCCTACGCCCGATTTGTAAAAATTGGAACAGCGTACAGTACCGACGCACTTCCGTATTCATCGGCAAATATCGGAGAGCGCTTAAGTACTCAGGGCGTTCCAAATAAGGCGCGTCACATTGGTGTTTCGGAAGTAAGGGCTGAAACTACAAGGTGGTTAAGAAGATACGCAAAAATATGTCCGTTCCTCTCTAACCTTTCAAGCAACGCTTTCGCATTATAACTTGTTCGGAGCTTTTCGAAATATTAAAGTTCAACTTTAATTTTCCAAAAATGGCGCTAAATCGCCAAAACGTATTTCAGCCGATCGCGTTGCACTGCTACAATTCTCGAACGTCTCATACTTAAGGCGATTTTTGAGGTGGGAAATTACTGGTCGCTGATGACACATTCACGTGGATTGAACAACACATTATTATCGGGATTTGACGTGATTAATAGTTTCATCAGATCGCTGAATTGGACACAATGCCGTATTGCGCCATGCAGATACCCTCAATTGAATCGAACTTTACTAATACGTTTGATTATTCTATCCGCCTTGCACTTTTGATTTTGGTTTCAATACCGAATCGCCTCGTAACAATAACTGGCAATTTCATTCGTGCAAATTGTTACGCTTATTGCTGAGCAAAACAATTAGCCGGATCGATTTTCAACCGTTTCAAGTGTAGTATGTCGATTTGGTCACGGAACGAAGCATTTCCAGTGAAAATTTGCTTTTGCTCGTGAGTTATCCCGGCGGTTGTGCGCCGATAACAGGCTGTCGCCAATTTTTTGGTATTTTTTCTCTAGAGACCTAGAACAATACTATTTGCTAACCAGGTCTTAACATCATTTACATTTTAATCGCTTCAAGGCAAACCCAATGACTGTTGTCTTTTTTGTTCTCGCCGTCAGACAATGGCTATACCGGACGGCTTCGAAAAATATTATTAGGCAAATGCTTTCTTGACGATCTAGCGAACTCAAACGCCCAAACTGAAAATCCAGACGTCGCAACAACGTTTATTAATTGAACGCGGTTTATTTTCCGGACAAAACACTCATTTTAGGTGCAATTTATTCAATTACGAGAACATTTTAGTGCTCGTCTAGACGATGCGTTTTTTACTGTTTGCTGTATTTCATGCATAGCGGTTCATTATAATATGCAGTATACCACCGTTGAGTGCAAGACGAGCCGGCAAAGTGAGATGCTATTTAAAAAGGCAATCATTCTCCATTATGATTGTAGTGAATAGCTACACTAGCACCATGAAAGAAATTCGGCGTTACATAACGAGGGCCCGAAAAACAACTGCCGAATGTTGCCTAGTCATTTCGGTCAGATCTGCAAGTAATTAAAACGATGGGAAAATGTTTCGACGCGTATTGCAAGGCGAAATCCGCGCGTTCAGCAAAACGCCCCGATTGTACCACCAAGTGCATTAAAAATCCTAGAATTGGAGGATGGAGTAAGCGATAGCACGAAACTGGAATCTTGTCGTTAAGGCTCTTTCCTATAAAATAAATAGCGGTTAGCATTTAAATGTATACATATATTGAACAGATAAGATAAGCGGCACATGATTGCGGTCGTTTCGCGTTGTCCTTTGTGACGAGGCTCGAAAACGAGTGTCAGGTATGGGGGACAAAGAAATTATAGTTTTAATCCTTCAGACTTGAGAAAAGTGCTATCAACAAACGGGCTCGTGGAACATTTTTATAGAAGAAAAGCGATTAAAGGACTGGCGGAGACATGCAAGAGATTTAAGTGCAACGGGAAAATTTTTAAATCCAAACGCGCACGCGAGTGGATTTAAACAACCCGTTTCCCTTACTAAACGAGTCGAACCAAAAATATGGGGACATTATCGGTGTTTCAGAATTATTGAAATTGCATGACGTTATCGCTAACGTCTTTCTAGGCATGTTTTTGCCCCAGATGTTAGCTTGTCCCCCGAACGCCTCCCGAGAAGGTTCTTAGAAAATTCCGGAAAAATCCCGAAACGGGGACCATGCCCGGAAGGATCTGATCTAGTGCCGTGCGGCACCACGGCAACTTCAAGGTACGGACGGCGGCAGCCAAAGAGGATGACAATAATAAAATTACTTATTCGTTCCCAAACCAATTTCGTAACAGAACATTAAAGCATGACGCTTCTTGCTCGAACAATTGGTAAAAAACTGAAACAAATCACAAAAACGCCGCAGCTGAACTTGAAGGCTGATTTTCTATTTGTCGGTTCTACCAACACTTGTTTCTATGTAGATTTTCGAACTCTCGGGGGGGTCACCGGCGAAGAACTCTTGTTCTCTTGTTGATTTTGCCCGAGAACAATAACCAATCTGATCTTTCGGCGATGGAACGTGTCATGCGTGCAACAAAAATTACTGAAGAACAGGCGCCGATTTTCATCACGGCATGGGCAGTGTGGCACTGGGACGTCACGTGATCGAAATTCGCGTAAACGTAAATAGGTGTTGGACGGGCCCACGCAGCCCGGGTGGACGTCGGAAAATAACGTTTCGCACCTTAACCATCGTCCTGCGAGTGTCTGTGCAAGTAACTGTAAAATTCCGATGGCCTAAATAGTAAAAAAAAAATAATAATAATAGTAATGTGACAGTGACAAATTAGCGCTTTGCCCGACGCCGGCTGCCGAAGTCTGGTTTTAGATGGCAGCAAGGCGCATAAATCGACTGACTTACAGTGGGCCGCATTAATATTCGGACACCATAGTAGTTAAGCATTTGTTGCTTTTAAACTAAGCTGGTTGTGAAATTAATAAATCCCTTGTTTTATAATAAGTTAAATCACACATTTCGCATAACCGAAACATAATTTTTATTTCCCTAACTTACACGCATTTTTTGTTCGTCAATATTAAGTGAAATACCGCTTAAACTTAATAGAGCAAAAATATTCGGACACGTCACACGTTATGAAATTCGACCGTCTTATTTTGCCGAATTTTTTGCTGGATTACGATGTTTGTAAACACATCTTTAAGCGCTACCTCGTAGAATTACTTCAGCTGTGAGAATGCCAAGTTAAGGTAAAGATACGACGTGTGATATGCGCCAACCTGCGATTTATAATCACGAGAAATGAGAATCATACAGAGAAATTAGTAGATTATTACAATTGAGCAAGAGTACTGTAGCTGATATCATAAAAAGGTATAAGCGTGAGGATAGAAAACGACCTATCCCTCAAAGAGGTCGTCCAATGTCATATGCGATAAACGCAATATTAGGAAGAAAGTGAAGAATGATTCTACTCTGAGTGCTCCAACATTAGCAGCAGAATTGTTTCAAGAAACAGGAAAAAAAGTTCCTGCATCTACGGTGCGTCGAATGATTAATGAAAATGGACACCATGGTAGAATCCCCCAGAAAAAGTCGTATATTAACGATGTTAGTCGAAAGAAACGTTTATTGTCTGCCAATCAATAAATTTCGAAAGATGATACTTGATGGAATAACGTCATATTTACTGACGAAAGCAAATACAATATGATTTGTTCAGATAGACGTATACTTACGGTCGCCATATTAATTATTCGTCCTTTTTTCTACTTATTTTCTAAAAATCGTTTATAGCACGCACTAGATGTTGCGCTTGACTGAAAATGAGCCTATATGGAATTAAACCATTCAGTTTTCATTAAATTAGCAGTAAAATAATTCTCGATAATTATAAAAATTGCTTGAAAATATTAATGGTTTCAGAATCTATGTCGAGTAAAATTATTCGTTCACTTTGCAGAAGCAACAAAATATTTATTATTTTTTTATTATTTGTTAAAATTCTTCAAGACAATTTAAACGTGCACTTCTGAATATCAGAGATTCTTGACTATTTTTATAAAAGTGCTGGTTAGTGCAAGTTCCTTATAAAAATGGGCCGTAAATCTACTGAAGTTTCTTCTCACATAAGAGAGTTGATTATGAAAGTAAATACCGAAGGAAAATCCCCACGGGCAATAGCCAAAATTATTGGAAGGAGGAAAAAGAAAATCTTCCTTTAACGAACCCATGAAACGGGATATTATCAGGAAAGTGAATATCAATCCAAATATTACTGCAACAGATTTAGCAGAAATTGCTGAAAGCGATTATGTAAAGGTTGTACATGTTGTTGCTATAATAAGATAATTGTTGAACAAGGACGGTTTGAGGGCACGAGCAGCTAAGAAGGAACCGTTTGTTAGTAAAGTGAATAGGGAGAAGCGTCTCGACTTTGCTCAACAGTGTATTAATAAGGACCACGAATTCTGAAAAAACGTTATTTTCACGGGTGAAACTAAAATTGACTTATTTGGAAAATCAACAAACGTTTTAGCGTACAGAAAACAAGGGGAGGCGAATAAACTAAAACATTTTGAATCCAACGTTGAAACATGGGGGTGGTTCAGTTCTCATTTGAGGGTGCATACTGGGTATGGTGTAGGTCGACTTCATTTTACAGATCAAAGTACGGAGTGCTTCGTCTATTTAGACATTCTTAAGAAGACTACGGGACACGGGACAGTATAAATAATATGGGAATTTTGGATAAATATGTTTTCCAACAAGACAATGAGTCTAAGCATAAAGCGCGTATTGTTAAGGAATGGTTATTATATAATGCGCCAAAAGTACTGGAAATGCCTCCTCGGTCACCAGATACAGACCCTAATGAACATTTATGGTTAGAATTGAAAGAAAGGGTAAAAAAGATCGAATATCCAGTAAGGAACAATCAAAAACTAAGTGTCAAGAAGAATGGGCAAAAATAGGCATTCATTTTACAAAAAAGCTTGTTGGAACAATGCCTAAAAGGCTGGAGAAAATTAGAAAATCGAAAGGATATCCTAGAAAACATTAAATTAAGACATTTCCCATCAAAATGTAAATGTATGCAAAGTCGACGAATAATTTTGCTCGGCTTAGATTTTGAAACCATTATTACTTTTAAACAATTTTTATGATTATTAAGAACTATTTTACTGTTAATTTAATAAAAATTGAATAGTTTAATTGCGCATAGGCTCATTTTCAGTGAAGCGCAACATTTAGTGTGTGTTATAAACGATTTTTAGAAAACAGCTCTGGTGGATGAATAATTAATCTCGCGACTGTATATGGCGTAAAGTCAATAAAGAGCTTCTTGTTAAAAATCTCAGACCAACCTTGAAACACGGCGGAGAAAGTGTTATGGTTTGGGGCTGTATTTCGGCTGCTGGAGTGGGCGAATTCATTTTCACCGATGGAATTATGGACAAAAATAATTATTTATCCCTTTTAAAAGAACATTTAGTTAAATGCGCTACGTCATATGAACATTCGGCATAGTCTCAAGTTTTATCGGGATAATGATCCGAGCCATAATTCGCGTATTGTACAGGAATATCTATCGTATAATTTCCCAAAAGTATTATATCGTCCTCCACAATTACCGGATCTAATCCAATGGAAAATTTATGGGATCATTTGGATCGTAATATCAGAACATCGCCAATAAAATCCAAAAATGAATTAAAACTTACGATTAACTGAAGATCGGTCACGTGTTTCACTATCTTGGTAAAATAGAATTATTTGTGATATGTCTAAACGATTGGGGTGTGTAAGTAAACAAAAGGGCTATCCCACCAAGTATTAAAATTGTCAAAATTAATTAAAATTTATTATATTTTTGATTAAAAACGTAATAATTCGTAGTGTCCGAATATTTTCGCTCTCTTAGATTTAAACAGCATTTCACTTAACATTGATGAATAAAGAATGTGTGTAAATTAAGGGAAAATAAATTATGTTTTGAGTGCCCGTAAAGTGTGGCTTAACTTATTGTAAAACAAGAGATTTATTAATTTCACAACTAACATAGTTTAAAAGCAACAAAAGCTTAACTACTACGATGACCGAATATTAATGCGACCCATCGTACGTGTGCGATGGAACGAAATAATGCGTTTCGACCATGCACGAAATGTGAAATAAACTATAGTGTATCTTTTACCATCGACTAAATAGCTGTTAAATATCAGCAATGAAAGCGGTAAAAATGTGAAAAATATTATTCAAAGAATCAAATAAATTCCTTCCACCCAATTGCAAGTTCAGGAAAGTCTCTTTATGTACCCTTGAATATCGTAGAGTAAAATGCGATTTATAGCACATGTAATAACATCAACTACAGTCGGAAGCATTCTTAACTGGCGAATCTTTTTAAGGAAGATACTTTAAGTTTTGCTTTCATGTTATTGCGTAGCATTATTGACAGAGATTCTGATCCTTATAGTTTTGTGAGCTTTAATTCGTCTTAACAATAAACTATGGACCCGTCAGTGAAGACCCATATTGGCTGAACTTGAAGGTACTTTCTATAACTAAGTAGCAGTAAGTTTCTAGTGACTCGTTGAGAGAGATGCCAGATAACCGAGTAACATGCCAGTTTTACGAGATCACCAACTTAACCGCTTTACTACGTCAGTTACAACCAACGTACGGTATTGGCCAAAATAATAGAAACAATTTATGTAGTAAAGTTCATTCGCTACAACTCTCACATAATCTGTATTCATCCATTTACGTAACTTACCGCCAGTGTTAAGTGACTCTCAAAATAGGATTTGAACGACGACCTGTAATACGTACTACAAATTTAAAAAACAATTTACGAAATGTACAAAAACGTCTTTTGATATTTTGTTTTATTATTCGAGCAAAGGAATTACTGCAGCACACCCTTTGGGCGTGAAGTTAATTAAATTTTCAATAATAATATATTTGCCCCAATTCAAGACTAAACGTTACACATGTGTTCAAAGAGTTCCTCTAGATTCTTACATTTTCCTTCTCGGCATTTACGTTTTACAATCGCCCATATTCTCGATCGGGTTTAGATCGGGAGATTGCGATGGCCATTAAAATACTTGCACTTTTTCTTTCAAAAGGAACTCTTTTACTAATTTGGATGCATGTTTAGGGTCGATATCATGCTGAAACCGGTGCTTTAATGGCATTACTTCTTCAGAATACGGCACCATTTTAGTTCAAAGAATGTCACAATACATAAAACGGTCCATTTCTCCCTGAATTCCGTGCAACGGACGCATTCCGAAACTAGAGAAACGTCCCCCACTAGCACTAATCCACGGCCGTGTTCCACTGTTGGCAAATCATATTCTTCGTTAAATTTTTCATTAACAGGCCTTCTTACATGCACTATTCCGTCACAATCGAATAAGTTAATTTTGGTTTCATCGCTGAAAATCACTAGGTTCCATTGATCAGTGGTCCAATCCAGTTGGGTACGAGCAAACTCAAGACGTTCTTTAGCATTTTCCTTTGACAAAATCATTTTTAACTAATCTTGTTTTAATTGTTCTGGCACTGACATTTAAATCATTATTAGATACTATCGCATTCTCGATTTGACGAGAAGATAAAAATGGATTTTAATTAGAGGTGTTAATCATGTGTCTGTCAATCTTTTTAGTTGTTAACCTTGGTCTTTCTAGATTTTCGATCGCCATTGCGGACTCAGAAACTTCGAAATGTTTTAATCTGCTTGAAACAATACACCAATTAATTTGTAAATTTTGAGCAATGCCAATTTGTTTATGCCACTGGTGTAAGGGCTCTCCACTTCATTTTCAAGGCCTGCTGGGTAACCTTTCCACCCACAATTTTTTTCAAATTCTAAATACTCCGATACTAAATCATAGTTGAAGTGAAGGATTCTTTAAAGGCAGTATAAGACTTTGATTATCATATTTCGACACTTTTATCTAATAGATTTTTTTAATATCGTTTAAACTTTTAAGGGGCCACAATGTCTATACGTATAAGTACTGTTCGATCTGAGAGAAATATCATAATTTAGCCCCACCCCCTATTTCTATATATATATATATATATATATGGAAGAGAGTTATCGCAATGTCTCTTTTGTTCCTACAATTTCGGCCAACAGTGCAGATGTACCTAATACGTATAAACATAAGTGAAAATGGTAAAGTCGAGCATCTGTCACGTGTCATTTAATCTTAATTTGTCCACGCATACCCAAACTTGATAAGCTAGGAGCAGGATAAAACTACATAACATTTCTGGCATTAGATCGCATTTGTCTTACAATAAGAAGCTTTTCACATACACTACCGATCCTTACATTAGTAATCTTTGAACTGAGATCGTGAGACTTAAGCCAAAACCTGATGGCATGTATTGTAATAACACACCAGGAAATGGGTTTTGGTTACCACTTTAATTACAAAAAAAGAAGGTCGTTTTTATTGAACTTAACATATATATAAGAATGTATAGTCAAACCTTTATTATTGTTGCCCGTAATCATTAAATACACATATAGGTAATTGAGATGAGTAATAATTGTTTGCACTGAACATTAGCTGTCTGCAACGCAAACTACTCTCCTATTTGTTTTGGAAAATACTGAAATAAATAAACATCATTTTGACATAAAGAAACTCATACATCTAACAATGGTTTGCAGATTTATTGTTTTCCAGACAAAAAAAATAACCCAGATATTTCGAGGAAAAACCGCGGTTAAATTGCCATCTCCCACAATAGTGTCTTCTACGAACATCATTTTGAGTTTTTATGAATTATATTGTTGTGATTAATTACATTTCATCTTCTTGACGTTTGTCCTTAACGGCGCCTAATACCCCATTCAGTTCAAGCTTCCATAGTTTCTGAATTGTTATAGATTTTCAGTTATGCCATTCACAAAATCTGAGAAGTTGAGACGTATTTACATGTACCGAAAATATACAGGGGGTTAAGTTTCATTCAAAGTTTCTTGCGAGTTTAAGAAATCATTTGTAACGTTTTATTATTTACGCATTTATAAATTAGCAGGGTCTACTTAATTCATCCTTCCTCTGCATTGTTCGCACATTAATTTTCAATACAGTTCACTACTTCTTAATTTAGAAGCAGCATAGGATTTCGGGCACGCTATGGTCTTATTATATTTATGCGTATTTTATATTTACACCTGAATTAAGGTCAATGTCAAAGCACGTCACGTCAGTCTGTCGTGTCTGTGTGTTGGGGGGTCATTTTTTACTTTCCGATATTTGTCTGTCTGATCCTAAATTAGAGCACAGTGACTTTTTTCTCTTTCGCCGCTCATAGAGGCGAGAGCGAACCGCTTGATTCCAATTTCAACCTAACAGGACCTTAATTGTCAGCCACATGGCTAACCAAATCTCAGATAAGAAGGCCCCTACCAAACGTAATTGCAGTACTTTTCAAAGCATTTAACAATTAAACTTATTCGAACTAGTTGATGTGTGCCGAATGCCGATTGTTGGCATTTGCCGGTGCCGGAGTTTTCATATCAAATGTGACGTTTGCCACCTTGCGAACGTGAAAAAAGCTCCTACTTGCCTATACTAACCAACTTATCTGTAATGATAAGCTCGCAATATGTTTAATTTTAATAAAATCTTATCAAATTGCTATTGATGCTAAAAGTCGTTTTAAAATATTATTTAAACCAACTGGCTGACGTCAGCTAAGTGGAAGTCACGCCAATGAAATTTCTTGCTCCCCTCTGTTCTTCCCAATCAAAAATACACCGTTCCCGGTGTCTCAAAAAATAATTTCATTATTGTTGCTACGTGCAACGAAAAGAATGGCGATCGGCAACGTCTGCAGACGAGCTACGTTATATGTTTGCCAAAAGAAAGTATTGCCGGACACACTCGCTTAAGATGCCAAAACGCAACCATTAGCACTTCTGCCAAAAATACGCGCTCGTCACTCATTTCGCTAACCCAGATCTCTGTTTGAGCAAACAATCAGAATGTGTGAGTTAACTACTGTTGTATACAACGTTAATAAATAGTCGACACTTGTTTGTTTATAAAATCCTAAAACACTCACCTTTCTAAGCATGTCGTTCCCGCTAGACGACGAGGCAGTACTTTTTGGAGGCTCTGCTAGAGGACCCCTGTTCAACATCATCCGTGAATTCCTGCTGTCCATTCTGCCGGTCTGGTCGTCGTCCTGCTGATTCAACAGTTCTTTCAGGATGCGGTCGCGGTTGTCATCCTGGTGAGGTGTGGTGGAGTTGCCACTACTGCTGTTCGCGGTGGAAGTTGGAGGATTGGTCAAAAGAGATCTCAACCTACGGACAAAAAGAATCATGCAAAGGTGTGACGAGGAGGCCCATTAAAGCCTGCAATTCGCGTATGAAGGATGTGGGTCCTCAATTTGGTCAAATAAATTTCCGTACTTATTAAAAATGGCTAAGCAAAAAATTCGAATTGGTCCCCTCACCTTTGAGGTTCCGGATGGGTGACCGGTTCCTCTAAACCCTTGACGTTATCCTTTTGATCTTCGATGGAAAATGCTGACTGATCCGGAAAATCGTCCATCATTCCAAAAGTCATGAAGGAGGGATTGGTGGTTTGATTTTGCTGAGCTTGATTGGCAGCGGGACTTTGCTGGGCTGAGTAGTGTGGCATGGGGCTTTGAACCACCGTGGGGGCGTTGCTGTACGATGGGTTACTGGGTGGCCTAAGGAGAGCAGTCAGTAAATTTCTGGAGTTAAACATTGTATTGTGTTAAAGAGGAAAAATTACGTTTAAAACATTGTTAAAATTAGAAATTGACCGTGTTTTATCAGTAATTTTTCGAATAACGTCTTAAATATTAGAAAAAATTATTTCAATGTAACTGATTTGGTGTTCGAAGATATGCTTTGTCAATAGGCAAATAATGTCCTGATTATATAGTACGCACATGTGATATGAGCAATTTTTATCAGAAAAACTTAATGGCGACTATTTTTAGTTAACTTCAGCATTATACCATACACTAAAGAATCTTGGGTTTGGGTTTTCTACAGTATTAAAAGCTAAAACCCAAGGTTGCCTAGTTCATGGTCTAACTTACTGGTTTTCAAAGTGCGCGTTGGAACTAACAAAGGGGGCGATTAATAATCGTACTGAAATATTATATCAAAAAGTTCCTGGTCAAGTGCGTTTTGAAACTCATTTTGTTTACTGCATTTATATCAGGACTGGTCCGGTTTACATCAAGCGGTTTTTTTAGTCGATTTAAATTAAAAAATTGTCGAAATCTTCCCAGCCTCGAAAAATCCAACCAAAATTAATTAAAGCAAAGGCGATGGGTCGCAAATTTAAGTCCTTTTTGCAAATCAGAGAAAATGACAAGTTTAGAGGAAAATACGAAATCAAAAAGTACAAATTCTTTTTTGAGCGATTTCATACAACTTAATCGATTCTCCTGATATAAACGATCAATTTAACAATGCAAGGCTTTAGCTAAAGTAGTGTCGTTCAGCATGCACGAAAACAACAAAACACCGCAATAAACCAAATAAACACAAATTAACTATGACAAATATAAACTGGGACATTGAAAAAACAACAAAAAAACAATTAAATTCAGTTCATTATCAAGCGGCCATTTTAATTTATCAAACAAGAACGGCGTTTCTGGGTCATCAGGCAACGCTGGTACACTTCGGTGACGATTTGCGTAAACGCGTTTGTGAAACACCGTGAAATAGATTATTATTAAATTGGCAGTAACAATAAATGTTACTCAAGTTCACGTTTTAAATTTAGGTATGCGAAAAAACGATCGATTATTTCCTAATAGGAAAAGTGTGTTATTAAATTCGATGTGTCTCGTAAATGATACATATAGGTATTTAAACCTATTTCAAAAGAATTACATTAATCTGTTTTGACAGGTGACACTGGGCCTAAAAGAAAAAGAAACGAATGTAACATCAATTTTATGGTTTAAAAATAATTAATTATATTTATGAATGAATACACGGCGCAATTTGCCGTATAGCAAGTCGGCTAATAATAGCGAGGAAAAGGATTAATAAATAAGGGAACAATTATATTTCTGTATGGTGCATATTGTGGACTGCTGCCCCTTGCAATTACCACATGATATTTCTGTAATTTTCGTTAATTATGTATCATCTCGGGGCCACGTAAGCATTCATGGAAAATCGAATCAATAATAAGAACTTAGATAGAAGAGAACAAACAGGTTTTGAATAGAACTTAGTGAAAAAAAATGGTAAATGCATTTATACCATACTGCCGAATGAGTCTCTTTACTTTTTGCTTATTTGCGACCAGTAAACCGAGCTTTACAGTACATGGCACTGTAGTGTTATTGCAAAATGAATCAGAAAGAAAAGTGCGGACAAATGATGCGTTCGCCATATTTTCAAGAAACATTGCTCAGCACTAGCAGACACATCCTCCATAAATTAAACAACGTTAGGTCATGTTACGGTACCCCTTGACATTTTCTGAACTCCGCTGAGTTGGACTAACAAATTTTATGTCGAAGTCAGTCATCCAAAAGGAAATTACTCTAAAGCCTTGTTTAGAAAAATTTCTGATTCGCTGCATTAATGTAATACGTCATTCGCATAGGGGACGTGAGACTGTGCTTACCGAGGCGTTGGTGTGGACACAGGCGTGATACTCTGCCTCGAACTCGGCCGCCCCGCATCCGACCATGTAGGAGGCTCCAAATCCCACGTGGTGGTGGGAAAATCGAGATGAAGCTGAATATCGTTGGGAGGAAAATCGTTGTCCAGAAATTCCTGGGTGAACGGCCCGCCGGAGGAGCTTGATTGGATCATAGTAGCCGTGGACGCTGAAGAGGAGGGAGGAGCCCCGTCGATGGTCAAAGGCCCGTTACGCGACGCATTTCCCGTTCCGTTGACTATGCTCGTCATCAACGGTCCTCCAATTCCCCCACCCGGGTCTAGAGTGTCGTTATCCCTATAAAACAATAACCTTATAGAACAAATTCTTTTTCCCTAAAACTCTTTCTTTACTTACCCAATTATCGAATGTGTCGACATAATAATGTCACCTCGGATCTCACTATCAGTACTCCCGTTAGGGTTCGCTTTAAACAATTTTGATTTTGTCTGCACTGTCAGTAACTTTTCAGGGGTGACTTGGATGCGATAAAACGCGCTAAGTGATGTTCCTGAACTAAGCACTTCCTTGAGATGCGCAGTCACTTTTTGAACGTCCTGCGCAGGCACCAAGTCACGCAAAAACCGTCCTTTACAGTCTTTAAACACCGCCTGAGACACCAGGTCGGACACCCCCGACACGCAGATAATTTTACCTGAAGTGTCCAGTCTTGTGGTAAATTGTTCGAAAAATATCGCGGCCTTATCACGTTGCGAAATTCGATTTGCGACGCAGAGCAGACAAGGACCGCTATCACTCCCGTCCTCCTCTGACACTGACAAGTGTTCTCGCAGCTGCGTGGATGCTATGTGCATAAGCTCGTAACAGGGTATCCTCTGGTTCTTCTCCTCTACGGTCTCGTTTTGATAATCTTCCTGCTTGATTAATAATCGAACATCTAGAGATTTGGATCGAGTGGGCGATGGTTGATCGCTGCCCCACTCGATGGTCATGGGCAGGAGGTTGGAATGGAACTTGGTGTGGTCCCCAAGGTGCATAAAATTGTAGATGCTCTTGCCTATTATATCATCTTTTGAGTACTTGATGTATTTGGAGACGTTGTCGGTCACGTGTTCTACCTATGTATAAATACCATGAAGTCCCAAAAGTTTACTTGAAGAAATTCCTTACCTTCCCCTCGCTATTGATCACAAACAAAAACCCGTCCAACGCTTCCAAGAGTAAAGGCCCATAAACCTCGTTGGACAGTATCGTGGGCCGAGAGGACGACACCTCGCCCTGCTGCACCGGATCGGCGGTCTGCTGGTTGGCCGCTTCTTGCTGCTTGATCCTGCGAATCTGGTTGACGGTTTCCTGGAGAATGGCGCACTTGTCCGGCTTTACGGACAGCGAGCTCATGTCCCCGAAATTGGCAGATATCAGTTCGGCCAATTCCTCTACGTATGTGTTTTCCTGCTCCCTACGCTTCTTTTCATTATTGCATTTATTTCTGCAAAACAAATATATCCATCAGTACCATATTTATTAATCGTAACTATTACGTTGTTGCATAATTTCTGTCGTATGGTAATTTTTGATGTGCAACAAATTTTATTCGATTACCTTAGAACGGCGCTACTCTTTTGATTGAATAATGAGTCGAGTCGTCTCTCTAAGACCACGTGATCTTCAAAGTTTATTCAGTATGTTTTGAGATTTGAGGGCTTAAAAGGGCAATAATACAACTATGGCCATGAAAATTTGTTTGCAGCACTTCAAGGGAGACCATTGTAGACGTTAGGACTGGTCAAAGGTCGTTCGCAAAATTTCGAGCCGGAAAATTTAACCTCACAGATGAACTTCACGCCGGCAGACGCTTTTAACTTTAATGACGATGCTGTAAAGGCCATAATAATTTAAGACCCATTTATAACCAGCCTGGGATAGAGGGCAAAATGGGCTATGATCATACCACAATATATCGACATGTAAAGACATTAGAGCACGTTCGAAAACTTAAATGTTGGGTAAAACATGAATTACACGAAGCCAATCTGGCAACCCGTATCACTACGTGTACTGTATTGCTAGCATGGAATAAATTTGAACCTCTTTCGGACCGGTTAGTTACTGAAGACGAAAAATGGATTACATATGATAAACCAGTTAGAAAAAAGGCCATATGTTTTCCAAATTAAAAGGAGCCGGCAGTCCCTACACCCAGTATAGAGCGACAAAAACGAACGCTCCCTATCTTGTGGGACAGAAAAAGACTTATACGAGGGTGAAAGAAACATGAAACGGAAATATTTTTTAAAAATATATTGGAACAAGATCGAAAAGTGAAAAGTGCATGCTAATATTCTACGTAATTTTCCGATTTAAGAATATATTTTTCGCATAGTGTTGGAAGTTTCTTAATGCCGTTATCGTAGAAAGAAGCGGGGTGTGCTTGCAACTAATGGCGCACAAAGCCCTCAATAGCTGCGTCGTTATCGAAACTTACTCCTCCCAGGGCCTCTTTCAACGAGCCAGACATGTGCTAATCGCATGGGGATAAGTCCGGACTGCAAGGAGGATGTTCCAATGTCGGCCAGTGAATTTCTTCCAACTTTTCCCTAGTCAGGTTGGGTGTGCGAGGGTGGGAATTGTCGTGAAGCAGAATCGCGTTTATGACCGATAATTGTCGTCTTTTCTGGCGATGTGCCAGCTTCGTTTCAGCTAGTAGCTGGCAGTAGTAGATTGCGTTAACTGTGCGACGTTCATGGAAAAAGTCAATATGTAAGCACCCTTTGAAATTCTAAAAGACACGCTGGTCCGCGGGCGACGAGCATGGGGCTCTTTCTCAACCGTTTCTTGCCCTTCCAGAAATTTCCTATTCCATTCGTATACTTCGTTTTTTTTATACAGGTTTTACACCTTCATCTGTAAGAAATTTTATAACAATGCGCTGCGTAACCTGAGGGTGTACTTCGTGCTCACTCATGGTGATGTCGACTAAAAATGTGGTCTTCAGAGACCAAGCAGAGTGGACGTCGTCTTGTGATGACCTTACCTATTATCCCTAGGCGAACGAGCTCCCTCCCAACGTTCTACTAGTCACACGAGAGAAATTCCGATTCATATTTGATGCACCCTCGTACATTATCAACTTTTGCCACATGGTCAAAGTACTACCGCTGGTGTTTACTGTGATCAATTGTTATGATTAGATTCAAAAATTATGGAAACACGACCAGCATTGGCCAATAACAAAGGTGTTCTGGTTCAAGGTGACAAGATCCGACCTCAAAGCGCACTTAAGGTCATGCAGAAACTAGACCAACTAGGCCATGAAGTTCTTTCTTATCCACCTTACCCTTCAGATCTGGGGCCATTAGACTACCATTTGTTTTTGTCGCCACGAAACTTCTAAGATAGAAAAATTTTTGTACTGGGATAATGTCGATAATGCGTGGACAACATTCTTCAGCAAAAAAAAATATTTTTTTTTTGGCCGGTATCGATAAGCTGTCCACTAAGTGAAGATAAAGTACTGATTATAATGGATAATTTGTTGATGCCTAATTAAAATTCTATTGAAAGTTATGGAAATTTCGACTTCCCTCAAATATACGATAAAAATTACGCAACGACATAATACTTGAAGAAAGCCTTTTTCAAAATGTGCAAGCTGTTTTCAGTCCTTAGACAACTCATTGAACATTGACTATTCTGATTTTATGTAGATTTTTGTGACATTTTTGCCATCGCATTATCATGAACTGCATTTATTTATGAGAATCAGACAAAGCGTCACGCTTTAACGACAATACACAGGAGTTCCGAAAAATGTGGGCAATTTCCCGAAAATGAAAAGTTTTCGTCAAAAAATTATACTTACTTTTATAAATTGATTTTCAACAACTTACCCTTGCCAAAATACAGTTTGTCAAAATTTGATGGCGAAAATGGTATTTTCTAAATAACTTTTCTCTCAGTAGATGAAATTTGATGAACTTTAGGTCACCTGTGTATAATGCCAAGGTTAATAAGATATGACCTACAATTCTTTTCTATATCTTTAGGGAGGCAGCGAGGAAGCTATTCTCAACTTATTTATCACTAAACTTTTAAGATCTTGGATTTTTTAAACCGTTGTGGGATTTATTAAATTTCCGGCACACCTAAGAAGAAAAAAAGAACTCTTAGTTGCTGTACGTAAACAGAGCCGTTTTTCAGAAAAACATCATTTTATCAAAGGGAGTATTTTACAAAAATCAAATTTTACAAACAACAAAGTTGAATTTTCACGATGATTTATTATGAGTGACATTAATTCTCACACATTCTTGAGCTCGACGTATGGAAGACCGTTGCACTCTCTATAATACCCGAACGTTATTTTGTTATTTGATAATATTGAAAATGTGCTCTTTCCAATAATTTTCCTGTGATCTCCACTAAAGTAGTATATATTAAACTTTTTAAATGTCCCCATAAGTAAAAGTCCAAAGGGTGTAGGTCTGGAAACGAGTCGGTCAACCAACAAGACCTCCACCACCCATCCGCCAGTTCGGAAAAACATCGTCTAAATACTTCTGCACTTCGACATTGAAATGCGGAGGAGCACCATCATGCACGAACCACCCTTTGCCACGGGTTCCAAGAGGAGCTTTCTCTAATAAAGCATGTAGTGAGTTTGAAAGAAATCTGAATAATGTAATCCATCCAACCGCATTGGCAATGTGAATGGACCAATTAGAAATTGTTTTGAAAACAGTTTTGGCACAAGATTCCATTACTTTCCTAAAAAAATACACCCTTTGACAAAATGGCATTTTTCTAGAAAACGGTTCGGTTTACGTACATCGGCCAAGGGTACCTTTTTTTCTTCGATGTGCCGGAAATTGAAATAACCCACAAAACGGTTAAAAAAAATTCAAGATCCTAAAAGTTTAGGTGTGAAGAAGTTGAGGGTGGCTTCCCCGAAAATGCAAAAAACATGTTAAAGCCCATTTTATTAGCATTGGTATTATACACGGACGACTCAACATTCATTGAATTTCATCAAATGGAAGAAAAGTTATTTAGAAAAAAGCATTTTTGCCCTCAAATTTTGAAAAGCTGCATTTCCGCAGGGCTAAGTTTTTGAAAATCAATTTATAAGGATGAGTACGATCGTTTGAGACTTTTCATTTACTGGACGTTGCGCACATTTTCTGGAACACCCTGTATACGTTTCAGAAGGAATCAGTATAATTAGTCATCTACACTGTCAAAAACTTCAACATCTGCTAAACAGCTCCGATATGATGCCTACGTAAGTTAACCAAAATCACGATTTATAATTAGTCGAGTTGATGCTAACCTACGGCAGACCTGAACCGTTCACTTTCATTAAATTAATTAAACAAGCATTATTAAAATGTTATCTAGAAATTAAAACAGGACCGGACCGGGCCGCGAGCCCGCCACTTCGAGAAGAAGCGTTTTTTTTTAAATATACACAAGTCCCAGTTAGTTGCGCTGTTGTTGGCAAATTCCTCGCCCGGTGAAACCCGTGGATCCGGCCCTGCATCAAAAAAACTCGAATTCCCAATGCACATATTACCATAATAAACTGCATAATTATTGAAAGCAACATGAAAACGTAAATTGGACACCTAATAAGCAATTGCGCGATAATTAACTGCAAAATGTTATGATAAAAATCGAGATTCCTACGACTCAGACTTTCTTCGTCATGCAAGTAAATCGGAAATCGAACGCGAAAACGTCATAAAATCGACGTCACCAATCAATTAATTGCCTAATTAAGTCATGTGTAGGACTCCTGAAAACGGAGAGGACGGAAGAAGGTTACGCAAAATGTCGCCTATCAACAATAAGCAGGTGAGCGGAAATATTCCTGTTCGTGAACTGAACGAAGTGGGGTTCTGTATCTAAACTGATGGTGTTACATAAAGAGGACTTTTATTCAGATTAAGTTTAGCTTGTGAAAGATATAAAGGGGCTTGCTGAAACGATTACACTGAGCTATGGGAAAGGCCAATAAATTTAGTGACAGTATTTACTTGGCAAACATTAAAGAAGGCGCATTTCTATTAGATCTGTGAGGCATATGGCTCGTCTCGCTTTAATCAGATAAAATTTGATTTTACATTATCGAATGGCAAAGAAAAAGGAACCGATCAAGAAGATCGACGTGGTACGAGCAGCTGCTCTATTGTTATACGTTTTGGAGAAGATGGTGGACCGTTTAACTCACTATACAGGGCGATTCGCGACGCAATAACTGCCGAAGGGGTGCATGAAGAGGACCTCGAAAAACAACAAACTGATTTTGTGCTGCCTACAGGTGTTGAGATGCTGGCTCCAGGAAAATTGAAATAAAACTCTGCAACTCAGCAATGCGTCAACTTGGAACGACCAAATAAAGGTTGGCTGGCTTAGGGGCGGATCATCCTTAAAAAGGTTATTACCATAGTGTAACTTACAATTGAGTCCTGTCAGTTTTACAGCAAATTTCGATTCGCAGTTTTTCATTCCAGTCAACCACTTGGCATTCCAAGACATTGCTGAGATACAGTTAGTCACATATTTTTAACACATTTTCAGAAGCCAACGTGTCAACAATGAAGAAAGTTCCGGGATCAGCGTCCATCGCATCGCAGATCGCCCTCTATGGAGCCATTTTCTGTTCGCGAGGTTTGGTCTCGGATGATAACCACGTGAGGCCATAAACCAAACTTGACCTAAATTGGGGGACTCACGTTGAAGTTGCCATACCGTCCTCGGGATTGCTCATGATGTGAACTGATTAATGACCGGATTGATGAAGTGTAGGAAAAATTGAAATTTAACACTAACTTTGAACATGAAGAAAAGGAGCTTCCGTTAATTATCGCAATACACGCTGACGGCCACTACCTACATAGAACTTGAATATTATCCGAAAGCGACGACAAAAGCTCACGTCCACGCGAAAAAAGCAGAATCAGCGTTTTCGTCTAGGCCGACATTTTAAAACAATAAAGGTGGGGAGAGAGAGAGAGAGAGAACATGCATAAAGGGATCCTTTAATATTCACTTATCCATACTCCATAGGCGGCTCAGCTTTCTTGTTTTTAAATTAAATTTACTGACTTAAGTATATGCCACACTCTTATACCGGGCGTTTGCGAAAATGCGGCGAATATCCCGGAAATGAAAAGTTCTCGGCAAAAGATTGTACTCGTGCTTCGAAATTGATTTTCAAGAACTTGTCCCCCCCCCCCCTCACGGCACTGTGCTCTTCAAAATTTTATGGCAACAATATATATATATTTTTTAAATAACTTTCCTTCCACTTGATGAATTTTCATTATTTCTGAGTCACCTGTGTGTAATACCAACGTTAATAAGACAGGTTCTAACATTTTTTTTTACATCTTCGGGGAGGCGACGGGGAGGCTTCTCGCCGCTTCTTTGTCCCTATATTTTTACGGTCTTGGGGCATTAACCGTTATGTGGCTTATTAGATTTTCAACGCGCCTAAGAAAAAAAGATACTCTTGCTCGATGTACAGTTAATCACAAAATGGAGCGTACACGATCATTCGCTATAAATTGTTTCTCATTCTTTTCTTCATAACAAATATTTTCGCCAAGTGAATCAAAGCAACTATTATTTTTATTGAAAACATCAATGTTTCAGATAAAGAAGAAAATAAAGATAATATATCGGAGTCAATAGGGCAAGATAATTTAGACATTCTTGAATATTCTCACATAAAACTGATCGCGTATAACCAAACAACAAAAAATTAAAGAACGGCAAAAAATTTATCGGAATGTTGGTGGTAAACAATTTGTATTTATTCCCAGGAGCAATTCAATTTCCACACAGTTGTCAGAAGCCGAATAAGAATTTTCAAAAGGAAAACTGAGCGAAGTGAAACTAGCGAATCTGAATAGAAAATAATTGATAAACTTTTTTCATAAGGAAAGAATATGCGAGAAATAGATACGATTGTAGGCAGAACGCACTCCGCAATTCAGAAAAAAAAAATTCAACACGAAGGAACGTTTCAGGAATTATACCGGGCGAGGCGGAAAAAAATTCTTAGTGCTAATGAAGAATGTTTCCTTGTGCGTCAAATTAGACAGGACCCCAACAAAGTGTTACCAAACTGACCGTGGAGGCGACCTCAACGATTGGACAATCAGTATCCACAAAAACGGTGCTTGGCGATACTTAGAAAAAATGATTATAATGGACGAGTAGCTCGGAAGAAACCATACATGTCTAAAGTAAATAGAATCAAGCAAATTTTGCTCAGGAGTACATTAATAAGCCACTGGATTTTGGTGGAACTCAGTTACTTTTTATGACGAAACCAAATTGAACTTTTTTGGATCGAATGGAAAACAAATTGTATGGAAAAAACCGAAAATAAAAAACATCGTTGCGGCTGTTAAACACGGTGGACAATCTGTGAAGTTGTGGTGATGTATGTCGGGCGGCGGTACCGGAAAATGGCACTTCATCGACGGAATAACGGATAAACATGTTTATGTCAATAGATTAAGGGAAAATTTGAGAGTCTCTGCTGAAAAAATTAACATGTCAAGGGTTTGTTATTATCAGAAGATAATGACCCGAACGATGCGGCGTTAATTGTTCGCGAATCGCTCTTATATAATGTGCCGAAATTGCTGAAAACGCCCCCACACAGTCCTGACGCAAGCCCCATCGAAAATCTATGGCGGCTATTGAAAACTAAAGTCAAAAATAAAAATTCCAAAAATAAAGAAAAATTTTAAAATGCAATTTTTGCCGCGTGGGATAAAATATAACTCGATTACACACTTAAATTAATTCAATCAATGCCACGACTTCAAATCATCAGAGAGTCCCAGAGAAACTCCACAAAATATTCAAGTTGAACTTTACATTTATTTTAAACTAAATTGCGTGTTTATTAATATGGTTTACGCTCAATTTTGTGTCCCAATTTAACAATTTTTAATGAAAATTTGGTGTATTGATTCTTTATTTTGAAAAATTCTCAAATATTTTGTAATCTTTTATGATCTAAAATATCACATAAGTCAAATTTGGCAATAAAAAGTTCTAAATTCGTCCATCTCAGATGATTATTTGAGGAATTATATCATTTTAATATATGTACGCTCAATTTTGTGAGTGACTGTACGTAAATCGAATCATTTTCCAGAAAAACACCATTTGGCAAAGGGTATATTTTACACAAGTAATGGAATTCTACGTGTATGTTTTAGTGTATCACTTAAATACGAAAATACACAACATTTTTGCGTTAAAATTGTTAAAAATAAATTTATTCAGAGATATTTCTTCTGGTTCTCTTTTTCTTTCCCTGGTGAACATCAAATTTGGAAATAACTGTTTATTAAAAATAGAACACACACGTTTTTCCGACCCGATATATAGGCCGTGGAGGTCCTATTGCTTGGCCGTTCTGTTTTCCAGACTTAAGTCCTTTGAACTTTTACTTGTGGGGGCCCTCACAATATTTAATATATGCTACTTCAGTAGAGGGCAGAGACAAATTATTGGAAAGAATACATTTTCAATTTTATCAAAAAAGAAATAACGTTCGGGCATTACAGAGAGCGCAACGGTATTCCATACGTCGAGCTTTAGAATTTATGCGTTAATGGCACTCATGTTGGATCATCGTAAAAATTCAGCTTTGTTTCTCAACTGTTTTGTAATTTTGTTAATAAAATACACCTTTTGAGAAAATGGTGTTTTTCTGGAAAGCGGTTCAGTTTACCTACATCAACCAAGAGTACCTTACTTTTCTTGGATGTGCCGGAAATCTGATAAACCACATAACGGTTAAAAAAAACCCAAGACCTTAAAAGTTTAGGGATAAAGAGGTTGAGGGTAGCTCCCCCGAAGGTGCAGAAAAAATGTTAGGGCTTATCTTATTAACCTTGGTATTATACAAAAGT
Organism: Euwallacea fornicatus; assembly: GCF_040115645.1. NCBI lineage: Eukaryota > Metazoa > Arthropoda > Insecta > Coleoptera > Curculionidae > Euwallacea > Euwallacea fornicatus. The sequence continues at coordinate 4,022,292 of NC_089551.1, forward strand.
GGCCCAAAATTCATTAAATTTCATCAACTGGAAGAAAAGTTATTTAGAAAATACCATTATCGCCATCAAATTTTGAAGAGCTGTATTACCGTAGAGGTAAGTTTTTAAAAATTAATTTATAAACGTAAGTACAATCTTTCGAGGAGAATTTTTCATTTCCGAAACGTTGCCTGCAGTTTTGTAAACGCCCAGTATAAGAACCCTTGGAGACTACATGCTACGTATCATCGAACCAGCGCAAAGGAGCACTATCACTAATAGTAGTTAGTTATCTGTTTGACGACGGTTGAATTTGAGAAATTTTTTCAAAAGCAATTTCTCTTCAAATTCACGTCGGTGTTCGAAGGAGGTAAGCGGTTAAAAATTAGATACGGGGTTGATTCTTAATTTCATTTAAGATGAATGAAAATTTACATGAAACTACTGCTGGGAACGAATATTAAATAGGAAAGCGATATACTAAATTGCTTCAGTTATTTCACTTCAAATGAGTTATTGTTTCAGGCTTTCAGTTGCATGCATAAACATTAAATATTTAAAGGATTTTCACAATTAATTTTAGAATTCTCGGTCAGCTTGCAAAGTCGAACCAAAAATGTTCACCGCGGTGCGGCGCAATTGGAGTCCCGACCCCTCCGATATCAACTCTGGGGAATACTCATTCGAGACACTTCCAAAATCGTGGAGATGGAACCTCGTGTCTCAGAAACCAAAAGAGACGCCGGCTTGCGAGGAAAAACCCCTATAGAACTACGAAATACTGATAATCATCAAAGAGAAACTCATCTGACCCGGCACGGAAAATTGACTATTATGAATTACTGAATTGCAGGACCAGAGCCATTCTTTGCACCGTACACGTCGATAATGAAAAATGTGATTGTTAGATCGATCAACTTGCTTAAGTTAATTTTAATTAACTTTGAAAACTAATTAGTCCAAAAATATATGAGAAGGTAAGACCATATGTTCGATTGGCGGCCGCCTTGACATTTTAATGTTCAGTTTTAAATATTCAGTGTATTTTCGTCGATGAAAAAATCATCAAAGAAAGACGATACTCGCATCACATCATCGTATGCGAGCCTCAAACTCAAATGAATGGTTGTCGTGCAGGGAATTATTATTATCGTTATTGTATGGTCCTCGCCGAGCCGCAGCAAACGCAACGTTCGCTATTAGTGTTCCAATTTTACTGTTTTCACTTTCGGCACACACCTTAACGAAGTGACGTCATTTTTTATATATTAATTCCAATAACATTTATAAAGTTTGGCAGTTGTTACATCAACCGATCGCGCGACAACTAGGTGCATAACAATAATCAATTTTGTTATTGAATTTCGTAATATTATTTGATCGGGCAGTGCTTCGGCCAGGATTGTACGGTACAAAAAAAAAAAAAAAGAAAAAAAAAAGAACTTTCCCTTTATTTGTCAGACGCGGAATTGGAAACATTTTCTTATTTCTCATAAAAATCAATTTTCGAACTCTTACGCCATCCCGTTTCTTGTCAAAGGAAACAATTTCTCCTGAAAGCACAGGCCATGGAGGGAAAGTTAAGTGAGTACAGCAAAAACGTCCCTATAGAACTTGAAACACAAAAAGCGATATTATTCACTATTGGTACCTTGGAGGGGAACAATCCCCCTGACGTTGTAACCCTTAAACAGTTATTGGGCAAATATGCGAGGTTACCGAGGGAAAGAATTTACAAACTGGTTTACTTACATCTGCGTCTGAGGCTTGTTCTCTGACTTCTTCCTTTTTGCCTTGGTTGCGGAGAGAGTGTTCATTTTTGCCCACATCGGCTCTTGAAGCTCGCACGAGCCAAGCCTTAAACAAAAATGTTAATGAAATTAAACTGCTAAAATAAGCAACGAAAACGAAACATGAATTAGTACTGTTAGATAGCCGAGCGAAAAACGACATGACATTAATTATAATGCGAAAACTCATACGAGTCATAATGAGAGAGACACTCTGTGTGACGCTGAGAGTCTGGAGAGTTTCTGGCCTTAAGGCAGTCTAGTTTGATTAGTCGATTTTTATTTTTTTGCGTTTTTCGATACTTTATGGTCATGGAATTGATATTCCATAGTCGGTTTGGGTTAGCCTTCGCTCTTTGACTAATAATCACGCTTCGCGGCAGAGGCGCTAAAAGCGCGCCCTAGAGACTCGGAGTAGGTACAGTTGTGGACAAAACTATGGAACATTTATTGAAACAACATTTTCTTGGTGTTCATTTTTGTTTTCGTTTTCAAAGCTGTTTGATAAGGTAAAAATACATTCCTAAATTCACCGTACAATATTTGACTTGGGAATGTTGTTTTTAAAAAAATTGCCGAAAAAAACAAATTTTTTGTTGGACAAAAACATGGAATACTGTGTAGTGTTGCTGTTTACGGGGGCGCCTTCAGTCATTCAATCCATTTTATACGAAATATGCCAACGAAAAAGTATTTATCGGAATATTTTCGAAATTCAATAGTCCCAATGTCACGTGATGGCTACAACCAAAAAGACATTGCGAAGACATTAAATATTAGCTAAGGGGCTGCCTCCAAAATTTAAAGAAAATTTGGCATTTACGGGGATGTACAAGATGGTCTGAAACCTAGACATCCAAGAAAAACAAATGACACTATCGATCTACGAATTAAAAAAACACCATCTGCAGAACCTGGCAAGTCCTCCAAGGTTACAAAGTTAGAAATCACTAACAATATTGGTATCAATATAAGCGATCGCACTGTACGTTGTAGGTTGTGCGAAATGGGATTAGTAGGAAGGATTGCAGTGAAGAAGCTTTTAATTGGTGAGAAGAACACAAGAGCACACAGAACCCAATTTGCTCAGCAACATTTGTTTTGGTCATTTTCAAAGTGGACTATTGTTCTCTTCAGTGATGAAACGAAAGTTAATATTTTTAATTCTGTTGGAAAAAGTTATGTTCGTCGACCTGTGGGGACTAGGTTTGACCTCAACTACCAAAAACCAACAGAGAAACATGGTGGTGGCAGCATAACAGCGAGGGGTTGTTTTTCTCGACTTGATGTTGAACCATTGGTCAAAACTGAGGGAATTATGGATCGGTTTTAATACAAAGTCACCCTTGAGAACCATATGCTGCCATATGCTGATGAAAACATGTCTTTACTTTCATGCTTCCAGCAGGACGTCGACCCTAAACATCCACCCCGATTAGTAAAAAAAATGGCGGAATGATAATAACATCTCCGTGTTAGAGTGGCCGTTTCAGTCGCCGGATCTCAATCCGATTGAGCATCTCTGGGAACGCTTAAAACGAAAAGTTCGAAACGGGAATGTGCCCAATCGGGATGAGTGGTGGAAAGTCCTGCAGGAAGAATGGGTGAAGATTCCAATTTTTATTTATGAAAATTGAATCGATTCTGTGCGCCGTCGATATCAGGTTGTTATCGACTCGAATGGATATGCCAAAAAATATTAATTGATTTAAAGTTTTTTATTGATTATAATGGATTTTACGAAGTGTTCCATTCTTTCGTCCAACATAATTTATTGTTTTTGTTTATAATATTGTTAAATAAATTTTTGGGTTTTCGTATAATATGTTAATTTTTAAATAATCAACAATTTAGATCTAAAACTACAATGGATTAAAAATATTCCATACTTTTGTCCACAACTGAATATAGGGCATACCTTGAGGTTTTTTCCACACATGATTATTTGAATATTCTTCTATTGGATGATCGCATAATCAAAATCTGAACAGAAAACTGCAACTTTAAACCAACAAAGTCGTGCAAGATTCGTCGTTGTATTACGGATTAGCGGCCCGACGACATTTTAATTTAGTGAAGGACATGCGCAGAGCAATACTGGCTACCCCGTACCGGAGAATTTGCTCGGACGGAAAGTCTCACCTCGTCTTATCCTGAAGGTGAATACTCGTGGTATAAGTGGCAACGACATAAGGCCAAGGGAACTACGTGTTCTCATCCACCTGCCTGCCATGAAGAAACTCAATAGGTTTTAATGCCGATCTATGATGAATTGCGTCACACTCAAAATAATAACGAGAGAGTCAACTCGTGCTTTTGGCACCTAAACACGTATTTTGGGGCAAGAAAATCTTGTAAATTGGCACATGTACTGCTGCACGTACACACATGCTCAAAATCTAGATTTTTTTCAATAAATAATTTTTTTACGCTGGTTTGAGTCGAACTTCCTTATGAAAGTTATTTTTATCGTAAAAGTATTATTACAAATAAAAAAAAAAACATACAAATCTAAAGTTATCCACTCTGCATTTCTGGTGGTCCTACAACGCCTTTCCATACTCAGAATCAGGTTATTCAAATCTTTCCGATTAATATAATTCCAAGTCCCTTGGAGAGCTCGATTTTGGTTTTGGAATTCACGTAACCCTTCTTTGATGCATGTTCCAAGCATTCTCAATCGGGATCAGATCGGGATATTGTGCGGGCCAGTTAAAACTGGAACGTCTCTAGGAGATTTCTAGTGACTAGTATTTGGAGACGCATTATCATTCATTAAGATACAATCTGGAACGATTATGTTTCCATATGGGGCGACAACAGGTTCAAGTGCATTCCTAACGCAATCGTATGCTGATAAAAAATCAATTTAAGAAAACGAGTTTGGTTTTGACGACCAAATGAAATTCCTGCCCACACCACGATTGTGCTTCCTATTTAGCTGTAAACTTCCACCGTGTGTTTAATTCGATTTCATGTAGCAGCTGTTCCTCGAATACGTACTTTTCTGAGAGTCTGGACGCAAACCGAACAGAGATTCATCACTAAACAAAATACTTCTCCACTGATCCGGTTCTCGTATCACGAGTTCTTGGGCCCATGCTAGTCCAACGGCGCGATTCTTATTGGCATCTCCAAGGGCTTCTGGACTCTAAATTACCCTTTCTAAATCTCCTGCAGATGGTATCCCCGGAAACAGGCTGCATTATGAGTCTCATGTAAAGGATTGATTAACTAAGCTGCAGTCACACTGTTATTTTTTCAAGGTCCTATTTGGAAATTACGGTCCATACCAGGAGCTGGCACTTTTGGTCCACCCAAATGTCGCTCTCGTCCACTATGAGTGGTTCCCGTGGCATCGACAAGGGTAACTTGCAATGACCCGGCTTCATGCATTCCTACAGCTTGTAACATTTTATTTTCACTTAAATGTTGTTTAGGCATCTTTAAAATGTTGAACACGACAGAAGAACAATGACCGACTGGCACCTACCAAAACAACTGCCGCAAATTAATTCTATATGACAAACTTAATGTTGTTTTTCCCATATGCTGCAATTTTTTTATACAGGAATGTTTAAAAATATCTCGTATTGGTACTTTTACATTAATAAACATTGAATATGTCATGATATGCTGCATATACAGTGTGTACATAAAGTATGGCATAAATTTATTTTCTAGGGCGGACCTTAAAAAAATTAAAAAAAACTCTTGAATACGTCTTTGGTTTAAAATTCCACATATTTTGGTTGGATAATATTAGCTGTGATGTCATCATTACTCCAGATATGACGTCAATGTTAATTTTTCTTAATGGTACGCCCTGTTTTTGATCATTTTTTGAGGAACTGGCACTTTTTACGTATGGGACATAAAATTTTACTGTGTTTCATAACAAATTTCCTGATAAATTCTCAAGAAGATATTGTTCTTTACGATGCCTAACGATAAAAGATAGACATCCACTAAACGGAGCGAGGTAGTCTTCTGTCGAGTTATTTTGTAGGTCTGCTTAATTGTTCCCATAGAATAGGTATTTTTATTCGGTTAATACAAAAGATGCTAATAATGTTCTAATTTTAAATAAAAGTTGTATTACAATGCATTTATTCACAGTACAAAAAGTTGACATTTTTATGATGACCGGCTATGGTGATAAGGTGTGAACATAACAGAACGCGTGTGTTTTATTTAAAAACAAACATCCCAATAGAAAATATGTTTTTGGGGATTTGTCAAAAAATTTGTTATTTAACACTATAAAAAAAGTTTATTTCCGATACGTAAAAAGTGCGCACTTTTACATAAAATTATCAAAAATAAGGATTACCATAAAAAAAATTTAACACTGACGTCATTTCTGGAACAATGACGAGGTCACAATTCATATTATCTAACCAAAATATGTGGAATTTTAAACTGAAGTCGTCGTGTCAAAGTATTTTTCTATTATTTTTATTTGAGAAAAAATGAATTTATTCCATACTTTATCTGCACACTGTATAACTGCAAAGCGGATAGAGAAAATTTTATTAATAAAAATCTTTAATGTCCTTAGATTTTGAGCATGCGCGTATCCTTAACGAAGGCCACGCACTCATTTTACAGATTGTGTATACAATGGGATGCGTACTTGGTCCTCAAAGCTTAAAGTGTGTTTAGATTTGAGCACGGATGTTTTGAGCATACGCGAACAGCATTCGTTCGCGTTCGCGAAAACCGTTCGAATTGAAATTTCTCCTCCGCCAAATGGACTGATCCAGTTGTTCGCAAACACGAGATGAATTAACAATGAACGATGAAACAGCGACCGCGTTTATTGTTATGTATCCTTTAATTTAAAAAAAAAGGAAATTCGAGAACGTGGACATCACCGCCGGTGGAAGACGCCAATTCTTGGCAATAGACAGAACAATTTGTTAAGTAATTTCGTGTCAGAAATTATCGAGAGACTGTCTAATTTTTCAATAGTTTGTTTGGTTAAAGTTCTTGCCAACTATAATTCTTCTTCGTTTCGAAATAGTTTTCTGCCCGTTTCGCATCCTATAAAATAGGCATCTTTTCGTATTTTTGTAAAAGCACCAAAGCTGTATCATCACTCCATTCCGCGGCCAAACAAAACTTCTTTTCATCAAAATCCTATCTTCCCGCCGAACAATCAGCGCCCTCACCAACCGTCTGGTGCAAACTGAACATCCGTTGCGTAATTAATTCCTTTGCGCAGGTACCGGACACCGACAGTAATAGGATCGCGCTCGCGACCGTTCGCTCATAACGCGAGCGTGCGAGCTAATCGTTTAAACTTGAGCATTCGCAGTGGATCAGTGCGTACATGCTCAAATCTAAACGCACCTTTACGTATCGTCCGTGTGTACCACGAGCACGTTCGCCGAGCAGTCCAACGCAGTTGCGATACTTCGAAAAACGTTCGCATCGCCAGAAAAGAGTTAAGAGCTGTGAAGATGACTTTTAAGATGCGGAGGAGGGACTTATATGTGCATAAGGCCCCCCGGCATCGCCGATTAGTTGTTAAAGGTATGTTTCTTGTGAGCGTTTCCGTTGGAAACTTTGAACGCATTTTTCTCAAAACCACATTTTTGTACTTGGCGCAGGTGATTACTCAAAAACGGCTGAACATATCCGCTTCGAAATTTACCACAATGTTCAGCACGCTTATGGCTATCGTTGGTATCTCGGTCATGCCAAAATTTTGATTCTAACGCATAATTTTACGTCAACCAAAAATTTAACGCACCACCAAAAAGTAAACGAAAGTTGCAAGTGATGTTTTTTCGAAGCTACTTGTTCGACTTGGACGTTTTTTTTTAATAACAGGTTGTCTCTTGGTTGGTGTATTAACGGTTTTCTCACATAAACCTCTTTTTTTAAATAAATACCGGGTGGAGCAATTCTACCTTGTATTTTCCACAAACTTTGTAACACCCGACAGAGTTCAGAAGTTGAATTATCAAGTTACAATTGATATCACGCTTTAGCCTTACCACCGTTTTATAGCATAACGTGATTTTATTGACTTTAATTAGCATTATAAACAGCACAGTAAGTAACAGGCCATCGAAGGCAAAGAATGCCAGTAATTGTTAAATGCAGATGCAGTGTTAGTAATGTTTTTTTGCAAACATTTTTATCGATCGATATGCAACGAGAAGCACGAAATCTTACTCGCGAAGAATGTGCCCAAACATTAATATTGTTTGAAGAAGATTGGAGAAGAATTAGTAGACGATTTAATGTCATAGAAAACCTCTGGGACACTCTTGGCAAAAAATTACAAGAGGGACAGAACTTAAACGCTTCGGAAGACGTATGGCAGAGACTGGATCAAATATGTGAAGAACTGGACCAAAATGACAAAGGTCTCTTATTTTAACTATGGGTCGTCGTTGCGAAGAGGTTATTCGTGCCAGAGGTGGAAATACTCGCTACTGACACTTTCGTTAAAATTTGTTTCTTTGCACTTAGTTTCGTTTCTTTTTATTGTTTATGGACATAAATTTTCTACAAAATCATGTTACGTTGTAACATGGTATTTCTCGTGGAACAGAAAAGAAAACGCGGCAAATGAAAAAAGAAAATGTTAAAAAACATAAGGCTAAAGTGTGATTTGAATTCAACTTCTGTACTCTGTAGGCTGTTAAAAACTTTATAGAAAAAACATACTGTAATTGCTGCGCTCGGTATTTATAAAAAAGGAAGTTTCTATGGGAAACAGTTAATACATCAACGTTTAGGAAGAGACAACCTGTCATTAGAAGAAAATCGTTCATATCGGACAAGTACTTTCGGAAAAAAATTACTTAAAACATTCGGTTGCTTTTTGGTGGTTCATTAAATTTTTGAGAAAGTGTATACGGCACAAGAAAACATATTTTATTTTACTTTTACAAAGAGCGCCACCATTTTGTTGATTTACAGTGAAAGTTAAAAATTTTCGTACGGGCGATAGCAACGGTGCCTCACATTAAGCATCACTTTCGATTTTCAGTTTCAGATACCGAGAAAGGCCGCAATTGCTTGCGCCACCAGAACTATGTTTTTTTTTTCATCAACGTGAAAGCAGCCTTATAAATAAATAAACACATATTTTTACATTACAAAAAAATTATTTAACTCTCCTGAATCACACCATTCCAGGAAAAAAGTTTGCCCGATTATATGCAACACTTTTTGGGGAAAAAAGTGCGTATTTTGTGACGTCCACACAAGACTATTCTCTTAAGTTGCCCAGGAAGCACTATAATTACATCATAACCACCGAAGAGTAAACATTCGAATCTGGAAATGAAGTTTTTCCCGGTGTCTCTCTGTGGACCCGAAAAGTCCTTCGTTCGGGGAATACCCCTGTAAAGTTAATTGAGAGATCCGACATTTTTGATTGTGTCCGTGGGGGAAATACTAAATGAAAAGTTATTTTTTCTTTGAGACAGTTTATATCAATTCTAAATCTTGGGCCAGGATTATCTGGATGGGGTTCGGCGGTTATCAAGAAGGAGATAATAATTTTAATGCATGGATAAAATAATAGGACAGGATTTCCCGTTTGAGAAAGGAAATTCATTCATATTCCGGAGCTGCGCCATGCGGCACCGCGCAGTCTCTCGCTGACGTCAGATTCGTCTCGCAGACGACGTTACCCTTGAGTATTGATTGGCCGTTTTCATTTTTCATCAGAGAGCGCTTTCTCTATCGCCGCCGAAAAACGAACAAACCTTCAGCGACAACGTTGCCGGAAAATCTATAGAGCCGTAGATCATTTTCGAAAAATGGAAATTGACAATTTGGCCGAACGTGCGCAAGTTGAAAGATCCGTTTGGCATTGGGAGAGCTGCAAAACAATGATTCATATCACAAAACATCTACACAACCTCGTGTAATTCTAAACACTCTCCCACACTCCAACGGTCTTGTTGAATAATCTAGAAGAACTGGATGTGGTATCGTCTCTTAGATGGGTTTGAGGCCCTTTGCACAGGAGATACTAATCTCCATGGCCGCGAAACGGTACGAAAAGACGTTGCCGTAACATTTTGTGTCTTATATGCGACGAAAAAATGACGCCATCGGGACACTAATGCATGGCGGCAGTCCATGCATCCGACCAGTCCAGTCCAAATTGTGTCCCACTTTCAGTTGAAAATCGGCAATTGTTTGCAATAACCGGATCATTGATCTGGTCGTTTTTCTAAGAGGCACAAATAAGGGCTTTCATAGTATATGATGATTCCTCTAGATTACACAGTAAAAAGTGCATTCGTGGATTGTTAATTAAAATAATGTTACATTATAATTAATATATAATACGAATGTACAATATTTAATATTCATAAGTTCAATTATCTGCAAGATGGCGTATTTTTTTCAATTGAGAAAGCCAATTTCTTTATTGCAGCTTTGTCTCCATTTCTATTAAGCAAATATGGAATTGAAATTGGCCTTAAACTTGCACCAAAATGTGATTCCCGTATCCAGGTGGAAATGCTAGATTCTCGTATCGAGTAAAGACTCGTGTAGTATAACTGTAAAATACTTCAAACGAATAGGCATTGCTGCAATTGATCTTTTCCTTCAAATAAATGTTACAGTACTTTCGATTCGTCCTATATTCCCCATTTAAATGCTTTTACTTGATGTTAACTAAAATTACTTACTGATTTAGATATTCAAAACAAGTATGCACTTTTTTTCTGGGCAGGGCACGTACTGCACTATACACTCCATATTTAACAGTTAATGTCTAGTTATTAATAAAATCAGATATGCCTATCTAACGTATGGCTGACCAATAGAGCAATATGTGAATTTATACGGACTTAAAATACTGGCGAAATTGGTCACTTATGTAGCGCTCCATAATTCATTAACTTGCATCATTAATTTTACAAAATGAGGAGTAGTTATTACATATTTACGCTCGACGTGTATCGACTTTGTTGTGGTAGCGGCACTTTTATTACGATTTTCCTTTGATTCGCTCGTATCAGAAGAGAGATAGGAAATTTTCGGTCCGGTCCTGACTCATTGTTTCCATCGAGCCCCTAGCGCGTTGCGATGGTTTCATTGGGGTAGGTCAGCTATCGACGGAGCGGGAACAGCGCTTCTCAGCTGAGTAGCGGCGTTGCCATACAATTTCTCGCTCAGCAATAAGTTTAGGAATATCGTCATAATTACCTATTTGGCTTGGTAATAGTAAGCAAACAAATAGCACTCTAACAGCCTACGGGCCTTATGACTACCCGAGTTTGTTCGATAAACGTCTTAGAACAAATATTATTTTTTGTTTTTATGACAGATTTGCAGTCAGCTAAGTCGGCTTTGAGTAAATATTGATCCTCTTTACGAGTGATTTATATAATAAGTTTATGATTACGGAAATGTTATTTTTTTACAAAGGTCGCCTTTTCGTAAATGTAGCGCGGAATTCGAACGAAATCAATGCGCGTTCTAATGCAGAAACGTCAACACAACAGTGGCATTTTTAAGCCGAATTGATGTTGGACTTTGAAATAAATCTTAAGCTTCGAACAAACGTAGATTTGGCGACACGACGAACATTGCAACGAACCGAACGCCGAACAAACTCTACTTTGTACGGAAGCGATATGCACGTTTGCAAATCCGACGCGTTAGCCGGCTCGGTTTATTCGGCGTTCGGTTTGTTCGAAGCTTTACGACGAACAATAATAACGTAAAATGAGGGCATTCTGACAAATTCCATTAAATTATCTTCCTCTTTTGCCACGTGTGAGACCGGACACTTGCGCCCCTCTCATCCCCCACAAAAAAGTACTATTCTGCCCATCGATTTTCATCTCGATAATCTTTTCGATAGACACTACACCAGGTTCAGCCGCCATATGCGTCATTTCGTTAGGGGCCCTCTGATGGAACAAGGTACCAAATTGGGCTGATGAAAATAATCAAATTAGCTATGATTAAGCTCGATATCGTCCTGAACTTTTGGCTGCCCAACGAACCATAGAGCTAATCGAATGCCGAGCAAAACGCCAATTTGGACGGGGTCAGATACAGATTTGCAAATCTTGTGGAGGTTTGACGCCCCGCCCAGATTATTGTTTTATTCGGGGTTCGTTGTCATCGGGCCTCTTTGAAGTTTTACAGCAAACGTTTTACCCCGAGTATTTGAGTAAATCTCGTTAAATTATCACCACCTCGGACTGCCGGTAAAACAGCCGGGACAGCAAAATTTACCCCATTAGTGACGTACAACGGTCAATAACAGAAGGAATATTTGCGATAATTATACGTATAGCAGATCAGAAAAATATTCGGACAGTTATAAGCATAGCGTATATGTGTTTATACCGTAATAAGAAACAATAGATAATGGAAGTTTTTTATAGTAGTTTTTGTAATGATATGATATTAACAATAACGTAAATATATTAACAAATGTTTTCAATAATTCAGAATATTCAACAAGAATACAACAACCTATATAGTTTGTTGTACGATGGGCCCCCACGATCCCCAGATTTAACACCATGTGACTTTTTTGTGGGGTTTTTGAAATCAACAGTTTATTCGACACCAATTGATGATATTCAAGAGTTACATAATCGAATTTTCAATGCAGTTGCCGATGCGAGAAATAGGCCAGATGTTACTTTAATTTCTTGAAAAGAACCAATTTATGTATGCAAGAAAATGGCACGCGTTTCGAACCTTTGCTGTGAAATTTTTGTAATAAAATGCTTTGAATTAAAAATTGCATCCATGAATAAAATTGCAAACATCTTTTAAATAGTTAATTTTAGCGATATTTAACAAGCATACCTTTTTTAAGCACAAAAGATAGGGCAAAGGCCTTTCTACTCAAAATTGACATACGCCTTGGCAGAAAAAAGTTTTCACGGTTTAGCGGTGTTTTAATAGTCGCTTGAGGTGTCCTCTAGAAGATACATCAAAATAGTTTACAAATTTGAATTTTTCATCCGAAAAAAACCCCGAATACAAAATTTCGTTGAAAGAAGAATGCCGAAAGATATAAAGGAAAATCATATTTATTTTTTCAACTTTGACACTCTATAGCTCCGTTATTATCAACTTTTGTACTACGGCAAGTTTAGTTGAATCGACTTAATATGAGTTGTACAATATCTGCTAGAGTGTTGTTCACGGGGTATCCGGACGCCCTGTATATTTTAGACATCACAAAAATATTCGGACATTCGATCGTAAAGCTATTTATCACATCAAAAATTTAACTAATACTTAGTATGACTTCTTCTCTGATCTAAGACACATTGCAAATGTCTGAGCATGGATGATATGAGATTTTTTATAAAATTTATATCCATTTCTTTCACTCTTCAAGTAAAGTTCGTTTTAATTCGTTTTTGTTTGAATTATCATGTTGTCTATTTTTGTGTCTACATACTACCACAAGTTTTCAATGGAGTTAAAATCTGGGGGTTGGACAGGAGACTATTGGACAATTGTCCAGCATCAATTCTTGCACAATTTCAGCAGTGTGTTTTTGATCATTTTCTTGGTAAAACTCAGAAGTCCCCCTTATGTCCACGCCACTTGCACTTTTTACTTTTTAAAATGTTCAAGTACGTTGTTTTATGCATGCTACCATCAATAAAAATCAATTCACCCACTCCCTGAGAAGAAAACCATCCCCATACCATCATTGGTCCGCCGCCGCGTTTTACAGTGGCGCGTAAGTTTTCTGATTTTAGCTCCCTTTTTGGCTTTCGCCCCACCATTTGACGCCCGTCGGAACGGAAAACGTTGAATTTTGATTCGTCGGAAAAAGTTACGTCGTTCCAAAATCCATCTTCCCTTAAAACAAATTCAAAATCAAAAGTAAATCTGAATTTCTTATTTTTGTTGTTGAGCCAGGGTTTTTTTCTAGCTACCCTTCCCTTATGTCCATTTCTACGTGTGCGACATCGAGAAGTTACAGCATTTACATTTTTACCCCCTTGTTGTTCTAGGTTTATTCGCACTTTAGGGGCGCCAATTTTGGGATGTTTCTTCACTTGGATCGTAAGAAATCTTTCTTCTAGTCCGTTCAAGGCACGTGGACGTCCGATTTATTTTAGAGGAGAAATGCGATTTTCGCTTTTTTAACGTTGGATAGTGTCACTAACTGTACTTTTCGCTAAATTTAGTTTTTCTGCGGCGTCGCGGCAGGAAAGTCTCTTTTCACAGTTGAGTATCATTAATTGTCCCAAGTCAAACCTAATATTGCTTTTGTTTTCAATCCGGCCCGATTTCTTCGGTTAGGGCTCGAAGTTCGCGGATGGCACTGGTTTCAAGCAGTCACACTGAATTACTTGTTGCAATGAACGTTAGGGTATTGAAGAATCGACAAATGTATCCAAAATCGATACGCGATCAAAGTTCAAATTTTTTTGTATCGAGATGAACATATTTACACGTTTTTGCAATTTTGTTCGTGATGAACGACCGCAAGAACCTCGTCAAAAAGAAAAATAAACACTCTTTAAATTTTCGTTAATTATAAGCAAATGCTGCCCGAAGGCATGGGTGTCCGAATGTATTTCTGATCCACTGTATGTCAATGCAGCGATTAAGTCGCTCCGTCTCGAAGCATACGGAAACCGAAACTTATACCACGACCACCTTATCGGGTTGCGGCATTTGTTCAGATTCCACTCAGTCCCAACGAAAACTTCTGGTTTTTTTTTACCTACACGAACAGATATTAAATTTAAACAACATTCATTATAAGAGCCAGATTGCAAAGGTGTGGTTTTATCTTATTCATCTCGAAATCATATTCCGACTCAATGAAGCGTGACGGATACGAAACGATATTATTGAAAAGAGTCGATTACAAATAGACGAAAATTGACCCCATCAACTTGGTTTCTAGTTACTTCTTGATTTTAATTGCTCGCTTAACATGTATTGTTTCAAGGCAACAGATCATCTTCGGTATCGTGATACAGCCGACTACGTCACCATGGGCCGTAAAACGACTTTATTGCTCGTTTCGCTTAATAAAACTCCCATCGATAACGCGACTCTAAATTCGGAGATCAAATGGGTTGTTGGTTGTGGTCTAAATGGCTACGCATATAAACTGTAAAATTTATTGGTGATTTTGAAGTTCTCTTTTATTCTCCGCGGACGGAGGCCTTAAAGCGGTGGATTAGGGACGAGAATTGTAGAAAATCGGTACTGGTATGGGGGATTTCAAGATCAATACCAGTAGCGCAGCAGCAGGCATACCAAAGTGAAGCAACCGTGCGCATGGAACGCTTTCACTTTTAGTTTGTAGTTTCGGGCACAAGGTCAGACCTCAGTTTTTTGCCGGTACCCAGTTAATTGTTTCCTTTGGAAATAATTGAAATACTGCCACGGTTGCGTGTCGGAACCTGGGACAGGTGACACAAGAAGGTTTTTTCTTTATTTATTTATTTGTTTTTCTTTTTTTTTACTTACGCTATAACGGGGAACAAAGTAAACAAAGTTGGAGATGCACTTCACTAGCGGGTGACCACCGAGTATCGAAAATAGGTCTCACAGCACTAAAAATACCATTTAATCCGATTATGTGGCTGATGCCAATTTTTTATGCGTCACGGACAAAATGGGATACCTATTAACTTGCGGCATTGTAGGAAAGTGAACAGGAAATTTTCTTGTGGGAAGCATGCGTAAATGCTGTCTAAACAAGAACAATGTTTCAAAATGTATTAAAATTAATGCATCTAACTTCGTAAAGGCGAAACAGTGATAGCGAGCGCAAAACAAGCGTCTTATCTGTTTCCCTGTCAGCAGCGGACGGATGATAAAGTGCATGGAAGCGTTCCAAATATGATAGTTTTGGAGTACTAAAATTGCGTTGAAAAGTGTTGAAATTATGTTCCTCTTCGTCAGTCGTATCGTCAGTTTCCCAACCCAAATCCCAACTAACACCTCTCGAAGGTGAATGTACAAGTCAAAAACCTAAGCGAACTGCGTTACAAAATAATGGCCGGCAAGGTTGCCGGCTCTTCGATGGGCGCTTATGAAAATGTATGGTGGATTGGCCGAAAATGTAACATTTGCCGGTACGAGCAACAAAAAGGCACAGACAAACATGTCGATTGCAATTTCCCGTTGCCAAACAAATGAACAGAATCGACGCCGACATAGCTCGG
Source organism: Euwallacea fornicatus (assembly GCF_040115645.1). NCBI lineage: Eukaryota > Metazoa > Arthropoda > Insecta > Coleoptera > Curculionidae > Euwallacea > Euwallacea fornicatus. The sequence continues at coordinate 4,038,226 of NC_089551.1, forward strand.
ATCGGCCTCTCTTTCTCGAATCTCGAACGGATAAAGGCAGCTTTATATAAAAGGTCGTTCATACCGGCAGATGAATTGCCAAGCGAAAATATTTTTAATGGCCGCCGCACCAAGGTCGAGAGAACGCGAAATAAAAATACAAAATGCTCGCCCATTTGTTATTATAAGTAACTTAAGTGCACAGCTCCGTTTTCAGGCTGTATGTTCTGCTGGTTGCATACTACACACCCCGACGATGTCATAATTGTCAAAGATTCTTTTAGGAACACAAAGCTTTCAACGCCGATGTCGTCCGTAAGGTCGGCACTGAATGGGAATTTTTTTTTCTCATAAATTTGGATGAATTTTTCCTTGGCATTCAGGATGAGCTTTTTGTAAATGATGAGAAATGACGTACAAATCGAGAAACAAATAATTGTCTGTAACTTTTAAATTGCACTTTTTTCAAGTTTCAAAATCTACAATTATTTCCCAAAATTTTGAAAAATCGCAAAACACGAAGTTTCATGGTTTCTTATTTTCTTCCCATATGCCAATGTTCAACTTTGTCGCACGACCTTTTTTCGTATTTCTGCACTTCCGAGGTATTCGAATCGGTCAGCAACCTTGCAAAAATAATTACAGCATATCAAAGCAATTGTCTGGATGAGTATTGACTAGTTAAAATTGCAAGAAATACATCTATTTGAAGAAAATGTAAATTTCATCAAAGACGCGGAGTATGCCTTGAAGCAAATTGGATCTAGTTTACGAAGAAAATGTTCAGGTTATTATCTTATTGCGGTATTTTTACAAAGTTTATTGATACACAATTAGATATTTAAGCAAATATCAGCTTAGAATGGCTGTATTATGTTTGAATGGGTATTATGTATTCTAAAAATTATTAAAAAAAAAAAAAATGTATTAAAATCGTCCAAGAAAATTGAAAATTGACATACGCGCAGATAATAAAAATTTTTTTCTTGAAATTTCTCAAAATTTCGAAAAATATTGGTGGATTTTGAATGTTTTGGAAAAAGTTGCAATTTGACAATAATCTGTTGTTCGATTTGCACGTCATTTCTCATCATTTTTGAAGCACAACCCGAAGGCAAAGTCGAAATTTATGCAAATTTATAAATAAAAAAAATTCCCACGTGATAGGAACTTTACATGTGCCTTAATCTTATCTCTACCAAAAGGCGTAAAAAACGGGTGAAACGATACTAAAGAAAAAATGGAAAAATCACAAAGTCGTTACATCCGTAAAAAAATTAATTTAGCCCCGAACATCAGTGAGTTGTTCTTTCTATCACTCGTGCTGTAACGAATAGGAGCATTACTCCGATGATTATTCCTGTACTACAGCTGTTGGCTTAAAGTAAGAGACATTATCTGGGGATGCATACAAATTTGTATCGACTGGATAAGATTTCGTTTGTCGACATCTGCACTTACAGGATCACTCATGTCCCGAACGATCGTTATAAAAAGGCGATTAAATAATGAACATCAATAAGGTAAAGAGGAGGAAGGAAATGCCGGATACACAAATTGAAATTATGTGCTCTTTAAAGACAGGAATTTGAATAAATGAATAATTTTTTGCAAAAAGAATATAATCGAATAGCGCATGAAAAAACTCTAATCGAAATTTCCATGAAAATTCATCAAGTTTAACGACGTCCTTTCACCATTCTGTCCATTACTCTTTAACCCTTGGTCTCACCACCCCAAAACAGAACATTCTCGTGCTCCTCGCGCGAATCATCGAGACCGAATCTAAATTGGTTGCTTCGCTTTACATGAAATTCCGAAATTACCATGACACGACCCAGTGGCGTTCGCCTCGACTCCACTTGTAAAAGAGAGAACAAAATCCCATTAATCTACCGGGACGCCATATTCAAACGGTAATCATAATAATTTGACCAGATTAGTCGATGGCGCAGTAGCAGAGAATTAGCATACAAATGCTCATTAGTAATTGTAATGGTGCAAAGCACTACACGCAATATCGTAGGTAGGTGAAGAAATAAGGCATTTTATCAATGTGGTTGATACTTTCTATATGAATGAGTTTTCATTTTGATTGAGCGTACCTTATGGGTTACTTTTCGTAAAGATTATTATTATAATTGCGCAATATAATAAAATTGTATTCGGTGCAACTACTCCCTTTGCGGCAAATGGCGGCATAGAAACGAGCTTTTTAATGTCGCGCAAAGATGCGCTCCCGCCGACACGTTGGTTTATTAAAAATATATTTCCTTTATACAGACGACTTCAAAGAATGTCAATTTACGTGATATTCGGCTTTGAAATTGCTTGTTTTCTGCAAGAAATATCGCCAGAGAAACGACCCACTTACATACTCATTCATCACCGCCACCATATTACATGCATTGATCGATCTCCGGAAATCACTTTCAGCTTAATCAACTAAACTCATCTGAAAAGAATTATTATTAATCCGTCTCCCTCCGAGTTGAGCTTCCTCGGAATTTCAGAAATCCACGTGTTCGACCTGGAAAGTTTATTAATTTCGGATTCTTATTATATCTCGAGCGGTGGTAAATGGAGTTTTCAATTTTCCGCAAAGAAAAACAACAGCTCCCAGACGCGCCAGATTGATCTATCGACGGAGATGAAAAAGTTGAGCAGTGAGCTCAGTTCTAAAATCAAGACTTCCGGCCTTAAGGTCGGTGTCGATGGCATGTTGCTGTAATATTAATAATGAACCGTCTAGTGGCGATCCTGCAAGTGCAAAGGGGTAAAAAGACCTTTCGAAGTGTGAAAAATTCATTGGTGTGTCCCGACGAATCGACAGCTTGTAAACGATCGTGCTTCATTCCGACACCAAATCAAAGATCGAAACGATTATTTTCTCGATTTAACTCTAACTTTTCCGAGTGATCTATTGTCGGTTAGTGTTTCATCGTATTAGGTCACAAAACTAGTTTTAATAATTATTGATCGTAAACCTTGTGAAGAATCAAGAATTTACAAACATTAGTGGGATAACGGTTAATGTTGATACATCAACAGCTTTGGCCATTAAGTCTATTCTATATTTCTCCGGGTTGGCCAATAATAGCCCAGATGGACGTACGTATATCTGTTAAATCGCCGCGAAGCTTAATATTTTCGATTTTTAATGAGCAGGCAATCTGTTGAAGGTTTATTGCCACATAACATTCGTCCGGAAAGTAATAATTATTTTATTATGGACCTAAATCCGCGCCTAAATCACCAGTTTTCCCCTTAAAGCTCGATCTCGGCTTTCCAAGTTCTGGGTTGAACAATAAAATTAAAAGATCCACATTACATGAATTTTTTTCTTCTTTTTATCTTTTTTGAGGCACGACGCCACAAGCAACGCGGGGCACATGTTACTTGCGTTATGCATATGAATGTTATTAATTGATTATTTCATGCGACTCATAGGCGAAACCTCTAAATTGTACTTTCGTGGTAAGATGACGTGATGACGTTATGACGTCACGTTTCGCGGCTTTATACGACTCAAATAAATAATTTAACTAATCACGTTTCCGAAATTCTCGATGATCTTTTTTACCATCAAGGCTTCCCTTGCATCTAAACATTCCTTCAGTCCGTCTGAAATGTGATGTATCTTTGTAATACTGGCCATAAGCACACGCGCAGTACATACATGGAGGACCAAAAGTGCCGCATAAATTCTTTGAAAAGTGAAGGAAATATTTTTCACGAAAATGCTAGAACGCGTCCAATATTGTTTGTGGTTGAGCATTTTTTGACGTAACAGACACGTGTTCAGGGTTTCCTATGTCGTAGATAAACATACTTTAAAAAATTTTTTCTTATGAAACCCCATGTACATTATGACTTTTTTTGAGTTCTTTAAGAGATTCTGAAGATATTTCATGCAACCTACTCATATAATATGCTGCGCGATACACGTAAAAAAGAGAACGCCCCGTAGAAATGGCTTTATTTAAATAATTTTTGTTATGCGTGTTTGTACGTAGGGACACAAAAAACGATTATGTTTTTAGCTATATTTATCAACGTATTTACGAGTTATCAGGAACTTTAGTTTTTTTTTACTATAAAAATTCAATGAAATATCAACAATATGATGGAAAAATATTATTTATTGGTGTATAGTGCGCTTAGAAAGTGGTTTTAGATTAATCAAATATGTCTAAACGAAGAATGCAGTGAAATTTTCATCAATTGAGCGAGTTTGAGAGAGGTCAAACATAACGGGCCTACGAGAGGCTGGTCATTTAGGGAAATCGCCACTAAATTGAACTGTAGTGTATACCCTATAGTGAGATGTGCTCAGGCATGGTTCCAAGAAGAGCAAACAGGCGGAAAGAGAGGTATTGCACAATACCGAAGAACTACAGAACACCAATATCGCCGCCTTCGAATTATGGCCCTAACAGACAAGTTCGTCTCGTCCATAACGCTGGCAGATTAGTGGTGTGCTGAGTATGGAAGACCCATTGGGATTCGAACCATTTATCGCCAGATAAGAAGTTTTGGATTGATTTCCTACCGTCCCCGTCTTGTGCTACCCCTCACCTCAAATCATCTTGAATATTGACTGCAGTGCTACAGAGAACGGATACACTGGAATCTGGCATGCGATAATATCGCGTTTCGTGACGAATCCAGATTCTGTTTGGAGATGCATGATGGTCGAGTAAGAGTAAGGAGAAGATGGTGTGAAAGACGGGATCCTCACTTTACAATAGAGAGGCATGTCAACCAGACTGTTGGGGTAATTGGTTTGCAAATGGTAGTAGCTATTGCACATGATAGCGGATCGCTTTTAGTTTTCGTTAGAGGCTGTACGATAGTCCAACGATACATCCAAGAAGTGCTGGCACCTCATCTCGTGCCTTATCTAGAAACTCTTTTAGCTCAGTTTCCCAGCAAAACACTGCACGACTCCCCGGAGCTAGAGTGCCTGTGGACTTCTTTTAACAAAATGCAATCAATTTGCTACATTGGCCACCACCCACTCCAGACCTCTCATCGATTGAACATGTGTGGGATATTGTAGGTAGAAGGTTGCATAATTTACTCAATCTCCCACGAATCCTAGAGGCGCTATGTCATGCTGTCTAGTTAGTCTGGAATGAGGTCCCTCAAGAAGACATCAATCATCTCATTAGATCGATGTCTAGACGTGTACAGGAATGTATAAGACACCGCGGAGAACCGACAAATAATTTATTGTTTTTGATTTTTAGAAATTAAATTTATCAAATTTTTTAACGAACCATTTGTTTTAGCGCAAGAAACGTGAATACCAAAAATGATTTAAACAAAACCATTTTTACGGGGTGTTCTCTCTTCTATTTCACCCAGTATAATAATAATAATAATAATAATAATACAATCGATCGATTAGATTAAAGGGACAATTAGAGTGGCCTGCTAGATCGGCAGACCTCACCCATAAAGACTTTTTTTTTGTCGAGTTATTTGAAATGTAGGGTGTAATGGAGCAAGCCCAATATCGTATAAGAGTGAGAAAATGAAATTGCGCAAGAAGCTCAACAAATACCTGCTCAAATGACAAGAAAGTTTATTGAAAAATTTAAATCGCGGCTTGGCCACTGTCAGGAAGTCAACGAGGCATATTTCGAACACTTAATTCATTACTTTGTAGTAAGTTGTATTGTTATCTTTTTAAGTAGTAATAGTTGTATCGTTATTTTTATTTTAGTTTATTTTTTAAAAATGGTTTGATTTAGACATGGCGATATGAAATACGTTCAGAAATTCTCAGTCCTCACATATGAAACACATATAAAAACGACAAAGTATGTTCATCTATTACATGGGTCTGTTGCGTCAGAAAGTGCCCAACTAAACACAATATTTGACGCGTTTCCGCATTTTCACGGGAAACATTTTCTTCAATTTTTAACGAATTTATGGTGGTTTTTGCTTCTCTATGTACAACGAAAAACCGTACGACCCTTTTTGTCTGTAGCAAGAGATATCGCTTACGTTTAACTTCTTAGTAACTCGTTTACATAATACATACGAAGATGTTTTCTGCAAACGGCATCGTTGTTTTATCTAATTTTCTCGACATGTTGCCCAGGACGTGAAATTTGGAACTTGCCGAAGAAAGTTAGCTTGAAAATTTGCATGTCAATTCTCCTTTGTCTAAACACGTGTACTACTCGGCCTTGTTGTGTCTTACTCTTATTCGGTTTCGTAATCAACTAACTTTGTTTCTACGGTCGCCAGTTTAGATTCACAGTTTCCCCTTGTCAACGGCAAGTTGAGGACAGTCCGGATGGAAAAAGTGGACAAGAACGAGAGGTCGAGCTATGTCGAACGATCGAAGATTGTTTCGGAACGTTCTCGAAGAATCCGGTCGATCCTCAACGGTCTTGATGTTAAATAGAACACTTTTAAGGGGAATGGACCGAGTGAAAAAATGAAGGAAACGAGTTTTGGTTTGGTCTAGCCAACGACAGGCCCGTGGCTGATATTCGCAGGACCGGATTTTTGGCATCCCTCCAGAGACCAGTGTTGCCATTAGTTAAAAACGCTCACCCATTGGATTCAGTAACGATGTTTCTACGTCCTTGTCAGACTCCACGTCGGGCAGCAAATTGGCTCGGTTTCATTAAGCCGTGTTTATTTCATGTAAATTGGCTGAATTTCTTCGCAATTTTGCCATTCTGCCTTTTTGAACAAACGAAGAAGCCGCAAAGCAATCAACAAGTCAATTAGAGAGGCGAATTGAAGTTTTTTGTATCTGCCGAATAATTAAGCGCGCTCGGAGTAAACACGGGGGCTGATTTTAGATAATAATTCGGGAGTCATAATAAGTGGTGGCAAATAGGTCTTGTCACGTCCGATGTTCCCCTTTAACGCGTACTAAACAAGCTCGATGAAGCGTGCCCTGTTTCGCTTTGGGGGGAACCAATTTCAAGAATTGTTGATCCTTCGACGACCAAGATGTTCAGGGGGGCATTCGTTGCATCCGGAACCATCAGATAGTCGGTATCGTCGTTGTCATCGTCATCGTCATCACCGTCGTCATCGCGTGGAAAGATGGCGGAAACCGTTGAAATTGTAATGTACCAACGGCCAGATTGTGCGAAGTATAGTGTTGCAGATACTGATAGGGCTGTTGACAGTTCAGAGGCCCGGCTTAAGTTACTCGATGACATCATTATGATAATATAGGGAATCATTCTTCGCGGATGCCGGTTCGGTCGTGATCATTAACGCTGTGAACGAACGTTAACTACAAACTGGAAACGAATAACAATAGTTCCAGCTCACTTTTTATGCGCAGCGATGCGTGGATCGTCCATATCACACCGTGACAAAATTACTTTTATTGTTGTTCGTGATCTTTCGATTATCAATTATTACTATCCGCGTAAAAAAACGCAATTATTATTATTGTTCAAGTAGATCCGACCTTATTTTCGAGCGAACCTTGAATTTAATGATTTTCAGGAATAAATCGATTTTGCCAGTGGTTGTGCCAACCGAACCGCCCGATTAAAAAATTGCAAATCTGTTGGTACTCGAAGCCTAACAGTGTCCCCTCCGTCCCGAAACACCCGAACCCATTCCAATAGGGACTGACCGACATTTTATGAGATTTTTGCCTTTATACTTGAGCACATTATCAACATTCTTGGACTTTGAACTTAAAGTTTTACCATTCTCCCTATGCAAATTTAACAAAGCTTCGCGAGCCTGTGCGTTTAAACCCCATAAAACATTCAAAGGAACACGTCGATTGTTTCCTTTTTATTGTGCCTATTTTCGCGTCGAACATTTACAAATACATTACAGAGTTCATTAGGCAAGTAAAATATTTACACAGACCTATTTCGGAGCAGATCGGGTCGACGTCTGATGACGAGCTCACGTTTCTTCTTCCGATGGTGAGGCGAGTATGTACGTTACATTCAAAACCTACATGTACAATAATAGGCACTATAAACATAAACTATAAACCTACTTGTATTGAGCATCGGCTCGGAAAGTTTCGGATCAGATGGACGAAGATCGAACGATGAGTGTTGGTTGTTCGATAATTATCGTCTGTTTCTTTGCGTTTTTCTAAACAAATTTATGTCCGCATTAATGACAAACATCCATCGACAATTTCGTTGGATGATCTTTTGCCATTTTCCGGCAAATTGAAAAATTCCGCGTTCGAAGAAGCCGCTGCTACTTGAACCAAAGGACTGCTCCGATTCGATTTTAACGGTTTGATCGCAATCGCAAGTTTTGCCATTCAAGTAGTTGCGAAGAGAAGGAAACAAATGATAATCCGATGGCGTCAAGTCGGGGCTATAGTGTCGGCGAAAATACTTGAAACTTGAAATGTTGCGCCTTTATGAAGATACCCCTGAACTAATGTAAACAAAGACACTAAAGCAGGACTGCCCCAACATTGTTCGACCTATACAGGACGACCCATATGTATGGAATATTGATATCTTGTGAAATATTGAAGATATGAAAAAAAAAAAAAAACGTTTAAAGAAAAGTTTTGGGGACTAACTATTTCGCATATAACGATGACTTCGATGCTTTTCTACATCTCATAGTCTCACGCCTGGAATGTCTCACTTATTTTTTTCCAAATGGCAACACATTTTTTTTTCTCTTCTTTTGGAATGGGGATCTCCTTTTATATGCCCCTACATAAAAACGTTGGGGGGTTGCATTAGGAAAATTTTGAAATAAAATGCAATAATGTTTGAAATTTTAGATTTCATTATTTCACGTGCGCCTATGGCCGTTGGTCTTATTTTTAGCCGGTTATTGAAAAAGTGCAGTTAAAGTGGTACAAAATGGTACATTTAACCGAAAAAGAACCCAACAGGAAGTGTGTGCGCTTCTTAATGTTTGTCGTAACCGAGCCCCTATTATCCAATCTTGTGTGTCCAAAGTAATAAAAAAATAAAGGGACGCGGACAGTGTGCGGGATAAACCACAAACAAATCGATCAAAATCAACGGCTGATGATGACAAAGCCTTAGAATTACTATTGGAAGTTCAAGACAACCCAACAGTATCTACTAGAGACCTGGAAAGGAGATTGTGACGTGTTTCAGACTTCAGTTTGTAGACTCCTATAACTGGGGAAATTTCATCCGTACAAAGTACACATGTTACAAGAATTTTCCGAAGAAGATTTTGACAGGAGGTTATCGCTTTGCCAAACTATAAGTAATTTCTGCCAACAAAACCCATATTTTTTGCGCAAAATTATGTTTTTTGTGATGAGGCAGCTTTTCCATTGAACAGAACAGTCAATAGACATAATCGTCGATATTAGTTGTATATTACTGGATGATACAAAATCATACGCAACGTCCTCAAAAAGTACACTTTTGGACAGGCATTTTTGGTAATATGATAATTGGACCATTTTTCTTAGAAGAAATGTCATCAACGAAGCAGTATTTAAATCTAACGATCCTGAATATTATTTCTGCAGTAGAAACCTCCCATCCAAATCAAAATGATATTTGGTTTCAACAAGATGGGGCTTCGGCCTCACTATGGATTGGAAGTGAAAAATTATTTAAGTAATGTGTTTCCTAATAGATGAATTGAAAAGAGAGGAGCAGTGGAATGGCCTGCTCGATTACCTGATTTGACCCGCTGCGACTCTTTTTTATAAGACTGCGTAAAGAACAAAATATTTAGTTTAAGTAGTTAGGTAAAGACCAAAGAATTTAAACGACCTGAAAGCTCGGAGAAATAATGCATTTCGGGAAACTAGTGATGAAATGTTGGTAAACGTAAGGCCAAGTTTTATGCAAAGACTTAATCTATGTATTGCACATAATGGTCAATATTTTGAACATTTACAGTAAATTTCAATAACCAGCAAAAAATGAAACCGATAACTATAAGCGCACGTAAACTAATGAATTTACTAACATTACAAATATTATTGCATTTTATTTCAAAATTTTACTAATGCAATCTCCCAACATTTTTATGTATTGGTATATAAAGAGAGATGTCCATTCCAAAAAGGACAAATAATAATTGTTTGCCTTTTAGAAAAAAAGTTAAGACATTCCACACGTGAAAATGAGATATAGAAAAATTTCAGGGTCATCATTATATGCGAAAGAATTAGTCCCAAAACGTTTGTTTAAATTTTTTTTCTATTTCCAATATTTCGAAAGATATGGACAGTATTCCATCCATATCAGTCACACTGTATATAGCATTTACATTTTGTTGTTTGCACTCTTTTATTAAAAAAAATAATAATAAACAATTTTTCATGATGGACAAACTACCTGGAACTTATTTTTTATGAATGAAAAGGCTGTGTTTGCATTCATTTATTATTTTCTTGACCATTTCGTTTTAAGTTCCTGCTACATAGACCACTCCTCATTTTTGAAAAATGGCAAAGGGCAAATCATATTCACTCGATTTGAAAAGCAGAATTATCCAGTTTTATAATAAAAAAATATTGCAAAAAGATGTTTCGATAAGACTAAATATTCCAAAAAATACTGTATGCTGTATTATCAAAAAGTTTAGAGCGTATCCCGGGAAAAGTGCGGGCAGATCTAAAAAAAAACTACCAAACGAGTAGATAAAAAAAAATTATCAATATTACCATAAGTGATCCTTTTCGGTCATCATCAAAGATTTTGCAAAGAATATAGATAAATGGACATTCAGAAAATTCGTCGAGAACCATCAGAAGAAGGTTGTCGGAAGGTGGCTTAAGGCTTACCGTTCAGCAAAAAACCACTGCTACGGAAGAACATCAAGGCACGATTACAATTTGCTCTCGATCATATTCACTGGACAATATAAAATTGGGAAAAAGTTCTTTTCAGTGATAAATCCAAATACAAACTAGAGTAAATTAGAGCCTCTTAGACGCTCAATTATGTTGCACAATACTATTGTGAATCCGAGGAATATATTGTGTATATTATTCAAGTATTGAACGATAATTGTCCTTTTTGGAAATTAATTACATAATACTGCACTATTTGTGCATGTAGAGGCAATATCGGAAAATATTTATTAGTTTATTAAAAATAACCATGGCGAAGGGAAATGAACATCGCGAATTTATTGTCGAAATTTTGCAATTATATCGCGAATATCCAGCATTATGGAAAATTAAAAGTCAACAATACAGTGATAGAAACTTAAAAGATAATGCATGTAAAGTGCGAATTGAAAAATATAAGAGAGTTGACACTAGAACACACAAAGAAACTGTGAAAAGAAATTAATAGTTTGAGAACTAATTATAGAATATAATTTTATATAATTTATATAATTTCGGTTATATAATTTCCAACAACTCATGAAATGTATCACTATTCATTCGTAAAAAGTTTTGGTGATCTTTTGGTTCGTTCAACTTCAAGTCACCTAGTAAATTCTCACTTGTGTATTCACCTCATTTTAAATACCGTTCTTTAGACCACCGCCGCCGTTTTGGTTCTTTCATGGAAGATAAATATATAACAAGTGCCAAACTGGCTTTACGTTTATTTGACATCTTCACTTCAATTACTTTCAAGTTTCAAATTCAATCTGGTGGATATGATACTGCGCAAAAATATTGAATCGTGTGTGCCTAAACAGTATCAGGCAATACAATATTGTGAAATATAATTGATCGTCTAGGGGGCCCTTTAGTGTAGGGATGCCTTTCTTGGTATGGTATGGTATGGGTCCCATTCGTCGTATTGCTGGAAAAGCGGACAGACTCATGTATCGAGATATGTATACTGAGAAATGTAATGGAAACCTATTCATTCAAATCAATGTCGGTTAACTTTATTTTTCCAATACGACAATGATCCTAAGCCCTCTTCAAAAGTAGGGAAAGAGTGGTTGGAACGAGAACAAGTGTGCATCATGAAGTGACCTGCTCGAAGTCCGGATTTAAATCCAATAGAGAATTTATGAGAACTCGTTGATCGTAGATTTCGAACACGGGAACCCATTAGAAATGGACAAAAACTGTTTGAAAGGCTCACACAAGTTTGGCATCAATTTGATCGGCGGCTAAGTGAAAAATTCATAAAATCAATGCCTAGAAGGATGGTTGAAATAGTCAAAGCAAAGGGATATCACACCAAATGTTAAAGTTGTTTTTGTTTTTACTTGTTAACATTGAGATTTTCTATTAAATTAACTAGGTTCCAGCAATTTTATCTAGCTAGTATTAATTTTTTGCTATAAACATAAAGTTTTGTAAGAAGTTTTAAAAATTTTTTTGTTATGGTTGAAATGTAACTTTACTAAGAATAAAACTACAAAAAAAATTTGGTTATGTTCACCCACTTTCCAATTAATGCGAACTTTAAAACAGTTCCAGGTAGTTTGGTCAATACTGTATGTGATGGATGTTGCATCAGTTCTCTCTAATAACTTTTGACGTATTTTTAAAGACGTGTGGGCTCTGGGGTTATCATGATGGAACAGTACGGCCTTTGCGATTGCCCATTTAAGTTCGTTTTCTCACGATTCCTTCGTCCAATTTCGATATCTGAAGACAGTGGACCTTTGCATCAGTAGTTTGGCATCTTGGACGTAGTTCGAAATAAACCATACCCTTGTAATCCCACTATACAGAAAGCATAAATTTCTTTTGATAAATATTGGCTTTGGATGTTGATTGTGCGGGCTTGATCGGTTTCGGACCACGTTATCGTAAACTATCCATTTTTCATCGCCCGTTATGAGTCTCTTTAGAAATGGTCGCTTTGATTGGGATTCAACAATGAATCGCGTATGTTAATGCGTTTAGCGAGATGAATTTCTTTCAATTTGTGAGGAACCCAAACATCCAGTTTGTTTACGTAATCAAGTTGTAAGTGTAGATAAACTGTTGAATTCGATATGCCGAGCTTCTCTGCTATCTCTCGAGTGCCCATACGCCGGTTAGTTTCGATGAATGACTTTATTTTGTTGCTATCAGTGGTGATTGGGCCAGTGCCATCTTGCACATTAACATTTCCGGAACGAAAGCGAGCAAAGCAAAGCTGATGCTGGCGCTTAGTAAGGCAGTCCTCACCATAAACTTCACACAATTTCTTCTGAGCTCGCACTGTCTTTTTGCCCTTTCGAAGGTAAAATAATGAAATGTGCCGATAACGTCCACTTTGACTGTCCAACTTCGACCTGACTTTTAACCAATTTGTTGTTTACTAACGACGCTCAATTTTCCACCGAAAAAAGGCTGAAACCTGACTTTTCAAATGACATATAATAATATAAGTCACGCGACCACTACTACTAAAAAAAACCAGATTAATTATCGAACAACCAATATTTATTATTTTATAAGTACTGAAGACTATCGCATATGCACCCGACGGTCGCCCCATATAAGCAATCAAAAGAAACTCTTGTTGATGGCAAAATAATCGTCAGTAATGATGATTATTGTCTGCACGATGACGCATTTCGAAAATTGTTTTGTGCAAATGTATTGCAATCTTGTTATATGCGTTTAATAACAATGTAACTAATTTGCAAGCTTCCTTTCGAGTTTGTTATATTTAGTAGTGGTGCCCAACCAAGACCCTACTGCCGCTTTTACTGAGGAACTTCAAAATAAAGAAAGAAAAAGCGGCACCAGAAAGGAGAAATATGCAAATATTTGGTCTTCACTATAAATTCTCATTTCCATATTGGGAAATGTAAGAATGAATGTCGTTAAAGAAACCTGTTTGGTCAAAATTGCGCTTAAGCAATCTCTGATGTGAGGAGAAAATTACCAGGAAAGTTTTAATATCGCAATGATGCCGACGACAAAAACTGAAGTAGTGTCAAAAATTCGATTTTTCTATAATAAAATATGATGCAATGCAATTCTTATGCTAACATGCAATACTGTGTTGAGAATCTGTGGTGCAATTTGGCAAACGTAAGGTAGGGATAGAAAATAAGTTAGAATACCTTTGGAATTTTGTAATTTTTTAAAGACCCCTGGAAGTATCAGAGGAAAATTCAAATAAACTGTGAGTCATCGTTAATTGGAACCTGTAAAGGACTTTTTTGAGTAATTTGTTCAAGCCTCCTAACTCCAAAACAGACACATGTGTTAGACAAGATGGGAGAAAACCCATGCAAAAAAAGTATTTTAAATATATTTTTGAAAATTAGACATACTCTGACAAGATTTTTCACATTATTTTTAAAGGGCCGTATTCAATATATTCCTGATGGTATTGTTCTGATTTTACATTTAATTACAACAAATTTTGGCAGTTTTTCAGAATTTTTAATGTCATTAAATTGCCACAGAACCACGTGTCTATCAGCGTATCTAACTGGATAAGCAGTTAAAAATTCGGTGCTATATTAATAGTTAATTTTTTAAAAATGCAGATGAGGGCAATATTTTCAGATGGCTTTAGGCGCCTTTGGATTGATATTCTGGACTTGAAGAAATGGCCATTAATCTCAAAAAGGAAATTCTTCCAACTTCGATGTATATTATATGTAAAAATGAGTTTCTCCAATTGAGTTACATTTGCACGATTTCATTAGTAAAAATACCGTTAAGAGCGCAAAAGTGATCGATTTGATCCCGAACTACTTGTGCCGTTTCCTCGGCGTATTTGTACACGGAATCTCGGTATCGAATGATTGAAAATTTTATTAATTTTGCAAAAACCAAAATGAAAATTGATCAACAAAAAAGGCCGTGCAAAATCGATGAACGATACAGCGGAGGCTACAGCCGCCGCCGGGGCAACTTTGTTTTTTGGCAACGGAAATTAGAACCAGTTTGGATACTCGTTTATCGGCGTGACTATTACGCGTTAGTCGCTCTAAAAGTCAAAGTCCGCACCGAAGGACCCAAGTTTATTTAAAATTCTATTATTGAGCCGATGTGGCAAAACCTTCGATTGATTGTCATTCTCGTTGTAATCGTTCTTTCACGGTTGCGACAATCAACTACTGAGACATGGAAGATGATAACAGGTGGTCAACAAAACTGACCACACCAAGCCGGTACCTACCCAGAATAAAACTCAGGAAAAAAGGAGGCGTCCTCTTCGTAAGGGGGAGTGACGTTCAAGTACATAGCACTGTGTTCCAACATACTATTAACATAATATATCCAATCCAGAGACTATCACAGCACGGTTACGCACTGACTAGAACACTTGTCATTATTACAGATTCACGTCATTACACACAGCCACGATAACAATTAAAAACCACTTCACAAATTTTACTTTGAAGTATATGCCGGCTGCCAAGCAAAGTCAAATCGCCTAGGCGACCGGTTGCCGACAGCGTCGCGACGTCGAAACAACTTTGGTCCGTCAGCTGACACTGAACCGCGTTCTGCGACCGTCGACGACTCAATGAGAATAATGAGTTCGGCCGCTTTCGCTGGGCCTCGGCCAACACCAGCGATAGCGTCGCGAGGTCCACTAATGAGGTTAGTAGGTCGCGGTGACGCTGGCGGAGAAGAGCGAAAACAAACGAAGTAAGGGGCGACGCTGCAGCGTCGTGGCGACGTTGCCTACCTGTGGCGCCGCGAATTTCTTTCGCGATTGATATTGACACATTCCAATTACTTTATCAATGTCCAATAATTGTTTCCCCATCACAAGAGGAAAACGTTTTCCGTGACGTTTCGTTTCATTGTTCCCGTACCTCAAAAAAAAAAGAAAAAAAAAAAGAAAAAAAAAAGGAAAAAAGAAAACTATTTTCGTGACATTGAGAAAACCTGCTACATGGCAACGCCGCATTGACTTGCTATCTTGATTGCATCTGATTCTTTTTTGCGTTACGAGTCGACCTTCCAGTAAGGAAGGTGGATTTTTCGTCTTAAATAATTACTTAACTAAAGTAGAAACTCCTTGTCGTTGAGTGTCTGCGATAACAGAGCTGATTGTCTTACCTCATATAACAGGGATTTATCTTTATGAGGGAGAACAGGAGTGGTCTTTACTGCCGGGGAAAGTTGCCGGGACAAGGAAACTGTTGTTGACCCACAACACTCCCACGTTACTACTAAATCGGCAGGTAATGGATAAAACTACCGATAGCATAGGGTTTATCTTTGTCAGTTAATGGTTACCGAAACCATATGTTATATCTAATTAAACGTTGTCAACTATCTACGTTTTATTTAAACTCCCATAATAATTGAAGTAACGACAAGAAATGAAATTAACGTGTAAAAATTAAAACTGATACTACTTTTTGAATGTAACGAAATAAAGTGATTTTTTTCGAAAAATGTTAACGAATTATCGATTGCACAATGATGGTTCCGAACGTGAAAAATAAATATTTTTTATGTTTGAACCGCTGTGTTATTTATTGCAATCAAGAACGATATATGATTAGTCTTACACGCTACGAAACAGAATGCAATAACTCGAACGAGAAATCTTTAGACGAAAACAAAATTGTTGGCAACATCTTAACGCGAGACCTTTTAAAATGACGACGCACGACATGTTTAATGCATTAACAATTAAATAAACTTTGTTGGAACTAGTACCAACCATCAGGTACGTAATATTTATAATTTATTTTGTAACGTAAACAAAACTATACATTAAGATGATAGGCGCACAATAATTAAAAACCTACTACTGAAAAAAGATAGTACAATAGAAAATTGATGGTTAGGACCCCAAGCGACACTAGAAAATCCATTAAAGCGAGATTCCTCAAGATATCTCGCACTTTTAATAAATCAGATTCGGCGACAAATCGATAATACACGTTATCGAATCGTCAAAGACGACCCTCTTTTATAAGCAGTCCAGAGTGTATTTTCAATACAGTCATATGAAGGAATCAAGCTTATTTCTATACCAGAAGGCATGTACCAACAACCCTAGAGTTTCTGCGAATGCCTGTAGCACCTAAACGAGATTCTCAAAATGGCAAAATGCGAGTCCCTTGAAGGGACTGCAACTCCCGTCTAAAAGCAAAGGAATGGGGGAACTAGAAGCATAAGAGAAAAACGAATAAGGATTTCGCTGCTCATGTGTGGAAGTTGACACGGAAGACAACGTCTAAGTTGAACCCCCGACAGTTCGTGTCACATGAAATGTCTTTTCCTAAAAAACTAGAGTCCTTCCAAAGAGCTTTAGTGCTGGCGTATAGCCCCCAAAGATTCACGTCAAACAATCAAATTTTGAGGGAAAAAATCGGTGACACTGCGTTCCAACAGGTAATTAAAAAGCAGCAGGAAATAAAAAAAATCAAGAAACTGACTGAGGGACTGTTTAACATTTAATGTCTCTTAGAATTTCGGCAGCTCTAGGCCTCCGACTTATAGCAGATTAGCACCTTAACTGCAGGACAAGAGGAGGATCAATAAGTTTTCGAAATTATGCGAAAATCAGTGTCGTGGCAAACCTCTAAACGACTGTCTGAAAAATATGAAAATTCCGTGAACTTTACCTAGGAACCATTTAAGGTTAACATCTTTTGAGAAATCGCAAATACTGCGCCACTGCTTTACTGCAAATATCCACGTCAATTTCAGGGAAGAAACATCGCAATTCAAAACCATACAAAAATCAGTGTCTTAAGCGTGCCAACGGGCCGTTGTGAATTTTTAAAGGTTCACGTTGTTGAAACATCAAAGATTGCTTTAAAGCTCGCAATTTTTACAAAGCTTAGACTCATCAAAATGTGTACTTCGCAAGTAACATTATAATAATTGGCTTTTTAACTGCTGACAAATGAATTTCAACTTCCATTACCAGGAGAATGGTTTCAGTCCAATGATAAAATAAAAGCTGAATACCATTGTCTAGATGCTTGATTTTCACATACTCCATATAAATTCTATTTCTGATGATAATGTTAATTGTGTTGTGATCTGTTGGTCCACTGGTGTTAAAGGTTACGCGCAATTTCCTGCCCAGTGGCACTCTTGAAGACGAAGAAATAAATTATGTGTACGAGAACTACGCTGCAGTGCAAAATTAACGCACATTTTACGGTTACTAAAGAAGGATAACCGAAATTTTCAATAAATCTAACTTAACGGATCTAACGAGGGGCATAGGGAAGTGAATACACGGCGTACCAAAAAATCATAACATTTTTATTCATTAACTTATGATATTTCCACATAAATATTATTTTACTTATTAGCGATTGAATAAAAAATCTAGAAGGGTTGATGACAAAAAAACCATTGGCGTTCTTTCTTTTTTAGTGAAGCTCTGATCATTTGATGTGGTGTTATGAAGCATTATTTTGCCAAAGTTACGAGACTTAATTAATATTATTACTGGGTGATGCACTTCATATGACACTGAGTGTAGCAATTTTGAATATTTCGTAAACAATTGTTGCTCCCCTATAAATAAACTCGTGAAAAAATAATGAAAAAGTTTTAAGAGCAATAAAGCAACAATTTAAAATCACTAGCGCACTTTATAAATATTTTCGAAAGTAAATCGTTCAGTTTAAAAAATGATACGTTAATTTTGCGGTGCAGTGTATAAGGGTTTGGTACCGTTGAACTAAGTGAATGCGCTTGAAGATGGCGGCAATGATATTGTTGATGGCGCTCTTACAATTAAAGCAAAAGGAAAAAACACAAATTTCTTAAGAAAACTAAAAATGCGTTTTGGTTTTCAAAGGGCCAGCACATTTATCGAAATCGTCTCGTTCATTGGAAAATCACGAATTTCATAAAATTCCAGAATTCATTTTTTTTTACTTGTAAAGTTTCATCGGTAATCCGAAGGTTCTACTAACGGTCCAGATCATCGTTATTTTTTCAGTTCGGATTATCGTGATTCTGCTACCCCCGCTGTAAGGAAACCGTCTACCACGCAATTCTCAATCGCACGTCCTGCATATGCATGCTCATGAAATTGGCTGATCCAGCACCACGAGTCGAAAATCAACTGCAGCATTACCAACTCGAAATTCCCTTGTTCATCCGCTCTTCCACTGCATTACGGAATTTTTTGCATCAAAACTCGTAAGTTAGCTCTTCAATGCGCCTTTGTTGTTGGAGCCCCAAGTAAAGACGTTTAAGTGCAAGTCATCCGAAGATGATGTATCACTGCATTGTACATTTATCAGGCCCGTACCGGCACCTTGTTTAAGTCATTGCTCATGCTCGCGCCATTGTCATTGCGCCTTGACACAGTGACATCGCAACATGTCGGGTTTTCTCTGTTTCCCTGACGGCTCGCAGCCATGAAAATTGTGACTCATTAAAAACGAATGTCCATTTAAGTGATGATGGAACATCTCGTTGACTATAATTGGCAACTTTCTTTTTAAAATGATACGTTATGATAATAATATAATTAGCATATTAGCGAAATGGGTCTGGGTGTACCACGAAAAACATGCATGTAGTAAACGAAGATTCGACGACGGCTCTGCTCGACTAAAGAGGGGCACTTCACGTGCCCGAGAAAATCGAAAGTTTGTTCTTCTTGCTAAGCCGTCCAACCGAACAGCGCCCACCTCATTCATACAAATTGGCAGCAGTTTTGTAATAAATTTCACTCCTCAGTCTAGATTTGATAATATTGAAGTCACTGCCGCGACAATTTTTTGCGTGGTCTTTATTGTGTTTAGATTCAAGGTGTTCCCCATAAAATTGGCCGAACGTGACCCCATTTCTTCGGGCGAACGTTTTATTTTACCAATTTACATTCTACTGAATTCAACGATCGTTTTACGACGCATTAACAATAAACATTACTCAATAGGGTGCGTCTCAGGGGCGTGAACAAGCAGTCAGTGCCCGCGGTATCGGAAAAACGCATCGAAGGAAAGTGGAAAGTCCCTTGAGAGTCGATTAACCACACTCTTTAACTAACTAATTAAACGAACTATGATAAATTCGACTCGAAGACCTCGGTGAAATATGTCCCTGCTGCTTCATCGGTTCCGCATACACTTTAACGCTCCCCTGTCTACAGTATGTCAGAAGAGTGTTCGTACACCCATCGGGATGCTATATTTCTCGGTCTTTCTCGTGTCTGTTCCGAGAATTTTCAATAACTTTGAGAAATCAAAAACGCACAAGAGGCAGTTACACAGGGTGAGTCGGGAGGATCGTGCCAAACCTCAGGAGCGTGTTGTACTTGAAAAATAAATGTAAAAAAACTCAAATGTTGTTATCCGATTTTCGTTTGTCTACAAGTTATAGCGTAATTCAAAATTCCCGCACAAAAAGTATTCGTGCGGCTGAAAAAAATCGGTCCTTTTGATCATATTCATGCATTTTTGATCAAACACCGAAAGGGGTCAGTTTAGTTAACCATCTAAAAGTGTTTTAAAGCGTTTTAGTGATTGCAATATTCATAATGGTTCGAAAAGGTAAAGAATTGAGCATGCAAATGAAGGAACTCCTTGTGCGCCATTTTCAGCGGGGTCAATCCACACGAAAAACGGCCAAAATTGTGGACAAAGCGGTCAATACTAGACGATATACTATAAATAAATATAGAAGCACGGGTTTAGTTGAAAATCAAAAACGTTCAAGACGCCACTCAAAAGTAACGGAGCGAAGTGACAATTTCATTATAGGACAAATTATGGAAAATTTTTGGGCTGCCGAATTAGAATCTGCCACTGGACAACGCATTCGTCCAAAAACCATTAGGGCTCATGGCAGAAAACCCGCAAAAAATCATGGATTAACGGGAATCGGAAACTAAAAATGGAGTTTGCAAGAACCCATTTAAACTAGTCGGTAGAGTTTTGGCATAAAGTTATTTTTTCGGATGAAAGCAAATTTAACCTTTTCGGATCCGATGGATCCAAATTTGAATGGAGAAAACTCGGAGAACGCACGAATCCCCGAAATTTGCCACCTACGGTTAAGCATGGAGGCGGAAACGTCTTAGTCTGGGGTTGTATGGCCGCAAGTCAGGTGGGAAACCTTCATTTTATTGAAGGGAGGATGAATAGATTTACATATAGTGACATAATAAGTGAAAATTTACATGCCAACGCCGGAAACTTTGGAGCGTTTGGGGATTATTACTCTCAACAAGATAATGATCCGAAGCATAGTTCCAAGCTAATGCGCGAATGGTTGTTGTATAGTGTTCGCTATCAGTTTAAAACACCTCCACAGTCGCCGGATCTGAATCCTATCGAACATCTGTGGGATCATCTTGATAGGCAAAACCGAAAAAGACAAATTCAAAATAAAGTTCAGCTTCAGGGAGTGCTAAAGGAGGAATGGCAAAATATTTCTTAAAATGTTGCTAATAACTGAGTCAACTTCATGCCTCGACGACTGCGGGCAGTTACCGAAGCTGAGAGGTACCGACGAAATATTAAAATGTTCATCTACCACTGCAATACTAAAAAATAATGAGACTCAATTACGAGTACGAATACTTTTTTTGGTGCGAGAATTTTGAATTATTGTTTATTTTATATTTGCAATAAATATTGTTGATATCTGTTTTTCTTTGTAGAGAATACCTTATTATACTTATTATAAAACTTTCGATTTCTCAAAATTATTGGAAAGACAGGCAGAAACATAGCATCTCGATGGGTGTATGAGTACTTTTTGACCTACTCTATGTCTATTCCATTTAGTTGCTTTTTACTCATTTTTTTTAGTATAATCTCGAGTATTTCTTATGCTGGACAATTCACTGCGAATGTAAGATGGCAAACCCTGAGATAGGAGACAGCGAAATATAACAATAGAGCCCCACATACCTCATACCAACGTTGCGTGCTTCAAAATTACAGGGCGCTAAAGGTTGAAATTTTATTTTAAAAATTCCTTAATCACTTTTTGCTTCGGTAGCATCAACACCAAAATTGGTATACTTAGGTTTTGCAAGATGCCAAGTAAGGATTTTGATCTAATTCTTGAAATAGCTCTTAGAGGACGCTGCTAAATACAACTCACAACTTGGGTACAGTTGGTCATAGTTTTTATGAATGCACCTAAGGTCAAACTTTATTTAATATAATGAAAGAGCGTCCATTTTTACTCAAAAAATGTGTTGTCGTTTAATGAAGATATCTCTCTTCGTTTTCACACATAAGCTAACTCGTGTCGTACGATTTTAAATCCTCAAGAACGATGATGGCCGTATCAACTCATTACTTAGCTATTGTTACTTTAGCTTGTCAAAGTAATTGAACTGTTTTTTTTTGTGAGTTGCCCTTTTAAGTAAAAAAAATGTAATTTAAAAGTAAAAATATCGAGGCATAATGACGTTTTCTTTAATGATATGCGCGATACGATTTGCGTTTTTGCTCAAACGAGTTTTATGATAAGACTTATTTTTCATTTGCTAATGAATTTTCATGTTTTATTGTTTGATAGATTTAATTTTTTAATTATTATTATTTTTATTCATTAAAAATTTGAAATACAGTCGAACTTCCATAGCTCGAATTTTTAAGAAACTCAAATTTAAACATGATTCTCTGCTCTTCCTATGCATTTTACATGTATTTTAGTCTCTATAAGTCCACTTTCTATAACTCGAAAATCTCCAAGTCAACCAAATTTGGTGATACCAACGATGAAAACATCTGCATAACTCGAACTTTCCAGAAATATCTGAAGCTTTCGGACGCTGAGACTCGATTGCCTCAATTTGCATATTCTATTAAGTCTAATTTCTAGAATTCGCCGCTCTTTAAATTCAACTAAAAGATCCAATAACTGTTGCTGTATTATTGACTGCTGATATAATTTGTGTTTTTGGTGTCGATCGACAGCTTAAAACTCTCACCTTAAAGTAGAAATTAGAAATAATAAAAAAGTAAAAGGTGGTATTAAAAAAAGTATATTGCGGAACAATATAAAATACTAGCAAGTACTTTATCCACAATTCTAAAAACGAAAGCTCAATTCTCAAGTTTGGTGAGGAAAAATATCAATGTAGCAGGAAATTTTAAAAGAAACAAACCGCGGAAACCCGTCAATACTGCAGTTTTTGAATGGTTTTGTACAAGACAATAAAGTCTGCCAACATCCAATCCGATTTTAAATCAAAAGGCACTCCAATTCTCAAAATCTTTTGGAGATGAAAGGTTCTTTACCAGTTCTGGATGGCTGGACACATTTAAAAAAAAGTTGGTTATTACGTACTTTATTTTTCTGAATTGTCAAAAATATCATTTTCATATTTTAAGTACAGTTCTTCACAAAAAAATTTTGTGGCTGTAGACGAACATCGGCCACGTTCATGGACGAAGGATGTTTTATCAGGATTTTTGGAATCTTACGATAAAAATGAAATTTTCAACGCTGATGAAACTGGTTTGTTCTTCAAATGTCTACAAGACAAAACATTAATTCTCAAACGTGAAAAGTGCCATGGTGGCAAGCTAAGCAAAGAAAGAGTGACCGGTTTACTGGCAACAAACATGAGTAGCACTGGAAAATTCAAAGTTCTTGTTATTGGAAAAAGTGGTATGCCACGATGTTTCAAATGGTTACGATGGTTGCCTATTGAACACAAAAAAAAAACAAACGACCATGGATGTGCAAAGAATTTTTTGAAAAACTGGCTTCTTAAATTACATGGGACATTTTCCACAGAAAAAAGAAAGATTTTACTTTTTATCGATAATTGTACTGTCCATCCAAAAATGCGAGATAAATTGAAGTCTATCAAGCTGATGTTTTCCCACCGAATATGACCTCTCGGTTACAACCTCCCAATCAAAAGATTATAAATTCATTCAAATATTATTACAAACGTAATATGTTGGCACAAATCTTGGACAGTTATGAACATTCTAAAGAGATATCCAAAATTAATGTTTATGATTGCATTAAAATTGTGGCTGCGGTATGGAATAGGGACGTGACTGAAGGAACCATGCGAAGCTCCTTCAAGAAGGCTGCATTTGATAAAATTACTTTTTGTGCCTCAGGGGATAACATTCCATTTTCTGAACTACGAGAACAGTTTAAAAAAAATTAAACTGTAAAAGAAGAAAAAAAAGCGACCATTCTGGAAAAACTGGAAAGAAAATTTTCGAAATTTTTAGCCGTTCCCCACATAAGAGATATAAATTTAGAAGGCTTTTTAGGCGTCGATGAAAACCTTGCAACTAGCGCTCACATGACTGATGAACAGACAGCTGAGAATATTGAGAATTTTGAGAAACAGGTAGCTTCGGATAATGGTAACAGCGACAAAGAGGAGACCGTTTTGACAAAGCCTTCTTGTCACGAAACACAAAATCCTTTCGATGTTTTGAATCGTTTCCTTTTTAATGGATGGAAACACTACAGATTCCATCTTTAACTCATTAAAAACGATTGAAATTTTTTTTGAAAAAAAGAGATCCGTAGATACTCATCAAAACTTAATAACGGATTATTTTAAAGTATAAATTTAAAGAATAAAAATTTTCCAATTAAAAATAAATAGTTTTTTATTGTTTTCTGTTATCGAACTATTTTCACAGATCCTAGTGTATTCGAGTTATGGAAGTTCGAATGTAGTACAACGCGAATTAGCTTATCGGCTCAAATCTCGTAAACGAAGAAAGATACCAGCATTAAACAAGAATACCTTTTTTGAGTGAAAATAGACGCTCTTTCTTTATATTGAATAGAATTTGCCCTTGGTTGCACCCGAAAGGAGATATGACTAAATTTAGCCTAGCGGTGGGTAGTATTTAGCGCCCTCTAGGAGCTCTGCAAAAATTTGATCAAAATTATTACTCGGCATTTTATGAAACCTAAGCGTACCAATTTTGGTGCTGACGCCACCAAGACAAACGGTTATTGAGGGACTTTTAAATGAAATTTCAACCTTCAATGCCCTGTAATTCGGAAACACGCGGCATTGGCATGAGGCATGTTGGGTCCAATTGTCAAATTCTGATGTCCCCCATCTGGGGTTTTGCCACGTCCCATTCCCAATGAATCACCCTGTATAAGTGCTACTTCTCGTAAAATACCTGTCGCTACCCTCGAACGTTCTTCTGAAGGTTCCACCCATCTCTGGTTACTAACCTGAAACAAGAATAATATAATCTACAAACATCGTAAATTCTAAGTAATATGTCTTTGTAAGTACACTACTTTATCAACTAAATAACATTTGATACAACGTAAATAGCTGATAAGAGCTTAATTACTTAGAGCTTTGGTTAAAAAAAATCGGTTTCTTATCAATTTGAACAAGGCAAGTAACGCTGTTTAAAAGGTACGTGGGCTTGAACGAAATAAAATCCAAGTAAAACCAAATATTTTGTTCCCACAGGATACAGTTGCACGCTATATGCATCGTCGATTTGCATAGCAAACGTCTTTCGCATAAAGAGGAGGGTTAAACTGGCTTCAGATTTGGGTCAATCAATTTGTTGTGAACCTCTTTGTGGGTACATGAAGAGTGTGCAATGCCAAAGTACGTGTCTTATTATTTAATCCCAGGTTGGCGTCCTCGCATCCGTACGAGGAGCTTTTAACATGAAAACTTCAAAATTGCTTGTTTTTCGATTATATGGGCCGCGAGAGTAATTTAAAACATATCCACCTCCCCTTACCAAAAGTAATTGAGAAACTGTCAAAGGGAGGAAATTAACATGAGACGCCCGAAGCAGACGGTGCAAAGTCTTGGTTTTGCGAAGCAATTATTGTTTTTTTTTTGTTTTTTTTTTAATACACAAACCCGATGTGGATCATTTTTTTGCCCGATTCTCCAAGTTTGATCCGTTGCGGAAAATTCATGGGCTCAGGTGCGTTAATCGGTAATTACCGGCCAGGAAGTTTGCCATAATAAAACAGATTATAGTTGTCTTCGCTTGTGTTCAGGTTTATCACTTCTTGTCAGATTTTCATATTTGTATAGTAAACGTAACGGTGTACGTTAATAGGCATTTAAATAAGACGAAACGAGACTGACATAGTGCGCTCCTTGATTCGTTTATGGGCGGAACGCAGAGGCAACAAAATGACTTATAGCAATTTCCTAAATCATTCCTGTAACTTTCCCACCACAGAAGGCCTCCTTAATGTCCCAATGTTTGCCACGTCCTGGATTTTATGGCTTTTCCGCCTTTTGATGTGGGATGCCTGTTTATTTACCCCAATGCATTCTAAACACACTGTCCGTTGTTGAATCAAAACATTTCAAGCGATTCATCTTATGTATATATGTTTGTCTATATTCAGAGGACTTGTAAGCAAATACGGGTGTTTTTGATTTGCAGTGTGCAGATGCAGTCCGGCCTCGAATAATCCTGATTCAGCTGCAGCCCCCTTTGTCAAAAGGACTTGCGCTTCAAGTCTGGCACAGCTTTACAGTTGAGGACATAAGTGTGGAATATTTTAAATCCATCACAGCTTCACGTCAAAATATGTAGTTGATTATTAAAAAATTAACACATTATGCGAAAACCCAAGTATTTATTTAACGATATTATAAACAAAAACAAATAAGTTAATTTTTAAAAATATTAAAAAAATAAAAACAATAAATTATGTTGGACGAAAGAATGGAACACTTCGTAAAATCCATTATAATCAATAAAAAACTTTAAGTCAATTAATATTTCGTGGCATATCCATTCGAGTCGATAACAACCTGATATCGACGGCGCATAGAATCGATAAAACTTTCACAAATGAAATTAGAAATTTTCACCCATTCTTCCTGCAGGACTTTCCTCCACTCATCCCGATTGGTCACATTCCCGTTTCGAATTTTTCGTTTTAAGCGTTCCCAGATATGCTCAATCGGATTGAGATCCGGCGACTGAAACGGCCACTCTAACACAGGAATATTATTATCACTTCGCTATTTTTTCACTAATTTAGGGTCGTCGTCCTGCTGAAAAAGTCAAAGTAAAGACATGTCTTCATCAGCATATGCTTCTCAATTATGGCTTTGTATTGAAACCGATCCATAATTTCCTCAATTTTGACCAATGGTCCGGCGCCCGATCGAGCAAAACATCCCCATACCGTTATGCTGTCACCATCACGTTTCACTGTTGGTTTTTGATAGTCGGGGTCAAATCTAGTCCCCACAGGTCGACGAACATAATTTTACTCATCAGAATTAAAAATATTAACTTTAATTTCATCACTGAGGACAAAAATAGTCCACTTTGAAAATGACCAAAACAAAAGTTTCCGAGCACATTTAGTTCTGGCTCTTGTGTTCTTCGCAGCAATTAAAAGCTTCTTCGCTGCAATCCTTCCTACTAATCCCATTTTGCACAACTTACAACGTACAGTGCGATCGCTTATATTGATGCCACTATTGTTAGTAATTTCTTGCTTTATAACCCTGGAAGACTTCTCAGAATCTGGAGATGAAATTTTTTTAATTGGTCGATCGATAGTGTCATTTGTTTTTCTTGGATGTCTAGGTTTCAGACCATCTTGTACATCCCCGTAAATGCCAAATTTTCTTTAAATTTTGGAGGCAGCCCCTTGGCTAATTTTTAACGTATTCGCAATGTCTTTTTGATTGTACTAATCGCGTGACATTTGGACTATTGAATTTCGAAAATCTTCCGAAAAATACTTTTTTTTTGGCATATTTCGTATAAAATGCACCACACAATCGAACTGAATGACTGATAATGCCCCCACCAACAATAATACTACATTGCATTCCATACTTTTGCACAACAAAAAAAATTGTTTTTAACAATGATTTTTTTTTAAAACAACATTCCTAAGCCAAATGTTGTACGGTAAATTTAGGAACATCTTTTTATCTTACCGACAAACAATGAAGACGAAGACAAAAACGACCACCACGAAAAATATTCCATACTTCTGTCTACAACTGTGTATTATGCGACCCTCTTAACTTATTAACAAATTATTATTTAAAAAAAAAATCAAATGCATTAAATAGCACATAAATTACTACCTGTTAACGTTTGTTTATTTTTTTAATGTTGCTTGCATCACCGGTAGGGCAGAAAGCTTTCTTTTTTAAATGACCACATGGGTCAAAAGACACTTGAATTTAAAGATCTTTCAAAACAACATTCGACTGTGTAATGCGATTCAAAAGCAATCGATTATTATTTTGAGAAAAACAGCTGAAAATTTCTTCAAAAAAACCCCAATACTAACTCAGTTAAATAGTATGTAAACAATGAGAAACTTGTTTGTTGATAGGAAATTGGTTCATTTTCAATTTTGTGCTCACGAACAGTTTTTTGTAATTTTCGCTTATTTAAAGCTGCACGGTATAGATAACCCGTCCGTTATTATAGCCATAAATATGCATTGTATACTCACTTACCCACAAGAGCCATCGAGCAATAAAATAAAGACCTACTCGGATAAACCGTTAAAACAATAGGCCTTCTCTGTTGCACTGGTGGTGGGTCGCAGTAGTGCAAATGGTCGGAAAATAGACGTACCACGGGCCCATTCACGCCGCAACATTAACATACTGGGTGTGAAGCGAGCACCGTTAGAAATCGAATGCCGTTTGGTTACATGGTTACTGGAACTTATGCCCGTTTATGGGTTAGTGTGATGTCAGCTTCGAATTTGAGGGCTTTTTACGTAACGCTTTATCAAAAGTTCTCTAACACGATTAAGTGAAATTTATATAAATAAATGTTGTCACACTAGGACTAAACAAACAGAATACTGATTTTGTTATTCTGAGACCAAACCTATTTGCTTTTAAACTGGTGTCTTCAACGAGGTGTAAAGTTTGTTTTAAACTAACTTAAATCATTGTGTTCAAACTGCTTAGACATAATTTAAAATTGCATATTACGAAACGCTTTGTGTTAATAAAAAATAGATCCCGAGTACATTGGGGCGGAGCTAGACACTCTGAAGGTAAAATTGCAGTAGTCCTCCATCGAACATCCAGTAGATTGTAGAGTGTGTTCCTGGTTTTGTGCTCAGGACTTCCGGAATAGTTGAAAAAATTCATTATAAAGGGAGCTGCTCTCATAACATAAGTCTTCTATTTCTTTACGCACAAATGAATCGAAACTGTTTACATCTCAGTTTACATGGCGCAAACAACGAATTTACAACCACCGGGTATTGTTTTACTTTTACGGCCTGTCGCGCTCACGGCAACGGACCGTTAAGTCGCAATAACGCCCGTCGTTCTTGGCAACGGACCTGAAACTCAAAATCACGCCTGAAAACTCTTTAAGCGTTTTTAATCAAACAAGTCGGTATAATATTATGTCTTTTGCATGTAGACGATTAAAAAATGCCATTTGTCAATCGAAAGTCGTACGGACCACAGGACGATTGAAAGATTGAGCCCTTGAGAGAATAAAGGACCTCTGCTTCACATTGGGTCGCACACATAATGTATTCGTGTAGAAAAATGTGTTTTAACAATTCAAATTTTACCGACAATAATAATTAAATTTAAGCCTGTGGGGTGTGGTATGAGTAGGACACTTCAGGTTTTAAAAGCATGTAATCAACCCAAAGCCTTTAAAATATTTGTTGTGACAGTACAGATAACAAGTCATATAAATAGACTTTAACTCCCGTGTACAGTGTGTCCAAACTGTATATGGAATTGAATATGCCATTTGAAAAATGTCATACGGCGCTCATAGATGAATAGATGATCGAGAACACCGAATATGCGGTGAGAGTTGTAAATGTGATCTCGAAAGGACACTTGAAAAATTTAGAAAATGCAGCAACAAATAAAGAAGGAGAATATCGAAATCCGTTTTGCGGTTTACCATCAGTGATTCAGCTTAAAAAATCAGTCCTGTGATTCCTATAGAGCAAAAAGTAACTTGATCGCGTACATGGTAATATCAAGGTTTCTTAACAAATAAGCCGAACTGTGCATCAGCTGCAGCTTCGACACGGCTGAGGAGTACATAATGTCAATAAATTGTGTGGTCGCTATTTTATTTATATACATGGCGAATTGTCGTCACCTGTTGTCATCATGAATACCACGGAATTGTTGGTTTTGTTTATAATAACCTGTTATCGCACTGGCAAAAGTAGGACATCCGCACAACGCATGTAATATACCGCTTTATCCTCGGAGGATTCGTCGGCACATCGCATACAAATTACTGACAATGTCGATGACGTATAGTAATTATTGCTATACACTGTGGTGCGTTTGACAACAAAAGACAAATCGGACGAACTCAGATACGGAGTGGCTCCGACTTTATTTATGCAATTAACTATCCGATATCAAACAATGTAAAACTAAGTCAATTAACGCGGTTGTATAAAGTCACTACACAGTTCTACTTTCGAAATTATTAAGCGACGTCGAGATATCAATTAAAGTTGACCTTTTTGTACATGAATTATTATTATTGTTCGACGTTATCATATCTTCGCCGTTTGCTTACAGCATACACATGCGTATATATATTCAACGAAATATCACATCATTCACATGCCACGGTATTTCCATAAAAAGCTACTTTTGTAACAGGACGACAGCCGCGCGAATTTGAATCCATTTTAGGAGCCCAATCAATCAGCAATGCCATTTGATGCGGAAAAGGTCATTAGAGACATATGTAGGTAATACCAAAACGGCTTTTGTTGACCCATTATAGAGATTGTTCAGGCGAGGGTGTCCCAAAATGGATGGAACAACTACTGTGTTAAAGTGTGAAAATTTGATCGCGCCTATAGGGTAAGTCAGCTTACACCGCCAGGACTTCATATAAACGCACAGTGGATCAAAACAGTATTTGCCCACTAGCATTTTTTGAAATATGTGAAAATAGCGAACACCTATCGTCATTCGTTGCCTAATATAGAGTACATTCAGGCTAAACAAATCGTTAATTACAACGAAATTTATTATAAGTTCAAATATAATTATAATGTACTGCGTGACATGGAAAAGAGAACACCCCGTAAAAATGGTTTTAGTTAAATCACTTTTGGTATGCACGTTTGTAAATGGGGACACAAATAACGATTAAATTTTCAGCCACATTCATCAATGTATTTAGGAGTTATGAGGAATTTTAGGTTGTTTTTCACTATAAAAACTGCAATAAAATAAAAACAATATAACTGCAAAATACCATTTATTGGTGTATGGTGTGCTTAGAAAGTGCTTTTAGATTAATCAAATATGTCTAAACGAAGAATGCAGTGAAATTTTCATCAATTGAGCGAGTTTGAGAGAGGTCAAACATAACGGGCCTACGAGAGGCTGGACATTTAGGGAAATTGCCACTAGATTGAACCGTAGTGTCAACACTATATTGAGATGTGGTTAGGTATGGTCCCAAGAAGAACAAACAGACTGAACGAGAGGTACTGGACAATCCCTAAGAACTACATAACGCCAAGATCGCCGCCTTCGAATTATGGCCTTAAGTGATAAGTTTGTCTCGTCTATAACGCTGGCGGATCAGTGATTTGCTGAGTATGGAAGGTCCGTTGAGATCCGAATCATTTATCGCCGGATAAGAAGTTATGGATTGATTTCCTACCATCTTCATCTTGTGTTAGCCCTCACCTTAAATCATCGTCAAAATCGACTGCAATGCTACAAAGAACAGATACATTGGAGTCTGGAACGGGACAATATCGCATTTAGTGACGAATCCAAATTCTGTTTGGGTACGGATGATGGTCAGGCAAGAGTAAGAAGACGGGGTGAACGACGGGATCCTCAATTTACAATACAGAGGCACGTCCATGAGACTGTTAGGGTAATGGTTTGGGGAGCTATTGCATATGGTAGCAGCTCACCTGTACTTTCCATTAGAGGCAGCATGACAGCTCAATTATACATCGAAAAAGTCCTGGACCCACATTAAGTGCCTTCTCTGGAAACCCTTGTTAATTCAGTTTTCCATTAAGACAATGCACGACCACACGTGTCTAGAGTGACTATAAACTTTTTTCAATAAAATTGAATCAATGTGCTACCTTGAGCACCGCGATCTCCGTATCTCTCACCGATTGAACATGTATGGGATATTGCAGGTAGAAGGTTACATAATTTATCCCATTCCCTACAAACCCTAGTGGCACTATGTCATGCTGTCCAGTTAGTCTGGAATGAGATCCCCGAAGAGGACATCAATAACCTCATTAAGTGCATGCCTAGACGTGTGCAGAAACGTATAAGACACTGCGGAAAACCGACAAATTATTAATTTTTTTTTGGTTTATAACAATTAAATTTGTAAAAATTTTTAATGAATTATTTGTTTTAGCGTAAGAAGCATGAATACTAAAAATTACTTCAATACAACCATTTTTACGGGATGTTCTCTTTTCTATGTTACGTTGTATTAAAAAAAAAAGAAATCAAAATTTTAACTCAAAAAAGTATTTGCACAGTATGTTATTGAAATCCTTAAATTAATTTCAGCTGAAAATAAACAGTTTCTGATATTTGGTTTGCATCCCTTTTGCACCCCCTTTGCATCAGCAGTAGCTTTTAGTCTTTTGAACATGCAATGAATAAGGGTGTATACGTAGTCCAGTGAAATATTTGACCGTTCTTCGCGTAATGCTCTTCTTAAATCTTCTTTGTTGGAAATGTGCCGTTTTCGAATTTTGACATCCAAAGTATTCCATACATTTTCAATGAGGCTAATATCAGGTGACTGCGGTGAAGTTAAAAATCTATGGGAAACATTGCACAACAATCGCTCCCGTGTTAACTTGGCCGAATGCGTCGAATCGTCGACTTGTTGGAAATAAAAAGAATTTTCCATGTTTAATTTTACAGCACTTTTGATCAAATCATCTCGCAATATGTCGATGTAACTACTGGCTGTCATTGTGCCCTTAATTAAAGCAAGATTTCGTACCACATTGTACGCCATACATCCCTAAACCGACACGATTCCTCCGCCATGTTTGACCGTTGGTTTCAAATTTTTCAGTTGGAGTTCTGTATTAGGCTTTCTTCCCGCAAAACATTTGCCGTCAGACCCAAAAAGACAAAATTTACCTTTATCAGAAAAAAATATGTTTTTCCACCACTCCAAAGGTTTATCAATATACGGTTTAACAAACTCCAAATGTTTTTGATGATTCTTCTCAGAAATAAACGTTTTTTTTTCGTGCTGCTCTGCCGTGCACATTTGCAGAATGAAGAACATTTCTGACAGTTTGAGGATGGACATTCTTTCCGAATGTTGAGGCCGACGCTAAAATTTGAGCACTAACAAATGGGCTCTTTTGAGCTTCATTAATAATAGTTCGTTTTTCTCGTCCATTTAGAATCTGTGGTCGTCCTGAGCGGGGCTTGTTTTTCACGTTTCTGTCTGCTGATATTTTTTACGATATAATGCACTGCTGAGAATATCACATCAGTTATATTTGTTATTGCTCTATAACTTTTACCACTTTCATATAAAACAACCGCCTTAACACGTTTGGTTAACTCTATTTTACCCTTGTTCGGACTCATATTTGCACTGATGGTTTTAAACCGACCAAATAGTTCCAATAAAACAATTTTGATTAGAAAATAGTTTATGTTCAAGCAGGTAATTTACAAATTCCCTTCTGCAAAAACGATTTTACTACTAAATACTGAGATGTGGAAATACTCATTTGAGGCAAAATTAAACATTTTTTCTTTATAGTATCGTATACATTCCATTAGAACAAGAAATTTTGTTAAATACTATTTAATCTATTTCGGCTTTATGCTATAAAATATTAGAAATCAAGATGGGTCTTACGTGTTTTCAAATATTTCAGAAAATTTTGGTTTGTAAATATTTTTTGACCCACTGTATGTTGCAAGATTCTTAATTTGTGAGATACGGGTTCGTAAAATTTTAAATTTTCTTTGAACAGTGAAACCTCTTGTTACGGACACCTCTAATAGACCAACACTTCTTATGGGTCCGGATTAATTCCTATTATTTTTTATTCAGTGCTTTCATTTCAAAAAAGTCACCTTAAATAATTATTAATTGCGAAAATTGACGGTTTTGAAAAAAAAATGTCAATTTAAACATCAGGGGAGCATTGAAATAAAAATTTTAATTAATTTTACGTTACACCCCTTCTCAGCCAACCACCCCATGACCAGAATTTTAAATGACACTACCTGTTAAGCGATACCTCCTATTAAAGGGCATTAAATTGTATATCCAGAAATCAAAAGGACTAAAATCGAACGAGTCGTTGTCGATGTAGATAATAAGCTAGATACCGAGGCAGGTTCATACGCATTGCACTGTCGTTTAATCAGTGAACATCAACAGTACTAAAGTCTGTGATTAGTGCACAAAAATGGTCTACATGTTGGAAAAAGGATTGAAATAATATTTATTTACGGAGCTGAAAGTCGTTGCGCTCGCGGAACTGCAAGAGTTTTCAATGAATCACTTTTAGGGAAAAACATTAAACAACAAATACATCTCAGAACTTGCTCACAAATTTCAAAAAACAGGCTCAATGCGGCACAAGAAGACTTCAAAGCCAAGAATTTTAAAAGAAAATTCCCAAATTGAAGTTTTTAACCATTTTGCTGCTGATCTGAATTTATTTATTGAAAAAGTATCTCAGTTGACCACTGCTTTGACTGAATTAGTGCAAAAGGTTTAAAAAAAATGTATATATTTTTTTAATGAAATCCAAGTTTAACAAAAATTTAACGAAGATGACTACGATAGAAGAATTCAATTTTGCTAACAAATTGCACAATAAATAAAGGAAAATGAAAGTTTTATTTTCAACATTTGTTTCAGTGATGAAACTACATTATTTTTGAACAGTTTCATTAATAAACACAATTGCCGATATTGGAATAATGAAAATCCACACGTGTTTAGAGAAGGGCACAACCAATACTCACAAACCCTCCATTTTTGACCAGACATTTTTTGAAATGAAGTGAGAGAATCTATTTTTCTAGAATAAAATTTATCGAGAGACTTGTATTAATATCTTTTATAAAATGTAATAGGTCCACTTGTTGTTGCATCGCTGCAACGTCAATTAGATCAAGCTGGAAATCATGTAAATGAAGAACATTTACATTTTCAACAGGACGGTGCACCTCCTCACCGCTTTACTAGTGAGACAATGGTTAGATCAGCGATATCCAGGACAATCAATTTGGAGAAGAGCTGCAATTGAATAGCCGGCAAGGTATCCCGACTTGACCCCTTTGGACTTTTTTCTCTAGGATTAATTTAAAACGATAGTTTATAAAACTCAAACGAGTGATGTTCAAGACATTAAAGATCGAATATTTTGTGAACGCAGGCACATTGGTGTGGAAACTTTGAAAAAAGTGAGGGATGAATTTGAACATCGCCTCTTTTATTGTTTTGAAAATAATGATGGTCATTTTAAAAACCTAATTTAATAATGTAACATGTGAAGGTTTAAAAGAAAATTTTTGTTTTCGAATAAAATAAACGAAAACGAATTACAAAAACAATTATTAAAAAAGTTGGAATTTTTTAAAATAATATTTATGGAAAACGACTCCTTTAGTTTCGTCTTTCGATGTCAGAATAAAGAATTTAATGCCCTCAATGAGAGGTATCATTGGACAGGTAGTGCCATTTAAAATTTTTATGATAGGGTGGCTGGGCGCGAACGGGTTTGACATAAAACTTTTTAAAATTTTGATTAAGCTGCACTTCTTGATATATAAATTGACAGATTTCTTTCAAAGCCGCCAATTTTCGCAATTAATAATTATTTAAGGTGGCTCGATTTGATATGAAGATCCTGTATGTTCATAACTTGCTTGAGCGGGCACACAAAGCCGGTCGCAATCAATATAAAAACCCTCTCTTCAACGGACAACGATGAACACAACTTGATCACGCGTGCGCAGAAATACCGAGATTTCCCCAGTTACAACTGTATTTTCTCATTGCGACCGTCGCAGATTTTCTTTTTTATTTTTTTATTAAACCTTTTATTCCGTAAATATGTTACCGAAACGGAATAATTTAACTCTGAAAAAAAAGCCGAATTAATTGAAACACGCGAAAAAGACAACCTCAGTGTGCGTGATTTTGCAAAGCGGTTTACAATAGGAAAAACACAAGCAGCTAATATAATTAAAAAATAAGGATAATACATTAAGTAAATTTAGAACAAATATCAACGTTAATGAGAAACGGAGTCTCCTTAGAGGGAAAGGGAGAAATATTGGCAATTATGTTATCAGAGGTTCATTCAAGTTCATAATGAGAATATTCTGTTGTCAGGTATGCATTTTATTCCAGTTTAAAACTGGTTCCATGTGAGTGTCAATCTCATTTAACTTCCAGGCCCAGTATTAGAAGCAAAAGCCAAATAAATCGCTAATAAATTAAATTACGAGGGTTTTTATGCTTTAGAATGTTGGCTGAAAAAATTTCGTAGTCGGCCCAATTTCAGATTCAAAACCATATCTGGGGAAGTTGCAAGTGTAAATTCCAATGACGTAACCACATTTTTGACCAACATTCTGTCGATTATAAAGTTATTTTCCCGAAAAGATTTATAATCCAGATGAAACTGGTCTATTTTGTAGTGCTTTGCTTAATAAAACATTAGATCTGAAAGGAGAAAGAGACACTTGAGGCAAATTATCCAAAGAAAAACTTACCGCCTTGTTTTGTGTAAATATGGATGGGGGAAAAGAAAAGCCATTAGTAATTGGAAGAGGAGCGAAACCAAGAGCTTTTAAACATGCCAATCGATACGATTTGCCTGTTACTTAGAAGTGGAATAAAAAAAACATGGATAACCAATGAATTGATGATAGAATGGTTTTTCCAATTTGATCACAGGATAAAACGGGAAAAACGAAAGATTTTGTTATTTTTCACAATGCGACGTTTCACTCAAGAGATGTAGAGCTGGACAATATTGAACTGGTTTCCCTACTTTATAACTGTACCTCCATATGTCAGCCTTTAGATAGATGATTAGGAGTTTCAAAGTTTTTTTCATAGAATATTTATTGTTAAAAAACTTTTAATATCCATTAATACTACTTGATCAGCTCCAGAACTGGCAAAAACATAAATGTTTTAGATGCAATTTGCCTAGTGAAAAGTGAATGGGATCGAGTAAGAAAGGAAACAATTCAAATGTGTTTCTGCAAATCCGGAATTACACACTAAAGTGACAATACAACAGAAAATCAAGAAAAAAGCTCATCGGATGCCGAAGATAACATTCCTCTGCCATTTTTAGCTGAAATTTTGAAAAATGAAGATGCTTTAGCAATCGAGAATGATGGAGATATAAATGATTATATTGTTGCGGATGATGACATAATAATCGAGGAAACAGATAACATTGCACGTTCGGAAGTTCAATTGCAAGAAACAGAGTCTGACGGATCAGATGCTGAAAACATAGGAAAACAAGAGAATATTCGCAAAAAGATTAGTACATATCAAGAGGCACTGAACATCACACAAGAACTAAGAGACTTTTTTGAAAAACGTGGGGATTTATTTGCCTCAGAATTAATATCTAAATTAACTTTACACCTACAGAATATTTTACTAAACAAAAAAACTCGACAAACTAACCTTTTGGAATATTTCAAACCGAAACAAACTTTTTCCTGTGTCCTATTTCATTGTAAGTTTTAACTATTTATGTTTAAAAATAAATTATTTTAAACTTTTAATTTTTGTAAACGTGTCGCTAGAACTCTCTTAAACGGGCACTTCTTTCGAGTCCCATAGGTGTCTGCACAAGAGAGATTTCACTGTATTTCCAACCGGTCATCCTATATGTAGTGTGTGAGGTAATTTAATGAAATTTTTACTGTCTGTTATGATGGTCTACATTTGTCATCTCAAAATGATTTGTTTTTCTACAGGGCGATGTTTTTTCGAGAGGCAGATCCATCTTGACCATCCAGGATTTGTTGCGAACTGGATCTGCAGATACACACGAGGCGGTTTCGTTCATAAGAGTGATCTTTAAAAATTAAAAAAGAGCCGGCTTGCCTTTTGAAACGATCAGTTTCCCGACTCTTGTAAGACAATTAGTAAAGCGCTATGATCTTTTGTTCAAAATATATTAATTAATTTACCTATTTTGGGATAGTTACGCATAACCATTACGCAAACAAGTGTGAACCAAGGCCAATACGCATTCGCTGCGGTCGTTTAAAAAAGTTATATCCCAGGCTTGCACAGTTGCAAATTACGAACTGATTTGGTTTTTCTTAATTTTTATAGTTTTAAAATGTTTATTCAATTAATATCTTCCATTCACTTATCGCAGTCGAGTTGAGTAATAATTATTAACGTTATGGACAACTGAAAAGAAATTATGCCGGCTGCCGAAAGTTGCGACTTTGGCGCCTTTACTCGTCTCTTAGCCACTGGCTTGAAAAATTGTGGAAAGAGAAATTATGCAGATCCAATAAAAATGGCGTCAAACGAATGCGATATCCATGGCAGTAAAGAGCCAATACGGCCCGCGATGATTGATAGTCGGTGATTCAAAGCAAACAAGCTGTTTGCGCCGTGTAAGTTATTTGTAAACGTCAAATAAATCAATGACCGATAAATCAATCGATTGCAAAACCGCCGAGCGCGAAACGGACAAGAGATCGCATAGAAAAATATTCATTTTTCCCAGATCTGATTTACTGCCACAATACCGTCTAAACCAACAACAATAAATAGCGAGCTTCCGCAATAAACGTCTGGATTTGCTGTATACAGAATCGGGACGCGCAAGGTCGGATAAAGGGCCTGGTTGTGCATGCAGCTCACTGAGCATTTCTGTTGTTATATGCTTGCAATTTACATAAATAAAACCGTAAACTTGGATGGTTTTTATAAAAGAGATGTGAGCCAGAAGCGAAGAAACGCTGGACGAAATCCAGGGCAATTGACTGGCATTTCCGGTGGCGACGATCTAGCAACCCTGTGACTTGGCCAATCACCGCGATGCGTAGGAGAGCGTTAGCAAATTGCGCCGTCGAACAACTTGAGTGCGTAACTGGAAATAAAATCGACACAATCCGGGTTCAGGGGGACTCGAACCGCTGCAGGATCCCCCGCGCCATAAGCCGCGTTGTTTACGTCGGATAAAATAAACTGAGCGTTCGTTGGCTCGAAGCAGAACTTCAGGATAATGCACTCCATGTTTACATTCTGGTGCTGCCTCGGGACATTTTGATTTCGCCTACAAGTGCGTCTTGCGAACTTTTCGACCGCGAAATTTGGCGGCGAACGTTCAATGAGAACCGATCCACGTGGACCGAAAAAGGTGGGGAAGGAGGATGACGAGGGGGAGGAGAAAGAAGGGGGGAGAAGGGGTCGTTGATAGGGCGGCGGCTTGATCGCCCGACCTTGACCCTGGAATAACCTGCCCCACGGCCGCAACGACATCGTTCGATAAGAGCCGGCCGGAGCCGACATCGATCGTCCAACCACCACCACCACCACCACCATGATTGCCACGTTGTCGCTCCACCTTTGGCCAAGCACGATCCAGAAAACAAACAAGTCCATTAATTCGGCGGGACATCCAGGGATAGGGCGCGAACTAAATATAGAGCGTGTGGGTGGTTAGGTAAATGACGCAACCTTGGCAACGCCGCCGCACTGGTCGCACGCAATTTCGGGACGGTGCGTGCAGGAGCATTTTCACATTTCCCTGACAATTGTTGTCTGCTACTGCGTGATGAGGGGGCTCTAAGAATGTACGGGAAGAGGTCCGGGTGCGAGGGCGGTAATGTATGTGTCTGGCTCTTTTCCAGACGAATGGCTTATTGATCACGGTCTCCCGGTGTATTCTCCGATTTCTGTCAATCAATTCCGGAATGTATCCGAGGAGGGAAGTTCAGCACGTAAATATGAAGAGCGAATCGATAGCTAAGAGAATTCCTCCATTACAGATAAAGGAGGGTCCCGAAATTACAACGATCCGCATGTAAACAACGATCGGTCGACGTGGTCTCGTCGCCTTGCCAAAATCCATTAGGCCGTCTGGCCGAGCTGGAAACACTCCCTCGTTCCCGATAAATCACTTAATCCCGAGGGAACGGGTCGACGAGGGCTTGTTTAGGAACTGTGGCGTTGTGTAACGGCTGAACTCGGGATTACGTGATACTGCATTATCCGGCTCGTATAACTGTATACGAACTGTCATAAAAAGATACTTGAAGGTTGCCATGTCATCTGTCAAAAAGTCAAAAAGCTTCTCAGCATTCGTCTCACATGATTGATAAGGATTTTATTCAGTATCGGTGTTATGGTTAAGTGAAACAGTGTTTTCACAGTATGAAAAAGGCCATAACAATTGCATCGAAAGACTCGACTTTGTTTTGCAAATTCTGTTTAAGTTACATTTTAGTTTTATTAAGGTTTTATTAGCGATTTTAAAATAACTTACATTACATAGTGTTTTCATAAAGTGTGAAATAAACTCGTTAATATTAAAATCGACATGCTTTGGAAAACATCCTCGGACACGTCGATTCAATTTCCAGAAAAACATTTTCTTTTTAAATATTAGCCATACTGATGGCGTCATAGCACTTCGATATATGACGCCATCGGCCATTTTTTTAAAGTGACAATTCCCGTTTTTTTTTTATTGAAAATATTAAAGAACATAAGGGATTACATGGGACATTTTTTAAAGAAAAATAGCATTGATTCGATTCACAAAATTGGCAAAAAAATGAACAAATTATCAAATACGATATTCAAACAGGGTTCCATTCGTTGCTTGACAATAAGCAAGACGGTAAATATGTAAATTCGTTTTGAATATTGTGGATAACGTCTGAGGTCGTATTCCTTCACGAATCGATCTTTTTAAATCGTCGAACTTTAAGAGCTTAGTGGAATACACTTTGCTTTTTAAATATACCCACAAAAAATAGTCAAGAGGCGTTAGGTCGGGTGAAAGAGCTGGCCACTCTATAACTCCTCTTCGTCCCATTCAACGATTTGGAAAGCATCCGTTTAAGTATGCTCGCACAAGTACTGCATAATGGGAAGGAGCCCCATTTTGTTGAAATAGTAAATTTGTATTTGGCACAACTGTTTTTTTTTGGATCGGAATATGAAGTAACTAGTGCTGGGACTAAGTCTTCTTGAAAAAAACTTACAGATCGTTCTTCAGTTAGAGCACTGCTGAAAAAATAAGGACTTTAAATTCTATGACGTATTATGGCACACCAAAACGTTCAATTTTTGAGGGTGTTGGTAATAAAAATCCATCACCCAATGGGGATTATTAGAAGCCCAATAACGAGAGTTTTGCCAGTTGACGTGGCCATTTAAAATAAATGTGGCTTCATCAGAAAAAAATCGTTCTTTTTGAAAAGTTTCATCATTGTTTTAGAGTTTTTCGCAAAACTGATTTGGACGACTTAAATCGTCTTCAGAGCACTCGTGAATTAATTGCACTTTATACGGAAGGTACTTATTTGTTTTCAACGTTTTGTGCACAGTGGTAAGCAGCCCTATTACACACAGATGAAACATTGTCTATCGTGGAATGTTGATGTTGCACTGCAATCAACATATACATTTTTTATCTTTCGATATAGAAGAAGATCGACTAGTTTGAGGTAGATCTCGGACATACCAAAACTCTCAACAATTTTTGAACCTGTGCTTGGATCAATTGGGTGCCCATCCGGATGAATCGTATAAACTAATTCTGCAACTTTTGCTTGGGTATGCACCTTCCTTATCTCCAACTTCAATCATACAAGGGACTTCGCTTGGTTAATTTGACCATTAAAAAAAAGTGATAAATACTACACAAATAATAATGCACACAAAATGCAAAACGCTTTTGACTCAACACACAAACTTTCTGTTGCCGTGAATATTTGCTTTTCGTTTTTGCCTCTTTTTTTGTCCGTTGCAGTAGATATTGATAATAACGAAGATTGGTTTGCGTGTTTCAATAATATTGTTCACAAAAAATGTCTTATGTTTTTTTAACGTTTTATAATACAAAAAAAATGTTCTTTAATATTATAAATTTAATTTAAATTTAATAATCAAACCGGGGATTTCATTTTTTTTAAATTGCCAATGACGTCACACCTCAGACAGCGATAATGTCATCAATATGACTAATATTTAAAAAATATTGTTTTTAAAAACTGAATTAGAGTGTCCGTGGATTTTTTTCAAAACATGTTAGTTTTATAATTAATCAATTTTTGCCATACCGTACGAAAACACTGTATACAGCCGTCGTCAGAGATGAATTTGTCTCATTTTCAAATTAAATTTCTGTACATATTTGATTGGCCACACCACACCAATGTGAATGTATATAAGAGAAACTTATCTTAGATTACGAATCAAAATGTCTATGCATATAATAATAATGATTTTCATTTTCCGATAAAATAGTGGCGTACCAGTTTTCTTTTCAAAAATATTCAATGACTTGTTAGTATTTGTCCCATTACTGGGCCTTTCCCATGTGCTTAAAACATCATAATTACATTTTATCCTGATATACTCATAATTGAAATTTACATTTAGTCTCCAATTCTTCCTAAGTGAATACGGTGTGCCTAGTCCTTAGAGCTCGCTCTGACAACTCGTCTCTCCAAATATTTATATTTATGTTTTACTACGTTACAAAAACCACAAGAACTGAACGTAGTGCCGAATGTGTGAATGAAGATGATTAATTTTTACAGCTCTGGATATGTAAACTGGCTTATGGTTACAAACTTTATTTAAAGTTTTCATTTCATAAAAAAAGTTCTTACAAACATAGGTCCGGAAATGTATTGTTTCCGAAATGAAAGGTCTAAATATATATATTTTTTAATAACAGTTTTCCAAGAAGAATTCAAATATCTTATTATACCGATTTTTTAAAACTTTTTAAAAATTATCAAAGTACAAAATATTCTGAGGGAATAAGGGATAAACCTTTGAATTAAAAAAAAAATGTTTTTTGTAATATAAATGGACATGCAATAAAATGGTTTTTAATTTTTATCTATTTATTTTATATATAAATGAGACAAGATACGACGAAAACTTTGGAGGCAAAAAAGTTGTATTTTTAGTTGCTTCATCTCAAAAAAATTATCGAAACTTAATTAATGTCTGTGGCGTACATTCTTTGTCAATAAATTTGGTTAAGGTGTTCCCCTCCTCCTCCCGGACGCAACTGAACTGAATAATTTTAATTTAGTTAGTGTCAAATCCGCCCCCTATTACTACAAACAATGCTACCATGTTAAAAAAATAATAATAACACCCGGTATTGTGGAAACAATACAATTCCAGACCTATGTTTTTTCATAAAATACCCTGAAAAATAACCTCTTTAAATACTGCCGCGTCTTTTTTAAACACTCTGTATGTATATTTAAGAGCACCAAAGGCAGATAATTTTAGTTTTAGAATTATCCTAATAAAGCTCAATTTAGTTCGACAAAATTTTATAAAAATTTGAATTTTCCATGCCGAATATTAAGTTTATGTCAATTTTATTCCAGAATTATATTAAAAATCTAAAAATAAGTTTTGATTTTCCCACTCCGTATTTTGATTATTATCAAGTTTTCGATATAAGCAAATTTGGTTAAATCTTAATATTTTTATATAAGGAATCTGTGATTGAGTAATGCGTCATGATATGGACCACCCTGTGTAAAGGAGATATGAAGACTTTTATTTACTTATCGCTTTGATAATGGAAAATTTAACGTTAAAAATTTAAAGTGGCTATTTAAACAGGTGTGTGGGTAGTTAAAGAGATTCATATTTTGTTTACAAAGCCATTTAATAACTCTTATACTAACGATTTCTAGAATATTTACAATAAATGTATAAAGTCTTCTGTCATCCCTCTTATATTATAATTTACTCCTCTCATACGCAAGTTATCTTCCAAATTTATGTAGTGCATTCATGGAAATGGCTTTAGACATTACTACTTATTGATCCACCATATTTTTATTGATCTGTGAAAAAGGATATTTTCGTGCAAATATGCAGATGAAATTCATAGAGGAAATTATTGAATAGTTTGAAAAATGGAGTCGCTTTTTATAAATATCATTTATGTCAAGTTATTTTGACAGAACCTTTGTATTGTCTTTATTTATATAATACAGGGTGACCCATATGTAAACAATGATGTTTAAATCTTTTGAAATATTAGAGATAGAAACATTTGGGACTAATTCTTTCGCATATAACGATGACTTCGATGTTTTTCTGTATCTCATAGTCTCACGCCTGGAA
Organism: Euwallacea fornicatus; assembly: GCF_040115645.1. Taxonomy (NCBI): domain Eukaryota; kingdom Metazoa; phylum Arthropoda; class Insecta; order Coleoptera; family Curculionidae; genus Euwallacea; species Euwallacea fornicatus. Next base: position 4,082,353 of record NC_089551.1, read on the forward strand.
TGTTTCACTTATATTTTCCAAATGGCAACACATTATTTTTTCTGTCTTCTTTTGGAATGGAGATTTCTTTTTATATGCCCCTACATAAAAACGTTAGGGGGATGCATTAAAAAATTTTGAAATAAAATACAGTAATATTCATAATTTTAGAATTCATTATTTTACCGTGCGCCTATGGCCGTCGTTTTCATTTTTTGCCGGTTATTGAAAAAGTGCAGTTAAAGTGGTACAAAATGATACATTTTACCGAAAAAGAACATGTCGACATTTCAATAATGGTTGGTTTTGGACACAGGAAAAGAACCCAACAGGAAATGTGCGTGTGCTTCTTAATGTTTATTCTAACCGAACCCCTATTACCCAATTTTGTGTGTCCAAAGTAATAAAAAAATAAAAGGACACAGGCAGTGTTTGGGATAAACTTAAGGCAGATCGATCAAAATCAAAGAATGATGGTGACAAAGCCTTAGAATTACTGTTGAAAGTTCAAGACAACCCAACAGTATCGACCAGAGACCTGGAAAAGGGATTATAACGTGTTTCAGACTTCAGTTTGCAGACTCATAAAACTGGAGAAATTTCATCCGTATAAAGTACACGTGTTACAAGAATTTTCCGAAAATGATTTTGACAGGCGGTTATCGCTTTGCCAAACTATAAGTAATTTCTGCCAAATAAAACCCATATTTTTTGCGCAAAATTATGTTGTGATGAGGCAGCTTTTCCATTGAACAGAACAGTCAATAGACATAATCGTCGATATTAGTTGTATATTACTGGATGATACAAAATCATACGCAACGTCCTCAAAAAGTACACTTTTGGACAAGCATTTTTGGTAATATGATAATTGGACCATTTTTCTTAAAAGAAATGTCATTAGCGAAGCAGTATTTAAATCTATTGAGCCTGAATATTATTCCTACAGTAGAAACCTCCCATCCAAATCAAAATGATATTTGGTTTCAACAAGATGGGGCTCCGGCCTCACTATGGATTGGAAGGAAAGAATTCTTTAAATAATGTGATTCCTAATAGATGGATTGAAAAGAGAGGAGCAGTAGAATGGCCTGTTCGATCACCTGATTTGACCCGCTGCGACTCTTTTTTATAAGACTACGTGAAGAACAAAATGTTTAGTTTAAGTAGTTAGGTAAAGACCAAAGAATTTAAACGACCTGAAAGCTCGGAGAAATGATGCATATCGGGAAATAAGTGATGAAATGTTGGTAAACGTAAGGCCAAGTTTTATGCAAAGACTTAATCTATGTATTGCACATAATGGTCAATATTTTGAACATTTACAGTAAATTTCAATAACCAGTAAAAAATGAAAACGATAGCCATAGGCGCACGTAAAATAATGAATTCTAACATTATTGCATTTTATTTCAAATTTTTCCTAATCAAACAACCCAACGTTTTTATGTAGTAGTATGAAAAGAAATGTCCAGTCCAAAAAAGACAAAACATAATAGGTTGCCATATGAAAAAAAAGTTAGACATTCCACACGTAAGAATATGAGTAATAGAAAAATTTCAAGGTCATCATTATATGATTAAAAAATTAGTCCCAAAACTTTTTTTTAAACGTTTTTTTATATCCAATATTTCAAAATATATAAACATTATTCCACACATATGGATCACCTTGTATATCAACTTAAAGCGTGTGAGTTTCATTATAGTTCTGTTAGCAGTTCTTCAATATTTAAATTTAAACAACGAGCTTATTGATTTTACAAGTTAATATGCAAAAGAAGCAATTAAGTATCATTTTCTTATACGGGTTTAAACTGGGTCAACAAAGCAGTGGAAGCAAGTTGCAACATTAACAACTCATTCGACGAAGGAACGACTAACGAACGTATCCTACAACGATGATGCCAAAAATTTCGCAATGGAGATGAGACGCTCGAAGATGGATGAAAGACGACCATCGATAATGACCACTTCAAGGCCTTGGTGGAGGCGAATCCTTGTACAAAAATCCGAGAACTTGCAGGAAATTTAGGTGTTACAATTGGAACAATTTCGAACCACCTGAGAGAACTTGGAAAGTTAAAAAAAACTTGACAAGTGGATTACACAAGAATTGATCGAAAACCGGAAACACCGTCGGTTTGAAATTACATCTTTACTCATTTTACGCAACAATAATGGTCCTTTTCTCGACCGAATTGTGACGTGTGATGAAAAGTGGACATTGTACCATAACCGACGACCGTTAGCTGAACGGTGGGACTATGATTAAAACCCATCACATTTTCCAAAGTACCATTTAACAAAAGAAGGTGATGGTGACTGTTTGGTGGTCTGCGCCCGGTCCCATTCACCACAGTTTTTTGACTCTGTGCCGAACGATTACGGCAGAGTTACGCTGTCATCAAATTGACGACAATCAATCAATCCGGCATTAGTCGATCGAAAAGGACCGATTCTACTTCACGACAACACTATAAAAATTAAACCCATTGGGCTATGAAATCCTGCCGCATCCACCAGACTCGCCAGATCATTCGCCTACTGACCACCACTTCTTTAAACATTTGGACAACTTGTTAAGGAATGAATGTTTTAGAAACCAAGACGACGCCATAACTTCCTGCAATGATTTCGTCGCTTCCAGAACTCCGGAATTTTACGTTACTGGCATGAACAAACTTATGCCTCGTTGGTTAAGGTGTTTTGAACTGAATGGGTTTTATGTTGATTAATAAAGTTTTGTTTTAGTTGAAATACATACATCAAGAGTTCAGGGTTAAAACCACCTGACAATATTTTTAAGCAACCTAATGGTACCTGACCTGGAACCAACCTGATTCAAGTTCCGAATCTCTTCATTTTAGAAGTGCTCGCCCATAATTTTGTGTAATACCTTTTTGAAAATCATTCACCAAGAATCCTCATTTTGTTGAACCTTTGAAGTTCTTACATTTTTTAGAAATATGACCGTAAAACGGTGACGTTCACAATAAAAACTAATGCACAGTAGCAACTTTGTATTACGTCATAGGGCCATCACGACATTCTATGATCACGTGTGATTTTTTACTCCTCACACATTGATGAATCATGCATCGTCAAAAGCGAATAAAATATTAAACTTAAATGGAAATGGTAATACTGAGAGTTCAATTTAAATTTAATATCGAGTCAGTTGTGAAGTTTGTTGAGGAAAAGAACGTATGTGGTTCATCATTCGTATATACTTGTTTATGCCAGTAACTTACATCATTTGCCGATTTTCATGCCGAAACGCTTCTTCCGTAGACATTTAGCCAATCACTATTTATTATTTTGATTATTTATCATTCGGCCTTTGTATTTTTCAGTTTTGCCTTCTCTGTTATTTTATGAATTTTATCAGTTTTATAAAAATCGGTCTTTTTAAAGACCACAACGTCTGTCCTTCAATTCGGTTTTCTCTATTTGCCGCAAAATGATGTTCACAAACGACCAAAAACAAATTTATGATTGAAACCTATTTTCGTAATGGACATCAAATTGATGGAGAATGGGTTTATGAAGTTCAACCCTGTTTTCGAGAATTTCGTGAAAACTTCTGTGAAGTTGCAGCAGATGAACTGAACTTCCCACATACACGGAAGCATGTTGTAAATTTATTCCGTGAAACCGACAACATTCTGGGAAAGTCCGGACACTGGAGAAATTGCAAGACAGATAATTCATGAAACCCAAATACTTCCTTGAAAAGATTATCACAGCAGATCAACTTATCTTATGGTACCTGTCCCAACATTCCCAAAGAAGACATAAATTTGTTGCCTTGCAAATCCATGAAGAACTTTAGCCTTTAAATGATGAGACAAGCATAACTTATTCAATTGGTTCAATGAGACAACGAATAGTAATCTTCTGGATCAATCATTCTGTACTGATGAAGCCTTGTTTCCTTTGTTAGGATATGTGAACTCTCAAAATGTGCGAATGTGGAGTTCAAATCGTCCTCACATATTTTAAGAATCTCCATTACATCCGTAAAAAATTGGAATTCGGTTGGTGTCTCCCGAAGACGTTTAATTGGACCAATTTTCTTCAACGGGAATGCTACAGCAGAGCGTTATCAAAACATGTTGGACGGGCTCATTAATCAACTACACCCTGACGAATTACAACAGGATTGGGTTCAACGTGATGGAGCAACAGCTCGTACAACCTTAAGAGAATATTATGTCAATCGTTTGATAAATTCACATACAGAGCACATCTACCCACCTCGGTCTCCAGATCTTACGTCACTGGATTACTTCTTGGTCACAGCTTTAAAAAATAACATTTTTAAACGACCGGTACGCACAATCGAAGACCTTAAGAAATGGATTAGAGCAGAGTGTGCCAATGTGACCCCAGAAGTTCTCGTCCGTGTCTTCGAGAGTATGAAGCGCCGGGTAAATTTGTGCATTGAAGTGAATAGACGAGATTTTCAGCAATTATTGTCAATTTTCCAAACAATTAGCCTTTTTCCATTAAAATGAGTCATTAAAAAATAGCCCTAGAGTACGTAGGGGCAAATTCTAGCCTGAGGCAAAGTCCTGCAACGATTGTTTGAATATACTACCATAGATTAAAGAGTCGGCCACTAGGTGGCAGGTTGGTTTACGAGAAAATTATTTGTTTAAAAAAAAGTAAAAATGCTCGACATGTGATGAGCCGGACAAATGAGGTATCTTTTTGGCACTTTTGATGTAATGATTGTAACATTTCATCTCATAATTTAACAAAGTACACTGGAAAGAACTTGGCACATTTAATCATCATCAAATGCAACTGCGTCTAACCTTCAATTTTAGGCGCCAACTGTTACTTCAGTATACTAACACATACAATTAAGATGATTCGTTTAAAATGCATCAAATGGGGCATATATCCCTTTAGTTTATTTGAGGCAAAGCCCCGCACCTTACATGTGGAGTTTCGCCCCATTGAGAATATGGAAATGAAGCATTTTGTAACTACAGAACAGCAGCTACTTGAAGCACGAAGATTAATTGGAACTGGCTTTTTGGTACGCCAGGGTGCCAAAGAAATGAGGTTCAATGAAAAAACCTTACGAGACCGATTGAGGAAAGGAGGAGGTGATAAATTTGGGCGATTTCGCAAAACATTTACTGTATCTCACGAAAAAGAATTAGTCAACCACCGTATTGCTCTAAATCTACTTTTTTTTGGCTTTACTCTGAACTCTTTGCGATATCTCCTTTTCAAATATACAGAGACCAACGGAGGAAGACATCACTTTTCAGTCGATTCTCAACTCACTGGGAGTAATTTTACACGCGAATTTATGAAAGGAAATAAACTGTCTTTTCGAGTACCACGAAAAACCAGCGTTGCCAGGGCGATGGGTTTCAACAGAGTTCAACTTCCCAAATATTTTGATAATTTGGGGTCTGCAATGCGGGAACACAAAATTACTGCTAATCTGATTTATAATATGGACGAAACCGAAGCACAAACTGCTTCCAACGAGCTTCCCCTTCATGTAGCCCCCACAGGAAAAAGGGAAGTTGAGACGACAGTAGTTGCAGAACAAATGGTAACTGTTGCGTGAGCAATGAATCCATTAGGAAACTATATTCCTCCTTACTTAATCTATGCAAGAAAACGAGAAAATCGTCAACTGTTTCGAGGTGCCTCTCCCTGATATGATATGGTCGTGACAGACAAAGGTTATATGAACAATCCCACATTCATCAAAGAGCAGCAACATTTCGAGAACTACACAAACCCCATATTAATTATTCCAGTCAACCGTATTTTCCACACAGGTCTGCAGGTAATTACTTATGTCAAACCTCACAACATCCTCCTCCTCACGTTACTTCCACACAGCAGTCACAAGACGCAACCACTGCATCGCTGTTTGGTCCGTTCAAGAATTGTTATGATACCACTGTAGACTCACGGGTTGTGTCTAATCCTGGGCAGAATTTCGACGTCTACAACGCTGCAGCGACCTTTAAAGTTGCTTTTGAGAAAGCAGGAACCATTTCAGCTGCAGCTCAAGCTTTCAAGGAAGGTATTCATGCGTTTGATCCCAATATCTTCATAGAAGTTGACTTCTTTCCATCTGAAGTGAGAAACCAGGATTTACCAGGATAGGAGATCAATCATGATGATCGAACAATTGAATTTAACGACAACGAAAATGTTTGAAACGATGAAAGTGTGCCGACTATTTTTGAAGCTCGTAATGCGGAAACTCACATTTCTTGTTCATCTATTGTGAGACCAACTCTGTCCTCTACAAATGATTCTCAAATGATATCGCCCGAAGATATCACTCTTCTTCCTCAAATTAGGATAACTAGAAAACGTTCAGGTAAAGGGTCGAAATCGGTGCTTCTTACATCTTCACAAAATAAAAAACGAATGGAAGAAGAAGGAGAGGTAAAACAAAGACTGATTGCCGAGAAGGTAAAACGTGCAACAGAAAGAAAAAATCGTGCAATGGAAAAAAAAGAGCTTGTCAAAGAAAAAAAACAACGTGCCATAAGAACCAAAAAATGTAAGTTAGAGCTTTCTGCATCAAACTTAAGAGAGCGAAGGAGAGCTAGAAAAAAACTCAAAGCGTTGGATCCAGAATTCTCAGTACACGACAGCAGTTCCGATTGCATCTCGTTCAATGAAGAAAGCAACGATTAAGAAAGAAAACTGACAAAATTTAGCGATAAAATAAAAATTTCGGTTTCGGTTTTTGTTTCATTTTGCGATTTATATTATTGATCTGAACGGTGTTATATGTATAGGTAAGGTGGCACTTAATTAAAGAAATTTCACGAAATAGACTTTTTTTCTGTTCACATTCTTCTATTTCGACAAGACTCGCAACGCGGGATTTTGCCCCATCGTTTGGGACAAAGCCCGCAATTACATTTTTTTTTTTTAATTTTAATGCCTTCTCTAACTGATGCTTAGATATTACTAATATTTCAACTAATGGTCCGTGACATTCTAATCAGAAGTTCCTATATGAAATTTCATTAAATTTTATTTGTGCTCGTCTCAATGCTCCACCAAACTGAAAGTTGCGTGGATTTGCCCCCACCACTCCTAGTGTTTAATTGAAATCTTGAAAATTAAAAGTAAATGACGCAACATAACCTCGCTCGGCTTCTTCATCAAAAATTTCAACGTCACTTTGCGGTATATGATCAAGCTACGACCTACTATTTTTCATCCTCTATTTCTCTTGCGTTAAACCCTGCAGGTGGCTAGATATGAAATTGAAATGATCTCACTGTAGTAGTAACGGAAACGTTTATACGTTTCTTACAAACTTATACGAAACCTCAGTTTACTTCTGGAGAACTTATACAATAACTCTTACCACATTGCTGACACCAACTTTAGCAGACTTACAGGTTATTTAACGTCTTTAAACCGAGGTTGCCATAAATGTTACAAATGCCTTATTTAAAAGCTTTAAAAGGTTTAAGATACGAAGGAGAGAAACAAGTGTTTAATGGTAACAAAGCATGACATAAGTCAGATCGAAGACGACAATAACACAGATGACCCTCTTTCGACTAGTGCAGGTTTTTTTTTTGGGTGGGGGAGGGGAGGAGGAGGAGGAGGAGGAATGACATTGTGCCGAAAGAGTGCGAAAGTTTATTTGTCAGTTGCTTATTTAACATCAGGAAACAAGGAAAATACTGGGATGCCACAACGGAAAATATCTTTCGCTGGAAATATACCAGTTTTAATTAAAACAATGCCAATTGGAGTTGCGTAGCAACTTAAATGAGTTCGGACAAAGGCAGTTTGAGTTGGGCCACGTTCACAATTATTACGACTATCGTAGTTCTGACAGTTTCTGGCACAAACAGCCAACTTGGGCCAGATATTTAATTCACAGCTGGAGACGCAATTTTGTCCTCCAGATGGAACGACTTTAGTCCAGTTAGAAATTAGTCGTTAAATATAACGAACTTCCCGTCCAGCGTGGCTCATTGAGAAACTAAGAAATGGACCAAAGAGCGTACAGTGGACGGATTGCAAAAACATGGTGGTCTTTTCGTACTCTTCTAATGGCACGAAAGTACCAGGTACCTAAGTACCGCGCCTACGCACTGTAATATAATGCTGTCTACCGTGCGTTCGGTTCGTCCAGAGACATAGTAACGTTCTACGTATCTATCTGATGGGCGTTTCTGAACGGTGAATCCCCCTAAATATTTTCGCTATTTTTTCATTTATTTTTTAAGCAATATGCACACTATGATCAGAATGTGACGTTCTGTGGCGTGTGGGACACTTCAATTTAAAATAAAACGTTCTGCATATTTTTGCATGTTAGAAAAAAAAAACACGAAATATGATTTTTCAGTAGCATATTGACATGTGGGTTCATAATAGAGGTAAAATACGCTTTTTTCCAAACATCAATATAACGCCACAGTTTTAAAATAATTTCCCTTAATCTGTGAACTTGAAATATACTAATATTTGATAAATCATAATAATGTCTCATCCGGGTTCACCGGAGTTAAAGGTTGTGCAACTGTTGGAATTTCCGATGAATGACACGATACCATTGACATAAAATTAAATAGCAGCTAAAATAATTCTTGCTCAAAATTTCAAACTGTTGCCTCTGTTGAAGGTCGCTATGAGACTGTTTCGTTTTTAAAAAACATCCGGTATAATAGCGAAAAGTAGATTCGACTCGACGGAACTTCAGAAACATTTCAAAATTGCCCCCTCTCCTACAAATCTTATAATGTAATGCGGGGTACGTGTCGATAAGTCATCGATAGAGACATCCCAATCTGGAATACGTATTCGGCATTCGGCTCGACCTTGTGCGCTAGTGACCACATTGGAGCCGTACCACGCCCATGGTACCACTTATTCATGCCGATTGCACATTCTGATTTATACCGACTGAGATTAGAAGATCTCTGCGTAATAAACGAAAGGCTATCATAAATTTTTATTAAGCGTATATGCAGGTAGGAACGGCCAGACGTATCGATTTTCTGCCGATACTTATCGAAACTCGCTCTGTACACACCAAAGGAGGTGTTTGCTAGCTTTAAATTCAATTTAAAATTTCACCAAGGAGATTCGATGGGGAGCAGGGAAGAAATTTGTTTTCGGATTAATTAAAATCGCAATTTCAATGGAATTGAGATGGACTTTTTGTGCAACGATGTAAAACAAACGATTTCATTTTATTCAGACATTTTGGCACAACTGGGAATTATAGATAATTTTTTCAAGACAATTTGCCATGCGAAGAACCAATAACTCCACTGGGATAATGGATGACGGTCATTGCTTTTGTGCGTGGGAGTTTTCGCCCGTTTGAGGTGATATTGTCCGTTTGGAAATCACACTTATGATCGCGAAATTTATTTACAGTCAAGAATATAGCCGTTAACGAGGAGATAAACTACCAAAAGTAAATATTATGCAAGCGATTATTGGGTGCAAATGGCAAATTCTCGCCTAAACCAAATTTAATCAACACTTGTCAAATTTAGTCTCATGCCCAATTAATCACGAGATGACAAATCTGACATATTGTTAACCAGTTCAGGGCACATTCTGATTAACGTTAAAACTGAAATCCTTTCCAACTGCGTGAGGCATGACGATGATAAATGACCTCTTCTGGACAAAACACGCTTCGGCTTCAGTGAGTATAAAAGCTTGAACGGAATCGGACGGCAGCAAGTCAATTTGCAATGATTAATCTGGATTAGTCCGAATCGATTCAATATGCTCAATTGTGATTAATCGATTCGAACGACGTTTCTACATTTTTGCCTATAGTTTTTCGGAGAGTTGTTAAATTAGATATTACAACGGCCATTGCGAGTTCGATCCGATGGGGTCCGATCGGTTGAATCCACAATTCGGAGGAGCTTTAATTGTGAACGTCCAAACGGTGATGTCGGTGAATCGATGATAATTCTAACATTCAGGTAATAATTGCCTGTTAATCGACATCAACGTTTGATACGCGGCTCCATGATACACCCTACCTAACCACCCTTAAACGGCCGTTTACAATTTTTTTCCACGAATAGCGTTATACACAACCCCCGGCTCCTGGAGTCGTTGCCCTTAAGGTGAGCGTGCTCTGGCAGAAGGTCATTGCCGCCCCTATGCCTCAAAATCAATTAATTTTTCTTCACACCCGTTGTGGCAGAAAACGTCCTAAGGCTCACCACACACTTCTGGATTCTATTCCCTGTGATGTCGCCGATAAAACAAACTGTGATAAAACGGGTCTTTGTTTGGTGGAGCGTTTATCGGCGAAGCCTCCCAGGTAAATGGCCTTATTAGTCGACTTCCCGCAGGTTTTGTGTTGCTTAATTCGGCTTATCGCCCACGAAGGCCTGTCGGGCCCCAGCTGATTAACGACGAAAAAATCGCCGAATTATGGTTTTCGATATTTGCACCTGTCCGGAATGAGATACGACACGGCGTAGGTTTAATTCAAAGATGCGTGTTGTTCTTCTCGGTCAATTGCAAGTCCGCTCCTGTAGCCGTACGTGCATCGCAAATTGATCTTGTACCAATTAATTGCATAATTAGGTGCGGCGTACCGTGCAAGTCAATTTTTCAATTAGATATTACCGTTTCGACGGGTCGACGAAAAAAGGGAAATCGTGTTAAAAGCATTCGGGAGGTCCAAAATGACGTAAGTGGAGAAGCCGTCCAGGAAATAGGTCGTTATTAGACGAGAAGCAGAAGAGATTCATAATGAACACCGGCCGCCATTAATTTAATTAGCGTATAAAACTGAGCATTAAAGAAAAGAATCACGAAGCCGGAAACTGCTCAAGGCTATCGGAATGGCCGCCTATGGTCGTCGACGCTGGAAGGTTCGTCATTACCATTTTAGATTCATCTCAATTTAGTTTTTATTGTCGAATTTACCGACGTAAAGTGAAGAAAAAAATATAAATTCTTATTATCTCCCAATTTTTTACCAAGAAAAAATTAGCGCAACAATTTTTCACTGCGATGGTACAAAGTAAACGACCTAATGTGAAACGCACCATTCCAAGCAAAGTTGCCGTTATTGAAATTAATATTTCCCGGGCCATTTTCCCAAATTTCCTTTGAAACGTTTTAATAAACGACCGACGAAAAAAGACTGATGGAAGGAGCCTGCTGCTTAATTGAAATTAATCGCTTCAGTTTTTGGTAAATTTCTGGTGAGTGACTTTTTGAGGTGCCTCCACACATTCTAAAAACTGACATAAGCGGCAGTAAAAAAAAATCCGCCTGTATGTAGAACAAGTTAATGTCGCGGCATTATATGTAGATCAAAAATACAAAATTGATCGTAATGGCCTGCCATCCCGGGCGGACAATTTATCATCACGCGACCTTTTTAATATGATTTAAAATCAGGAAATGTCATCAATTTATTTTTATAGAGATCATAACGAGGCTTGCGGCAAATTTAATGGTCAATCAAGGAGTGATAGAACTAACTTGTGCACAAGACAGGGTGGTTTAAGTTGAAGATGTCCTGCTTCCTATGCCAGGAAAAAAAGCTAACTGCTCAAAAGATGTGATTCGTGGACGATGGTGCAGCACATAGAAAATAACATAAATACAACAGCAGGCAAAATACTGTATGGGTTGTCGTTAAAATTCCCATGAGAAATCTTGCAATCCTGTACAACTAAAAAACAGATGTTAGAAGTTTCATTAAAGACCTCCGGCAAAATATTTCAAACTTAAGACCGTCAAATGGACCTAAACATGGCATTAACAAGGTTTTTGTGTTCAATGATGCAGCATCAACAGGTCACGTTTTTCTGCGCGGACAAAGTCAGCGCATCGCTATGTATACAGTCACTTTACGATGGCCCTTACCATAACTAGAACCGGGTGGGTTTTCCGGACATTCACGTGGACTTTTCATACAAATCTGTGATTCTGTGGGGTTTCTCATGAATAAAAGTTTCAATTCACTAAAAGTTCCTCCTATGTTACGAGTGTATCAAAAATTCCTGAACAAAAGAGCTTCGCAATAAATTTCGTTTACTGCATACATATAGCTAATTCAGACTTTAAACTCGTCTTCAACTGTGACCGTGACTGAAGGCATGGTTCAAACAAAAGGTTTTTAAAACACCCTTGATATGTACACGCACATGTCGTTATACCGGGCGTTTTGTAAGTACGTGGCCAAAATTCAAGGGGTGATTCATTGAGCGATTCTAAGACGAAAAGTTTATATAAACATGGTCCGGTAATGCTTCGTTTTAAGATACAGGGAGTCAAAGGTTTTTTCTTAATATTGTTAGATATTAAAAAATCTGCTTAATAACAATAAAACGTAAACTAATATGTCGTTGAAACTTGGTGAGAGTTTTTAATATATTACTAGAAAAATTAAACAAGAAAAACGTTTTATTAAAATTATACTTAGATAAATGGTATGCAATTTTTTTAAAGCAAAAATACATATTTAACAATTTGTAAATGCCAAACTTCAACAAAATTGGCTTAAGGATAATTAAATTTTTTACGAAAAAACGATTTAAACAAAAAGAATGACACCGTGTCACTTGAAAATGAAGCATTATCAAATCGGTGTCTATACAGGGTGGTGCATTTCCCCTCCTGTCTTTTGTAGCTGGGTTATCATTGAAAGTAAGATTTTGATATTGTGTATATTTTACCTGCGTTTTAGGACGTACCTTAGAAAAAAAATTCAATTATACAGGATGCTCCAAAAAAGCGTGACGATACCGAACAATCTCTTTTCTAACGAAACGCCCTTTTTTCATATTCAAATTCTTTATGCAATTGTTTGCATATTTCCAAAATTTTATTAAAATCCGTTGGATAATGCTGACGAAAAAAAGTTTAAAACTAAAAAATAGCACTTGCACCTTTGATGTGAAAAATGATTAAAAAATGGAAATAATGTCTATTTAAAGAAATTGTACAAGGTGATCATTGAACATGGTTTAATAGTTATATTAAAAAAGTTTCAATGATTTATATGGTACAGGGTGTTCCAAATTTAAAGTGATTTTTTTTTATTTTAAATTATTTAATTCTTCTCATTTTAAATTGGAGCCTCCGTATGGTTTAATCTAATTCGTTGTAGAATTCAAAAAGAAACATTTTTCTAATTACATATCTATCGCAATTTCTAACCCGTCGATAGTTGTTCGCCTCAAACCATTCCAATGGCAATTAAAATAAATAAAAAATTAAAGTGGGAACGAAAAAAGAATTACTCATAGAATTGATTTTATAATTACAATTATCTTAAAATTATTACAAATCGAAAGTATGTGTTCAAAATGTTTTCCGTTCTTTTAAAGGCGCAAATTCGCGCGATAACACGATTTTCAAAAATCTTGCATCTGTTAAGTAAAAGCGTTTTTATGTGTTTTAAACAAAATCTGCATTGCCAAACGTATCTAGAAAAAAAATTCAATGATTTCGACGCTCTCAAAAATTGGACAAAAATCAGGGATAATTCTGCAGCAAAACGTCTAATTATAAATTGTTCAAATGAAAGATATTCATTTTCTGGAGGTCTACGAGGATCAGTAAACAAATGCGAGGTTGCCGTTTGAAGAAAAAAGTTGCCCTATATGATCTTAAAATGACGTTTTGGCCAAAAGGCAGTAACTTCAGAATATGTCCCCCTGTTTACCGGAAAACTTTTATTTAAAACTTTTTTTCATACAATGTGGCGTTTTTGAATAATCTTCAATCACAACCTTAAACGGGACACCCTGTATAGTATTTGAAATAATTCCCATTTCAGTTTGTTCGTAATGCTAAAATGATTGTTACTACCAAATTTGAGTCAATATCTTCAAAAAATAGCAAAGAAATAGAAGTTGTTCGATAAAACATGAAACCAATACCCTGTAAATCAAAATGGAAGAAATTTAGGAAATTAGTTTCTATAAAGTTTTTATCTTAAAATAAGCTCACAATTCACGAATTTCATATTTTACCATACATTATGAGGCATCCTGTATACACAGATTTCAGAATGTTTCGTTTTCAAGATACAGGGTGTCGTTCTTTTTTTTTTAATTATTTTTTCTTAGAATTTTTAACAATTTTTAAGCCAAGTCTATTGAAGCTTGGCATTTACAAATTGTTAAATATGCATTTTTGACAAAAAAAAATGGGAAGTGAAATGCGCCACGTTGTGTGAACTTTTCGCCTTAGAATTACTCAAAGGATCGCCCCTTGAAGATTGGCCACGTCATCAAATAGCACCCTGTACATTACTGAAGATCGTTGTTTTGTGGCATCGAAGAAGCGAACCGAACGGGATTCTATTAGTACTTGGTAGGGACAAATAAATTCCTCGTGGGTCGACCATCAACCACTAAAAGTGAGATACCCACAGAGATTCAACAAATTCATTAGCAGGCTTATTTCATCGTGTTTCGCAACACAGAGACCTTGGCAGTCACGGTTCGGGCCCCAGCTTTCACTTTTCATCCGCGATTCCTGCCTGCCAATGGCATTATTTGTCACTATTGCAAAGGAAGTACGAGTTGGAGACCGCAAAACACTGTTCGCATATGTAATAAAATATGAGTGTGTTGTCGAAAGCCAGAAAGCCCAGAATCTAATTGACTTATGCAACTCCAGTAGTGCAGCCTAACTGGATTACTTATAAGCTTCGGTTTGCTCGTAATAAGCCGGGTCGTTTACTAATAAGTCAGTTATCACTATCCAATAATGGCATTTCAGATGATCCGCGACGAGGTACATAAACGGGGTACGTAACGTTGCTCCATGCTGTAAAGGAGAAATGGAAATTCCGTCAAAACCCCGATTTGTAAGTCGCAAAGCGATGATCTAAAGTCCCACACGTGTCAGGAATTTCCAGCAAATTAGAATGGAAAGCATACGGCGAATTTGCCAGCCAGAGATCATTATTCGGTGCTCGAGGTTAAGGGATAATCCAATAAGCAGTGGCAATTTAATGACGGGTTTCAAAGGGATTTGATTCGGTTTTAATTTCGATTTTACTGGCATGTGTGTTCAAGCTGAATGGGACTGAAAAAGGGAAAAATTATGCCGATTTGCGGGGGTTACTAAGGAAAATGGGACTCTTAATCACTGCGAAAAGGTCGAAAGTACGTGCCCCGGGACATGACGAACAAAGGCGGAATCTCTCTTTGCTCAAAACCAACTCAAACGTAAAAAGTATCTATGTATTTTACAAACATCAAAGAGGAAATGGTTCTTTGCCGGGCAGCTGTTTGATAATTAACGCATTTACGAACAATTTTGCCCCCCTCAGTTGCACTCGCCCACCTTCGGTCCCCCATTTTTTTTCCTTAGAAATCGAACGCTGGAATTTCAATTATAAAATTAAAGCTCCGATCGACTTATCGCGCGTCCTTAGCCCAGTTCGAATCCACATAGCAAAATCCTCCAATGAACAACTTCGTCAATAACTTTTAAAAGTTTAATATAGCAGAGGAGGACAATTTATCGGGCCACTCCAGTTGTCAAAATAAAGTGCGATTGTTCGTCTTTAGTGCCGGCACTGCGTCCGACAGCTCGTTTTCAGCTTTTATTGCGTTTTTGAGTTACCGATATTGCTTTCGGCAGTTCGACTCCATAAACCGACCCTATAAAAGCCATTCTCACCGATAAAACGGTTCATAGAAGTTGTTTATGCTTGAATCTAAGCGCAACTTGTTCAAGGAATACGTCAACGCTTAAGAAAAATGGCGGATTAGGGAAATGTGATATCTCCCCTTCCGGGGCCTTTGTAACGGAAAACGGGTCTAAGTATGGCAACATTATTTGCACAACAATTCGTCCAACAGGTGCAAGAAATTACTGACGCTAAATAAGGCTCTTCAAAGTTATAAGTCCGTGCGGGGACCTCATTTGAACGAGGCAACAAACCTCAATAAAACCACAACGTGGGATTTCCGTAAAATACAAATATGCACCCTGTATGATGCTGAAATTAAGGCAATCTCGTTTCGTGTCATACAGTTACCTTTTACTGCTCGAGCCTTGTACGTTAATTATACAAAGCCGTGTCATTGGCGTAAACACCTAACTTTTAACGTTAACAAAAATGTTCGATTCTAACTGGTCACGTCGCGAGATTACTACGGTAACAACGATTACCGAGGGAAAATATGGAACTTTTAATGAAAACAGCACTAATTTTACACAAATAGTGCGGAGTGGCGACCAATTACAAAGCCATTTGCTTGGAGTGGAGGCTGGTAATGCGTACCGTGCGCCGCGGTACCAAAGAAGATTGCGATCTACATAGTACCCGCTGTCACATTTGCTTCCACCCACGAATCGTGCTTGGACGATTTATTTTCAAAGCGTGCTCTTCGGACACTCGATTTAAACCGCAGCAGGGCCACTTAATATACCACTAGTGTTAAAAACTTAGATACATTATTCACATTACGGTCTGATGGGCGAAAACAATTTTTCCTGGGAGTTTGCGGTATAACCACTTCACCGAACATATTTCCGAGCTGAAATTATCACTTTGCCTCACGTAAATCAACGTGGCACGTGTCAGGCTCAAACGTTTTGTGGGTATTTGACATTGAAATGCGTGCGGTAAAACTTTTCACCTGGCTGTGTGTGTAAAGATTTCGCTGCAAGGTAATACTTCATTGAACCTGCAAAGACAATAATGACAAATTAACAAAGGCAATAATAAACTTATGATATGAACTCGTAGGAAGAACGTTGTACCTCCCAATACGCAACTGCAATCAGAGTGCGGTAATCGGTTTCCGCATTTGTTAAGTTGAGAATTACCCGAAGTAATACGTGACGCCTTTATAAGATTAGCAGCCTAAGTTTTTGCTATTACCAAGCGATATTGATAGTAATTCATTTAGAGCCCCATCGGAACAGGGTTTTTGTCACCCCTCCGCAGTTATATTGAGTTTATTATAGCACGCTCGAACTACAGGGACACGAACACACAATTTCTGTATGTTTGAAATTAGTGATGTTCCATTACGTGCGATATATCCAGTGTAGGATTGGTTGCTAGAGCTCCACAACACAGTGGATACATCCCAAAAAGAGGGAAACAATAATAGGTACTTCGTACTAGATTTTTCGCAAATGGTTATTGAACGCAATTTACGATATTTGTTAGAATATAACTAACATCAAGACAGGCTAGAGTATTCATTTTACTGAAAATTTCCTACATTATATGGAATCCATTAAGAATCATGGATACAGGGTGTTTTACAAACATACCGACAAACTTTCGGGGAATGAAAAGGTCAAAAAAATAAGTATTTAGAACAAATGAAGTTAGGTCCAAAATTGCTCCATTTCCAAAATACATGGTGTTTGATTTGTCATTTAAATAGTTTAAAAGCGGTTTGGGATACGGACATAAAATCGGGACACGAAATAGCAGTACAAATGTGTACGTTTCTGAGAAAGCAGCATATTTCAATTTTCACCACTGGCGTCAGGAAAAAATGCTACGCCGCTGCCGTTTTAATACGAATATTTTCTTCATAATATTTAATTAATTCGTAATAAAAAAGGCCTCTTACTATTTTGTCGCTCAAATAATCGTTTTAGAAATTAAAAAAAACTATACTGAATGTCATAGAAAAGAGAAAATCCCGTAGAAATGGTTTTATTTAAATAATTTTTGATATGTATGTTTGTATATGGAAACAGAAAAAACGATTAAATTTTCAGCCATATTTTTCAATGTTTTTAGGAGTTAGAAGGAATTTTAGTTTTTTTTTTTTTTAATATAAAAATTGCAATAAAATATCAACAATTTTACTGCAAAATATCGTTTATTGGTGTACAGTGCATTTCGAAAGTGCTTTTAGATTAATGAAATATACCTAAACGAATAATGCAGGGAATTTTTCATCATTTGAGCGAGTTTGAGAGAGGTCAAACATAACGGGCCTACGAGAGGCTGGTCATTTAGGGAAATCGCTACTAGATTGAACCGTAGTGTCAACACTATATTGAGATGTGGTCAGGCGCGATACCAAGAAGAGTAAACAGGCAGAAGGAGAGGTACTGGACAATCCCAAAGAACTACAGAACGCCAACATCGCCACCTTCGAATAATGTCGATAAGAAATGGGTTCGTCTCGTCCATAAAGCTGGCGCATCTGTGGTTTGCTGAGCATGGTGGGCCCATTGGGATTCGAACCATTTATGGCCGGATAAAAAGTTATGAGCTCATTTCCCACCATCTCCATCTTATGTCAGCCCTCACCTTAAATCATTCTCAAAATCGACTGCAGTGGCGCAGAGAACAGATATATTGGAATCTGGAACGGGATAATATCGTGTTAAGTGACGAGTTCAAATTCTGTTTGGGTATGCATGATAGTCGGGCAACAGTAAGAAGAAAACGGGGTGAAAACAGGATCATCAGTTTACAATACAATGGCGTGTCCATCAGTCAAACTATTGGGGTAATGGTTTGGGGTTCTATTGCACGTGGTAGCAGGTCACCTGTACTTTTCAGTAGATGCAGTATGACAGCCCAACAATACATCCAAAAAGTCCTGGACCTCATCAAATGCTTTATCTTGTGTTAGCCCTCACCTTAAATCATCGTCAAAATCGACTGCAATGCTACAAAGAACAGATACATTGGAGTCTGGAACGGGACAATATCGCATTTAGTGACGAATCCAAATTCTGTTTGGGTACGGATGATGGTCAGGTAAGAGTAAGAAGACGGGGTGAACGACGGGATCCTCAATTTACAATACAGAGGCACGTCCATGAGACTGTTAGGGTAATGGTTTGGGGAGCTATTGCATATGGTAGCAGGTCACCTGTACTTTCCATTAGAGGCAGCATGACAGCTCAATTATACATCGAAAAAGTCCTGGACCCACTTTAAGTGCTTTCTCTGGAAACCCTTGTTAATCCAGTTTTCCATCGAGACAATGCACGACCACATATGGCTAGAGTGACTCTGGACTTCTTTCAACAAAACTGAGTCAATTTACTACCCTGACCGTCTCGATCTCCAGATCTCTTACCGATCGAACATGTGTGGGATATTGTAGGTAAAAGAGTGCATAATTTACCCCATCCCTTACAAATCCTAGCGGCGCTATGTCGTGCTGTTCAGTTAGCCTGGAATGAGATCCCCCCCGCGGACATCAATCACCTCATTAGATTCGTGCCTAGACATGTTCAGAGATGTATAAGACACCGCGAAAGACCGACAAATTATGAATATTTTTTTGTTTTTTAACAATTGAATTTATTCATTTTTTTTATTGTTTGAATGAAGCCATTTTTACGAGGTGTTCTCTTTTCTATGTCACGCAGTACATTTTTCATTCATGTGCCTCCAAAAAACCGGTATAGGTTTTCAAGTGCGATTTCTTGGAATTATTTAGGAGAAATTTATTTTATTTTATTTTAGTAGAGGTGGAGGACATGCAGACAAACAATTTTATGTCCGTTTCACGAACCGTTTTTGAAGTATTTTCGACATTTTTTTAATGAAAAATTAAATATCCTGTATCTTGGAAATGAAGCGATTCCGAAATTGGCTTACTTCTTTCTAAATACTTGTTTTTATGAGCTCTACATCCCACGAACGTTTGTCGGCATGTTTATGAAACGCCCTGTATATTGAAGATTTTCCGGATAGTCTCCTCAGATTAATTTGCCAATCTTTATGGGCAACCGCCAGCGATGATGATTGACATGCATGCAGTAAAAACGTTTACTGCACGTGTGCTCTGATTTAAAAGATACATGATTTTAAGTCGTTTTCTTGTGGTTTCAGCCTTCTTTATTAAACCCAATATAGCCGCCGAGTGGTAACAAAAACCCTTCCCCGACAGGATGCTAAGTGAATTACTGTCAATATTGCTTCTTGATAGCAAAAACTTAGATTGATTGTCTTGTATGGACGACATCGCACACGATATTGTTCCGGGAAACACTGCCTAATGGCCGAGTCTAGGAAACAATATTTAATGGCAGTGTTTTACAATTTTTATTTTGTCAAGCTTAACGGAATTCATAATATTTGTGTTTAAAATGACACTCTAATAAATGAGAAACGGAGGTCCGATGTGCACTGACTAATTGCACTGGCGGCCGAGGAAATTATTTAAGACCTGCAGACCGTTAATTCGAAAAGTCGCAAACAATTACCGCACTTAATAGATTATGGCAGGAGATAAATTGGGCTCGGCCAGTGCCAAATTGATATCTGTTTAATTATCCACACCTTCTGACCGCTATACATATGCACACAATCTGTCTTTGAGGCACTCCACTGGCCGTTCTTTTAAAAGTAATGAGCGGAAAGTGCATCACTACAGCCGCCATTTCCGAAACGAAAACTTGGCATTGCCTCAAATCGCTCGCATGACAGCTTTTGCATTTATGTTTTTTCCTTATTTCTTTGCCATAATTAACGCAATTGAGGGACAATAAGGAAAGAGAACAGAAGTTTAAGCGCTCTTCAAAATACTCGCTTCCACTTGAGCCCTGTTTCTACTTACGAAATATATTAATAATAATCACGTTCTTGGCCTCTGAAAACCATAATCTAAATATACTCGAATAGTTTCCATTAATGTCACGAAACCGTCATCAATGTCCATAAACCGTAATGATAATGAGTGTTAACATCCGACAGACCTCAGGAATAACTATGAAAGAATGGCATCTTCGAATGCGATTTTAGTTTACGTGAAACCAGTTCATAATGGCATATCGATTGGTTCGGCACGCATTTATTATTTCACCAAATTCACACCTATTTTTCTCAAAAACTGATCGACAGAGTTTCGCTGGCAATGCACCATCAAATGTGGCTTTGAAAGACCTCTAATTTGAGGTGTCACACGACCTATTTTTCAATTTGAAAAAATCGGCCATTTTGTGCAGCCGGTGACGTAGGCAATATTTAAAAAAAATTAACAAACATAAAAAAATGGCATTTTTTGCCCGATTTAATGCTGCTTGGCGATTAAAAAAATACCATATTTTTTTCAAAAAAGCGATTAGGAGACGGGGGCGTCACATGGCGGGGGGGGTTCAATAAAGAGCTGCACGGTATAATTCTTCGCCGAAACGGGCGGCCTGTAGAGACTCTTGATTTATTTAAAAGCTTTCCAGAGTGTTATAAAAGTACGCCATCGAGTCTCCACCGGAAGTTTTAGTGTTATAGTTCCATCAGTGTTTCTCCTCCCGGATTTTCTTGAGTCCATTCCGCGGAAGATGTTTATTAATAAAGCATTGGATTATATCCTTGCATGCGGCAATTGCTCTCGGAACAAGTTCACTTTTACAGGCAGCCAAATTCAGACTGTGCGCAGGACAGCCATGTTATTACGTGGCGGTGTTTATTTCTTATTAAAATTAGCCAAGCACCTGTCAAGTCGCCGGCATTATCTGTAATTAGGGGTTGTAATTGAGGGGTTCAAACTCCGCCCGACAATTCAGATTTCTCCGGAACTATTAATCACGTTCTTTAGGAACAGGAGTAATTTTGGACATTGGCAATTGAACAAAAGTACCCTAAAGAATTCGCAACATGAACTTGGCTTTGCGCCTTGCCGTGCATTGTACATCTCGCGTACCTGCATCATTAGACGTACGATTATAGGGTTTTGAAAACTTTTTCAATCAAAAATTCCTTTGGAATTTTAGTTTCAAGCAGATAAAACTGCAATGGGAAACACAACGGGAACACTTCCCGTCGTCCGACCGGAAGGCGCCGCTGCTGACTACGCGACTGGAACCCTTGATTAAATTGTTCTCAAAATTGCCACCCTCTTCGCCCCAGGGGAAGATCTGCACCAGCAACTCGGAAAAACTTTTTAATAACGCGTTAGAAAATTACCATTGTTTGCAGCGGTAAAATGAATTTTTAATGCATTACAAGAAAGTTTTAGACATGTTGTCGGCGTTTTCCAAAGAAGTTTTAAAAGAAAACTGTTACTGTTAAAACTTCTTGCTTTTTGACCTTTGGTCTCTTTAATTATTATATCCGAATAACCCGGCCTTGGCCAGTTCCAAAGTGTTATAAATGTCAGAAGAATTAAACAACTGGCACACTTTCGTGTAACAGCAGATATTTTCTCCAGCTACAGATAGAATTTAATGGCAATATTAATAGCCCCGTCTCCCCCCCTCTTTCTTCCGCAAGCACCGGGAACACATTCAATTGATAGCTAACACAATTTTAAATTACCACCTGCTAAAGGGGGTTCAGATTTACTGCCCCATAACTTACCAGCGCCTCTTCGAGCCGGACTGAAACGTCTTCGAGTAATTGCAAATGCCAGAAAAATAACTTATGGCCCCATTAAGTGGGGTTGTATCATGATGCAAACGCGCTTCCTCGATTCATGCGATTTTCGTCCGCCAATTCGCCTTATTATTGCGATAAATTGCACCACTGCGTTCAACAAAACATCATGGATCAGGAACCCATGTTGCGCAGATTGTTTACATTGCGATGTGCTTCGACGGAACCGGCCTTGGCCTTGGATGGACGATGCCCCTCGTTAGTTCCCCCTCCTCCCCCTGGGGGGCCCACCGTTTGTCCCACTGCCCCCCTGAATGATGTACGTATGCTCACGATGCTTTTTATTTAGCTAAGACGCAATAAGATGTGTGTTTGGTCAGGAGAAGTTCTAAAGTTAAGAAGGAATCGAATACGCCCACACATCAACGTCCCATCTGTTGCGCTATATACACAATCTGAGTATAGACCGTCTAAAAATACCACGTTGCGCTGGTCACGGTTTATATCTAGGATTTCTTGACAATTCCTAGTGTAAAATATATATGGTGGTTTATGATGCGTCACGTTTTAAAATAGAGATGAGGTCTAATTTTAATCATCAGGAAAAAGCTTACCTAAAACTATCAGAGGAGGCGCCCATGTCGATATCGTCCAAAAGCAAATCCGAGGCAGGAGTGGCGGCTGGCGGGAAATCATTCTTATCTAAGACGACCATGCCGGGAACAGCAACGGCGTCCGCCCTAAAGCCGCCCCCGAGCAACTGGTCCATAAGTGATGCCACATCATCTTCGTCGACAGCCGCCCCTGCCGCCGTCCTGCCGCCCTCACAACTTGTCCTGGGGTAATACAGTTTGAAGTTGTCTTCTCGTTGCCTCTTCAACTATTTCACTTTACCAAACTCGTATTTGTAAACACACCAACAGCAAACGGAAGAGTTTGTCCACGATGTAAAACCGCCTTTAAGATTCACTAAATATTACTGCCACGCCGAAGTCTTTCGACCAAAACTGGACCTACTCTAATCTTTGATGTTCAATATCTTTCCAGAAAATGCACAAAATGCGTAAACATTTGTTTTGAGGTCGAACAAATTTGATTTAAAACTTAACTCCGTAACTTCATACTTGTAATATGTCGGTCACAACAATTACCGAGGAGGGTCCTTTCGGAATTTTAAGACTGAATCCTACCGCTATGGTATACAGCTGACCTAGAAGTTTAGACTAGAGGTATACAATCGGCACTAAATGACGAAAATTTACTATTTATTGACTACTTATTAAAAATTCTGCAAAATTTAGATTCTTTGTTCCTAGCGGCCTCTGAATTTTATTTTCACTTCGAAAATCTTTCTGGTCTGCATACGTCAGACTATGGCGCACCCTCCCTTACTGAAGTTATGTTGATTGCACTTCTAACCATCAACACCCTAGAGAACCCCACAGAGGGCAACGCTCTTCTGTCGCTTTTACATTTAACTCATATTCAGCTATTTTAAGATAGCTGATAGTGTTCGGCATCTGTCCCTTAATTTCCTTTTCATACTTCAACTTTAGAAAAATTCCTAATCAGTTGCAGAAGCACTAAAAGCTCTCAACGACTAGATAAATAATATTTAAAAAATAAAAAAAAACATCCAAAATATCCCTAGAGTTTTAGATACCACCATAGACCAAAGGTCCGTACGGTGCATCCAAAACATCCTCAATTACCTTGGAGAGTTGCCAAATTTTGAGGAAGTTTAAAGTATAAATCGATCAACTCGAAAAGCATCAGGTTTAAATTAGTTTAAAATTTTAAAGTTATTAAAGTTTTCGAAAATTAAATAGAGCTATACGATATCGCGAGACTCCGAAACTGTTACCGAATTAATTTCCATTGACTTAAGAGCACTTGTTTGGGAATCGGAGGTAACCTTTACTGCACTCGTGTGAAAATGGCTATTGACATAACAATAGAAGAAAGTAACTCTTAACGCACGTGCGTAAAATGTTAGCATCCTGCGTTAAAAGCTTTTATGTAATAATTCAGTAGCTAAAGTAGTTGCGCTGTGTGCATCATTAATTTGTTTTTCCTTACATACACGTGTGTTAGCATTTGTTTTCGCTACTACTATCTCCGTTGATTATGTTTACTTTTCTAGAGGGTCGTGGGAAAAGTAACTTTACAGCAGTGAGTGCACGAAATTGGTGCCGGTTCATTTTCTACAAATTGCTTTTTAATCTAATCCTTCACCTTGCATTTTCTGCTTGCGCGGCTCAAAGCAAGCAATGAAGTAAAAACGATGGTCTCATGCGAAAAGGTGTCACTTTCCGCACTTGTTAAGTAAATAACTATTATTGCTACCTGTTACGCATATTTGTAAAAATGTTACTTCACAGCCCAGACATTACAAGTGACAGTCTGTTTTTGGTTCTTAAAAGGTCACTTTTTTCGCTATGCCTGTCGAAAGAGCATCATCTGCTGTCCGGCTGCCGCCATTTTGGTGGTTAGCACGTTTCGCACGTGCTGAAAACGTGTTTATGAGCTCGAAGGCCGGAAAGGGATTCAGTCTGTGGGATTTGGGCGGTAAGTAGTCCCTTTGAGTCGAACTTAATTCCCACGGGGCCAATTTTCAGGTCTACGCTCGAGGAGGCTACCAATAGGTAACTCTGGAGTGATTCAAGGAGCAGGCCGGCAAACTGAGGCCTTGACAGCTACGGTTGTAAACATGCAGCCTATAGAGGAGCTTCCGTTCATAATTGCCTTTGACCAAGGGTAAATTAGGGCTTTCAAACGCAAAAAAAAAATTGAGATGGGAATAATTTCTGAACTTGCTTAAGGCACCCTTATCCAATTAAGGCTTGGAGTTCACAGAATGCGAAGCAGAGGGAGCCACTGATAAAACCAAAATCAGCGATAATTTTTTAATTTTTGAAAAATAAATAAGGTTTGGGATGAGATCGGAACTGATATTTTTAAACGATACTTCGAACATTTAGATGCAATCTTGCTATTATCAAAAGCCTTTTAGATGGTTTATGATGCTATATGAGAAACACCAGTTTTTACCAAATACGTCTTTAAATTAATTAATCACACAAATAGATAAATATACCTTTGAAATGAGGATGTTGCTGTAACGCTCATGAAGCTGGATAATGTATTTTAATTCAAATTTGTTACCCACAAAAAAAACGCTGACGAATTTTGTTAATTTTCTGAAATTAGTTATTATTGTTGTTGAGTTATTATTGACGAAGGTTATGAAATATGAGTAAAGTTCTCGTTGAAATATTATAACTTCTATACGTAATTTCCAACACAGCTCAGAAAGTATGGTTTCTAGTTCAGAATAATCAGCTGAAGTTTAGAAACTATATCTGAGAAAAGGCGATAGATACACTTTGAAATTTTCGGCTGTTCGGCGTGCAAAATGGCGTTTTATATTTTTTACTTTCGTGCAAATACAGAGATACGTCCAAAGCAGGACTTTCGAGGATCGTAAGCATAAATAATAACGCAATAGATACATTATAATGGCTTAAACGCCTTTGTTAAGCCGTAGTGAGAAAATTTGAGAGGTTGGAGGAAACTATCTGACAAGTGCAACAAGAATGCCTGAAATTAAAATGGAATGAAATTCTCCGTAAGTGGATTAAGTACTTTTTGGGCGAAAACTTATTCGACAATCCAATATTCCGATAAAATCCATGTAACACTTTAAAATTTTAAAATGTTATAATTTATGAATCGAACTTTTGGCATTGGCCTATTAGATTTTGATATTGTGTGTAATCCACAACGTGGCGCATGAATCATGAATGGATATCGAGTATTATTAGTTAATCCATATTGAACTTCTAATTCAGTTTGATGTATGACTAAAGCAGGATTTACACAGAAGTTAAATAAACACAATTTTCCGAAACGTTAAACAACTATTCGGTGTAACATATAGCGTTATATTTCTGGGTTAACTTGTACGAATTCAAAAATTTAAAAGAGGCGTTCTACAGATCTGCGGGTTTCTGGATAATCCAAGATTAATGCTTTAAAAATTACTAAATATAAACCTAAAGAGTAACTACCACGTAAAGGTATTTTTTAAATATGTTACCATATGAACTGGACGAAATTGTCGCATTAGTGAAAATGTGCCACAAGTGTGACGTTCAATGGCTTTCAAACCTATTATCCGATTTTAGTAATTTTTTCACGAAATTATAGGTCTATTCTTTGTGAATCACATCATGACTTTACATTTTTAGTAAAAGTCCATCGTCATTCCACATTGAGTAAACTAAACCCGACAGGTTTCTTCTTCTAAAGTTTGGAGCCTCCTGTGGATCATTTTTGCGTCTAATAAAATCGCCCCATTAAATTTCATTCATGTCCTAATTTTTTCTATCATTTCATTTTTGGCTTCGATACCCAAATGCGGATGGTACCAATATTGATACGATAAAACCGGATAATAGATTTAGCAGTTATTCAGCACCAAAGTTGGGGCATATGTTTTGTAGTTCGTTCAATTTGTTCAGGTGTTTTTTGTTACATTTTCGGGAAAACGCATTTTGTATGCATAACGTGCGCGAAATTTGAACATGAATATTCGTGTACAAATGTAATTAGTCGTCAATGTGCGTTAACATTTTATATGTGATTTTCATCTGAATACAGGCCGCTATAATTTGCTATGAATTTTCAAATAGGTGTTAATGAGTCACTGTCAGGGACTCAACGCCATTGTTTTGATTAATTCTGGCCATGAAACGTGTTTAAACGTTGTGACCACCTTCATAAACAAATTTTGTACCATTTAAACGTTCTTGAAATAAAATTTTCTTGGTCAAAAGTCATCAAAACAATAACGTTTGATATATTCTTGACAGTGACTCATCAGTACCTACTTGCAACCTTTAACTAAAAATGACACCTACTTTATTTCTTGAGGTGAAAATCCCATATTAAGTGGTAACTTCCATTGAAGAGCTACATCAATATGCGAGTATTCATGGTCGAGATTTACGCGCGGTAATCATACAACGCGCAATAAAATATAAAGCACTTAAAAAATTAAATTTCGAAGCATTTAAAAAATTCAGTAATTTTTGAAACACCGTTTCCGGATTCCACGGACAAAAAAACTTATAAGGCATATCACGGATCTTGTACAAAGAAACTCCTTTTCCCCACTGGACGAAACATATTGTGCATACATGAGGAATGTTTATTTATACATTAGGGCATGCTGGTCGGCAAAGTTGTTGCTGGTGAACTATCAGCAGCAGTTACATTTTGAACTGCTGCTTAAATTCAGTCGGAACTTCTAAAGTATGCAACTGCATTTGCAGGACAGGACGGCCGTTTGGAGTGTGCAATAAAACTAAATGTTGAAACGAGCCGGCTAATTTAGATTCTTAATGTCCCCCAAATATTTCCAACCTCGCAACACTGAAAATAAAATCGTTACTCACGTCGCGACGCCGAATGAACCACAACATTTGAAAGTGTCCTAAACGAGCGAACATCAAAGCATGTCACGCCCTCGCGAAACAATTTATTATTATTATTTCTTAAATAAAGGAAAAACATGTGTAATTCGACATTCGCCTGAGGTGCCAAAAACGGCACATTCTCTCCTATGCGTAAATTATTATTCAACTTTTTACGAGTTCACTCGCATATGTAATGACGCGCATCCTGCACGCGACCAACGACGTACCGCAATAAATGTCAGCTACAACAATCAACATGTTTCACTTTATTAACTCGTATTGGGTAGGTCAGTTGCGGGAAAAACACTCAATTATTATTGTTTCGGTGCCGTCGTTTTCCCAGGCCCACCTCCTTCCATCTCACTAAGTGGCTCAACTGAATTAATCCATTTCTCACTCTTGTACACTCTTAATTAAGCAAGAATAAAAATATCGTCAAGCCACAACTGATTGGAGGATGGGAGAGGTGATGGATGATGATTATGGGCCAAGCTTAAGGGTGATTTCACACCAGGCGCGACATTTTACCAAGAGATTAAAAGAAAAGAGGAAACGCGTGAACAATAAAAATTCACAAATGAAAATCGCGTCGAAGATAAAAAAAAAATTGGATCGGACCGAGACCGACGCTTCGCGGAACAGACGGCGGACGTCGCAATTTGCGGCGTCCAGCGTCGCACGAACCTCGTCGGTAAAAGTCGTCGACTGACTGAATTGTTTTCGGCTTGCCTCGGAGAGAGCCTCACGGATCCGTGACAGGATTGGATTAGGAATTTTAGGATTATATCTACACAGCCCACAGAGTGTTCCAAAATTAGTTGGAAACATTTTAACAGCATCTCTATTTCTTCCTGAATGTCTCGACAAAACTTCAAAGCGAAGGTTGGACAGGGACGGCGTAATAGGTGATGTTTGGTGCTTATTAGGGTCATAAAATTGCCGGTCAAGAAACCGAAGACGAAACATTTTGGGATGCGCAATTTTTTTGCCCGTCCGCACATTGGACCGGCAAATTATCGGTCAGTTTCATCTACGTCACAGATATCACTCATTTTAATCGTTGTTGAAGTTAACGGTTAAACTAACAAATGCCAATGCAAATTGAATTTGACTGATTTGTCTTAATGCGTTAGCTTACCAATCAGGTAATTGTCTTCCTATTCTGGTTTTTATGGAGCAGCATACAGAGTGTGCACGATTCGTTTGTTTATATTGCGATGTAAGAAAGTTTGACAGCCAGGTACAGTGTAATCTATTTATAACGAATTCGCATGTAATGGACTGGTTTTCAAGTTGCAGATTAACCACACAGTTACTCAAACAACTGTTCGTATAGCCGAAAAATAATTCTGTAAACCGTAATTTCAGACCGACTGTGTTCAAATTCTGTATAATGAAAATTCAAACCTAAACTCAGGTGACGTGTTCGAGCAACTTTTGAAAATTTAATTTGTAGAGTACTTTTGACGGTTAAAAAAAAATCCATTTTGGAAATTTCTTGTGCGGTGCAAATTTTTCAATATGGTTTTAATAATCTTGTAGAGGGGATTTTTCCACATACATCCTTAAAATTTGATCAAAGTCGGACCACAATAAGGCAGTGTCAGCCCTTTTAAAATCACCAAAAAGTGACGGTTTTCGCGCAAAATGATAAAATTTAGATATTTTTGACAATTTTAAAAGGCTGCAAATCCCTTATTTGTGGTTCGACTTTGATCAAATTTTCCGGATATATGTAGAAAAATCCCCTCTACAAGATTATTAAAACCATATTGAAAAACTTCTTCCGCACAAGAAGTTTTCAAAACGGAGTTTTTTTAAGACCCTGAAAAGCACTCTAGAAATTAAATTTTCAAAAGTTGCTCGAACACGTAAACTGAGTTTAAGTTTGAATTTGCATTATACAAAATTTGAACAAAATCAGTAGAAAATTACGGTTTACAGAATTTCTTTTTTGCTGTACGAATACTTTTATAAGTGACTATATAAAATCATAAGTAAATCCCATGGACATTATGGACTCGTTTATAATGGACCCTCCTCGCTTATAGTGAACCAAATTTTTTTGTTTTGTCTAACATAAATGAGCTTCATCGACGTAAAATGAGCATTTAGGTAACAGGAAAAACTGACAATAATGAATGAAATTGAGAAACGATTGTCTCAATCATTTGTGTGTTCAAAAATGGGATTAAAAAAGTCCACGACGTCAAATATTTTGAAGAATCATGAGAAAATTAAAATTGTTTGGTAAACTCACGACCGAAAGAAAGAAATTCGTTTGCCTTTACACTCCCGGGTCGACAAAACGTTATTTAAGTGGTTTCAACGGAAAAGAGCTAATAATTTCCCAGTAAAGGGGCCAATGTTACAAATGAAAGCAGAGGAATTTGGAAAAGTGATTCGTGATGACTTCAAATGCAGCTCTGGATGGCTTGATCGTTTTAAAAAATGGCATAACACTCTGTTTGGAAACATATACGGTGAGTGGGCCTCAGTAGATGGAAATATTACAGATGAATGGCTGGTCCGTGTTTGCCCTCTGACAAGTAATCATTATACAGAAGAAAACATATTTAACGCTGACGGATTAGGGATTTTTTTAATAAAATGTTGTCAGATAAAACACACAAGTTTAAAGGTGAAAGATGTAGCCGAGGAAAAACGTGTAAAAAACGAATCGCAGTCATGATTTGTGCTACTGCTTCTCTAGCCAAGAAACGAAAATTACTCATTATAGGAAAGTGAAGTTTTAAAATTTTTATTTTAAGTGTTAAGAATTTGATCCTCGGTATTTCAGGACAATTTCAAAATTCTAAGTGTTTTAAAAATATTAACAGTCTCCATATTGACTATTTTTTAAACAACAAGACACGAATGGCGTCGTTAATTTATGCAGATTATTTTTAAAAAATGGCACCGAGAGCTTTTCAGAGAAAAAAGGAAAAATATTATTGCGAATTGAAAGATCTCCAGCTCATCCGGACATTAAACTGCATAACAAAACTTATATTTCCCACCTCATGGACCAGGAAGTAATTTTGACCTTTAAGCAAATTTTTAGAAAATAAATATTGATCAAACTCTTGGAGGCTCAGAATAATACTAACCCCAAAAGTGTTTTCTATTTTAGACGCTATAAATCTATTAAGTCTAGAATGATCTGAGGTTTCTACACAAATTACCACTATTTATTTGTGCCATTACGGCTCATGAAAAACAACATCTTCTAGTATGGAATTTGACTCAAACGATGATATTCCACTAGCTCGATTAATAAGATAAAACAAATTAACGAATTTAGCAAATTTCAATGGTTTTTTAAATATTGGTAACAATGTTGTTGCAAGAGAAAAAATGGTAGATACAGACTTATTGAATCAAGGACTTCAAGAAGAAATTGAAGATAGTGAAGATAATGATAATGAAGAAGAAACTGCTGTTACTATAAAAGAGGTTTTTAATTGTGCACACACTTTCAACAAGATTTCTTTCATCAGATTTTTTCTCTTTAAATTATATAAAATTAAATTGCATCTGACGAAGACTTATATTAAAAAGACCTCTATTCGAGGGAAAATAACCGATTTCTTTGACAAATAACTATGAATAAGATAAAATTCCATATATTAAATAATTTTTAAGAGTTATTTTAACCAACAAGAATTTTATTTCTGTTCGGTTAGGCATAAAACGCATTTTTTTTAAATAATCCAAGTAGTTTGTTTGATCTTTATAAGATAGACACGCGGGTATAATGAACAAAATCTCTCGGTCCCCTCAAGTCCTTGATAAACGAATCGCACCGTATGTGTAATGGCGGTTAAATTCTTCTGGGTAAATCGCATTCGTAGCATTCTTGCTTAAATTGATCTACATACTCGATATTTTCGACAAATATTCAGTTTTACCGTGCCTTGACCAAATATGACGTCAAACCCTCGCGCCCTATAACCGAGTTTCTACCTTCACTCATTGCTCGTCACACTTGGTCGTTGCTCATAATTTATGCGCGGGAAAAACATCTACTTTCACTAGTCGAAATAAAAGTCTGATGTTCTTATTTCTCGTTCATGTGGGCCTAGACTTACTGCTCATACCAGACAAAGTTGTTAATTACGTATGTATCTGTTGAATTACACGAGCCAGAATGAGGTGAAGGTTGCAACCACGGTTTTTGGTTGCAGCCAAATACGGGCAAGATCGAACAACATGCCATGACGGACGGACTAGGAATAGAACACAAAGCAACGTTGGAGAACAACACCTTCGACAGGTGGATCGACCAAATTTGGTACACTTCTCGTTAGATCGAGCCCGCCTTCCTCTGATGGGGCAGATGTTTAGCATCGGGAATATTAAACCGCGTGACAAGCCAAATTAAACACTTACCTGCCTCTACTGGGTAACAATGGGCTTACCTGGAACAAAAGAATGGTGCTATAGTTTCCAATTAATTAAGCATTCTCTCGGTAAATCAATGCAAATTTCAGGGTTAGATTTGGAGAATCGATAAAACAATTTCTGTACCATCCACCGATATGGCAGGGGGGATCAATAGCTAAGCCCTGTGATTGGCCGGTAATATGTCACAATCATTCCTGGAACCTGAAACAAATTCCGATTTCCACCGACCTAATCAATTCCGCTAGTCGCCTGCCGGCGATAAAACGGAAAACGATTTATTTACCCGTCAAATCCTGATCGGACGTCATGAATACAAACATGAACTTCATATTGGGTTTCCAATGGGACAAATTAGCTGGATTTGTACTTTGAAAATGTTGCTCAAATTATGGGAAGTACCCTTGCGGGTCCCCCATCCGGGGCTCAATTAAAAATCGAAAACAAAAATAAATTGGACCTCACATTCGCATACACATAAAGCCAATCCAATTTATCGATAAAATATTTTTCTTCGATTTATTATTATTAAACATGGCGTAGAATTTAATTTAGCGCAATGACTTGCCGGAACGCACGGTTATCGAGCCCTCTGGCAGGACTCGGCTGTCGAGCTTTTTTTAAACGCCCTATTATGTAGTTCTTTCAGTTAAATTTAACATTTTCATCGATATTGTGGCACCGGCCTGAGCAAAAATCACTAAGAACACACCTCAAAACATTGACCGGAGAAACTGACATAGAAAATTTCTCTGACAGTCAATATGAGCAACCGTTAACGGCACCATGACAGTACTTTCACGGAAGTGCTCGCATGACAGTCATCCGGAAAGTCTGATGTCGACGCGTACAATATTGTTGCGACAGTCGCAATATTTTCGATTATCGTGCCGTCTGTACCGTAACACTTTTTGTGGTAGTTGCCATCACGGCAAAATCTGTCATCATGTAAGATTAAAGTCGGGACAAGAGCGAGGATCGGCAGTGAAGCCCGGGAAACTATCTTTTAGGTTGTCAAAGAACCACTCGCCACCAATATGATTAAATTAGGTAATGAGCCTCCAATCTAAATTAAATCTACTACCAAATAGGCATTGGTTGGGCAAGACCGATCTACTGGAACTTGCCTTAGTCACGAATAATTTTAATGGTCCCTCGACTGGGGCCCCCGTGATTAATTAATGCCTTGCCCTTACTTAATTCCAATAATAATGCAAATTCATTACAGTAACATAATTGCGTTATTTGTTTCATATTGGGCTGTGTTTTCTATGAACAATAATCAACTTAATGGGCGTTGGAGAGATTTGAGCGGCAAGCTCTGTTTTGCCCTGCTCCGGCTGATTTCCATTCGCGGTTTCTCAAAATCTATGAGATTTCATGGTTGTGACAAACAATCGGTCTGCTAACGAGTAAATTTAAACTCAACGCGGGCGTTACCTGCTTAATTAATTATTCATCAGTGAATGTGACCAAAACAGAGTCGGAAGAACAAAATCAAATATTGTTGTCCCCAGCTCATGTCTGCTGAATACGCGTGGAACACTTTTTAAAAACGAGTCCGACCAAAAGGCCTTGCTGCTACCAAGTGGTGTTAAGGGATCAAAAAATACGTGACAAAACTAAAATATTCAAATGGTCCGCTCATCACGCACAAACAAACGGCTCCCGAAAAGTATATATTTATTTTGAGAAACAGAGAGAAAAGGGGCTTAATTTGCCACGAATATGGGTGATTTAAATTTCATGTAAACCGACTATAAATACCGATCATTGTGGCACTGAGCTTGCCTATATAGGCATATAAATTACGTTATCTAAGCCTGTTATCAATAGGTCCCATTCAACACGGTAAATAAAATATGTATTTATGATAAGAGGCACGAACGTCTTTCAAGTTCTTGCCCAGTTTTTTCCAGGTCTATAATACCGAAAACGGATGTGATATTGTGCGATTCCAAATTGAGATTTCCATTGAAACAATTACTAATATGGGTCATACCCCAATAGAACTGAACGTGTATCCCCTATAAATTTACTCTATCCGGTGCTGCTGGCGTCCCAATGGGGATAAATCTCGCTAGCAGTATCATTATGTCCATATTGAAACGCTGATTCGATTCTGACCGGAAAATAATAACTTTTTCCACTCAATTTGGGGGAGAGAATTTAGCCTAGAAGCCAGGTTCCCGCACCTAATTGTAAAATTTGTTTGCAACAAATAATCCTTGAGACCGAGCTCGATTCTTTACATCTCGGTAAAAGGCTTCTTTGTTTCCTCGTTTTATGTCGCATTGTTCCCAGTAGAGCAACCAATAAACAAGACAAATGAAATTTAAATGCACCTAGCACTGGCGCAATGCAATAAACATAAGAAATTTTCATATTTATTATACAGGGTGTTCCGTGAAGAATGCGCGAAAAGGAAACCTTATAATCCAGACATTCAAACAATAAGATTTAACGCAACTTGCCTTACGAAAATGTTATTCGTTCAGGATATACAGGGGGTTAAAGTTAATTTTTATACAGTAGAATTCGGTTCATACGAAAGTTTAATACGAAGTAATAGATATAATGTGGAATTTATAAAGTTCCGTCAAGTGTATTAGAAATACAATGGCCCCGATGCAACGAGCGATCGTTTATACCGAGTTGTACTACATTTGAATTTCTTTAAATAAATCGAGCATTTTTGAAGATATCTTGTCTAAATTTTAAATTTACGTTTTATTTAGGACAGCTAAAAGGGCTATTTTATGAGATTTGGGTTCCGAAAAACAGGGGAACTGGTTGCAGCCTATAGGATGCACATTTATGCCCCTTTTTTAATAAATGCAATAATTGTGATTTTAAACAGTATCATTGATAGATCTATGATTGCTGAATAAAAAAGTTATATCTCATTTATTTTGCGAATCCAAGCCATTTTCGAAATATGGCGAATTTAAATGTCCATAACGCTTCCAAATAAGCGCACGATATTCAGTAAAATCAATTTATTGATAACAAGTATTAATTTACTGAAACAATATTTCTTATTTTAGCAAGTGTACAAAATGTCTATCACGTACTTCAATGCGTTTTCGTACTCCTTTTATTAATCGTTGTCTTATTCTAAATAAATATCCGTCATTACTTTTAATCACTGTTGCGGCATCCTGGATGCGTTGAAATAATGGTCACGCGTCATTATCTCTCCATCCTAAACTAAGGATTTCATGTATCCTCATGTCGAAAAATCCATTGGATTGAAATCAGGGCTACGAGCTGGCCAGGCTACATCACTTCTTCGTCCAAACCATCCAGTAGAAAATTGTCTAATCAAAAAATTACGGACTGCAATGGAGTAATGTCGAGGAGCGCCGTCATGCATAAAGATGATATTTTGTCTGAATTTTAACGGTGCATCCTCAAGTAAATTCATTACTTCAGCTCTTAAAAACTCTAAATATCGTTCTGCATTAAGCGCAAATTAATTAACACAAAAAATACACAAACACAAATCATGTTTCTCATTTCATAATTAGAAAAATAATTATGCGTACGAATTTTGAAAAAAATGCATTTAAGTATTAACATCAAACAAATTAAATCACTCACTATTTGCAGTTGATTTTAAGTTAATTGACAACATAACAAATTTTAACTTATTTTCAACAATTCCGTAGATTCTACTCACGAATGGATTAATGATTTAAAGAAAAACCATTTAAATCCGCCGTATTTCGAAAATGGCTTGAATTATTAAGATAAATGAGTTATACCTTTTATTTTTAAAAACGATAGAACTATCAATAATACTGCTTAAATTATTATTGCATTTGAGGAAAAATGGGGCCATAAACGTCCACTCTGTGGACTGCAACTAGCGCCCTCACGCACAATCTCATGAAGCATTCTTTTCAGCGGTCTTAAAAAAATATGGATATAAAATTCGGACGAGATATCGTCAAAACTACTCTATTTGTTTAAAAAAATTCATATGCAAAAATTAACTTTAACCGCCTGTATATCCGAAACGAATAACATTTCCATAAGACAAGCTGGGATAATTCTTATAATTTTAATGTCTAGATTGTAAAGTTGGCGCACTCTTCACGTTTATAAATAACACCCTGTATATTTCGAAAAAAAATCCGTTTACGGGGACGAAGTCGTGCTCTTGAATATTAAAATTCCTTTGGAAACGTGATGAATTCATTAAGTATTGATGGATTTAATTGATTAACTAATGGAGCTTTCGTTGTTCTCATAATGCGACCGCAAATACAACTTAGCCCTATGTATTTGCTGCTCCTAATGTCCTTAGCGTCTTGCAAGAAACTGAAGCTCAGTCTCGGACTAGGAGCAAAAAATAAAAGTCAATTCACCCCGTTAACTCTGTAGGGATAGAGAAAAATCGAGCGCAGAACAAAGCCCTTTTTTCGGATGTAATTCAGCCTCCCTATTAAAAGCCTTTCAAGGGCTCTTTGCTAGATTTTGCCTCACGCAGGTGGCCCCCAAGACTTTCGTATAGTGCAACATAGCGGGCAGTAAATTGGAGTTCCGCTCCTGGGAAACCTCGGTGGGACGTCTTAGGTTCCAAGTCAACCTTGCAAATCCATTAGGGAATACGTCGGTGTTAATAGGGAAAAGTTGTAGGCATATGATAGTAAAGAACACACGAAATTGCTCTTGTAAATTTCGACCTGCCGTTGCTTTTTCAATTAAGTCCTTGTCAGGGTCCTTGTTCTGTTCTCGATAAGCCGATTTATCTTGAGGATTTCATTAAGGTGATATTGCCTGTCTTACCATCGGGGGTTAACTTTTGAATCAAGCTTTAACTGCAGTGGGACGAAAGGGAACATATCCGAAAGAAGTGTTCCCAGAAAGAGACGAATTTACCAGTTAAAACTGTTCACGTCTAATGGTTCTTGTTATCTATGGACCTGCTTAGGGTTTCCTCGATGAGAATTGCAGCTCGTAAATCTGGGCAAATCTTTCAAAGTTAGAAAAATTGGATCTACCTGTACGGACCGTATCATCTCTAAAAGCAGGAAATAGGAAAAGATCTCTGCAGGTTCAATAGACTAATGACCCTGGATTTCTTTTTGCTTTCGTTCCAAATTAACAAACAACCCCCGCCTTAGTCTTCTACCATGGCTTTTAGCTTTTCTAAGATAATGGGGTAACTGAGATCTATTATTAAACTAAAAGGTTTATAATGTTCGTGCAAGAAGTTCTAATACACTATCGGCGAAAAGTAAAGAAACAATGCAAAATTATCAATAACTCTTCGAAAAATTATTTAACACTTAATCGTCGTGCATTAAATATCTATTTTGGCTTGTAAGCAGCATTCCTGTGTATGAGTATTTATTTTTTAATT
The DNA here is from genome assembly GCF_040115645.1 of Euwallacea fornicatus. NCBI lineage: Eukaryota > Metazoa > Arthropoda > Insecta > Coleoptera > Curculionidae > Euwallacea > Euwallacea fornicatus. The sequence goes on from NC_089551.1 coordinate 4,119,887, forward strand.
CTTTTGCTAAGAGAGGAATAATTGATAAATTCGGTGCAGCAAAAATTAGATAAACATTTATTAATAATTTTTTTATATTTACAACTATTAATATCTAGTTGCGTATCCTTTATTTTGGATCAACTCAATGCATCTCGACCTCATTGATCTCATCAGGTTATCAAAGTATTTGGATTTTGTAGAAATCCAGGTTTACTCCAGTACAGACAACGGTTCGCTTTGATTTTTTGAAATTTTCCCGGATGTTGTTGGAGTAACTGCCTATCTCACTGATCCCATAGGTTGTCGATGGGGACCAAATCGGAACTCTGCGCTGGCCATTTCAAAACGTAAATCCTGGTTTTTGCAATCCAACGTTTAACGACCCCAGTAGTATGCTACTGGTCGTTATTACGTTGAAATGACCAGCGCAAAGGCGTAGTTCCCTTCGCAGATGCGTACATCTGTTGCTACAGTACACTTGCGGCCAAAAGTATGGAAAGATTTTTAATTCGTATTGCACGTGTTGCACCGAAGAAGGACTGATTTAATTAAATTATTACATTGTACGTTTTTTACACGTATTTGCATTTTTAGGAAGCCGATATCTGTTTTTGCTACAAATACTATTTATACATCGCACAAAAGTATGGAAAGATAAGCATTACTAGTAGTTTCGAGTCAATAACTGCCACAGTTTTCTTATTTTGTCACAAATGGGTAAGAATAGGTATTTCTTAGAGGACTTACGCAAAAAGATTGTGGAATTAAATCGCCAATGTTTAAAGCAAAATGTTATTGCAAAAAAAAAAATTACTAACCAGTGAAGGTGCTGTGTCCAAAATATTGAGAAAATTTAAATTGTTGGGCAATGTAAAAGCTCGGGAAAAAGTTGGACGTCCCAGGAAAACCACACTGAACATCGACAAATGCATTAGACATTTATCACTTGCGAACCCCAGTAAGACGGCGCGACAAACTGGGAAGAAATATACGAGAAATACCTACCGGCCAAAAGTTGGGATACAATTAAAAGAAAGTAATTTTTTCGTTGAATATCCTGTGAATCCGTTAATGTTTTCCATTTAAACACTCGTAGCATACAAAAATAGCCAAGAAGTTAAATTACAATCAATATTGGCTAAAATTGAAAAAAAAAGAAAAATCTCAAAAACATGAAACCTCATTTTCAACAAAAAACCACCATACACTTTTATAACCATTTCCACGAGTCGCGACATCCTTTCCGCCATGTCAAGTTTCCTGTTGTATCGATGTCCATGCACTTTCCAATTTCTGCCACAGTTCAGCTGTCGATGAAGGACACGAAATTCGGATCTTCCGATCTAATTCTTCCCATAACAAGTCGATTGGGTTGAGATCAGGCCACTACGGAGGCCAGCTCATCTTCACCAACGTTCCCGCACATTCTTTCTCTTCTAAATAAGTTCGACAAAGGCTAGAAGTGTGCTTGGGATCTTTGTCGTGCTGAAAGACCAACCCACGCCCAATAAGTCGGCACTCCGATGAGATGGCATTTTCGAGAAGGATTTTCTTGTATTCCTCCTTCATAATTTCATCAATTTTGACGAAATCACCGATGCCGTGGCCAGAGAAACATCCCCATGCTATGATAGAACCACCACCACGCTTTACGGTTGGCCCCAAACACTGTGCAGCCGCTTTCTCCAAAGGACTTCTTCTGACGAAAATTCGCCCATTATTTCCAAAGATTTCGAATTTTGATTGGTCTGTCCGCAACGCATTTCTCAATTGCTCGTTCGTCCAATTTCGATACTCACGGTCCCATTGAAGGCGTTTTTGTTTGTTTGCCAATCTTAACAAAGGTTTCTTCACAGCATTGCACCCCTTTAATCCCTCTTGTCTCAGTCTCCTTTTTACTGTCGTTAACGATACGGGGTTTAGCCGGGTACTGTTCAGTGTTGCTCGGATTTCTGGTACTGTTAATGGCCTATTTCTTTTGCTGGTAACAATAGTATGAGTATCTCCTTGTGAGGTGGCCACTTTTGGCCGTCCATTGCGAGGACGATAACGAAAACTGTCCGTATGATTGAATCGGTCAATGTTTGATTGCACACCTTTGAGGGAAACTTTCACCTTTTTTGCCATTTTAAATTCTTTAAACAAGTGGATTGTTAAAGAATTTGTCCATGAATTTACTAGAACGGTTTCGACGTGTTTTGCACTTGAGCGCACGTGGCAATAACTTCAAATGTTCTTTCAGATCTATTTTAGATGTAAACAACCGCAATTATTTTGAACGAAGATCATAAAAATAGCAGGTGAACAGCAAATCCCCTATTTCTGATAAGCGAAGAAAGACCTTTTTTAATCTTGACGTGCCGATTCCAGCAATGGCGAAGTATTGAGTGAATATTTTATCTGTTTTTCACTTTATACTAACATAAAATAAATAAACAGTCATATTTAGCAACTGGTAAACACAATTGATAAATGATTATTCATGATTAACAAAGTGTATCCAAACTTTTGGCCGGAGGTGTACAATGTAAACATCACATTTCGTACGGTAAGACGTCGATTATGTGCTGTTGGTCTTATGAAAAGAACTGCCGTCAAGAATTTTTTTATTTCAAGGAAAAAACCAAAAAGGGCGAATTGAATTTGCAAATGAAAATTTGACTTAGTTTTAACAAAAATGAAATGTAGTTCTCTGGAGCGATGAGTCCAAGTTGAACATCTTTAACTCAGAAAGGAAAATGTATGTTAGAAGGCCAGTGGGCTAAAAATTCGACATCAAATATCAGAAACCAACGATGCAACATGGTGGTGGCAGTATCGTGGTGTAGGGATGTTTTTCGAGGTCTAGAGTCGGTTTCTTTATGAAAATAGACGGTATTATGGATCGACTTATTTATCACGATATTTTAGAAAATAGAATGTTGCCATGAGCCTATGTGGAAATGCCTCTTATCTGGCAATATCAACAGGATAACGATCCGAAACACCCTTCGCGGCTTGTTAAAAATTGGTTTTTGGAAAACAGCATTAATTTATTAAAGTCACCATCTCATTCACCAGACCTGAACCCCATCGAACACTTCTGGGACCATTTAAAACGACAAATACCGCAAATTAATGTTCGTAATAAAGATGAGCTGCGGGAAATCATACAAGATCAATGGTTCAAGATTCCTGTGGAAAAATGCCAAGATTTGGTGGATTCAATGTATAGAAGATGTCAGGCAGTTCTCAGGGCAAAAGGTTATGCAACTTCATATCGATTAAATAGCTTAACGCTTATCTATTTTTAAATCAATGTTTTCTCTCCATATTTTTGTTCTCATTAATTTAGTTTTACCTTAAATTAATTAAAAATAGTAGACCCCAAAGCCAAAGAAATTTGAAATCTACATTTACGTCAAACAAGGTTATATATAATGTGTAATGGAGTTCATTACTTAAATCTATTAAAACAGGAAATATTAACAATTTTAAAATAATTCCATACTTTTGTCCGCAAGTCTATGTCCAGGTACACCACAGTACACTCATGAAAAACATTCCCACACCATAACATCTCCTCAGCCGTATTTTATCGTTGGTAATGTATATTTAGGGTCTAACCTACACTGTTTTGGCCGTCTCACCCACTTCACTCCATTTGATCCGAAGAAATTGATCTTGTTTTTCTTTTGGGAGTAACACAGTCCTCCATTTCGAAATTCTTCACTCAAGATGGTCTCTTGTAAATTTAAGTCTAGCAGCTCGATTTTTGACGGAAATAAAAGGAAGCTTTGCTGAACCTCTTTCCATGAAACCCCATACTGCTCAAGTAATAGCTAATACTAAGCACCGAGAGCGATATTTCTGGAAATTCCTTCTTCACTGTAGTGGAAGATGCAAATGGATTCGGCACAACGAATCTTTTCATTAGTCTGTCCTCAGCTCGGGTTGTTTTTTTAAAGCCTTTCAGTTTTCCTAGAGCTTTTCACCGTTCCGCAACGGTTAAGAGATGAAACAGTTTTACTTATCACACATCGATTGAGATTAAACTGCTTAGCAATTGAAACCTGCTTTTCACCGCTATTAAACATTTTTGTAATTTTTAATTTAATACCTTCAGATGAAGTACGACCGCCCGGCATTTTCGGTACTATTTTGCACAGAAATTGTGAAGAATTGTTCGAATAAATCGTAACAACGAACACGTTTCTCCAATTTTACCGCACCGAATTTATTAATTATTTCGCCCTTAGCAAAAAAAATAAACAGTCATGCGCAGGAATATTGTCTGCAATTTTGTATACAGGACGATTAAGCCTTTAAATAATTTTTTGAAGGGTTATTGATAATTTTGAATGATTTCTCCACTTTGTTACGATAATGTATATGCTAATACTTTGCATGTAGTACTTGGACCGAGATTAATCTGTCTAATACCCAAACTTGAGTGAGGTCAGTGGCATACTGGGCACTAAATAGACCACGCGTAGATGTTACAACCGAGATGAGAACTAAATTTGAAGAATTCAATACTTCTAACCATCCCATATCCTCCCCTTATACTTTCTGTCCAGCATAATCAGTATTCAATGACAACGCGACCACGTGAACTTCAAATGAACTAAAAAATGGACTTGCGAGGGCTAAGCACGTCGGTCGCATGAGCTGATAAGGTACTTTTATGAACTTTCCTTAAACTCCACCTATCTCCTTCACGCTTTCCGTACTTTTTCACTTCCCCTATTTCCCTAGGACTTACCGCACTCCCTTAGACAGCGAAAGTTTGCCCGAACTACCTATACTTCGCAATGCCTGTACACCAAACTTCTATGGCGGTTTGCCCCTCACTATGTGCCAAACTTGAGTTAATACAGTCCTCCGTTCAGTCGCATGAGAATTAGTAATTAATAAATAGAACACTCCTATGTATCTAATACAACTAAATTTCAAGAATTCAGTATCCTCATGCCGCCAGTGTCTGATTACACTGAAATTTGGAATGTGCCTCGAGTTTAATTGGGGGATCAGTATAGCAAGATACTTCAATTTATCTACTCTATCTACTATGACATATGGCGTCGAGGAGAAGATAGCTGATAACATTTTTGAACATCGAAATACCTTGGAAATACTCTGAAAATTCCTCGAGTATGTAAGCCAAAATATCTCAGTAATCTGCCCCATGCACGACACATACTAAGTAACACTCTTGAATATGTACATTCTTTCCTACATTTCTTTGACAACGACAAATCTATTTTTAATTTTAATGCAATATATCAATATCAAAGGTAATCGGACATTGTGAGAAGAAAGGTTGCGTTGACTTTACATCCAGTTTATTTAGAATTTTCGGTTAGTTCGAGTTATCATTCATGGTCACTATTTTTACTTGGCATGTATTGAGGAAATATAATAGAAATCGTAGAGAAACATCTTAATCAAATTTTCAAGGGTAAATATAAGTGGGTAGCAAATACACATTAGTGTTCTATTATCTTCGGTTCTACGAATTTCCAGAGCAGATATTCTCTAGAGCCTAATTCCAGTGAATTTTGCGAGGCGTCAACCGCTAACCAAAAATGTTCTACCCTATTTCCTAACATGAAAATAAAGTACATTATTTCTAGTCTTGCGGCTATTTCCATTGTTTTCCGTTATTTTCATAAATTAGCGCTTATTTCTGACTTCTTCCAATATTTCCGTGTATTTCCGATTACTTTCGCATATTTTTGTCGCGTCATGATTTCAATAATATCAATGATTTAAAATAATATTTAAACATCATAATTTTGCACGATGTTGCTATTTACAAATGGTACGATTCCGACTAAAGCACTTTAATGTTTACTGAGAAGTCGTTAAATTAGAACACCTACTTGTAAACTTTGTAATTTGCGTGAGAATTTAAGATCTTAAAATAATATTCAAATTTATTTAATCTAAAGTTTATCTTAAAATTATTGTCACTAGTAGGCGTAGGTAAATTTAAGATGTGGGTAAACTAGAAAGGAAAAGCTTGAACTATAGCAAAGGTTGCGAAAACTTTTGCACAGTATTTCAGCTTTGGGTTTGAGGTTTGCAGCCCATACCAACAAATAATTTTTTTGAGCAATGCTAGCTTTGTTTTCCCCTAATATCAGAGGAGACTATTCCGACCATTGTAAAAACCTTCAAACCAAAAAAAAATCTGGAGGAACAGACGACGTACTGGGTTCCATTAAAACCTATTTAACCCAGCCCTAAAGTATAGCCGAGTTTCTAATGTCGTACAAAAAAAACCTTTTTGCCCAACTTTTGAGAAATGAATGGCACGAGAGAAAACATTGAATTACCGATCTATGAGGATCGATGTTTGCAGATGATTTTAAACTTTTTAGATCAGAAGGTGAAGACCTAAATTAAGGAGGTGCAATGAGGTCAAAAATTTAGGTGTGAGATTTCAAGGCAACTTCTTTAGTTAGATTGTATCTCGAATAAGCACCAAATGTTTGATCACTTTTATCTCAACAGCCATGAAATTGAAAAGGTGCAAAACGTTTCCCGTTTAAAGTTTCATACAGCTTCAAGTTCATCAAATTTGGTATGCGTTCTCTTTGTATATTATAATATTTACAATATACAGTAAAATTGAAAATATTCGACGGCGAGCCTTCATAAATAGTATATATCTCAAACTGCCAAATATTAGTAAAAATATCGTCTCATGATCTATTTTCTGTAGATAATAAGTTCCCACTCTTATCCTCTCTAATTTTTATGGTGGCTATTATTAATGAGTTTATCTCTAAAAACATAAAACCATATTTTTTTCACATTAGACTTAGTAATTTAAGACCTATTGTGTTGAAGTAGCATAGTCAAGATCAGCCTTATAATTTATATATTTCAAAGCCATTTTCTTTACATGTAGTTACCTCTGGATATTTGTACAGCATACCATTAAATAAACAAAAATAATCAACAAACAAACATAAATAACAAAATAAACGAAAAACTACTAAAAAAGCAAACTCTTCTGGAAAGTAACTGAATGAATAAACTTTGAAGTCTAGTTAGGTAGTTAGGAGCAACATATTTCAAGACCTTTCCAAGATATTTCGAGCTATTTTGGAATATTTCTAAGATATTTTTCAATACATAGGTACACACAAGTTGACCAACAATCCACCCTTAACACAAATATATTATTATTGGATCTTTATAATTCTGAATAACATTGACAGTTGGAGGCTTTATGAGAGGCCTTCGGAAAGCATCAGTACTCACTTCTCGAGCAATCTCTCTATGTACATGTTAGTGTGCTAATATCAAACTGCAATATACAAAGTTGGAAGTAGGGTAACATGTAAATTTAGAATATTAATTTTATTGTTATTAATAATTCAGTAGCATTTAAGTGTTGCTGATTGACCGATGTTAGCACTACTGAAGACAATTTGTTTACGATTTTGCATGTAAATGAAATCCGCGTAACCTAACCTAAAAGAGCGGCTGCGAAATCGATTTTTAGGTAATTTCTTCGGGTAAAAAACGCGAAATAAGTGTGACAACATTACATGCAGTACGTTACCTACCTATTTCGTTGAAATCCATCATTGTAAATCCTTTTGGGCACCTTAGAGTGGATAGCCAGCCAAACAAAATTCAAGGTCTTGTGACGATTAAAACAAGGTAAAAATCCGTCGAAAAACGTCCGAATATAGGAAAAACACTGATCGATTTCACCACAGAACTAAATGCCGCATTCGAAACGCCCTGATTTGTAATTTATTTTCCATTTTCACGGCGAAATACGGAAAAATAACACACGTCGAAGAAATTGATATTTTCAACATGGCCGCCGTAAAATTTCGTTCTTTCTGAAGGATTTGTTGACCCTGATGTAACGAACGATTTGATTGGTTGTCGCCCAGTGATTCGGCACGCTATTGGCCACGCTCAAGGTTAGGGACAAAACAAATGAAACATGCTTGGGCATGGGCACCTGTCAGAATTAAAATTTTTTAATTTAAAACTTTGGTGGAAAATTAAATATGGAAAACCACCCTAGACAGGATTTAAAAAACACTTCAGAGAAGAGTTCTTGGGAACATAATATTATAGTAAAACATTTTATAAAAGGAATGACGTAAACGAAAAGAAAAGTTGGAAAAAATTAAGAATCTTGGCGCCATCTAGTAGTAAATAAGTACTTAAACTTGTCGAATTCGTAAATCTAACAGTTGCATCTTGACTGTTGTTTATAAATGTTTCGCATTCAGCCTCGAGACTATAGATGGCACTAAAAACAACATTTAAAAGTTTTATAGATTTGAAAAACTTCTCAGAAACTTATTTAACAATATGACGCCAGCAATCAAAATCAACATCGTCACAAGATTTATTCTTAAAACAAAACAATAAAAAAAGAGATTTTTACTCACAAAACCGATCTACTCTGAGAATAATTTATAAACCGATAAAAACATATTAGAAAATGTGCCAGGATTTTTGAGGGTATACAAAGCATAGATGGCGTAAGTGCATTTCAAAAGTGTTTTTATTAAAATAACATTAATACCTACCACTTTTAAAAAGTGATAGTATTATCCATCAGATAGCCATTTTGTAAACAGTAAAATACATAATCAAAAATAAAAATTATACAACAAAATAAAAAATTTCAGTCGAGTTCAGATCTATTATAATTATTCAATACAATAATTATTAAAATAGTGAATTAGACAGAGACTTATTATTTTAAAAAATGAAGGGTTCCTATAATAACAGGTATTTTTGTATAAAATTCCGATAGTTACTCTTATATGGGAATGTAGTAGGTGTAACATAAATGTTACGGGTCTAAACGGAGGTATGCAGGAATAAAAACAATTTCAGTGAAAATAATAAATAAATACTAAATATTAAAATTGTATATAATCTACAGAGACACGCATTGTACTAACAGTATAGATTAAAGCTCTATCCAGAACCTACTATCTTAAACACAAAGGAATTAATATCACAACAATCTAAAATTCACATATTTCCCTAGTTATCATTAATGTTATTTCTTACTTTAACATTCATAAATAGAGCGCATAGTGGCTTAAACTTTCAGGCAGAATTCCATTTGTGGCAAGTGGAACGGAACGTTACCTTTAAAGGTGCGTTCTCACGACTCCATTTTTGTTGAGCGATTAATGTTAATCAAAAATTGCGAAAGACAAACTGATTATCTTGTTTCAGGATTAAATTGAAGTCGAATGATTAAGCTGCTAAACTTTTACTAAAAAACACTGCAAAACGTTTTAATTGAGCGTCGATTTTCGTTGGATGGAATGGATTGTAAGAGTCGGAAGATTTGCTAATTGACCCAGCTTTCGAGGAAAACGAAAGCTTTACAAACAGTTTAAGAGTGCTTGAAGAAAAACTCGATGATCCCCTGTTAAAATTCATAAACATGTAACGAAACAAGAAAACTAAGCACCCTCACAAAAAATGAAGTTGTTTTTATTCATTTTCCAAGATCAACTTTAATTGGTCAACAAAAATTGGCTTGCAAAAATGTGCCTTAACTCATCGCAATATGTTTAGCGGGGTGCGTGAGAGAGGCTGTTTCACTAAAATACTCCAAGAAGTAACAACTACTGCAAATAATCACGTAGTTGTTAATTACGGAATGAATTGAGGTGACAAAATTAAATCTCTTTCAGATATCGACAATTACTCTATCTAATTATCGGATAAGTGCATATTTGTGTTTTTTGTACATTCATCCAAGAATTTATAACTAAAATTACACAATATTTCACCTAAACAAGTTCTTGGACCTATCCAAATGTCACATTAAGAGTCTTCAGCGACATTGGTTCAATATACAACTCCCCCAAGTTTTCGAATTTCTTAATACTGTCCAGTCCAGTCAAGGACTTCAATTCGATCCCTTGCACGTTTACCGATTGAAAGTAACTATCCGCGTGGAATTTTACGACACTACACGTATAATTTGAATTAACTGAGCAATCGTAGCCTTGTCGATGTAGTACCATCAGGGCACTCGTTGACGGGAATTGAGAGTACTCAAAATCGGCTTGAGTTCTGAGGTTAAGTAAGTGGACGTCGCAAGGCAGGGGCTGGTTGAGGAAGCTCAAGTTACTAGGCGCCTCAGCTTGATGGTCTTGGTCAATTAGGAAGGTTTGGGCAGGGTAACTTAACGTATTAGAGAGATGGGTTGCAAAGAGTGAAGGTCTAGGAAATGATTCCAACTTGGGACTTTCTACTGGTGAGGTTGGGACGTTAAAGGAGCGTACCACTTCACCCTTTTCGAAGGTGTCTTCGTCATCAAATCTTTTCGGGGCAGCCACGTTTTCCGAGGAAACCTTTGACATGTCTTCGATGAGCAACCAGTACCTACTTGTGGTCCTACGATTGTCCACTAGTCCTTCACCCATGCCCCTAGAGTCATCGTACAAGGTCCTGCGGTCCAGCATAACTTCCAAATATCCAGGCTGCCATGCAGACGCCCCCTGAGCATGATTTGTCAACAAACTCAACCGAACGTTTTCATCTTGTATGTACGCCATTGTGGTAATAGGAAAATAGTTTCCTTCTATCCCCACCCGCTCGACTTTAAGGCGTTTTTGCATATTAAACCCATTGGAGTCCGAATAAAATTCTGGAACCTCACCATTTTGTACATCCGAGATAATCCTCATAAACAACTCCGTCTCCCTGTTTTTCGGAGGGTTCTCAAAGTCCACCGTGTTTTCCACGCTGATAGCGTTTGCTAAAGAAGAAGTCTCGTCTAGAAATATTGTAACTTTATGTTCCAAAAAGGGTCCGTATATCGTGAGTAATTCAGTGGTGACAGTTCCAGAAGTGATAATAACAGACATTTGTTCTTTGTACTGCGCCAACACGTCCTTCTCGTAGTCCCTTTCATTGGGGTCCGGCATGAAGAGATACGCTCCCGAATGAAACTGAGCGCTCCTGTATGCAGCGAACTGGATCTTACACTGCATGACTTTCGGGCTGTGCTTGCGTATCACCGACTTCATGAAACCCGTCGTTCCACTAAACAGTATCTTCATCTTGTGATTCTCCAACTGAATATCACTGGGGGGAATATCTTTGACCTCGAAGGGCGCTTCCAGCTTGCTGCCATCAGACAATATTTCGCTTTTCTTCAGGCAGTTTTTGCAATACAAAGTTGCAAGGTTCTCTCGACGGCCCTCTGAATAAACGAGATAAAAACTAGTAACGCTCAAGGCATTCAGTTTGGCAATGAAAACCAGCTCAAAGGCACTGGGCTGTATCCAATATTTTCCAAGACTCGGCTCTAAAATTGGATTGATTTGGAATCCTAGCTCGTTCCCAACGGCGTCAGTCACCACAATATTTGTGGTATTAACCGTGAAGGAAACCACATGTTCTTGTGGATAAGCCAGAGAGTTAAAAATCACAACTTTTCTTTTTTGATTCAGCCCGATTTGAATGTTGCTCTTGTTGGGCAGCTTGTCATAAGACTCTCGCTCGACATCACTCAACACCAAGTTCTGCCCTTTGGTAATGTGCACCTTAGGGAATAATAAGGATTGTAAAGCTAACTGCTGCACTTTCACTGTATCCCGAAGAGATTCGAAAATCTTAATTCCGTAGTCCTTCATCACGAAAGACTTACTGGTGCCCGTTATTGCGTCGTGATGTTGGAAAAGCCCTAAATTTCTTCTGGCTCTAATGAGCTTTTCAAAATTCTTTTCCAAAATCTTCCAATGAGCCGTCAACTTCTGTTGTTTAGCGTTATTAGTCGCAATAGTGTACAAAATTTCAGCAGATCTTAGGCTACTTTCTAGGTCTCTATTGAGAATCTTCAAAAAGGGTCTGGTAGTGAAGTATCCGGACCAATAAGCGGGCCTTCCTTCTGAAAATATGTCCGAATACACAAAAAAGTCTCCTTTCAAGGATGGATATTGGTCGTATCGGCTCAAGATTGCATTGAAGTAGTCACTGGGAGTTCCAAATGAAATCTCAGTCTTATATAGCTGCTTGTTTGCGTTAACGTAGTCGATAAGCTTAACATAGTTCACATATTGTTGGTCGAATTCCTCACGCAGATTATATCGAAAGTCGTCCCCGAGGGGCATCAGAACTACGTTATGAGGTAAAAGCGAACCAGTTTTTGCATACTGCTCCAGCAACAACTCAGCCTTCTCCTTGACGTTTTTGTCAGTAATGGTCTGAGCTTTTAAAGAGGACTCAGTATATTCCCCTTGCACTTTGCGAAAGTCGAAATTTAGACAAATGTATGGATGCGGGCCGCAGCTGTGTTTAATCGAATAGATGTCGAAGGGTTGATTGTGAGTCAATAATGATCCAGAATGATCGCTGGGGCTCCAACTGGGCACCCAACGAAAGTCTCCGTATTGTTTCAACGCTAACCACTGCTTCCACGCATAGTGTATCCTCTGGATGACGGTGCCTTTGATTCCAGACGATGCTAGGAGGTAAGGCACGGTACTTCCATGTCCGAAGGGGTCTACCGACCAGCCAGATTTTGGTTTCACGCCTAAATTTGCCCACAACCATTGATGTCCTATAAAAACGAGTTGAATATTGAAAAATGAAGATATAGACGGGGTCTTGCACCTCAACTAATTTTAATAAAAAAAACTCCCTAACGGTAACGTCGAATTATTGGTGTAAAACCCCATTACATGCACTTTGAAACGCCATATCATTACCCTCTATCAGTTGATCTACCATGGCAAAAATGTGAACGTTCGCCTCGTCGGTCATGACCCAACCGCCAGTGGTGATTTCTAAACGTCCGGAATTGATCAAATCTTTCAGGGCCTTTTGCTTGTTGGGATGCGCCTCTTCCCACCAGCTGTTGAGAAAAGAAATCTCCGACCAAATAAACGTCAGATTGCCGTACTCTTGCAGTTTGGCCACCATGTTGGACATGATCTGTTTGGAGGCCACATGAAAGTAGCTCTCGAAAGTTTTTAACCACCCCGGGTCGTTGTGGGAGTGAGGAACGATGATGACCTGGAAAATTCCAATTAGAATAATAAATTACAAAAAAAATTTATAAAGCTTCACGCCCAGATCAGGTCAATACTACTAAATCGGGCCTTCATACAGCTGAACTGATTACCGTGAATAAAATCTCTGGGCTGTAATGAACTTTACTCGACATATTACCGTGAAAAAAGTTCACAAGGTAACGCACTCCTGTTACAGAACTAATCATCGTTGCATCATTGCTGCCGTCTCCGGTAAACAACAATACTTCACGCTAACGGTGTTGAGTGCAATTTAGAAATAAATTAACCAAACCGCAAACGGGGAACTACAACTGTAACAATGAAGAGGCCCATAACATACCTATGCGAAATTAGAGGAATTAGGAATTCTCGAACAAGGAGCTATTTGATTTATATTTGTGTAGAACCAATTTTATTTGTTTATCGAGGACATTTGGCAGTGAGCGCTTTGTATAGACTGAAGTTTTTTTTAACTCAAAAACGACAGAAGCGAACGGTGCTTGACAATAAAATACAGTGAGTTACGAAGGTATTCGAACGGTATTAAGTTTTTGAAGTAAAATTTTTCATTATTCTTATACCTCATTTAAAAAGAAAAGATACGCTATATTTTATGATTTTATTTATTAAATTTGATGAAAATAAAATAATAAATTATTAAATACTACCCATATAAATTATAACGTTTCTACGCAAATCATAACATGTAACCAATGAAAGTATACGAACATAAAAAAAAGTAAATAGATCTTCAGGGTTTTAATATTTGGTTAGGCCCTCTTTGGCTCGATTACCGCTTGTAGACGTTGTGGCATGGAATCTACTAAATTTTGAGTCACTCGGGCACCAATAAAATTCCAGGTCTCTAAGATATATTGGGCTAAATTGTCCTTAGAAGTGATCAGGTAAGTTCTTAGTCTTTTTCTGATTTCATTCCACAAATGTTCGATGTGATTTATATCTGGGCTTTGTTGTGGAATTGGTAATAAATGAGGGTTATTATTAATCAGACAAGTTTGCACTACATTGGTTGTGTGCCTTGGATCATTGCACTGTTTAAACCAATAATCACTTGGCAAACCCATGTTGTTTACATTTTCTTTAAAATTATTTTTTACTATTTGCAAATATTTCACTTTATCCATGATTCGGTCTATGAAGAAAAGGTTTCCAACTCCACTTACCGCTACCTCCACACCATCACTGAACCCCCATGTTTATCAGTTGCGCGTAAGTTTCTAGAATCCAATACTGTATGCTTTTTCCTCCACACTTTTTGATATCCACAACTGCCAAAAGCATCGTACTTATTTTCATCAGAGAAAAGTGCTTTATCTCAAAATGTATTATCCTTAGTTATGTATTGTTTTACAAAATTCATACGTCTTTTTTTCGGTTTTTCTGGACTTCTTTCTAGGAACTCGTCCATGTATGTCGTTACTTCTTAATAACCGTCTACCTAATTCAGGATGTATTTCTTTTTCAAATTGGGTTAAAACATATCCCGCTAATTTTAGTTCTGAAATAAAAGAATTTTTTATATTGTCACGTAAAACCATAGGCTCTTCACGTATTGCCAATTTCTTTTATCTTCCTAACCAACGTTTATTAATGATATTTCCCCGTGTTCTATTTTTTTTAAGATGTACGAGACAGTTGATTTACTTTTATTTAACAAACGAGCAATTTCTGCATGTTTTTTTTTTATCTTCGTTGTGTAATTTTAGTATTAATTCTCGTTCGCGAACTGTTGTTTCACTTCTCTTCTTTGCCATTTTTATAAACAATTTTCTATGGCGGTAAATGATATTTAGTTATTAATTTTACAACGTGAAGCGACAAATGTTTGTACATTTTTGTCGAAATATTATTTACAGTTCGTTTTTGAAGTGTTCGAATACTTTTGTGGTTTGATATAAAAAATATTTCAAATACGCTTTAAATAGGATGATATTTGTTTTTTTTTTGGTAGCTATTTATATACATTCTCTTGTTCATAATATAGTTTAGTTTAATACATGTTAAGTAAATAGTAATATTACATTATTCTTTGTTTTCTTCGAATACTATCGTGACTGACAGTGTTTATTTGTACTAATTTCTGAATATTGCGTCGTCTTCTGAAGGATGCATATGGAAGGAGCAGAATCAGCATATCTTTATTTCTGAATCTATAAAATCCCATATACTGGGTATTAATTACGTACATCTACTTCTCTTAAAGGACCAATCTTTAAATGATTGAACCAAAAAAATATCCTATGAATGTAGATCCGAAACGTCTTCGTTTAACAACTAGAAGGTGTTGAAGTTTCCTTTATAGTTTGGTTTGTAAAATTGATTTAACGGCAATTATTGGAATTATCGAAATTAATTTAATATCATAAGAGTTGTTGAAAATGATCACCTTGGACTTCTATGCACGCATTTACTCTTCTCAACATTGATTGGCGAACTCTCTCGATCACACCCGGTGTATTTTTGTTTTCCGTACAAGAGTCATTTATTCTGTTTCTCGGGTCTTCTTCATTTTCCACCGGAGTTTCGCGCAAGAAATCGGAGATGGCCACCTTCAACAACTATTAAAATATTAAATTAATTTTTATAATTTCAATAATTTTTTTTTTACCCAAGTCATGTTAATTGCAAACCCGTTCATCTTCGAAACGGTTACTTCTATAGACATTTTCCAAGAATATGTTTTTTCAATCGAAGTAAACGTACGATAAGTCTTAATACAAAAGTGACATACAGTGTAGAGCAAAAAAGTTGGGACCAGCTAAAATGTGATAGAACGCTGTATGTGGCACCCTCTATCAACAATAAAAAAATTAAGACAATATTTGGATTTTGCGTCGTAAAAAACGCCGCATACTGAATTTTCGTCCGAGTATTACACCTCATTCACAAAAAAAAAACAAATTATAAATCAAATTTTAACACTCTCTAGTTCTTAAACGAAGGCATTGCGGACCTATGATCATGAATTTTTTTTAAGATAAAATCGCTTAAACTTTGACGCTTTGAAATAAGGACATATACTTAATTAACACCCTCTATAGCTTAAGCAGAGCAACCCAGCAAAGCAATGTTTAAAATTCATAATTTTCTAACAAACTTTATTTAAGACAAACAAATTTATGACAAAACCCCAATATCAGTAAAATTAGAAGCACACTTTCGTGACCTTAAAGCCATGTAATCAGACTGAACAAAATATTTTACTTCGATTGATTATTATTAGCATCGGCAGCACAGCAATACAAACCGTATCTTATAATTTATGACTAATTGCTGTGAGCAGTGCGAATTACGTAATTTCAAATGTGAGAGAACCGACTCAACATTCGCTGGATTTTCCTTTAAGACGAGTTTTCCCTATTACAGTGTAAGTAAAGTAGCTGCAGGTGGTTCGACAAAGGTATCGTGTTAAGTGATGCGAGTAATGCTTTTTAATGCGGTGTTACACACGAACGGAAATGAATCTAATAACCAACTACAATATGTAATTTATGCATTTATACCGGGGGTTCCGTGAGAATGCGCCAAAAAGAAATCTTACAATCTAGAAATTAAAATAATAAGATTTACCCCAACTTGCCTTATAAAAATGTTTTGGTTTAGAATATACAGAGGATTAAAGTGAATTTTGATATTTGAATCTCTTTAAATAAACCAAATAGTTTTTAAGACATCTTGTCCAAATTTTCAATCTATGTTCTCTTTAAGACCGCTAAAAAAATATTTTATGAGGTTCGAGATTCGAAAAAGAGGGCGCTAGTTGCAGCCTATAGGGCTGCACATTTGTGCCCCCATTTTTTTTTCAAATGCAATAATTGTGATTTTAAGCAGTATTATTGATAAATCTATCATATCTAAAGCTAAAAGGTATACCTCATTTATTTTGCTAATCCAAGCCATTTTCGAAATATGACCAGTTTAAATGATTTTTTTTAATTATCATTAATACACTCGTGAGTAGACTCTAGGGAATTGTTGAAAAAAATTGAAAATTTGTCATGTTGTCAGTTAACTTAAAATCAACTGCAAATAGTGAGTGGTTTAATTTGTTTTGTATTAATACTCAAATGCATGTTTTTTTTAAATCGTACGCATAATTATTTTTCTAATTATGAAATGAGAGACATGTTTTATGTTTGTGTGCTTTTTTTTGTGTTAATTAGTTTGTGCTTGATGCAGAACAATAATTAAAGTTTTTAAGAATTGAAGTAATGAATTTACTCAAGGATGCACCGTTAAATTTTACCCAAAATGACATCTTTATGCACGACGGCGCTCCTCTACATTACCCCATTGTAATTCGTAATTTTTGAATAGACAATTTTCTACTGGATGATTTGGACGAGGAAGTGACATACCCCGGCCAGCTCGTAGCCCCGATTTCAATCTAATGGATTTATCGTTATGGAGATACATGAAGTCCTTAGTTAGGATAGAGAGGTAATGACGCGTGACCATTATTTCGACGCATCCAGGATGCCGCAACAGTGATTAAAAATACTGACGGATATTTATTTAGAATAAGACAACGATTAATAAAAGGAGTACGAAAACGCATTGAAGTACGTGATAGACATTTTGTACACTTGCTAAAATAAGAAATATTGTTTCAGTAAATTAATACTTGTTATCAATAAATTGATTTTACTGAATATCGTGCGCTTATTTGGAAGCGTTATGGACATTTAAATTCGCCATATTTCGAAAATGGCTTGGATTCGCAAAATATGAGATATAACTTTTTTATTCAGCAATCATAGATCTATCAATGATACTGTTTCAAATCACAATTATTGCATTTATTAAAAAAGGGGCATAAATGTGCATCCTATAGGCTGCAACTAGTGCCCTCTTTTTCGGAACCCAAATCTGATAAAATAGCCCTTATAGCTGTCCTAAATAAAACGTAAATTTAAAATTTAGACAAGATATCTTCAAAAATGCTCGATTTATTTAAAGAAATTCAAACATAAAAAATTCACTTTAAGCTCCCTGTATATCCTCAACGTATAATATATTCATACGGCAACTAGGCCAAATCTTTTTATCTTATTGTCTCGATTGTAAGATTCCTTTTTGGCGCATTCTTCACGGAACACAGCGTAAACACACAATGCCTTTTACTTTTAAGATCTGTGAACACTACCTTACTGCACAACACTTACTTTCAAAGGAGGTCTCTCCGGATCCATTTTCTGTCGCTCATATCGGTCCTCGAAGGTTTTGTCCCAGTATTCTTTGCTTCGCATCCATGTTGGCTGGAAAGGATCTCAATCAGCAAAACGTCTATTAACACGTTAAATCGCTTGACTAAAAAAGGTCTATCTTGAAACAATCCAATTAGGAACTTCGCCTTTAATAACCGTCCAACGAACATCCGCTTCTGGAAAACTAATCAAAAGTGAAAACTTTCGATTCTGCAAAGTTTTAGGAAGATTGTATAATTCTTTGTTTGGAGGGCGACTGCAGACACTTTCCCAAATTTTTGTAAATTTTCAGAACTATCATTATCACACACAAACCCAGCGAACTTAATGGTTATTCTTCGAGTTTTCTTTTCTTACATTTTCCAAAAAAAAAAAAAAACAAAACATACAAATAACTAATTTCCAACATTAGCCAGCACGTTTTACGGCTTTTTCGTGGTAGATATTCATTTAAAAAATTAATTTTGCGAGCAGCCCCTAAATTTTAAACCTCAATTATTCCGTTCGGGTTATAAATTCAAATCCCCTTTAATGCATTTTCGTTACTAAGGTCTTTTGTTTCAATTTGATTGTGGGCGAGACGGGAAAAGCGAAACGTTGCACCAAACAATCGTAGCGGTTTCTTTTCATTTAAAACAGAAATTTTGCACTGAGGAGGTATTTCCAAGAAAGAAGAATCTTGTGCAGAATAGGGATGATTGAATTAGCCAGTGGGTATGCGGGTAATCTATACAGGGTAGTCCGAATTAGATGTGATCGCGATGGACACTCAATGACTGTTATATCATTGACATCGAGTGACGAGTGCTTTATGAGCATTCTTCGTATGCACTTCCAGATATCAAACGCGACAGTTCACCCGTCAGGAAGCCCGCGAAGGCAAAACAGTTTAGCTGACATGATTTTTCTTCAGCACACAACGATAGATACTTGACTGTGCGTTTCATATGTCGAAAAAACTGAAACATAAAACCCATTAAAGCTTCCATGGAAAAGAACAAGCCGTCGTATTTCCTTCCATGGAAAGGATCCTTCCTTTTTCTCTCCAGGAGCTTTTTATGGATTTCAATTCCCATTAGTTCGCACTTCTTTACGATCGCCCGGAAGAGGACCGCCGCTGTTGCCAGAGTATAAATTCCCTTTTATTTTACAGCAAAGCCTTCGGCTTAAGAGTTTTTACTTTTTTTTTCAAAGAGAAAGTGCATCTCGTAAGTATCAAAAAATGCACTCAAAGTCACTGGAAATCCCGGCAATCCAGGGTATTGGCCCCGAAATATTTACCGAGATCGATAATATTTGAATGCTGTCCTGTCTCGTCACGCACCCCAAGGAGGAGGTGAATATTCCCCCGATGCCTTTTATATTCAAGATAATAAAGCAGTGGCGTGCCTTTGAAATATTATCGCTTTTATGTAAGAATGACAACCTGACAAAGCATTAAACTCGACTAAATATTTATTTAACGGGAACCATTCATGAAGCGGCATCGGCTAAAGGTGGTACTGAACTAACTTGGTTTACACTTACAAATAAAACCGGTCTGTATTTACGTTGAAACGATGGGAAAATCCTCTGACGCTTTTTGTGACCGCTACAATGCTTGGACTCACCTGAAAGTCGAACTCCTTGAATACGTCGAGGGTAGAGATGTCGGAATCTGCATAGACCAGTCTGGGACATTGGTCAAAACTTCCCTTTTCATAGAACAGTCTGGCAGAATTGGTGGCGGGGTTGATTAATTGTCCGTTGTGAGACTGGGTGGCTATCGAGCGGTTGGTTCGCTGGACATCGGTCGTATAGCTTGACAGACCAAAGTGCGGTCGAGTTAGATAATTTATTAAAAACTATATTATTTATAATGTTGGAACACACACAACCCTATTTTTTCATTGCGTGCATGCCGAGACAGTCGATTGTTTCGGCCAGCTGTGTTCGAAAATTCGAATTGTTAAACTCAGCAATTCTGACTGTTCATTGTTATTTATAAAGGGGAGAGCATCTGCTCTCTATGGTGAACCGAGATTTGTTTTAATTTGGAATAACAGGTGCTTACCTCTTCGGTAACATTACGACCATGAAAAAGTCAGTTGGGGTGCATTTCGGGGTTGTTTACCATTGATCCACGCTGAATGTACGAATCTTACCTGGTATAATAGATGCATAACAGTATGGTTGCGGCTATTGCTGTCAAGGCAAAGCCCTTGGGGCTCGGTCTGCGACATACACGGTTCCGGTTAAGAACTGTCATGTCGGAAAGTTCAGCGGAGAGTCATTTTTAACCGGGTGTACTCCCTACTTGGTTAAATTAATCGGTGCAAAATCCATTCCGCCCTGAAAGGGAAAATATAGGCCTTAACTAACCCAAAAAAATCTAGCACCGAATTAAATCGTGATTAATCGGACCAAGTGCAGGCCCAAACATCTATTTCAGTCTTTTAAGATTCAGGTTAACGGGGGCCCTCCGGGGGTCTGGAACTATTTTCACTTCCGCGTCCTACGTTATTTAGCTGCCAGTTAAAAATAGTACGAAAGATTATCGTTTCGTGGCAGGAAATTTGTGAAATGTAGCTCTCTTTTGATGAGATGGAATATGAATTTCACGAAATTATGTGAGCCTACTGAGCAACCTTGGGTGTGTATATTTTCAATGTTGTTTTTGAAGGAAAAACTAGTAATTTGTTTTCGAGCATAACGATTATTATTGCAACAGCCCGAATTATTTCCTTCAGAAATACCTACCAGGCGCGGGATTAACTATTCGTCCACCGAAGTTATTTTCTAAAAAATCGATTATAACACACACTAAACGTTGCGCTTGATTGAAAATGAGCCTATGTGCAATTAATCCATTCAGTTTTATTGAATTAGCAGTAAAATAATTCTCAATAATCGAAAAAATTCTTTAAAAATAATAATAGTTTCAAAATCTAAGCGGAGCAAAATTATTCGTCGACTTTGCATCCATTTACATTTTGATGGGAAATGTCTTAATTTAATATTTTCTAGGATATCTTTTCGATTTTCTAATTTCCCCCAGCCTTTTAAGCACTGATTCAACAAGCTTTTTTTTATAAAATTAACGTCTATTTTTGCCCATATCTCTTGACACTTGATATCTAATTGTTCCTTACTAAATATTTCATATTTTCATATTTTTTTACCCTTTCTTTCAATTCTAACCATAAATGTTCATTAGGGTCTGTATCTGGTGACCGAGGAGGCATTTCCAGTACTTTTGGCGCATTATATAATAACCATTCCTTAACAATACGCGCTTTATGCTTAGACTCATTGTCTTGTTGGAAAACATATTTATCCAAAATTCCCATATTATTTATACTGTCCCGTGTCCCGTAGTCTTCTTAAGAATGTCTAAATAGACAAAGCACTCCGTACTTTGATCTGTAAAATGAAGTCGACCTACACCATACCCAGTATGCACCCTCAAATGAGAACTGAACCACCCCCATGTTTCAACGTTGGATTCAAAATGTTTTAGTTTATTCGCCTCCCCTTGTTTTCTGTACGCTAAAACGTTTGTTGATTTTCCAAATAAGTCAATTTTAGTTTCACCCGTGAAAATAACGTTTTTTCAGAATTCGTGGTCCTTATTAATACACTGTTGAGCAAAGTCGAGACGCTTCTCCCTATTCACTTTACTAACAAACGGTTCCTTCTTAGCTGCTCGTGCCCTCAAACCGTCCTTGTTCAACAATTATCTTATTATAGCAACAACATGTACAACCTTTACATAATCGCTTTCAGCAATTTCTGCTAAATCTGTTGCAGTAATATTTGGATTGATATTCACTTTCCTGATAATATCCCGTTTCATGGGTTCGTTAAAGGAAGATTTTCTTTTTCCTCCTTCCAATAATTTTGGCTATTGCCCGTGGGGATTTTCCTTCGGTATTTACTTTCATAATCAACTCTCTTATGTGAGAAGAAACTTCAGTAGATTTACGGCCCATTTTTATAAGGAACTTGCACTAACCAGCACTTATGAAAATACTCAAGGATACTCTGATATTCAAAATAGCACGTTTAAATTATCTCGAAGAACTAAAAAATAATAATAATAATAAACGATAATTATTTTTTTGCTTCTGCAAAGTGGACGAACAACTTTGCTCGCCATAGATTTTGAAACAATTAATATTTTCAAGCAATTTTTATAATTATCGAGAATTATTTTACTGCTAATTTAATGAAAACTGAATGGCTTAATTCCATATAGGCTCATTTTCAGTCAAGCGCAACATTTAGTGTGTGTTATAAACCATTTTTAGAAAATAATTCTGCTGGACAGATAATTAATCTCGCGACCGTAAGTACCAGGTTCTCAACAATAGGCATAAATAATACATACACCGCGTGATACACTCTAACACTGATGAATAGTGAGTGGGACACTATAGAGGATTTTTGACAGGACAACTCTTCAATTCTATTAACTGAACGGTAATTAATCATTACTCAAGGATTCAAGTCTGACACTAATGGCTCGTTAAGCGTTAATAACCATGTTTACCGCAATGGATGAAATTATGATTTTTTCCACAAAACGGCGACGGTCAAACCGAAGTTCCGTTTTGTTAACACCCGAACGAACACTAGCTACAATGAGATGTAGCTGCGCAACTAAGCCCCATCGCCATTAAAAACCCGTCACGCCGTTCTTGAAAACAATCATAAACCACATAACGACTGTGATGGGCCGGTCATTTGACAAACAGCCGAAACACGACCGAGACATCCGGGGCATCCTCATTACAGGCGCATCGCGGGGCCCTCAAAAGACCAACGGCTAATCGAGTACGGGGAATCGGGCCAATTAAGGGGCGCCGCCCGGACGCAAAAAGTGCCCGCCATCAGACGGAAGTATGTGCCCCCGTTTGCCACACGTACCGCACGCCCATGTGAAAAAAATCTAGGAGCAGCGCTGTTTTCCATGCCGAAACTTGGGAGTTCAATAGTCTTTTATTGGGCTGTGATGGACGGAAAAGCTCCATTAGGTCATTAGGGATCATTAGTCCTTATTATTCGAAGAGCGGGGGTCAAGGCGTGCAACACAAGCGAGGTCGTTTTCAATAAAAAAAAAATACGGACTTGGGTTCTTCGTTCAAAGTTGCAGGAAATAGTGCAAAATTTGATAAAAACTGTTTTGATGGTCGGCATTGACCTTTAAAGAGGTGAGCAGCAACATATGCCTGATCGAAGTGTTATCGGCCCATCGGTTAAGAAACATTATACAGTGTGGTAACTTTAACTGAAATAAATTCGGTGTCTATATGGCATTTAATTTTTATCAAAATTGTTTAAACACGTCAATTTTTACTTTACACGACACACGTTTCGATAGTATTCTGATGCAACCCCTTAGCTAGGGGGACAGTTACCCTTAAAAGTTTAAGTGAAGAAAGGGTTCAGATGATACATCATTTTAAAAATTCTTTTCGACCTGACTTCGTCCGACATATTAATTGTCGTTATAGCGCAAAACAATATTTTAAACAATTAAATTACTAATTTCTCGGCGACTGTTCGAAACGGTCACCGTTGACTTCTTGGCGCAGCCCTAGACGGCGATAAAAGTGATCTCTCACATTTTCTAAAGTATTTGGAGTGATTTGCCTAATTTCTTGTCTTATACGTTCTTTGAGTTCGTCGATGTCATGTGGTTTCGTATTGTAGACCTTTCATTTCAGGTATCCCCATAAAAAGAAATCGAAAGAAATGAGATCGGGAGATCTCGGCGGCCATTCTATTGAACTTCCTTTTCCTATTCATTGATTTGGAAAAGTTTTATCTTCGTGTAAGCGAACATTCCGAGTAAAATGTGGGGTTGCTCCATCTTTTAACCAAATCGGTGCGTCCGGCATATCTGGATTCATTTCACTAGAAAACAAATTAAATCATCTTTAAGAAATTCAAAATATCGTTGGCCATTAAAATTTTCATCGGAAAATGTTGGTACTAATGTTCGGATCCCTGTGATACCCGCTCAAACGTTTCTTTTTGCAGAGTACTGCATGTGACCTTCTCTCATCCAATGAGGATTGAATGCAGACCAATATCGACAACTATGTTTATTGACATATTCATTTAAAGTAAAAGTTGTTTCATCAGTAAACAAAATCGATTCCATAGATATTTCTAATTGCCGAACAGCATTCATAGTTCTTTTGCAAAATTCAATTCGTCGATCTCCATCCACCTCAAGCAATTCTTGAAGTATTTGCATTTTATAAGGCCGAATATTTGCATTTTTCAATATGTATTTTCAAAACTGATGTATTACTGATTAAATTTTTACAAACTATCTGCCGAATTGGTGTAATGGAACTCCGCGAAACAAAACTCGGGAACACTTTTGGTAGATCTTTATTGTACTGGTTTTGACACACACACCTTAATCGTTCACAAATTTAAAGAATTAATGAAGAATTAATGATTTTTGACATCAAAGTAGTTATTCGAAAGAGGATGCTGAGAGATTCTTTTAGACCTGCATTGACACTATACATCTCCTCTGTGTCTCTCTTCTAACTTCTTTGTTTTTTCCTTCAGGGTATCTTCAGTACCAGCATGTGGGGGTCGGTATTCAAAAGCGTACTCCGGGTTTTTGCAATTCACAGGGAAATCCATAGTTGGTAACTTTCTAAGTCTTTAAACCGTGACGTTTTAAAATAATGGCAAAATGAGAATTTAAGAGTAAAAGAGTGAAAGGTTCTTTATGGAAGGGAACCCTTATAGGAAAATAATGGGTTCCCAATATTTGGTCATCCCAGGGCAATCTACTAAGATAGCGTATTACATAAGCGTAGCCTAAGGGGACATTACACTGGTGTAATCAGGTTTTCGTCTAATGTTAAGAGTGCGTTAATTTTTTTATCGTCAACATTGTTTCACGTCTGTTTCTTGGGGTATTTCCACATGACCATGATCTCACAATTTTTTCTTTAGTTTATTAATGGCCCCTTGATTAATGGATCGCAAATCAGGATACTTGTGTCGAAACGATTGATCAATCTCATTTTATATCCGGACTCTGTCGTCGTGTCTGATCATTATTTAAATTTCGATTTTATGAAATTCAGTTAAGTAAGGCATTATTCGCAATTTTATAACTCGCATGAAGTACTTCTTTTCTATACTAGATGAAATAAACTAAATTTTGTATTGAAGGAATACTCAGATTTTTGTGATATTTCATAAATATTTCGTAGAAAAAGTTACAAGAAATTAAACCACATTTAAGTATGAAAACAATTTATTTTTAGTATTATTTTACTCTGTCACGAAAAGTAATATGTTAGATAAAGTCAGGTTAAAAAAAAATTTTAAATTATGTATCGCCTGAACCCCCCTTTCCATTTAAACTTTTAAGGGTAACTGTCCCCCTAGTTAAGGGGTTGCATCAGAATTCTACCAAAAAGTGTATCGGCTAAAATAAAAATTGACATGTTTAACCAATTTTGCTAAAAATCAAATACCACGGAGACACCGAATTTATTCCAATTAATGTTACCTCACTGTGTAAAATTAACGTCAAAATTATAGATATACAGAATATTGCGGCCAAAATACGAGACTTGCAAAAAATTTTCGTTTATGCTATATGGGGGTCTATTATGATCACTTTTAAAAATGATTTTCACATGGTATCCCAAAAATCCTAAAAGAATATTTTTTTATGGAACCTCCCGTATGTTATTGCATTTTTCGATTCTCCGATTAAAATAAACGTCTGTTTTAATAAATGTTCTAATATCTAAAACTTATGATTTTTAAAAAAAATTTGAATTTTATTACAATCTAACCTAAAAAAACTAAATCCACAAATTCAACAATCTACAGAGGGTCCTATTTAAAAAACACAACTATGATACTTTTAGGGCTTTTGGGACATCTTATATAATTTAGATATAATTTTAAAAAGTAACTATAATACACCGTCATATAGACCCAAAGTAAAACATTTTTAAAGCATCACTTTTTGGACATACTATTCCGTCCGTTATAACGTGAATAACTTCATACAGGGTGTTTCCTAACTACGTGTAAAAAATTTAAAGGCGTAATCCTCGACTGATTTTGAGTCAAAAATGTCTAATAAACATATGTCCGCAAATGCCTGTGTTATTGGCTTTCCTCCTCCTGGAGTTTTCATAAGAGATCCTGTATCACAAAGACGTTGAAAGAGGTGTTTAAAGGTTTGATGGTTGGGAGCTTGGTGGTTTGGAAACCTTTCCATGTAAATGCGCCTCGCTGCCAAACACTCACCATCAGCAAGGCCGTAAACAAAAATCATATTGGCCATTTCTTGATTAGTGTAGTTAGGCATTTGAAAAATTTTCAAAACTGAGGTATAATCTGATTTTTGGGACACAGAACTAAATTCTTTCACTTTAGAGAGTAAAACACCAAAATAACACTGACTATCTTGTTTATAGTAGTGGAAGTAGCAAAAAAAAACTAACAATAAACAAGTTAGTAAATATCGCCAAACCTTTAGAAAACTTTAAAACCTTTTTCAACGTCTTTCAGTCAACACCCTGTATCTTGGAAACAAGGCATTTGCGGACATATGTTTATTAGACATTTTTGACTCAAAATCAGTCAAGGATTACGCCTTTAAATTTTTTACACGTAGTTAGGAAACACCCTGTATACATGCTTTGAAAAATCATTTCGCTAATAGTTATAAATTATTAGGCAGTATTTCTGTATCTAAGTGAATATATATTATATACAGAGTGTCTCGTATTAGTAGGCCAATCCGCTAACAGGAGATTCCTTATGCGAAAATAATTAGACTTCTCTTATGGCACCTTTTTCATTAGCACTCTATATTCATTAAACCGAGCATTGTAATTAGCAAAAAAAAATACTTTTGCTAACAATTAGGGTGTTTCTTAACATATTTTAATGAAATTTTGCAGTGATGTATAGTACGAATAGGCTCAGAGTTCCTGTGATTTAGATAAAACAATTTGGAAAAACAATGCGGAAAAGGGAGGGTTGTGTAAACGTTTTTCCCCTAATTTTTTTTTGCGCACGCGAATGTTGAATTTGTTTAGTTATTCAAATTAGTCGTTTCTTTATCTGCATTTCTTCATCCTCGTAAAATTTTGATTTACAGCTTACTTTAGAAGATATTTCAACTTATTGCCCGATACGTCGTTTCTATTTTTTTATTTATGTCGAGGACATAGTTCCAAAAAACACATGATTGCCCTTTTGGTATTTCGTGTACATTGCACTTAGTAGTGTCTGAATTTTCCATGAAGTTTTTCACGAAAATCAATCATTCTTGTACTAAGAATCGGTTCGTTGCAGGCAATTTGTAAAATTTCGTCTTCCTGGTGAAGTAAATTAAATAAATAAATAATGGAAACCACGTATTGGAGGCAATAAGCTGAGTATTTTCTAAAATAAGCTGCAAATAAAAATTTTACAAGAATGAAGATATTTAGATAAAGAAACAACTAATTTGAATAACTAAACAAATGCGTCACTGGCGTCGGTAAAAAAAAGTTGGGAAAAGCGTGTTCACGACCCCTTATTTTCTCCATTGTTTCTCCAAATTGTTTTACCTAAATCATATGAAATGTGCGCCTAATCGAGTTATACATCACTGCAACATTTAATTAAAATATGTGAAGAAACTCCCAAGCCATTAACAAAAGTAATTTTTTTTACCAACTTGAATGCCTTGCGCAGTGAATATAAAGCGTCATAGGGAAAGTGTGATTATTTTCTCATAAGGAATCTCCGGTTGGCAGATTGTCTTATTAATACGAGACACCCTGTATATACAGGGTGTCCCACAAGTGTTTCATTATATTTCAGTGGGTAATAGTACATTGAAAAATAATATGACTCCCTATATAAATCATATTCCAATAATGCTTCATTAAGAAGATACAGGGTGTTAAAATACACCTGGAATATTTCAACGTATCTGAGTATCAATGAACAGGCGAGCTCAATTATTTATTGAACAAAATGGCCACCAATTTGAACAATTTCTATAATGTTATAGCAAATAAATAATATTTAAAACAAACTTAACATTATTAAAACCATTTAGAGAATATCGTGCATATAGACGGTATTCAATTTTTTACTGGCAAACGATACGTCGGACGAAAAAGAGTCAAGGGAGCATTTTTCTTCTAAATGAAATTAAACTTCTAAAAATAATTTTTATTTTGATAAAAAGCAGTGGCGCACCATGTTTTTCTTTAAAAATGTGCTGAGAGGTGTCCGCATGCACGTCACTGGTGAAACGAAAAATAGCCCTTTTGCATAAATAAATGCGTCTGCATTAACTCTCAAAACATGCCAAATTTCACTTACATATCTCAAACGGTTTTGAATATATCAATAAAAGTTAGATTTTTTAAGTAAAGTTTAACACCCTGTATCTTCTTAATGAAGCATTATTGGAATATGGTTTATATAAGGAGTCATATTATTTTTCAATATACTATTACCCACTGAAATATAATGAAACACTTGTGGGACACCCTGTATATAACGTGTGGCTCTAAATTACCGCCGCCCCGTTAACTTTATAAAAAATTAAAAAACAACATTCAATAATATAAAAATACCATCTTTTAACGTTAGTTTCTTTTAATGTTACGTCACCGATAGCACAGTGGCCGATTTTCGTTAATTGCTATATAGGTTAAGAGCTACCTCCACTTAACAGTCTTTAAAAACTATATTCAATGGTGTATTGCTATTCAGAAACGATAAGTTTTTGCAAAAAATAAGAAAAAAATTATCAAAAAATACAGTCCTAACTCACAATTAGTTTAATAGTAGGTAAACAATGAAAAACTTGTTCGTTGATAAGAAATTGACTTGTTTTCAATTTTGTACTCACAATCTTTGAAAAAAAAAGAATAAAAATAAACAAAGACTGTGAGCACAGAATCGAAAATAAACCAATTTTCTACCGCCGAACAAGTTTTTTCATTATTTATGTATTATTTAACTAAGTCTGTATCGCATTTTTTTACCAAGTTGCTATCTATTTTTCTGAAAAACTAATGGATACATTTTGAATGGGTTGTTTTTATTTCGCACTCACAAACGTTTTCTGATCAATAAACAAGTTTTTTCATTGTTTACTTACTGTTCAACTGAGGTTGTATTGTAATATTTGATCACATTTATAACTGTTCTTCTCAAAAACGAATCGATAAATTTTATATCGCAATGCACCATTAAATGTAATTCTGATAGACCTTTAATTTGAGGTATCACTGGGCCGACTATTTTCATTAGAAAAAAATCGGCCATTTTGTGCTACCGGCGACGCAAGCAACATTTCAACGAATAAACAATTGTCAAAAAAATAGTATCGATCGTCATGTTTGATGTTGCTTTTGTATTTTTTTAAATAATTTTTTTAAGAATAAAAAAGGTCGGAGAGGGGAGGGGTGGGTGGGTGACAATGTACAGCCGCCCGGCATAATGAGCTTTAAACAAGATAAATGGTTGCTGAACTTAATAATTGAACAATTTCACCTCAATAACAAAAAATGTTTAACCCACATTTTGCCGTTTTAAAAGCTCGCCGTGATTGTTATCGTTGTTTAAACCAGCTAAAGAGAAAGTGTATCGGACATAATTTGGTCTTCGTTTTGTTGAAACAATTTCACTTATTTACGGCAATTTCACGCTTTATCTGAGTACCGACAATGTCGGTAAAGCAATAGGTAGACGATAAAACTATCCGGGAGGTTCGGCCCGATGAATCCTACAGGAGGGGGATCTAATGAATGATGGATTCTGTCCTTCCAATTTAATATAAATGAATAACGACGAAACTGAAATGTCGAAATGAAATCTTTGGCCCTCGTTTTTCTCGTTGTGTTTTAACTTAACATTAATAATAGATCTTCAAACATTTTTCCTTGCCAACGATGCACTAGAGTGGACTTTTCTAATGTGCTCTAATTAAGTAACGCAACCTGGAAAACATTTTACAAATAATCCAATTAAAACCTTGAGATGCTGTAAGTTTATTTTTAAATAATTCCATAATTGACCAGTCCAGTGGGTAAGTAATTTATTAACCCTGTTACAAACACAATTTGAATTAGTTTGACAGGAACATGTTAATCGTAATATGAAAAAAATTCGTGGCATGGAAGACACGCAAGGAAAAGACTTAGTGCTTGACATGTTATGTGTACACAGCTGTTGACAAAAACATAGAATGTTTTTTGAAACATTTTCTTGGTAATAATTTCGGTTTTCGTCTTCAAAGTTTGTCGATAAGGTAAAGGTATGTTCACAAATTCACCGTATAACATTTGGTTTAGGAAAGTTGTTTTAAAAAAAAAATGTTAAAAACCATTTTTTTTTGTTGGAGAAAAGCATGGAATACTATGTAGTGTTGCTGTTTATAGGGGCGTCATCAGTCATTCAGTTCGATTGTGTGGTTCATTTTATACGAAATATGCCAAAGAAACGGTATTTTTCGAAATATTTTCGAAATTCAATAGTCCACAAGTCGCGTGATGGCTACGACTAAAGACATTGCACAGACATTCAAATTTAGCCAAGGGACCGTCTCCAAAATTATTTTAAAAAATTGGCACTTATTGGAATGTAGAAGATGTGGTCGAAAGCCTGGACGTCCGAGAAAAACCAATGCCACTACCGAGCGACGGATTAAAAAATACCATCTGTAGATCCCGGCAAATCCTCCAGGATTATAAAACAAGAAATCACTAACAATAGTGACATCAATATAAACGATCGCACTGTATGTTGCAGGTTGTGCGAAATGGGATTAGTAGGAAGGATTGCAGCGAAGAAGCCCTTAATTTCTAATAACAAAACAGCCAGAACTAAATTCGCTCAGCAACATTTGTTTTGGTCATCTTCAAAGTGGACTATTGTTCTCTTCAGTGATGAAACTGAAGTTAACAGTTTTAATTCTGATGAGAAAAATTATGTTCGTCGTCCTGTCGGAACAAGATTTGACCCCAACTATCAAAAACCAACAGTGAAACATGTTCGTGACAGCATAAAGGTATGGGGATGTTTTTCTCGATCTGACGTTAAACGATTCGTCAAAATTGAGGGAATTATCGATCGGTTTCCATACAAAGCCATCCTTGAGAACCATATGCTGATGAAGGCATATCTTTACTTTGGCGTTTCTAGCTGGGCAATGACCCTCAACATTCATCCCGATTAGTAAAACATTGGCGGAGTGATAATAACATCCCCGTGTTAGAGTGGCCGTCTCAGTCGCCGGATTTCAATCCGATTGGGCATCTCTGGGAACACTCGAAACGAAAAGTTCCAGACAGGAATGTGCCCAATCGGGACGAGTGGTGGAAAGTCCTGCAGGAAGAATGGGTGAAAATTTCTAATTTCATTTGTGAAAGTTTTATCGATTCTATGCACCGTCCATATCAGGCTGTTGTCGACTCAAAGGGATATACCACAAAATATTGGATTATTTAAAGTTTTGTATCGATTATAATGGATTTTGCGAAGTATTCCATTCTTTTGTTCAGCCTGGTTTATTGTTTATTTTCTTTTATATTTTTAAAAATGAACTTATTTGTTTTTGTATTTAATATTGTTAAATAAATATTCGGGTTTTTGTATAATACGTTAAATTTTTAATAATCACCTATTTCGATATAAAATCGTGATGGACTTAGAATATTCGATACTTTTGTCCACAAATGTAAGTTGTGAGTTTTTTGGATGAAGATTTCAAAATCACCTATTCTACTCGTAAGAAAAACATGTCATTATACATAAGCGAACAACGCCTCGGGCACAATTAACGCTCAACTAAAAATATACCTATCACAACTTTGACCCGAAAGAACTTCTAAACTATTGTTTGATTTAAGTGATTTTTTAATTAATTAATCCCCAACATTGACATGTAATACGTATTACAAAACAAACATACTCAACCGCATAAACGGTTTATGTAACTCTCAAACTTAACTAGTTTATCAATAATTAGTTCTAAATATTTGGCGGTCTTTGAATCATATTAAATTGTAATGCACGATGACACAAATCTTACGTTGAAACAAACAATTAAAAGTTAACTGAAAATTGGTCAATATGGCCTGGTTTCGCAATTTGCGAGCGCATAAACCTGATTTTTAAACACCTTCTGTAACTAAGTAGAGAAGCATTTGGGGGTATGCCACATTTGTATGAATTTTTTCGTTTAGAATTGTGCATAGATTCGCCTCCGTGGCTTAATGTCAACGACTGAATTACATTTCATGAAACACTCTATATATTATTCCGACAACTTATTAAAAATATGGGGTAACCATGGAATGCAGCTGTTTCTCCCTGTGTAAATAACTAAGAATGGCAATGGCCAAATTTAACAAATGAATGTGGTTAGAAACGTAAAATTTTGTTAATTCAATCATTTGTAAAATTTGGCCCTTGCCGTTGTCCGTTATTTTACAAGGAAAAAGGAAAAACGTCGGCTTCACTCAAGATGTTGGAATAATATACAAAAAAAATTCCATGAAGTTGTTTTAAATTTTATAGTTTCCGTCTTTTACTTGCGGGCCGGATGCCTTAGAACCAATCGTCACTACCTGGAGCTAAAAATTTAAAATGCTATGCATGTTTAAAACAAAAAGGCCAAGTTACAATATAAATGCTTGGGAGCATTACGATAAACATGGAACTTTCCTTGTTTTCACCCTACCAAATTCGTGCATCTACTTACCCCCATCGATAATTCGCCGCAAAAAGTATAGTATGTTCCTTCACATTCACCTGCCAATCAATAAATCAGACGTCCGCTTACCCCAACTGAGATAAACAATCACTAATTAGCCGGGAAATGGTTTAAAAGTTGTATGTTTACAATAATAAACGTCACATGAGGCGACGACCGAACTATTCCCACGCCATCTCAATTTCAACTGTTTGATTTTTCGATTTTGATGTTTTGCTCTTCTTTTGTCGTACTTTACTTCGCGTGACGGCCGCACCATCGAGTGGTGGCCCGAGGTTGCCAGATCATATTTCTCCGTGGAAATTTGATTTTACTTATTTACTTCAACTCTTAAAGTAAATAGTTCAATAGGTAAGTTTATGCGAAAATGACTTGGTTTTAAAAAGTGAAAACTGAACATAAATTAGACTGGATAGAAAAAAATAATAACTGGTTTTTAATGATGATGAATATCACAATATACAACTATCTTTAAACAAATAATCTTTACTCGAAGGAATTTAAGTAGTAACACTGAGGTACCTACATCCTTAAAACGAAATAAAACGACTAATTTATTACCTCTAATCAAAATGTACTTATTTTTCACATGAACTTAACCGTACATAATAGACTGATACATTAATATAAGTAATGAATTATTCTTTTCAACTTGACGTCGTGCCGAGGAAAAAATATATTACTACATAAGTCTATAAAAATACAAACAACTGATACGACTACTTTAAACGAAGAGAGGGGAGGGGGATGGTATCTGAAGAAACGCCTACTCAGTGCATATAATTACAATTAGGTACATACAAAAGTTTATATTCCAATTTTGAATACAGCGGTCGGAAACGTTCATTATGTTCAAACATGATCCTGATGGCGTTGACAGACATCTTTGATAAATTCGCTACTTACTAATAAAGCTATCTAGAACTGTTAAATAAGTTTAAACAAACTTTTTTGTTTATTGAAAAATGATTTTTACATCGTGGATCAAAATGTTGTTTAAGTTGTATTTCCACTGCTTTCAGAAAATCAGTCCACATTACTACTTTTATAGTTCAACTCATTGAAGCCGTTTATTTGGCCACTCGCTTCCTTGGAATACATAACATAAGATACTCCATAGATTTCAAATCTAAATAGTTGTAAGAGAGTGGAAACGCACATCTCACAAATTTAAAAATTACATTTAAACAATTTGGCCAGAAGACGCAATCTAAAAGAAATAACATATACAATATATGTTCTATACGTTTGAGGCGGATTGTTCATTTTTTCTTCACTATATTTGGAAACAATGGCCTACAAACAAATAGGAGGTGTTGAAGCAGTGAAATTGCACACCACTTTCAGTTAAAGCTAACTGAGCATAATGTGCAATTTTACTGCTCCCACAACCTCCTCTTGTGTGTGGGATTTGTTATTAAATAGAATTGATGAAAAAATATACAGGGTGTACAAAACATAGATGCCTACCTTTTTTGTACTGAGTATTCATTCAATCCATTTAAATTTAAAAGCCACAGAAACGTGAATCTTCTCTTTGGGTTTTATCAACGTTGCACTTTGATCTGAAGCGATCAAAGTTGTGAAGTCAACTTAACCTTCTATGAAAAATATGTTCAGTGATAGGAGTGAACAAAAACCTTTTATATCATTATACAGATTTGAATGCCCCCTTTTTTGAGTGGACACCATAGACAAACAATCCCCTCAAATCGTCCCAGGGAACGATTGGTAAAAATCAAGTCATTTAGTGGCCATGGATAAATCAATTTAGGCGCGTCAGGTACATACATACGACATATGTATTTTACGTACTATAGACAAATTAAGGTTTTAAAAAAATATCGGCCGAACGCATTTATAATGGGTGATCATTAAAAAAAACCTCGCAATAGGGGGTGAACTGTAAACATAAGGAATTGTTTACTGTCATTTGCTCTTTACCATAAAATATCCGATTGACAACAGATTCATTCATCAAGACATACCTTTGATACTTCAACACCTACTTGAGGTTTTTTCTGGCTATTGCCCTTTATTAAACATACATAATAAGATACGAAAGGGGAAAACTTATTACAAAAGCCCACACTCATTCAAATTCTACTTGCTTCCCAAATGGCGAAAAGTATTTCATCAAGTTAATCTAAATTGCTAGTATAACGTTATATTATTATGCGATTATCCACTGGCGGGGAGAAGTGAGGTCTGTCTTTCCGGAGAGTGGAATCGCGCCGCCTTAGCATACAATTATAATAAAATCCATTTCATATAACAAACTAAAAACTTACTAGTCAAAACAAATCAATCAGTTACGTTTTTCATCCGAATCTAAGAAAATATTTCAAACCAATGAAGTTGCTCATTGCAATGGGCAAAACTAGTCTCGAGACACAGTCAAAAAACTTGCTTTGCTCTTACATAAGCCATTTAACCTACCGTTGTTACTTATATAGATACAAGAGGGGCGCAGGCGTCCGTCTAGTGTCCATCTATTCCGTCGGCTGCTCGTTCGAAGTACTGTCTTCTTTGGCGTCCTCTGGAGGAGGTGCCGGCGTATCTGACGTCGCATCCTCGCTATTTGTGCTGCTGGCCGTTTCTTCCTTTTTCTCATTCTCTGATGAATTGGCGGAGGCACCGTCCGCGCTATCTTCCTCTTTGGAACCATTTTCAGTAGCTTCAGGTTCCTATTAGAATTCATGAATGTTCATAAACTTTCTTTAGATGTAGTATTCATGAATCATAAAACACAACTTATGCTAACTGTAAAGCAAGACTTACGCTCACGGTTGTATGGACACAACACCTATTTGAATGTAAAAGAGTGTGGGGCACACTTTGGTGTAAACACACTGATTACTTTTAAATCCTAATATGAAATTTTGAGCTTTACTTCAGTAGAGCGTGAGTGTCGCATTAATATGCAATTGCTTTCAGAAAAACCATTCAGTTTTGTATTATCAGCTTACTTTGGAAGACTCAGCTGCGTTGTTATTGGCCACCTCTTCCTTTTCCTCATGATAATTTTTTTCCACTTGTTCAGCGTCTGACTTTGTCTCTGTATTTGCCGTATCATTTTTCAATGTCTCATCATTTTTCTCTTCTGGCTCTGTTGAAGTGGTATCCTGTACAAAAATTTCAAATTTACTGATTTGTCAGTGTCTCAGTTATTTTCTTCATAAAATATATGTATATAATTTCATAATTAGTAACTAACTTTGTTGCTTTCATCTTGACTTTCTGAATTTTCCTCAACAGCAACTTTGGACTTTCTGCCTCGACCTCTTCCCTTCCCTGAGGGCGTAGCTGCTGCTGTGCTTTTACGTTCTTTCTTTGCTGGTGGTGGAGTGGCAGGAACCCCTTTGGCCGCTGAGCGAGTTATCCTTCTCCCTTCTGTAGGAGCATCTGTCACCTAGTAACAAAAAAAAATAATGCAAAAGATATTTTCGAACTAAAACCCTTTTTACACCTTATCATGGAATAGACCTAAATTAATTTACTTACTAAAAAACATGTGACATTACATACCTCAGTAGTAGAACCTCTTGGAGTCTTGGATTTCCTGCCTCTGGGGGTCTTCTCATTCTAAAATGAAAATGAATTTTAGTTCAATTGACATTTATATAATAGAATATTTTGTATTGCATGTATGTATACAAGATGTTGATGAACTCTATTTAAACTTCACATCAGCACACTTGTACATGCCAGAATAAAGTTTATGACAAAAAATAATCTGCGGGGAGTCTATACTCTTTGTATATCTTAAATTAATTGTGGTTAAAGAACTCAAGCCTGCTTCATTGTGATAGCAATATCTTTTTAGCTGGGCTATACTTACAGCAAAAAGTTTCAGAAGAATAATTCAATAACTTTATTTAATTCCAAATAGGTATTTTGGGCACTGACAATTGCACCTGGAAAATAACTTATGTGGACAAAAAATAAGCCAATGTTATACTATTATAAATGTATTCATTGCTTTTTGTTTGCGACAGCATCATCATTTCCAAATACAAAGTCACAAGCTAAATCTTATCAAAATCGACATTCTATCATTGTTATAAAGCAGCACTCAAGGATGCAGAACATTTAAATGACAGCAGTTTCTAAAAATCTAGTGTTTCACAAAATACAATAATAAATAAAGGAATAACCAGGATCAATCGAACTAAAAAAGCTAGTTGAGAGAGGCAATTGCTAAATTCCAATACCATATCATAGTCATATTTACATTACTGGGTCTATCCTTTGAAACTTGCTGGTAAATGCCATACTTTGTTGGTCATTCACTCAATTAGATTTAAAGATTGGTAACTGAGAGAAGTGACAAGGTTTCATATACTAACTGGTTCTTCAGCATTAACATACATACAGAATAGTTAACTATATCTGAGGTTAGAAATGGTATACAACCTTAACAATAATTTATCACCAGATCAGTACTTATTTTAACGGGTTTTTCGTTTAAACAATGTGCTAAATATATAGACTTAAAACGAAATTAACACTTTCAAAATAATAAATCACATGATAGTTTTTAAAATTGAACTAAAGATTGAAAACACTCTATGTTCAATGTTAAATTTTCCCTCCAAAAAGTAAACATAAAGCTAAGACATGCCCTACGAGAGAACGACTACATTGAAGAGTGCAATGATACAAGAGACGTGTCGCGTGGCGTAAATCCTATTCCATGGAGTATATCAAGCAATTTCCATTTTTAATGGCTTTCTAAACGTTTCGCCAAAGTTTAAGGTGAATTCCTTATGGTTCATGTTAAACTCGTGGTATATTTTAGGAAGATACATGGAAATAGCAAAAATATGCACTAAAATTGGCTATTAACGGCCTCGCCAAGCAGCGAGTTTTGACTGTGACCGCCACTTACTGCAAACACGAGTTTGCATTGCGCATTACCGTTATCATTGCCATATCGTTCACAGTCTGAGGATCCCTCAATACCAACTACACATTGGGCCAAAACTGCAAATTCGCTAAAAACTGCGTAACTCACCTGACTAATTTCTTCATTAACAGCATTATTGCTATTTGCGGCTTGAATTTCCGACATCTTTGAGGAAGTACTTTAAAATTTTCACCTCACAAACTTAAGCAAAACAGCACGAACCTTCCCGGTCGTTGTTTATCCCACGAAATGGCGGCCAGCGTGGGTCACGTGACGCGCGTTGACTTTTCACTCTGATGTCATATGACAAGTATAAACGCGGGATGTTTAAACAGATCGCGCTCTGGCGAAATTTCGCATGCGGCGGTGCCGCTTGCTACCAGAAATCAAGTAAAATGCTTTCGTAATAATTATTCTTTATTTGATCCTTCTTTCCTGCAATTATTTTGAAGTATTTTATGTTATTTACAATGTAGTTAAGTCCTGTGTGTGGCGTAAATAAACTAAATTAATTTTTCATATTAGTCAGACTATCTGGGAGGAAGGAAAAGGGGCGAAAACATAATATTTAAGAACGGATTAATACATTTTAATAAAATTTAAAGAGAACATTATAATTTTAGGCAATTCCTATAGTTAAAACTTATATATTTCTATATTATAGCTCACCTATACAAAGTAATAATAATAATTCCAAAAAGACAAATAATGGGCGACGGCTTATTTACTTTCAATTATTACAACCAATGATAATTTTTTAAATTTATATTTTATAATAAGCACTTTATACTGTTGCATACTCGACCTCAAGCATACACTTGCAGGTTGCACCTATAGAGAGAAAAAATTGATAATAATGTCTATTTGCATCTTAGCTCTCTTTGGTTTAATACTTAATATTTAATACTATTTACAAAAATGTACACCCCCTGAAGGATTATCAATTATTGTATGTTTGTTTTCTAAATATATGTGCGTTAATGTGATAAAACTACGAGACTACAGTGATGTGATATCTTTTCTTCATTAAACTAAGCTTTGAAGTAGAAATATTATTTGGCCCAAGTTAATAATAAGTAACACAATTATTGAGTAATTATAATTATAAAGTTATGTTTGTCAGTAATATGCCAGTACATAGTCGTGATATGCACTCAAACATAAAAATGGAGTATTACTTAGGTAGACAGTCTGATGCCCTGTAGCTTATTATTGTTTTAAGAGAGTGATATTTTCACCGTAATTAATTTACACACAACAGCTCTAAACCTAAAAGTCTAATTGTAAAATTAGTATCACAATTTCAAAAACTTTTAGTGCAACTAGGTGGTGATCGTGGAGAGTTATTAGGTTTTGAAGAGCAATAAATGTTTGGTAGATTTACAAGGCTTTAAAGACAAAAATTTTCTGGAACGTGTGGTTGTTACATTCACTTACATAACATGCACAGGGTGTCTCATTAGATTTTAATAGAAACCTGATGATTTCAGTTGATTTAAACATTAGTGTAATAGATATAAAGATTTAAAAAATAAAAAGTTATTAAAATGGGCTCGCAACGGTGAAATTCTTGACATTATGGCGTATGCTAACTTTAGGCCAATTTATCAGTTTTATTCTGAAGACTGTAATTTTGGTTACCAAAACGCCAAGAAGGATGTTCGTTCCAGCCCTTAATGGAAGATATATGTTATTCTCAGTCAGTATTAAATGAGAATAGTGTGGATCTCGACCCTTGTTTGTGCGTGAAGCGATATTTTTAATGAACTAAAAGACAAAATGCACAATATCTCTCAAACATATAGAACTTGTTAACTCTAGTACAGTATTTTCCATATGTTATAATGGGGTACCCTGTGCCACTTTTGTACCTTAGGAATGGAAAAAAAAGGTTGTTATATAAATATATTAATAACAGTAGTAATGTAAAGATTGGGACTTGCTACATATATCTTTGCTTATAATTATAATGTATTAATGCTAGAGGGGAAAACTGTTGAAGTTGTGCCTAATACCTGTGAGTTACAAGTCTAAAATTAGATATCCTATCTAAATACTTACCTACATGAAGATCCTTACATCATTACATTTTAAATTTTAAAATCAACAAATTTGTTTACGTCTTCTAATACTGTCTCATCAGATATAATATTTCTTTAATAATTATTTAATCACCGACACGTTATGTTTACCTACGAGTAAAAGTCACTTCAGTAACACCCTTTATTATACTTCTGATACTCTATCGCATAAATTAATCATTTTCGTTGATCTACTATCACCCTTTATCTTAATTTTCAATCTACGGCACGATATTTTCCTGAAGGATGAAGTCCAATTGATTACAACAGGAGAGTTTTCCGAAGACTCAGTATCGTTTAATGTTCAGCTTAAAAATACTCAACGATGCTTATTCAGAACAATATTAAATGAACTACATCTACGCAAAAGTAACTTATTGTTACGAGGTTAGATGAACGAGAGGGTTGATCAAAAAAGCTTTAAATTAACAGTCCTTTATTTGATGCATGTTATGCGGAAGATTATGTTTAGATCTGCAACAGGAGTCATGCTTAAACATTTACTGGACCTGTTTAAACAAGTTGGGGGTTATGGCTAGAAGACATACCTTGACATGCAATAATGCATACAATCAGAACTTAGTGCGCGATATCACAGGATGATTTTCGGGTAAGTTCCGGCTTATATTTGATCCACCCTCAAACGTTTATTTATACTTAAGCTCAATCGCACGAATCGGTGTTATTTCAAACAAAATTATTTCACACAAAATCCATTCCATTCGTGACTATTATTTAGTCGTCCCACGTGGGAAAGGCAGTCGGATCACTCACAAACAAACCACTCCCTGCTGAGGTAGTGGTGCTCTGATTAGGGGTTGCTTTGTTGATAACCGACCTGGAAGATCAACCATGATTATCTGCCTTTATTTCACGGTTAATTGCACCCCTTACCTGGTATTATTTGTCTCTACATTGTATTGCTGTTCCACTTGATACTGGGGCTTGCCCCAATTATTGGACTGCGCCCAAGACGGAGTGTGATCCCAGGACATATTTGGGTTCCAGTTATACGTGGACTGTTGGTCTTGGCTAGAATGTATGTTCCCTAATGGTATAACTGCTATACCCTTGTGAAAGTTACACTTACAAGATATTTTGGTC
The DNA here is from genome assembly GCF_040115645.1 of Euwallacea fornicatus. Lineage (NCBI taxonomy): Eukaryota > Metazoa > Arthropoda > Insecta > Coleoptera > Curculionidae > Euwallacea > Euwallacea fornicatus. The sequence goes on from NC_089551.1 coordinate 4,160,977, forward strand.
GGCCCTGTAAGGCGAGGGATTGTTAAAACTATTGCCTTTTTCGTGGTCCGTTATGGTCAATTCAATATTTCCATCAGCATCCGGCTTTTCTTCGAGAATGCTGTTCTTGATCCCGTAGTAAAAATACATGATGAGTCCTAAGGTCATCCAAATAGTAAATCTGACTAGTGTCAGTTTGGATAACTTTAAGATCAAATAGATGTTGACTGTGATGGCGATGGCCGGCACGAATGGCAGTCCCGGGGTCATGAACAAAATCGTATTCCTGTGGTATTATTTCTTCAGACATAAAACTTTATATTAAAAAAAAAAACAACAAGCCTGTTTTGAGGTTTCCTAGAAATTACTAAAAGCAAAGCCAAGATTGCCAGGAAAAACAGCCAGAGGAATAAGGTGGTTGCAGTGCTCATATCGTCCATTCCATTCACCACGATGAGGTCGAAAATTATGATAAGAATATAGAGGATTCCCACCATTTTCATGACGAACATCCCCGACTCCTCGGTGGCAGGTCCGGTATCCACCCAAGGAAAGATGGCCGGGCACAAATAAGTGGCCGCCTGCAATCTTCTTCCAATATAGCCTAAACTAGGCCCCACAGTGGAACCCACTACTCCTCCAGTGCTTGTAGCACTTCCAGCCCCATGCAAAGTTCCGTAGAACTTATTTTCTGTCCTGTCAGATACTAGGAACTGGTCGTCCCTCATGGAATATTCCTCCTCTTGCTCATCGGCTCCGAAGGTATCGTCGCTATCTGGGGAACTGGAAAGAGTCGATCTTTTTACCCAGATGGTCAGGGAAGAAACGTGAAAGGACCTCACCTGCGGGTCACTCTTCGAACCATCACTCTTTGGGTTGGTTGTGTCGGGAGGGGCGACGGTGAGGGTGTTGGGCCGAGGGGAATGTCTAAGCTGGAGTCTATGGCCTGCTTGAGGGCTTCTGGAGCTAATTGATTACGATACAATCCTGTAAAACATTTTTACTTGAAATAAAGTGTAGTTGTTAAACTTCAAGTTCGATTTTGGTCTACGAAGAATATTGGAAAAGGTACTGAGTAAGGAAAATACATTGGTCTGGGACACTGGCAAAAAATTGGTTCACACTCTCCATATTAATTCTGTTGTCTTCATAACAAGCCTGCAGGTGGTCTAGAGTGCAATTGTATTGCTCTACAATTATCATTTTAGTGTCGATAGTGCAGTTATTTTAATCGCTTTTTTAATTGCAAGTCTTAATATATCCCTATTGCAATGAAGCAATATGAAAAGCAAAATAAATCAAAAACCTAACATGTATAATATTATATATTTCCCAAAATCTGTCGTAGAACAAGGTGATATTTCAGTATCAGCAGTAAAGCGGTTATAATGTGCCGAACAGCAGAGAAAAAATTGGCAGTAAAAAAATTCCCTAATTTAAGAAGATTTAAAATCGATAACTAGGGAGGGACTTAGGTCAAGAAGAGAGAGTACCAATATGTCCCCAAAGGGCGTGACAAAGTACGCGTAGAGGAAGTGGTTCGGGGTGATGGAGGCGGAGCAATCACAAGTGACCTATAGAAACAAACGCTAATTTCCTTACTAGTAGCAGTAGTTAACACAGTTATTATACAGGGTGAGTCGGGAGGATCGTGCCAAATTTCAGAAGCGTGTTGTACATGAAAAATAAATGTAAAAAAACTTAAATGTTGTTATCCAATTTTCGTTTGTTTACAAGTTATAGCGTAAATAAAATGTTTTAACTAGGATTCTATTTACCATAAACGTACCTTTCCTGGACGTTGGATTGGTCGTGGTGGCCCTATTAGTTGGCCTCCAAGGTCTCCAGACCTCACACCACTAGACTATTGTTTGTGGGGTTGGTTTAAAACTGAAGTGTACAGAGTAAAAGTGGACACTCAAGATGCACTAATTCAAAGCATTAGAAATGCTGCAGCTGCTATTAAAGAAGGACATGAAACAATCAGGAGCGCAACGAATGCTCTTCATAGACAAAGCCGAAAATGTTTAGAAGTTAATGGCAATATTTTTGAACATTTACTATGATATTCAAACGTTAATTTATGGAATTTCTTTTGAAATTTATAAATTTTTTAAATTTTATGTTTTAATTTTATTTACGCTATAATTTGTAGACAAACGAAAATCGAATAACAACATTTGAGTTTTTTTACATTTATTTTTCATGTAAAACACGCTCTTGAAGTTTGGCACGATCCTCCCGACTCACCCTGTATAAAAAAAAACAAATGTCACACCACACAGATTTTTGATGTGTACCAATAATCACTGTACAATAATCATTTATGCGTGTAATTATCGCTTATGCGCACAATCGCTGTTGTAATTTTTCGATATCTAATTGCCAAATCACTAACTTAACGCATAGGCGATAAGTATTCACTATAATTCGGTGGTGATTTTATTATTTAATTTAACAATAAGTTTAACAGACGAATGAAATTGTCTGAGTAACCTGACTTTTACCTGCAGTTCCATTTGGACTTTGCTGCATACCATCTTTGACAGGAGATCCCCTGAGTGGGGTGCGAAGACTCTGTGGAAGCAGTTCTACCAAATTGGTGGAGTGAGGTTGGTACCGCAAAATCAGCACACAGGTGGATACTAAGGTATAAGCTAGCAGTGTGCCTGCAATAATTTTTTGCCAATGTTTGATCTTTATCTAGTTATACAGGATGTCCCAGTGAAGAGTATTTAGTCTGAATATCTTTTCTGTTTTTTTGATTAAAAAGAAAACCGCTAAAACATGTCAACTTTGACAGGAAGATGGACATCATTTGGTGGAAAAGTTGTTTTCGACGTGTTATTCCTTTACCCCTGGAAACCACTCCTTTGAAGTTTTCAAATAGGAAGAGGAACTGTTTTATACCTTCTTGGAAAGATAATTTATTCTTTACAGGGTCAAACTATTATTTTTTATTTTCTCATGCCGGTGTCGTACAAATTGAACAAAAACCAAATTACTTGTTTTTAACCATTTTTAAAGATATTTTATTTATTTTATCGAAAAAAAATTTTTAATTGACATTGACCTTTGAGCACATCTAGAGCCGATCCTCCATACGTTGTCGCTTATTATCTGACTTTTCGAGTGTTATTGACCTGCACTCTTTGACCATTCGGGCACGTACCTCCTCGAGGGAATCAGATTGTGTGTCATAGATATTGGTCTTCAAATTTCTCCATAAAAAAAACCTGGAGACTAAGGTCAGGGGATCTCGCAGTCCACTACACTGGATCTCTTCTGCCAATCCATCTTCCAGGGAATTTTGATTTGATTTTAACCGTGAATGTTATTGTAATAAATGTCGAGAGTGTACGCTTCGCAGTCGAAACTCTCGACTTCACAAATGCATTAATAACAATGATATATCTAGCATTTCATTTAAAATTGATAAACTATAATTTTTCTGGAGGAAAAATTTATTGACATTTTCCTCTATGCTTCATTAAAATGGTTTACACGTTACAAGAGAAAATCGGAATTATGAGTATGTATCACAAAAATAATAATTCCGGAAGAATGGCAGCTCGTGTCTTCAATTTAAATTATCTCGACAAAATGGCGTGCCAAACTTAATTCTCTAAGTTCCTAATGAAATTCAATGAGCCAGGTTTCGTCCAAAATAAAAAAAAACACGAATTTGACCGCTCAATGAGAGGTGACGAATTCTAAATCGCGGTTCTGAGATATGCTCAAACGGACAACAGAATGTGTGTACGAAAAATTTCTGAAAAATTATGCGTATTAAAAAGTACTTCTCATGAAATTTTACAAGAACTAAAATTCCATCCCAATGCAATAAAACTAGTAAAAGAATGAAATGAGGATAAATTTCAATCGTCAATTTGGATTTTTGCGAATCCTTTAGTAAAATGTTACATTTAAAGAGATATTTTTCGTATAATGCAACATTTTTTGATGAGTGTTCGGTCTATTTAAATGGTGTAATTAACAGACGTAACGGTCATTACTGGAATGACGGCAATCCTCATTTGTTCCGAGAGATCCATATTCAACAACTTCAAAATTAAACGTTTGAACAGGAATTTTTAATGGTCACATTACTGGACCATTTTCCATTTCTGGGCACTGAAATGGAGAAAACAATCCGCAACTTCTACAAGACACAATATCTGCCAAGATATCTGGAATATTTGAGCTAGATCCTCGTCTTTTAAAATAAGAATTAGTGTTTCAATAGGATAGAGCGCCTCTACACTACATGGCTGCTGTTTGACAATTTCTAGAAGATAATTTTCTGAAAAATAGATTAGTAGAAGAGTCCAGAGGAGTAGCCCGGGAAATCTCCTGACTTTAGTTCCCAGGATTTTTTCTTATGGGAACATTTTAAGATGAAAATCTATGACAGACACTCTGATTTTTTCGAGGTCTTACGTGCTCGAATCGTCGAAGAGTGCAGATCAATATCACAAGAAATCAAATATCAGTAAAAATGGTTAAAATCAAGTTATTTGATTTTTGTTTAATTTCTGGAAGACCCACATAGAGAAATACAAAATAAATACTTGACCGTGCAGAGAATAAAATTATCTTACAAACGAGATATAACACAACCCCTCTTCCAATTTGAAAATTTCAAAGGGGAGGTTTCTAGTGGTAGAAGGATGACATTTTCAAACTACTATTTCACCAAATGGTGTCTTCCTTCCTATTAATCAAAGTTAACGGGTTTGACGGTTTTTTGTTAACAAAAGACAGAAAAGAAATTTAGAGTGGACACTTTCCCTGGGACATCCTATATAAAATTTGGAAGCCTTACCTATAGACATCATCTCGACAAGAATTTCCAGACGTATGAAAAGGGCGGCTACGGAAGCGGCTAATCCACTGCAAAACGTGGCGAGGCCTGGAGTTCCTGTGCTGGGCCACACTTGGGAAAACGTCCTAAGATACCATTGTCCAGTGTAACATCACAGACCTATTGTATTTACGGAAAGATATATACTTAAAAATCAACCCATCCTGAGCCATGGCGTAAATGATCCTGGGCATGGGAAACATGGATCCGAACATGGAGACGGTTAGGCCAGCCAGGGCTCCCACGGCTACAAAGTATTTACATCGGAATGCCCCCACTTGACCGAACATCCCCACCAAGGCAGAATCCTCATCGACATCCGTGTACGGCACTAGAAAAAAAGGATTTTGAATTTTTAATAAATAACAATAAAATAATCAACCAGCGCCCAGACAGTAGCCACATTAGATCCAAGGAAGAAAAGCGCGCACTTTTCGTCTCACCTATTAAAGTAAGCATCATGGAGGTGGTAACGTAAGCTGTTAGGATGATCCCCAGGCTGCATATTATTGCCAGAGGAATGGACTTTTTCGGCGTTGCTGCCTCTTCGCCGGTGGTGGCTATTATGTCGAATCCTATGAAGGCGTAGAAGCATGTGGCCGCCCCAGTGAACACCCCGGGCCAGCCTTTGGCCAAGAAGCCGTCATGCTTGGTCCAATTGTCCGTGTTTATATAAAACATTCCAGCACCCATAATAAACATCCACACAGCGAAGTTGATTGCATTTAGAATATTGTTGAAGATCAGTGACTTTTTGACGCCGGCGGCCAGCACCAGCGTCATCAGGAGCGTGATCAGGAAGGCCAGGTAGTCCGGATCTCTGCCTAAGTTGTCTGTTAGTCGAAAAGTGTGACAAAGACAGAAATACTAACCGATGAATTCCCCGAATCTCGTGTGGAAAGCAGTGGTGATGGCACCGTTGGCGAGGGCGTCGAAGCAGGCGCTTAGGGCGCAAGCGCACGCGCTGGTACCGATTAAGTACTCCAGTATCATGTTCCAACCGATCACGAAAGCGACGAACTCCCCTACCGTCACGTAGGAGTACATGTAGGCTGAACCTGTGGTGTGAGGCACTCGAACTCCAAACTCAGCATAACAAGCCCCTGTAGAATTAAGTTTGTTTCACAAGGTCAAGTTTCAGTTTAATGACCGAATAGTATACCGGGTGTCTCCCTTCGCAGCTCTTCAAATTGAGCTCAAGGAACGGACACCTTATATATCATAGCAATGTACAAGGGGTCTCTGAACAGAGTGCCATAAATTCAACTACACATTCTAAGACCCAAAATATCACAAAAACTTCATGTAAACTTATAGAGACAGGCCTTTTGTTTTCGATATACAGGGTGTGAAAGGTTTGTTCCTAAGGATGGTTTTTAATTAATATTTTCGAAAGGTTTCGAGATAAAGTAATAAAATGTAGTACTTTATTATAACTTCTCGTGCTCTTTTTGAGTATCTAACATAGAGACTCGGAAGGGAAGATTTAAAATTCGTTTTGATTCATTTTCTTTAACAATAATTGCAATTAAACACTGTTCCGGTGACAAAGAATAACCACCAGATTTTATTAATAAAAGTTATCATATACGGAAATTCCAAAAATATTTCTTTATTCCATTTTTTGTCGGGTTTAGCCAGCTGGGTTAGAAATCTGGTGTTTATTTAATAAAATTTACAAATTTATTAAATCTCAATTTTCTCGAAAATGGTTGGAAACTTCGACCTTCAATAATAGTACCAGTTTTATGTGAAAATCTTAAAGTTTAATATTTTTTCTATAAAATGGTCAATAAATTGAATTGCAAAAAAGTGAAGGTGCTTTTTAAGCACTACCCACCCATATTATCTGCTTGTGGAAAAAAGTGGCAATTCCTTCATAGAGGTTATAATCGAGCGCAAAAAGTTATACTAAAGTATATACTATATATATATATTCTTTTTTCGAGATAAATTAATGAAATACATTATATAGTTATATTTCTCGAAACATTTCGAAAACATTAATAAAATCCACTCTTAGAAACCAACCTTTCGCACTTTGTCTATAGAAAGTGAAACTTTTCTTGATATGCAGGCTGTTATTTCAGTACGTGGCCAGGTCCAAAAGTTGATTCTTTGCATGATTTTAAGATAAAAAGTTTATATAAACGTAGGCCCGGCAATGCTTTGTTTTCAAGATACAGGGTGTCAAAGTTTTTTTTTAATCGTTACATATAAAAAAGAAATTAATAGCAAGAAGCAAACTAACATTTTTGTAAACCTTGATGACAGTTTTTAATGTAGTGCAAAAGAATCTTTTAAGCTAGACATTGTTTGTCTCCTTTTGCCAATGGCGTACACAAGGGTAACGCTGGAAATTTAAGAAAAATCAAACAAGAAAAACGCTTTATTAAAACTACACATAAACAAATGGTAGGAAATTTTGTGGTAGAAAAACATTAAAAAATAAGTTGCACGAAACTTACAATAAATGCTGAAAATGTCCTTCAACTTCAATTCAGGTATTTCATACAAGCATTAGCTCGTTTTAACATCAATTGTCGAACACGTTGAAATTTTCTCAACGTATATTTTATCTGATGACATGTATCCCGTATACGTCGGATTAATTCTTCTTCAGTTTTGGTTGAAGTTCCATAAACGAATTACTTTACATGTCCTCAAAGGAAAAAATCTAACGGATTCAAATCCGACGACCTAGATGGCAATTACTGTTTAATGCGAAAAAATTATAAAAGTTTTTTGAAAATCGGTGGAACAGAAATAACAATAATAACTATAAATAAAACTGCAAAATTTAAATAAAATCGGCCGAAGAATTATTAAGATTTTTAGAAAAAAACAATTTTTTAAGAAAAGTTTGACAATCAGTATCTTGAGAACGATGGATTACCCTACTTACTTTTATCTAAACTTTTCGTCTTTGAATAATCAAAGAATCACCCTTCAAAGTTTGGTCACCTACTTAAATAAGACTTTGCACGTTTATATTTCTTTTTAAGCCTTACTTCCGTGTATTATCTGTCACTGGAAAAATGTAGCAACCATTTTATTATCAAAATTTCATCTTTAATCAATCAAATTTATCTCAAAATGTTTTGATAATATTAATTGAAAAAACATCATCAAGAACTAATCTTCGTCATTTTTCATTAGATTTTTGGATCTAAAATATTTGATTGAATTTATGATTTTATGTTCAGAAACACTATCTACAGCGTGTTCACGTGAAAAGTCCTATCTCTTTCTAACTTTTTAATATATTGAAACAGAAAAAAATATTCTAACGGAAAGTACTTGAAAGTTCATGTAGTTTTTCAAAATAGTCAACAGTTTTATACAAGATGTTTAATAAAAGTGTGCCAACCTAATATTGCATTTTTTAAACAATTATGCTTGGTTTTCTTTGACATGTTTTAATTTTGCGTTTTATTGCGAATTCAACGATATACAAGGTGTTCCATTTAAAGCTGTGGTTGAAGATTACTCAAAAATGGTACGTTGTATGAAAACAAGTTTCAAATAAAAGTTATCCCGTAAAGATTCGTGGACATGTCATGAAAATAGTGGCTTAAACAAAATGTCATTTTAAGGGCAATTTTTTTTAAATGGCAACCCCGTATTTTCGTACAGATCCTTATAGATCTTCAAAAAATTAATGTTTTTTATTTGAACATTTTTTTTATATACGTTTTGCTACAGAGTTATATTTGATTTTTGTCCAATTTTTGGGATAGTCGATATTATTGCATTTATTTTTTCTAGAAAAGTTTTTCAATGCCTATTCTGTTTAAAACTCATAACAATTCTTCTATATGTTAAAAAAATATATTTATACGAAAAAAAAATTAATTTGTCAGATTAATTTAAAATCCTGAGTTGAGAAACTTATGGAAGCAAATGTTTAAAAAAATTGTTTACTCTGCACAACATTTTCCCCTCTATCAATTGACATGCATTTTCAATTCCCATTTTCATGTTATCTGCAGTTGTTGGTACTTTTACATAAACCCTATACTTTAAAAAATTCCAGAGAAAGAAATCTGCTGAGGTCGGATCTGGCGATCCAGGAGGTCAGTTCACTGGAACATCCCGTTCAATCCATCGATCTGGTTACATTTCATTCAGAACCTTACAATCCATTCTACAAAAATGGGCTGGACAGTCGTCATGCTGATACCATGTCATCTGTTTAATCGCTAGAGGAACGTTTTCCAACAATTCCGGAATATTATTACGCAAGACATTTTGGCACACTTCTCCATTTAAGTTCGAAATTTTTAATGACACTGTTAAAAGTCGTCCAACAGGGAACTCTCATCCGGAAATCTTTCAACGTAAAGCTCTACTGTCCGAATAACATTTCTTCCAGCTTCTCCATAAATAAAAACCATTTTAAATTTTTTATCCAAAGTGCAACGATCCATTTCAATGACTAAATTTTGAAATGAAGGGAATAATTTTTGAATAATTTCACAAAACACATTTAAATTGATTGTTAAAAAAAGAATATCGATTTCCTGTAGACCTTGTTATAATGTAGACCTTAGCAAGAGGAAATTTAAGACTTTTTTTTTCATAGAAATATATATATTTTTTTTGATTAGATAGAAGGATTGTTATGAGTTTTAAACAGAATAATGCATTGCAAACATTTTCTAGAAAAAAAATACAATAATTTCGACTATTTCCAAAAATTAAACAAAAATTAGGGACAACTCTGCAGCAAAACGTGTAATTAAAAAATTGTTCGAATAAAATATAATCATTTTTTGAAAGTTCACGAAGATCTGTGAAAAATACAGGGTTGCCGTTTGAAAAAAAATTGCCCTTTAAATGACCTTAAAATCACGTGTTGGCTGAAAGTCACTATCTTCATTATATATACTTCTCTTTCCACAACTTTTTTTGAAACCTTTTTTTGACACAACGTAATGTTTTTGAATAATCTTCAAACACAACTTTAATGATACACTCTGTATATCGTTGCATTCGTAATGAAACGCAGGATTTAAATGTGTAAAACAAAGTAATGCTTAATTGTTCGAAACATGCAATATTGGGTTGGCACACATTTATCAAACACTTCGTATAAAACTGTTGACTATTTTGAAAAACTACAAAACTGTCAAGCACTTTTTGTGAAAATGTTTTTTTCTATTTCAGTGTATTGAAAAGTTAAAGGGGGAGGTGGGACTTTTCGCGTGGACATCCTGTACATTATAGAGGAAGAGTGAAAGCGACGGTCCCTAAGGGAGGTTTTGTTCAGGAAGTGTGTCGTCAACTCGTTCTCGTAGTTGTCTGTTTTCCAATGGGACTTTGATGATATCAAGTAAGTTTTTTAGCAATTGTAATTTCTACAATTTCCAAATTAGACCACTGTGCCAAACGGTGTCAAGTGCCTTTTTATTCTCGATTTTGCCGCTTGGATGTGTTTTAGTGCATATCGTTCGTCAAAACAAAGCGTGGGACTTCCCCGCTCGTGTCTCTGGAATTGCGCCGTTTATAATACAATCATTTGGTTTCGGTTTCTAGAGCTAAGCTCTTCAGAGCTTTATTTATTTAATTTTTCATTTTGTCTTTACCCGGTGCAGTGTTTTTGATAAGAGCTAGTGCGTCATCGTGTTCGTCTCGTATCGTGAACTGCTGGAAACAGCGAAAGCAGCAACGTTTATAACTTTAGCGTGCTATCGAATGATAAAAGTGAAGCTAAATAAGCAACGAAACACAATTGACTTTCACGAGTTCTATCGGAGCTGCTCTGATCTGACTAGGCCATAGCGCCGCGCTTGAGTGAACTTTCTATCGTAAATATATGTTCGGTGGTTTATCTTTGTATTACCGTCATGCATCGGTGACACCTAACTTGCCGACTGGGATCAGAAGTGGCTTTTTCTTAAATTGAGGTACGATCGATTTTTAAAATAGGTAGGATTGTCTCACCTCTACTAACTACTTACTAGATGCTCCAACTAAATCCTCTCCCCTCAGACACTTTTATTATTTAAATAATGCTCTGAAAATGTAATTTATTCGCTAAAACCACTCTTTGTCTTAACATAGCGAATTTATAATGGGGTATATCGTTTTATGAGCATAGCGTAAAAAGGAATTATTAAGGGTAATGGGATACAAAGCAATTTACAATCTTTACGGAAAATTTAACTCGAAATTACATTAAAACAGTCCATTTACTCCTCATCAGGTAATATAGTAGAAGTAAATAAAGTCTAAGCTGGGATGATATTTTCCACCTGCCAGGCGAGTTTTGCTAACTTCTTCGAGAATAACTAAGTGCTAAAATTAATTACGACTGCAGAGACAGAATAGACCATCTCGGAGAGTCATAGAAATCCGCCTGACTATACTGGACGTTTCTCAAGTACGGTGCGTAGCTTCAGACCACAATTTCTTAGACTGTTTAAAGAAAACATGTTCTTATAAACGTGTGGCTAGAAGTGTTTTAACTCCGACATACTGGATGTAGAAATTAAAAAATAAACAGGGTGTTTCAGAACTATAGAATCAAACTTCTGGGGATTGCCCAGTGCAGGAATAGAAGACATCTGAGTGTGTCGACCCGTGTTCGCGAACGTTTCCTCAAGGAGGTACGGCTTTATGATCTTTTAAAACAGTTATGTGCAAAAATGTTTTTATCGAGTTTTAGTCAGTTTTAATTTATTTGTAAAAAATAACACTACAGTAATAATTCAAAATGTCGTCCTTGAACTTCGTTGCACCTATTTAAACAGCGTACTTGGTTTTTATGAAATTAGCCAAAAAATTGACAATTATTTTAAACTTTATATGCCGCAGTGATTCGTGCACCAAGGTCTTGCTCTATTTCCATTGGTGTTTCATAAACCAGAGACTCTACATGTCCACACAGAAAGAAATCTGAAGGTATTAGATCGGGCGATCTAGGGGGTCACGGAAATGGATCACTTCTGACGATAAAAAAGTTGTCGGGCTTGAACAGAAAAGTGTGCAGGCATATCATCACGTCACAGTCACATTTGACGTCCAACGTTTAATGGGACGTTTTAAAAAATTCCGGTTTGAAAATGAATAAAATGACTCAATAGAATGAATTTTTGCATATAACTGTTTTAAAGCATCAGAGGTGCTAGCGCTTTAGGGAGACATTGGCAGAGACGGATTCATGCTCAGAATCCCTAGAAGTTTGATCTGATTGTTCTGAAACATCCTGCATATAATTTTTTAAAATAGATTTGAATCGATTAATGCCAGATTCTTAAAATTTTGCAGTTATTGTATGTTGGTAAAGAGCTATATTTTTAGTATAAAGTCAATATTTAACTGCCAGTGACGCAGTTAGGGTGGGTCAGTCGACGTTTTCCTCATAAAATGTATTACGCCAATGCATTTTTTAACATTTTTATTATTTTCGGACGTTCTTAATACTTCGCTTAATATTTTACAACAAAAAAGGCTCTTTGATTTTCTTGCCTAATAATAAACTATTTTGTTTTTAAATGACCGACAACAACACACAACGACTATAGAGATAAGTAGTTTCGACACAAAATTAAAGCATGTCATTTCCCTGAAAAAAAGGTTAATATCAGGCAAAAAAAAATGAAGACAACTTTTTTGTTATAAAATATTAGAACAGTCCAAAAATAATAAAAATGTTCAAAAATGCATTGGCGTAGTACATTTTATGAGAAAAACGCCGACCGACCCACCCTTAACTGCGTCATTAGGAGCAGATAAATATCGACTTTATGCTAAAAATGCAGTACTTTATCAACGAACAATAACAACAAAATTTTAGAAACCTCGCATTGACAGTTCCAAATACAATAATATAATTTTTAAAATTAGTGTCACTCTGTATCTCGGAATCTAAACGTGTTCAGCCACATGTTGATAAGAACTTTTTTTTCATAACATAAGAAATTATGTCCTGAAGAGATAAATTTTACTAAGGAAACATAGTTTATACAGGGTGGTCCAAATTCGAGTCGTATCAATCGGATCTTGGAAACTATAAGAGATGCCAGGTTGCTTAATAGGGGCTAAGTTGCACAGTTTAGTTCCCAAGAAAAGGCCACTTCGAACTGGAGGAAATTCCGAATACTTTTGGAAATACATAGAAAAAACAAAAATTTTGCTATATTATTTTAATTTTTTCCTTGCTTTTTTTGAAGAAATGTATTGCAAAACAAATACCACTTCTTTGTTATCACTTTTTCGGCGCTACAAGATGGCGTTGTGAAATTTCAAATCCGACATTTCGTTTTTGAACCTCCATTACCAATTTCATTTTTTTAAATACGGGCCTGGATTTTTTTGTCTTGTCTTTTATTCCCTTTTGGCTTTTAAAGAGCAATGACGCCTAACAACTACCATAAACAGTAGTATATATGACAAAAATACTCTCTTAAAAACTGCACATTTTTATCATTCTCAGACATACCGTTTTTAGCATAAATTTGTCTTAGTTGCAGTTTCTTCTGCTCGTGTAATAAATGTTTTCAATCAATTTTCATATATGAAATAAATAAGATAAATAATTTTTTATAAAATACAATTGGATAGGACTTATGGCTATTAACAAAAAACTCATATTTGAATAGGCAAGTCGCTATGAATTCAGTTCGTTCTACTTTTTTTAAAATAAATAAACAATTTTTAAACTGTCGTTTTTTAAAATCTATTCAGTAAATTATAGAGTTAATAATAATTGTTACTAAAGTAACATAAAATGTTCTCAACACTTGAAAACCTTGATATGATAATAATTTTTTAGTAGTAATGGAAATGTTCAATTATCTTCTGAGCGCTATTTGCAAGAATCAAAAACTTTAAAAGTGGTATTAAAAATTAATTAAATTACGTGGCTTATTAAATTATTTAAAAAGGAATGATAAAAATTCAGAAGCTCATTTTCGGTAAATAAATGCAAATTAATATGCCAAAGTGTCACAAAAATGTGGTAATAATGAAGTGACATTTATTTTGAAATCTCTTTAAATAAATTCACGAGAAAATAAAAAATCATATGGAAAAATGTCGGTTTTTTCTATGCCTCGCCAGAGGTATTCGGAACCATTCCGAATTCAAAGTGGCATTGTCTTGGAACCTGAATTGCCCAACGATGTCGCAATTTAATCTACCTGGTATCTTTTATAGTTTCGTAGATCCCATTGATACGCTTCGAATTTGGACCACCCTGTACAATGTCGCAAATCAATTACTGACAAAAGAGATCATCTTTGAGTGGCTGTATCTCGGAAATGCCGTGTAATAGCTAAAATTCATAAATTAAGGAGGATTTAAACAACCGTTTCCTCTAGAATCGTTGTCGAAGAATTGCCTTAAATTAATTTTCCTAAAGACGTACGAGGCGAAGAAAGATGCACTGCGGCGATTATTCAGTTTTAGGAAAATATACAGAGAGTAAATAAAAATTGTTAATAAATTCTAACAGTTCATTGTAAAATTAGTAATGTAGAGTGATGCTTAGTAAAACATGCATATTCTACAAGGATAATCCTAGAAATACACGACCTGACATATAGATGGCGATTTTTTTGTTAAAAATTTGCCTCTATTACATAAACATAACTTTAAATAACTCATGTCTAAAATTTGAACGTGCTATGTTGATTTGCTTTTGTTTTTAAGACGACAACGCTCCTGTCAAAACTTTCGTCCTCACGATGGCCAAAATCAATCAACTTGGTTTCCAATTTTACCTTCGTCCACCCTACTCGCCAGATTTAACCCCCTCAGATTATTTTCTATTTCCAAACTTGCTGGGTGGAAAGAAACTTGCAAAAAATGAAGAGACGGAGTCCGAGGTTAATGCCTATGTTGGAACATTTGAAGCTTCTTACTATAAACAGTGTGTCTATAGAACATCTCTGGGAAAAGTATGTCAATCTTAAAGGAGACTATGTTGAAAAATAACGAGATATTTTGCAATTTTCTTTTTGTTTAAGGATTATATCGTCTACTTTTGGGACTATCCTCGTATGTTGTACGAGGATGGCAAAAAAATTGCTGAGAAACTGCTTAATTTCGTCTTAATTATGGTGTCACTACGGGTGCATTAATTTCAGTACTCATTATATTTCATAGCAACTATAATGAACTTTTGCAATAATGTAAGTGCATGCGTCCTGAAAATCATTAACTGCTGGGAAACTTGGGGAGGCTGTTTTCTCAACTTCCGTTGTAAACGTTATTAAATCGTCTGGACTGGAACAGTGAATTTGGGGTATCGAAGTACCAGAAAATTTAATTATTTTTCAAAAGTGGAAGAAGGGCCACTTCCACCAAGCCGCAAATCGTCTTACTAATTAATTGCTTTTATCCGCAAGTCGAAAATACTCGAGAAACGAGGGACTTTTAAATCTTTTTTTGGACATTTCTTACCTTCATATTTTGCCAAGTGAAAATCGCTTCGTTACAAAAAAAAGACAATAAATCTTATGGCTGTCAAAGAACATTATTGCCGTTTTACATGAGATGGTTCTTGAAAAATGGGCCTATAATGAATACAAAAAGCACTAAAACGATTATGGTATGTTTTAGTGGTGCCCTAATTTTATCCAGGAATTTTGTGTACAGAATAGTCCCTAAATTCTGATACTTAAAAAACTGACTCTCTGGATTGTTCCAGGAGAAAAATGTTATATAACCGCAAGTTCTGAAATGAGTGGTTTGCGAGATACAGAGCCTTAAATATTAAGAAAAAGTAAAAAAAAATGTCTTCGTATTTTCAAAATAGTGCAAGATATTTTATTCAATCTCGATATATCTACACAGTAGTCCAAACAGTACATTTCCCTTCTATATAAAAAAAAATGTTATAACCATAAACGTTCGTACGCGTTACTATGTCGATCCTCATAGGGGAAAGGGCGGGTACGCCATTGGTAGTTTTCAAGTTCGAAACATTATAACAGTTGTTAAAAATAGCCATCATGTGTCATAATACATGCATCCATTTTTTTCTCATGAACTTTCGAATTCCCTCAAAAATTTCAGGTGTATGGAGAATTACCTTGTACGACTCCACTATACGACTTATCAACGAAACGACTTATTGTATTAAAAAAAAACAAGAGACATTTTTAATGTATTTTGAATTGGTTATTTAAAAAAAAAGTATATAATTTGGAAAATACCAGAGGTGTACTCCCCTTCCCCTATAAGAATTAATATGGAAACCCCTACGCAAGTCTATGGTTATAGCATTTCAATTGATTTCAATAAAATATCTTGCGCCATTTTAAAAATTCCTAGAAAAATGTTTTATTTTTCTCAATATTTGACACCCTGTATCTCGGAAAGGAATTATTTTAGAACTTACACTTATATAGGGTGTTCCTTAATTGAGGATAAAAAATGAAATCGGTGAATCATGAGCTCATTTTACATTAAAAGTATGTCCTAAATTGCTTCCATTTTTATTTATAGGATGTTGAAGTTTCATTTATTTTTTCGATCTTCGTTAATTTCTCTATTATTTGTGCAAGCTTTTTCTTTTTAGATTAGAGTTTTATACGAATGGCGGTTGGGATGGATTTTAATTAAGGGATGATTGGAGTTTTTCTTTCTCAATCTGTGGAAATAACACCTGCCTTATTATTTTACCAATTTTACCAAAACAGGACTAGATTGGTTCACGAGTGTGGACACGCGGTGGACGAGGCTTCGATGTCCGCTTCTGAGTCGCCGGAGGCCAAGAGGGAAGAGAAAGATTAGAAGTTCCGAGATATTTTAAATATTAAACTTAGAGGTAACAAAACAGTGTCATACTCTGGCTAGAGAGCCATCAACGGCGTGCTAAACTTCTCTCTGCATTAAAGCGTTACAAATCACACTTTGTCGGAACCGTTGGGGAAGGTGATTAAGACCTTCTTCCTAGTTCCGACAGAGAGAGGATGGGCATTCTATTACACTATACAGCCCTTATTCAGGGATAATGAATGGAAAAACCCGCTAATTGCCGAGAATAGTGCTAACCAGACTGTGATAGACATGGGCGTACCATAAGGGTACATCACCCTCTCGTCAAACACTTAACGAACAACACTAACCTTATCTCTATATGCAGTTTTGCGATTTCAATATCGCGACTTGATTTGCATAGAAAGTGGGGACGTTTTTTCCGACTTCTCCCCGTAATCAGCAATAATGGTGAATTTAAGAATAATGTTTGCAGGCTATATACGGAGTGGTTAAAGAGATTTGACTAACGGACTCCACATTTGTAAAAATGATTAACTCAAAATTGGTAGTAGCAATCATTTTAGCATTACGAACAAACTGAACTAACAAATTATTTAAAATACTCTACAGTGCGTTATTTTTTTCCTGATCCCTCTCAATATTTTACATCAGAATCTTTTTTTGTCACATTTTCAGATTTTATTCATTAACTTATTTTAATTCCTCATGTCTTTTATTAAATGTTCTACCTCTTCAGTGTTTTTTTATCAGGCACAACAATTTACGAGATATTTCTAAAATATCCAATCAAGTTCGCCCTGATTGATCTAGGATGTGATAAAACTGCGAGGTAGTGAATTGATGAAAAATTGTAAATGTTTGTCAAATCGTCAGAAATATATTCGGAATTTTTGATACAGTCCGGCATTCCATGAGAAAAAGAGTAGATTCTTATACTTTGGCAGGAGGACATTTTCAGCAATTACTTTGATAATGATTCAAATCAATAGTTTTAATTTTTGCAAATATGTCTTAAACAATTGTTCCCAATGAAAAACTGAAGATGCAAAAAAGTTAATAACAAACATAAAGGTTTAAATGAAGTTAATGAAGAAAATCTAAAAATGCCATAAAAAAAGTTCTGAAGTCAAATATCGAGAGCGATCGCGAAACAAGTTACGCCCTGTAGATTATTTTAAATAATTGTTAGTTTAGTTTGTTTGTAATGCTAAAATTTTTGTCACTACCAATTTTGAATTAATTATCTTTACACATAACAGAGGAATAATGAAAATCTTAAAAAATGGAACTCCAACATCCTGTGAATCAAAATGGAAGCAATTTAGGACATGCCTTTATATAAATATTTTATCTTAAAATTAGCTCATGATTCACCTATTTCATTTTTTATCATCCAGCCAGAAACATAATACATGAATAACATTTTTTTCGTCTTGATAGGATAGGATAGGAACTTTGAATATTATCACGAGTTTTTTTTTTCATATATGATAAGGGGTACATATAGTACCATTCGTTTCTTACTTAACTCCATAATATATATCACCCTAAACATTGCCAAAAGCGCAGAAAACCACCCTCATAAGGAAAGCTAAACCGTGAAGATAAGAAAATTCACGACCGGCAGTAAAAAATGCCGGCATTTTTCTAGGATAAAAGGAGTGCCCTTATGGTCTACATTATTCTACTGTGGTTACACAATTTTGTGGCCCAGTTCAGACGGGTGATGTTCAAAACCAATTACTCTGCATCTACAGCCTCCAGCTAAATCCTCGCCATACACATACGGAAACGGTGTTTGTAAAGAAAACAAGGAGGAACAGTGGGAAGGTTTTCGCTCGGTAATTGTACCATTCAATATGTTTTCCACCCATTTTACTGGGAAGATTTAATGTATTTCCAATGAGAAAAGCAGCTTCGAGCTTCCGAGCAAACATTTGCTTGTTCGGTTTACTAAAGCTCCGGCAAAATGGCTAAAGAAATATTGTCCTAACGGCTCGACACCCACTTGGCAGCCCGCAAATTTATTATAAAAATCGAAGGCGACCTACCTGAGAATATGCTAGCTACTGCGGCTATAACGAAGCTGATTACTACGCCTGGCCCAGCTACGTTTTTCGCTACCATGCCCGCAACTAAATACATCCCAGTACCTACGCAGCTTCCCACTCCTAGCGATGTTAAATCTAGCGTTGTCAAACATTTCTGAAAAATACATTAGAGAATTATCAAGAGAGTAAAACATGTTTTAAACTGAACAAATTGCCCCGATTTTGGGATTTCACTTTAAATGAGCCTTCGAATTCAAATAAACTCCAAGACGTGTTCGAATCTTGCTTGAAGTAGGGATCGTAAGGGATAAACGGACGCAAAAGCGGCGGAATTATTGCCCGATTTTCAAGGCGAACACTGAATTTGAAAGGTTAAGGTCTAGGATGAGAAGGCTCGTCCATGCAGGAAAAAAGGTATGTCACTGTAATGGAGTTTCCATAATGGACGACTTGAAACGTTGCCGACATGCAGGCTGTCCCGTGTAAGAATGCACTTTATGGGGATCTCGTAAACAGTAAGAGATAGGGAGGCGGTGAAATATCTAGAAAAGTTGTGCAAAATAATGTTTTTAAATTCCGAATGGGTCGTTGGACATTATCATTGCCACTTTTCTGACCAATAAGATGGTGTTTTTGAATTTTCGATCCGACGTTTCGTTTCTTCGAGACCATCATCAATTTTCTTATTTTAAATTGTCAACAAATGTTATTTTGGCTTAGTACATTCTACTTGTCTCTCCGAATCCCACGATACAACACACTTATCGTCTATTAAGTATTTTAGTACAAAAAATCTCATTCTCCGTTGTACAACTTAACACAACTTTCATTCGACCCCGTGAGTGGCTTTGAAAATTACTTGTGGAGATCTGCCACTTAATAAACACACAAACGAAAATCGTTTGAAAATGTTTTTTATGCTCAAATATTCCACCATCGTTCTCCAAACATAAATAACACCGGTTAACAATTTCTTTCGTAACACCGTTTAAGACCTCTGGAATTATTTTCCTCATCGCAAGTCGAACTGCAATCTCCAGTTCATCATTTTGAACAATGATACAAAATATTTCGGTTTTAAGGAATCCCCTGAGGAAAAAGTCCATTGGTGTAATATCGGGAGATCGCGGCGGTCAGTTGATGGGACCCTTATTAAAATTGAACAATTTTTCGACTTTTTGGACAAAACGATTTAATAAATCGTGGTTGTGATATATATATCGTTGAATTCAGAAAACAAGCACAATTTACCGAGCGCAAAATAAAGTTTCTCGGTCATTTAAAAACTTGATGATGGTTTCGATGAAAGGAAACGTGGGATCTAAAATCTGAAAATACCATCTTGTAGAGGAGCAAAACTGGCAGTGACAATGCCAAAACTCATTTTAACATATCTTCGCGATAAATCCGTTTTTCTAAAATAACTTCGGATCCATTCGGAACTTTTCAAATTCGAAAAAATGCTTTTCCCGAACGCAGAGAGGCGCAGCTTTTCTTCAATTTAACCACCTCCCCCTCTCTTGTGGATTACGAGATCCCTGTAGAGTGCATTCTTATACCAGGACAGCGTATATACCGCAGTTTGCGCCATTTTCAGCATCTGGTATGCGATAAAATAAAATGCGGGCGCGCTCGCGTGTAAATTGGCCATTCCCATCAGGTAATGTTCCTTTTTTATTATTTTAGTTTATTTCCGCTATTCATCTTGTGCGAAAGGAACTTCCGGTCGTGGAACCAATTTTACACCTCTAATGAAATACCCATTGTTCATCAGTTTATCGACAAGCAATTAGTTTTCACATTCTGCACATCTACATCTGTATTCCAAATGCATCGCAGACTCTTCTG
The DNA here is from genome assembly GCF_040115645.1 of Euwallacea fornicatus. Lineage (NCBI taxonomy): Eukaryota > Metazoa > Arthropoda > Insecta > Coleoptera > Curculionidae > Euwallacea > Euwallacea fornicatus. The sequence goes on from NC_089551.1 coordinate 4,181,452, forward strand.
TAATTATTTACCCTCAAAGAGTATTCGCCAAAGGGAAAATAGCTGTTCTTGACACGTCAACATAACATTCTGAAACCGCCCTATTCAGTAAGCGTGAATGAGTTCTTTGCGAATTAAACGTGTCCGATTAAACCCTTTGTTTAGGGCTTCTCTCGCAAATTCAGGTAGAAAAGCACTTCATAAAATCAGCTTATTTCTTCTACGGTATTCGCGTTCCTACATTTAATCCTGTTTGCCTCAGAGGAGTAAACTTTCTCGTTAATTTGCCATACAATTTTTTTTTATAAATACATATAACTTCATGTTGTGGTATTGTTACGACTGGCAGGCACAGAAAGGACAGCGGTAAAAGAAGGGATTTATCGTGATTGCACGACGAATGATTTATTGCCCCCTTCTATGCATGTCCAACATTATGGCATATTTGCGTATGTTAATTTTGTCTGTTTGTAAGAAAATTGTGGAATCTTCTTCTCATAGAATCTTTGGCTGTATTGTTAAGACCCGTTAAGATTAAGGCTAAGGCTAGCACGGCTCTAAGAACGCAGCTATTGTAATTAGCAATATTAAGGTAGTTAGTAGCGAAATAGGGATTCTAATTAATGGACTATTAACTAACGAATAACAGCTTTGCTTATTTGTCTAGTCAATAAATGGTCTTTACGTTAAAAGCAACTATGCTGGGATCATTAGAGCCCCAATATCACAACGACGTTCAGTTAAGATTCTATAGAATCTTGACATATGGCGAATACGTTATTTATGTCTAATATAATATCTTAAATATACAGGGTGTCCACTTAAAAGCCTCTGAGGCTGCTATAAGTTTATTTGTGATTTTACAGAAAAATCAGCTGTGAAGATGTACATATATGAGACTAGTGATGGTGAATTTTCAAATTAGTAACAAACCTACAGGGAGTCGTAAAAAAGCGAAGCATTATAAAGTGTAATTTATTTAAATGCAACTACCTAATTTTCTTTTCATTTTTTTGAAATCGTGGCAAGGCATACTAAACACTCAGGCACTCAGTCATGAATGCAGTTTTCTGTGAAATAATTAATAATTCCATTAACAGTCAATATAAATATGGCATTATTCTATTTAAAATGAAGAAAATAGATTTTTTTTGGTTTTACGTCATAAAAAGCGCACCATCTTGATTGTGAAAATGGGGAGAATTGAAGTTGAAAACGTGAAAATTTAAGTTATTATTGCGAACACCCTCTATGTATTTTTGGTTATATGAGTATTTGTGCCTCCTAAACGTATCCTACATGAGAATCTGTCCTAAAATCATCAAATCCTGACTTGAACTAACTGCGATATGAATTTTTTTTATGAGGCGTTACAAATGTCTAAAGTTTCTTTTAGACCGTCATAACTTTGACTCATTGCATGCAGGGTGAAAAAATAATAGGAAGTAACACAGGTTTATGCGAGAATTTCATCACGTAAAAAAAAATCAGGTGGTCCCATTTAAAAAAATTACACTTTCTGCACTACGCTTTTTTTGGGGCACTCTGTAGAGTTGTCGTTAATTTTAAAATTCACCTTCATTAGCTTCAGACAGTGCCTTCATTTCAAAAGGAGCCACCTTAAATAATTCTTAATTGTGAAAATTTACGGTTTTGATAGAGAACCTGTCAATTTAAATATCACGGGGGACAATTAAATCAAAATTTTAAATAGCTTTATGCAAATCCGTTCGCTTCCAGTCACTCCATCATAAGAATTTTAAATGGCACTACCTGTCAGGTGATATTAAAGAGCATTAAATTAATTATTCAGAGATATGGAAAGAACTAAAATCGAACGATTCGTTTTCGAGGTAAATAATAAACAAAGTATTAATTTTTTAATAATTTTTTTTTATAATTCGTTTTTATTTATTACTTCTGAAATCATAAGTTTTCTATCAAATCTTTACATGTTACATCAATAAATTAAGTTTTCAAAATGACCACCATTATTTTGCAAACAATAGAAAAAAGGCGACGTTCAAATTCATCCCTCACTTTTGTCAAAGTTTCTGCATTAACGCGCCTACATTCATAAGATCTTTAAGGTCCTGAACATCTTCCGGTTGAGTTTTATAAACTATCATTTTAAGATCATCCCAGAGAATAAAGTCCAAAGAGGTCAAGTCGGGGGACCTTGCCGGCCACTCAATTGCACCCCTTCTCCCAATCGATTTTCCTGGATATCGCTGATCTAACCATTGTCTCACTAGTAAAGCGTTGTAAAGGTGCACCACCCTGTTGGAATTGTAAATGTTCTTCATTTAGACGATTTCTGGCTTGATCTAATTGAGGTTCCAACGATGCAACAACAAATGGGCCTATTACATTTTTTAAATAATATTAATACAAGTTTCTCGATAAATTTTATTTTAGAAAAATTGATTTTCTCACTTCATTTCAAAAAATGCCTGGCCAAAAATTGAGTTTTTATGGTTATTGGATGTGCCTTTTTCTAAACACGCGTTGATTTTCACTATCCCAATATTGGCAATTGGGTTTATTAAGAAAATCATTCAGGAAAGATGTAAATTCATCACTGAGACAAATGTTGAAGATAAATCTTTAATTTTCGTGTCTTTTGTACAATTTGTTCGCAGAATTGCATTCTTCTGTCGTAGTTATCTTCTTTGAGTTCTTGTAAAACTTGGATTTTATAAGGAAAAAGGTACATATATTTTTTCAAACCTTTTGCACTGATCCAGTCGAAGTAGTGGTCAATTGAGATACTTTTGCAATAGATAAGTTCGGATCGGCAGCAAAATGGCTAAGAATTTAAATTTGGGAATTTTCTTTTAAAATTCTTGGCTTTGAAGTCTTTTTGTTCCGCATTGAGCCTGTTTTTTGAAATTTGTGAACAAGTTCTGAGATGTATTTGTGTTTAATGTTTTTCCCTAAAAGTGATTCATTGAAAACTCTTGCAGTTCCGCGAGCGCAACGACTTTCAGCTCCGTAAATAAATATTATTTCAATCCTTTTTCCAACATGTAGACCATTTTTGTGCACTAATCACAGACTTTAGTACTGTTGATGTTCACTGATTAAACGACAGTGCAATGCGTATGAACCTGCCTCGGTATCTAGCTTATTATCTACATCGACAACGACTCGTTCGATTTTAGTCCTTTTGATTTCTGGATATACAATTTCATGCCCTTTAATAGGAGGTAGCACATTTAAAATTCTTGTGATGGGGTAGCTGGGCGTGAAAGGGTGTAACGTAAAGCTAGTTAAAATGTTAATATAAATGCCCCCCCACGTCTAAATTGGCGTGTTTTTTTTCAAACCCGTACATTTTCGCAATTAATAATTATATAAGGTGGCTCGTTTTGAAATTAAAGCACTGTATACATCTCCATAATTGATTTTTCTATTAAATCACAAATAAGAGCTCTGGGAGATGTTAAACGGACACCCTGCTTAGGGTGACCCAGAATCAATGGGGCAAATAATGTTAGAGGGCAACAAAACAAAGCGAATCATCTAAGCTTGCCTCATAAAAAAGTTGTTTCTTTTCATTATATACAGTATGTAGAGTTTTTTTCGTCACACCCTATAAAATATACTTATACAGGCTCGAAGTTCTTCTTGAAGGAAGAAAGGGGATGTTTAGATACGATAAATGTATTTAAAATATCTGTTTCGAGCCGATAGGTGGCGCCAAAATTACATTCTACTATTATTTGAAGTAATCGATGTGTCAAGCAGGCATCACTAAATTGTATCTGATGACAGTCGACTCGGCAAAGAGGAAGTTTGTGAGGTAGAAAGGGATATGAAGACTTTTCCAAGTCAGAGGTGGTTGCTACTCCATTAATTACAACGCAAGTCAAGAATGTGAATGATGAAGAAGTAGCGTTCATCGTGAAGAATTGTGAAGAATTTTCAAATAGGACCAATATATTCATCTTCGATTCGGGAACAACCATATGGAGAGTGTCATGACAGATGAAATGGAGTTAAAAGGGTAGCTAAGATTGAAGCTGCAAAGAATGGACAACTGCTGACAGCTAAAAAGTACGGATATTTAGTGGACGGATCCCAAGGGAAAGATGCGGAGGGAAAAATAACGCCTCGCACACTAGAAAGGGTTGTTGTTGCAGTGAAATTGCACCGTAACAACAGCTAAATTCTTATTTTAACTGGGAATTGTGTGCAATTCCACTGCAATATCAACAACTCTTACAAGTGTCTGCGATGTTTATTTCAAAATAATATTACTAACGATGAATAATCTGCCTCAGAAATCTACAAGGTGTGTCTAAACAGAGTCCCATAAATTCAACCACGTATTCTAGGCTCCAAAACAAGGCGAAAACTTCATATAAACATATATTGAAAGTTTTTTTTTCAATATACAGGTTGTAGAAGTTTGGTTCCTGAAAATGTTTTTTTTTTTAATTAATTTTTTCGAAATATTTTAAGATAAATTAATGAAATTTTGTTAATAAAGAAATAAACATGTTTTTCCAGCGACGGGTAATACACGGAAGTAGGGCTTAAAAAGATATATAAACTTACTTAAAATAAAGTATAAATATACAGGGTGTAATTCATGTGGCCCACCTTCAAGAAGTCATTTTTTGGGTGATTCTAAGAAAGAAAGTTCATATAAAAATAAGCCCGGTAATGCTTCGTTTTCAAAATACTGGTTATCAAACTTTTCTTAAAAAATCGTTTTTTTTTCTAAAAATCTTAATAATTCTTCGGTGTATTTTATTTAAAATTAGCAGTGTTATCTATAGTTACTATTATTTATGTCCCACCGATTTTTAAAAAACTTTTATAATTTTTTCGCATTAAACAGTCATTACCATCTAGGTCACCGGATATAAATCCGTTATATTTTTTCCTTTGGGGGCATGCAAAGTAATTTGTTTATAGAACTTCGATTAAAACTGAGGAAGAATTAATCCAACGGATACGGGATTCATGTAATCAGATAAAATATACGCCGGGAATAATTCAATGTATTCGGCAAATACTGTTACGACGAGCTAATGCTTGTATGAAATGCTTGAATTGAAGTTGAAGGACATTTTCAGCAAGTATTGTAGGTTTCTTGTTACTTTTTTAAAATGTTTTTTGTTAAAGAAAATTGCGTTCCATGTGTTTAAGGGCAGCTTCAATAAAACGTATTTCTTGTTTGATTTTTAATAAACTTTCGGCGTTTTTCTTCAGGTTTCGTCTCGATTTCGCGAAAACTGCTGGGCATTTCGACGTTCAACAAAAGTACTATTTTTGTGTAAGAACCTTCAATTTTACTATTTTTCCCATCAATCAATTAAAAAAATTAGGTACTTTTTAAGCACTACCTTCTGTATTAGCACACCCCCAAAAAATGTAGCAATTTCTTTAGAGAAACTCAGAAAAGCACAAAAACTACAATAATTTACAAATTGTCATTAATTTATCTAGAAACGTTGCGAAAATAATAATAAAAACCACTCTCAGGAACCAACCTTTCACACCCTGTATGTCAAAAACGAAGCGTCTTTCCATATATGTTTATATGAAGTTTTTATTATACATTCCGATGTAGAATACGTGATTGAATTTGCGGCAGTAGATTCAGAGAGATCTTGTATAGCACATTGATATTCCATGCGTGATACTGACTTAATCACCTCGACATTATTTCATATCAAGTCAATGAGTTAAGCAGCTTGATAATATCAACTCATGCCGAGAGTCCCTAGAAAATTGAGAAATTTAGAGGTTTTTTGGATTTTGGGAAATTCCCCCGACTACCCTGTATGAAGATTGAGGACCAACTTGTGTTGTTTCCGAGATATTTAATAGCGCATCGATCACTAGTGCTAGTAATTTTGTATACTTACCGTGAGTTTGTTTTTTCTGTCGTCCGTTCGTTCTGGTACCGTCTCTTGCAGTCCTTCGACGTTTTTAGTTCGTATCAGTTTGCTAAACAGTACCAGTCCGTCCCTGCGGAATTGTTCCCGATCCTTCGGCAAGAAACTTAATTTCATCCTGTAACAAATTTACACTTTGTGAAATGTAATTTAAAGGGTCGACAGGCAAAAAAATTGTTCCTTTTAATATCGAATATGTTTGACGTCCGCATATTGCGTGGTGTGTGTGTAATACCCGGAACAAAGGCTTATTGCCATTATCCGCTATCCATTTTGATATTATTAGAAAATCGATATAAGATTTAACCGCACGCAAATTACATCAACACTCCCTTTTAATAACAAAACTGAGGCTTGAAGTTCGGTTAAGGCCTTAATGCCATGAAAACAGGAGATACGGGGCTGTTATCACGCATCCAATTTTTATGCCAAATTGCAAAAGTTTCCGCTCCGTGCCATCGACATGTCTCGCCCTCAAAAATCCAGATGCTCCAAGTTGCCTTATTGCCCTTTTTATTCGGATTATACGCGTATAATCGTACTAAAGTTCGGGCTGGATAGGAGGGTTGAAACTGAAACTCGTTAAGGAACAACGTAATGCTTAATTGCCATCTACGGCATTGTCTGAGCATCTATACGGTGCAGCTCTAAATTGTCCCCCCCCCCCTTTCTCCCATCCTTCGTTTTAAACACCTCCTAACTTTTAACAAATTATTATTCACTTAAAATTCAAGAAAAACATTAAATAGGACAAAAAGTACTTCTTTTTGAAATTTATATTTTTTTTTTGGACTGTTGCTTACGTGACCGGTAGCGTAAACTGACGGATTTTTTCAATTGAAACGTGGGTCAAGTGGTATCTCATATTGAAAGCTTTTGAAAACTACATTCAACGATGTATTACGATTCAGAATCTATCGATTAATTTGCGAGAAAAATTGATATAAATTTGATAAAAAAATGCGACACAAACACGGTTAAACACTTCGTAAACAGTAAAAAAACTTCTTTGTTGATAGAAAATTATTTTCAGTTTTGTGCTTATAAAAAATCAATGATTAGAAATAGAATTTTTTTTTTAAATAACCACAGACTGTGAGCAGAAACACGAAAAAAAACAATACTTTATGAACAAACCAGTTTTTTCATTGTTCGTTGACTAATTATGTTGAAATGAGTTTGTATCCCGTTTTTTACAAAATGTACACCTATTTTTCTCATAAACTAATCGATAGATTTTGAATTGCAATACACCATCGAATGTAGATTTGGAAACCCTTTAATTTAAGATGTTACTTAGCTCATCTCGAAATTTAAAAAAATATACCATTTTGCACCACCGACGACCTTAAAAATATTTAAAATAATAAATCAACGGCGAAATATAATGTAAAATATTACAAAGTTCACAAAGAGGATTGGGGAGGGATTTAGAGCCGCACTCCCGTTTTCTATAGTTTGGTTATCAGCGAAAGGAGGATTTTCATGTCGTTTATATATACTTTGCCTGAGTTTTAGGACGTGTTTCAGAAAAATATTTTTAATTATACAGGGTGCTCCCAAAGAGCGTGAAGATATCGAATAATTTTTTTTTATATAACGCTCTATATTTTTTCAAATTTAAATGCTTTCTATGATTTTGTACATATTACTAAAATTTTATTGAAATCGATTGTAAAATATCGGCTCAAAAAATTAAAAACTAAAAAAATTAAATTAGCACCTCTGGCTTGAAGAAGTCATAAAAAACATAAATAATATCTATTTAAAGAAACCATAATAGGTATTTATGGAGCATGGTTTATTAAAATGTAATAGTTTTATTAAAAAAGTTTCGATAATCGACATTGTATAACGTGTCCAAAAATTCATAGTCAAATTTTTGAAACCATAAAAAATTTTATTTTTCTTATTTTAAATTATTTTAAATTCGTTGTAGAATTAAAAAACAAACATTTTACTAATTACATGTCTGTAGCAATTCGGAACATGTCAAAAGCAATTCGCCGAAAACCAAGTAACGACGTTCCAACTTACCACTAAATTGGTCATAATACTCACCCTGAAAGTCTGTCTTACCTTAACTTATGGAAATATTGAGTTCACTGGAAAGTTTGACAAATTACCCCTGCCCACACGAGAAAACACGATTGTGGCTAATAGCATTTCTGAAGATGTTTTTGCCCCTTTATGCTCCTCTCCATTCAAATTAAACTCCCTTCAAGCACGTGTGAGTGCCTCAGGGCCCCCACAAGAAGGTCCCTCACCTGCACGGCCATTCTCTTAAGTACTTTTAATCTGGATTAATAGATGTTGTGTTCAGGAGGTCTGAGTTTCGAAATGTCTTTCTTAAGGTGGATAATTTTTTTCAGTCCCGTAGCACTTTCGGAGCGAAACGTTCATAAATCACTGGAAAATCCCCCGTTGGCTTGATGTGTGGGTGGCTGCGCCATTCGAGTTCCAGATTCTATGAATTTGACCTTTTGCATATTACGTAGACCTTTCTTATAACGACCAACCGGATTTTCCTATTCATAGAAGAATGTTTCGTGCCTGGATTTTATACAGGGCGCCATTTAAGTACGTGGTCAAACTTCAAAGGGTGATTGTGTGCGTGATTCTAAGACGAAGAATTTATACAGGTCTTGTATAAAGTATTGGAACACGATATAAAAAAAAAATGCTTGATCACGTATAAGTTTATTTAAAAAACGGTATTTAATGCATTATTTCTGATTTAAAAAATTTTTACCTCTATCCAGCTACCTTTACAAAGTTTTCATGTTCAAATGGCAATGTGCCCATTGTGGTATATAAAATGAAAGGTAATTCAATAAGAGATACAACGGTGCACTCAAAACTAAAATTGGATCTGTAATTTCTTTAACAAATAAAATTATTTTATACAAAATGGCATAACACACTAATACATCAAACAAAATTGAAATTCCTATAATAAATGTGCAAATTGGGTTCCAGTAAGAATTTTTCAATAACTCAGTCGTTACTCGAACTTTTTTATGCAATTATTCAATGTTGCTTCTGTTTTTAATTATAATTCTGTTTGAATTCTAAGACGTAAATCGTCTAGATTTTGTGGTCTATTTTTGTCAACGGAATCTTTTAAGTGGCCCCACAACAAAATCGAGGGGCGTAAGATCTGGAGAGCGTGGCGGCCATTCTATTGGGTCTCTTCTTCCGATCGATATCCTAGGGAAAATCTTATCAAGATATTCTCTCACAGCCATAGCATAATCCGGTGGTGCACTGTATTGTTAAAACCAAATATTATCGAGTACTTGTTCCTCATCTTGTCCAGGAAAAATTGCGGCGATTTATGGAATTATTTCGTTTTACAATAACTGCGTGTGCTGCATTGTTTAAGTTCCCCTCTATGAAAATAGACTGATGAACCGATTATACTCATCAATACATTGAGTTTTTGTGGATGATATATATGCAAAGTCTGGATCCAATCAGGATTGTCTAGAGATTAATAGCAACAATTATATAGATAAACAGACCCATCGAAGCAAAACTTTGTTTCACCCGAAAATTAAATTCTAGAAAAGAACTTATTGTCCTGAATGCTTTTTTCTTGCATCAATTCACAAAATTCCATCTTGCGATCAAAATTTTCAGGCGTCAATTTTTGGATAAAGGCAATTTTGTATGGATTAAATTTTTGCTGATTTTAAAAGATTGCTTATTGATTTTGCAGATAAATCTATTTCTTCGGCAAGTTTGCTGGTTGACTCTATAGGGTTTTCATCGATAGATAAAAAGAACGTCTAGTGCTTTATCGTTACCAGTTGCTGTTCGAGGTTTTCCACATTTTAGAGCAGTTTTTATACTTTCAGTGTGTTCAATTTTTTTAAATCCAACAAACTACACTTCTCTCAAAAGGTCAGTTTTGATAGTTTTCATTAAATGTGAGATACACCTCTTCATAAGTTCTTTTGCGATCGCCATGCCACAAAAAGATTCAAATTTAACTTCTTTGCTAATCAGATAAACGACTCATTTTTTAATATTTTAATAGGGGTAGATGCCTAAAAAATTAATTGAAATACTAATGAATTCTATGAAAACCAAAATATTTTGTATCTAAAAGTTTCTTTACAATTGAAAACGAGTTCGAACTTTTACGTAGGATTGTAATTTTTTCACTCTGTTTCGAAGTAAAATAAAAATGGATTGTGTACATAGGAAGTACAGATTAGATCTATTAGTCTTTTTAGAATATGGACTTTGTTTTATGTTTTTTTTAAGGAAACTGTAAATCCAATATTGGTATAGGGTGAGTCAACAAAACTACAAAGTAAGTTAGTGAATTCCATTTAAAAATTACTCTAAAACTGAATATGTTATGTGATATGCCTATAAATATATGAATATTTTAAAAATATTTAGAGACCTATAGGGTCGTTCAAAGTAATGTTGCTTTCAAATGTTACATTTTTTAAATGGCACACCCTGCATTAGAGTAGCTTATTGAATTCTAATCGACATTATAAATTTTTTATATATCGTTGAATATGCCCATCTTTTATGGCTTGGGAGATATAGAGATTTTTTTTATTGTCATTTTCAAGCACTTATTTATCGACACATAGCATCTTTAATTTTTATGGGATAGCATTCATATTTGGAATCATGAAAGTAAAACGCTAGGTCAATGTTTTGACAACAAATTATTTGCAATAAAACCCACAGGTTATCTGCTATTTAAGTGTCAACATACAAAATTTTAAATGAAAAATTTCACTTTTCTTAAAGAGATTACTATATTTTTCAAGCTTGCCTAATAGTATTTTGAAAACTCGTCAAATTTTATGAAATATATTCTTTACCCTTTGTTAATAGTTTTCGAAATACTTTAGTTTTATTTAATTCTATAAATTACCAATGGAAACATTAGTATTTTAATCAAGTAGTCATGACACATTATAGGCATTATAGTGTTTTTACTTAAATTTCTTTACAGTTATTATTGAATTATAAATTTATAGTTTTGAGAACTGAGGACAACGGACACAAATATTTTATTTAAAATAATTCTTTTGAGAAAACGTTCAAATAAATGATCACTCTCTCGGATACACATAATTAATCTTTTAATAATATTTTTCCGTACTTGAGACAACATTGCAGCGGTTATTGATCTGCAAATCCCATAGAAATAAGTGTTTGAAAAAGACAATTTTTCGAAAAAAGACTCGATATCTCCTAAACCATAAAATATAGACATCTTAAACTTTATTTAAAAAAGGTTACAGTAGGCCAGTCAAATACAGGGCGTGCTATTAAAAAAATGTAACTTTTGAGAGCCATGCTTTTTTGAGCGATCCTGTAGGTCTCTAAAAAATTTTGAATATGCATATTTCGTAGCCATATCACGTGACATATTGCGTTTGGGAATAAATTTTAAATGGAACTCATTAAGTTATTTTATAATTTTGTTGGTTCCCCCTGTGCAATGGATACTTTTTCATGCGAACACAAAAAGTGAGTAGGGGTAGCTGACTGTGAACGTTGAAAATAATGCATTAAATGCCCTTTTTTTAACTAAAATTATAGGTGTTTGATTTTCTTTATATCGGGTTTATGAAAGTTATAAACGTGCTGCAATATTTTTATAAGCGCCGTATAAACATAGGTCCGGCAAGGTTTAGCTAATTTTGTTGACATTCGGCAACGCTATTTATAGTTTCCATTGTTATTTATGCGCCACTGACTATTTCAACTCTTTTATATATTTTTCGCATTAAGCAATTAAAATACGACTTTTTTCTCTCTTGAAGAATTTTTCACATCCTGCCTTGTTTTTGAGGAAAAAATAAAAATCACTTTATTGCGTGTCGATGGAACAACATAATAAAGAATTAAAACTGCCAAACTATCAAAAACTGGGGTGTGCCCGTTATTTGTTGCTATATCAATAAGTCTTCTTTTGATTTTTTCGCTCGTATTAACCGTTTACTATAAAATATTATAAATAAACATAAAATACGTCGCTTTATTTATTGCTGCAATGTTTCGAAAGTAACAAAAAAACTAAGAGTGCCGTGGAAGGAAAACAATTTACCAAAACAAATTTGACATTGACAAAACTGACATAACCTCAATCACTGTGGACGTATTTATTTGATCGTAATTGTTTAAAGTGTTTTCAAGAGTTTTAAGCTATAAAATTCTTTACTGACGTGAGAAAATGGTTTAGTTTACAAACGCAGAAATGACCGATAGCTATTTTGTTTATGGAATGTCCCAAGGCACTTCCAGAGCCACTAGACAGATTTATCAAGACATATCCTCATCGCCTTGTACCAAATAGACAAACATTTGTAAGGTCGGCTGGTGTTATTGGGAGCCCCGCAACAGTGAGAATAGTGAATGTGGAGTAAGTAGATTTTTCAAAATATCTAACCATAAAAAAAGTTTGAATCCCTGTATCTTGGAAACAAACTTATGTTTGTATAAACCTTTCGCCCTAAAATCTCTCAAAGATTCACCCGTTAAGATTGACCGCGCACTTAAAGAACACGCCGTATAAATAATAATATATAAAATATATAAAAAGATAATATACAGTCTGTCCCAGATAAGGATAAATAGCATGGAGATCTCGGAAACGGTAATAGATACAAAATGGTTTAAATTGGGAAAAAGTTGAGCAATTTAAAGCAAATTGATAATTTGTTTTTATACCGGCTAAATTCCGAATGGTTACGAAGACATCCGGAAAAAAACGAGTTTGGCGGTTTTCGTTATTTGCAAGTAACTTTTATACGGTTACAGTTAGAGGAATGATAGTTTTACATTATTAAGGTACTTTTTTGAGAGCTGCTTAGCAGTGTTTGCCAGTTCTCTTGTTAAATCCTTACTTTCAAAGAAAAATTGGCAAACTTTTAATTTTCATATAGGAGCGATATCGATTATTAAAATTTTCAAAATCGTCATAAAATTCCCTTTTCAGCCATGCATTACATTTAGCATTTTTCTCAGAAACTCTATGAATCATAGCTATTAAAGCATTTTTTGATAAGTCAGCCAATGATTTTGACTTATAGTAATGGTACACATATAACAAATAAATGAGTCCTGTGGAAACGTTACAATTATTTAAAAGCTATGAAACCTTAAATTTGTTTGACATGTGCATAATTATGGCCCAAATTGCTTCTCTAATGAAGAGAAATTTGACATGTTGATGTTTGATGACGTTTTCACAGCATTCATTTATTTAATATCTACCATTACTATAAGTCAAAATCATTGACTGACTTATCAAAAAATGCTTTAATAGCTATGACTCATAGAGTTTCTGAGAAAAATGTTAAACATAATACATAGCTGAAAAGGGAATTTTGCGACGATTTTGAAAATATAAATAATCGATATCGCGCCTATATGAAAATCAAAAGTTTAAAAATTTTTCTTCGAAAGTAAGGTTTTAACAAGAGAACTAGTAACACTGCTAAGCAGTTCTCAAAAAAGAACCTTAATAATGTAAAACTATCATTCCTCTAACTGTAACCGTATAAAAGTTACTTGCAAAAAAACGAAAACCGCCAAATTGATTTTTTTTCCGGATATCTTCGTAACCATTCCGAATTTAGCCGATATAAAAACAGATTATTAATTTGCTTTAAATTGCCCAACTTTTTCTCAATTTAAACCATTTTGTATCTATTACCGTTTCCGAGATCCCCATGCTGTTCATCCTTGTTTGGGACGTACTATATAGAAGATACGAGAGCGGGTAACTTGGGGCAAAGTTGCGCAATTTCGAGCTCAGGAATGTACCAATTTTAATTTTCATCAATTTCGATGGTTTGTGGAGATATTGGAAAAAACGTAACATTTTAGAAAAACGTTTTCGATAATTAAAAATGGCTTCCTCTTTATCATCGCAGCTTTTCCTCTTCTACAACCGGGGGAAGTCGTATCTAAAATACGATATTTCGATTGTCGACAACCATCGTCAACTTTGTTTTTGCTTAGAAAAAAGGTCATTTTCAATTTCCAGATTTCTGAATTCAGTTTTTTTATTCTGATTAAGGTGATGTATCGCGTGTTAAGATTTAGTCCGGCAGTTTGCTATAACAATGTCAAAGAACTGCGCAACCTTGGTGTCCACGGTTGAACTCCCTGAAACGGAGACCCTGTGTGGCCTCGTAAAAAAAAAATAGTGAATGAGAAGGCCCACAGGTGGCTGCACGCAATGCCAATGGCTTGTTACAGTGTTACATAAGGCATTTTCTCTGCGTGCTTTTTCCCTTTCGAGAAAACGTTTCCGGCCCGGTTCCGCAATACACGTTAGCAATTCCCTTCAGGGCTTTTTGAAATTCTAATAACCTTCTATAGAAACATGCAAAAAAGTTAATACTGTCAGCAAAGTTACATCCCGAGCAAGCGTTAGTCGGAGAATATCAATAGGGCTTTGTGCCAGGTGAAACTTGCCCAATTTTTTCCAACGCAGGTGACCTAGTTTACTTTTATTTAGAACCGTTCCATATCTAGGAATGGAGAGTGCAACTCTGGAACGATAAGCCAGCACAGGCTGTATTTTGTCGCGGCAGCCTGAAAGTTTTAAATTGTGGGGTTCAAAAAAGCAGGGATAAAGTTAAAGTTGTTTGGTAAACTCTAAAATTTGTTATTGTTCCGTTCAAAGTTCAAGTCAACGATAACTTCGAAATTTGTGAGTGTCGAGCCTGTCGGAATGTCACGAACACGACTTAGGCTAAAGTTTGTTGATTAAATACTTTTGTCATGAAATGCACATCCCTTCAGGACACCTCCACAAAACTGCTTACGATGGCTATTCAGTAGATGAACAAAGCGAATTCTGGCTCAATAACATTGGCGTTAGCGTTGTAGTTTATACGCTAACGTTAACGTTATTTATTAATGACGTAATCTTGGTTAGAAATAATTTAAAATGAAACTTTTTTTATGATATGGTCGGGATCGGACTCTTTTTTACCGCTGTGACCCCGATGGAAATACTGCACGCCATGGGCCCAACGGACCCGGGTTCGATCCCAATCATATTATAAAACTTTTTGTTATTTGAAATTAAATTTAACAATTATTACGTCATCAAAAAATAACGTTCATGTTAGCGTATAAACTACAACACTGACACTAACGTTATTGACCCAGAACCCGCCTTGTTTATCTGCCGTATTCGCTGGACACTAAGGTGATTCAAGCACGTTCGACATAAATAGTTCCATTAAACTTCTAAAACATATGCTAACCCTTGCCCTCCCTTTAAGGGTGCATTTTTCCGTTTAATTATGGAATACAATAGCGAAAGGAACATCAGACGTTCGGCGCTAGCACTCAGCTTAATGAGTTTCTAGTTTTTCACGTAATTGGATCCATTTTTCTCGCTGAACTGGATTTGTGTTTGGACGGCCGTCGGTTCAATCGAGCTTTGGCATTAGAGTTGCTGGACTCAATTCCGAAACGAGACAAATTGGGATTTAATTTTTAAGACGGTTGCAATTCTAAATTGCAGTGTCAAAAAGTGTCCCGACTCGCTAGATCCGGTTTCTCCATCAGGAATGGGGTGAATCGATACTCTTTGTTGTCGTAGGACACTAAATTTGGAACAGGAATATCTATTTTTGGAAGGGGAATATTTCGTGCGTCATCGAGCAACGTGTAACTGTTCGAAACAGAGATGCTGTTCCATTTTCGACAAAACACAGGATGTGCCGAAGTAGAGATTACATGCACCCCACACATTGTTTCTTAGCATTTTTTACGGCCCTTTTATCAAGCGCCCCTAAAGCTAGTCCTATTTCTTTTTACTTCTTCCAGCTAGTGTTCGCATGATATGCTTCTTGTGTCAAATGCAAAATAAAGCGTATATCACATTTTACCGAATTGAACTTCTTTATATGAGAAATTTTTAGGTTACTTTGACGAGGATTTTCCAGAACTAATATTTCCAGAACTAATATTTCCAGAACATATCGCGAAAAGAAACAAGGAACAGCGAACTTTCGCATAAAAATTTTACCATTGAAGTGTTCACCATTTTGTGCAATTGTAAGTTGGCAAATTGCTGTTTCCTTTGAAGGGATATTACAGTTCTCACCTCTGCCGAAAAGATAGAGTAAATTACGTATTTTCATATAAGGATTATAGCGCAGAGGCACTGGCAAAGGATCAAAATGTATATGATCCTAGAAGTCAGTGATTTAGAAAACCTTTTTTTGCCAATTTAGGCATCTTTAAATTGGGAATTCGTAAATTGCTTTGAAAAGATCTTACAAAACTTCATTTTATAGAAAGATTAGAGACAAAAATGCTCTTGCATACGAAAATTATACCATGAATATACCGATAATGAATTCGAAGTTATTTTGTTCAGTTTTTAAAAACTAATTGAAATGAAAAATAACCAAATAACTGAAAAACAGCCTCAGATACAAATAACGACTCGCACAAGCTTCCAAATTGAATAAAGAATACAATTTCGGAGTACAAACTATCAGTAGTTTCACCTAAGAAAAAAATTGAGACGGCTGAATAGGGTCAAATGTACTAGCGTTTCTGTAAGGTCATTTTGTCGTCAGAGATTAGTCATGCGCCGGCGTAATTGGGGCATTATAGGTCGTAAAGAACAAGGAGGTGGCGTTACTTCCTCATCAATTAGGTCATTGTTCAACACCTACAACATATCTATTATTAAAGTATCTTCAACTTTCGTTAACGAGACCTTTTTAAAATCAAATTTCGTTTCAAAGTATTTTTTCTCAAATTCTCTTAAACTTCCCTTATTATCTTTTTGGTTTTTATTAATTTTGGTAATTACGTTAATAAAATTTTATACTCTTAACTGGGACATGATTTTTTTTAAATCCCTTTTTCTGGAAAACATTAAGTTCAAGAGAATTTTAGAGAGAGTACCTTTTTCTTTTAAAAACGGTTGCTTTTTACGAATATGATCTTTTGTGTCAAAATTTTATATCGTAATACAAAAAATGAGCATGTGTACGTCCCCCCCCTCTAAAATAACGTCACGTCATTGATTATTTACAAATTTTGCTTTTGGAAAAGTAGTCCAGATCCAATTGTATATTTATCTACGAAAATTTAATAATTTGTGACTTTCCAATCACGAATTAGGGACAAAAAAACACTTTACCCACCCCAACTTTCATTCGTCATAACCTTCTTAAAATTCAGGAAATAAGTACTTAAAATTTGGTCTTATACTAACGTGTAGAATACGCCCCTGAAGTAGCGGGCCGTATTACTACCGAAGCACACGGATTAAAGTTTTATCATTGCAACGTTCCCTTCACCCTACACAGAGTTATTCACCCAACCCGTTCATTAAAAGTTTACTAGGATTTAAAAGTGATACAAATTTGAAAACTTTGAATTAAATAAACTTCGACGTGTACTATTAAAAAAAACAAATTTGACTTCTGTTACTTCCAATTCGACCAGAAATAGCTATCAACTTGCTTATTTCAAATGGGACCTCCAGTATATTATTTCATTTTTAGTTTTTATCTAATATTTAAGACACATTTTCTCTATAAGATCATATACTTAACACTTACCGTTTTTAAGATATTTGACTTTGAATTAAAAACGTGCCACGGAAGGACCAATTTTAAAATCGCAAGTTGACGCAGTTATTATAGACTTAATATTCATATTTTGCAGCATTTTCCTATACCTATTCCAAACCATTTTCGGAATAATTATGTTTTATGTGAAACTAATAATACATACTCGTTCTGGTAAATTTTTAATCTTCTCGTAATTAATTAAAACATTGGCGTATTTTCACGCATCTAAGCAAAGTTCAACAACATCCGCAGAAAAGGATTTGGGAGTTTCAGTTTCATCTATTCAAACAATTTACCAGAACAAATATGTACCACTAATTCTTACATGAAACTTACTTATTTTGAAAATGGTTTGGAATAGGTATAGGTGACTCGGATACAGCTCGATAAAGAGTTACATTATCTACTTGATATTGCTTAAAGTTCTGAAAGTTCCTAAGTTAAAAAATAGAGTTCTAAAATGTCGAAAATGTGGATTTTAAGAGCTAAATTTTGGACAGTGTGTATAATACCAAGCGCTATAAAGATTATACTAAAAGTATAAACTTAAGACTCTGTATTAAAATTATGTAAAATATAAAGATTATGTCTTTAATAACTGCGAAGATATATAATTTTAAAATTGGTCATTACGGAGATACGTTTTTAATTTAAAGTCAGTATATCTCAAAAACAGTAAGGGCTAATTATAGGAAATTATATATACAGGGTTATTCACGCTATACGGCTCGGAATATTGTGGCCAAAATACGAGGTTTTCTAAAAATTTTTCTTTTGGGTTATATGGGGATCTATTATGGCTACTTTTTAAAATTATTTTCATATTATACAGGGTGTCCCAAAAGTGCTAAAAGTATCAAAGTTGTGTTTTTTTAAATGGAACCCCTTGTATATTGTTGCATTTTTGGATTCTCAGATCAAAATAAATGTGTGTTTTAATAAGGTTTACAATACCTAGCACTTACGGTTTTTGAAATAATTTAAATTTTGTAAAAATTTGGCCTAATTTTCATATTTTAACCACTTAAGCAGTATTTAAGTTATGTAAGCGTAATTTACAGTGTAGTGTAATAATGGATCATACTTTATATCCCAATCATGAAAAACTTGCCAGCTTATACAGGGTGTGCAAAAATTAAAACTATTCAAATGAGGACTTTAAGTGGCTATAACTGGATTAATTTAAATGCAATGCCATATTTTTTAACTTACCAGGATATGTAGTTTTTAAATACCCATCGAATGGTACTAGGATGTTCATAGCTAAGTCTTCGCGTTTTTGCAGAATGCACTAAATAATGGCTCCTTGCGCCATTTGGCGTCTTTTAGTTCAAAGTTCTAAATCACATATCAAGTATAACATAAAACGGAAACAAAATATTTATTACAGATGTTCGAAATGTCGACGAAGAAGCCAATAAACAATTCTTATGACATTCTCCAAGAATAAAAATCATGTCAATACGCTCTTCTTTTGGATAAATCTTCATTTTGACTATTTGCACTCGTTATAACACACACGCCTTAATCGGTAAAAACTAAAATGATCTTGACATTAGAGAGGATTTTTAGAGTAATAGAGAGTTTATGGGATTCGGGGTAACTTAAATACCCAATCAGGGGATCGGTACCCATTAACAGGGTCAATCCACAGTTGGTAACTTTTTAAATCCTTAAACCGTATCTTGAGACAAAGGCAAAAATTGAGAATTTACGGGGAATTGCAGCTGTAAAGATTTTGACCAAATATGGATGAATTTAGACCTTTGTCTTGATAAGGATAAAAGAGTGAAAGTTCCTTTATGCAGGGGAACCCTTACAGGAAGAAAATGGGTTCCCAACATATGGTCATCACGGACATGATCGGACGGATTGCATAGGCATAGGCGTAGCCTGAGGGTACATTACACACTCTAGAAAAAAAGTACCTTTGCAGACTAAACAAAAAAATAAACTAAATTAACTATCTGATATTTTGAAATATCATAGGCAACTAGATACATTGGAACTTTGAACTAAAAGACGCCAAATGGCGCAAGGAGCCATTATTTAGTGCATTCTGCAAAAACGCGAAGACTTAGCTATGAACACCCTAGTACCATTCGATGGGTATTTAAAAACTACATATCCTGGTAAGTTAAAAAATATGGCATTGCATTTAAATTAATCCAGTTATAGCCACTTAAAGTCCTCATTTGAATAGTTTTAATTTTTGCACACCCTGTATAAGCTGGCAAGTTTTTCATGATTGGGATATAAAGTATGATCCATTATTACACTACACTGTAAATTACGCTTACATAACTTAAATATTGCTTAAGTGGTTAAAACATGAAAATTAGGCCAAATTTTTACAAAATTTAAATTATTTCAAAAACCGTAAGTGCTAGGTATTGTAAACCTTATTAAAACACACATTTATTTTGATCTGAGAATCCAAAAATGCAACAATATACAAGGGGTTCCATTTAAAAAAACACAACTTTGATACTTTTAGCACTTTTGGGACACCCTGTATAATATGAAAATAATTTTAAAAAGTAGCCATAATAGATCCCCATATAACCCAAAAGAAAAATTTTTAGAAAACCTCGTATTTTGGCCACAATATTCCGAGCCGTATAGCGTGAATAACCCTGTATATATATATATATATTATACACTAAGGATCTCATTTGAAATAAGCAATTTAACAGCTATTTCCGATCAAATCGGAAGTAACAGGAAGTTCAAAATATTGTTTTTCATAGTACACTTTGAAATTAACTTAAGTTTAAGCTTTTAAATTCGTATCACTTTTAGACCTTAGTAAAGTTTTAATGGACAGGTTGGGTGAATAACCCTGTATATACAAATTCCGGAATCGTTTGATAGTTGTGCAGCCCCGAAACATCTACTACTGAACAAGGTGTTGAAAATTTAAACATCATTAACGTATTTACTTCTACAATTGAAAAATCCATTTAATTCTATTTTTAACTTTGAACATTTAGAAGCATTTATTTACTCAAATGAACCATTTTTTCATAAATTCAATCGTTCATCACATCAATCACTTTCCAAATTGATTAAATTTGTAAACTGCCATTCCAACAAATCTGTTGCACGTTTAGACCTTTCAATGCATTATAAAACTCGCTTCCCTCATCGATTTATAGAATGCGTCGCACGTCTTCATTTCCTAAATTCCGGACCTAAAGGGTTTTTCGTTTATTTGTCGTTCCTTGACCCAATTCGTAAAGTCGCCGAAGCAGTCCTGGTCTTTGTTTGCTCTTTCTGTATTGTTTTGTATATTATTCTTGTCGGTGACAAAGTAATATTTTTGTGCTTTTGCTGGCAACTTGTTGTATTTCAGTCGTGCACAACTACTTGTTGTTAAACCTTTGATGGAAAAAGGCTCTAGGGGGCCACTTATTTGCTCCCTGTGGCACTACTTGTAATACGATCTCAACCAGTTCAATACGCTAATCTGGCCCTCTAGAAAGCAGTTCTTGCATAATCCACGAAGATACGCACACCTTTTAGGGCCGAAAAGAAACCAAAAATTATCTTTTTCATATGAATTGAAGATCTAGATTGTGAAAAATTCAATATTATAGGTTTTTTTGTGGTTCTTACAAATTGAATTTTATTGATCTGCATGGAGAATTTTTCGATTTACCGATAAAAGTTCTAACCCAGCTCAGTGCTTTCTTAAAAGTCATTTAATTGGTCTTAGACAATTGACAAATGTACATAAGAGCTTAGAATGTCCCAAAGGAGTCTTCTAAGCCGTTTTGTTTGAAAGTAACTAATTCGTAAATTTTATTAGGTCTCTAAGGGAACTTTTGGCTTTCTGTGTAGCCAATTAACTGAGTCCAGCACTTTGACAAAATTCTTCTCCTATTCATATTTTCAATATCTGACGAATATATGTCAAAGTTTAGACAGTTGTAAAATGAAGCTTCTAGATTTTTTTTATAGATGTGACACATTTCGAATTTGATCCTCAATAACGGACTGTCGACCTGGGACTCTTGTTTGCAGACCCACGTCCAGAAACTATGCCACCTTATTCTCCCCCGTGCTTTACAGAATGCGTCGCACAGCATCGTTTTTCAAATTCTGGACCTAAAGGATTTTTCGTTTATTTGTTTTTCCCTGACCCAATTCGAGAAGCAGCCCTCTTCTTTGTTAGCTCTAACTTTAGCGTTTTCTACATTATTCTTTTTCAATGACATGGTGCTTTTTTGTGCTTTCGCGTGCAACTTGTTGTGTTTCTGTCGATCGCAACTACGTGTTGTGAAAGCTTTGATGAAAAAAAAGGTACATTGAAAAAATCAGATGTAGGTATGATACATAAAGGGGACTTACTTATTTGCTGTCTGTGGCACTACTTGTAATATAACCTCTACTAGTTAACGGCAAATAAGCTAATCTACCCTCTAAGAAAGCACTCTTTGCTGCGGGTTTTTACATAATCTACGACGGCACGCACATCTTGGGGTTCGGCTTCTCGAAACTAACGCGTTCCAGCATGGAACTGGATCATTTAGACGAATGGAAAAAGGGAAAAGCGACCCCGGAACGGCGATCTTAGGGCTGTGGTCTCGCACTGAGGGATGTTCGGCCTTTGTGGCGCACCGTATCGACCGATGTTGGTGCGCATCCGCCATCGACCTATCAAAAAGGCGCTCACTATTCATTTCCCGGTTTGTTTAAACGTTTATTTCCTATCTACATATCTTGTCGATGATAAGCTGAGCCATAAGAACTGTGTGGAGATGAACCTGAATTCAATTTTATGAAAATAGGCTCGCTGGTGCCCCTCACTTCTCCGCGCTATGATCCCGTACATTTTAACACAATTATGCAGAATCTGTGTGTCGCCGTCGTGTCGACCGGAATGCGTTTCTCTTAATTAACCTGTGGCTTCACCAGCCATATTTCATCAACAATTAAAAGGAAATTAGTGAGGCCTTCAGGGATGAAGAAAGACATTTTAATAAGAAATTTTCTGCGAGGTCTACCTGGTTCTGGGAGGAAGTTTTGATTTGTCGAAGTTACGAGTCGCGGTTCAGTTCCCAAAATACTGGAATCAGGGAAATACCCGAAATCCAGAAGCTTCCCATATTAATTTTCATTTCCATACTACCTTGTCGCCTAATTTGTCAGAAAATTTTTGACGGGCTCTTTTAAAGACTTTCGCATTCGATTTACCTCCCCATCACACCAGCCTCCACGCACATACAAATTGCTGGAACGAGTGTGTTAATGACGACGATTAATGATAAAGATTATTATTAATATGTCTGCTTATTACTAGGCGCATTATAGCGTTCGTTGGAACATTATCGTGTATTATTGAAAAGATCCACTATTGGGGTTCATTATTGAATTATTTTATATGGTACATTAATGAAACGTTTTAATGATTACTGGCTAAAAATATATTAATAATATCATTTAAGTCAGTTATGTTACCGAATTCTTGCAGAGTTAATTTTGGGTTGTGTCTTCTCAGGGGGAACATCAGTTTGCGCTCGTACGTTAAATAACTGACGAACATACAGGGTGTTTCAAATTAGGAAAACAATCTGCTAACTACAGATTCCTTGAGCGAACATAATTAGACTTTCCTTACGCGACTTTTTTCTTTGGGGCTTTATAATCATTAAGGAGAGTGTTAACGTTGTTAAAAAATAAATTTTGCTACCTACTTCGGTGTTTCTTGACATATTTTAATGCAATTCTGCAGTGATATAGAATTTGTTGAACACTTTTTTTACAATTTAGGCAAAAAAAATTGAAAACAGGGTGTCGAAAATTGCGAGTCATGGACAAGACTACCACCCCCCCCTCCCTAAATTTTTTTTTCGCACATCAATGGCGTACGTGTTTAATTTTTTAAACGAAATATCTATCTTTTTTTTATTTTTGTCAAATTTTAATTTACTACTCACTGGAAAAAATATTCTAGCATATCGTCTTTCATTTTATGGTACCCATTTTTCGTTTATATCGGGAACATGTTTAAAAGCACAATGTAATGTCATATGACTGTCTTAAGATTTGTTTAATTCATAGTATGAAAGTTAAGGTAGTGTTTTTAAAGACGCGTTCCTAATATCAAAGAAAAAATGGCTACCATGTATTGAGAGTTAATATGCTGGAATATTTTGTGAAGTAAGAGATAAATTAAAATTTTACAAGAACAAATAAAGTAAGATAAAGAAACATTTACTTTAAAAAATTAAACACTTTCACCATTGGCGTGCGAAAAAAAAAACTTGGGAGGGGTGAAACGTGTCTACGATCCCCCATTTTCCCTACTTTCGTTTCAAATTTGTTTATCCAAATTATAGGAAAAATACATCTCATCGAACTCTGCCTCACTACAAAAATGTATTTAAATGTGTCAAGAAACGCCGAGGTTATTAACGAAATTAATATTTATTTAAACAACTGCAACACTTTGTATAGTGAGTAAAAAGCAGTAAAGAAGAAATTCGCAAAAGGAAAGTCTAGTTATTTTCGTTTAAGGAATCTGTCGTTAGCGGATTGGCTAACTAATTTGTAACGCTCTGTATAGTCCATCCCAAATGTTCAGAAAAACTTTTCACCTTTTGGGCGAGCTAAATTATTGTATCAAGCAAAGTACTACCATGAAAACCTTCAAACGCAACTCATATTTCTAGTTCATTTGAGATTGAGAAGTTCATTCAAAGTAATCCAGGACAGCAATACTGGAAAAACCTCCAAACTGAGTTCATTTGATATTCTTTCATCGACATCAAAACCTAAAAGTTAAACTCCTAGGTCTTTTTAAATGGTTGTTCGTAATATGTAGGGCGTTAACGAATACGTGTTACATACTTATAGGGCATACAAGGGGATTGAAAATTAATAAACTTTTATTAATAAACTCATATGCGGAAGCGCACCGCTTTCGAGCCATGGCTAGATTTATTAGTGATGCTCATATTGATTCAACACGCCTAATAATACTCATAATAATTTTTTATACTGTCAGTAACTGCAATAATTATTTAAAATGGCGACCACCAACCTCAACGCACGCATTGCAACTGCGTATCATATTTTGAAACATTTTTTCTAAGATGTCAGGCCTCGTTTGTATTTCTTACGCCGCAGCCATAATACGTCCTAATAGATCTTCCCCCAACTCGACGGGTGTCTCATAAACAGCATGTTCCCATAAAAAAAATGTCAAAGGGAGTTAGGTCGGGAGAGCGTGGTGGCCATGCAACTGGCCCCCCTCTTCTAATCTACTTTCCACGAAACTTCTGGTTTAAGTATTCTCGAACGACTAGCGAATAACGTACTGGAGCTCCATCTTGTTGTAGCCACATCTGACGACGAATCTCCAGAGGCACTTATTCCAGCAATTCGAGCAGGATTTCTTGCCTAAAGTTCAAGTAAATGGAAGTGGTAAGTCGAAGTGGAAAAAGTATGGTCCAATTAAAGGACCATCAACTGTACCAGCTTCCAGGTTGATTCCGAGCGTGTGTTGAAAGTTGACAGACTGAATGCCATGACGTTTTCCCCAAAATATTACTGTTGCGGAAGTTAACATAGCCTTCTTGGTAAAAGTAGTTTCATCAGAAAAAGGAAGAAACTGTGGAAATTCAGTCTCTATTTGACAACGTTGTAAGAACCATCGAGAGAAAATGATACGTGGTGCATAATCAGTTGAACTTAGTGCTTGCACTAGTCGGAGATGATAAGGATGGAGCCATTCTCTCAAAACTTGCCAGACGCTTACATGATTAACTATTGTGTCTCTTGCAAAAGTTCGCGTGCTACTTGATGGATTTTGGTCAATCCTACGAAGCACCTCTCCTGCAAATTGTATGATTCTACGACTTCTCTGAACTTCACAGATCGCCTTATTAATTGCTTCCGGCAATCGTTGAAATACTCCGGCAAACACCCTATGTGATGGCCTTGGCCGATTGGGAAATTGAGCTAAATAGAGCTATTGCGCTCTTCTGCCACTGTAGTGAGTTTGGCCGTAAAGTAACATTATATCCGCGCAATCGCTAAATGTGTGCTCGTTCATGATGCGTCCACAATTAAATTAAGCTACAAAAACTTTGCCAATCTAACAAATTTTACATGTCAAAATTGACAACAGCTATTAGTAAAATGAATGACAATTTATTAAAAAAAATCAAAGTAATCACAGAAATGACGCACATACGGGTGGGTCATTTGCAGTGTTTGATTAATACGAGCAATAAATCTAGCCATGGCTAGAAAACGGTGCGTTTCCGCACATGAGTTCATCAATAAAAGTTGGTCAATTTTCAGTCCCCCTGTATGCCCTACAGTGTGACCCATTTGTTTTGGGGTCAGTCTGCAAACAGTTTATTGATTGTGCGATTTAGCTCGGATTTTTTTTTATTATAGAGCTTGATAAACTGCACATTTTCATCAAAAATGGCCCGGTTGATATAAAGTTCGAGGCCTACTATGACAGTTGCTAGGACCAAAACTTTATTAAATCATATTAGCGATTTTTTTAGAAAAAATCCGTGCACGCCACTGGATGAACCACCTCTCAAAACGGGCCTGTATAAAATTTGAATGAAAATTTTGAGTAAAAACGATTTTGGAGAGGAATTAAAAATGCTCCCTCAGCAGTTACTTATTTTGAAATATACGTAGTAGGCTGTGGAGAACAAGTGAAGTGTTTAACTGTCAAACAAACGCAACAAACATCAACATCGATGTTAGAACTAATTTTTACTTAATACAAATTAAGTTATTAATCGTGATAATTATGAAAAAAGAAGAGAAAAAACAGAAAATGTTTGTCTTGTTGGTGACAACGTGCGCTCGGCAGCAGAAGCTGCGACAGAATGCAGAATTCAACATCAGACATCCAGTTAGACCGGTAAGTCGAAGCACTGTGCAACGCGTAAGTAATATTTTCGATGAATTTTATTATAAATAAATTTAATTTAATTGTTTCTTGCGATATGATTTTATTTTTTTTTTGTTTTATTTGTTCAGTATAAGCCTAAAACCATAACTAAGTTGTTACAAACTAAAATTTTTCGAAAAAATTCTGTATCCTTTTTGAGGGGTGGTCAATCCAGTAGTGTGCACACATTTTTTTTTAATTGTTAACATGATATATTAAAATTTTGCTCCTAAAAACTGCCATAGTAGGCTTTCAATCAATCAAGCTCTAAAATAAAATAAAAATTCTGGCTAAATCGCACAATCGACAAACTTTTTACAGACTGACCCCAAAACAAATGGGTCACACTGTATGTAACACGTTCTCATTAACACACTGTATATAAATTTAGTATGGTTTTGCACGTAATGTTGCAAATTCTTGATTCAGTGCTCCACGAGGCACCGCAAACTTGGAACTATTCCTCGCAGAATCATTTCCAAGAATGTTGTCTCCATGTATTTCGTGATGTACTCAAGAGAGTGGGAGATTAACGATTTTAGTTCACCCTGTCTCGCAACCAAATTCGACCCTTGCTGCTCGGAACAGAGGGATACCGATACTGATGATTTGCATATATTTTTCCCGGAAATGGAATATAGCTCCGCTTTTGCGATTAATTAATTAAATTTGCATTTTAAACACTTCAAAATTATAGCAGCCAGTGGTCTTTTCCTCGAGAGAGATTCTTGCTCGGAATTCGGCCTCGAGATGTTACTGAACAACGGTACAGTATCATTTTAGGCCAGTTCAGCAGGTGCCCCTGATAAGTACGAGTTAGCGATTTGACGACCGAATTTCACACAAAAGTTGTCCGAAATGACTTTTCGCATAACCGTTTTGTGGCCTCAAGGAATTCCGTAGATTCCATTTGCTAACTTATTTCAATGTAAATACCGGAAATTTGCATTAAATTTCTCGAGTTTTTCCTCGCATAGTAATTGTTGACCAGGGATCTTGGTAGCTTCCAACGATCTGTCGGAAATGCCTGGATATTCGAGAAATTTTGCGGCGTTTTTACTGTTTTTTTCAGTTTAATAACACCGAATTTGCATGCAATTCTTTGTAACCCAAAATGACTTGATTTGGTATGCGCATTTTGAAAGGAATTTTGCAATCTGACCTGACCGTTCGGAAGTCTATACATTTTCAAATCATTTAAAAAATTTTTTCGCTTTGTTTTTAGTATAGGGGACCGTCAATTTGCATGGAAATTGTGGAGTTTTTGCCAGCTTTGTGAGCATAAATTGCTTGGAATAAGGTGGCCTTATGACCATTAGAATGTTCAAGGAGATATTTCTAGTCTTAACTGACTAGAGGAAATCGTACGGATTTTCGAGCGGTTTTAAGGGCTTTTAAGTTTTATTTTCAATTTCAAACTCCGCAAGTTCGCCCCACAAGTGCTTCAAACTCCTTTAGATTTTACCATTTACATCGGCAAAAAGAGCCCAATAGTCATAGTTTCAACTGATCACGCGAAATTTCCAAGTAAGTTTTAGATGTTTTAGTCTTCTTTGAAATGAAATAAGAAAAAGATCCAGGATATCCACTGATAAATTACTCAATCGAAGGCCTTTTTATTGCTGAAACGTTGATATGGGTATATGCTAGTAGAGTTCCGAGTGGAAGACAATCAAACCAAAGCAGTTATTGTAAAAGTAGCGAATGCTGGAGCAGAACACTGATCGTTTAATTAATACGTTTAATTAACAATAATTATGACTTCCTGCTTTAGCACAGATAATTAAGAGGTGAAAGCCATCAATAAAATCAGTGTGTTATTGTTCTCCGGATACGATTTTCCGCTAAAGAACCTCAATAAAGGAAAGACATATTTTTAAGGAACTCGCGCTCGCATTATTTCAATGAATTTGTGATGTCTGAGGAGAATTGGTACGCCGAAACAAATCGCATATATTGATATTTCCATTTTGGGTGTAGAACGTAAAACTCCATGGAAAAATAAGAGAGTGCGGTATTTCGATTGATCACTCATGGATGATGATGACAAGTCTACCGTGTTCCTTTCCGAAATCCTCCGGTTTTTTTTTTCAAATTTTACATTGTTTCAAATTGATTTTTGTAATCTAATCTGATAGTTTTAAGCCCTACAGGTGCGGAACCAACAAGGAATTTAATCATTCTAATCCTCCGGCACCACCTATATGAAACGCAAACAGCCTCCGCTTAGCAACTATTAAATTTTTTGCCGAAACCCTCGAAACAATACACCGTTTCACGGTTGACAGGAACCTACCGGCACTTCCTGCGTTGATTAGTTTATTTGGCAATATTGCCCACCCTATACACGAATACCCGACAATTAAAACGTATCTTCAGACATGTTAATCGCTTGGTCGATCCTCACGATAAGGCAGGTCAGTACCCGCTCGTACGCTAACTGATGCCTTCGCTGAGGTTGCGACCCGGTCCTGCATGCGAACCACTGCAGCATCGGCAGTACCGCATACCCTGCAGGCTGTAACACAGAGCTAGTCGAAGCTCAGCTGTTTTCAAGCCAAGAATACGCCACGGATTCACTAGTCGGTCGTAGTACCGGTAGTGTTGGTGTCCGAGATTATTTTATCCATTGCTATTCAAGCCTGTGAGTTTTGTGTGATTGTTGGTATTGTTTGAAATCGATTATTATTGATATGATGGTAAGCACCCGTACGGGTAATTTGCATGACGCTGGTCTGGGTTGGTTCGTTTGGTAGTTTCCAAGAAGCAGGTAAACGAAGAAATTAACGACATTTAACTGGTAATCGCAAAGAGATGATGGAAGTTAAATTTAGATTTTAATATTGCAGTCATTAATATGCAGAATTGTAAAAAGCCGTTAGTCTACTGAATTGATACAACAGTTACCGGGTCAGGCGGTTAGCACGAAAAATCTTTGCAACACAGCAGATGTTTTTGACTCTGTGAATATTTCATTAGGGTTGTTTTGAGTTCGGGCTGCACAGCAGTTCTTTATTGATACCCCTGATAGCCTTCTGCAGGAATCCTGCTATAATAAACAATTATTAGTGAAAGGAATGTGTGAGTGCCATAATAAAGTGCTCTGCATTCTTGTTGCTCGTAAGATTAATTATTACGCTCGCCTACGCAATTTTGTTGCAAGAGTTACCGATCTAGTGACATAATCACAAACAAACAGTTTTAATTCTGATACTTAACAGCGTTACCGGAGTTAACAATTTTCACACTTTTTTGCCGATGTCATTGACCTAACACCACAACCAATTAATTACTTTTTATTGACATCTGACAGTCTTTAATTGGTTCGTAACTGATTTGGAGTGACGCGTTATGAAAGCCAATAAGCCACTCGTACGTTAAAGGGCAGATTACGCGATAAGCAGAAAAAGGAAGTTGGCGTTTGTGACTGGTTTTTTAAACTCGGTAATTATTTCTAATGGGTGTTCTTTGCAGCTAAACAAATTTCATTGTTCTGCGGAAAGAGTTTTATAATAAGAAAATAATGGGGTCTCGCACAAGACTTGTCTCATTGTTGCAGGATAATGTTTTAATTAATATGGATGATGTGTGTGATATTGTTCACTGTTTTATTCAATAGCGTAATGCGTTAATTTATTATTACGGAGTGATTGTCCTACCGCTTGATTGATATGTGTATTTTCAAACCCTACAATTAGAATGTCAACGTTACACTTGAGTATGAGTGCTAAATCGGTTCTTTTGTACATGAAACTAATTAATGGTTTTTTAAATTGCAATTCTCTTCCTTTTGTTTGTGGATAAACTCGAGAACGCATTCCCGCTGAGGAAATTGTAATGGATTTCTTAGAAACGGCGTTTCCCCCAATGATAATAAATTTTGTTTGTGAACACAATATTGACTGCACGATCATCTGTTTCTTATCTGCTGAAGCGAAAAGACCCAAAACTTAGATTCCATCGTCGTTCGGCAAAAATGGGGGAAAACGTTGACCTACTGAGAGTCTCCATCTTTATTTTAAGAAAAATCGCAAGAGCTTGGAGAACTAAAGTGCGCCACTGTCACTGAGTAGCTGTAAGAATTGATAGAGTTTCCTGTACAACCTGCAAATTTTAAGACGATATTGCCAATGTCAGAGCGGTACCGTGATGGGGCTGCGAAAGCAAAAAATCTGGATCAGGACCTTCGATCTCAAATTTTTCCCCTGCGTACTAGATGATTGATAATGCCTCGAAGTATTGAGGGGCCCCACGGTCTGCCATATACTGCCACCAAATGAAACTGCATAGGGTTCTTTATGGAAGTTGTCAATTTTAGGGCGACATCGCAAATTTCAGTGTTCTACCTGGGATGATGTTAAAATGAGACTGAAAATCAGAGAAATAATTAATCTTTCTTTTTGGAAAATTCATAAAACCTTTGAAAACTGTGGTACGCCATTGTCACTTGGAGACTCTGAAAGTTCATAGTTTCCTACAAAACCTGCAAATTTTAAAACGATATTGCCAATATCAGAATGGTACCACGATGGGGCTGCGAAAAAAAAAATCAAGAAAAACCTTCAATCCCAAATTTACCTCCCCTATATTGGAAGTCCCAACAGCTCAATGAACCGAGGGGCAGCCCTGTTTGATACAAACTGCCATTAAATGAAACACCGTAGGGTTCCTTATGGCCAATTTTAGAACCACATTGCAAATTTCAGCGTTGAACCCGGGATGATTTTATAATGGAACTAAAAATCAGTGGAACCATATACCTTTCTTTTTGTAAAATTTGTAAAAGTTTTGGGAAATGTGGTGCGCCACTGTCATTCGTTGACTATAAAAAATTCGTAGAGTTTGTTATGAAACATATAAATTTCAATATCAGATTGGTACCACGAGGGGGTGACTGGACGACAAATTTTACAGCGGCAATTCGAATATCTGCGTAGTAGTCGGGAGGACTTTAAAATGGACCTAAAAATCAGAGGAAACCTTCATAAGCCGTGAGAGAACAGAAAGTTTTCGATAAAATTTGTCAATTTTGAGGCCATGTTGCAAATATCTGAGTGGGAACAAGGAGAACTTGTAAAGAAAATCAAACATCGCTAAGAAAACGCTGAGTGTTCTGTCGCTCTTTTTGAAAAATCCGTAACGGCTTTGAGAACTGAGACACGCCATTGATTCTCATAGGCTGTAAGTGCACAAAAAGCCTTTGATATACTATTTTATGAAATTTGAAGTGATGCTGGAAATATTAAAATTGTACCACGGGGGTATATGAAGAAACAATTGAAAATCGAGAAGATCTTTTTACAATTGTTTATTTTACATTTTACCGCACTCAATCTTAGCATGTGTAAATTATCGTTCGACTGGAAACATTATTTCACCAAGCTACTGACCATCGGTCACATTTCTCGTTACGAAACAATATTAAACCTGCCTTTTGCAGGTCATTTTCTGCTCTCAATTCTTATGTGTTACGTAAATATTGGCGATTTTCCCTTCGTAAAAAATCATACTTTGTAGCAATTACAAGTTTGAAAGAAATTATTGCTAAATTACTCTTGTGAAAAAATGAAAGTCTGATGAAAGGAACTTCTTCATTATTATCGACTTTTAGTGTAGTTTTAAGCTCTACTTGGCTCGCCATAATTTCCCAACGATTACTACAATCACTGTGGTCATTTTCAATAAACAAAGGTGATAGTTGATATTCCTACTGAAACATATATTAGCTGTTATACAATAGCTGTATAAAAAAATTCCTTCTGTTTATGGTAGATGATAATAATACCTCTCATACACACATTCATAAAGAAGGTCGTTACGAGCCGTTGAATGCGGTTTTCGTCCTTGAAAATTTTATAGGCGATGATAGTACCTTTGACCATTATCCCTCAGAAACAGATGTTTACCAAACAAACAATTGCGAAATTTACTAATTACGCTCGTTGAAATTCGAACATTAAAGTTTTGCATAACTCGGATAAATCGCCATTAAATATGCATGCCGCATCGAATTTTCGATACTGACTTATCAATCAATGATACAATTACTTTGATGATACGCCGAGTTAATCAGAGGTGTTTCAACAGATTCAACTCTACCTCGTTATCCGTCCAAACCGCAGTTACGTAATTGATATAATTGCTGTTGTGTGTGACCCAAAAAAATAATTTCTTGAGCTGCATTTTCAGGTCCACTTTCAGGAAAATTTCAGAACATTCGCTGCGATTGGAGAAAGTGTCGCTTGTATTTTTTAACAGGAATCGCTTTAAAAGATGTGAGCCACCGTTTCGAAACTACAGGGTGTTTTTTTTTTGGAAAAAACGCGCATTTTTGGGCAGTAATTCTCTTTTGTTCAAAATTGTTTTTTTCTTTTGAAGACACCTTCAAAGCACCTTTTTATATCAATTTTAAAGAAATAACTCTTATTTCATAAAAGACAATATGTGCAGAACTATTGAGATTAATTCATATTTTTTCAATGGAAGACCCGTATCATGGAGATATTTCAGGGCGTGATCGTACTGTGCCAAATAATTAAAAAAAAATGCTTACAGACCCCTAATGTAAACCGCACCATTTTTCGATATACAGGGTGGCAAAGTTCCCATTTTCTTCATATTTTACATTTTTCTCACGTGTGCATTGAGTTAAATTTTTCAAACTTCTTACAATTTTTTTTTGTTTAAGATCTTCCAAAGAAAATTCCAAAATCGTCGGTATCCATATACAGAATGTTACGTTTTTTGGGTCAGAGACCATTTTAAGGTTTGTATCTTTTCTTAGATCACCCTGTATAAATTTTTATATCAAATGTAAATTCCTTTTTCAATTCATTCTTTCGTTGCGGTGTTTCAGCACCTTTGACCGTTTTTGTAAAATTTGCACAAATATTTATCGATGCAAATTGAGAATATAAAGGAAATATAGGAAAAAATAATCATTCAACTCAGTTATCAACTATCGGAAGCAACTCGTAACATTCCATCAAGTTTCTTAAATTAATAATAAATTTGAACGAAAACAAAACAAAACGAGCCATATGCGCACAATTTGAGCTAAATATCTCAAAAGCTTCGGGAGCTATGAAAGAAAAATTTGAAAAAAAAAATTGTCCATTTCCATAGAAGTATTTCACAAATTCGCACATTTCCGACGTTAAACTGATAATTCAGACTGCTTCCAAGCTCTGGACGAAAGCTTCTATTTAAGCCTCAATATATCCCTGAGCTACGTCTGAAAACGGTGTAATCTACGGAACTTTATAATCGTTTCAAATGATTTCTCTTAATGGGGGTTACGATTAACCTTCATAACCGCCCCTCTATAAAATGTCCGTTTCATTCCAGGATCTACATGGTTAAAACCAACGGGGCGTCAATGAGGGGCCAGACCTGCTTCAAGTGCGGTACGAGTCCTAAATAGTGAGTGCTTGTGATGTGACTGTACGTGATTTCCGTCCGTCATGTTAGGGGCGAACGTTTTGTGTTTGAAAAAGAAAAAAAAAAGGACCTATTCGTTGTCGGCTTGCAAGGGCCATGAGAAGGGAGGAGGATCAAGGAATGAAAGGTAGGTGAACCTTTAAAGAATTTGTTACGTATATCTGGTATTGGACTTATAATTAACGTAATAATAAATGGTGTGAAGAAATTAAAATGGTCATACCGATGATCAAAAAGTCATCGTGGTTACAGTTAACCGATTATTAGTTACTTAATGCCGCAAGTGAAAGCGTTCTGCGATTCAAAATTTAGGTGTAGGTACTTCTTAGTCGACTAAATGTAGGAGAAATTATTGCCTACATTGAATAAGATTTTTTTGTTAAGGATAATTTAACCTAAAGGTCATTTGCATATAGCAATGAATAATTTCGTTGAGTGGTTTGATAAAACCCAGGTACGACATAAGAGCACTATCGCGTGCACCGAGAGTCATCGATATGTATATTTCATGAGTCTCTGAAGTGTTTTATGATACTCAGGTGAAATTTGGGGGAATTGCATACCTTTTGTGGTTGAGACTCTGCGTGCAACATTGAGATTCACCGAAAATAAAAGCCTCGGTAGGCGTTTCACGTCTTAATGGATACTAATGGATGTGCAGGTGTTTTTTCGAATTTTCAAATCGATTGCGAAATAACTCAGAAAGGAGCAAAGATCATTTTCAATTAAGTAAAAAATTTGCTTCTAGTCAAAATGTTTCTTCTTCTGCTAAAAACATTTGCTTAGCGATTGCTGCGAACTACCAAAAATAGATGGAGAAACTGCCACGAATTGACAGAAGAACTGTCAAGAATTGACGGGGAAATTGCCAGTTGCTGAGAAAATGCTTTTATGCGCGCAGAAGTTATATTCATCGTTGAAAAAATCTTTCAAAACAATTTTAAATAAAAGTATATATTTTTTGATTATGACGTACCGCTCTATGCTGTCGGGGAATAAAAAAAGTTGATAATATTATGAAAATGCCTAAAAAACTGAAAATTGCGGATTGGATTGCTATATGAAAAACTAAAAAAAAAATTATACTCTTGAAAAAAACATTTTTTTCTCTAATGCCTTTTGAATTTGTATGACGAAAACCTGCAAAAGAAAGACAATTTTAATGCTAGACATATCGAAACCGATCCAAGGTTCCTTGGACCTCACGATTTCTCATTACGAGTGGTACTGGTTGCGGCAAGAACCAGGCGCATTCTTGGCAAGGTGAAGCCAATATTTTTTCCTTAATTTCTATGCAACGGCGGCGAATAACGTCACATACATAAATATGGGCCAATTGTTTGCAATGCCCCATTGTTATATGAGAATTTAATGAATATGATTCGCCTAAATTGGATGCGAGCATAGAGAAATGTCTTCAGTTTTTTTTTCCTTCCACATATGCGTTTTGGGATCGAACAAAGCAACACTCTCTTTCACAGAATGTCGCAAATGCCGTGTGGCAATATTGCTATCTTCAAAACGGTAAGAGTTACGAAGATCAATGAAAGGAAAGTTGTCATTTCTTGGGCCTTTTACTTTGCCCTATACAGCGTTGCCAAACAGTCTTTGGTTTTTGAAACGTTGGGGGAATGTAAAATTTGCCTTTATTCATTTTTATTTCTAAAACTGTTAAGTTCACAAAAAAATCGTTAATGCAGAAAAGTTTAAACTTCTTCCGTACCACTTATTGACAATAGAGGTTAATGGCTCTCGCATTTTTTTTAATACGGACCTGGATCTTTTTGCCCGTTAAAAGAACCCGATTTAATTTGCAGTTCAAGCATGTATCACAAGTATGCAATTCCCAACATTTCGTGAGCGAAAAATGCATCATTAGTATTTTTCAATTGGTTTTCTTCTACGGTGAGAGGCATTTCCTTCTCCCTGTAACTGTTTTATAATTTTTAGCACGGCGACCTTGAGAAATCAGTTGAATAGAATAAATTCTTGATATTTTTCAAAGTCGTTGGTTAAAGAGTACTTAATGTAAATTTATTGTCTATAGGTTTGCAACTTTTAAAGTAAAAATGAAATTTCCCAATTAAGAAAAATCACTAGTCACTTATGCATGACCATTTACTAATGATTTTGTCGTGATCACTAAGAATGAGAGTTGATGATCATTACTGATGATGTCACTAAGAACAATACTTTTTATGATTTGTAGTCAAAAGCCCTCGGGTGCAGAATCTATCCGTATTAGATTTAATTGAACCTGAAATATTAAAAAAATCAAGTTCCTCTTTCTACGCAGTTTCTTGTCATAATGGTGAACGTAATTATTCCTATAAGTTAAAGTACGAGTTTTTTACACTGGCTATGCAAAGTTGCACATTCTACCACTTCAACTGAAATGATTGTGAAAATCTACAGGACGATATTTCTTTTAGGTTCCGGCCTTCTTTTGCTCCCCCTCTAATTTTTATGTTACGCCATTACCAGCTCATTTTTTGAAATTTACATTTTCATTTAAAGTTTGGGGCGGCAAAGGGTGGACCGTATGATCATTGATAGGTGGTTAATACGGTATTACATGCACTTCAAATCATATCAAGGCATCTTCAAAATTGTGGGTTCTATGAGAAAAAATAAAATTTTAAAACCTGAAATATTGCAAGAGGAGAGGGTCGTTCAAACTGGGCATGGGAACCTTGTTCTTTCCAGTTGTTCGTGCGTTTGCAAAGGTGGAGCTTAGACAAAAGTACTATGAACAAAGCGCTTTACGTGCGCTCACAACGTTTTGTGCGTATTTGGAGTCCGGTCCTGATATTCCAGGTGGACCGTAACGAGTGCCCTCAGGTACATGAATGGGCAAAACCGTTGGGACTTTCAAACGAAACGCGACGTGAGCTTTGTTTTCTGTGTTTGGTACTCTTTACTGGCTTTCGAGGTTCGAAACAATTATTTTGAGATTCATAACAATCAATGTGACAGTCGCCTCAAAACTTGTGAAATAATGTTTAAGTTAATCAGGTGAGTGCACTTTGCATGAAAAATTACCAGTGTTATTAAACCGTTATTATAACTCGGTCATAATCTCTTACTCGCGAGCGTGATGGCAGAGTAGATTGTTGCAGAGGCAGGATGTTTATCTCGCGAAGAAAATTGGGTATGCATAGAACGATCCCTAAGATTACAACCTGCGTATATTCAAGCTGATTTATGTCCATCGGTTTAATTATTATTAGTACATAAATAATTCCAACCTTTGTTGTTCGGCCGTGAACTTGCAAGAAGTGGCGGTGAGGCCATCAATCAAGCGATAGGCATGACAGGTAAAATCATCCTTCTAGAACAAGACCAGTTTTTGTCTCTGATGGTCATTACCGCCGATGATTTATTATTCCGTCTATGTCTCATTGTGATGTGATAAGCGACAACCCAAGAAAGTGTCGGAAACTGTTGCAGAGGAAACGGAACCGCAAAGAAAAATTCGTTTATGGTGCTTCTGGTGACTGAACACAGGTTAAATCGCTGCAGGTAGATCTGAAATATACGCGTTCTACTCCAATTCCTGACGACATTTCAAAGAAATAAATTAGATTTGCGAGATCTAATCTCGTCGTTAATACAGTTAAAATTATGCCTTTGGATATATATTTTTCACTTTTATGTTTGATCCAGAAACATACAGAACGAGTTTTTTGCGATGATTTGTGAAGGGATCTCGGAAACTAGCAGAGGTACAAAGTTGCTCAAATCCGGGAAGAAGTGCGACTTTAGAGGACCAATTTAAAGCCATTTTTGGTATCTTGAAAAACTCCATTGCTTACTAAAAATTTAGCAAAAACCAAATTTTGTCAAATTCTCTTAATGCACATATTTGTGTAATTGTTGGTTCTAGAGAAATTATGTAAATGGGAATATTGTAAATAATTTTACCCTGAAAAAGACGGGACAACCAGATTTTCTTTGACGGCTGTTGTTTTTGAGATATGGCATAAACTTACTTGTTTTTTCATGGAAATCATCTGAAAGATCTTTCTAGTCCCTGTCAAAAATTGCAATAATTTTAAACTTGATTACAAAAAATAATAGGAAAAGATAAATTTATGTAATTGAAAACATTATCTAAAACAAACTAAAAACTTATTAACTTATACCACTTCGTTATTGACACTGTAATAAAATAATAAAACAAATCAATCTCAATGTTCCTTGACTTAACTTTTCAAATGTGTGGACAGAGAGGCGAAAATCGCTAGAATGGCCAGCACTATCGCCTGATCTGACTCCATTAGACTTTTTCCAATGTGGATAAATGAAGAGCGTGGTGTACAAAACTAAACCACATTATTTAGCTGATTTAAGAAGAATAACACCTTCATTAGATGTTGATTAACATTAGAAGACATTTTTGTTTACAATAAGAATGGTGCCAAGAGGTTGGAGCCTTGCAATTTGCGTATCTCATAGTACAGTGAGCTTGATTTGTTTTGTTAGTTTATTAAATTGTCCATAACGCAATTGGTATTAGTTATTAAGTTTTCTGCTTGTTGTAGAAAATTTGGTTAATTACATTAATTTATTTGCTGCTATTATTTTTTGCAATGAAGTATAAAACCATATGAATTTTGAATACAAAGTGAAAATGCCCTTTAATTGCGATATCACAAACTCAATTTAAAAATGTAGAATTTGCAATTGTCACTCAAAGGGGGTTGAAATTATGTATGAGATTTTTATCCTCCCGGATGTAATTTCAGAATCTAAAATTGTTGTGTTTCGGTATTATTTTCGCATATGTCGAAATATGCAGATATTAAATTTACTCCATTTGGTTGTTTCACACTGTATTATATTCTTCATAACGGAAGTTCCGTAGCAGGATATCGATAAATTTATCATTGGACTCGGACACTGCTCATCGGTAAATTGAGCAACGCAATTATTTCTAGTCTAATTCAAGGAACTCCAAATTTAAGGCAGAATATTACCGCTAATCACACACCAAGCTTAGAATCTTCAGCTCACAGGTAAATAACTGTCATAGTGAGTCAGGTTTCTTCAGATTGTTCTTTTATTTCTTTAAGCTCGTCTCGAGCTCTGGGGAGTTCGAGACAATTTTTGTCTAAAGAACTGTTTACACGCGATGCCCTAAAATGCTCCTGAGACGACCGTAATGCGAATTAAGTTACTTTATTTCTCACAATAAGTTTTTTTAAAACTGTTTTGTTGCAAAGCAAATTAATATACAACAATCAGACTTGCAGCATAACTGCTCACAGAAAATTACGAGGAAACATGATGTCCCTTTGGTTAAGAGCGGTTTTATATTGTCCCATTACGCTGAGTCCATATGAGCTCCACTTGTCCATTGTGCCAGACGTTTTTCTACAGGATAACATAATACAATACCAGCAACAATGATTGAAGTGTGCTACTCTGTACTGAAATTCGGCTTCAATACTTTTTTCCCACTTATTCTCAAGGTCAATAAGAAAAATGTCCAATGAACTGGATTCCTATGGTATACTTACTATATTTTCGACCTTTTAGGAGATATTTGCCTATTTTCACTTAAAAAAATTTATTTCTAGGAAAATAAATTTTCATTTAATGCTCTTGCAAATTAAATGCATATTGAAGTTCTTCATAGAAGTCTGGATCAAGTTTCTTTTTCGTTATTTACAACCACAAATTATAATTACGATTTATAATAATTGCTGGAAATGCTGGAAATACTGCTGGAGGCGCATCCCGACACGTCCACTCACGTTTTGCAACACTGCAATCAGCGTGGCAGGGGCCATTGCATCGACTATTTCAATAATAACGGCTACTAGCAATTCCTCCAAAGTAAGTAAACGATTTTTGCACGCAGTATTCTTTGGGCAATCAAAAGGAAAATAGTCTAGAGGCGTCAAATCCGGATATCTTGCAGGCCATTAATTTTTACTAATGATACTATCTCCACAAAATGATTCTAGAAATGTTTTAAACTTCCAATCAAATATGAGTAAAAAACGTTGTGTACGTATCTAATTAATGACTGTGGTTTGACAATGAATGACAGAAGTTTGGACACTTTCAGCGATAGGTCCACTATTTTGATGACGCAGACACTTCGATCATTGTTGCTCACACTGTATATGTGATGGGATAACAGACGGGAAGAAAATCAGACGACTATAGGATAACACAGATGGTTCCAGAACGATACACTTAATTACGTGCCTGACTTAGGCCCTGTTATGAGAATCCTCTTTTCCATAGCAAAACAATTATTTTTCGTAATGAAATATCAAATATTTAAGTTTAATTTAGTTTAATGTCCGGCTAATTCTCCCAGTGCTGCCCATTTAAAATCCATGTAAAGTCTAATTTTTACACGCTTTTTGCAGTAGTGGTCCTTTTCGAGGTAGCGCTTAATGTAATCACTAGTCCCTGGCTGGCGATGTGTCGGCCGTCGCCATATTCATTCCATTTTAAGGTGAATTTAATGTTGCTTATGATCACTGGGGGCTTTTGATTGCCCTAATGGGGGAATCTCTGCTGTCCTTGTCGATCTCGTGCTATTTCGTTGATTAAATTTTCCGAGTCATCCTTCTTCAATCATCGTTCCTTAATCCTTTTTTTGCTCTCGAACCAGTGAGAATCGTCATTTTCGACCGTTTTCAGAGAGACCTATACTTACGTGTTTCAAGTTAACCGTGTCGAGGATCTGAGAAATTCTTTAGTTTTTTTTAGAGATTTTAATTATTTCCTGGGTGTATTTAATCTGAGACTGCTATTTTCACTGAAGGTCGCGATTTTCTTTGATTCCATAGAATAATTGGCTCCAGGCATGTTTTTTTTAAGAGGTACCATTGTCTCGATAATTCGTTTTCCATGCCAGCACCTTCTGGCGGTATTAGGAGTCGGTAATATTATCTAAGGTATATCTCGGATTTAGCTCCGGGAACTCCACGATGTTTCGCAGAAGAATTTCCAGAAAAAATTTCCGTAAGCCCCAACGTCGAAATCCTCCACGATCCACGGTTAGAGTAAACAAAAAATGTCTTCTATGTCTTTTAATGTGATTTAATGCAATTCCACGCTAACAGTTTCTGAGATAAATTATATTTAATATTATTGAATTGGAGTCAATCATGTTTTACTAATCACCACTTTATTCTGTTTTTTCGCCAATTTATTGACCTCACGTAACTGTAGAACACGCCTCTGATATCCGACTCTTCCGGGGGTTTCCCCTGTTCTCAACTGATCTGTATGGTATCTAAAACCACTCGTCTTAGCTTCTTCACCTTTCACCGTCGCCTTTACTTGACTGCGTTGTGTGACACATCTTGACCGTTTTCAACTATGAGCCAAAGAAGCCTGTCACCAATGTTTGATGAAATGACCAATATGCCCAGCTAACAATCAGGGTCAAGTAAGTGCTTTCAATTTGCTCCACATATCGCATATCGAGCATTTGTCTAATTGGTATATTAGTCTAATTTCACGAGATTAAACGAGAATCTCTTAGTTGCTCAAATTTCGGATTTGTTACTTAAATTTATGTCCCATTTTCTCTGTTGTGTTAGAAAGCAGTACAAGATGTAATTTGGGTTTTGGAAAAGTAGCATCAGGAGGAACAGTCACAGTTAGTTGCCACCCTGATGGTACTGGGTGTGTTGGAGCCCGCATTTTTTCCATATAAATCATAGCAGATGCGTTCTGGGTCCCTAACATTATACAGGGCATTTCAACTTCTGTCGCCACCATTGGGATCTTATAACCGAGAGGAGATGCGAAGAAGTTTAAATGGGGGAGATATTCCGTAATTTGGTACTTGACCAAATGCAGTTTTCAAAATTTGAATTCTCCGAGTACTTCCGAAGATATGTGGAAAAAACTAAAAATTGGACATTTTGTGTTTATCTTTTTGGCTTTATTTGACAAGGACGCCCAAAACGCCAATAACATTTTCATTGCTTCTCTTTCTCAGTTACACGATGGCGTTTTTTGATTTGTCATCCAACCATTCGTCCGTCGCTAAATGCGATGTGGCATTCATAAGCAATAATAAAGTTGATGATGGTGGCCCAAACGGCGAAACGTCGATCGACAAATCTGAAAAAGTCATCGTGCGCTTGAGAAAAACTGGCAATGGAAATGTTCTGGTGGTTTTGAATTTCCTTGTTAAATAACGCAACAAAAAGGTAACCTCCAATTTTTAATTTTTTCCGGATATTTCCGGAAGTACTCGGAAATTTGAAATTTTTAAAACTGCATTTGGTCAAACTCTGCATTACGGTATTTCCTCTTCATTTAACATCGTTGCTCCTCCTCTAGTTTCCGAGGTCGCAATGGTGAGGGTCGAATTTAAAATGCCCCGTACACAGGGCGTTCTTTAACGTACGGCAAGACCTTTCGGAGCTGATGGCAAAAAAATGATGGCAGTTATTTATGTAAACTTAAGTCCCACTTCTAAGTTATCTCTCTTCAAAAAAATCTGTTTACGTGAATTGTACAGCAATTTTTTGGATTTATCTAGTAAAAATTCTACATTTCTTCAATAAATCTCTAATTTTTTCTGTTGTGCGTGCCAAGTCCCATTTGGGGGGGGGGGGGGGTCACTGAGAAGTCGAGTTTTGTCGCACTTACGTTTATGTGAGCAACTACCTTCAGTTTTTGTCAAAGAACACCCTCCTCAAGTTTTTGCACACATTAAGGAACACCCTGTTTATCCGTGTGTTGCTTCCTCGTATTAAATTTACGGTTTTAATTACTTTCCCTGTCGATCTTTTAATCTGCCTGCACCGTCAGAGAAAGAGCGTGGCATAGGTATTAGCATATCTAAGGCTGGAAAAAGTACTTAAGCTAGCCAATCTTAACAATATAACATGTTTCATAATATTTTTATAGGCGTAAAGTAGGCAAAATTATTTCGCTTTTTACTTTCTTCCTCGAGTAA
Organism: Euwallacea fornicatus; assembly: GCF_040115645.1. NCBI lineage: Eukaryota > Metazoa > Arthropoda > Insecta > Coleoptera > Curculionidae > Euwallacea > Euwallacea fornicatus. The sequence continues at coordinate 4,224,259 of NC_089551.1, forward strand.
CAGGGCCAGGTGTCTCAGAGATGCAGTTTGCACTAGCAGAAGAACAATGTTACCTAATGGGAAAGTACCGGAGGGAACGATATGATTGTTCCTAAAAATGTATCGTTAAATCTAATGAGACGTTCATTAAAAAAGCTGAGCTCTGCTTCCTAAAATTTCTAATTTGCGGAGAAACTAGACTTACACGATGAGAATCCAATGATTCGTCTAATTAACATAACTTTACAAGGCTAAGTGGTTTGTGTTAACAGTGAGACGCATTGATTTGTATATAATTAATAACAAATTATGTTTGAGCGGGAGTCTAGAATAAAATTATTAACCATCGAGGCGAATATTTTGGTCGGGAATACGTACAGGACGTCATTGAACTTGTTTGCAATCGTGACCCATCCGAACCAATCACGTCCCATTCCCCCATTACTTTTACCGTTCGCCAGGCTCAAATCATATTATTATTTTAAGATACAATCTCCTTGAACTCAGCTACAAACGCATAACATAGATATGCGGAAAGAACTGACAAAAACAATTATGCTGGCTAATTTTTGCTTTACGTGATCGAGGCAATCTATCAGCCGTCTCCAACAGCCTAAACGGTTCTTTCCTCCTGTAGATGAGGCGCAGGAATTCAAATTGGCTTTCCATTGAATAAGTGCAACTTTATATAGGAAGCACGAAACAAGATTATCTCTTGCAGGAGGAAGGATGGGGCAAGGCCATGGGCGTTCGTTCACCCACTCACCTTGCCGCAGACATTTGACCGTGAAGATGGATAGATTCCGCTTTAATAATTAGCTCTTAGGCGCGGTTAATATCTCCAGTAAGAAAGGGAAAGTTCTTTTGTCATTTCTAAGTGAGAAGATGCTTTGCCGAGGGTAGGCCAGCCGCAATGGTCACCTTGCGAAAGTAGTCCTGCATCACGTCCGACTAATATGAGACACGCCACTGACATTTAGAATTTCAGAATTGTGAGAAGTTTACATGCGAAATTCTTCCTATGGATTCTTATGCAGTGACTTGGTCCGCGTTTGATATTCAACTATTATGAATCAGCATTACCGCGAAGTTCTATAGAGGAAAGTGGTGGTATGGTAGATTGATGATGACCTATTTTACCAGTCGAAATCCTTGAACTCGGTTATTTCGTTGGTCGATTCGTTCCGTCACCTACGTATACAGGGTGTCCCATTTAAAGTTTTGATTGAAGGTTAGTTAAAAACTGAGAGTTTTCAGAAAAAAGACTGCAACACTTAAAAAAAATGCAATAATTTCGACTGTCTCAAAAATTGGATAAAAATTAAAGATAACTCTGCAGCAATACGTTAAAAAAAATTGTTCAAATAAAAGATATACATTTTTTGAAAATCTACAAGGATCTGTAAAAAAATACGAGGTTGGAATTTGAAAAAAAAATTGCCTTGCTTGAAATGGCCTTAAAACGACGTTTTGGCTAAAAGTCCCTATCTTCATGACACGTCCCCCTCTTTACCGGACAACTTTTATTTGAAAATGTTTTTAATACAACATACCGTTTTTGAGAAATCTTCAATCACAGCTTTAAATGGAACACCCTGTACAAGCAAACAAAGCCATCTGGCTTTATTTACTCAATTTTCGATCGCTCATATTCTCGTTAAACTGCTTCTGAATTTCTCTCGTAGAATTGAAGCTCTAATTAGAGAACTGCTAAAAACTAAACACGCTAAAATGCTCCACAAATAACGTTGAAATCCAAATAATAAAAACAAACGTATCTAAATTTGTCTATTTAAATTCTTATTTGACACCACTGCTATTCATATCGATTGACGACTCAAAGCTAATAGTTACCGCTGCGTGGCATACAACCATTCTCTTCTGGTGCGTGGCATTAAATGAAGCACGGAAGACATAACGTATGTGTCAGCTGCATTCAGAACCTGCTTTACTATTTAGGGTAGCAGGATTAATGTCATAACTTTCATCTTGGTCTAAGCGCATACGGTAAACGAAGAAGGCTGCATGATGCGGATAGGTGGCGCTAAATATTATTTGATAACATCGACACAGTGGTGGCAAATGAGTGTTTTATTAGTAGCAACAGCAATTTCTCTTATACACATTCGTTTCTAAGTATGGAAATGTTGTAAATGATTAAAAATACCAATTAGTATTCCATTTTAGTGCTGAGCAGTACGGTATTGGACAAAAAGGTAGAAACTTTTTTCAAATTTGAAATAATTTGCTAATACCCAATAGGTGAACTCTGGGTTACAACATTATAATTAATACATCGTTGATAAAATATTTTGAATATAATTGCTTTTGAAATATGCTTGCAGATATCTATACTAGATATGTATAAACAAATGTTGTTTTCAGCCAGGACAAAATAATTAGAACTTTTTATTGAAGAAATTGCAGACTATGAAAATAGTGCAAATGTTTTTTTTAATTAATATTTAGTGGTGCCACTATTTTCAGATAAGAATTTTCTTATTCAAGGAAATTTTAGCCGCTTTTCTTTGTCGAAACTGGAATCGGTCATGATTACTTTCTTTAAATCAGTGCTCTGATGAAAGATTTATCTTGGTGTTTGCTCTAAGTAAAGTTCAGGTCGACCGCGAAAAACTCCAATTCGTTTAATGAGAAAATTATTCGATTATCACGAAATAATCCGTTTGTGTCTTCGTCAAACATTTTGGCTATCATTAATGAAACTGGTCCTTCTGGAATCACGGACCGCGCAGTACGACGACTTTGGACAGAGGCAGCCCTTCACAGTTTCAAACCTGTCAAAAAAACCCTTTTGAGTAAGAAGGATATAAGAGCAAAATTACATTTTGCTCAAACTCACATTTATTGGACCGAAAATAACTGGAAACGAATCCTTTTTTGCGATGAGTGTAAAGTCAACTTATTTGGAAGTGATGGTGCTAGTTATGTCAAGCGTCTAAAAACCAAGTAATCGTATAAAAAGTTCGTTAAACTTACAGTAAAACATGGTTGCGGCTCTGTCATGGTTTGGGGCTGCTTTTCACGGTATGGCATGAGTCCACTGCATCGCATAGTAGGCAAAATAGACAGGTTCGTGTATTTGGACATTATAAAAAAACAAGTGAGATCCTTATATACTCGACGCAATGCCTGTGAAGCACAAGTTTCGACACGACAATGACCCAAAACACACGTCGAAATTAATTCAAAAACATTTGTTGGAAGAAAAAGTTGATGTTTTAAAATATCCGTCACAGAGTCCTGACCTCAATCCCATTGAGAACTGATGTCGCATAGTGGATAGAAAAATGCGATCAAATCCAATTAAAAATTTTCAAGAACTTTTGGAAAATTTTGAGAATGCGTGGTGAGCTATAGATCAAACAATAATTGTGAAATTTATTAATTCTATAACGAAACGATGTCGCGATGCGGTCAGAGCAAATGGGCTCCACCTTAAGTATTAAATTTAAAAAAAAAACATACACATCTACATACATACACTAGTGGAAAAACGTAGAGCAACTTTTGAAAAATTAATATAATTAGTATTTTAATAGTTATAAATGTTTGGGTGTAGGTTCGATATAAAGCCAGTGTATGTCTAAATACTTCTACAAAAAAATTCTTTATTTATATTTTTTTGTAGAATTTTATATTAACAATAACATTTTTTAATCGAAAAAAGTAAAGCAACCTTATCAAATTATAGCAACGATTTACATTAAAAAAATTTAATATTTTAGAAAATATTCATTGTTTCATCGCATCTTTTTGTCATAGCCCTTATCAATTTGGTCAAGATGACTGGATCCATGCTTATCCATGCGTCTTTTAAAGCAATGAACAGTTCATATCAGTTCCTATAGGTCCTATCTCTGATTTTCCGATCTAAGATTTCCCAGAGGTTCTCAATGGGATTTAGATGGGGGGATTGCGAAGGCCGTTCCAAAACGTATATTCCCTCTCTCCTGAACTATGCTTTCATATATTTGGACGTGGATTTTGGATCGGTTTCTAATGGAAAACGTGTCTTAAAGGCATAACATCGTCCGCGTATGGCACTATTCGATTCTGTAAAATTCCCTTATATTGAAATGTATTCATATGTTGTATTGTAAAGGGAGCCAACACCATAGCCGGAAAAACAACCTCATACCATTATTGACTCAATTCAGTACTTCACTGTGGGACAGGTGTATTTTGGATTGAGTCTTTCAGTTTTAGGACTCCTCATGTGGGTGAAAGCATCACTATTAAATAAGCAAAACTTTGATTCGTCGCTTCAGATCACTTTTTTCCAGTCTTGCTCTACGTAACCAAGATGTTATTACACAAAATTAAGTCGGAAACGTCTATTTCTTTTGGATAAAAGAGGTTTTTGTGGCCGATCTTCTTCCATATGACTTGCCTTCAAGTAACCTGTTTCTTACTGTTCTAGATGTTACTTCAACATCGAGCTCATCCGAAATACGGCCCCTAATTTTGTTGGTACCTAGAAATGGTTGATTCTTCCCAATTTTTAAAACTTGTTTATCTTTGGAACGATTGATTTTCCCCGGTCTACCACAGTTCCTCTTTATATCAGTATACCCGGACATTTGAAATTGTCTGATAATTCGACAAACGGATTTGTTTAAATTAAATCTTTTGGCAATATTTGCTTGCTTTTAGCTATTTCTATACAAGTTAACAACACGTTCTTTTATTTCCACTGATAAATTTTTGCCTCGTGCCATTTTGACCAACGATATATCACGAATGAAATAAATTTCATGGTACGTATCTGCTATAATTTGATAAGTTGCTCTACTTTTTTCCACCAAAAAATACTAATGTGAATATAAAATTTCACAAAAAAATTAAAATAACAAAATTTTTTTGTAGACATATTTGGGCATACATTGGCTTGATGTTGAACGCATACCTAAATATTTATAACTATTAAAACTCCAATTATATTAATTTTGCAAAAGTTGCTCTACATTTTTCCACTACTGTACTTATGATATGTCGTTTATGTGCACATCTTTATTTCATAACAAACAGGCGATCTAGCAGTTGGTTTTCTCACCTGTGTTACAGTTAATTCTGTGTAAAAAAAAAATAAAGACAAGACGTAAAATACTTGGAGGTCAAAATGTACAATAAGTTGCAATTCACCAAACACGTGCAAAAACAAAATCAGAAATCATCAAATGGACGAAACAGTTCGGAGCACTGATATACAAAGACAAGGAAATTAAGATGAAAACGGCCATAAAATCTACAACTCCATCTGCAGACCGCTTCTGGACTGCGGACATATAATGAAACTAAATGCTACGGACAAAATAAATTAAATAAACATTTTTATTATTTGTCTATAATTTCTTAAATAAAAAAGTTCAGACAATTTTGTCCAGAATCAAAACAAGATTTGTTCATACAGAGTGGCCCATATAAAACAGTCCACTGAAGGGTCTCGAATGGAATTTTTTTCTTCGGAAAACCGCGAGATATGTCAATTTTACTTTCAAGGGGGACATTTTTAGATCATAAATTTGTGGGTGTAGAGTCATTTCCCTAACCGAAGTTACAACCCCTTCAGGAAATTTAAATAACATGGTGGTGGGTCAAGTGGCATATCAAATTGAAGGTATTTCGATTCTCTTTACGGGTATGCTGAAATTCTTTTGTTCCGCCTTTAAATATTGTAAAACGGTTTTAAAACATCGGTGAAATAAATCGAAAAAAATAAATTTTTACATAATGTTTTATTTAATTAAATGTTCAAATTGCGACCCACTTACTTCCATACAATAATAACGTTTTTGTTCAACTTCTTTCCGAATATTTTGTAGTATTTCGGAAGTTGTTTCACCACATATTATCACTATTCGGTGGCGAAGATGTTCTGAAGAGGTAGATTTCGCTTCATAAACAACAGTTTTTAAACGACTCAATAAAAAAAAGTCCAATGGTGTTAAATCAGGGGGTCTAGGGGGGCATTCAATGAAACCTCTTCTACTAATCCAGTGTTCAGGAAAATGTTCATTCAAAAAGTTACGTACAGGAAATGCATAGTGTGGCAGAATGTTATCTGTGTTGGAAATATACATAATTCTTTAAGAATTGATCGTCGTTTTCCAAGATATTCACGATATGAGGATAGTTGAAACCTTGAAGCAAATTAAGGTAAGATTCATCCACTGCAGTTTATACGGTAAAAAAAGGTTCAACAATACGATTTCCCAAAATTCCAGCCCATCCATTCAATTTTTCTGGATACTGTGACTGCTGTTATCTCGTAATTCTTTGGATTCACCTCACTTCAATATATGAAATTATGTCTGTTGATGAAATTAGTCAGAAAGAATGTGCATTCATCAGAAAAGCATGTCGAATATAAAATTGGGATTGATTAAAATGCCTTCAGACATCGTTTCATAAAATTGCACACGGAGATCTGGATCATCTCCATTGAGCTCATGACTAAGATGCCTCTTACAGAGATGGAAATTATGGTTTTTCAAAATCACTATCACGTGGATTACTTGATATTGTTTCTAATTTTCAGGTGCACTTCAATATGCCCCAAAATTGCAATCTGTGCAGCCTTGTTGGTGACGGTGTGTCTCTTTTCCTGTTTTCTGTTAGCAACGGATTCAGTTTTCATGAATTTATATATTGATTTCGTCAAGTAGAGATGGATCAAATTCTTACCAGAATGTCTTCCATTCAAAATTCTTGCAGTTTCTCGAACTATTTCATTGTTTTCGAAATAGATGATGACAATTTCAACTTTCTCTGTAGTACTGTAAACCACGGTGCTTTGAATCATCAGATCAATCGACAAATTTCGCTGTAGAATTCTGATCAGTGTAAAATCGAAACAAAACCAATCATCTTTTCTTAAGAATTCGATGATAAACATAATGTTTTGAAATATTAGTGAGTTTATTATACTGCGTGACATGGAAAAGAGAACACCCCGTAAAAATGGTTTTATTAAAATCATTTTTGGTATGCACGTTTCTTACGCTAAAACAAATACTGTTTAGACCAGGGCTTTCTGAATTTCTGCCTCACTAGGTACTCACAAAGTAATCCACTTACGTGAGTGGGGCTTCTTAATTGCTCGAAGGATCAGACGGACTATCATCACGAAATGTTGAGGATCCAAAGATGCAAGAAGGTAAAGAAACACTGGTACACGTACAACACTATGTTTACTTACAAGTTAGTTGTTGAACAGGGGTTGATTAGGAATGAAATTAGTACAATACGTGTATTCAGATTTTGGTTTGCAACGAGATGCGGCAGAAGTTGTTGAAGTTTAATCTAATCTTCCATATCGCGAGAGTTGAGAGTTTGCTTGTTGACGCGGCGAAACGGGAAACTCTTCTGTCTGCCGCTCCAAGAGGGTGGAGCACTTCCTCCGAAGTGTTGGTTTTTGTCTTGGATTTTTTCCCACGGATTCGTGGGAAGGTCACCACCTTAAAGCTTTCGAACCATTACCTTGTCGTTGCCACCCTCCCATTCTTGGGCCACTTGCGAGGGTCAATAGGAGATATTCCATGCTGATTTATTGTTGCTCTTTTTTTGTTTTACGACTCGAGAGTCATAAATCAGGAGGGAAGTAAAGTAGATGTGTGGTACTTAACGTGGTATCCATAGTTCGGCACATAATGATAGGTCGAAGATTGAGGTCTGTTTTCTTTTCCTTTTTATTTTTGTCCAGATGTTAGGAGACTACATGAGTGCCATATCTTTATGCTGGGATTCTCCCAACAAATATTTCATTAAAAAATTGAACTAAAAATTTAGTTGTTAAAAACCCAAAAGAAAAGAATAATTTGTCGCTCCTCTGCGGTGTCTTATACGTTCCTGTATACGCCTAGGCATGAATCTAAGGAGGTGATTAATGTCCGCTTAGGGGATCGCATTCCTGGCTAACTGGACAGCAAGACATGGCGCCGCTAGGATTATGTGAAGGATGGGGTAAATTATGCAACTTTCTCCCTGCAATATCCCATACATGTTCAATTGATGGGAGGTCTGGAGTGTCAGGTGGCGAAGGTAAAAAATTTATTGAATTTTGTTTAAAGAAGTTCATAGTCACTTTAGCTACATGTGGCCGTGCATTGTTTTGCTGGAAAACTGGATTAACAAGGTTTTTCATAAAAGGCATGAGATGAGGTCCTAGGACTTGTTAGATGTATCATTGGGCTGTCGTACGGCCTCTAATGAAAAGTAAAGGTAACCTGCTACAATATGCAATATCACTCCAAAGCATTATCCCAACAGTCTGATGGGCATGTCACTGTATTGTAAACTGAGAATTCCGCCTTTCATCCCATCTTCTTACTTTTGGCAGACCATCATGCGTATCCAAACAGAATCTGGATTCGTCAGTAAATACGATATTACCCCATTCCAGATTCCGATACGTATCCATTCTCTGCACCACTGCAGTCGATTTTGATCGATGATTTGAGGTGAGGGATATCATAAGATGGAGACGATACGAAATCATTTCAAAACTTCTTATCCTGCGACAAATGGTTCGAATCCCAATGGGCCTTCCATATTCAGCAAACCACTGATCCGCCAGCGTCCTTGACGAGACGAACTCATCTCTGAGTGCCATGACTCGAAGGCGCGATCTTGGCGTTCTGGGTTCTTCGAGATCGTCCTATACCTTTCCTTCTGCCTGTTTGCTCTTCTTGGTATCATGTCTGACCGCATCTCAATATAGTGTTGACACTACGGTTCAATCTAGTGACGATTTCCTTAAATGACCAGCCTCTCGCAGACCCATTATATGCGACCTTTCTCAAACTCGCTCAATTGATGAAAATTTCGCTGCATTCTACGTCTAGGCATATTTGTTTAATCTAAGACCACTTTCTAAGCGCACTGTACACCAATAAATAATTTGCAGTCATATTGTTGATATTTTATTGCAATTTTAATAGTAATAAAAACCTAAAATTCCTGATAACCCGTAAATACGCTCATAAATATGGCTGAAAACGTGAACGTTTTATATAAATACAGAAATGCATACCAAAAATGATTTAAATAAAACCATTTTTACGGGGCGTTCTCTTTTCTATGTCACACAGTATGTAATTAAGTTAAGGTCGTTTTTTTCGATTTATTTCACCGATGTTTTGAAACGATTTTTTGCAATATTTAAAGGCGGAGCAAAGAAATTTCAGCACACTTGTAAGGAGAATTCCAACACCTTTGATTTGACGTGCCACTTCACCCCCCGTGGCACTTCAGGCTCTTGAAGAGGTTGCCACTCCGTTTAAGGGGATGGCTCTTCACCGACGGATTTATGATCTAAAAATGTCCCTTTTAAGAGTAAAATTGGCGTGTCTCGGCATTTTTAGAAGAAAAAAATTCCTTTGAAGGCATCTCAGGCGGACTGTTTCAAACGGGCCACCCCACGTAGCTGTCTGTTTGCACGCTTCAACGCCAGCGATATTCGGAATATTGCACCAGTGGTATACTGATTATGATGTTATGACCCAAAGCTCACCTGCTAGATATTGGGAAAATATTTCAATTTTGAAAAATCTTCCATCCCTTCTGCACAATACTGTACATTTATGGAATATTCTTAAGCTCCAAGTCGTATTCATCCTCTACGTTCGATCGAGCCTCCGCTCCATTCGAACCATTTTAATTCACGATCGATTTCTAAGGGGAACCGATATTGATGGTACCACGTATATTTCGCGTTCACGTGTTCCTTCGGTGGCTTCGTCATTCTTAAATTTCCATTCAATGAATAATTGTACGTATTTTCGATTTTTTTTTTTTTTTGACGTAATTGTACGATTCCCAAAACCGTGTTTCACCGACGTTTTCCCTTAAATTTGAAAGCGGTTCCGGTGACGATACCCAATTTTCATATTGAAATCAATAGTAGATATTAAATAAGTATCCGATGCAAAACCGCGGTTTTGCGAAATATCCGCGATTTCGTGGCTGTGCCCAGAAAGGCGGTCAGTCATGTTGACATTCAATTAAATTTATTTGATATTTCTTTTAGCGGTGCGGTGTCGCAAGACCTTTTTAAATCTCAATTTAAGGCCGGTTTACGCAATGAGTACAACAAGTCGGAGACTCATGAGACAAGTGCCTACTTTCGGACGTGACTTCACACTCAAAAATTTCCGGAACGATATGACGATTATCTAAATTAAATTTGACTGATAAAAAGAGTCTCGTTGTTGTTTTTACGGTACGGTTTAATTGTTCATGACGACAGATAAACCGCAATCTTAGGGAAATTGCGGTGTTACGGTGACAAGAGCGAGAGAAGAAAGTGCGACGGCTGCTTAGCACCCAATAAGCAAGGAAATCAGATATTCGTTTTTGCAATCAGTATATTTGATTGAGTATCTGTTTTTGTGCATTTCGCAGATTGCTGTAACAATCAACGGAAATGCAACTATTTAAAAACGGCTTTGTGCAATACCTGTTTGCTATTCATCTTCTCATAAGGTTTCCAAATCCAGGCCATCGGAGATATATAGTAAGGCCGCTTTCTAAATCTTATTTATTGGGCAAATAAACGATATCAATAATTTTCTACTGATAATGAGCTTTTCGTCTTGGAATCGATGATTTGCGCGGCCTTGTTAACGATCTCGGAATCGGACTGCGACGCCTGGAGCTAATACAATTAATTAGAATATCTATCGAATGGTATTTGTTATTGATTAACCGTTCATCCAGGGGCGTTCATTTGCCGTGCTGAGGTAAAAACCGAACGAGTATCTGAAGGTTGCTGTGACAATTTCCGCCAATTAAGGATCTTTTTTCTGCGACCGATAGGTCGGAACCACCTCGTGGGGCAAAAGCGAATAAAATATCAATTAATGGTCTAAGATTTTTGGGTTCGTTATTGGTCTGCCGGGCTCGTCTAGCAGACGTCGAAATCGCACCAGGGCTGGATTGGAAGACGGTTAAAACTGTCATGAGATGGAGGCGAAACACCAACATTGCGTATTATCGTACAAAATGTTATTTAAGTACGTGGCCGAACTTCAATGAGTGACTCTTTAGGTGATTCTAAGACGACGTGTCTATATAAACATAGGTCCGGAATTGCTTCGTTTTCAAGATACCGAATGTCAAAATTTTCTTAAAAATCTTAATAATCCTTCAACCGATTTTATTTAAACTTTGCAGTGTCATTTACGACTTTTATTGTTATTTATACGCCACAGACTTTGTTGGAACTTTTAGATTTTTTCTGTATAAGCACAGTCATGGCCACCCAGATCACCGGATTTAAACCCGTTAGATTTTTTTCCTTTGACGGCTTCGTTTATAGAACTCCGGTTAAAACTGAAGGAGAATTAATCCAACTGATGCGAGATTTATGTAAGCAGATAAGATCATATGCCGAAAGTATTTCAACTATCGATTTGAAGACGAGCTTGCTCTGATGTTGAGTACGTTTTCGGCAACTATTGTAAGTTTCAAGGTACTTATTGTTAAATGTTTTTTTTTTTATAAAAAAATTGCCTGCCATTTGCTTAAGTGCAATTTTAATAAGGCGTTTTTATCGTTTGATTTTTCTTGTATTACATTAAAAACTGTCACTAAACTTCAATGTCATATTAGTTTCGGTTTTCTTGTCATTTAGGTTTTTTTTTAATGTGGAACGAATTTTTTTAATTTGAGGCCCAAGATCTTGAAAACGACGCATCACCGAATCTATATTTATATAAAATTTTCCTCTTAAAGTCATTCAAAAAATCACTCCTTAAAAATCAGCCACTTTCTTAAAAAATACCCTGTATATACCGGGAGTTGGATAAAGCGATAAGACGTTTTTAATAAGAGATAAATGCAGGCATTTTGAATCTACATGCTTATACGACATCTCATCGTTTTTGAAGTATCGGCCTTCTTAGATTTTTATACGAAATAATTTAATTTATAAAATAAAATAAAATTTTTTTTAGTAAATATTAAATTCTTTCCGTTTTCGGATTTTTTTTTTATATTCTTAATATGCAAATTGACAAATTAATGTGTTAAAATACTTTGGTTTCAATTTGTTCATGCATAAAAAAAATTGTCCGAAGCGGCGCTAGTCTAGGAAATCTCAAACAATGTTAAAAATCATTTTAAACATCTTAAAAAAAATATGAAAAAATTATAGTTCACAAGAGTAAAAAAGGAAATATTAATTCTAACAAGAAAATAAGCGACATTAAATTTAAATGGGGTGTTAATAATTTAAAAATTTATAGTGCTAGTTCTAGCTTAAACAATACTACTATTAATTCGTTTCATTGTCAAAATGAGAACCTTCATTTCTAATGCATTTACCTGCCTCCTCTGCTCTGTCCTCCCTGCACTCCATCCCTGGCCGACATGTAAGAAACGATGGTACCTTGCGCGAGAATAAATATAGTTATTTACAGGGCGATCCACCTTTTTGTACCAGAACTTTAACAGTCGATAGAAAACCTTATTTTAAGAAGAAAACTTCATACCAACATAGGCCCCTAAACGCTTCATTTTAAAGGTACTGGGCGTTGAAAACTTAAAAACATTTTCGATTATTTTTGTAATGCTCTAATCTCTGGAGATATTTAAATCAAATTTGGTGCACAGTATCACATTCTATGCCGCCATATTCAGTAATATCACGGCCCACGAGCAACCAGGGCCGGAGTTGTGGGGGTTTGCTGCCATAAAATTCAATCAATTACTAACACGGTCCTGTCTAAAATCAAATTTAATTTTTTTTCCCGAAATGAGCAATACGTTTTCTACAAAAAATGTCTCGTGATATTTTTTCGTATCGAGCTCCGTTGCGTAATAAATTTGTTTTTTTTATCAGTTAGAACATAATTTTAATTAAAAACATTGCTCATATAAACAGTAAGATTTATTATTGTTAATGATACGTATTGCATAATTAAAGGTGAAAAACAGCTGCAGAAATTCGCATAACTTAAAGTAGGTGTTTAAAATATGAACCATTTTATTGCACACATAATTCACGCCAACATCTAATGAATCGGAGAGCACCAATTAAATTATAATTTCTCAATTCAGTGCACGCATCTCTAATTCATCAAATAAGTTGTTCCGTTTTATGCACAGGAGTTGCATACAAATGTTATTTTAAAAATCCCCAAACAAAAAAGTCCGACGACGTTAGGTCGAGAGAACTTGGAGGCCAAGTGGCAGAGCCCCTTTGTCCAATCCATCTTTCCAGAAAGTAATGGTCCAATCAGATCCTTACATTTTTATGAAAATAAGCTGAACAACCATCAAGTTGGAACGAACTAATTATTTTTAAATCCAGCGGAACTTCCTCCAACATATTATGCATATCCGCATTTAAGAACTGTAAAAAAAATTTCCCATTTACGCATTCTGATAGGAAATATGGACAAAATACGTGATTGTTACAAACTCCAACCTAGACATTCACACTAACTTTTACCTGAAAATTTCTTGGTTGAATTGCATGTGGGTTTTCGTGTGCCCACACATGTTGATTATGAATATTTACGACACCTCGACGAGTAAAGCACGATTCGTCAGTCAACAATATGTTGTTTAGTAAATTTCCATTTTGTTCAATCGAGTTAAGAACCCATCGGTAAAAAACTATGTTCTTCATCTTTTTCTCACGCAAAGCTTGTACATGCTGGAGATGATAAGCATGTCGGAGATCCTTTTTCAAAACCTCAAGAATTTTAGATCTAGCAACGCCAAGAGCGACGGATAGTTTTCGGCTACTTGTTGTAGGATTCCTATCAAATCCACAAAGATTTTCGTTGTTGTTTCTTTCTTGCCGGATATTATTTCTCTTTTGTCATTCGTCGTATCTAATTTTCAGTCCGCGAGCTGTAAATGGTCGGTGAATGTTCACAAACGCTGAGAGATGCGAATGACGCCTGTGAGGAAATCTTCCTCTGTACTCTCTTGCTGCTTTCGCGGAGTTCCCATTCGCAACTCCATAGAAGAAATGGATATCTGCTTGTTCTTGATTTGAAAATTGGAAAGCCATTCTTTTACTTTTAATTAAAAAAAGAACTATGCCCTCCTGAACCACTTCATGTAAATTACGACATTTGGCAAGCTGATGTTTATTTTCCATTGCACCCTACTTATTTACTACACCTTACTCAATTTCATAGAAATTTAAGGAAGTGGTTAGACCTTAACTTTCCGAGAAGATGGATTGGACAAAGGGGGGGCCTGTCGCTTGGCCTCCACGCTCTCCCTACCTAACCCCGTTGGACTTTTTTATTTGGAGATTTTTAAAGGAACAAATGTATGCAACTCTTGTAGAAACAATGGAAAAACTTATTGGATGCATTAGAGGTGCGTGAGCTGAATCTAGAAATAAAAATTTAATTGGTGCTCTCCGATTATTTAGATGTCGGTGTGAACTACAGTATCGGACAAAATTAGGGCAACTTTCGAAATTGTCTGTTAAAAAAATATTTTGGTAAAAATTAAAACTCTTTTTATGAATATTATTTTTGAGGTTATTTATAATTTATCTATGGATTAGGAAAGTTGAATAATTATTCTAAAGAATCAAACTAAAACTTTAAAATCAAACAGAAAAAAACTTTATTGACGCAAAATCGAGTACGACAAAATTAAAACAACTTTGAAGTTATCTTCGCGAGAAAAAACACATTTACAAAATTGTTTATTTAGTTAAAATAGTACCTGGTCCAATACCCCTTATTTGCAATCACTTGATCATATCTACCTGGCATGGAAGAAATTGCGTTGGTAATTATTCGGGAATACATGGAACTCCATGCGTTTTCCATTTCATCAAACAGCACGTCTTGGCTTGTGATATTTTTTGAGTGGATTTTTTCTGGACAATCTTCCAAAGGTTCTGTATAGGGTTAAATCCGGAAACTGCGCTGGCAACTTCAATACTCAATTTTTTTTCCACGAATCACTTTCTGATCATCTTAGCTGTGTGCTTGGCGTCATTGTCATACTGAAACACGAGCTTAAGGGACATTTCCCATTCACCATATTACTGCAAGACATGATCCAGTACGTTTTGATACAGAAACCTATTTGGCCTCCCATCCTATCATGTATATTGGACCCATTCCCGTGGCGGAGAGAGAATCCCATGCCTTAAAAATCCCTCCTCCGTGTTTTATGGTGGTATTAATATACTTTGGGTTGAGCCTTTAACCTTTGGGACGAAGTATCCCTTGAGCGCCATCACTTTCAAAGACACAAAACTTGGGTTCGTCTGAGAACAACAGCTCGATGGTAGGTGGCAAGCAGCATTTTAGCACCTCTATTTTGCTTAGAGAGGACTGGTTTTTTGGCTGTTCTTCCTTTTAATGCACCCTCTACTAATCGACGTTGTATTGTGGTTGAGGAATCGTTGGCCTTTCCAACAGATGCCAATATTTGATGGGCTGACTCTTTTGGAATCTATGTACTCGATCTCTGCAGACCCCTATTCAACTTTTTAGTCGCTTTTTCAGGTCGATCCCTACGCTTTAGGTCAGTGACGACCCTACGTTCTCGAATCTTCGAACTGATTTGGAAATCACGTCTTTCTTAACACTAAACGTTCCAGAATAAACTTTCGCGATTTGCCACTATCAAAGGCACTAATTATTCGTCTTTTACGATCAACTGAATAATGGACCCCTCGAGGTACGACTTCGAATGTTACTTCGATAAAGGACCAAATTAATGTGAAAAATGTAGCACTTTTAAAAATAAGTTGCCCTTATTTTATCGCAAATATTTTTACTTTTGCAAAACGTTTTTTGTTGAGTTGATGCCCTTGAAACGAGTTAAAATTTCTTAGTGTACAGATAAATTGTAAACAACTTCAACCACAATATTGATAATAACAAATTTTATTTTCAGCGAGATACAGTAATGGAAAAATGTAGGGCAACTTTAGAAAAATGATATAATTACAGCTAAGTTAGTTGGACTCATTTCAATATAGGTTTAATATAAAGGTACCACCATATAAGGAAATACTTCGACCATCAGAAGTATCAACATTTATTTTATTGTATGTTTTTACACCGATAACATTCTTTTGGGGGTGGAAAAAAGTAGAGCGACATTTTAAACAATTCAAAATATTTAAACAATTTTTGCCTTGATATTTGTTTCGATTGCAAGTTTGTGTCAATAAACATGCCTAGAGGAGAACATTTGTCTTTAGAAGTAAAAGAATTGTTATAATTTTATATATAAGTTTTATTTTTATTTATGAGTTAAATTTGTTATTTATAGCAATTGTTAATTTACGCGAGAGTGGTCAAAAGCAGAGTGAAATGGCAAAGACGTTTAACTTAAACAAGTCCATTGTTTCGGGAAAATTATTAAACAAAATCGTGTATTTGGGAATAGTCTGGACAAGAAGAAATCCGGAAGGCCCAAAAAATCCAATAGATATCAGGACAAACACGTTATAAAATTTGCAAAAAGTGAACCTTTCATTGGCTCCCCCACAATTAAACGCCGTATTTCTGAAAAACTTGGAATCGAAGTCACTTCTAGGACTATAAGGAATAGATTGATGAAAGCTTAGTTAAATGGCAGAAGACCAGCCAAGAAACCGCTGTTATCAAAGAGAAACAGAGGGGCTCGCCTCAATTTTGTCAAGTCACATTTGCGTTGGACAGAGAACGACTGGAAAAAAATCATTTAGAGCGACGAATCAAAGTTCTGTTCGTTCAACAGTGATGGCATGGCCTATGTAAGACGCCCTAAGGGTGAAAGACTTAATCCTTAACACGCATGCCCCACAATCAAGCACGGAGATGGGTCAATTATGGTCTGGGACTGTTTCTCGGGCTATGGTGTTGGCCACTCCACAAAATAGAAGGCCGCATGGATATGTATCAATATATAGGGACGTTTTGGAGAACCAAATGGTGCCATATGCCGATGAGGTTATGCCCTTACGACGTGTCCTTCAACAGGATAATGATCCTAAACATACGTCAAAATACGGAAAGGCATGGTTTAGGGGAGAAAATATCAATGTTCTGGAATGGCCTTCGCAATCCCCTGATCTCGACCCGATCGAGAACTTCTGGGAAATTTTAGACCAAAAGATCCGGGGAAAAGGTTACACGAGTACCGATCAGTCATTTGACACATTGAGAGAAGCCTGGCGCAGCATGGATCCCATAATAATATCGAAGCTAATAGGGTCAATGTCCAAAAGATACAGGAGGTCATTAAAAATAAGGGTTTTTTTAAATAAAATATTAAACAATATTGTTTTTAGTTCGTTTTTAAGAATTCACGTTTGCTTTCTTTGAGAGTTGCTCTACTTTTTTCCACCCCCAAAAGAATGTTATGGGTTTAAAAACGTACGATAAAATAAATGTTGATATTTCTAATGGTCGAAGTATTTCCTTAAATGGTGCCTCTATGTCAAATCTATATTGAAATGAGTCCAACTAACTTAGCTGTAATTACATCATTTTTTTAAAAGTTGCTCTAAGTTTGTCCAATGCTGTATGTGTGCAACAAAATGGTTGGTATTTTGAAC
This sequence comes from Euwallacea fornicatus, assembly GCF_040115645.1. Classification (NCBI taxonomy): domain Eukaryota; kingdom Metazoa; phylum Arthropoda; class Insecta; order Coleoptera; family Curculionidae; genus Euwallacea; species Euwallacea fornicatus. The sequence goes on from NC_089551.1 coordinate 4,241,795, forward strand.
ACCCACTTTGAGTTAAGTGAATTTTTCTAGTCGTTTTTCACTTCTAATTATGCAATACGCATCATTAACAATAATAAACCTTACCATTTATATGAGCAACGTTTTTAATTAACAATCGCGTTCTACCTAACAAAAAAATCAAATGTATTACGCAACGCAGCCAGATACGGAGAAAAGCCAAGAGCCTTTTTTGTCGAGAACGCATTGCTCATTTCGGAAAAAAATAAAATTTGATTTTGGACAGGACCGTATTAGTAATTGATTGAATTTTATGGTAGCAAAACCCCGCAACTCCGTCATTGGTTGCTCGAGGGCAGTGATATTATTACCGAATGCAGCAGCATACAAGGTGATGCTGTGCACCAGATTTGGTTTAAATATCGCCAGAGGTTGGAGCATTACAAAAAATAATCGAAAGTGTTTTTAAGTGTTCGACGCCCAGCAGCTGTAAAACGAAGCGTTTACGGGCCCATGTCGATGTGAAATTTTCTTCTTGAAATACGTGTTTCTCTCGACGGTTAGTCGTGCCACGAAAAAGCGGATCACCCTGTAGATTTAAAACGACCCATCTATTGCCCATTGGAAACTTTCCATCCCTCTTTCAAACGTTTTCTGTATCGAAGTTTCGTGTCATATTCAAAGTTTTTCCGGCGTCCTTGTTCAGCACCCTCCCGTCGGTGTTTTTGCAACGTCATAGATCGTTGCTTTTCCATTGTAAATCTTCGATCTTCCCCGCGGACTCCAATTAATCCCTAAATGGGCAAAAATTAAAAATTCACACATTCGTCCTCATTATCCATCTGCCAACCTTGCTCGGCGAATTTCAAAGGCCGTCCGGCCTAGCATGCGTCTTTTGTATCGCCGAGCAAGGCGTCGTGGGGTGAAGCCGTTCCATTCAGTTCAGTTCAGTTGGGTCTAGTTGTCGTCGAAGGCGCGTGCTCCAGGTACCCACGTACCACAGCGGTACCCACACGTAGATATCTACGAACAACCTCGTCGTCGGCCGCGAGAAGGACGTGCAGGTGAAATTGCCCCGAACAGGTGCCGGCGGCCTCCTGGTGCTTTTGGTGGTGACTGGGTACTTTCGTTCGCCCGTTTTGGCAACGGTGCCACTTCCTGTATACTCAGTGAGAATGGGTTCAGTGCTTCGTAGTCAGAGCGAATTTCGATTCCCGAGATAGGTGAGTTTATAGCTCTTGGTCTGTCTCTGAAACTAGACTTTCTGGTTTAGCCAAGGACGATGGAGTAGTCTAATGGGTCGTAAGTGTTCATTAGTACTGCAAATAGACGTTGCGAAGACAGCTTTATGGCTTTTAGGGTTTTTTCGGTTCTCTGCGGTTTGCGAAGCGGAGCGTGGGTTTTGGCGTTGATCATTCTGGTTCCCGGCAGATTCTTGCGTGTAGTCTTAAAGCTATACTAGACGATCAAGGAAATGCCGCAGGAATAATGTTATTTAAATATAATGTAGATCATACATGGGTGTGGGAAGCATGCGACAGGTTGATACCATTTGATTGATATGCCCAGACGGAGGTCTCTATGAATCAAAATGATAACGGAATGTAAATTAGTTTTTTGAGAACTATTATGATTGTATTAGTGATTAATAATTCATTCGAATGAAATAATAAACGGGAATAAACACTGTGTCAATGTGCAAAAACACGTCGGTTTTATTTTCAAAGGGGACATCCTTTAAGTCGGTTTTCTATTCAATTGCACGCATCCTCAAGTACGGGCGGAAAAACCACGACAATCTTAAATGGGAAGGGGGGTTAATTTATACCTGATTTGAAAAATCTTTCGAGCACCTTTCCAAATGTAATTTTCTTTTTTTTTGTTAAGAGGTCTTCTAAAAATTCATATCCACACCGTAAATCAGCTTGGGTAACAATTGTATTGCAGAAAAATTCTCTGTTGACGTCCTAAGTGTTGAAAATGCTGTCTATTATTTTTCTAAATAATAATCAAATCTGTTCTCAAACTCACTAACATTCACAAAAACTTCCATTTAAATTTTCCTACACGCAGAAAAAAATCTATAGATGTTAAATCGGGCCATCTCTGTGGCCACCCAGTTGGACCACTACAACCGATTCATTTGCCAGTAAACTTATTGTATAATCGCTGCCTAACAGGAAAACAATAACGTGGTGAAGCTCCATATTGTTGAAAATGAAGATCTTCTTGTAAACCGCTATTATCAGCCTTTAACATGCAAAATAAAGTAAATAGTAATTTAATAATAAAGTCAAGAATTCCATCGTTCTTTTTTAATCGAACAATTTTATTCTTGCTGTTTTTTCTATTGGTAAAATGTCTAAATAAATGCACTAATGAATACAGATAAACAAATAAAAATCAAAATAATCGTCTGTTGTTTATAAAACCCAGAGGGGCGGTAAAGTGTTTTTTATTTCACGAGCTTAAGGCTAGTAACACCGTTTTACAAGAAAATTTTATTCATTTTCAACCAAATGGAGCTTTACCACACAATTTTCTTTCCTATTAGACAATGATTGAACTATAGGTTTTCTGGTAAGTGGATAGGTTAAAGGGGACCAACCGAGTGGCCACCGCGATCACCCGAACTAACACACTCCTAATTTTTTTTTCTCTGGGGACATATTAAATCTGTTAATAAAATTTAACCTCAAGATTTTGAAACATTGAAAAGATTAATTTCAGCTGCATGGAGAGAATTTCAAATAGAAATTTTTTTTAACTTCAGAGTGTAGTTTGAAAACAGACTGTATTAGGTTTTAAAAAATAATAGCGTTTTGTACATTTAAAACATTAATAAACAATTTTTCTGCAATACAGTTGTTGATGCCTAATCGCGTTTACGTTTTGGACATAATTTTTCGAAGACATCTGAATGTACAAAAACACAAATAAATTTAGAAAGGTCATTGAAAAACCTTCCAGATGAGATATAATTCAACCCCCGCGAGAGGGTGCATGCAATTTAATAGAAAATCAGTTTTAAGAATGTCCCTTTTGAAAATAAAATCTACATACAGGCACTCAAAAAAGAATTCATTGAGCCGAAAAAAAAATTGTAAATTGTAATTTTCGAGTAACTGTGTTCAAATTTTGATAATAAAAATTCAAACCTAAACTCACTTTATGTGTTCGAGTAACGTTAGAAAACATAATTTTTAGGGTGATTTTCAAGATTTAAAAAAACTCCGTTTTGGAAACTTTTTGACGACTTTTTTACGACCCTAAAAATCATTCTAAAAATTAAATTTTCAAAAGTTTCTCGAACATGTAAACTGAGTTTAATCTTGAATTTTTATTATAGAAAATTTAAACAAAATCAGTTGAAAATCACGGTTTACAGAATTTTTTTTGATTGACTGTATTTTCTATGAGGACTAAAATATTGACGGTGACTCGTTTTCAAACTGACACTGTATGTGCTTTTTGCTTATAAAGTCGTTTCTTCAACCGGTCTAAGTTCCTCGCACGTCTTCGACAACTTCAGAAGCAGCTTGGTTCAAGTACTGCAAAAATGTCAAAAATTCTGACTAAGGCTCTTGTCAGTTTCCGAGTATAAAACACCTTTCACCAGGGTGGACAAAAACACTTTAAATTTTTAGCCAGGGCAGTGGTCAAAAATAGTCGAATCTATTCTTAATTGCTGCCCACAATTAAAGCCACATTTGCGTTATGAGTCATATCTCAAGTGCTTTATTGGTTTTCAGCAATCGATTGATCATAAGTGTTTCTGATATCGCTGGTCCTATGTCGAAGTCGAATACTTTGCCGTTGGTTTAAGTTGGTTAAAGGGGTAAAAAAGGAAATTTGAGACGAATCCCAAATTCCTACATTTGAAGCATCAGTGGGATAAACTGGTTCCAGACCGATCACGACTGTGATAAGCAATCTCGAGGTAAATACCTGGAGTCAGAAGGACGACCTGCTAATACCGTCTTAATGCATTATTTGCTCCACTAATGTATTTCTGATGATCTGTAATCAATAACTTTAATTTTCATTGAAACTGGTTCAATAATTAGGTGAATATGTATATCGTCATGGAAGCTTTCTTGAAATGTTGGCCTTGATATCGGCTCTAGAAGGTATTTACTGTGCTAATTGTGTAAGTTTAAAAAATACCACGTCAGCTTATCAAAAAATACCTCAATCTCAATTTTTTCTTCGACCGATAGAAAAAGTAACCTTTTAATGGCACAAAACAAGCTGTAAAATAACCACTTTAACGCCTAGGGAGTAAAAGTGGTACTTTACTACCCAGAGAGCAACAGTGTTATTTTACTGTCTAGGTATTAAACGCGAAACTTTACAGGTTGTTCTGCGTAATTGAAGTATCGGAGGTCCAGAATATATACAGGGTGTCCAAGCGAACATTGAATATAGGAGATTAACATGGGAAATTGGTTTTTATTTTTTTGCGCCTGTACGGATTATCCAATTGAAAAATTTTTATATGGAGGTCATAGTATGCAAGACCGGCTATCTTTCAGTATTTTTTTCAGTCTTCTAGTTACAGCCGTTTTCGCTCAAAACGCCTCCAAAATTCAAAAATTTGAATGTCCCGCGTAACCGTTCGGCGCCATGATTGGTCAGAATTAATGTCAAAACACAATGTCGCCAACAACGTAAGCGTAAACACCCCATTTCAAATTAATTTTCCCTTTTTGCTGATTTCTAACTTATTTAAGAATTAATTCAGGGAAAAATCAATGGAAAACCTGAGGATAATTATTATGTGGTCTGCTTTGATGTCCCTACGGTAAATACGCAAGTTTTGTTTTGAATTAAATTTAAAATTGCCCGCGAAGATTCTGTCTAGTAAGTGAGATAACAGGTTAGGTTATGTCTTTGTGTTATCATTATGGGGTAATAAGAAACTTGCGTATTTACCGTAGGGACATCAAAGCAGACCACATAATAATTATCCTCAGGTTTTCCATTGATTTTTCCCTGAATTAATTCTTAAATAAGTTAGAAATCAGCAAAAAGGGAAAATTAATTTGAAATGGGGTGTTTACGCTTACGTTGTTGGCGACATTGTGTTTTGACATTAATTCTGACCAATCATGGCGCCGAACGGTTACGCGGGACATTCAAATTTTTGAATTTTGGAGGTGTTTTGAGCCAAAACGGCTGTAACTAGAAGACTGAAAAAAATACTGAAAGATAGCCGGTCTTGCATACTATGACCTCCATATAAAAATTTTTCAATTGGATAATCCGTACAGGCGCAAAAAAATAAAAACCAATTTCCCATGTTAATCTCCTATATTCAATGTTCGCTTGGACACCCTGTATATATATATATATATATATATATATTTTTTTTTTTTAATTTTGAATGGATTGTAGATATTTAATAAAACACATGACGTACTACATAAAAATTGCTATTTTGAAGACAGAAAATCGGAAAGCAGCTACATGCTAAAGCTATTCTTTATAATCAATAAATTATGAATAATTAATTTTGTGAACATTATGTGAAGATTTAATATTTTTGGCCACTGCCCTGCATGAAAATATTCGTTTTGTTGGTTTAAATCTGTCTGCTCTCTTCCCAGACGCGTAATTAGCGCCTTTTGACACCCAGACGTAATTTCCACATTAGTCAACGTTAATTATGTATGGTGTTGGCGGAGGCCATTAGCACTATTGACGGTCCCACGTCGGGTTCTATTGTAAGTAGTTCGAGTAAAAGGGAACGTAAAGCATGCCCTGGATCCAGACACATATTCCCTGGATCGGTGTTCTTCATTCTCAGGACTAACATATGTATACCTCTAAAAGGAGGTTGTCCGTTACTGAAGTTCTGCAATGGCTATCTCAGTAACCCTAAAACACACGAGGTCAGTTAAATCGGAGAAAAGTCAAAATTCGACGTTTCGACTTCCATCACCATCGTCAACTTTGTTTTTTTTTGCGGATGCCACTTTGGATTTTTACATTTTTGCATTCAGTTTTTGTTTTCTCCAACCTTACCCCAAAATAACCAATGTCGTGTCTTGTATAGCTGCAGAAACGGTTAACCTCTATGTAAAAGGTGTAACAAATTGAGCCTAGGTATGAGGATCTCGGAAACTATAAAAGATACAAGGTCGATTAGATAGAGGGAAAGTTGAGCATTTTGGCGTTCGACACAAAATCCATTTCTGCATTTGAAAAGATCCAAATGATTTTGAAAATATCTGATAAAAATCGAAAATTTAGAATTTCGTTTTGCTCAAAAAACTCGGAACAAAATTATTCGGAGAAAGTTGATAATGAAACATTACTACAGCACTTTTTGTCTCGTATTATTATATTAATACTGGTGTTATCGATATTTTTACGCTACGATTTTAAACTACCATGAATTACTTTGGATTTTCTTATGGGGGCCATCTTGGATTTTTACAAAATAGCAATTGACATGAATTTTTTTTGTTTTATATTCCTTGATTCGTCTGTTTATTTTTCCTGGATTAAGTATAAAAGCAAGTAAAAAAAAAATTTCCCATCTAAAAGGCCTTGAATTGCGTTGTCATGTAAAGTCGACAAACGACAAATCGTATTTTGTTAATTTATTTATTACTTAATTCACTAATTTTACTAAACAGTTTTACTTCAATGGGGTAACTGTTCAAAAAGGCCCAGTTCCCACAGCAGTCTTATATGTGGTTGTCTTTTCTCAGGGTACTTTTGAAGACACATTTCCGATGCCTAAAATATGTTTCGTTGAAAAGAATAAACAATCTTAATTAAATCAGCATTTTCTTTATTTGAAAACTTAATTGTTTAGTAAAATTAGTGGATTGGGCAATAAATCAATTAAAGAAATACGATCTCACGTTTGTTGACTTGACTTGGCAACGCAATTCAAGGCTTCTTAGAAGGGAAAGGTTTTTTACTTTTATTCCTATTAACTCCAGTAAAATACTGAAAAATACCACATCACTGAAAAGGAAACTTCATGTAGATGCCAATTTTGTAAATATCCAAGATGGCCCTCACGGGGTAATCAGAACTAATTAACGATAGTTTAAAAACCAGTCGTCGATTAAAAATATCGATTGCACCAGTAGAATTCCAGACAAAAAGTGCTGTAGCATCATTCTTCGGATATTATTTTTCGAGTTTACCGAGAAAAGCGAAAATCCCAATTTTCGATTTTTACCAGATATTTCCAAAAGCATTTGGATTTTTTCAAATTCGCAAACGGATTGTTGCCGAGCGACAAAATACGCAATTTTACCTTCGCTTAACCGATTTTGTCTCTCTTACCGTTTCGAAGATACCCATGAGTAGACTTAAATTTGTAACACTTTATATAGTGCGCATATCGCGTTGCAGCTTGCGATTTTTTGCCATGTTTCAAACTTATCTACGTTTAGATTTTTTTTAAATCGTTTTCTTGTCTATAAAGTTGCCTTTCAACCACTGATAACGGATCTAGAATTATACGACAAAAATACCTGAGCTACATTATAAGCACAGATATTAAAGTAATATTATTTGTTAGTAGTATTAGCAATAATCTCAGACGACGATTTCCTGGTGGCTTTAATGAGCAGCACTTGCAGTTTGCCGCTTAATTAGTTGTCTTTACGTAACGGTCCAAGGCACCTCTCCATCATCTGGTAAAAATCTTCTAATTTAGTTCTTCACGATCTTCAGCCGGATTGAACCCAAACAATTGATTCTTTCTCTCTTTCGTCGCACCGCGCCTTCTTTTATATCCTCCATAAAGATGTCCACTTAATATCACTGACCAAATATGTGGTCCAGCGAGATTATGTTAATATTGCCTGACCCACTCTCGGAAGTCGTCCGTTAAACGACGTTGTCTGTTTGTCTGGTAGTCACATGATTGTAAGATGATTTTTGCAGTTGACGTTTGTGAGATATTGCACGCTTGTTCCTGCTTTAGAAATCGATAATGATTCCTGAATATTCCCCATGGGATTCATTGACGTGCAGTCCAGTGGCGATGCACTCTCTTAGAAGTTCACCTTCAGCAGCCGAACTATCCGGACTACCCATTTACAAATAAATTAAATGTGATAATTACACCTTAGGAAAACATGTTTGTAGGTATTACGTAAATTGATTTTAATGAAACAGGTTTTACTCGCTATCGAGAGCTTGTTAGAGGCAATTATTGCCAAATACTTTTTGTGCACGTACGCGTAATGAAAAGCAACGTTTATGCACTCACTAACCTAAAAATCCGTTTTCGATGCGGATAATTACAAAAAAAAAATTCAATTAGATGCCATTTGCATGCAACGGGCATGGTGGCAGTTTTTTAATACTCATTATTGCCGCTTTAGTAATGAGGCTCGTGCATTATGAATTTTAATTTTCACTTTTCCATACTGGTGTATGCTCACGCCGCTGATTGGGGGCACTGGCAGGTTATCGCGAACAATGCAGAAGCAGGATTTGCTGATCGAACAGGCTGACGACAACTCAAAAAATCGCAGTCTTCGGTTAAAAAAGAACAAATAAATGAATAAAAACATTTAAAAAAAATTTTAAAAAGTTATTTTTGTTTATCCTTTTATTCTTTTTTTAACCAAAGACTTTTTGCCAGAGTATAATCGAAAACAAACCAATTTCTTATGAACAAACAAGTTTTTTCATTATTTACGTACTATTTAACTAAGTTCATATTGCATTTTCACCAAGTCCGTACCTGTTTTTCTCAAAAACCGATCGATAAATTTTGAATTGCAATACAACACTGAATATAGTTTTGACAGACTTTTGGTTTAAGGTGTCACTTGACATTTATTTCAATGTTAAAAAATCAGCCATTTTGTATTAGCAGTGCCGTAAGCAACATTAAAAAAACAATCAAACATCAAAAGATATTATTTTTTGTCCTATTTAATGCTGCTTTTGAATGTTAAAAAAACAAAACTTTGGTAAATAGTCAGCAAGAAGGACACAATTTAGAACCGCACGGTATACGAGGTGTCCGTTTCTGAAGTTTTACCGCGGGAACCTCGGTAACCATTAAAAAATACGAGGTCGATTAGTTTGGGTTGCGCTATTTGGAGTTCAAAACCGTGCAGTTTTAAAATTTGAAAAATCCCGATGATTTTTGGAGGTACTCGGAAAAACTGAATTTTTGAAAAACACGTTTTTATTTTTTCTTCAGATTATTAGGCGAAGCGTTCTTAAAAAATCATTGGAATTTTCGACCGCCATCATCAACTTTGTTTTTTTCATAGTCCCTATCTTGTATTTTCGTATTTTTGAATTTTTGTCTTTTCCAAAATATGATGACACGTGACATATTAAGAATCAGTCTTGCTATTTGGTGGAAATATAAAATTTTCTGTTTTTGTAACAAGTACTTTTGAAATAATGTCCATATTTTTATGGAATAAAGACATTTTCGACACTTTGACAATGTTACTTTAACGTTCGCTTAACGTCGCCTACAGTTTCAAAATTGAATTTTTTCCACCAATTAACTGGAAAAAAATAAAAACGTTTTTTCGAAGTTTTAGTTTTTTCGAAAAATCTCGAAAGTCTTGGGAATTTTTAAAATTTTAAAACGGCACATTTTACAACAGCAAATTGCGTAACTTTAACCAACCTTGCACCTTTCATAGCTGTAGAACGCTTAAATCTTGGAAGTTTTACGGGTCAGTACACGTATTTTTTTTATTTTAACGTATTAATGCATATACAAGGTTTTCCAACGAAACCTTTCCACTAGTTACTTTGAGCATTCATTGAAATATCATAAAACACCAAAACACGTCGATTCTTTTTCTGAAGGGGGCATAAGATGGCCGGATTTTAAATGTATCCAAATAGCTCCCTCCATGGGGGTGCAATCGCTTTTGGAATTTCAAATGGAACCATGGCTCGAGAGACCCCTCATTTTAAATGTAATAAAGTTCTCAATGACATAATACCCAATTTTAAAATAATGCTAAAATCATGGTTTTTGAAAATTACTTTTTCATACCTCCATTCAGTAAAATGAACGTTGCTCCGTATTTTTTCGAATATTTCAAAGAACTTCAGGAGGTGATTAGGCGACAGACATTCCAACTACCAATTTTATTAGTTCTTCCAGGTAATCCGGTCGGTTTAGATAAATTTTTAATTTTAAGTAATCTTTCGAAAAAAATCGAAGGGGGTTAAATCAAGTGGCTCGAGTGGCCACTCATTGGATCCTCGACGATCTATCTAATGATTGGAGAAATGTTCGTCCAGAAATTGGCGTATTAATGGAAAATGCGGGGGCGCTCCATCCTGTGTTGAAGCCATACTTTGTTTTCTAAAATGCTTTAATTATTTTCGATTGCTTCCACAATCATCGGCTAGTTGTAAATTTCCAGGAGGTTCAAGTACAAATTCCCATTGAGATTTGCGAATGCCTTTCATTGAATATTTGTGCTATTACTCGAGCACTCGAGCTGAAATGAGCAATTATAATGCGTAATTAATCGAAAGTTTATGGATCCAGCGCAAAAGAAGGAGGCAAAAAATAAATAAATTTAAAACTGTTCAGCAAAGTGTAAATAACGTCTTAAACAATTTTTTGCGTGTTTTCCTTTATTTAATTAAGAATTGGCATTCATGATAATGAAAAAAACGTGTTTATTCGAGTTTATCAAAGCAATTTTGTGGATAGTTCGTCGTACCTTCCGTGTCCTTTGGGCGTTATTTGCATCAAAACTATTGGTAAAAATAGAAAAAATTGAGTGTTAAGTTAAAGAGAATTTTAGTGCATTTAAAATGAGGGGTCACTCGACTCATGGTGCCATCTGAAATTTCAAAGCTGTTTACTCCCCCATAAAGGGGTTTACTGTAATAAATTTAAAATCCGTACCATTGACCACCCCCCCCCCCCCCTCCCTTTACAGGATCGACCTGCCTCGGCGTTTTACGATATTTTTGCAACAATCCAAAATAACTGTAGTGGAAAGTTTTCGTTGGATCACCCTGTATCTCCAATTGGAGAACAACACCTGTGCAACTGATATTTTCGTATAGAGGAGCTCAAAAATTTCTCACACTTTTTTCCTCGACCAATAAATGCAAAAATTGGCCTCTATTAACACAACAATACAACCGAATTGAATAATAGCTTCATGCATGCTTTGCATTATAAAGGATAAGTACATTGTTCGATGCGGTTTGGGTAATAGTAATTGTTACACGGATACTTTCAACGGCTTATTGCGTTTCGTGATAGTAGATCTGTTCTATGTGCGAAATAGAAAGCGAATTTAATCTTAAGTGTTAAACGAGCCAGCAATTTGTCAATTGTGGGAGAAATTAGCGAGAAGAACACCGTAATTGCTTACTTACCTTATTGTAAAAACAACCTGGCAACAGGGCGAGAAATTAATTAACATCGCATGCGCATGGACTAAGTATCGTTTCCAGGCCAATCACAAGCCCCATATAAAGTCATTATGCGCGGCCTGCAAGAACAATGGCATAGGCGCGTATTAAGTCGTCAAAGAATTCGATTCGTTTAAATGATAAGCTGAGGAATTTAATAATCTCTCTAGATGTATGTAGGGTACCCCCGATTGAACACACTGTAGTTTTGTAATGAAATTAGCTCGGGTGAGTTAATCAGAAACCGTTCAAGTGCCTCGGAGGTCGTAAGTTGCGATAATTCAATTTTGCAAGATTAAGGCCTGTGAAATGGAAATGATTGTTTCCGGGTTTTGATGTCGAGGCTTCATGGAAACGGCACGCAATGTTGATCGGGACAGGGAATAAAGTGGGGTCGAGAGATGTCCGGTATTGACCAGCTTCATTTCAACATTTTGTGGCGTATTTGCTCTGTTTTCCTTCAAAGCGTTTGATTTTCTTTCCGTAAAACCATGCTGTAGTAGACACAGAAGAGGTTAAATGGGAAAACACTTGAGCATTTAAGAGAGTAGTTTCGCTACGCAAACGAGACCGACGACATTATTTTTAGTGTTTCAGTTATTTATCAAAGACCAAAATTGCATGGAATAACTTTCGGATTTTTAGTTATTTATAAAAAATCAAAATTTCTGAATTTTCCAATTTTTTTTCAGAAATTTCCGAGTAAAAAAAATTCTTCCAAACAAATTTTGGGTTGCTGTCCGAACCTCATCACATGCTTCCATCCTCCGTGGAAGCAGAGCGATATTTTTTCTGTTTTTAGGACAAAATTAACGTGAGCTGTTCCCAGAAAACTGCTGACGTGTCACGATGTTTTTTAAGTGAGAAACTTACAAAGGCGAAAGTTTTTCAAAAAATATTTGTGCTAATATCCGAAGCCCGCATGTCTCTGTCCTCCATAAAAACAGTCTGATATTTCTTCCGCTTTTAGAAGACTATTGATGAACGGTACTTCGAGGATATTATTGGCGGCATGTCAAGCTGCTTTTGCAACTTAGAAATGTCTAAAATTTGAAATTTATCAATTTTTCCATTAACCCCCGAGTTTCACACGCCTCAATCTTCAATGCAAACAGAGTACCATTTTCTGTGTTTTTTTAAGAGACAATTAATGAACGGCATTTCCAGAAAATCATTGGCGCGTCCCGATGTTCTTTGAAATGAAAAGTGTCCAAAATTTTCAAAAATTATTTCTATTACTACCCGATACTGGCACGTCTCCTTTGCTCCCATAGAAATCCGGCGACAATTTTTTTTGTTTTCCGAAGATAATTAATGAACGATATTTCCACAAAATCATTGGAGTGTTCCGCCCTTTTTGGTATTTATCAATTTGAAAAATTCAAAAGTGAAAAAACAATCTTGTTATCAATCTCCGAGCCTCGCAAACTCACCTTCTATGGAGGTAATGTGATTTCTTTTAGGAACTTTGCTTTTTAGCTCCCTGAAATAGAGATATTTAATGATTCGGAAGGGCAAGAAGGTCTGGATCCTTGCTTTGTCAAATATGAATGAGGATTATAACTTCCAATAGAGAAGAGAGAGGGAGAGAGAGAAGAGAAACGTGATCCTTGGATATTAATGAGTTTTGGTGCGAAATCTGAAATCGAAAGAAAGCGGCTCTCTATACGGGAAACTTTTCCCGTAATTGAGCAATTTGAATCTTTGTAATAACTAGAACCAACGCAATGTAATCAGGCACAGCATATAATATACTATTATTATGTAATTGAATCAGTACTACTTATTGCGAGCTATACAGGGTGGAACAGTCATATTAAATAAATTCGAAATCTGCATGTTTCGTTACATGTAAAAAAACACACCAAAACACGTCAATTTCTTCCCCAAATTTAACCCCCATTGCGCGACAATTGTAACCCCCAAATTTTTAAATTTGAAGTATGAATGTGTGATACCTCATTTGAGAGGACTTTTCATCATCTATTCAAAATTGTTATGGTTTTTAACTTCATTTTAATGAATAACTAGAGATATAAATTCATGTAATTGACTAAGTTCTCCACAACAAACTAAAGACCATTAATACCACTTTGTTACTGATAATGCAATAAAATAACAAAATAAATCAATCTCGATGTATTTCAACTTAAGCCTTCCAAATCGGCTGATAGAGAAGGGAAGATTGCGAAAATGGCCAGCACGCTCACCTGATCTTAGTCCATTGGAATTCTTCTCATGGGGACGTGTTAAAAGTAAAGTGTACAGAACTAATCCATGTGATCTAGCTTAGTTAAAATAACGCTTGCGATTACATCGGTTATGCCTCGGATGTTGATTAATGTTTGATGACATTCTTAATTATCGTTCAGGTACTGCTGAGAGGTTCGAGACATGCATTTTGAACATCTCATAGAAGATTGAGATTGATATGTTTTATTATCTGATTGCATTATCAATAATGAAATGGTATTAGTTTTTACCTAAGTTCTGAGTTCCTTGTAGAGTATGTCGTTAATTACATGATTATTTTTTATTATTCTTTGCAATAAAATTCAAAACCATGGCAGTTTCGAATAGAGAATTACAAGACCCATTAATTAAGGTATTGCAAATAATTCATGCTTCCAATTAAATTTAGAGGCCGCAATCGTCACGTAAAAGTAGTTAAATTAAGGGACAAAATTTGTATGTTAAAGAACGTTATTTCAGAATCTAAAAGTAACGTCTTTCGGCATTTTTTTCACATGTCGAAATATGCAGTAATTAAATTTATTTTCATTTAGCTGTTCTACCCTGTATATAGGTTTTCTTGACAAAATTGCGTATTCATGTACAGTGGCTCCCTAAAATATTCGGGCACTTGTGCTTACAATCGTCTTTTGTGCATAGTAATAATAAAAATAAATTATTAGGAAACGGGACTTGGGTATATGTTTGACATTAGTTTTTGCTTATTAACAATGCAAAAATATATTTAACGTTAACTAATGAAGTAAAAAAATCAAAAAAAGTATAAATAACAACACATTTTTGGTATCACAAAAATTTTCTGATATTAAAGTTTAGAACACGTTAACAAACGATAAATAAGCGAGGAAGAAATATTAATATTTTGTACGTTCTCCTTGATTGTTCATAGCGGCTTGAAGCCATTTAGGCATGGAGAAAACAATTTTTTAAATTAAATTAAGGTCAATTTTGCGTCGCTCCTCCATTAAAACTTTTTTTAGCTAATTTTTGGTTCTTATTCAATGTTCTTTACTTGCAAATCCAACTGTTGCAATACATTCTCAATCGGGTTAAAAATCCGGAGATCGCACTGGAGCTTTTGGAACTTTTGAATACTTGCAGAACATCCATTCTTTAACAATCGTCGCGTTATGCTTGGGATCATTACCTTGATGGTACTTAAAACTCCCGTGAATTTCCATATCAGTGGCACTTTTTAACAAATTATTTTTTATGTCGTTTAAATAAACCATTTTGTCCATTGTTCCATCAGTGAACGCTAATTACCCGATTCATTTGGCCGAAATGCAGCCCCAGACCATTACCGATCCGTCACAGTGTTTCACAGTAGGAGGTAAATTGCTTTTTTTGAGTTCTTCGTTGGGTCCCCTCCGTATCGTCTGTCGGCTATAGGACCCAAATATGTTAAATTTTGACCTATGGGCAAAAATTGCATCCTTCCAATAGTTTTCCGGTTTCAAAATCGTCTCCAATGCAATAAATAATAATTAATAATAAAACATACAATATGTATAATTCTTTTCTAAAGTTCTTATTTTTGGTAATAACCCATGGCTTTTTTCCGGGTACCCGACCGTTGGAACCATTTGCTCCTTGTGCATCTTCGTACAAGTTTCTGGAGATACTTTTTCACCAGCTTGATTTTCCAGAGATACTTTCAGCTTAAGGGCACCGATTCTGCGATTTTTCTTAATGATCTTCGTGGTGCGTCGCTCTTCTCGAGCGTCTGTTAGTTTTGGACATCCAGTTTGCGCGATGCAAAGAATTCTGTCTTCAACTTCGTACCGGTGAATAATGTCTGCAATCGCGCTCTTGCTCAAATGAACTTCTTCGCCAATTTTTCCGTAGGACAACTTCTTCTTAAAGCTGAGAATGACCAATTGCCGTAAATCGAAAGTGACATTTGCCTTATTTTCAACTCTACCCATTTTTGCCCCACGAAACCGCACACAAGTATTCGAGGCAACTTTAATAAGTACCATGGAACACCGTTAGAATATCAGATTTTGCACAAGACACGCTCTTATGGGCGAAACTACGATCTAGGAAAAATGTCTGAATATTCTTGAGACCCCAAAAACGACCTGTTTGCTGAGATATTCCAGTTGTTCTATATTTTGATACTGAATTATAAATGTATTTTTGCATTGTTAGTGAGCAAGAGAAGATTGTTAGCGTAAACGTCCGAATATTTTAGGGAGGCACTGTATATACACTGACGTTCAAAAAACCGCAACACCAAGAAGAACGCACTGTATGTATTTGAAATTTTGGCATGATTTTAGACTTGTAAAGAGAAAAAAAATGATAAAAATTTCAAGTTCGTGTTTTAATGCGATATGAAGTTTTTCTTTACTTTTTTGTCTGTGACGATCGTTCTTTTTGCAAATTTTTTTACAGGCGGATAGCGATAAAGGTACTATTGTTAGTACCATATTGAATGTGTAGTAGTGCAAAATGCCTCGTATACGTCAAAATGCAGTTAACTCCCTTTGAAAGGGAAAGAAGTGTTGGTATGCATGAGGCCGGTTTACCTTTCCGCGAAATTGCACGTAGATTGAATCGAAACGCATCAACAGTGCAAAAAGCTTGGAAAGATTGGTCTAACGAAGGGTCAGTAAATCGTCATCGTGGTAGTGGCCGTCCAAGAATGACGAACCAACGCGAAGACCGGCGACTTCGTCGTTCAGCGACAGGCGCCCCGTTTGAAACAATTCCGTCTCTTGGTGCTGACTGGGTAGCCACCCTAAATCGAAGGGTCTCCCTTAGTACGATGTATCGCAGAATTCGAAGTTTTCGACTAAATACATGTCAGAATAGGAGAAACAGAATCGCTTCCAGAAGCCACGAGTCTCAAGTTAAACACTAGGAATAGTCACTCAATACCGCCAATTTATTAATAACAAATGTCACTGAGATTACACTAATTTATATGTAAACGAATAATTATCGGTTACCCTATATTCTGATAAATGTCTTATGGCAATAATCTCTTTCACAAAAGGTAAATAAGGTATGATAATCGAATCGAAGGATGAGAGACATGACAATCCGGGGCCAGGCCTCTCCAAGCCAACTCTCGATAATTACTACTCTACCTCACCCAATATTCATTTCGTCCCCTGGCCCCGTTTTGCTCCCCTTGCGTGTTAAAAACAAGTATGTCCCTTATTCCTGGGGTTTTTGGAAGTCATATCATAAAGAAAGTGAATGCTTTAGTTTCGACAGAATAGCGAGAAAAACCAGAACCCCGATCGATTACATAGGGTCGTACCAATACATAGAGTCTGTCTATTTAGGGGTATTCACTAAATTTATGGTAGCGCCGACATACATATCGTCCTATGGGTGGGCTTCCATTATCACGAAATCACAGGGTGGCCCGACTGGAGTGGTGTCGTCTGAGAGTGCAATGGGTGGATGAGTGGAGAAGAATCGTGTTCAGTGATGAGAGCCGATTTTCTTTATGGCGATCCGATGGACGGTTACGTGTTAGAAGGCGCAGAGGAGAGCGATTAAATGTGGACTTTTTGGAAAGGCGTCACTCTGGTTCAACACCAGGTGTCATGGTTTGGGGTGCCATCCAGTATGGTAGTCGGTCTCCTCTTGTTTTCATTTATGATAGATTAAATGCTCAGAGGTACATTAATAGTGTCTTAGAACCGGTTCTTGTACCATACATGCACGACCATCCCATTTCAACAGGATAATGCGCGACCACATGTAGCCAACGATACTTTGAGGTATTTGGAAGCTGAAAATTTGGATAGTTTGCCTTGGCCAGCTCGATCTCCAGATTTGTCCCCAATAGAGCATGTATGGGATATAATGGGTCGGAGACTTTAACGTTTAGCTCGCCCTCCAGAGACCATAGATGAACTCCGCGAGCAGGTGCAGATTGCCTGGGATACAATACCACAGGAAGATATAGACAATTTAATTTTAAGCACGCCACGTCGCTTACAGGAATGTATTAATTTAAGAGGAGATACCACCCATTATTAAATTATTATTAAATTTTTTCACTTATTCACAATAATTTTCTTTTGATATTTTGATCGTTTTTATCTCTACCCGACCCAAGGTAATGCCAGAATTTCAAACGTGTACGATGTGTTCTTCTTGGTGTTGCGGTTTTTTTGAAAGTCAGTGTAAATTGTCACGTTACGATAACAATATCGACTTCAGTTCTAGTAATGCGGGAATTTCGTCGTGCATTATTGATAATTCTACCTTGAACTGTATCAACAGAATGAAACGAAACGATATTTCGTATCGATCAATGCACGTTTCAATGTCGCATGGGCGATTGTACAAATTGTTTTTGTCGGCCTGTGCAAAAAACTTCTAACCACAAATATTTACATTAATACCAGGAGGTATGAATAAAAAAACTTCACAATGTTTTATGTAAGCTCATTTCGAATTCTCCGCATTCCCGGGTATAAATTTTCGTGGCACGTTGGCAGGCCCGTGAGGAGCATATATTTCAATTAGATAAATCGTTATTAGGGCTGACTAGAATACAATCGGATTTCATTTTTTTCATTTTTTTAATTGGATTTTTGGCTAACGAATCCGAATTTCTCGGGCGAATTGCACGACGAACGTTCGCGGGGATGTACAGGATTGTCCGCAAAGCGCGCGCCGGACGATTACGGCCTCGTTCATGGTTTCTTTCGAAAAATTCTTTTTACAGTTACATGTACGGTGAGTGACTTTAATCTTTGAACACTTGCGTTTGTAGTAAATACACTGGCCCGCAATAGTCTTGGTACCCTTCTATCAAACGTACATTATTTCCTATTTCTTTTTAACAACTAGTTTAATTTTTATTTACACTTTACATATTAATTCATACACTTCTGCTACATTAAATAATATAACTAATTAAAGATATAATTATCGGCATGTTAAGAAAAAAATACATTTTCGTCCGGCGGGCAAAATACTACCTCGCAAAAGTCTTGGTACCTATAACAGAATAAAGTTATATTTATGGTACATATGATTATTAGCACCCTGTTGGGTACCCCTTTAATTTTATAACTTGTAATAGCCTATTTGGCACTGAGTGAACAAGTTTTTTTGTTACATCAGCGGTTATCTTAGGCCATTCCTCCAAAATAATCCGTTTTAGACATTCTTTATTTTGAATGTGGTGCTGACGAATTTTAGACTCTAAAACACTCCATAAATGTTCAATCGGATTTAAGTCTGGACTCTGAGGAGGTGTTTCCAACAAATGACGGGTATTATATATGAGCCATTGGCGTACATTGTAGGCCTTATGTTTGGGGTCGTTGTCTTGCTGGAAGGAAACATCCTCGGCAAGCCCTAACTTTTGGGCACTTTGCTTTAAATTTGTCTTTAAAATGTTGAGATACACTTTATAATCTATAATTTCCTCTATTATATAAATATTACCCATTGCAGCTGCTGACATGCAACCCCAAACCATGATACCGCCATCTCCATGTTTCACGGTTTTAATAGTGTTGCTTGAACTCAATGCCGTATTTGACTTTCGCCACACTGTTATGCATCCATCAGATCCAAAAACATTAAATCGACTTTCGTCTGACCAAATCACTTTATCCCAAAAGTCAGGAGAAGAATTTTTGTACTCGTTGAGCAAATTTCAATCTCTTCAACCATTCCTAGACTACGTTAGGACTATTAATCAATTATTTGAAAATATCACGGGATATTGGCTCTAAATTCCTCCTCAGATAAGTGTGAGAAAACGGTAAAAGGCCATTATGAATCTCCTCGTATTTCTTGTTTATGTTAAGATCATTAATCGGCATTATCTGAAAATGATACAGGCTTTTGCCAAAATTGGTGTGGGAAGAGAGGGTTGTTTATAAATTCCTTTAACGTAGGTGAGAAAAATAGTTAAACGTTTGGTACCCGTGAAAAAAAGGGTGGTCGGCCCTTCCATCCTATCGGTTCATTCACGAAAAGGGAATGTGTTCAGGGCGTTGATACCGGGTAGCATCAGGGATTCCATTTTTCGGTTACGGGGAGTAAAGGAGTGCTTCGAAAACTTGCATTGTTTTTTTTCCACCTTTTAACCACGAACCTTACATATGCGACATTACAACAAAATATTTTGGGTTTTTACACTGAACACCCTATATATTATTACATTTTTGTATTCTACGTTCAATTTTAATGCAATTTTATTAACACGTTGGAAATCTTAGAATTAATAGTTTTCGAGATACAGTGATGGACAAAAATATTGGCACAGCACACATTTTTTGAAATAGAGCCTTATATTTCACAAATAAAAAGAATCTGTATCAGACGGATAATGTTACATTATACCTTCACCCTTTAACTTCATTTCCGATACATAGTAAAATTCAAAACGGTAATGTGGAAATTATTTTATTGCAAATACAAGAGTAACTAGTAATTTTAGGGAGACAAAAGTATTGGCACTATTAATACTATCTTTCAAGTATTTCTAACTCTGACTGAATTGAAAAAAAAAACAATTACAAAGCATTATTTATGTTTACGTCACTAAATATCAAATGCAAAATATTCGTTTGAACATCAATCTGCATTGTAGATTGTTGTTGGTAGTAAAATGGGTCGTAAAGGTAAAGAAACCACAGAGCCCGGAGGAAAAATAATTCTTAATTTACGTCGATGTGGAAAATTGTATCCCGAAATAGCAAATGTAGTGGAAAAAAGTCGTTTTACAGCTCGTAGAGTTATCAAAGAATTTAGGAACTGCAGCGGTTTTAAAAATATGCCACGATCAAATCGGCAACCAAAGCTGTCAGCCAGATAAGAGAGACCAATTATTAAACAATCCTCATACTTCAGCTTCAGAAATTACGTCTACATTAAAACACCATGAAGATAAAGACGTTTCTACGAAAACTGCTCGTAGAATGTTGCATAGCTTACAGAGCTAGAGCTGCCAGGAGAAGATAATATATCAGCCAAAATAATCAGAAGAAACAGTAACATTTTGCAAATCAATATGTAAATTAAGCAAATGTGTTCTGAGAAAAAAGTTATTTTTTCAGACAAAAAGTCTACAGTGTGTAGGAATCAAAGCACTGAGCTTGATGTTAAAAATTTGAGGCAAACCATTAAGCATGTGGGACACGGTGTGTTGGTTTGGGGTTGGGTGGTTGTGGGAGGGGTTGGAAATTTGGTGTTTATTGACGAAACAATGAGTAAAATGGTTTATTTAAACATTTTACAGAATAATTTAAGGCAGAGTACTGAACAGCTAACTATAGTTTATGATTACTACTTCCAACAACATAACGATCCAAAACACACGGCTTATGTCGTTAAATAATGAATAGTTAACCGAGTTCCCCATCAATTAGCCACGCCCCCTCAGTCACCAGACATGAATCCGATGGAGAATTTATGGAGCGGCTTAGAAAAACGCAACAGAACACACCATTTTTCGAATAAGAACCAAATTAAAGATAAACTTACTCAAGAATGGAATTCTGTAAGTGGAGAATGTGCTCGAAAATTAGTTTACTCTATGCAAACACGACTTTAGGAGGTGATAAAAAGGAAAGGTCTATCGACACAAGATTATTTCTGTTTTAATTCCTTTCTTTTATTACGTTGTATCAATACTCTTATCCGCGTGAAATTACGAGTTACTCTTGTATTTGCAATAAAATGTTTTCCACATTAGCATTTTAAATTTTACTTTGTATCAGATGTAAAGTTAAAGGTTGTAGGTATGATGTAACATTATCCGTATGGTACATATCTCTTTTATTTACGAGATATAAGGCTCTATTTCAAGAAATATATGCTGTGCCAATACTTTTGTCCACCACTGTACGTGTAATTGAATGTTGAAAGTGACAGTTACAGATCTGTGCAAAATTGCAAATTGTTAACAAACAGAGAGATATTTGGGAACTCGTTTTTGTCAGAATATAATAGAAGGTCCGTGTTTTGGTACGGTATCAAGCTTCGCTTAACACTCTCCATAGAGTGTTCACGAAAATATTGCCAACTTGAACATCAAAAAATGATCTAAACTGTGAGATTTCAAATGGAACCCGACTATTATTTTGATGTATTATGAAACTGCACTTAAAAGGAATCTGTGTTCACGTTGAATTACCTTTACTAAAGTTGCATAGTTTTTGTGCAATATTGTTTTACAAGTTTATGCATGGGCGGTATATCCCTAATTATAATGTAAATATAATGGAAGTGACTACGGAGACTGACAAATAGAAATAGTACCGACAAAACTCCATTTCTACTAGTGTCTAACGGAAACCGGAAAAATCATATCAAAATAAACAAGTAACGACAAATGTCTTATTTTAAAAAATAGTTTTTAGCAAAATAACTTTCTTTCACTTAACTGTGTACAAAAAAATATTCTCTCAGGTTGGTGACTGTGAAGAATAAGAGAAGGATTCAATTCAGCTAGTAAGTTAATGCTACAAAATGTAAATAGGTCCTTAACAGAGAGAATGAATATGTGTCTGCAACAAAACGGTAGACAGTTTGAACATATCATGCATTAATTATGTGCTATTGAATAGGAACTAACCTGAGAAAATATTTTTTTACGCGCAGTTAAGTAAAAAAAGTCATTTTTTAAAAACTATTTTTCAAAATAAAATATTTATTGTTTCTTGTTTATTTTTATATGATTTTTCTGATTTACGCCACGTAGTGGTAACAAAGAAGTTTTGTCGGTGCTATCTCTATTTGTATGTTTCCATAGATACGCCCATCATATTCACATTATAATTAGGGATGTACCGCCCATGAATAAACTTGTTACGCAAAAACTATGCAACCTTAATATAAGTAATTAAAAGTGAACATAAATTCTCTTTCGATGCAGTTTCTTAATACATCGGAATAATAATTGGGTTCCATTTGAAATTATTAAGTTTTGACCATTTTCTTATGTTCAAGCTGGCTACATTTTTGTGATCACCCTATGGAGAGTGTTAAACGAAGCTCGACACCATACTAAAGCACGGATCTTCCATTGTATTGTGACAAAAACGAGTTCCCAACTACCTTTCCGTTTGTAAACAATTTTGCACAGATCTGCAACTGTCACTTTCAACGTTCAATTGCACATATCTTGAGAACTATTAATTCCAAGATTACCACGCGTCAATAAACTTGTATTAAAATTGAACGTAGAATCTAAAAATGCAACAATATACAGGGTGTTCCACTTGAAAAGGCAACATTTTTGGTTGTATCTTTTTTTTTGACAGATCCTGTATAAATGGAAATATTTTTTAAGTGTACCTTGGAATGTCGTACATACATCTGTAAACAGAGTTTTTGAAAGAAACTATAAATAAGGTCGCAATCGTCTGACACGCGTTTAGCGCACAACCCTGTATAAGAAAACCGTCTTAATTGCTCATTGTTTCGCCGCAGACCATTTTTGTACGCATTAACGTTCGGTTAGCGGCCACCGCAAAACTGGCAGTCCGTGAAAAACTTCGAAACCTTTCAAGGTTGATCACGACCTGATCTTGGCAGGAGGTTCCACTGTTGTGGACAAAAAGTCCCATGAATGCTGCTGTAAGAGTTTATGAATAAAAGCCGCTAGAAAGCGAGTGCAGACCGCTCGCTATTCTCATTCTCACGACCTAATCTAATTACAGGTGGATTAGTGCAGTTCATCCAAGTCACGAGGGAAAACAAACAAAAACACCTTCCTATTAACCGATGAATCAATAGTTATATAGTATGTTTCATAAACATACCGGGTGTAATGTACCTCCTCGTCCTTATTGTTGCTCAAAGCGATTATGTTGTTTGCGCTTCAAATACTACCCCTCTTATCAATGTATGAGATTCATTAACTTCGATCAAAGGTCCGAGTTCTGTTTGACTCCAACTACCCTTAATAGTTCATTGATTACCTGCAGGCCGCTCTCCAGTATAAAAGTAGCTTTAGGCCTTCGGACGAGCAGAACGGTTTTTGGAGTGCTGGCCCTAAGTAGCTGTTCTATTGTCTTTTTCTCATTTTAAAGAAACCTCTTAGTGAAACAAAGATTCGTTAACGAATTAGTGAGTGGCTTGAATCCTGACAAATCAATTTCGTGGTGTCGACTATGATTGAAACACCGGCTGGCGTCACCACACGACAAACTTTCAGGGGGTGTAAAGCTCACAAAACAAAAATTTAGAACGAATAAATTTATTCCGAAATCGCTTCGTTTCGAAGATACAGAACGTTTATTTTTCATTAAAAACATTTTTTGTTTGTTTAAATACAGGAGAACTCGGCTGTAACGAACCTTCAAGGGACTTGGCCTGTCGTCTGTCACACGCGAACGTTCGTTATGTGTAGGTGAACGATGAAAAAAGCTTGTCGATTCGAGATTTTTGTTTCAACCAAATGCCAAATGACACAATTTTTCCTTGCAGTAAAAATAAGTTTTGCTCCTGGCAATAAACAAAAATTCTTAAATAAAATCGCATTTACATAGAAGAGAAGTCCGTAATTCGACTCTGCGCCGTGCGGTTTTCCAACATTTCCACATTGCAAAAGCTCCTGTCACATTTAAAAACTTTTCATTTTCTAGATACGTCATCTGTACATAACATACAACGGCCTTCAAAGCAGATAGGCCCCTCGCCTGTGGGGATTGAAACTTTGTCATTTCTGTTAACGTCATCCTCATCACACGAACCACTTTCGTTTTCATCATTGACAGTTATATGAACAATGTCCATATCACTAAGAAATTCAGCAACATCCACGTGTTCATCAATCATGTCATCGTTCGATACCCACCAAATTCGTCATGTGTTGCTTACATTTGGGTCTATAATCTAGTAGCGAACTAAAAGATTAGAATGGATAAATCACTCAATTTAAGGGTTATTCTGGTATGACTGTGAGAACCCAAGAGAAGAAATACGGACGTCGCTTACAAACGTTGATATTGACCGTGCCCTTTGCGGAGTCAGTGTGTTAAAATGTTAATGCAAAAACCTGTTAAGGTTTACATTTAAATCATTTAGACTGAGACCCCAAATTCGCGGGAATCAACTATTCAGTGTTCTGATTGGTCAATCAGGCCAAAGAAGGCAGATGCCAAACCTCGCTCATTTTTCTCTCCAGAGTTTTCCCTACGCAGAAATAGCTTGGACCTTGAAGCCGAAAGGTAGTTATCCAAGTTTTCCTCCTAATTCAGCCTTAATCTTGTTTCCGTGCCCAAGTTAAACATAAAAAGTAATCCCTTTGATCTTAATACAGACAATTGTTGAAGTTAACGGCAGTGTTTTTCCTTGGCTATCATTACTGATTTCCGTGACGGTACCCGTGTACAAAATACCAACTGGTGTCAGAAGGCCTTTCCTGAAGACCTCAACATCGTATTTATTTAAGTTCGCATCATCAAAAGGAGAAACGTACTGATTATTGATCCATTCGCCTAAATCTAATTCTGTTTCTTTCCTCTTATTTTGTGTTAAAATCTATTGTGCAAAAGGCAGTTCATCTTGGTCTGTACGTTCTTTCTCAACATTGAACTCGGCACGTGTGAGACGGTTGGAAATTGTCTTGTGAGACAAGTTTCTTCAGGCCCTATTTAACAGTAAAATTATTCGCAATAATGAAATTTTAAATTCTACCTTTTTGTTATGAACTTCAATTAATTTTAGCAATAACTGTCTCCGATATTTCAATTTTACATATCGAATTACCCCTTGGTTCACTGGTAACAAGCTCGCGGGGACATCAGGGGGAAGAGAAACCAATTCGATCCGTCATAAATTTTCAATTTTTGGATGTGCAGGGCAGTTATCGTGAACTAATAAAAAATTTCTTTTATTTTTTTTTTTTAGTTCGTCATCCCAGGTTCTTAGGAGTTCGGTAAAGTGTCTGACGTTATCCATGATCCCTTATTAGCTTTATAAATTTGATTGTTTTTTTTTTTAATTTTTTAAAATACAATTGGTTGATTTTTAAAGCAGCTGGACGATTGAACTTGTGTGTTCGTCTAAATATTTGGTCCTTTAAGCCCACATGGTCGATTTTGTAGACTTTGAAAGCCCTTACTTTTGACAAAATTTGAAAGTTTGCACGAGCGTTTTGGAACTTGCGAATTATGTTCAACTTATCTGAAAAAGAAAGGACTTTGCGTTTAGCCTTACTAACATTGGACATTTTTAAAGATACATATGTAATTAGGGCACATTACCGAATTATTAGTGTTACATACGGTAAAAATACAATAAGACCTTTATTCGTTAAAAATCTTTACCGAATTCCTTACAAATTTTACGTTGCCCCTCCAGCCACCGTTGTTACCGGTTTCTCTATTTTTATTCCAGTCATAATTGACTAATAAATCGCTCACACCTAGACTAAACAATTCCGTAATAGAACATTAATCAAGCCCTATTACTACTTCAAGGTAAATAATTTATAACGACTTTTACGAACACCAGTAAATTCCGAAAAAAAAAAGAACAATAATCAACGATTATTCGGGCAGCTCACTAACATCGAGCTTAAAGCTCTTGAACATTAAAAATATGGTGCTTTACAACCGTGTGTTCGTTACAGCCGAGTTCTACTGTGTTTTTCAAAAACGGTTTGCGATACGGACATAAAATTGTTTGCGTTCGTGTCCTCCACCTCTATTAAAATAAAAGAAAATAAATTTCTCCTAAATAACTTTAACAAGTCGCACGTGGAAATCTATATTGGTTTTTTTGGTCCACCGGTGAATGACAAATAGTTTTTTTCATCTTGAAAACGGCTACTTGAGCCACAAAACACTACGAGGCCTTTTTTACTAAAAATTAGAGATAATATGGAAGAAATATTCAAATAAAAAAAGGCAGTGGCGTATCATTTTTCCATCAAAAACATCCCATTGAATGGCCGCCCAAGCGCCACTGGTGTAAATGGAAATACATATTCTGCCAATTCAGGAACGTGAATATTTACTCTGCCGTAGCGTATCCCGAATCTCATGACCGCAATCCAAAACCGTTTTTTAAATATTAAAAAAAAATTCAAATTAAACACCCTGTATTTTGAAAATAAAGCGATTTTGGACCTAACTTTATTGGCTCTAAATACTTGTTTTTATGATCTTTACACCCCTGAACGTATGCCGGTATGTTTATGGAGCACCCCGTATTATATACACGTCTTGTTTCAAAACGGTGTTGTCAACCTTGAGGAGATTATAGAGGACATTGCGTTAGAACATTTTTGCATATAAACTCCCAATTGAAAATCAGACGTTTTGGCTGTGGAACAATGTTTGTCCAAAAATTTCCTGTTTTCTCTTCAACACTAAAAGACATCGTTTTTAAGTAATTTTTATTAAATACATTCCTATAGAAATATAGAATCGAATGTGGTTCCAACATGATGGTGCATCTGCAAATTTTGCCTGCTATGTGCAGGATCATATAAAGCTACAATTTATCGGGCGATAGATCGACAGAGGAGCACCAATCAGTTGGCCGGCGCGAAGTCCTGATTTAACCCTGTTGGACTTTTTCCTCTGGGGTTACATCAAGTCTTTGATAAATGAAATCTATGTAGTCGTCCACGGGGAATTTTTAGGGAGAGTCATCGTAGCTCTCTTCGCGCAGCGATATCTACTCATACTACAAGGAGTGCAGAATTCCATGATTAACGGAAACATTTATGTAACGAGTTGAGAGGTCGCCATTTTAAAGCATTATTATAAATTAATTATTTTAGTGAGGTTTTTAATAAAAATAACTTTAAATTTTGATGTTTTCTAGCGTCAACGGGAAAACGTTACATTTTTGAACACAAATTCCTCCACAACCAAAACGTCTGATTTTCGACTTTATGTGCAAAAATTTTCTAACGCAATGTTCTCTATAACGTCCTGAAGTTTGATGCCACCTTTCTGAAACACTCTGTGTATATTCATTTCTGAAGTTCAGCCCCAGGGATCTCGGTAACCATGGAAAGTGCGAATTAGCTTAGATAGGGGCGAATCTTAAAATGATTGAAACTTCTTCATTGTAACTTTGTTTCCTTCGCAGCGCGGTGAGGTCGCTTTGAAATCTGACGTTTCGATTTCCGGCAACCACCATCAACTTTGTTTTTCCTTATGGGCGCCATCTTGGATTTTAAAAATTTTTGGTGAAGTCTTGCACTTTGGTGGAAGTATTGAAAATCTCCTTTCTGCACGGTTTTGATGGAAGTGCATTCCGACACAGATATACGATATACATTCGTTTATAGAGCGTCGTCTTCAGCATGTCCACCACACCTGCGAAATGGGGTTAACTGCTGCCGAAATGAGAGGAAAAGGCGCAATAACTGAGCAACTCTAATTTCTGTCGCATATCAGTTTCCTTCAACTCGTTTCAAGTGAACCCACATCATGATAAAAATGAGCAACCGACAGCGTGATAACATGACTTAATCAACCTAATTAAAAACCAGCAAACAATTACGTGAACAAGTAGTTTTTCGATTCAATAGCGAGCGATAGTTTCGCAAGCTAGATGATGGTCTTCTACGGTTCTTTCCCATCACTTTTTCTAATATAATTGTTATATAATGGAGACCGTTGCGGCATTTCAAGAATGCAATGTTCTAATTGAAATTGCGATATTGTGAATATGTGCTTGGGCGGATATGAAAAACGAACTTATATGGAAGAGAGGAATTTCGTTTTTTTCGTCATTGCACAAGGCTAAAACTGAAGTGTGAGCATTACTGTCAGGTTTTTATATAGAATTAATTGGCTTACGTACGACAAGTCTCCTAGTTCGGCGGCTGCAGGGATCTGTGATTATGTAATGTTTATGGGACTGTTGCAGCCTCAGCCGCGCTACTTAACAATAGTCTCCTAATACGTATATGCCAGAAGTGCTAACGCAAACGAGTATTTTGTGCTAGAGAGCGAAGGAATAGTGCGATTGAGCGAACCTTGTGTTATACAAAAGTTGCTTGTTTTGATTCTACAGGGTGCCAAACAGATTTTTTTAGTTCTGCAAATTGAGATCAATCTCGTAGTTTTCAATTTACTGCCTTGAAATTGTTTCTAAGGAAGTTTACGGGAACGATAAATCAATTCAAAATGCCTGTTTTAAGTGATATGATAGGTGGTCCGAGGCACGCCCAAGCGAGGTGTAAAAAATCGACTTAACTGAAATCAGTGACGACAACTTCGCTACTTTTATTAAGTTTGATATTTCGAATTCTTCTACGTCAGAAAGGTACTTTGCCAAGAAACTCACATTTCTAACCATTTTTGAGATATTTTCAATTAAATTTTTCAGTCAGGAATTTACAAAAAACTCCTTCGTCCCAATAATAGACAACCAGATCATCGCTCTTGCGGACGACTCTGTGAGAAATTGGACGGTTCATTTCGTTCTAAACTGGACAATAAAGATGAAAAATAACTGCGGATCATTAATCTTTTATACTGGGCATCACTTTAAATTTGGTTTGGTTCTGTCACTGCGATTTTATTGAAATTAATGAGGTGTTTGACCAATTTTCTGGGGAATATAGGTTTTCGGATTAAATTTGCTATTGAACGATATTGTTTGTGACTTTACAGGTACAGAGTTCCCAACTCTTCTAGACCTTATCTCAGCCCAAATCCAACCCTTATTGGGCATTTATGGATTTCACATTTCTACCGTTTAAAAACGTCAACAAGAATAAAACATATTCGAAATTTGGTTGGGTTGTGGTAACGCATTACTGGAAAATACCTTTTTTTTAGAAATTTACAATCTAACTTCGAAGGTCACTATCTCCTTAGCTATCGACTGTCGAAAGAAAATTTTTAAAATCGTCATATTTTCAAATTCCCTGCACGCATCTGCTCAGTGTCAGTTGCGCCACGACTCACCATGTATATCTGTGAATCACAATCACAAGATACTTTACAAGGATTTCGAATCCTCTCGAGTACGTTAATCATCCGTTCATCACCATGAATGTTCCATTAAGATTATACCGGGGGGTCTCCATAAGTAGTCCTACAGATCGTCCATATGCAACATGTAGATTACAGGGGGTTATATAGGTCTGTGCCTTACTTGAACGCCTAGAGATGTCATTCTGTACTAGGGGGCGAGTATGGGGCACCCGCCAATGCAGCGTTGCTAGATCGTGCAAGTTTCCTCTTGACTTAAGGAAAATTCATATACGTCCCGGTGGCTTTTTCTTAGATTTGAGATAATCCCAAACTGATAATCTGGCTTTCGTAGCGGTATTATTGCTGGTTTATTGTCAGGTGTTTTTCGTAATAAACATCTGATCGCCATAAGAAACGTGGATATAACAGCGGTACTGTTTCAATTTTCTCTGCCTTTGCCTCGATATTTCTTCAATTTGTATCCGATTCGATGAATTATAGATATGAGTGTTTTTTAACCGGAAAGAAATTTCTGGTACAAGTCAATTTAGTAAGCTGAATTCCGCGTTAATTGAGTATAATGCTATTAGCAATCCGACAAAGAAACACATTTATTAATTGGAATCGGCGTAAGCAAACCGCAAGGCATTTGCAGAGCGGCAAACTCGCCTGTTGAACAAGTGAAACTAAGTCATGCATAATTTAGCTTAAAAAATAAATAAAGCAATTATTTTCTCGTTTCAAAACCGACGTCCTCGTCCTCATCATCATCATAATTCCATCACAAACGGCAATCTTGGTACTTTTGCCCGGAACTAATTCGTAGGCTAGAAAAATGGCCATCCTATCAAGTCGGGGGGCTTTTTCTCCACTGTCTTCTTCTCCAAATAATCTTATTTTATCATTTTTGTGGGAAGGAGTCATTGGCCGGTGAAACACTGCATTGCGCCCGCCATCATCACTTAGTTGCTCATATCAAATAAAGTAATTATGTATTGTTTATTCTATCGCTTATTTTCAGATGGGGGCTGTGCACTTCCAGGTTGCGATATCTCGTAACTTGAAAGCGTCTTCATCATCGAATGCCTCCAGGCGTGGAAAAATCTTTCGCTACACTCATTATTAATATCCCTGGTCAGAGACTCAAATGCTCCTAACTGGCTATTCTTATCTACAAGGTGTAGCACATCCTTATAGAGATATTTCAGGGGCGGCAGTACTCTGCAGTATAATTAAAAAATTCAAATAGACACATGTTCAAAAACGTACCGATTTCGATGCACAGGGTGGTTCATATTCGAGACGTTCCATCGGGATCTCGGAAATTGTAAGAAATACGAGGTCGCTTAAATTTGAGTAAAGTTACTAACTTTAGTGCCCAAGAAAATGCCAGTTGAATCGGGAAAAATTCGAAATAATTTAGGAGACATCCACAACAAACTTTGCTGTATAATTTTTGCTTTTTCCTGACTTTATATGAAGAAATATATATTTTTTAATGTTACCACATTATTACCGTTTTTTTTTAACATTTTAGCATATTAATTTTCATTTATTTACTAAAAATTAAAACTTCTAAATTATTGTCATTCCATTTTAAACAATTTATTTATATTCCTATTTTAATTTTTAATACCACTTTTAAACTCTTTCATTCTCATAAATAACCGTCTAAAGATAAAACTGAATATTTCTACTACAATCGTAATAGATTCTTGTCATATGACAAAAATTAAAACATATAAAATAAATAATGTTACTTGGGCAGCTGATGCCGAAACTAACTTCAATATAAACACAAAAAGTCTAATACTTGAGTTCTTTTCGAAAATAACTATAGATATACTTACATGGTTAGAAATAGTTTACATGGGTGAAAATGGTTCAAAATTGGTATTTTTTTGAAGTTATAGTCGACTGTGATTTTCATTTAAAATTAAAAAATATATATTTTGGTTTGGGGCAAAACGATGCGCTGTATCAAAAAACTAAGTACGTCACTGGAATCATATCGAAAGAGTGCTATAAGAGTGTTTCTGTTTTACTTCGATATTGTCCTAAGCAAAAAAGTTATGACGAATTTTGAAAATGGTCGAAATTTGAAAAAGGTCCTCTGGCGCCGTGGACTGTAAAGATATCTAAATACGATTAATATTTTCTTAAAAATCGAGCTCTTGACACGTATGATAGTTTTTCCCTATCTAGCCGGGAAATAGAATTTTCCTGTCAAAACACACCACATCCAAACATCCTGTATAGGGTGGCAGTTCGACATTTTTTCTTATTTTTGCGTTTTTCTCGTGTATGCCCTGAGTAAATTTTTTTAAGATTCGTACACCTATTTTCTTAAAGACTCTTTACAACAAAATGTCAAAATCATCGGTAGTCATACACAGGATATTACGTTTTTTTGGGTCGTGTACTATTTTATGCTTTGCATCTTTTTTTCAACGCCCTGTATGAATTCTGACTCCAAATTTTAATTAATTAAACAAATTCCTCCTTCAACTCTTTAATTTTTTGACCTCTTATAGTACTTTCGTGTCTTTCACCGTTTTGGTAGAATTTGCGGAAATATCTGTAGAGGCAAATTAAGAATGTAGAGGAAGCGAGGGAAAAAAATTATAATCCGACTCAGTTATCGGGGTTATTCGTAACATTTAATCAAAATTCTTAAAACAAAAGTATATCTAAACGAAAACAAAATTATAAAAACTGTTGAGAAAGTGGGCCACCCTGTACATTGAAAATGGTGCGTTTTTCACCACGGGTCCGTTATCGTTTTCTTATTATCTCGCAGAGTTCCATCGCTCCCCGAAACATTTCCACGGTGATACGTTACATCCCGTGCAATTTACGTCTTCGGACCTCCGTTATGAGGCCGAAGTACAGACTCAGCTTAATCGATTAGGTGAAAAAAAAAACTCATTGTTCAGCGATTTTTTCCTCAATAATCACTAGAACGCTAATCGAAACCACCTGTCACATGAGCAATTGCCCGGCAATAATACAAGTCCCGTAGATCTTAAACAGCAATTCGAAGCATATACACAATCATTATTCTTGCGTAATCTTGAAATTTTTTCTCTTCAATCATCTGACTGCGGTTGTAATAACACCTCAGTACGTACCGTTAAATTGCTTTACATATACCGAAGAAGTAGGTGGTGTTTAACAGCTGTATTGTGTTGCTCGCCAGCGGTTTAACAACTTTTCATGACCTAGAGATGGGCTCTCTTCAGCAATATCTTCGGTGTTCGTTCTTCTTTATTTGTGAATTCAATGACCCTCGCCACCAGTTAGTCACGGTAGCTTCCTTTTTTCGGGAACTGCCTCGTCTAATCACGGGCTTCCTGCGCCAGTGCCTGAATTTAAATTCGCCATTGATGATGCGCGTTCCATGCCGCATTTGCAATTCTCGTCTTCCCAGTGAAATTTATAAATAAACTTAAGTAGATTTGAGTTAATGGGCATCGGTAGAAAAGTGAACGCAATGAATGGAAAACGTTCACTCTTGACTTTTTCTTCATTTCGCCGCAACTGGGTCAAACATATACATGCACCTATGCCAAATCGATCTCGACACGCCATCTTTGATTTTTCTCAATAACAAGGGGGGGGGGTTCCCCTCGCCGTTCGTCGCGCGGAAAAAATAATAACGGAGTGATCACATATTCGGCTCACGATTTATTCAAGCAGCAGGAAATCAATCATAAAAAGTACCACCACGTTTTAAATTAATTTAACGCCATTTTGAATTTTGTGAGACGAATTCAAGATTAGCCGTTGCGGATCGGGATTTCGCCTCGGGGCAAAGTAGCAATCTGCACGTCTTTGAACGGTCAACCCACCTTCGTACATAATATGGACTTGAGACACTGAAACGAGCAGATATACTCATTTGCAGTGCCGCTAATTGCCTATAATTGCCTTCGAAGCATGAGTAATGCCGTGCTTAGATTAACTGCAAAAATATTCGAATCAAGGCAACAACGGCCATTTGCGATTTAACCGGTATTGCGATCATTCTAATTTTTTCCTTTGGGAAAGGTTGGAACCCAAAGGAAAATTAATGGTTTGCTACTGCATGCGGGTGTCGGTTCAGAGTTTGCAATGCGCATTTTCCATGTCGAGTCCAGTCAAAGTAGTTTTCGTTCTAGCCGGAACGGGGAAAAGTCAATGTGAACTTGTGGATAACCTCGGGGGCTTGCGCAGGGTGGTCCGAGTTAGATGGTTCACTGCCATATCGCAAAAACCGCAAGGTTGGGGAAAAAAAGGTTAATTTAAGTCATTCAGAGTCATATTTTTAAATATTTTCGAAATTACAGGGTGGCTCAGAAAACCGTGGCGTGATAAAAATACGCTTTTTTAATGGAGTACCCCATATTGTGACGAATACTAATTCTGCTTGTGACAGTAGGTATTTCTTATTATTGCACAGTATGAGAGCGTTTTAGCAGCTTTTGGGTTGATTCAATTTGAAACAAAAATCGGAAAAAAGTTTAGTGAAACTCTCAGTAAATTCATAGAGTATTTAGTTGAGTTGTTTGAAAAGTTAACTAGTTAAAAGCAAAGGCTCGTTCCACTCGAGCACATTTTCAATTTTCGATAAATTCATCCAACATGTGTAAAAATGTATCCAAACTTTTCACACTACAAGTACCTCAACCTCAATTTTTTTTTAATAGGACACCTTGTATATATTTTTAAATCAATTATCGAATGAAACGAAAAAAACCAAAAACCCGTCCATCATAACGTGATGGGGGAAGATGATTGATTGATGGTATGGTGAACTCACTACCCTTTATCAAATGCAGCTCAGCCGCCCCAAGTCACTTTTTTAAAATAGCACGGGCATGGGTGTGACATATCGTCAGACAGCATTTTCAATAAGCTTTTCAGTAGTACCAAAGCGTCTAGAATTCCACTCCCAAATGTATTCGATAATGCCTAAAATGCAAAATCCATAAATAAGACACCTAGGCGTAGAATTAAATGGTTTTCGATCAGTAATAAGTAATAGAACTGATAATTAATTCAAGGTTCGCAATCAAAGCGTAGGATTTGCCGCTCAATATTAATAATTTTTTATAATTGATATGTTATTTGCTATGCAAGCGTACGACCGATATTCACATTCTAGGCGCATATTTACAAAAGTTTTCTTGGGAATTGCTCAACACTCAGTAATAATTCGCTGCCTTGCCTCTTCAACTGTTCCTGGTCGGGTTTTGAACACTACAAATTTTACGTGCCCCCACAAAAAGAAATCCAAGCGCGTGAGATCGGGAGATCTAGGGGGCCATTCACGATTTTAACTGGTTCCGTAACCGAACAAATCATGTTTCGATTGAAAATTTGCAACAACAAGAACGAAGTGAAACTCCGATACTAAACAGGATTCGACGATTCACTGGGTAGAAAAACATTCATAAATACCAATAGAAAAAAAAACTATTTTTTACATTTAACGTTATTATTAATTGTTTGATAACAATGTGCGTCGAGAACATGAATATCGTTTGTACGCTTGCATGGAAAATAACGAACACCTATTATAAAAAGTTATTAATAATGATCGATAAAGCTTACGCTTTGAAATAATTACAATGAAACTTTGAATTAATTATCAGTTCTATTACTTTATTTATAATATATTTTTTAACGCATACGTTTGAGGACGGAATAACAGAAATTTTGGTACCATTGAAAGACCCATCGAAAATGCCTTTCGACGATATGTCGCAACCATGCTCGTGTTAGTCGAAAAAATGACTGAGAAATGGCCCAGGTGCATTTGGTATAGGGGAGTGAGTTCATCATAGCCTCAATCGTCTCCCCCCGTCATATTATGGTAGACGTGTTTTTGCATTTTTCCGTTGCCTGCATTATTTTGAAAATTCTTGCATTTATAATTAAAAAAAAACTAGCCCTGTATAACATATACAAAATAGCTAATCTCACATTCTAGAGCTATCTGACGAATTGATGTACGTGAATTAACTTCTGCAATAAATAAAATATCGATTTCTTTGTCTTAACTAGTAACAAAGTTTCCTTCTTCATTAGCACTTCCAATTTCCGTTTTGTTCACATTTTTTTTTTTAAATAGCGGCGGATGGTTTTTAAGTTGAAACCTTTTCGCATAAAGTCGCAGAGTGACGTTGACGGTATTATCCAAATACTAACAGTATATAAATTTTTTTACAATTTTTTTATGACTAATTTTTAGACTAAAAAGGACCTTTAGATTCCAAAAATTAAAAATTTACAGGTCATTACATTTAAAAATCGAAAGTTGAGGTCATTTCCGGTTAAACCGGAAGTGCCAGATAGACATCATTAATTTCATTCAATCGGTTCTATTCTCACAAAGCTTCCCTCCACATTTCAACTTAATAAATTTAAAAACAAAAAAGTTAAAAGGGCGAGCTACCTTCTTGAATCACCCGGTATATCATTTGAAAGTGAATTCAAAGAAGAAATCTTTAAAAAAAAATAGAGTGTCCCTCTAGAAAATGTCGAGTGCGACGCACTTGAAATTGAAAAATTTATATATTTGCGTGTATGATTTCTTCCACGTTTTGTATAAATTTCTCGAAAATAGAAAATATACTCTAGTAGAACGATCATTTGCTTTTAACTTTACAAATTTTCAAATGATGCAATACATACTACGTGAATTTATTGCGAATTTTAAAAAACGTGTTTTCCCTTCGATCTCTACCTTAAATTGAAATAACTCAAAATCTGTTAAAAAAATGTCATATTTTGTAATGACAAAAAACGCTTATAGTTGCTATACCCGTGAAAAAATATGGGGTATTCCATGTGAAAAAATGTATTTTTGTCACGCCACGGCTTTCTGGGCTTCGAAAATATGAAAAAATAAAAATCCATGAAAAAACGAATAATTTTTATAGTGAATTTTATTTTCTTTTTGTCTTCTTACGATTTTTGAGAGAAAGCAATGACCCATCTTAAGTGGACACTCCGTACGTCTTAATGGTGAAATAAACGAATCCCAACACTTCCACTAGCAACAACTCATATAAATCTATTAAATTGTCGAATACTTTATGGATTCGATTATATCAATGTCTAATAATTTACAATGGAATGTAAAAAGGGGGATTAACACAATATGAGGCCAAGTCTAATATTAGAAATTATGCGTCTATGTGTGAATAATTTTGAATAATCGACATTGTTGTGGTTATTAATTACACGGATATATACGGAAGAAATGCACATAGTTTACTTCCGTAGAAAAATGAGATTGAGACAAAGAAATAGTGCGGGAGGGAGGCGAAATTTGAAGAAAAAAAGGCCTTATCGTGGACTTTTTTCGAAATCGAGCTGAAAGAAGCACCATTTCCAAGAGTATCTGGAGATCTCCCAAATTTCATGCAAAATTGCCTCTTTTGAAAGAGCCCCTCAGGCCTCCGTTGGAATTCCTGGACTGAAGCTCTTCTTCCGGGACTGAAGTGTTGGAATGTCAACTGAGGCGAAAAAAAACTTCCAGAAGTTCCTCTGAAGTCCCCACAACAATACGTTAAAGTCTAAAAACTCTCCAAAGAAGTACCTAATTTGTTGCTTTATTTACATTAATAATTGTACGTTTCTACGAAAACTGTGGAACCTTCTAGTGGCAAGATTTTAAGCGTACAGAATGGCCCTTTCAGTCCTCAACCATGGGGACCTCAATAACAATTTAATAACGATATCGGCCCTCGGTAACAACTTTACGGTCAAATTGATGGTGAAATAGCGAAACTAAGATTTTTTCCAAAATATGTTATTTATAAATTTGAGAAATTCCAGTGCCTTGCGGAGGAATTCGAAAAAACTATTATTTCGGAACAACGTTTTCATTTTTTCCTCCGCTGATTGGGCGCGGTAATTCAAAACGATTAACACTTCATCATTGCAACTTCTACAATCTGACGATCTGGTATTTGAAACTCAACGTTTCGATTTTCGACGACCGTCTTCAACGTCGTTGTTTCTTATAAGCGCAGTGTTGAATTTTCAAATTTTTGAATTAAGCCTTTTTTCTGACTACGACGACGACAGGTTAAACTTAAAATCTTTAAGCTTGGCGGAAATACCAAAAATCTACACGTTGGATCCGTTATAACGTGTAGATTCTACCCAATCACCCTTGTCCTTTCTCTATTGCCTTTTAAATTGATTATAGTTTTTTGAAAATTCAAAACCAGCGTTAAATTTGACAAAAAAAACTGCCTTTCAACGTTTATTTCGTTTTTAATTGTTGCTTACATCACCGATAGTGCAAAATGGTCGATTTTATCAAATTAGAATGTGGGTCGAGTAATACCTTAAATTAAAAGTATTCGAAAACTACATTCAATGGTGTGTTGCGATTCAAGATCTATTGATTAGTTTTTGAGAAAAACGGTTACAAATTTGATTAAAAAATTCAATGGGAACTCGAGTAAATAGTAGGTAAACAATGAAAAAATTTATTTATTGACATGAAATTGGTTTGTTTTTGATTTCGTGCTCACAAACACTTTCTTATCAAGAAACAAGTATTTTCATTGTTTACGTACTATTCAACTGAGTTTGTATTGTATTTTTCACCACATTAATAGCTGTGTTTCTCAAAAAGTAATGGATAAATTTTAAATCGCGTTGCATCATTGAATTTACATAGTTTTGAAAGACCTTTAATCTGAAATGTCCCTTGATCCATGTTTCAACTTTAAAGAATCGACCGATTCGCACCATCGATGACGTAAGCAATATTTAAAAAATAAAAAAATGTCAAAAAATTGTATTTTTTGTCCTATTTATTGCCGGTTTTCAGTTTTTCCTCAAATTAAATATTTGTTAGAATGTAAAGGGGGGGAGGATTTAAAACCGCAGGCTAGAATGATTCACGTAGAATAAAATCATGCCAATGCAGTTAGACCTGCATTACACCTTCATTAAAAGGTTCCTACACGCTAAGAAAATTAACTTTTATTGAAGTTCTTACCTAGGGCGTTCATCTCCTTACGTACCTTTGAAAAGTTTTTCAATTTGTTCAATTTCCATAAAGCCAACCTGCAGCTCTACCACTGTATTAGTCCCAAGATCAGCTTCGGACCATTCAATCGCCCCATCGCAGGATCCCTTCTTTGCAAAGCATCCTGGAAGCTACAGGTGCAGATTCGGGATTGCGCGGAGGCCTAACGAAAAAAAAATTATAATTTATCAAAAATTTACAGGGGGTGGAATTTTTCGTTGCGCAGCAAGACGATCGGGTTCGTGCCGAGCTTTTTAATACTTTTGCTCTTTTTGACAAAAATTGTATGTACTTCAGGCAAAGCTTCGAGAAATGGTACGAAAATGAGCCATGGTAATACCAAAATTGACATGGCGCCAGATGTGTAAGAAGCACTATTGATGCCACTGCCTATCGGCACGCCTGTCGGCACTTAAGTCATTATTGACATTCTTCAATTGGGGGCGTCCAAAGTGTAGAAATGACAATCTGCAGTTATTTAACGGGTTATTAAGATACGGATAGCTTATCGGTCGAATGCTGAAAGGCAACTTTGCCGCACTTGAATGCAGGAAAAGCTTTAACTCCAGTTACGGAATAACAAATAAATTAAGAATAAATTCATCACGCAATAACTTAAATAGTAAATCAAGGTTGACTAGAAGTGAACTGGAATTTGAATTAAACCTATCTCACTGATTATTTCAATTTAGCAAATTTATGGCCTTATTAATAAGTCAAGAGATGCGAGCGGTTTGAAAAACGCATCATCGCAGGAATTTCTGGTTTTATTGTTAGCAGCCTTCCAGAGATTGGCAATTTATAACATTCCGCCACTGACATTTTGATGCATGTATTGCAGACACGAGGTAGTACCTCCCATATTAGTACAGACTTGGTAGCAACTAAATGAGTTATATTGTAGTAGGTTTAAGTCTAGGGCAGATCATTTTCTTTACGATCTTTACAACGCACGTTGCGTGTATTCGTACTACTTGTGCCTGTTTACCGAGCAGTACCGGCTTTCATCTGAGCTCTCAAATATTTACTCATAATACAACCTGTCCAAGTAGCAACCGTTGGACGAGCACATGCATAATTACGCACTTCACATTCTATAGATTTTATTGCTATTATTCAAACAACTGAAATATTGTCTGTTCACCATCATCATCGTTTACCAAGTACAGCCGTTTTAGAAACAACATTAATAAACGTAATTCCACAAAATTGCTTCGTTGTTTACCAACCTTACGTAACCGTTCGCTGTCTGATTGCATCGAAAAATGAAGTTTTGTGATACCAATTTGGGTCTAGAAATCTCTGGTACTGCCTCTGCACCGTTAATTTATGTTTGCGAATAATGATGAAAATGATGTATTTTCCCTGAGACGGTTTGATACGGAACACAATTCGAATTATTGATAAGTTAATCAGAGAATGATTTGTGTAACTGTAGCAGGTAGTACCGCCCGGTTTATTTACATAAGTGTATTAAGTTAGTGGAATTCGTTACGTGATATATATCGCATGCGTTTCTCTACTGAATTCGTTTCGATTGCAGGGCACGGGGTGGTACCTTGACGATGATGCAGATCACAGAAGATACACCTCCGGATATGCTGGCAGGGGCCATGGATCTGACTGTGCATCTGCCCAATGGAAAAGCGATAAAAATGTCAATTGAGAGAAGGTAAGCAGTTGGAGGATTGAGGATGGTGATAACGAGCTGGATATTTAATTCTATCGATTTCCTGACTTTTCAGAGAACCACTGTGTTTCTCGTAAGCAAATCGGAAGTTTTTGCGTATTTCATAACTGGCTATTTTAGCACCTCTAAGGTTAAACCACTCTCTATGTACCAATATACCGCACATATCAGAATCCCTTTCCTGTCTTACAACACAATAAGCCGCGATTATCTTGAGATCTTTCCGCTCGACCATGACGCAAATTTACAAACAAATTAACGGTATTAAATCCGCCATCTTATAATCCACTTTGTGTTACTTTAATTTTTAATCGACTAATTATATTTTCGACAAGGCGAAGCCTTGAACTTCGTTCGCCACGTTCGCGAACACATTCTAATGTTTTTAAAAAATACACTCGCTTTCATATGAACTGGCACCACCCAGTAATAATAATAATTAAGTCTTTGAATTTTGGCAAAATAATGCTTCATGACGCAACATCAAATGATCAGAGTTTCAGTAAGAAAAAATATTATTAATTGAAAAATTAAGCCGTAAATCATTAAAATTGCTTGGAGACCTCGTTAGCTTTCGAAGACGACGACTCATCATGTCCCAAAGATGTTCGATAGGTGATAGATCCCGTGGGCGTGCAGGCCAAGGCAGCATTTCCAATTACGCTTGCTCCAGGTACCTTCGAGTAATGTTCGTAGTATGCGGCCTTGCGTTATCCTATTGCAGAATGTCTTTTGGTAAAGCCTGCATGAAGAAAAAGACCATTAGCGTCCTTTCTTTTCTACTAAAGCTCTGATCATTTGATACTCTATTATGAAGCACTATTTTGTCAAAATGACAAGACATAATTATTATTATCACTGGCTGGTGCATTTCTTATGAAACCAAGTATATTCTAGCACCCCCATGATGGACCTCCTAGTGCAAATCACCACCGCCAACCATCTCCAGCTTTCGAATCACACTCTGCAGGTGCTCGGCATGGCTCCCTCGTCGGAGTACTCAGACAAGACGCTCCCGTTCAAGCCCAATACTCCCATTGGAACCCTTGACACTCAACATATTAGGGTAACGTTTCCACAATTTATGAAAATTTTCCAGTTCGCAGTTTTACTGTAGGTCCTTCCTAAGGGTAGAATGCTGCCGCAACCCAAGACCGTACCCCCTCCAGGACACCAGCCCTTTGAGAGCACTTTTAGACTGAAAGTACACCTTCCGAGGAACCAGCTCTACGTTACGAGGGTGAGCAGAAATGTACTGCTGGAGGACATCATGAGGAAGGTTTGCGAGGAGAAAAACCTGGATCCCATGAAGTACGACTTTAAGCATCCAGGTACGAATCAGATCGTTGTCACTATCTCGTTACTTGTTAACAACGAAATAATAGAGTCTTATCTTCAGTGGCAAACAATGGCTTGATTTATTTTGATTTACTTTGTACCACCTTGGCGGTGTCTTTGCGAAAAATTTATGGCGTCTGAGCCGACAAAGGTGTTCCATGATAAAAGCATTTCGATTCGGAAGTTTGAGGTGAAGACAGTGAATTTGGTAGTACCGTGCTTTCAGCCACAATAAAGGTAATTGAATCTGTTGTCACATAGATTGTTATTCGTACCCTTAATTA
The DNA here is from genome assembly GCF_040115645.1 of Euwallacea fornicatus. Classification (NCBI taxonomy): domain Eukaryota; kingdom Metazoa; phylum Arthropoda; class Insecta; order Coleoptera; family Curculionidae; genus Euwallacea; species Euwallacea fornicatus. The sequence goes on from NC_089551.1 coordinate 4,283,642, forward strand.
CTCATATAGAATATCATGAAATTATCACTAGAATATTGCTATCGCTGTTGAGGGATTTGAGACCGTTGATAAAGTGAATTGTTGAAATTCGGGGTATATCGCATTTATTGAACCTGATTAGATAGAAATATGAATACCATAGTCATAGTACACTTTACTACTTTAATAGGCCCACGTGACCGCTGCTGCAAGTGAAATCGAAATGTATTGAAATTATTCTCTCGTCGCATGATCACCACGTGGATTGCAATGATCATTGATCAACCTCTGTATTAAATTTTCGTCAGCTGGCTCTAATGAATTAATGGGGAGCACAAAATTCCTGTTTCTTGTGACCTTTTTTCCCTAGTTATAAATTAGAATTTTAATCCGCTAATTCTACAGAGTGTCCCAAAAGCCACTGCTTCTATGTTCGAAACAGAGCGGTTATCAGGAAGATGATTTAGAACCAAGTTGCTATTTTCGGCAGATCTGTGCAGATGACCGGATTTGGTTCAAAACTTCAGAAATCGTCGAAGCTGAGTTCGAATCGTATTATGTGCAACAAACGGATGCGCTCAACAATTGATAGGGGTATGGAATGAGACGGACCCCGAAAGGGTAGTAAAGTAAACCGGTACTATCCAGGGCGTCACCAAAATCACAGACTTTCCTGATTTTTTAATCGCGATTTGAGCTTTTGTTAGAGCGGCTTTGCTCTATACTATCAGTTAGTTTGAATCCTGTAACCTCCCTCGAATTCAATATAAAATTTCCAACATAAAGGTATCCGAGTTGACACAAACACGTCTCTCTCAATTATCTTGATTTGAAATTATGAAATTTCACATCCATTGTCAGTGCTCTTTTATATATCAAAGAACGTACGTTTTCCTATAAGCTCTGTGAACTTGAGTCCTGGAACATCTATTAGAGTAACAGAATATTAGCAAATTGCTAAGGAATAAAGCGTTTCTCCTGCTTCAGCTGTCAAAGAATGATATAGACCTACTCAAGGTGTAATTCTCAAAGAGTAGTTCTATTGACGTCGTTCTATAAGAATTTTTTCTTAGGAAACTTAGACGAAGTCCTAGATCCTAAACTGACCTTGAGCGACTACCAAATAACCGAAATCTACGTAGTTTCCAAAGGGACCACGAACCTGAATCAGGCCTTTTCTACCGCTGACATCATGGTTCTGCGTAAAGAAGAGGAACGTAAGCAGATGCACAACAAGACTGGAGGCGGTGTGTTCAACCTCATATTTAAACGGGGAAAATCGGTAAAAACTTTTTTGAAATTTCCATCATTCGATAAGTTAAATGTACCCACAGAGTATGGGATCTGGGTCTGTGTCCAGCAACGAGAACAGATCGATTTCACCCACTCACAGCGACGACTCACGATCGGTCACCCCACCCGCGCCGCTCCTCAAAAAGGAGCCACCGTTAGAAAAGCCCAAACCTCCCCAAAGGAAAAGGCGACCAGCTCCGAAACCACCTCGGGAAACGGTGAATAATGAGGAGGAAAATTGTAATATTTCACAAAAACGAATGGGCAGAAAAATATATCTTAAACCTTAGCAGTGACCAACGACACGCACGAAGAAAGGAGGAGACCTTTGGAAAACGGATTGACTATCTGTCACTCACGGAACAGCAGCGATAGCTCCGGGTACCATGAGGCCTCTATTTTGAGCGAACATGGGGCTAATGCTTCCCTTCCTAGGAACCGACCCAAATCCATGGCCTTTGGGAGCGATTTACCACCCTCCCAAGGAACGTCCAATTTAACTAAGATGGCGACGCATTCGCGGTCCACCACTAGTTTAATTGCGGGTGAGTTTCACATTCGAATAATCAGTTACAAGAATTAATAATTATTGAAGGGAGTATTCGAATACCAAAATATCGTACATAGCAAGTTCGATTCGTCATAGAATTCAACTGCTAAGACAAAAACGAAAAGAAAGAAAATGCTGCTTCTACCTACTGAAACTCTCATTTGCCACCACTGTGTTAATGTCAACATTCAGCGCCATTTGTGCCGTACCATATCGTTGTCTTTGTTTATTTTGTAAGCTTAGACAAAGATAAATGCTGTAGCCATGATCCCGTTACCCTAAGTCGTAAAGTAGGCCTGAGTGCAGTTGACATCTATGTTACATCTCCTGCAGTCAGTTAAGAGTGAGTGTTAGAAAAGGATGGTTATATGCTGCGCGGCAGTGAAGGCCGGTTTCGAGTTATTGGTCGATACCAACAGTGGTAGAAAATGTGAGTTCATTCAAAATTAGAGGTTTTTATTTACTTTTGGTACGGTATCGAATGATTTTGTTTACAATTTTTAGAAATGTTTTTATTAAATTTCTATGTGGTTTCGTTTTTGAGCTTTTTACTCACTACAAATTTCTTTTTTTATTAATTTTTTTCGGGAAATTTTACAGAGAATTTTCTTAAAATTTATAAAATGCATTATTACTTGACAATGGCACATTTAATTTATACTTAATGTCTTTTTTGATACCATTTGCGTCTGAAGGCCTGCAAATTACACAAAGAATGTTTTTTACGACAAATTAGATTTTTAATCGTCTGTTGGGCTTGACAAAGATTGTTTTCCGTTTATTACTTTAAGTTGTTTACTGTTTTCCTAGATGTTACCGATCTATAATAAAATAATCTTTAATTTATTACCTCGTCATAAATGCAAACATGTGTACAATTTTCTTACCATAAAAATACTAGGCGTGACAACATATAATGTTATAATATCAAAAGACAATACATGTAAAAAAGCCACTCGAAATGTTATAACTGTCATTAAATATTTCCTAAGAAAATGTCTGTATAACTGTGGTGACCATCTGATGGAAGACCTCGTTTAGCCATCATTTCCATTATGAGAAATGTCCGGACGTCGGTTCTTTGATATCCCAACAATCTATAATTACACCATTTGGCCGATGATAGAAAATTATAATTACAAAAAGAATTTCGCATGTGGGTAGAAAGCCGCATGTAGGTTTAGAATAAACGTCTAAAACTGGTTCACTGATTCTCTTGATCTTAGTCCACCAGATCGAAACAGGTTGTGCTGTTTGTTTATCGCACTTCGCGTGGATCCTTCCCTTAATTGGAGCTTCGAAGACTTTATTCCAAGTAGTGTGTGAGTTCCCCCAAAACGAGCGACAAAGAAACGCGTGCTTTCACTATTCTACGACATTAAGTTTAAATAATCAAATCGTAAAATTAGTGAAATTGTTTACGAGCGATTGTAAAACGAACGGCATAGCTGGGAGCGTTTAGAAAGAGGTACGTGGAAAACTTAGGTGTGAATGAATGCATTCAACTTCGTAGATGGATGTTAATTCAATAAATCTTCGGCAGTTCTTTTCTTTGTGTGGTTCCGGAAGTGTCGAGGTGTCATGGGTGAGCTCTGTGACAACAATATTACAGCACATAGATAAATTTTCCTCTGCTAGGAGACCTGTCGAAGTTTTAACCCAATTTTATAGGAGTTTTGGCAAAGTATCTTGAATCATAAATCATATCTTGATCCATTTGTCCGATAGTTTAGTTTCCAACAGATTAAGATTAATCATTTTTGACAACGGGTACTTTGTATGTTTTATCCTTAGATTTTTAACGCAAACAATTCGCAGGAGGAAAAGTTGCCTTTTCCTCCTACGCAATGTAATAGTTGTTTATTGCCTACTGTCCGGATAAATTTGTTTACCTTGAGTGACACTGTGCTATTTTGTAGCCGATAAATCGAGCATTACAGTCCTCGCGACTATAATGTTGTTCATAGGCAACCTTACCAGACTATAACTAAGGGTTTGAAAAATGCAGTCGATTAAATTAATGTACATTTTCTCTTGCGGTATGTAATGGGCTACAATTTCAACTTAAAGATAATCAGAACCATTACAATATTTATATTTTTACATATAAATAGTCAAATATTTATAAAATAGCAACAATCGGAATGCTGACACTAACAGGTTTTGATAAATATCTAATTGCGTCAGAGGGACGAGTGCATACAAATATACGTTCGCCATATTGTGAGGAAACATGTTTTTTCTGAGCCCGTAGAACATAATTTTTTAATAAATTAGGGAATAGTATGAAATAAAATATTATACGATGCACGTCCGATATACTGTATCAAATTACTCGCTGAAATTTTTCAGACTCCGTCCCTGACATCGCCTCGTTCGTCAAAAACTAGTACTGTAACAAGACACCTACCAGACTTATGACGTAAAGAGCATGACACAACAAGGAAGGAAAGTTCGGGTTCTATCCCCGCGAATAATTTAATTGGTTTTGATTAAATTTAATCAACTTTCGAGGCAGTAAAAGACATTTTTCTCCAGAGATGTGAATTTAATTTCTTTATGACTAATATTCCTTTTTGTAAAAATACTCCGCTGCAGAAGACATAGCGCTTTCCTCCCTTGCATTGCAAACAACTATTGAGTATTCGTAGTATGTGACGAGGAAAGTGCGTGCGCTCTCTAAAGAGTTCAAATCCTTTCCTTTCAAAAGAGTATTTCCCTCAAACGCGGGATGAAATTCCTATTTTTTCTGCTGGTCGCAGACAAATACTTTATTCTCAGTCATCAATAATAATAATTCTGAAATTTTTCAGGTCGCAAAAAGAAGGCAGCTCCTCCCCCACCGCAGGTAGCCGTATCGCCTGCCAGTTCAGTAATCGCCCATTCAGAACATCCTAATCCCTTAGTAGCTAGTCAACCCGAAATCAGCCACCGACCAGGTAAGCTACCCCTCATTTCAGCACCCCCAATATTTGTGAGCAAAGCACCTCGCACGGCGTGTTTACCCCGAAAAGGAGATGCGCATAGAACCTTCAAAATATCCGAAGCTATGCGAGCGATTCGCCACAGCTTTGCTGGCAAAACCAGGATTTACTCTCCTGCTGCCCCTAACACTTTGGGGAAGATTTATCGAGAGGAGAATTCGAAAATTAGATGTTTCTCAGAAGGGCCGCGCAGGGGCTCTCAAAAATTGACCATCGTCGCACATGAAATGTGCCAGTTGGACATTAATGACGTTATTGAAGAAGAAGTTGCTGAAATGGGCGTCCTTAACCCTCCCTTTGAACCTAAAAAGGAGGGTGATGGTTTAGCAGCGACTATGCAAAGCCCCAGTTTAAACGATAAATGTGGCAAAATTGAAGGCCCCAACTTTAGGCTTCCTATCTTGGAGGCGTACAATATTTCTCCCTCAACTGAGGGGAGACGAAAGTTGGCTTCTTCACGCAGGCTGCAGAAAAACCCCAAAAAACTCTCTCCAAAGGTGCAGCAGGACGAGAACTGGAATGAGTTCATTAGCAAGCTGGACCACATAATCATTTGCAAAACGAACGAGTTTCTTTGAACTCAGTTGCTATACTGCATCTCCTTTTCTTAACAGCATTTCCGCTTTTTTGCTTTATAAAAACTTGCTTTTTGCGCACTAACGTATTTTGCATGCTAGAATTGCCCGAGGTGCTGGAAACTACCCCCTCCACTAACTTTGTGCCAATACCGAAACCCAGGAAGAGGCCCCCCAAAGCGCCTCCCCGCACCCACCTCTTTCAAACGGAAAGTGAGCGAATTGAGGCGGAATTTGGCATTCAACCCACAAGCTTTGAAAATCAGTCTATAGACACTGAATGTGCAGAATTTGATGGTGTTGTATTGCGGCACAAGCCTCCAAGGGCGTTAAAACGTGAAGAACCATCTTCAAGGGCCATCGAAAATACTTTCACTTTGAAACCGACTGTGAACTCATTTTATACGAATGAAAATGCTGAATCGAAACAAGAGAATTCGATCACAGACACAAAAGGTGGTACTATTAGCATAGATCAAGAATCAGTTTCGCCAAAAGACAGTGAATACTCCATGGAAGAAATTTTGGCGAGTCTAGAAACAGTGAAGCCTTTCATCATGAAATCCGCTCAGAAGACTGAGAGCTCTTCAAAATCATCAAAAATAAACTTTCAAAGGTCAATAAATGTAGAAGAGACTTGTAAAGAAAGCAAGCCTCCTGAAATAGTGGGAATGATAAAGAAAGGTATCAAAGATGAAATGGAAGATCTCGATGAAAGCATGTTCATCGAAAGAGAAGACCCACCACCAATCAAACCACGTCAAATGTTTAATCAGCTATTCGGAATCCATGACTATGAACCTACTCAGTCCCCAACGATGAGTCTTCGCAGCTCCACATGCAGCATTCCAAGCTTTAACGGTACCGCCATGAAGAAGTGGAATAACCTGGAGGAATTGGATAACATTGCTGACCCTTCTTGCGGAGTTAGAAATGAATGGGTGGTGGCTGGTGATGTCTCTGAAACAGGCATGTCTCTCTCTCTCTTAATCTTTCTCTGTTCGTAACGTCTCCGCCACTAGAATAGTAACGCGTTTAGTTTGACCCAAAAATCTATTGTATCTACTCTCGTTATGTAAATGGGTGTGGGAGTTATATCTTTCGGTAGCGTAGTTTTTGTACAGAATAAATGGGGGTTAGGTTGTAAAAATGCCCAGGTTGCAAGCTAACGTTTACACCACGTCACTTATTGGTCGCTGTGGTACCAACCATAAAACCGGTACGTCACTTGTTGGTCATCGCGGTATCAACTGAAGAGTTACATTTAAAGTATCTTTTGGATGTCGCGAAACGCAAAACCATCATAGACCCTATACCATTTTGAATGTGCGATCATTTTGATTGCCCCCGTATTTGTAATAAATTTACCCAGTGCCTAACAGGTGATCATTAAGAATAACCTCTAATACTCGTTACCAGTACCTCAAAACGGACTAACTAGGTACCTTAAAAAGCCCATATGACGTCATATTCACATGAATCTGTGATATTCCGTCGTCACTATTATGCCAGGCAATCACGTCGCTGATTTTGAAAAAAAGTAACGAAAAAAACTGAGAGTTTTCTTTGACGTCGCATTGCAACCTGATTGAGCTTCATTCCATGATAATATCTCGCGAGGGGAGAATCCTTATCACTTGAAAACAAGCAGAACGTTCATTGTTGTATTGCGTGCTTGAAATATGATCTAAACTCGTTCTGTATACATGATTCAACATCTTGATGAGGTCATTATGTGAAAGCAATTTGCTGTAACATATACAGGGTGTCCGGGTTCTTTGTTGAAGGATTTTAACCACGTATTCTACGCACAAAATAATACTAGTTTGCTATATAAAGTATATTCAAGAAATGATTTGTTAAAGAAATGCAGGGTATTGAAGTTTTAAAAAAATTTCAATTTAATTTTTATAACTCCAAAATTTTTGAGATATTTAGCTTGAGTTTTAATAGCATAATTAGACGGACGTTGTTCACATTATTCCCTATTGGTGAGGACCTGGCTAAATGCAAACTATCCACAGAGCGGGGTAAGTCGTGGAGGACCAATTGCTTGGCCTTCTCGATCCTCCGATTTAGCACCTCCAAATTTTTATATTAGCGAGTAGAGCTGCATTATATATTTAAGATATACTTCGTTAAAGAAACGCACGGTGTTGAAATGTAATATTTTTCTCAATTTAACTTTTATAGCTCTCCAAGTTTTTGAAACGATTATCTCAAATTTTGATAAGTTCATTTTTAGGATCTACACGATTTAATGATACTAGATGATCTTGAAAGCTTACAGGGTGATATTTTTGGGGGTTATGGTCCATTTTATCGTCATTCTTGTGATGCTGCGCATAGTATTTAATTTTATACATTTAATTTGCCTGTTTAGTTCAGAAACTTTTATGTCTTGTGACAATTTTAGTATCTGTTACCGTTACTCAGTTATTTTCAAATTTGTGAAATAATGTTACTTTTTTCATCCAATAGGGTTTCTGACATTCTACTGATATTACATATTCTAACACAGTAATACGGTGTAAGTCGGAGTAGATTCATTTATTGACGATAGGAGCAGAGCGAATTTTTAACAAAAGTGAAATAAAAAATAATAGTAGACAAGAGCCACTTCAAATAGAACATAAATGAAACAGTAACAATTTAATCGATAACAAAATCATTTAAATCAATATTAAATTATTATCATTACAGAAATTGTTCGAAATGAACGTCATTACATTCTACACATAAATTAGAACGTCGCCATAACGACCGTCGAATATCTCTCAAATTCTGTGCAGTTATTCTAAGAGCAGAATTTATAATTCGCCTTATAAGTTCCTATTGAGAATTTACAGAAGTAGAGTACAATACATAAAAATCTAGAGGTGTTAGATCTGACGATCGAGGAGGCCAAGCAGTTGGTCCTCCACCACTTACACCAACCACCTTCTGTGGATAGATTACGTTCAGCTAGTTCTTCACCCCTAGGGAATAATATGTAGGCTATTGGTTTAATTATACTGTTAACTTACCCTCACAATTTGAGCTAGATATGTCAAAAACTCTTAAGAGCTACAAAAGATAAATTGAAAAAAACATTTTATTTAAACGCCCTGTATTTCCTTAAAACATTTCTCGAATATAGGTCACATAGCAAACTAATATAATTTTATTAAATATTATCCTGCTGCAAAAAACCAAACACCCTGTATCTGATTCATTCAACAAATAGTTTTTCATCGCTTACATCCTTTCAACAGTAATCTGTTTATCTGATAATCAGCATATGCAGTTCCAACAATCCGACAGAACCCACTGTGTTGTCTCCCATTCCCAGTGATTAATTTGGAGAAACGAGGCTCATTTCTTACCTTTTCAGAATCAATACCTACGTCGAATTTGCCCTCGCAACTTGCAGAAGTCACCCCGGAACCGCCTAAGGTTCAAACGCAAGAAGAGAAAAGTCTCGAATCCACAGACAGCGGAATTGCTCAAGACCACAAGGAGGACACGGGTTTCCGGACGCCTCCACCTCCTCCCATTCTAGACGACATAATTGTCCCTGACGAAATACCAAAAACGAACGACCTTATTGATTGGGAGTACCAGTTGCCCTCGCCACCAAAAGCATTCCGCGATTCTAGTCCCCAGGACACGCTCCTGGAAACCAATTCGCTGGGTGGCAGCACCGACTTTAAGGACTCTGTGGTGACCTCTCCAGAACTCTTTGAGAAGCTAAGAACTCTGGAAGACAAGGAGTCAATAACCAGTGAAGAACCTCCTTTAAATACATTATCCTTAGAACATTTAGAGAAACGCAAGTCCTTGGTGTACAACAGGGAGCTCGCCACAAGCCTAAAGATGACTGATAGCGTAGAATCTAGACCTAGTGTAAATACTCCATCAATGGCGAATTTCCAGAAACCCGCAGAGAATCCTGCGAAGTACCATCACGATACACTCCCAAATTTTAAAATTACCACATACGACGTCCCAAAACACCAAAACATCAAAGTCTTTGAGGACGATACGGTACGCAGCAACGAAAATGTTTCGTACAACAAGAGGAATTCGGTAGATCTGAACAGCGACACTGGCAGTACCGACTACATATTTTACAAGTCTCAAGGAGTGTCTCGGTCTGGATCGTTCTCAACAGATGCCAAAACGTCTACGAAACCAGTGTCCAGGTCACGATCCACGCTAACCCTGAATAAATATCATACCACGATCAAAAAGGAACTGGGAGATCCAGCGAATATATCAAGGAGCAGTAGTCTTTTCAATGTGTCCGGTCTGCACAGCTTGGAGGTAAGCCTATTTGGGAGGGTGGCTATTTTGGGGTGAAAAGGGGATGGTGGGAGTTTTTTTAAAGGTTGCTGTGGTATTTTAATCAAAGAAAACAAAATAATATTATTATAAAGTTTTTGGGTTAAAATCTAACATTATTAAATGACAATCGTTTAAATCAGAATAATTGAGTGTAGGGTCAGTTTTTATACAAGGTGTCCCAAATTCGGCTTCTGATAGAAGGAGCTTTTGAGCTGATATAGGTTCAAAGCGAGTGACGTTTTTTTTTTTTTGTTTTCGGCTTCGAATATTTGAAAAATTCCTTCCGAATCGATGTAGAAATAAATGGGGAAAAGTTTCTTAATAAGAAATTAACATTTTCAGTTAGTTCAGGGCGGGAAAAACCGTTCGCTGCCCATCTCATAAAGCATCAGAGAGTTAAATGAGGCCTTAGCCTGTGATAAAACATTCACTGATAGAAGAATTTTCATTGAACATCTGTAATATTTAACTAGAGCTTTGCTATCTAAATTCCGGGCACCATGTACTAACAAATAAATGTATATCTACCCCTCCTTGAAACTAATCGCGGACAGTATTACCCAACTTTCGCTTTTACAGGTAATGAAAGTGATCCGCAACAAGCTGAACACGTCTGAAACTGAAAACCTCCACCAAGCGCCACAAAAGCCTTCGCCCATTCCTATTGTTCAAAAAGAAGCTCCTGTTTCCGAAGAGCCGCCGCAGCGACCAGATCCCGTTCCCATTAACTCCCCCAAGCCAGCGGAACCGGCAAAAAAATACTATTACCGCGGTCCTCCTGCCGTGAACATGTCTACGTGGTCCGAGAGACCGAAAGTACCTGTGTCGGTCAAGGAAGACGAAGACTACAAACTTGGGAACGTTAGTCAAAACGGTAATGCGACTCAAAAATCGGAGATAACGCAAAGTTCTGGGAATGTGGTGATTAAAATTGGACCTGCAACGAACAGCACCAGATTGCTCGCTCCAGCAGCATATAGGAAACCGTTAGGTAACCTCAACGGAGGGTCTGAACCTCAAAGACCGCACTCCATCGCATTCGACTCGAGTTTTGATATTAATCGAGTGCCTGTGGTGCGGAGCGTGGAATTCAAAAAGCCATATAAGGACTTTCACGTAAATAACTCTCATCTCAATAGCATTCACCAGATTAACACTCATGTGAATAACACATCCATAATCCATTTGAATCGAGAACAATCACCATTGGAAGAGCCTCAACACAATGCGTTCAAAGTACCCAATAAACCACCGGTCGTGAGAGGATTCAATACCAATCGGCTCTCTTGGCATGCCTCCTCCGGAGGAAGTTTCAATAGTACTTTGCCACTGTCAAAACCTAAAGAGGGTTATTATGTCCCCAATCAGCACGTTCCCTTTTCTCAGTCAACTTTACGAAGAACTGAGTCGAGTAAACGATACATGTCAGATCAGAACTGTAATAATGTTGTCAAACCTATCATTGAGCCAAACAACTATTCCAAGAGTTTGAAGCCTTGGAGCGTCTCGGCTCCGCCACCTCCGCCTCCTCAGGTGCCGAAAAAGACGATTTCACAAGAGAGAAGCCAAAGCATAAAAAATAATAATATTAATAATAATAATAATAATAATAATAATAATAATAATAATAATAATAATAAAAATAATAATAATGAGGACGTGCGCGACATGCTCATGGAGTCGATAAGGAATTTCGGGGGCAAAAAGGGGCTTAAGACGGTCAAAGCCTGATTGTAAATAGCACCTATTAGTCATTTTTCTTTGTATTGTGTTGAAAGCTCAATTGTACAAGTCACATCGTTCGATTTATTATTGCTGTAGATGATATTGTTTGTATATTCTATATTATGTTAAATATTTAAAACGTCCTGAAGTTTATACGTAATCAGTACATTTTAGGGACCAAAGGTTATATGGAAAGCATTATTTATTTGTTATGTATTAAAAGTGTATTATAATGATAACCAATACAAGATTATTCAAATCAAACTGGTCTCTTTCTTTGGGGGGGTGCACTCGGTGTAGAGAGGACTCAGAATGAGGCAATTCTAAAGTGTACGCTATTCGAACGTGAAGCAACCAGAATTTGAGAAGTTGGTGGAGTTAAGATACCTGAAAATATTAAATTTATCACGTCGCTTCATTGGCCCCGCAAGGGCGGAGTGAATGAGTAACTTAAGAGTAACCTAAGGCTAGAATACCGGCGCATTGCCGTGGCGTAGCCAGTGGAAGCAGGGCCGGCCTTAACGAGTCTGGCGGCCTGAGGAAAATTTTCGACCACCGCCCTCTTACCCTAAGAAAAACCGCCGACCAGGAAAATTCACCGCCCAAACTCGCCCCGCCCCCCATAAGGCCGGTACTGAGCGGAAGACGCTATTAGGCCCGGTTTTCTACCTGCAAGTAACTTTATCCTCAAGATAATTTCTATGGAAACGAATAAATTCAATATCTGCATTTTCGACGTATGCGAAAAAATATCGAATACACGTTAATTTCAGATTCTGAAATTACATCTTGTAACGTAAACATTTCATTCCGAAATTCGATCCCCGTTTGCGTAACAACTGCAACCCCCCAATTTTTAAATTGCATGTATGGGCTTGTGATGCGTCATTTGAAAGGTCTTTTCGTTCTCTATTCGAACCTGCTATGGTTTTAAGCTTTATTGTAAGGAATAATGGGAAAAGAGAAATTCACGTAATTGACGACATTCTCTACAATGAAGTGAAAATTTAAAAATGAATACCGTTTGGTTGTTGACAACATAATAAAATAATAAAACAAATAAATCTCAGTTTTCTGTTCGATGTAAAAAATGTATTTCTCGAACCTCTCGGCAGTATCCTGAGCGTAAATGAAAATGTCTTCTAACATTAATCAACATCTGAGGCGTAACCGATCTAATCACAAGCGTTATTTTTCTTTTTTAAGTTAAGCTAGATAGCGCGGTTTTCTCTTATACACCATACTCACAACAGATCCCCATAAGAAAAACTCTAACGGAGTAAGGTCTGGTGATCGTGCCGGCCATTCCGGCTATCCTCGCTCCCTATCTATTAATTTAGAAAAATTAAGTTGAGGTACATAGGAACTGACTTGTTTTCAAATTTTATTACATTATCAATAACAAAGTGGTATTAATAAGTTTTTAACTTGTTGTAGAGAAATTCGTCAATTAAATTGTTTTCTATTATACTCTCAAATAAACTTTAAAACCATAAAAATTGTAAATAGAGAATGAAAAGACCTTTCAAATGAGGTATCACAAATCCATACTTCCGATTTAAAAATTTAAGGGTTGCAATTGTCACGCAAAGGGGGTTAAATTTGGGGACAAACTTTATACGTTAAAGGATGTAATTTCATAAATCTAAAATTAATGTGTTTCAGTATTTTCTCACATATGTCGAAACATGCAGATATTGAATTTATTCTATTCGGCTCTTCCACCCTGTATGTTTTTTAAGTGTTTTAGAAAAATGGGGTAAAACTTCATTAATCTTGATTGGAATGATTTACCAAACAGCGTCTCATTTCTTATTCTACTCATTTGACCTGCGTCCTGAAGAGGGTGGCAACGTCGTCATCGAAACGGTAATAAGGGTGTTCGTCTGAGTCTTTAATAAAGGGCAAATGCTATTTCAGTCGGCTTTAACCGAGAATGGCGCGCAATTCCCAGTGTCTGAGACGTTACTGTCGAATATAAAAGAAAGAATTAACAACCTGTCCCAGACCGAACATATTGAAAAACACTATGGCGCTTGATCATTTACATGTCCGACCTGAAAGGTGACCCGAGTTTTTTGGTCTTTTCCTGCTCCTTTTTCGTTTTAAAACCCATTTCAAACATCAGAATACTCGCAACTTCGCGTAAATTTTGAAGGAATTTTATTGACTTCTGGGTGAGGTACCATGGTGGTCCGTGGGCGCGTGCATCTTTTGCGTGCAGCATGCATAATTTTTGCCTCATCAGAATTTCAAAAGTTGATCAGGTCAAGGTACTTTTGGAAATTTGGGCGTGTACAAGAATCAACCAAGTGTGATTCAGACCTTTTCATGGTATTGTTCTTGCAGAACAATGGAACCTAACCTGCTATTATATGCTAAAAAAAACTCCAACTTTTAGGTATACCTGCTGAAAAATCCATTAAAAAACCTATTTATTTTTAGGGGCATTATTCCACGCTTCGTGTTTTTAGCCTCAAGGTAGTTTACTGGAATGAAAATGTGCAGATGGAAAAGGAAACAAATTGAAATGCAATAAAGTACTTCGCGCTTTGTATTCAATCGATGTACGACAGGCAATGTGTGTTAATGGAGGTGCACAAGGTTGTTGATCGGAAAAGAATCCTGAGTGATTTATTAATGTCTTCATATTTTATTCTAGTTCGGCTCAGATGAATGAACCAATCAAACGTTCGCGTTTGGAAAATTAAACGACTATTTTCATTCATCTGTGGAAAAAGTTCCATTATAAATTCGGATTGATAGTTCATGGAGAATTTTATTGGAGTTGCCCCTTCGATTAGCCTTCATTTCTGGTTGCCGTACAAGAGATTTCTATGCATTGATCGAAAATGCACTTTTCTGGTCTGAATCTCGGGTGTCCCGTAAGCAAGTGACGGAAGACGCAAATTTTCCGAATAACCGGTTGGTCGCGGCACCGAATGGCACGACCGGAGCCTTGAGAGCGATTAGTTTTCCCTGTTTTTACCATTTTATTAAACAATTTAAGGAAATTGTGTTGTTTTAGCCTTAAAACCGTCCAATTCGACACAATTACCCAGTACGAACGTGCCAGTCGGAGGCGCAATTACTCAATTGGAAACGCCGTTTTTCTATTTACCCAAACAATGCCGTGTCTCTCTTCTCATGGTGATTTACTTTTTGCGCGTTTACCTCACGACATGTTTCTTTTCCATGAGAGCTGCCATAAGAAGAAGGGCACGGGGTCATAAGGAGTCTTTTAAAACATTATTAATCACCGCTTTATGGTAATGCAACCCAGGCAATGAACCGTGCCGGCCCCTGCGTATTATATTATAATGGTCAGCTTATTCGAGACCTCAAAGTACCGTTATTAATATACTGGTCGAACCTTTTAAAACGTCGATAAATATTTTGTGACGTTTCCCATACTCTTTCCTTCTGGATTTTTTCTTGTTCGACCGTATTGGCACATATACAGGGCGTGGTTTTAAAAGTATAAATACAAATTATGCCAGCAATGAAATTATCCAAAAACACGTCTACCTTGATGTGGCGAAGAAGGATGATTGAGGGTATGACAATCTCACTGTCCTCTGCCAAATTCATCTCAGGCACTCCAATTCGTTTTTCTTGTAATAGCGCGGGCATGCCCGACTTATCTCGCGAGAAAGCATTTTTAATAAGCTTTTCGATGATGCCAAAGTTTCTGGAATTCCACCCTCAAATGCATCCAATAATGCCTAAAATGTAAAATCCATGAGTAAGACACCTAGGCGTAGAATTAAATGATTTTCGATCAAGAGTAAATAACAGATCTGATAACATCTCACCCGTTAGGCAGTAGTAACAATATAATTATATTACCCCACAAGATGGGTTGAAAGGAGAGGAACGATAGAATGGCCCCCCAAGGCTCCTGATCTAAATCCTCTGGATTTCATTTTGTGGGAACACTTGAAAGAGTAAAACGACAAATTATTAGTGTCGTGCAATTTTTAAGGAAACTTTTGTAAATATGCGTCAAGATCGTAAATATTGTTCGTACGCTGGCATGGAAAATAACAAACACCCAATATAAAATATTATTAATATTGAACCGCAAATCTTACACTTTTATTTAATTACAATAAAACTATGAGCTAATTATCAGTTCTGTTAATTATTCCTCATTAAAAACCATTTGATTCTATGCTAAGGTGTCTTACTCATGGATTTTGCATTTTAGGCGTTATCGGATAAATTTGAGGGCGGAATCCCAGAAACTTTGATACCACTGAAAGACTTTTTGAAATAGCTTTCCTACGATATATCACAACCATACCCGTGCTATTAAAAAAAATTACTTGGGGTGGCTGGGGTGTCTTTGATAGCGAGGAGTGAGTTCATTATAGCCTCAATCGTCTTCCCCCGTCATATTATGTTAGACGTGTTTTTGCATTTTTCCATTGCCAGCATAATCTTTGAGGTATTTGTATTTATACTTTTAAAAAATCCATCCTGTAAATATGTATGCGTTTTTTAAAAAAATATTCAAAATGCTCAGGGGGATTTCAGTTCAAAGAGCGTTGCGACTTCGGAAGGAATGGGAAAATCGTTTTCTGCCGCCCTTAACCTGGGAAACCCGTCATAAATATTGATTAATGCGAATGTCCATCGATAGTACCAATACATCGTTCCCAATGACCTCAAATATACTGTGTGGTTTTTGGATTCTGTTTCCTAAAACTGAATGAGAAACTTTTCAATTTCGAGGTATTTTTAAAATCGCAAAATTATGAATAGGAACGCCTATATTACACCCCCGCCCCCTCCCATTTTGTAAATGATCAAGAAAAATCTAAATTTTTGAGTTTCCGATTTTGGTTTGAATTAATTTATTTGAGTCGTGTATTGAATTCAACTTGAGAACTTTTTAGCCTTGAAAATGGATTAAATTTAATTCGTAATGTTTCCAAAATAAAAAAAAACGTTTCAAACTGTGCAATATCTCAGAAACTGCAAGATAAATTGCAACTCGTCCAGTGTAGATTTATAGAGCTTATCGACACGATTAATTAGGTCTATTTAGTTTATAAAGCTTTTTAACTGCCCCATAAACTTATGAACACAGTGGATTTTCCAAATGCACATAAAGCAAAACGGGTTAAACGATAATCAACAACTTCTAAGACAAATCAATGATAATTGTACGTGGAAACAATTCAGGGAATTTAAACATTGTTCATTTTGCCAATCAAATGGATTTGTCACCTGATTTATTCTTTAAAGTTTTAAACAATATGCTGCAAACTCGCTGCATTATTTTCGATCCGAGTGGTAATTTTAGGAGTTTTGATACAAATTTATGTTCATCTAACAAGCCAGATGTAACCTACTTAAGCCGAAACGAGGTTATAAGTTTGCAGAAGTCGTCTGCTATTTGTTGGCAGTCTTTAGACAATAGATCATGTTAGACACTAATAAGTTTAAGACTCCCATTTGGCAACCTCCACTAATCCGACAGTAAATTATAGCTTTAATTAAATCCGAAAATACTTTTCCAACTTCAAGAAGACGTATCACTATCCTGACCTAAGTGCAGGTGACCCACTTTAACATATATTATTTAGATCAGCAAGCTATTTTTATGATTGTTTGTTTTTGCCGTCTCCCCACATTTTTGGTACCACCAACACAGTACCAATTTCATATGATTTCACGGTATTTGGTTTGTCACAGACCCACGACTTTTTGCGAGGTCATATAATTTCTCGGTTCTTAACCTTAAAATGCATATTAGGTATTTATTTTTCTGCCTTTTTTTCTTGTGCGAATTGCCAACCGAAGTTTGTAATTGGTTTTCTTGCCTAGTAGGGCCGTGGGGGGCACCTGTAAAAAACGGCCTCAAATGGCGTTTCCTAATGGCAACAATGTAGTCCAAATGACGAGTATTGAACTCGATTATTTTCCAAAAATTAAACGGCTCAAAGAAGAAAAAGGAACAAGTTTATAAGAGACGTTCGCGAAAAGATTAAAGCTTTTAACAAAATTCTTCGATTACAAATTCTAAAAACTAAAGAGACATTTCTAACTTTGCCCGTCTAAACTATCAGTTACTACCACTGTTAATATTGATCAATGACTCAAAACAAATGTTTTCTGGTGCGCGGTATGTAACCATCATTTTCTGTTTCTATCTACAATAGATTGAGAAGACACGACGTAGGTGACGTCTGCATCCAGAACTTACCTTACCACTCGGGGTAGCAGGATCGATGCGATAACATCTCGCTCACGTAATGAACAAAGACTGCTATATGATGCGGGGTAGGTGGCGCTGAACAGGATTAAACAACTTTGGCACAGTGGTGGCAAATCAGAGTTCCAACGGACAAAAACCACGTTGTTATTTTCATGCCATTCGAAAGCGGGGTTGTTCGAATTTGTTACCCATGAGCGCCAAAACGACAGGCGTATCACCATTCCTTTAATGGAAAATATCAGTTGTGACGTTTTTTAAACCTGGACGACTACTTTCTGGTTAAAATGACAGTTGCAGTGTTACTTTTAAGTGTTCATAAAGATCCATCAGAAGTATTTGTAAGATGATAAAGTGCCGTCGGGGTATTGTCGACTTGCAAAGAAATTATTGCTACATCCATCAATCAATGTGCATGCCATTATGTTACTACAGGTTTATTACCATGACTGGTACGAAATACATGCTTCAGATACTAGATGGCGCCTCTGAAGAAAATTATGATTCGCGTGAAACACGTTTTTTTACTGTAATTACTTTATCTTTTAACTGGGAATACAATCACTACAAACAGACGTTTCTACTAACTAAAGATAATGGATACTAACTAAAACTGAGGAAATACTCAGTAGTGAACAGACGGGATTTTGTAGATACGTAGCTTCGATTAGAACCGGTAGATGGCGCTGCAACAATTCTACCCTTTTACGACTTGCGCCCCTGGAGACTTACCCAAAATTTCAATTTTAAATTTGGCACCAGCACCAACCGGTCTTCATGAAGATCAAATCAAATGTGCGCCCACTCTGCCGGTGTCGAACGTATTTAATCAATCAAGTATATTTTAATATTAAAGAGATATTAAATTAAATTTTATGTGAAGGCTCAAGAGCTGGCCTTGAGTCACGTGCTTACGTCAAATATTTAATAAGTGCTCAAGTAATGTAATGTTAAAGAACTTACGTGCCAGTGATGAAAGCATTTCATACAATCATTAGTTCAGGTTAGTTCAGGCACAATCATTAGTTACATAATGGCCAATAATTGTCGGATTCTACGATTTCTTTCTTATTTATTATATTAGAGGTTTCCAATAGAAATTATGTAATCAAACCTATTGATATGAAGGACTTGGTGGTAGTGTCGCGCTTCAAAATTCAGCACGTATGAATATAAAATTTGTTTTACTAACGGCCATATTAACCCACCCAACGGTCTTTTTCAGGCTACAGGATACTCCTCCAGGAACTTCTTAGAATCGTAAAAACGACACGCAGCAAAGCTCGTAATAACCATCGTACTCCCCTCAGCTACTGAGCTTTGTGTTTTTTAGCCCACCAAAAAAGGGTACGAGTGATTCTCATCATAATGTTCACATTTCTTGATTACTTCTCGGCAGAGTGAAAGTAATGTAAGTGATTTTAATAAAGTAAATTAATTGAAAACTGCATTGAGTTTCTAATCAGTGGTGTGCAGCGTTTATCTATAAACAATTACAACAAAATACTAATAATGCAACAAATCAAAATGCGCAAGGTTTTTAAAGCGCAGCTATATCTGTTATTGTGGCCAATGCCAGTTTACACCTCATCAATAAAAGGGTAACAATGACACTGTTGGAGATGTGATTGAACTAACCACAACGTTTATCCGAACGCTCTGTCTATTGCTATTGTGAGAAACGGTTTTTTTTTTAGTTTTACCGTCGAACACTTTTGTGTCACAATTAGCTTTTCACACGGTATTAGACTTCGTTCACCCAATATAAGTAGGATACGAAATTTCTGTAATACAGCGCACCAAACCAGAAGCGTAAACTTTTCGAAAATCACCCGTATCTTCTTATCCGCACCGAAAAACTAAAACTGGCCTAAACTATTTTGGGATATTCATCAAATCTATTGAATGGCATTTAACTCAAAATTTTGAAATTAAAGCAACTAAGCTGAGAATCAAATAGAGGATAATTAAAAAAATATTTTGCTAATTTCTTTCTGCCTTGATAATGCATGTCGTAGCAAAGTTTTATGAACTACAGCTCTACAACACCAATTTCGTACCCATTGAGCTTTCAAAGTCTGTCAACTAATGAAATAACACAATTGCGAAAATGCAATTAAAAAAAAAAAACTTTTTAATCTGTTTTTCGGATAAAAAAAAAACGAAAATACGCCGAATATTTCTCGAGATATACAGGGTGTTTCCGAACTACGTGTAAAAAATTTAAAGGCGTAATCTTCGACTGATTTTGAGTCAAAAATGTCCAATAAACATATGTCGCAAATGTCTTGTTTCCAAGATACAGGGTGTTGAAATGTGACAAGAAAAAGAGATTTTATTTCCAAAATGACTCAATTTGGGTGTTTGAATTTTAGAAAAGACAATTTTTTGGGGGAATGCTTTAATGATTAATTATGAAAATTGCTGAAAATGACCACCATTACTCATAATGCAGGCTTCCATCCTTCTTGTTAATGATTGTCTCACTCTCTCGAAAACTCCTGGTTTGTTGCGTATCGTTTCACATCCGGTAATTATACGTTCCTGAAGTTGATCTAGAGTGTTTATTGGGACAGCATAGACAAGTCTTCTTCAGATCATTCATTCATCAAGTTAGTAAATACCACCAAACCTTCAGAAACCTTTAAAACCTTTTTTAACGTCTTTCAGTCAACACCCATATATACCCAACACCCAACATATGTTTATTAGACATTTTTGGCTCAAAATCAGTCGAGGATTACGCCTTTCAATTTTTTACACGTAGTTAGGAAACACCCTGTATATCTCGATATAGCAGGATGCAACTAAAATCTGGTCATATTGTTAAGACTAACACCTTCCGTCTCTGACTTCTATTAAGTCAAATTAAATATTGAAAAAAATGTTTAAATATTCCGTCCCGTAGTGCCATTTTCCAAAATGGCATTCTCTCTCATTTGAAACCTGTATTTCTGCCTATATTCGTCTTATATTGCCAATTAACATACACAATTTGAAATTTACTAGCGATGAAGCTTGAAAATTAAATGAAATATGCCTGGTTTCATGAACACCAGCTGTGAATTGGTCAAGTATTTCTAATTTGAAATAACGATAAACTAGAAAACATACTATATGGAGTGTCTTATTTAGGTGTACCATTTGTTACCATCACTGAAATGATGCGAATTGCAAAATCAAATTTCGCAAATGGACCGAAAGCTATTTGGAGCTCTTATAAACGGCAAATTGTTTTTGGGTTCAGAGGACTTATGCAAAATGTAAAATTGACCAGGACTTTCGCTTGAAACTTCTTAAAAAACTATCAATAAAGGTGACAAAGTTCAATACATTTTTTGTATGAGAATTTAAGGAACCATCCAGAACCAAATTTCAAAAACACTTTGCATAGAACACCAAAGGCCCGCATAAAATCATCAAAAATTGAAGGAAACATTTTTTATAAAAATGCTGAACACGTCAAATATTGTTTTTATTTGTGTATTTTTTGACATAACAGAGATGTATACAGCGTCACTCATGTAGTAAATAAACGTATTTTTCAATTTTTCTTTTATGGAAGCATAATTCATGTAACCCACCCATGACTAAGTTCAAGAGTTTTAGAAAAAAATTGCAAAAAATAAAAATAACGGTAGAACTATTAGCGCTTACAAAATAATAATATAAACTACTATAATTTATAATCTAGTGTATTAAATATCGAAACTGAGCCCCATTGACTTTCTGGCAGAGCCGCAATTCGAATATCTCAAGCACTTTTTTGTAATTCGAGGAAGTATTTATTGAACCTCTTAAGTAATTTTATTTTTTAACTCTTTAATATTGTTGGGCTTACCTAAACACACCCCATGTTTCAGGTAACGCCATAGAGAAAAGTCCATAGGGGTGAGTTCAGGCGACCAAGCAGGCCGCCCTAATTGCCGTATTGCTCAAATATTTCAATAACTCTTGAATTTAGACATGGATGTGGTACGTGAAAGATGTCGGAAAATTCTCAAAAAAATTCAAAAAGGCCGTAATGTAATGGGGCTCCGTGAGAACAAAATGAGAAACGTGCGTTCATGTACCACAAGGGTAACCCCGTGTACGTGTTTGTTAAGTTAAAAAATGCGCAACTAAAAACGATACATATTCAAGGTATTCCAGTATTTTCGTGAAAAATATTTCCTTCCATTTTTAACGGATTTAAGCGGGGGCTTTGGTCCTTTATGTATATGACTATGCAAATGAACCATACAAATGAACAGCGCTTTCGCGATATAAAAAAAAAAATTTTTTTTGGTCATGCAGGTATTTTAGAATTTTCGACGAACCTCGGGAACCACCGAACACCTACTGGCAACGCGATTTACGGCATTCTAGGAGCCTCCGAATGTGGCGGCGTTTTTCCTATTTAACCAACTCTCACCGTTTGGGAGATAGCGAGTGGCGAAAACGCCTAAATAAGATGTAACATAAATTTTGAACAAATTGGATGCGGGTGGATAGCAATCAAAACTAATTATCGCAACGCTCGATCTGAACTGTTTTTTTTTCTCCCAGCGAGCAAAACATGGGACAAGGATGATAATAAATCATCACATAAGTTGTTTTCAGCTAAAAATCTAAAATTGTCGCATGATGCGTCAATTAACAGCTCAGAAAACAATAACTATCGGCGGAGCCATAGCGCGTCGGCCTTTGAGATTATCGTTCGTCCTTTTGGTGGAAAAGAAGAGGTACCAAACGACGCTGTCGGGTACCTACGGATCTCGGCAACAGGTGGAGGGGCGCTTGGGAATGTTATAAAGCGATCCGCCACGGTTTTAGTTAACTTTTAACCTGGACAAATTCAGAATTTCCATTTCCGGCAGGCACGCGACGCGACAATGACCGGTTGAAGTGAAAGAGCGAACCGGGTGCGTGTTTTCTTGCTTTCTTGGGTTTTCACAAGTTTTCCAGTTTTAGTGCGAGTGCCCTTTGCCATGACTTCCGGAGTGAAACAGACCGTTATCAAGTAAGTTTTCTCTATTGCGTACCCGGAGAAAATGATTTAGTTAACACACACACACACATTTTTATGCACATTTGCGTGCGGCTACCTGTATAGGTCACTATAGAAAGCTGCAGAATTGATAAGAGAAACATTGTTCGAAATTGCCCAGAAGTTACACAAAGTATTAGATTATCCGGCTCCTAGGTCGCAAATTTATTTAGTTACTTTTACGGACATTCCATGCAATTTCGGCGGCAATTCAGGTGTGAAATGTAAATTAAAAATTTTAATCCGATTTTAATAAACGAGATAAAATATTCAGCGATTTGATCATAAAAGTGTAGCAGCGAGAGATGAAAGTTAAAATTGATAATTTCATAACCAGTATTGCAGAGCGCTAATTGCATTGCCAACGAACAAAAGTATCGAGGATAAATAAGCTATTGCATGCATGTTTCTCGAAATTTTACGAAAGGTGTGATAAAAAAACAATAAAAGACAGTTTTCCTAACGAACCAGTTACAGGGCGACATTGCCTAGGCTGATAAACTAATCGAGGGCCATTAGGCACTCGCCGGTACCTGCTATCTTGGTACAGATAACCCAAATTCTTGCGACAAGGGCTTGGAGCCTGAACATACATGGTGGCACATTTAACTGGGACAAGTGCAATAGCTAGTTTCGCATCGATCGCAACATCTGGATGAAGTATTTCTAAACCGGCAGATGTGCAAAAAAGGTACAATCTAATGGCCGCCAAGATCGGCAGATCTTAACCCTCTTGATTATTTCGTCGGGTCAGTTGGAGACCAAGGCTTACTCGAGACACGTTGAAAATTGCGAAAAACCAAAGAATACATTTTTTAGGATTGACACTCTTGTGGCGCCGAATCTAGCTTTGCGTCTTGCTCAAGGGTAGAAACTACCCCCAACTTTCATTTCCAAACCTAAAGATAAGCGTTGTGAGAGCTCATCAGAAAGGGCGAAAAAGGCAATTGAGCCGCACTGTCTGCTTTTCACGATGTCATTTATATTTTTGAAAAATTAATAAGTTTTGCATTTCGCGATTTTCGAAGTACTAGCAGTAATTGTTACTACTAGTTAGTGTTGTGTTTACGTAGAGACTCTATCAAAATAGCAACACGAGATATTTTATTGATAAGGCTGTTCGCTTATCTAGTTGTGCATTCCGATGGTCAGTTCATTTTAAACTTGACCGGAATTGTAACCTGCTGCAGTGGTTTCAAGTACTTAAAATCGTTTCTATGGGTTGTTTAACCGAACCACTCAAAATCGAAATTTTAACGATGATAGGGCAGCCAAGGTGGTCAGGCAGAAGTCGCAGCTTTGTTTCGAGGAGCACGCCCTGATTCACCATCAATTTGGCAAGGTACCACAAGCGAAATCGAAAAACTTTATCGTGAATTGTGTCACGTGAGGGAGATACTCCGACCAAGCCCACATGGAGTAATGGACGAAACGTTCCACTCGCTCTCCAAAAAAATCCTGTTACTTCAGTTCGGCCACTCGCAAGTGGAAACACCACCCATACGTCTGCCCAAAGGTTAATGAAATCATCTAAGATGCGCCCACACAATATGCTAATGGTACAAGAGTTAATAAAAGAAGATCGGAATCGTCGTCTTCAGTTTCGTGAAACTATGATGAATGCGTTCGACCAGCATTCAATAGGTTTGACCTGGTTTTTTTTTCGGACGAGCGTACTTTTGCATTAAATGGTGAAGTAAAACAGCAGAACTGCCAATGGTGATCCTCAGAGGATCTTCACTGGTTACGCGAAACTCGCACTCGGCGACCGCAAAAACGTAATTTTTGCGCAAGCATGATTTGTGACCACGTCATTAGACCAAAATTTCTTGGAAACCATTTAAACGGACCCACATATCTGGATTTTTTACAGCAAGATCATATTCAAGCTTTGGCTGCTTTATTGCCGCATCGCGCAGAAGCAGACTGCCGTGTTGGTCGAAAATGGCTTTAGCAGGACGCTGCGCCACCCAATTGCGCCCATAATATTCGACAATATCTGGGTGAAATATTTATAAACGGTTGGACAGGAAAAAGGAGTACAATTGAATGGCCGCCGATATCGCCGGATTTTAATCCTCTGGATTATTTCCTTTGGGGCCAGCTGAAAACCAAAGTTTACTGACGACTTGCTGAAAATTTACAGTAACTGGAGCAAGGACTAACTCGCGAAATCCGACAAATAACAGCAGAAATACTGCGTAACGTAAAAAATGAATTTTATTTTTGGTTAGGGCTACGCTAGGACGAAGATGGTCGACGTTTCTAGGAATTCTCACATTAAAGGAATCAATATCTTTAGTGCGGTTTAATTCCCTTCTGATGCCCTTTCTAATGAGCTATTACATATCTCTACATTACGGAAGAAAAGTTGAGAGCGTTTTCTACCTTCAAATAGGGTGTAAAATTCAATTGGGGGCCCCAAATAAAATGTCAAACCTACAAAAGTGGGTCCCATATTTTTCTGTCTCTTTAGAAAACCAGTGCGAAACGAGACATCCAATTTGTTCAAGTTGAATGTGTCACTCTGTATAGTCCGAGGCAAACAATTTCAAACTACGAGTTTGGTTTACGGATTAATCCTCTGCACGAAATTGGAAATCACTCTGAACGGGTTTTAGTTGTTATGTAAATTTATTTAAGTTTTTTTAATAACGCTAATAAAATTATATTGTTGTATCTAATAGGAATAGCCCAAGTCTCCTCCACCGCAAGATTATCACATATAAACAAGTTAATGGCAGCTGTAATATACCTTGTTTTGGGTTGAAACGGATATCTACTCATTTTAATCAACCAGACCAGCATCGACCAAACGTAAATCGGAAATTTATGGCGGTGGGCGCCATAAAACCTATCAATATTTACGGAATAAATAAAATTCTTTGCCAAGGGAGGAATAAAAAGATGTTCATGTTCGTCGCAAACCGGTTCATCTCAAGATTCAACAATGTTCTATGTTGATATAAAAGGATGTGGAAATTCGAAGAGAAACGACGCCAAAGTAGATCAGGCAAACTCTCTGACTTTCCGATTTTGTCCATATTTAGTACCTGCACTCGAACGTACCGGATTTCATAACACATTTGAAACTCAGGAGCATTTAAGTGAGCCTTCATAAACCCCAATTTCAACAACAAAGCAAAAATCGCAATTTCCACTCACAATTACTCAATCATTCCCATTATAATATCATTTGCTATATGTTTCCGCATCCGACATGATTGTGAGAATTTATCGTCAATTATTCGATAAATGGCCGATTTCCACGATTGTGGCATCCGGTGCAAGGGCGATTTTGTCGTCATCTTATACCGCAATTAGCACCAGAATTCCGATAAACCACCAAATTGGTGCAGTTTCACACAATGGTTTGGGTGTTTAATTTGCCATTTAACTAGGTGATTATTGGTTATGTCATGAAGCGCCTAGAGGAAAACATGTGTAGCCCATACAGGGTGGTGTTTTTAAAAGTGTAAGCGCCAAAGTCTCGAAAATCACGCCGGCAACGGAAAAATCCAGAAACACATTTGCCACGGGGGACGATCACTGGGGGTGTGGTGAACCCACTGCCCTCTGCCAAATGCACCCCAGCCGCTCCGAGTCATTTTTTTTTTACAGGTCGAGTACGGGTGTGACATATCGCCTGAAAGCATTTTTAATAAGCTTTTCAATGGTAACAAAATTTTTGAGATTCCGCCCTTGACCGCAGCGTACAAACAATAATCGCATTCTTGACACAGATTGAACAGAAGTTGCCTTCGGAATTGCACGACACTCGGTGACGTCTTAACTCTTCAATTATTTCTGGTCGGATATTGATCATTGAAGATTCTAAGTGTCCCCACGAAAATAAATCCAGGAAGGTTAGATCGGGAGACCCGTGGGGCCGTTTTGTCGCGCCTCCCCTTCCCACCGCTCTCGCGGGGTAACTGTTATCCAACCGGTGCCTAACGGGTAAAACAAAATGTGGCAGTGCCCTGTTGAAATCTTACTAAATTGTCATCTAGTTGTAATTCGCCACTTTCGTCCCGCTGATTCCCTAACTCACGGATTATCTACGGGTCAACAGCATTATCTATTGGTACATTTCACCATTCAAACTACCGTCGATTAGCAAAGTTCCTATGATTGCATCTTCAAGGATGCGGGCCCAAACATTCAGTTTTTGTGGATGTTGAGTGCTTCCTTGTCTCATACCGTGAGGGTTTGAATCACTCCAGATTCTACAATTGGACCTACTGAGAGCAACATTTAAGTAAAACGTGCAGTCAGGTAGGACGCAAACGTTCAACAGTAGTCGGAACTGGTTGGTAATCAAACCTGGTGCCCCCTCGTAATATTCAATTCGCCGATCTGGGTCATCTTCATTCAAGTCCCGTTGAAGTTGAATTTAGAAGGGATGAAATTTGTGTAATTTTATAATTTTTCGGATCGGTGCTACTGAGAGTCCAGTTCAACTACACGCCTGATGGAGACACAATTATTGATGTGGAGCGAATTGTCCGAGAATTTTGATTTTAGTGAGCTCATCTAATGTCCTTTTAGACTTATTCCTCTTTTATTGGCCACAGAACCGGTTTCTTCAAATTTTTGAATTAATTTCATAACGTCGGAAGGACTCATGTTCGTGCCAGAATGTAAATGTTTCTTTGGTTAGCAAAAGACGATGTTCCTCATCAACATAAATGAAAGCGATTTCAACCCGTTCCACAACTGACAAAATCATGTTTCGATTGAAAATTTGCGATAAGAAGAACGAAGTAAAACTCCGATAATAAACAGGATTCGACGATTCACAGGGTAGAAAAACATTCACAAACACCGAAAAAAGAAAATTGCCTAATTTTTAACATTTAACATTATTATTAATTGTTTAAAAACAATATGCGGCGAGAACATGAATAATATCGTTTGTACTCTTACATTAAAAATAACGAACACCTACTGCAGCAGACGCTCTGTAATGGATAATAATAATAACGCGCATACAGGGTGACCAATAAAGTCCGCTTCATATGGGAAATTCTTTTAATTATGAATTTGGGTAAATTTTGACTTTGCCTTCGGGTTTTGCTTCAAAAATGACATACAAATCGAAAAAACAAATTACTCCCTGTGACTGTTAAATTACGAGTTTTTTTAAAAATATTCAAATCAGACCGTTATTTCTCGAAATTTTGAAAAGTTAAAATGGAAAAAAATACACTTTCTTTTTTCCTATCCATATGCAAATTTTCAACTTTCTCGGACGACTTTAATTTTCTTAAACTTTTTTGTATTCATGCGCTTCCTAAGTTGCCAAATCGGACAATAACGATCATTTTTCGCTGATATTTCTTTATATATAATTTTGCATCAATAAACTTTACAAACATAACACGGAATACAGTAACCTGCAAGTTTTGTTTCTAAACTAGATCAACTTTGCATCAAAGCATGTTTTCTTTAAAAAGATTAATTTAATGCAATTTTAACTAATGAATACTCATCCAGACAATTGCTTTGATGTACTGTAATGATTCTTACAAGGTTGCTGACCGATTTGAATCCTTTGTAAATGCGTGAGTACAAAAAAAAAATTAAAGACGTCCGAGAAAGTTGAAAGTAGCATAGAAATAGAAAATAAGAAACTGAAAAACTTTTTCCTTCGTGATTTTTCAAAATTTTGAGAAATAATGGCAGATTTCGAATATAAAAAAAATTAATTTGACAGTTATACAGTCAGTTGTTTTTCGATTTATATGTCATTTCTCATCGTTGTGAAGCAGAACTCGTAGGCAAAGTTAAAATTTACGTAAATTCATAAGTAAAAGAATTTGGCATGCAAGGTGAATCTTAAGTATAAGTTTTTCGTTTAACACGACATGGACCCCAAAAAACTACGCAAACTCTTCATGTCACGTTTCTTAGAACTATAAAAACAACCGAAATATACACATATGAAAGATTTAATAAATAACCAAACCCTTTAATTATTACTCACTCCAAGACTGGCTACAAAAGTGTTGGAAATTTTCGCCATTGGTTTCATTAATACAAATTGTCGCTCACTTTATCCACGACTTTGTACATGTTATTAGAAGAGCTGTTTTTCCTCATATTATTTCTGCGGCGTTCTGTGTCCGTTCTATCACACTTTCCATATAACCCCACAGATAAAAAAACCACATGGATTTAGGTCTGATGATCTCACAGGCCATCTTTTTGGTCCATTGCGACCTATCTATCTGTCAGACAATGGGTTATTTAAACAATTTTGTACTTTTTTTATTTTTTTTTCATGCGCGCATATTTCCGTTGATATGGAGATTTCGAAAAAATGTTATAGAGGACGATTTCAAAGTTGGAATTATTCCTTTACCAGGGAATAGGGCTTCAAAAAATAAGATTTTTCTCCTTTGATGCTTTTTCTAAACATCAACATGAACGGAGATACAGGGTGTCAAAGTTTTATTTATAATATTAAAGTTTATTAATAATCGTCAAAACACATGGGATAATGAAACAAAGTTTTGTTAGTGTTAGTGATAGTCGAATTGCATTGGAACTATCACTTCGATTATTGTTACCGGGGAAACAAGTTTAACACATTTTTGAGATTTCGCTGATTTTTAAATAATAACTGAACATACTTTTAAAAAATATGAAAATCATACTCGAGATTTTTTTAATTCAATAATAATTTTTATTTTTAGAAAAATCAATGATGTACCACTTAAAAAAACATATATTACAGTACTTTTTTATACGCGTGCTACTGATAAACCCCAAAATAATTTTATTTATCGAATAAATTCCTTCTCACATTGCTAGTGACACCTACGAAATTTTATTTAATTATCTCACGTGGTTTGGTAATTATTAATAAATTTTAGTTTGTTAAATAAACTTTTGACACCTTATATCATCGTTGATGTTGATGTTGGGAAAAAGCGCCAAAGGAGAAAATCTTACTTTTTGAAGCTCTATTCGCCGACGAAAGGATAACTCCAGCTTTTTCAATCACCCTGTATAAATATTTCGCTTAGTTTTTTGAGGTCTGTGTCGTGTTGAAAGGAAATCTCCTACTGAATATTCATCTTATATAATGCGGACGTTATAAGTCGCACTGTACGTATTAAAAGTTTCTCTAATAAATCGTTTTTTTTATTTAACTAACAAGCGCGTTTGGTTTGAATTAGTTTACATTACCGAACATCCGTTGTATAAAAATTATCGATATTGACCGGCATATCTCACGTGTTGATTTAATTGCGATAAAAGTTTGAATTAATTACCGGTTCTACTACTTACTTATAATTAAAAAGCATTCAATTAGATGTCTTACTCGGGGATTTTGCATTTTATGCATTGTCGGAGACATTTGAGGGCGGAATTCCAGACACCTCGGTGCCATTGATGAGCTTATCGAGAATGCTTTCCGACGGTGGGTCGCAATCATGCCCATGCCGTAAAAAATGCTCGGGGGTGGGTGGGGTGCATTTGATAGAAGGTAGCGAGTTCATCATAACGTCAATCCCTCCCTCACCCACTTGATGGTTTTTCCATTGGCGATATAATTTTCGAGATATTGACATTTATACTTAAAAAAAACAAACTCACCTTGCGAATGTTTCCTCGTTAAGGAAATAATAACTATCATCGAATCTTAAAAACCTGGCATTATGAGAATTAATCATACGAAATAATAACAGATTATTCAAGGAAGACGGGAATTACGTAAGCAGAATTGATGAAAGATGTTCATCGATGCATGTTGGCCGATAATTATAGGCTTAAATGCTAAAGTACACGGTTTTAATTTGGCCCCACAAGCAGTTTGCAACTAGCGACAATGAAATAACACGAAAAGTGCGAAATATCAACAATTTTGGCGAAATATTAATATTCACAACAAGCTCGTTAGTGTCTAATTACTAACAGATTTGTAAGACGAAATTATGAAGCAGATAAGTGCGCAGATCTCCGTTGATCTCTGGTAAACATCCGAAACTTGTCACGATTCAGAGGTCAGAGAAGAGATCTCCGTAAGCAACGCGATTGTCATGGTAAATACCCCAGAGGAGTCCCCAATAAATAAATAAATAAATAATTAACGTGTATTATGTTTTGGTCAGTTTGATGGTTGCAATATCCAACGTGATGTTTTCAGTTTAGTAGTCGTTCCAAACAAATGGAAATGTGACGTCAAAATCACTTGATTGAATCTACGTCGTTGTTTGATAATTCGATTCTCAAAATTCGCGATTATGTCGATTTAGATTGCATTAAAAATATTTACCGAAAAACAAAGCGGTAACACACAACTGCACGAAAGAGAGAAAAAAACGAGAAAAGTGAAAAGGCTCAAAAGACGAACCACCATTTAGAGATTTATTCATATATCGGAGTAGACGACTTAGACTTTATGATTTTAAGAATTTCCCATGAGGTTTCATCACTCAGACATTTGATTACGCGCAGAGTTCAGATATTTCTGTACGAACACGCAGAAAAGAATTTGCCTAAATCGAAGGGATTTATTTAGGATTCCCAAAATTTGCACTGAGCAATTTCGGAAATAGAGATAGTAATCTATACAGGGTGTTAATTAGGTACATCTACTTATTTCAAGTAATGGATCTTTAACTGATTGAACCGCAAAAAGTTCCTATGCATGTAGCTGCGCAACGTCTTCGTTTAGTAACTAGAGGGTATTTAAATTTCATTTGGTTTCTTTTAAATATTTTCGGACAGAAATCTAATAATCGCACAACACTGGACACACGTAAATTTTTATGACGCAAAACCTGAATATTTTCTTAATTTTTTTAATTGCTGTCATACAGGGTTCCGTCGCATTTTCATTGGTCCTGACTTTTTTGGTCTACACTGTATATCCCTCTAGTATTGATAGGCTTATTGTGTTTCCACTTCGATTGAAAAACCGTATTCTTGGAAAATATCTATAGAAGTAACTGTTTTGCCGGAAAAGGGATTCGCAATTAACATGATTAGGTAAAATTTATTTATTAACAATCATTGAAACGATCAATATTAACTTAATATCATGATAGTTGCTCACAATGTCAATCTCGGGCTTTTATACATGCGTCTACCCTTCTCGACGTTGATATTCAAACTCTCTCGAACACACCCGGTATATTGTTGATTTCCGTATACAAGTTGATTAATCTATTTCCCAGGTCTTCTTCATTTTCCACCGGAGTTTTGCGCAACAAGTCGGAGATGGCCGTTTTCAACAAATCTTACAATATTGAATAAATTTCGATCATTTCAACGAATGTTATTAAATCAATTTTACCCGAGTCACGGTAATTGCAAACCTCTTTATCTCGAAAACGATTACTTCTACAGACATATTCCAAGATCACCATTGTTAATAGGAGTAAATGTACAAAGGGACGTACAGTGTAGCGCAAAAAGTTGAAGTCGGTTAAAGTCTAATGGAACTCTGTATGTGGCGCCTTCTATCAGTAACCAAAAAATTAAAACGATATTTGGATTTTGAGTCATAAAAAATCCTCATAAACCAAATTTTGTCCGATTATTACGTCTCCAGCCGAAAATATTAAAAAAAGTCAAATTAAACGTGGAATTTTAACACCCTCTGGTTCTTAAACTGAATCATTGCGGACCTCATTCACAGGGACTTTTTGTGATAAAATCAATTAAAGATTCATCTCCTAAGATAAGTACATATACTTAATTAGCACTCTGTGTAATGAACAAATGTATTAATGTCACCGATTAATAAACGAGTCATTTTACGCGTGAACGCGGCTACGTCGACATTAATAATATCATTACTACACGTGATAGGTATGAAAGACAATTTCGGCTGGCGATTATCAGACGTATGACACTTCAAATTGATAAATTCTTTCCTTGTCCCGTGCATGACATTAAATTCTAGCGAAATACTTAAAATTTTTTTGTCGATTGCATAGCTGCATCGCCGGAAAACAACGGGCGCATTTAGCCAACCGCACTTTGCGCTTCCCTCCGAGATTGACAGATCCTCGTGTCAAAAATGACAGCCTTCAAATCGTCACGTCACACGAAGAGGGAATGTAGCAATTGGTTGGACGCTAACAGCGCTAACGCTACTTAATTATCAAACTTGCAAAATCATACATTAAAGAAAAACCCTGCATTAATGGGAATCATTAATGAATGACTTTATATACACACAGTGAGTAAAATTGAACCTGTAATGTGGAAATATCTCGAATACTAGGCTCCCTTGAAAGAAATGTTCAGCATCAAGATTTAATCACTCTAAAGGGGAAATGTATTGGTGCTAAAGTTGATTCCCCTCCACTCCCCGTATAGACGGGGTGGGGGTTAACTCAACTTTTTAATTTAAAAAGGCAAACCCATTTTTTTACAGATTCGGATAATACAGCTAAAAATAAGTATAATTTGTCTGAAACATTTCTTTTGTCTTATG
Organism: Euwallacea fornicatus; assembly: GCF_040115645.1. Lineage (NCBI taxonomy): Eukaryota > Metazoa > Arthropoda > Insecta > Coleoptera > Curculionidae > Euwallacea > Euwallacea fornicatus. The sequence continues at coordinate 4,316,782 of NC_089551.1, forward strand.
CTAGTATACACTGTAATTAAAGAAATTCAATTTCTCTTTCACTTGCGATTTAGGTTTGATTATACCTGTTTTAGATTTAATGAAAATGTGAATTTTCGTATAACTCTTATTTAAATTAAATGTTCAAAGCGATGTCCCCAAACTGCAATTAACTTTTGTAGCTGTGTTTTAAAGGGCTCTGCACATCACCGTTTGTCTTCGGTAACATTAACCCATTAGTAACCCAAACGATCATAACTCGTAGAATCGTACGCTTACGTGTTGTTAAGCGTTGGTGAACCAAGTCTTGATGTCTTCATCGATCGAGTTAAAACCCCAAGGTGCGCCCCTGCACATCTTACATTTGTTGACTCCCAGATGTCGCGATCCGTTAGATTCACTAGAATTGGTTTATGGTTCAAATTCCTCGCCCTCTGTACTTTTGCTAAAAACTAAATTGCGAGGCACTCAAGTCATAAATGTGCATCGGAGGTGATTCTTGGGTACCGGAATTCTCCACCATTACCCTTGGCGGTGAGGGTAATTGGAGGTGCCATCACGTCCCGTTCGGGATGAAGGCAATATTCGGGTCACGGGACAATCTGCCCATTGGCCGTCAGGCCTGGAGAAATGGATTCTTCGGCTGAACTGCGCTCCGACTAAGAGTACGCCTATGTCCGCTGACCATCTACTTCCAGTACTTAAAGGTGGGAGAAGCTGGGAAGCGTCATTAGCATCACTATTGTCACTCTCATCAGTTGAAGGTGAAACGATGCATCGATAATCCTCAATCAAAGCTCATACTCTTGATCGGAATCGCGATCATCCAATCCTGTATTTCCTCAACTATGTTTTAATCATATTTATGTGCTACGAGTTAGTTAATAAACCGTGTTAATGTTTAAAGGGTTGTCCTAATTCCACGACTTTCGAGAGATCCCACGTGTTTACCTAACTACGTAAGTTTCTAGTCCGTCCTGGACTCTCGCAAATAGAGAAGTACAGCATCGGTCCTTCGAACCGACAAGTGTTAGAGGTAGTGCTCGCGTGTAAGCGCTCTCGTACAATAATCGCGGGTGGTATCTCTAACCTCCAAGGAAGGAACCCCTCCATATCGCTCAACACGTGTCGTTGGTACTTCTTTATAAACCTGATTTTCGAGATATTCTCACAGAAAAAAAAAATCAAGTGAGGTAAGATCTGGAGATCTAACAGGCCAATTCACTAAACCAGATCTGTCGAGCTGAACAACCGTCATGTTGAAACCACATGTTCTGACGCACTTCTAAGTTCAAGTCCTGGAGTAATGCGGACAGTTCACTTTCCAAAATATTCCGGTACATGTTATCGTTCAAATTGCCTTCAATTATGTGGGGACCGATTTTTTTCTCTCTGGATGAGTCCTTTCCTTCTGATTTACTGTCGTTTCAAGAATAAATGTTTTAATCGTACGAGAGACAGTGGTCCGGGATCGTGGTATTTCAGGAAAACGCTGAACGTAGAGATTACCAGCATTATTTAAATGCCTACCAGCTCCGAGATACGCCAAAACCATTTCGATCTTCTCATCGACGGTCAAATACACCATCGTGAAGCAGTAACAACAACAGAATGTTTAAAAATACATGTTTTATTTGTTTACGTAATTGTTTACTTGTCCCATTTTATTACCATAGATTTTTTTTGTCCCATGGATTTTTTTTTATTGAAGGTTGCCATTTAAGTTATGAATTTTCTAGCATTAATGGAAAAAAAGGTTGCGGAGAATTTTTTTCATTTTTAGCCTCGCCATCCGAATTTGTGAAAAAAATGGGGGTTGGCATTTGAAATTAATAAGTTAACCTTACCGTACCCACGCGGGAGATGGAGTTGAATCAACTTCAGCACCAATACATTTCTCCCTCACAGCGACTGAAGCTTGATAGTAAACATTTCTTCATAGGATGCCTCTTATTCGAGTTAATTCGAAGTTAAAGTTACACACTGTATATTGAAAGAACATAATAATGTTCGGGAGACGGAAAAAATGTTTTCAAATTTGGTAAAATGGAGTTTTTTATCTGCTTTTGAGCAACAGTATTGCAAAGGCGGCATTAAAAGATATTAGTGCGAAGCAAAAATTTAATGAATAGTTTCCACTAAATTTGGAAAATTCTAATTTCCAAAACGAAGTACATGGAAGGTTAATTTTCGCCAGTCATGCGGTTACATGTACTCCTGAACAAGGTTAAAAATGGGAGCGATCAATTCATTTTATACATAGCGTACAGCTGCCAGACAATATTGAAAACTCGAAATCAGCTCAAAAAATAACTAAAAACAATTAGACCCAATGTTGGATTTTTTCCATATATTTCCAGATCCATTCGGGGTTTTAAGACACAGTTTTGCCCGGCATAAAGGTGATCACATTCACCCCCAATTTAACCATATTCACATGCTCTATGTTTCGCGAGATCCCGATTTTGAGCAGGAAACTCGCATGCCCCTGAACAGCTGCCAAAGTGACTTCATCCGATTTCGGCACCATGGATTAAGGCTTAATTTGCCAAAAAGAGCACTAATTCGTGGCGGACGAGCGCAAATTAGGGGCGGACAAAATTGTGAAAAAGAAAATGATACATCCACTTCTTCTAGATCTTTGGCAGAAATTCTATTTTTCAGTGTTAGAACTGTTGGTACTTTGCAGCTGTGGTACTTACCATTGCGTTGGGCACCTAACTTTCAACACTTGGTTTAGATCAGACCGTAGGTCGAAATAATTGAATTGTTAATAATCAATATTGTTCCGAATAATACATTTATTGGCCTGCCGATGAGGTTTAACGCGAATAGTACCAGTAGTACCCGACCCAACACTTAAAGAAAAAAAAATGAAAATTATTACGTTGTTTCTCAACATAGTCTCCTTTGGGATTGAAATAGTTTTCCCAGCGGTCTTTTAATCCTGTTTATGGTAAGAAACTTCGAATGTTAAAAAAAATACTCGGACTCCTACCTCCTCATCATTGGCAAGTCTCTTTCCACCGACCAATTTTTTCAAGTTTGGAAATTGAAAATAATCTGAGGGGACTAAATCAGGCGAATAGGGTGGATGAGGAGAAAGTTTGAACCAAGTTGACTGATTTTGACCATGATGGCGATGACAAAAGTGTGGATTGGTGCGTTGTCTCCACGGAACAAGACTTTCTTTTTCGTTAAATGCGGTCGCTTTTTCCTAATTTCTTCGCTCAAAAGCTGCTATATATATCCTCCGTTTATTGTTTTCCTTTCAGGGAGATACTCAATCAAAATGATCCCACTTATCCCAAAAAAGCTGACGACATCACTTTTCCCTGCAGATGCAACGGTTTTCGCCCTCCTTTGAATCCAATCCTCCCCTTTGAGTCCATTGTTTTGCGATCGTCTCAGGTGTTAAATGATGAACTCATGCTTCATCCATAATTATGAATCAATATAAGACTCGATTCCATTGCTGTCAAACACTTCCTTGAAAAATCCTCACGGCGATCTTTTTGCCATGTTATGAGTAACCGCGGTAATCATCTTGCGCATAGCTTTCTCACCTCCAATTGTTGGGTCGAAATGCGATGTCCAGTATTTTTTGAAATGTCCATCATATTGGCCAACTCGCGCAAATTTAACCGACAGTCCTCCAGTACAGTTTTGTGTATTTTCATCACAGTTTCTGATGTGGTCAGATGTAGAGTTTCATTGGGCCGACCACTGTGGAATGCATTTTAGCAGCGTTTAAACTCTGCCACTAAACATTTTACAGTTGTTAACGAAGGACCAGATCCCCCCAGAGAAGAATCTAATTCCGTTTTAGTGGTGGAGCGATAAAGACCTGTCAAATGAAAGCATGGAATCACGTATCGATGGCTTTTTTGTTACAAAAATCTGTAAAAGTTCTGATCATTAAAAAAGCTCCAACACAAACACAAACTACCGGAGCATCCTCGAACTTTAGACACGAACTTTTTAAGGTTATGTTTCTGTAATATAGGCAGATTTTTAACAAAAAATCGCCATCTATATGTCAAGTTGGGTACTTCTGGAACTATCCTCGTATGACGTAAACCGTGTCGACATTCCATATTGCTTTCAGCTGGTTGGCGTGACTCGCGCGGATTTCCTAAAGGAATGGAAAGTGATATGTTTAAATCTTTCTTTCTTCCTTTTTCCGTGTAGCTTGTTAGATGCATAAACAACAGTGACTCTTAGAATTACCGGGAAAATATCTAATGCGTCTCAATTAAGAGGTTTCACTTTTTCGCAGTTTTTTCCACCTGCCTGGACGCAATGGTTCATTTAGAAAAACCTAAATAACTTTTATTTTTAATGAGCTCATCGCCACAGCGGTTCCACCGGCACCTAACACCGCAATAACTCGTAATTATATGTGATAAAAAATAAATGTATTCTTTATACCGGGAATAATGGCCGTAAACAAATTATAAAATCGCCATAATTTGAATTCGAGATGATGATGATGATGATGATGATGATTGTTCCGCGCGGGACAATGGGGATGTAGATGAAAATCCCATCTTTTGTTAACCGAAACTATAAAAGCAAAAATCTACCGAAATACCATCGATGTCCGCCAAAAGTCTTGTCCATGACCGTACATAAAGTTAATATTACGTTTAAGGTCATCAAATCTCGGTGAAAGCCAAAAGGTTAATGGTATTAGCTAGTTAGAATTCAGGACAGGTGCTGAAGAAGAAAACAGGGGAAACATGTGCGGGAAGAAGCATTTGATGCTCTCAAATCGCATTAAAGCTGATTGTAACTTAAAGTTACCCCCGAGTTTAAGTGGAATTGCGTGTTCAAGAAAATTGAGAATGACACGTGCATGACGTAGGCGTCTGTACCCTACAGACGTCCAATCTCCTTATCATCCACGAGCAACACCAGGACTTTTAATTCAATTTTACCAGCAAAGACATGTCGAGAACTTTCGATTCTTTCGGGATACCTGGATCAAATGAACGTGTACAATTTTGCTTTCGGAACAGTTTCGAGGTCTGCATTAACAAACTGCTGGTTTATTAAGTATTCCGAAGACGAAATAAGGATGAACTTAACAAATTGACATCATGGAAGATTTGCCAATTTGCCGAGGGCAACTAATTGCCAAGATAAATAAAGGTGAAAATTGCGACTGTTTCTCAAGTTTTGTCCTGACTAATAGACGTTTCGCATGTTTGTAATAATTAATTGTTCAGATTTGTGTGTTTCTGTGTGTGTGTATGTGTTATGACAAGACTGACCCGAAACCTCCCTCCTCGTGGATTGTGAAAAAAAAAGAAAGAAAACAGGCTTCCATGAGCTGTGCATCGTGTCCGTTGCAAATTTCTAAAGAAAACACACGGTATATTTAATTGGTAGATTTATTGCGATGGCGCTTTAACGGTTCGAAACCGACCGGAATACATGAATATGCGATTATGTACTGCACGTATGTTGGAACGTTAATGAGGCCTCATTGAAATACTTTTCGATACTGATGGAATTCTCAAAGGGGAATATCAGAAATTTGACTCTCTGAGTGCCCGAAAGTGGGTTAAGCAGTAACGGGAATATTGTCCATCTCTTATAATGGTCATTCATTACCGCAAAAGCGGTGCGGTAAAATAGAATTTTTGTTTAATTAAATTGAATTAATTATTGATTTCAATATCGTTGATCGCAATTTGGAGAAGGCTGTGAATTAGCGTTTTTTTTTTTTCATTAAAAGCTTCACAAACGAACACAGATAATGGATTAAAAGTTCTATTTTAAATTAGTACCTGCGTGACTAACAAGCACGCATTTCTCCAAATTGGATTAGTTATTGAATTTTCTTTCAGGGTGTCCTGAAGGGAAATTCGATGCTAAACAGTACAAATATCAAGTGCCTACTCTAAAATGTGTTTTATCAGCAGGTGACATACATAATCTGCAGTACGTTAATGCTTAGCTTGTTCATTGATTAAATAAAATTATTTTTGTAATTGAATATGAACACTTTTAACCCATTAACGTCCAACCAATAACTAGAATCGACTACGAATTACCTTTTATCGATATTTGTCGATTTGAACAATTTGAAAACTACCCACCCCTATTGACTCGAAACGCGATAGATTTTCAAAAAATCGCCGAAACACGTCGATTTTGTTATCGAGGGGGAACAATTTTTAAGTAGAATTGATTGCGCCCCCTTCAACCCTTTACCCGGCGCAGCCGCCCTCTTGAATACCTTAACTGTTCAAGGAGATTCAGTGATACGAAATTTTAAAGTGGTCTTCATTCACTACACAGGGTGTTTCTTAATGATTTTTTTTTTATTTAAGTTTTAAGCTGGGATGAAAAAATAATAATGGTTTGTTATATGAACTATGTTCCAGATATGCTCCATTACGAAAATACAGGGCGGCAAAGTTTTAGGAAAAAAATGGAAATTGACGAATATTTCCAAAACCGCTTGAGACGTCTCAATGAAATTTGGTATTAATTGCAATAAAGACATGCGGTTCCATGCAAACTTATTCCAAACTATTTTAATGCGGCAGATAAAACAATAGAAATTTTAACACAATTATGAGTTGACATCGTAATTAAATATGAATTGCAACTTACCTAAAATTTTTTTATGAAAAAAGAAGATGTGCCGCTGATTTTTGTCTAAATAAAAATAGTCAACAAAGAAAATTTGTTGGTTTTGTGATTGTTGTTATTCAAATCTATTCCTTCAGTTTTATCTTTTGCCAGTGCAGTCTAGTGCTTTACTACAATATTTTCATTTTTGCAATTGTGTTTATAATGGTGAATTATTCAAAGGCGGAAATGGCAGTGATGCACTACGTGTACGGCCTCGCTGATGGTAATACAGAACAAGTCAGACGTATTTATCGAACGAGGTATCCTAATCGTGCTTTCCCAAATTCCCGAATCTTTTTTAACATTAATCAACGTCTTACTGAAACTAGTAGTTTCCATAAACACACATCAAAAGGTAGACCTCGAACTCTACGAACACCTTAAATTGAAGAAGCGGTGCTGCACCAAGTCGAAGAACATGCTGAGACAAGTACGAGGAAGATCGCTAGAAACCTGAATGTTTGCCATAAAATTGTTTGGAGAATTTTAGTTAATTTGCCGTTATATCTGTATCACATTTCAAGGGTACGGGCATTACTTCCCACAGATTTTCCAAAAGGTATGTCCTTTTGGAATATTCGTAAAATTGCACGAAATTTGCCACCCGTATTCTGTTCACGGACGAAGCAAATTTTTCGACAAATGCCATTCAGAATTTCCACAATAATCACTCATGGACAGATGAATATCTTCATCCCTTATCCGAAGCCCATATCCAATACCAATTTTCGGTTAACGTGTGGGCAGGAATTATTAGCAACCATTTAATCGGTCCATTCTTTCTGCCCTTTGGATAGACGATCTTACTTGAATTTTCTTGAGAAGCAACTGCCTTTTCTGCTTGAGGATGTTCCGTTAGCAATAAGAAATCGAATGTGGCACATGTGCGATGGTGCCCCTGCACACTTCGGTTTAATTGTTCTTGATTATTTGCAAAGGCCTTACGGAAATCATTTGATTGAACACGGTGGGCCTCAAGGATGACCACCAAGATCCTCTGATCTCAGTAGTTTAGATATTTTTTCTGGGCTCATCTTAAAACGCTAGCTTACAATCCATTAATACTGTGGAAGAATTTCAAGAGAGGATAGTTGCCGCACGTGAGAGAACTTCAAATATTCCAGGGTTATTGGAAAGAGTGCGCAATTCGATGGAAAGAAGGGCAGGAGCATGCATATTAAGCGAGGGGGGTCATTTTCAACGCTCGTCGTAAAAATCGTTTTTTTTTTGTTTCGTGTTGTTGTAATTCGTACTTCATTACGATGGCGACCCATAATGTGTTAAATTTTCTATAGTTTTATTTGTCATGTTGCATTAAAATAATTTTGCATTGAAAGGCATATTTTTATTGCAGAGTTAATGCCCCTTTAAAAACTCTCTTTACATGCCAAATTTCATTGAGACAACTCAAGCGGCTTTGGAAATATTCATTAATTTCCATTTGTTTTTCTAAAACTGTGCAACCCTGCATTTTCGTAACGCAGCATATTTGGGAACACAGGTTATATGACGAACTATCATCATTCTTTCACGTGGAACCCCACCTTAAAATATCCGCATATCATTTAGGAACACCCTGTATTTTAGTACCTGTTGGAAATAGGTTATAGAAATGAAACTCCATTTTGTTCTATGTCGTGCATTCTAGCGTAAGACTAATTTCATATTCACTTTATCTAAAAGTAACCCTTGTCACTTAATAAAAAAAGCACCCTAAAGCCACCAATATCATACTCAAGTTTCACACATGGTGTATGATATCCTTGTGCAACGTAAATATAATAAATCTGAAGATTGATCTAAATCGTGCCATCAATTGGGTTAGTGTCACCTCTTAGGGTGGGTTAGGTGTCCATAACTTAACAGTACCTCATTGGCTACATTTGACTGTTGCGTTATCAAATTAGGATCGTTGATAATTCCAAATTCATTTTTCCTATTGGCGTCTTGGTAGCGTTGAAACCGACACTTTTTTTATTCGAACATGTCTTGCGATCCGGAAATTGTTGTCGATTTGCTAAACTGTTGACTTATTTTTTGTCGATACGACCATTAAAAAAAATGCATTAATCACTGAAGCTAATGTTTATTAATCTCATAAATAGCCTCAGTCGTCGAAAAGAAACATCTACGTAGAATATGGATATTTTTATTGTTTATTTTCGTTCACAATGGAATGCTGTTTCGATAAATTTTCATGTTATCTTTCATGCAAAATGTTATTTATTTACCTGTGGTACTGCTCGCTATTACCAGGAATTCAAATCAGTTCAAATTTATTGCGATAATTCATGTTATTGTGAGTAATTTTAAAAATGGTATACGCTTTGAATAAAGAACTGAAATTATTTGTATTTACGGAAGACAAGAAAGACGCGCAAAAGGAAAAACTGGAGTTTTTAATGTTAGAAATACTAATTTAAATGTGAGTCACAGATACGTTTTAGATTTAATTAAAAAATTTAACGAAATGGATTCCATTGCGGTCAATAAAACGGCTGCTTGGCGCGCTTCAAATGAGGGTGCTCAGATACTGGGAACCTTCGTTACAGAACCCAGAAATTCGCTGCACACGGCAGCAAGTCAAACTGGAGTGTCAATGAAACTATACAAAAACCGTTGAAATTGACAAAGATTTGATCCCAACAAAACGCAAATTGTTTAGGAACTTACGATGACGACTCTGATAGAAGAATCGAGCTTTGCGAAACCACGACACCCTTAACTAATAATTTACAAATTTTTTTAAGAAGCATTTCAGTGATTACTGCATCTTTTTTCTTAAGTTTGGAGTGAGGAAAATTCACACTTTTTTAGGGAGGGTGGTACCTGGTGTCTAGCAGAAATTAATTGTGCGGACTAGTACGTTCGGAAATGCCATTACGGGAACTTTGTTTATTGAAGCAAACTTAACTGGAGAGCTCTACTGAAATTTACCCGAAAACGTGATTAATTTTTTAATAACAACTCATTTGGAAGACCAAGTTGGGGGGAAACATCTTTCGAAAAGATCAAATACATTTTCAGCAAGATGAGGCTCCACCGACTTATGTTCTCGAGCGCGAAAATAGCTGGATCACCGATTTCGCAATGAATCGATTGGTAGGAGGGAGCCAACAGAATGGCCTGCAAGATTACCAGACTTAACACCGATAGATAATTTTTATGGGGGCATATAAAATTGGTCGCCTACAAAATCCAGCCTGATAATATCGACGATTCGAAAAGGGAAATCGCAAAGACAGGCAGAGCTATTTCAGAAGCGGTACTCGAAAATGTCAGGGAAGAATTTCCAAATTGACTTTATTATTATTTCGAAAACAATGGAGAACATTTCGAACGTACAATAAACTAAGTATTAACAATAGAAATTCAATTTTGAACGTGTTTTTTTTTAAACCGGCAATAAGAAAAATTATTTGTTTTACAACCTAAAACGGCTATGCAAAAAATTTTTACAACAATTTCCTGATCGCAAAATATGCTTGAATAAAAAAAAGTCTTAGTTTCAATGCTATCAAAATAATAACAGGAAAACTAATTTAGAATGATCAAAGACGCCTAACTTGCTAACGCAACAGTCAAATGCAACGATCGATATACTAAAATATCGATAATGAAAAGCTCTTTAAAATGATGTGTCACTTAACTTCCTTTGCCATTTAAGATAATTGAGGGGATGGCTCTGAGGGGGGAGGAGGGGGGTCGAAAGAGGCGCCACGCGAAAAAAATTATTTTATTTTTTATTATAGCTGTACAGCTAAAAAAATCAAGAGCTAAAACTTATGCCCAGTGGTGTACTGGAAACTTTGCCAAAAATATCAAAATTATTAAATAAACGACGCTAGACGACAAGTTCACGTATGAACGACCGTACTTCCCCCCTCCATGTAAAACGCTATCTGTTGACTTTCATCCAAATTGCCACAGTAGGAAACAATTTAAGGAACCTTCCTAGTTATCCCAAACAGTTAATTACTAGGAAAAAATTTCAAAAAATAGCACCACCTAATTAGTTTCAAGTTCCGGACATACTCAATTGAATACTGAGAGTACTAATGGGGAAATACCGCTATTGCTTGAAATAGTGTTACTTTCAATACAAAGACGGTTTAAGATGGGGCGGTGATAAATCCAGAGTTTCTCCCGAAAGGGGTTTTCCTTGCCCATCTACAATGAGGCAAAATTCAAACGTGAATTCATGCGCAATCTGCAAGTTGTGACACAAAATTGGCATTGAGCATTATTGCCCAATTTCGCGCTATGATACGTATTTAAGCCGAAATTTGTATTAAACTAGAAATTCAACGAAACATCCTAAAGATCAGGCTAGTTCATCACACAGTTTCCTCCGAAACTGGGAATCTGTAAAAATATATGTAATAATTAATATCAGGCAATTTCCGAAAAACTCTTTCAGGGCGACCTTTCAAGACCGCAGAGCTCTTTAAACAGGGTGGTCACAATCCAAATCGGGCACCAACACGAAAGCAGCTAAGAGCCGATCATAAGATCTTCATGTTCCGCAAATTTTGAAATCACTCAACAATGAGGAAAAACAGATCTGATTTGTGTCTCGAACTAGGCACGCCCAAGTGGCTCTAAACTGAACCCCAAAATTACCTTCACACCTTGTAGACCAGTAATATTAATTAGCAGATATCAGCCTCCAATTAATTGGTGTCGTAAAAAATTATCGTTTTTATCTAAAAGAGCAATTTGATAAACTGGTAGTAGTGGTTTCAATATCAGTCAAAGTTTTATTGGCGGATAATGCGGTCGAGTACGAGCAGACTGTGAAGTGTCCTTTACACGCACCATATACGACTTTAGATCTGAAATAATACATTATTGTGTATGTAACGCGGCTCATTGATGTCGGCCGAAATGGCCCCTTTTGCCGGTGTGATGTACATGGGCGTTTCTACCCAGAGCAAAGTTACGACGGAGGGCACCAAGAAGTAAGTAGACCCTCGAAGAATACGAAACTTGCGAATATGTTCAATATATGCCTATCTAATAGTAGAGAAAGCCAAAAGTATAAAAAAGTGAAAGGCCACAAGGCAAAAGAACACCTCCGAAGACGCGGTGCGGGTGCGGCTTTCAAATCTGCATTTTGTATCTTTTTCGGGCGAAAAAGAAAAACTCATGTAATACTTTCCAAATCCTGTTACCTGCTGGTAGCATGCTTCCTGCCAATCTAAGGCTATTAATAGCAGAATTAGTAATAAACTTTTACTAATAATAATAAATTAGCCGTCCCAAATCTTCGATAAGAGAGTTCATTAAGAAATGTTAACGCAGTGTGAACTTATAAACAAATAAGTTCATCGCAATCGACCCAACTAATAACTTGAGGATGTATAGATCAACCGACCGACAAAGATTCCTTCTCGAGCAGTATAACCTGATTTTTTGCAAGGTGAATGGGAATATCATAAATTAGTAGGTACTGCACCGCGCCCATTACGTTGGCAATGTAATGGCCTCAGCAGTTGCCACACACAACAAAACACACAAACTGTGGCCTCATGTGATCGACGTCTTCGTGCAATCTCAGAACATCAAAGTTTCTTATTGACTCAACGTCTTCTAGATAGAAGGGGTAATTCACCGACGATCTTTTTATCACCATGGTTCGTCAATGGGTTCAAGATCAATGAATGGGTAACGCGTTCCTTACAGTGTTAGCTGTGCTAGTGCACTTCGTTAGAAACAACTTTAGACAGCATAGATGAATTTGAGTTTGCTTTCAAAATAACCTCGTAGAATGGGACATAAATAACAGCAGAACACAACGTATCCTCTGAATTTCTATTGAAAAAAAGAATCGCCGGAATTGCAGGACCTTGAATCTTAAAGGCAGAATTTCTGGTTAAACAGAAAACCAGAACCAAAAGACAATTCTTCGTGTTTAACGTTACCAGCGATGTGAACTCGTAGAGATCGAACTTTTAAGAGTGAATATACCTTGACAGTATATAAAGAAATTTCATCTAAGGGCAAATACTCAAGCGCTTCGCTAACCAAAACCAGGGGGCATTTCTGTTTTCAAAACTCCTGCAGTTTACGAGATATCTAGCCCAAATCTGTAATATGGGAAAACTTTTATTACATATTACTGCCATGAAAAAGCAAGGTGAATTTATTTATAAAAAATATATTTTTTTTTCAAATAAATTTCATATCCTGCAAAATACCCCCTCCCCCCCTTCCCCTCCCCCTCCCCCTCCCCCTCGACCCTTCCCTCCAATACAATGCACTTATGTCATCGGTTTTTCCGATCATTGAAACAACCTGCGAAATTTTCTTGCGGGATGGCCTCCGATAGTTTCCTCGATTCGGCCTTTATCCTACTCAACCGGGCCAAAACGATGTCCCCGGAGCTGTCTTTTGAGGTTGTTGATCAGTCGGAAGTCCCACGGTGCTAAACCAGGCGAGTATGGTTGCCGCGGAATGATATAGGACGAGTTTTTAGCAAAACGATATCGAAGAACTAACGCACTGTGGAACGGTGCATGATAGTGGAGCAAAACCCAAGAATTATCTGAGCGACTGTGGGGTGGTTTTTCCGGTGATTTTTGCACTTTTTGCACGATATTCGCTCCATTGGCGGGTTGTTTCCGGGTCGTATGCATTGATCGAAGTCCCTTAACTCCTAATGATGCGTTTAATAACGTGTCGCTCGTCAGATATGGTTGTTTGACAGACTTCAACGCGATGCTTTTTACCAAAAAAATTAGTGTTTTTGGACCCAATCGAAATTTGATGCGTTCGATACACAGACAATTTTTTCAATTTTTTGGGGTTGATTCAAATGAAAGGCCCATAGCGTCAGCAAGATCCCTAATTGTCGATTGGCGATTTTAGAACACCAAATCTTTGATTTTCTTGACGTGGCTCTCATCGGTAGATGATGAGGGTCGCCTGGAGCACCGTTCGTATTGAATTTCTCTAAAGTCTTTGTACTACTTATAAAATTCTTTTCCGACATTGGCGTACCACCATAGGCCTTCTGTAAAATTCTCAACGTTTCCGCGACAGAATATTCATTCCGTAAATAAAATTTAATACAAATTTTTTGCTCAATAAAATCAAGCATGGTAAAAATCGATAAACTCACTTTTGCATGTTTAAAGAAATACGAAAAAAACTGAATATACTGACATGAAATTTTGCATTGATTTCACACACAGCGCTACTAATCTACAAAAAAAATTATTTCGTGGTTTTATAGCACCCGCAAAGTTTAAATGAAAAATTCACTTTTTATCTTTTTTTTTCTTTTCTTTTCTTAATATTTAAATTAAAGCTCTTAAATCTTTTCTTTTAATTCACCTTTTTTCACCATTATTTATTTCTTTCATCACAGTAGTATCGCCACTGATTACACCAAAGCGTTTTAAGAATGTACGGTAAGAACTTTTTTCAACTCAGCGTTCAACTTAGAATGTTTTTTGCTTGTGACATTTTTTCTTAGCGTCGCTTGTCGTATTCCGCCGTAAACTTCCAAGGAATTTGAACTGAATGAACAGAAAGTCGTATAAATTCCCTCAAAGTCTATCACATATCATTGTGTGATATCAAACAATCCTAACAAACCTAAGCATCTCAAAAACTACAGTAGCTATAGTTCAAACGTTTTAACAAAATTTAAAACTCTTAACCAGCACCTAATATACAGGGTTCGCCATTACTCCGGCCTTGGTTCCTGGTGTCTTTATATAAATATCAATATGAAATGTTTAGTACGGTACTCATTTATATTGGAAAGCTGCAATGATTTAATAATATTTTTGTTTATACAGAGTGTTCCGTTTTCGCTGGGCAGCATAAAGTTATAATTTTTTAAATAGCAAGCCATAATTTTTTTTATGCCATTTGATGAAACCTTAATTTGAAAGGAAAATACATAAAACATTTTTCAAATTGGTTGCGGCATTGCCATATTAGAAGGTAGTGACAGGTAATATGACAATTAAATGAAATAAGTAATTTATGCTTTTGTTAAATAGAAGCAAAGCCTACTAGAATAAATCTGTTGGATTATAATAATGCCTGTTGCAATTTGATTGAAATTTTGCAAATATCTCCATAACTGTAAATATTAGATGAAAAGATGTTATTGCAAATTAATAGAGAATTAAAAACTACATTAGGACTTGAAAAAAATCATGGGTACCATTTAAAAAAAAAACGAGTTTCAGCAATTTGTAAAATTTGCAAATTAGCGCTCTTATACAAAAAAAGTATGGTGCATTAAAAAATTTTTTTTAAGTTTTTAAGTACCTCTAACTTTCATTTACTACTTTACAAAAACAAATTTCATAAAACACCAGTTTTGTGATAATTTTTTTCTGATGCTGCATTTTTAAGGAAATTTCTCTAATATGGCAACGCCGCAACCAATTTGAAAAATATTTAATGTATTTTCCTTCCAAATTAAGGTTTCATCAAATGGCATAAAATAAATTATGGGTTGCTATTTAAAAAATTATAACTTTAGGCTGCCCAGCGAAAACGGAACACTTTGTATAAACAAAAATATTATTAAATCATGCAGCTTTCCAATATAAATGAGTACTGTACTAAACATTCATATTGATATTTATACAAAGACACCAGGAACCAAGGCCGGAGTAATGGCGAACCCTGTATATACCACTGAATTTACTGTGCTAATTCCTCGAACATCCTGTACGCAAATATCTATGATATGGAGTATTTCTTACTTTTATAATTAGAGAACGTGCGAAACACATGAAACTAGAAATTCATTTGTGATGCAATGCAATTGCGTGTGCATCATCAATGATATACGAGGTGACTTATTGGGAATGACACATGGAAAAACTTAAGATAAAAGACATCAAAATATGACGATTATACTCAACATACCTTATACCAGGGTTGCGTGTTTCGAAATTATACTATGTTAAAGTGTTCAAGTGTTGAAATTTTATTTGAAAATCCCTTAATAGTTTTTTGTGTTTTCATTGCATCAACACCAAAATTGGTATACTTAGTTTTTCTATAAAATACCAAGGAAGAATTTTGACCTAATTTTTAAGTAGCTCCTAGAGAACTCTAGCTACGACCAACAGCATATGAAAAATAATTCTGTATTTAAAATTCGTTTAAGTAAAAACACAAATTATTTCAAATAATTTTAAAGGAAAAGTAATCACGCCTTCGCATTTTTACTTTTAAATTACAATTTTTTACTGAAAAAAAGCAACTGGCGACAAATAGTCTAATTACTTTGACAAGCTTGTTTAGGCCAGGGGCTTCCTGAGTTCCTGCCTAACAGTAGTGACTGCCTCACTAGGCACCCACAGGGGAATCGAAATACGCTGGTGAGGTTTCTTAGTTGATTCGAAGGACCAGACGGGCTACCGTCATAAAGTAATGGGGTTCCAAAGATTCGAGAAATGATATACTCGGTTACACAAGTTACCTTGAATTTAATGACAGACTAGTTGAATTACGAATTACAGGGTGAGTTGTGACTAACTTATTAACAATATTGCCCGTGTGTGGGGTTTTATGGCAACGAGAGCTAGAGAGGTTTGTTGTTTTCGCGACGGGATGAAAAACGGTTCTGGTTTTTGCTCCAAGAGAAGTTCGTGCCCCTTCCCGCAGAGGACGCAGGTTCCCGAGTTTGGGTTCCCACGATTTCATGAGAAAGTCGCCACCTTGATGCTTTCACACCATTACCTTATCGCTAACACCCTCTGGTTCATGTCCACTTGCGCGTGTGTTGCCACATTTCATCCTAATTTACTGCTGCCCTTAATGTGTTTGGGCGATTTGCACTTCATAAATCAGGGTGAATGTGCACCAGATGAGAGGTGATTAGCGCGGTACCCATGGTTTGGCACCCAGTGGTATGTCAAGCTTTTGTTTCTGGTTTCTCTCTTTACCAGATTTATTACCCAGATGTTAGGGCAATACGTGAGAGCGATTTTTATGTTGGAGTTTTTCCAACATACTGCCCCCCGGCGTTGGAGCTTTCGGCGAAAACGGGATCAAAAATTTAGGTATAAGGAGAGCGGCTTCTTGCCATACGTGCTTTTCATGAAGGGAGGTTTTGAGGAGAGGTGGCGAAGTCATCATGGTGGGAGACGAGGCCTATTGATCGCAAGGAACCCCCTCTGGGAACGAGAGTTCAGGTAGGGGAGAGATTTTCGTTATCGGCCTAGTGAGCTCATTTTTTTTGAGTTCTAAGCCTGACCACTCGAACGACTCCGTCGGATCCCGGCATGACTTGAATGACCCTGGCTAGAGGCCAATGCAAAGGGGGGGCGTCATCTTCCCTGATGAGCACGAGGTCACCTACTTGGACGTTTTTGGCAGTTTTAGCCCATTTTGGGCGATTCTGGAGTCGATTTAAGTAATCAACTGACCAGCGCTTCCAGAAGACCTGTTGAATTTGGACATACCTCTGCCAAAGGGAAAGCCTATGCTCGTTGATATGAGTTACGTCCTTTTCTGGGTAGGAAGTGGGATTTGTGCCAATTAAGAAGTGGCCAGGGGTTAGAGCTGCAAGGTCGGAAGGGTTGTTTGAGAGAGCACAAAGTGGCCTGGAGTTTAAAATCGCTTCTATTTGACACAGCACTGTGGAAAATTCTTCGAAAGTGAATTGTGCCCTGCCAGCGATTCGCTTTAAATGATACTTGGCGCTTTTGATGGCCGATTCCCACAACCCTCCCCAATGAGGAGACCGCGGAGGGATGAACTTCCATTGAATCTCGTGTTGAGATACAGCGGTTTGAATAACATCTTGGAGTTTGTTTTTTGTGAACGCTTGGTACAACTCTTTCAACTCGTTACGAGATCCTGCAAAGTTAGTGCCATTGTCACTAAAAATGACCGAGGGGTTTCCTCGACGTGAGATAAATCGCTTTAAAGTCATGAGGAAGTCTTCAGTGGAGAGACTTGAAACTAGCTCAATGTGTATTGCTTTAGTGGCCATACATACGAAGACTGCGATGTATGCCTTTGTTGTTGGAGCTTTGCGCAATTTTGAGGTTTTCAAGAAAAATGGCCCACCAAAGTCTACACCTACATTTTGAAAGGGCCTTGAGATGTTAACGCGTTCTTTAGGCAGATTCGCCATGATTTGTTCACACGTTCGAGCATTGAACCTGTGACAAACGATGCACCTCCTAATGATGCGTTTTACTTCGCGCAACCCATTTAGCGGCCAAAACCGGGTTCTTACATTGCTCAATACACTTTGAGCACCCGCATGCCCTAGACGAATATGCTCGTGAGTGAGCATCAAGGCGACTACGGGATCACGAGAAGGGAGGAGAATGGGATGCTGCTGGTCAAATGGTATGTCGGCATTTGCTAATCTACCGCCCACTCTTATAAACCCGCGCGAATCAATATAAGGTGCCAGAGGAAGCAAATTCTTATTTGACAGCGGTTTCTTCGATGAGATTTCGAAAAGTTCTTTCCGAAATCTCCTCTTTTGGACGTCTTTGATGATGAGATCTTGAGCAGCTTTGATCTCATCAACTGAGAGAGCGCCTGCCAACCTTTTTGACCTGACCTGACGTGAATTACTGATGAAGCGCAGAGCATATGCTACAGATCGCTTTAAACGAGAGAATGAAGAGAATTTTAAGAAAATGTCGTGCCAAAATTGAGAGGGTTCATGTAGGTCGCGGGTGATCAAGAAGGCTGTTTTCCTTTCTTCGGGAAGAGTTGACAGTGAAGGCGATGAATCGAGACTGTCTAGACACAACTCGGTTTTGTTCAAAAATTTAGGGCCATGGAACCAGAAATCGGACTGGATGATGGTTTCTGGGAACAGACCTCGGGAGAGCAAGTCAGCTGGATTTTCAGCTGACTTCACGTGCCGCCATATTGCATGATTCGATTTGTCTTGTATCTGGGCCACCCGGTTCGAGACAAAAACTGTCCACCTGCTGGCGTGAGTCCTGCACCAACCAAGAGCTATTTCCGAATCTGACCACAAATTGACAGTTTCAAATGATATTTTTCCTTCGAATATTTTCTTGAGATTTTGAGCGAGCTTCGCCAATAAGAGCATGGCACAGAGTTCCAATCTGGGAAGTGATACAGTCTTCATGGGAGCTACCTTGGATTTTGCTGACACGAGATTGCAGGATACGCTGTTATCAATGTATTCCCGACGGACATACACGCAAGCACCATAAGCAGCCAAACTTGCGTCAGCAAACCCATGAAGTTCGGTTTTGCGAGCAAGTTTTCTCAAGAAAATACAGCGAGGAATTTTTAATTGTTTTGCACGCGACAAACATCTGGTAAAGTCTGCCCACTGAGTTAGAGCATGCTTATCAGAGATTTCTGTATCCCAATCCATTTTCTTGGACCACAGCATTTGCATTAAGATTTTTCCCTTGACGATCACGGGATTGACGAGGCCGAGTGGATCGAAGCATTGCGCAATGCTCGAGAGGATTTTTCTTTTGGTAATTATAGTCTCAACCGGTTTCTGAGGGGAGGTGAAGCAAAATGTATCGTCAGTTGACAACCAGTTGAGACCTAGGACCTTAGTGGGTGACTCATCTAGATTTAAGTCAATCGTGGAGTTTTCGCGTGACGAACTTAACGGATGTATTTTGCTAATGACTGACGGTGAATTAGATAGCCATTTATGCAGCCGGAACCCCGATTGGTTCAAACATGAGTTTAGTTGTGCATAAAGAGAGAAGAGTTCGGTTTCGCTTTCCCCTCCGCTGAGAATGTCGTCGACATAGCATTGATTTTGAATGCTGTCTGCGGCAGCAGGGTAGACCTTTCTGTTATTTTCACCTATTTGAGTCAGCACTCGAGTTGCCACATATGGAGCAAAGTTGGTACCATAGGTGACAGTAGACAGCTCAATGCATTGAAGAGGATCATTGGGGTCACTCCGCCATAAAATATTTTGTAAGAAACATTGCTGGGGATTGACCCTAATCTGCCTGTACATTTTTTCAATGTCGCAGACCAGCACGAAGTTGAATGAGCGAAACCGACATAAAATGTCATAGAGATCGGGTTGCACCTGGAACCCTTTGTGACATATGTCATTGAGTGAATAACGAGTTGAACTTTTCGCAGAAGCGTCAAATACCACCCGAAGCTTGGTGGATGTACTAGCTTCACGTGTTACGCACAAGTGAGGGATAAAATATTTGCGGTCACCTCTTTCGTTCGTCTTTGTTAGCGGAACATATCGGGCGTGACCAAGCGAAACATATTCCTCGAGGAATTTTTTGTATTCTGAGAAGAGTTCGGGTTTTGACTGGAATCGCCTTTCGAGAGATAAAAACCTATTCCGAGCCATGGAGAATGAGTCCCCTAACTTTTGGTGTTCCTTGGAAGATTTGAGGGGGATGTCTATTTGAAAGGAACCATTTTCCAGCACCTTTGTGGTTGACGTGAAAATCTCTTCTGAAAGAGCGTTTTCCACCGAGAGAGGGGGATTGGATGGGATTTCTTCCATGTTCCAAAACCTTGTCAAAAGAGAGTCGAGAGTCTCCTCTTGAACCTGGGTCTCAGCACGGCCATTGAAGGCGCAGTGCGAGTTGAGTGAGTATGTATCCACAGAAGATGTCAAACAGCGAGCAGGAACGGCACCTGCAACTATCCACCCTAATTGCGTGTTCACGAAAGCGGGTTTGTTTCGTGATTGGGGTTTTATAAATTCTTGGGACATAAGAGTGAAATAGACATCCGCTCCTATCAACAAATCTATTTCAGAGGGGAGGAAGAACTCTGGGTCAGCTAATTGTTCGAAGACGTCACGAGGGATGTTGAGTTTTTCAGGGTCGATTTGGATTTGGGGGAGCGGCGAAGTTATTGCCTGCAAAATCGAGCACGTGACGCTTGCTTGAGATCCTCGATTGACCCTCGAGTGGATAGTGATATGTACCGAGGCGTGAGAAATGGTAGCATGTTGAGAGATGCCCGTGATATTGAGCTTTTTGGCTTGGGGTTTGAGACCGAGTGCGGCAACGAGTCGTTGCGTTATAAAAGAGTGTTGCGACCCGGTATCGAGAAGAGCTCTCGCAACTATGGGAACCCCCCGAGTAGTGTATACGTTCACCATGGCGGTGCTAAGCAAAATAAAGGGGTTGTGTGATTTTCCCTTTGAGAGAGTTGAGACTGTCTGCTCCATCATTGCCTCGGGGTTATTAGTGCTACCATTCGGCGCACCGCGATCGCTTTCACCATTGTGGAAAGAGGATTGAGTGGAATGCCTGAGATCTTGCGTTGTCTCAGGTCTGTGTTCCCTTCTACCAGTGCGTGCCGAGCCCTGGGTACTTTGAGTATTTCTTTGCCGTAGTAGATCACCGTGGATCAGAGAATGGTGTTTTCGATTACATTCTGAACAGCGTTTGGTGGACGCGCAGTTGGCAACTAGATGTTTGCTGCCGAGACAGTTGTTGCACAACCTCTTGGAGTTTACGAGAGAGCGTCTATCCGCGTTCGACAGAGCTATGAACCTTTTGCATGAGTAAATTCTGTGCCCCGCTTCATCGCAGCATGCACACGGAGGAGGTGATCTCAGTAGGGGTGAGGAACTGGCGATTCGTTCTTTGATACCATTTGCGTGCAGAGTTATGCCGGATTTCGTTCCCGGCTGAGGTTCGGAACTTGATAGATTCTGGAGGATTGTACACCTCCTCTCAAGAAACTCGAACAGGTCATTGACTGTGGGAAGTTTAGTCAAATCTCTTTCCTGCTCAAATGCGCGACGGGTACCGAAATCCAGCTTCTGCTGCAAATGGTAAACGAGAATCAGATTTTCTCGCTGCTCTGTCGTAATTTTCAAGTTCTTGAATGATTCCAATGTTCCCTTAAAATGGGTTACCAACTTCCTAAGCTCTCGTGCCGTACATTTTTTTAATATAGGCGTAGAAAACAAAGCATACAAATACGAATTAGCTATTTGAGTGGGATTTTCATAGCGCTGCTTGAGAATTGCATAAGCGTTTTCAAAATTATCATTTGTAACCTCTAGAGAATCAATCAGTTTCAGAGGCTCATCCCTTACGAATGATTTCAAGTAAAAGAGTTTTTGCACGTTTGTGAGTGAAGTGTTGTTGACTACAAGCGCTTGAAATAAATCTGAGAAGGATGTCCACTCAGTAGAGTCCCCTTTAAAGATGGGGATAGAGATTTCTGGTAATCGAATACCGGTGTACTGGTTTGTACTGTGCGGAGCTGGCGCTCCCGTCCGCGAGTTGGACAGTGAACATCGGGCTGACTGACTTTCCGAAGTTCGCTCGATGCACGTCTCAATTTGCGCTAGAATGTGAAGATATTTGTCTTCCCACTCAAATCTATCTTCCATGTCGACAATAGCATCATCTTCAACCGTAAGATTCTCAATTGCGTCCTGAACTGTTACGTATCGCTCAAACGCGTCTTTTATTCTGTCCCTACGGACTTTGAAGGGAGCAACATCGCTTTCAGAATTTTTATGTTCTTCTACCCAATTGAGAATTCGGGTTATCGAAGACTTAGCAGTTGTACGCTGCCTTATTAGAGTTGCGTAAGACATAGTTGTTAAATATAAATAAAGTACACAAGGAGTTCTTAAATAAACTGGGCTCACCAGGCAGGTTCTACTTATACTGATGTCCCTGGGATGATGGCGACGTCTTCTTCTACGCTGTACACGGCTTCACTTGAGGGGCACTGTCCTTGAACGCACTAATACACAGAGCACTGCACTAGCACAAATACTTGGACGGCGTGGATATACTTAGAGTTTCACTAATGAGGGGTATTGGATGCGTTAACAGCACAAGCTCGGTTGAGCACTTGAGGTTTGAACCTTGGATTTCTGAGATATCCGGCTCGAAGGACCAAATGTTTAGGCCAGGGGCTTCCTGAGTTCCTGCCTAACAGTAGTGACTGCCTCACTAGGCACCCACAGGGGAATCGAAATACGCTGGTGAGGTTTCTTAGTTGATTCGAAGGACCAGACGGGCTACCGTCATAAAGTAATGGGGTTCCAAAGATTCGAGAAATGATATACTCGGTTACACAAGTTACCTTGAATTTAATGACAGACTAGTTGAATTACGAATTACAGGGTGAGTTGTGACTAACTTATTAACAATATTGCCCGTGTGTGGGGTTTTATGGCAACGAGAGCTAGAGAGGTTTGTTGTTTTCGCGACGGGATGAAAAACGGTTCTGGTTTTTGCTCCAAGAGAAGTTCGTGCCCCTTCCCGCAGAGGACGCAGGTTCCCGAGTTTGGGTTCCCACGATTTCATGAGAAAGTCGCCACCTTGATGCTTTCACACCATTACCTTATCGCTAACACCCTCTGGTTCATGTCCACTTGCGCGTGTGTTGCCACATTTCATCCTAATTTACTGCTGCCCTTAATGTGTTTGGGCGATTTGCACTTCATAAATCAGGGTGAATGTGCACCAGATGAGAGGTGATTAGCGCGGTACCCATGGTTTGGCACCCAGTGGTATGTCAAGCTTTTGTTTCTGGTTTCTCTCTTTACCAGATTTATTACCCAGATGTTAGGGCAATACGTGAGAGCGATTTTTATGTTGGAGTTTTTCCAACAAAGCTCATGTAGGAATAGCTAAGTAATGCGTTGCTATTGGAGTTAATCCTAGGCAGGTAAAAATCTCGTGAATGAAGAGAGAGATAGAAATTAAACGAGAATATCTTTTTTGAGTGAAAATTGACGCTCTCTCAAAGTATTGAAAAGAATTTGACCTTAGTTTCACTTATAAAAAAATATCATCAGATATACCGCAGGGGTAGGTTGAAACTAGCACCATCTGAGAACTACCTAAAAATCAGATCAACATACTTGGCATCTTACAAGTCTTAAATACACCAATTTTGGTGTTGCTACTACGAATACACAAAAAGTTACGAGGTTGAATCAAATAAGAACCGAAATTTCTCCCGTGCGAGTAGGAGAGCATCGAGATAACATATAGGCATATCACATGACCACGTCTACTGCTTGGTAGACGGCTTGGTCTTTGAAGGCCGCGTTTTTGATCCGTATCCCCATGAGTGAGAACTGAGTACACCCTTAGGTGGTTACAAAATTTCTTACATGTGAAGGGGTAAAACCAAAGGAAAATTCTTTAAATACTTAAAACACAGTTCGCAGAGATCTGTGTAAAGTAAACTTAAATGTACGAGTGACATGAGAAATGAAGAAGCTTGCATTTCGCTAGAAAATGAGAGAGATTTGAATCAGAAACGTGAATCTGCTTCACGATAATGTCTATCCTGGCACGCCCAACTTAACTAGGGAAAACTGGAAGAAATTCACAATGTTGGAACGTCCGCCTTGCAGTCCCGACTTATCTCCATGCGATTATCACACGTTTGGCCCGTTAAAAGAGGCCCTGAGAGGAGAAGGATTCGATAACGATGCAGTTGTTGAGGTTTCACGCGCAATTCGTTGCAAAGAGACCCTGCTTCTTTCTACGATGACGGCATTAAGAAACGTTCATTACGATGGGAAAATGCGTTCTTAAATCAGGAGATGATGTAGAAAAATAACGTGTACCTTTCTCTTTTGGATCTTTTTCCAATAGATTTTTGAGAAATAATCCCGGTCCATATTCGATTCACCCCCGTATTAAGGAATTTTCAAATAAAGTTTTAAAGTTTAACACCCCGTAATTCTGAAACACGCAACATTGGTGGAAGGTATGTTGGGTCATACCTCATATTTTGGTCACATTTTGGCGTCCCTCATGTCGGATTTTGGGATGTCCCATGCCCAATGAATCATCTTGTTCATCACTCTTTTCATCTTAATTCGTTTTTCTCATTGTGTAAAGATGAACTAGAACAATGACGAGACGCTTTCTTGGAATGATACGTGTTCTCATACATTCCATCAAAGCGTTATTGTACCGTCGCGTTTTATCAGGAGATAAACCCAACAACATAGGTAATTAGCCAGACTTTTAGGCTATCTATGTAATTCTACTTAACGAAGAACAATGAGTCTCTTTTCATTACCTTCCCAGTTTCCATAAACAGCAACTAGCAGCGTACGTTTAAACGGCAAAAATGATAAATCAGTTTAATCATCAAACTCATCACGAGTGAATACTCACGTAGAATATCTGAAATAGCACAAAACACAATAATAATTTTTGAATGGAAAAAATACACACTTGAATTTGTCACACCATTTCAAAATCTTATTTCAGAGTATGCCGCATTGTTGTGTACAAAAAATCACCTCAAATTCATCATTATGAAAGAGTCTTCCAGAAATTCTGAAGGGTATTTTTGATTGCAGAAATCCAACATGGTGGAAAAGGAGGACGAGCATGGAACGTTCCCTAACCCTTACCACAGCCGTACTATTATTATTAGGAATCTCAGTACTTATAGCTTTACTCACAGTTCTATACAGTAAAAATGATGCAGTCGCAAGTAAGTACCTTCAATTGACACCGTTACGCGCGCTTTGAGAAATTTCAATTAGCTTGAAATGTTACTATCAGTCGTTATAGATCAAAAGAAAATTAAATAGTGATTACACACACGTTCGATTGCGGCCGTCACAAGTGAAACGCTTATTGAAAATAATAATAATAATAATAAGAGCAATAACCTGAAGGAGAATGAAAACGGGCGCGCTCGTTGAATTGTTAAGTAACCAACGGGGCTTGCGTATGTTACAGGGTGTCTCGAATACTTTTCAGGTCCGCAATACAGCGCTCAAGCCTTGCAGGGGCAACAGACATTCGTCATCAACGCCCCACAAGACACTCAGAAGTTGTGCGTTTCGCCCGGGTGTATTCACACCGCATCAAGGTACAGTATACCATAAAATTTATAAAATGAATTAAGGTCGAGATACCATCAAAAAACATTGAGCACATTAGCTTCGAATTCCAGTGGCGGTACTAAAGTTCTTATCCTTCAACGTGAACAACCGCGATTTTTTTTTGGAAATTCCATTTAGCCGATATCCACCTTAAGGCGTCTACGCCAATGAAATTTCTCAGGGTAACTACCTAACGGAGGTTTAAAATTAACTATGCTTGCTTTTCCTAAAAACGTTAGATTGTCTAGGCAATAGGTTTCCTCTTAAGTCATAGAGCAGCTTTAGGAATAGTCGAGAAAGAATATTGGGCTGATTAGTTGGATTTCAGTGGCGGTGCTGAATTTGGTATTTTTGAATGTCCAAAAGAGAGGTTAGTTCAGGTTATTTGGCTGGTTGAACTGAAATCCCGGAAAAAGTATTCTGAAAGGGAGGTGAACAGGAGGTGCGCGAGCGCACATGCTCTTAAGATATACAGGGCGTTTCCTAAGTGTTCTGAAATATTTCACGGGGTGATCGCTCCACGCAAAACATAAAAAAAGTTCATCTGATCGTCGGTCCGCAAGCGCTTCCTCTCCAAGATACAGGGCGTTAAAAATTAATATTTGTTTTCCGTACTATGTATAGGTTTGAAAATCGATAATGTTGCTGCGTTAGTAAAAAAATGCAACATTATGAGAAAGGAAGCATGTGATACAGGGTGTCCCATTTAAAGGTGTGATTGAAGATTACTCAAAAACAGTAAGGTGTATGAAAAAAAGTTTCAAATAGAAGTTGTCCGGTAAAGAGGGGGGCAGATCACGCATATAGTGACTTTCAGCCAAAATGTCATTTTAAGGTGATTTCAAGGGCAACTTTTTTCGTCAAATAGCAACCTCGTATTTTTACAGCTCCTTGTAGACCTTAAAAAATGAATATGTTTTATTTGAACAATTTTTTAATATATCTTTTGCTGCAGAGTCATCCCTGATTTTTGTCCAATTTGGAAATAGTTGAAATTATTGCATTTTTTTTCTAAAAAAGTCTTGCATTACATATTCTATTCGAAACTCACAGCAATACTTCTATCTACAAAAAAAATATATTTTTATGAAAAAAGATGTTTTATTAAATTTCCTCTTATTAAGGTCTATCTCATAACAAGGTCTGCAGGAAATCGATATTCTTTTCTCAACAATCAATCTGATTGTTTTGTGTGAAACTATTCAAAAATTATTCTTTTTATTTCAAAATTCAATAATTCAAATGGATCGCTGCACTTTGGACGAAAAATCAAAAATGGTTTTTATTTGTGGAGAAGCTGGAAGAAATGTTAGTCGGGCAGTAGAGCTTTATGCTGAATAATTTCCGGATGGAAAAGTTTCATGTTGGACGACTTTCAACAGTGTCATTAAAAATTTCAAAGAAACGAAAATGTTGGAAACGAAAAAACGCAATCGCTTCTGAAGTGCAACACATGAAGGCAATAAAGTAGCAGTTCTTGCTGCTGTTGCCGTCGATCCCCATGTAAGTTGTCAAATTGATGTTGATTCAAGAATATGAAAGACAAGTGTCCAAAGAGTTTTGAAGGTGAAAAAATACCATCCCTATCACATTTCTTTACATCAGGAATTGCACGGAACTAATTGTGAAAATCGAGTCAATTTTTGTAATTGGGCAAGGCAGCAATTAAATTAAAATGGAAATTTATATGATTTCCATATTGGCAAATCATGGTGCAGTGAATCGCCATAATCTGCATTTTTGGAGTGTTCTAAACCCGCACTGGCTCAGACAAGTTAAACATCAGAGACCATGGTCAGTAAATGTATGGTGCAATATTATTGGGGAATGCTTAATTGGACCTTTCTTCATTAAAGGAAACGTGAATGAAGAAATGTACTACAGTTTCCTGCTTAATAATCTTCCAAAATTGTTGGAAAACGTTCCACTTGCAATTATACGAGTGATGTGGTATCAGCACGACGGCTGTCCAGCCCATTTTTCTAGAATGTCTAGTGAGGTTCTGAATGAAATGTATGCACATCGATGGATTGGAAGAGGCGATCCAATGAAACGGCCTCTTAAGGCACCTGATCTGACCTCACCAGATTTTCTACTCATGGATTTTTTAAAAGACAAAGTTTATGCAGAAGGACCAACAACTACAGACGACATAAAAAGGAAAATTGAAAATGCGTGTCAATTAATAAAGGGGGAGATGTTGAGCAGAGTGAACTATCCTTTTCGAATAAGAGTTGAGACATGTTTGAAGTGGAAAGGACATTCTTTTGAACATTTGCTTCCGTAAGTTTCTCAAATCAGGATTTGTCAAATAAAAAAAAATATTTCTTTTTCGTAGGAATAATTTCTTTTTATTAGATAGAAGAATTGTTATGAGTTTTAAATAGAATATGCATTGCGAAACTTAAAAAAAATACAATAATTTCGACTATCTCAAAAATTGGATAAAAATCAAGAATACATCTGCAGCAAAACATTTGATAAAAAAATTGTTCAAATAAAAAATATAAATTTTTTGAAGGTCTACAACGATTTGTAAAAAAAATGGGGAATTGCTCTTAAAATAACCTTAAAATGCCGTTTTGGCTAAAACTCACTATCTCCATGACACATTCCCCACTTTACCGGACAACTTTTATGTCAACCTTTTTTTCATACAAGGTACCGTTTTTGAGTAATTTTCAATCACAGCTTTAAATGAGACACCCCGTATAATAAAATAATTGAATTATACTAATGAAATTGCTGAAAATTACCTCCATTGGGCATTACACATGCTTCAGCTCGTCGCCTCAGAGATTCTCACTCTCATCCAAAGACACCAGGATTGTCACGGATATTGTTGAAAACTTGTAATATCCGATTCTGCAACTCACTTTGGCTGCCAATTGGAGTAGTGTATACTAGGTGCGTCGGGTGCCCCCAAAAATAGAAATCTAAAGGATTTAAGTCCGGTGGTCACGATGGTCAAGGCTGAGGACCTACTTAACCCATCCAGCTATTGAGAAATGTATTGTCCAGGTGCCCTCGAATTTGTGAGGCAAAATGAGGAGACGCTCCATCACGCATAAACTAGAGACAGAGTCTTGTTTCAAATAACAGATCTTCAAGAAGTTCAGGTAAGATATTTCTAAGAAAGTGATAGTAGGAGTCATCATTCAATCGATGTGAAAGAAAACATGACCCAATTAATTGCTCCTGAATGGTTCCAACCCATACATTGACCGAAAATGTTACCTGGTGTTATGCTTCCGATATGACATAAAGATTTTCCTGTGCCTAAATATGATTATTATGAAAGTTTGAAATACCATGTCATGAAAAATCTGTTTCATACGTGAAGAAAATTTTGGTTGAAAAATTTAGAACGTTGACATTTCTCTCAAGAAGCCACTAACACCAATTCGAGCGAAGAGGGTAATCATGAGGTAAAAAATCCTAAACACGTTGGATATGGTAAGGATATAGTAGATTTTCCTTCAAGATGGTCCAAATTGTTTTCGGACCAACATGAAAGTTCTTAGTTATTCTTCTGATACTGGTACTTGCTGCATCGTCTACAGCATAAAGAACAGTTTCCTCCAACTCAGGAGTATTAATTGAATGTGATCTACCAACAATATTTTTACTTTTCACAAATGAACCAGTTTCTTGTAAACGGCGATGAAATCGTATGAAAGTGTCTGAACATGGCAAATGTCTTTCTGGGTATTGTTCAGCATACAGGTGCCGTGCCTGTAATTAATTTCCATTTGTAAGTTCACAACAAAAATGCATCTGGGTCATTTCTTCATTTGAAAAGGTCGCCATAATTAGAAATTAAACAATAAGAAATTATTCTGTTAAGCAGAATAATTCAATTAAAAATGAAACGAAATTTAACGCTTGATCCACATTTACGCTGAGAGAACTGGAATCGCTTGGATAGCGATGATCAACCGCATTATTTATTTAAATATTTTATTTTTAGAAACGTTAAAATATTAACGTGTTTGTAAGCTGCAAAATTCAATAATATTATTAATTATTTTTTCTTCAACCGATGCATAGTGCGGAAAACAAATGTTAATTTTTAACGCCCTGTATCTTGGAGATGAAGCGATTGCGGACCTATGATCATATGTATTTTTTTATGTTTTGAACTAGGAAATCACCCCGTGAAATATTTTAGAATCCTGAAGAAACGCCCTGTATATGAAGCAGCTTTAGGAGTAATCTAAAAATCGTATAATACACAGAGTGTTTTAAATACTCTTGAACTGATAAATATAGCTGAAGGAAGCAAATTAAGAAATTGTTTTTTGTGATTGAAAGGGTTCAACGATATATATTGGGAAAGACTCAATCTGCTTAGACCTCTCGAAATTCTCTTTAAAGGTGTACCGAAAATTTGCTCTTATTAATTTTACTTGTGAAATACATGATATCATCACCTATGAGGATAGTCCCAGAAGCACTCGACCTAACACTTAAAGAAGAAATTTTTTTGGAAAATATTACGTTATTTCCCAACTTAGTCTCCTTTGAGATTGATACACTTTTCCCAGCGATGTAGCGCTGCTATTCAGAAACTTTGAATTTTTCAAAATATGCATTAACCTCGAACTCCACTTCCTCGTTATTGGCAAGTCCCTTTTCATCGAGCTATTTTTTCATGTTTGGAAGTAGAAAATAATCCGAGGAGGCTAAATCTGGCGAATGGGGAGGGCGAGAAGAAAGTTCGAAATCAAGTTGATTGATTTTGGCCATAGCGATGACAGAAATGTGGACTGGTGTGTTGTCTTCATGAAACAATTTTTTTTTCTCAAATGCGGTCGCTTTTTCCTAATTTCTTCGCTCAAACGCTGCAATAAATTTGTAAAATATTCCCTGTTTTTGGTTTTTCCTTTAGGGAGATACTCAATCAAAATGATCCCACTTATCCCAAAAAAGCTGACGACATCACTTTTCCCTGCAGATGCAACAGTTTTCGCTATTCTTTGAAGCCAATTCTCCCCTTTGAATCCATTGTTTTGCGATCGTCGCAGGTGTGAAATGATGAACTCATGCTTCATACATAATTACGAATCAACGCAAGACTCGGTTTCATTGCTGTCAAACACTTCCTTGAAAAATCCTCACGGCGCTCTTTTTGTCCTGTTGTGAGTAATCGCGGCACTCATCTTACGCACATCTTTCTCACCTCCAATTGTTGGGTCGAAATGCGATGTCCAGTATTTTTTGAAATGTCCATCATGTTGATCAACTGGCGCAATTTTAACCGACGGTCCTTCATTACAGGTTTGTCAATTTTCATCACAATTTCTAATGTGGTCAGATCTGGAGTGGGCCGACCACTTCAGAGTACGTCTTAGCAACTCGTATGACCACATTTAAACTCTGCCACCCACTATTTTGCAGTTGTTAACGAAGGACCAAATTCCCCCAAAGTAGAATCTAACCCCGCTTTGAGGAAGGCCAAGATCCTTCAAAGGAAAGTATTGAATCACCGATAGATGACTTTTTTTCAGAAAATCGGCAAAAGCGTTCGTTAAAAACAGCTCCAAAATAAACACAAATCCACGGAGCATGCTCAAACTTTAGTTCCAAGCTTTTTAAGGTTAGAACTTTGTAATATACGGAAATTTTTAACAAAGAAATCGCCTTCTATATGTCAGGTTGAGTACTTCTGAGACTGTCCTCGTAACACCCCAATGGCGAACGCCCTGCAATATTGAGTCACTTTTAGGGTGCTGGAGTACATGGACCAATCCGTGGACCCTTGCGACGATTTCTACCAGTTCACTTGTGGCAACTTCATAAAAAAAAACATAATTCCTGACGATAAGTCGTCGGTAACTTCGTTCAGGTAAACGACGGAAAATGCTCCTCCTTCTCTAGTGCAAAACGATGCGATTTTCAGTTTGATAAGTGACGAACTACAGGAACAACTCAGAAAAATGATAGAAGAGCCAATTAAAGACGGTGAACCGAAACCTTTCCAGCTAACGAAGAAACTCTACAAGGCCTGCATGAACAAAACTTTAATCGAATCTGATGGTATTTGGTTTCGACTTGAAAAATTGTTCGGACTGAGAAAGTTGTTTTCAGGGCTGAAGACGATTCAGACGATCTTGAAATATTTGGGAGGTTGGCCGGCTTTAGAAGGAGCCCAATGGAACGAAGGAAACTTCGATTGGAGGCAGTCGGTGTATAAGTTCAGAAAGGTGGGATACAGCGTGGATTATTTTATGGATTTCTCCGTGGGGATTGACGTGAAGAATTCGACGAAGAGAACTATAGATGTAAGTCTAGTTTATCGATGTTGAGTTGGGAAACCTTCACATTTCAAATCGTAAATCGGACTAATGATTCCAGCTCGATCAAGCTTCCTTAGGCTTACGCAGGGAATTCTTAACCAAAGGAATGAACGAGAAACTCGTAAAAGCTTACTACAACTATATGGTGGACATAGCAGTCTTGTTTGGGGCCGAACGCGAGCGCGCAACCAAAGAACTCATGGATTCCTTAGAATTTGAAATGAAATTGGCCAACGTAAGTAAACGGCATTAATATTCATGAACCATGAAGTGCAGACCGCTGAAAAGGTCAGAAATTAACAATTATTAAAAATCAGTGACCTGGCCCAGGGTTTTATGCCGATTAATTTACGATTATTGTTTTTTGCCTGACCATGGCCAAGTAAACCAATGCGGGTTACCTTTAAAGATTTCCTTGCCAAGTGAAAAGCGACGAAACGCGACAGCCCTATACAACCCCATGACCATAAGCGAGATGCAACAGAAATTTCCCAGTATTCCGTGGTTGGAATACATAAATACCTTGCTGGCGCCGGACATCACAGTGACCACTGACGAAACCATCATCGTTAGTATTCCCAATTACATCACGGAGTTTGAAGCTCTGATCTCCAGAACGCCTAAGAGGGTACAGGCTAATTACGTCATGTGGAGGGCTGCCGCCTCGTCAATTTCATACCTCAACGACGCGTTGAGGAAGAGGCAGTTGGAGTACACCACGATTGTCACTGGGAGGACTGAAAGGGAAGCTAGATGGAAGGAGTGCATTGATGTCTCAGCTGGAAGGTGCCTATTAAATCACCCACAAAAATAGTTGTTGATACAGTTTTTCATTGCTGCCAGCTCACATTTCGGAAATGTCTTTTCACTCACAAAAAAAGGTTCTGAAAATCTGTTTTTTTCTGGAAGCATTGACGGTGACGGCGCTTATTTCAGCACTATCGTCCTAATGACATAAAATGACGCGACATTTCCGAAACGCGAACTCTGAAAAACAACGAAAAAATGTGCCCCTCCGACCATTTTTGTCAACAGTTTATTTGTTGGTTAAAATAAGAGACAAACTAAGGATTCGTTACAATTAGTTTGTCCATTGCTGCTGGTGCCCTATACGTACGCAAGTTCTTCAATGAGGAAGCCAGACAAAACGCCAAAGAGATGGTCGCAGATATTAGGGAAGAATTCGAAGAAATTCTGAAGAAAGTTGATTGGATGGACGAGAAGACCAAGCAAAATGCCATGGACAAGGCTAAATCCATGTCTACCCATATTGGGTATCCTGATGAGATGCTAGACGACAAGAAACTGGAGGAATTTTATCAAAATGTATGTGATTCGTTAGCTTTTATTGCGTACTCAAAATTCATATTTTCAGCTTGAATTGGATGAAAACAAGTACCTCCGCTCCATCTTAAATCTAACCTTATTCGGAACAAGACTCTCCTTCAAGAGACTCCGCCAGCCGGTCAACAAAACGGATTGGATCACCCATGGCAGACCCGCGGTGGTCAACGCTTTTTACTCGGCCATCGAAAACAGCATTCGTAAGTACTCAAATGCAACACTCATTACAAACGTTTTACTATGCAGGGTGTTATTTAAGTACGCGGCCAAACTTCAAGGGGTAATCCTTTGAGCGATTCTATGACGCAAAATTCATATAAATTTAGGTCTGACAATGCTTCATTCGTAAGATACAGCGTGTGAAACATTTTTTAATATCTTTATATATAAAAAAAAAACGTCTAAAGAACATGAAAACGTAAACGCATGTGATGTTGAAACTTGGTGAGGGTTTTTAATGTAGTACAAAATAATGTTTTAAACTATAAAGTATTTGTCTACTTTTGCCAATGGCGTACACAAAGGTAACGCCGGAAATTTAAGAAAAATCAAACCAAAAAAAAGCTTTATTAAAATTATTCTTAATCAAATGGTACGCAATTTTTTTCAAAAAAAAAGTTTTAACCGTAAGTATCGCGCAACTTACAATAGTTGCGGAAAATGGCAACTTTAATGCAAGCATTAGCGCATCTTAACGTTGATTGCCGAACACGTCAAAATACAATGCGCGGCATAGAAAATAGAACACCCAGTAAAAATGGTTTTATTTAAATCATTTTTGGTATGTATGTTTTTTACCCTAAAATAAATACTTCATTAAAAAATTTAACAAATTTAATTGTCAAAAACCAAAAAATAAATAAATAATATGTCACTCCTCCGCGTTGTCTCATACATTCCTGTATATGTCTAGACATCGATCTAATGAGGTAATTGATATCCTCTTGGAGGATCTCATTCCAGACTTACTGGACAGCATGACACAGTGCCGCTAGGATTTGTGAGGGATGGGGTAAAATATGCAACTTTCTACCTGCAATATCCCATACATGTTCGATCGGTGAGAAGTCTGGAAATCGAACTGGCGAAGGTAGCAAAATGAGTGCATTTTGTTGAAAGAAGTCCATAGTAACTCTAGCTACGTGTTGTTGTGCATTGTCTTGCTAGAAAACTGGTTTAACAAGAGTTTCCAGATAAGACACGAGATAAGGTGTCAGGACTTCTTGGACGTATCGGTGGGCTTTCATTCTGCCTCTAAGGAAAGGAAAGGTAACCTGTTACCATATGCAATTTCACTCCATTACAGTCTGATGGGCATGTCTCTGTATTGTAAACTGAGAATTGCGCCTTTCATCCCATCTTCTTCTTACTTTTGGCAGACCGTCATGCGTATCCAAACAGAATCTGGATTCGTCAATAAACACGATATTACCTCATTCCAGATTCCAATACGTATCCGTTCTCTGCACCACTGCAGTCGATTTTGATCGATGATTTGAGGTGAGGGGTAACACAAGATGGAGACAGTGGGAAATCATTCCAAAACTTCTTATTCGACGATAAATGGTTTGAATCCCAATGGGCCTTCCGCACTCAGCAAACCACTGATCCGCCAGCGTTATTGACGAGACAAACCCATCTCTTAGAGCCATAATTCGAAGGCGGCGATCTTGATGTTTCATAGTTCTTCGGGATCGTCCATTACCTCCCCTTCTGCCTGTTTTCCCTTCTGGGAACCATGCCTGACTACGTCTCAATATAGTGATGATACTACGGTTCAATCCAGGGGCGGTTTCCGTAAATGACCGATCAGTCTCTCGAAGATTCATCATTCGACCTTTCTCAAACTCGTTCAATTGATGAAAATTTCACTGCATTCTTCGTTTGGACCTATTTGATTAATCTAAAACCACTTTCTAAGCGCACTATACACCAATAAATAATATTTTTCCATCATATTGTTGATATTTCATAGCAATTTTTATAGTAAAAAAAAAAACAAATTAAAGTTCCTGATAACTCGTAAATACCTTGATAAATATGGCTGAAAAATTAATCGTTTTTTGTGTTCCCATACACAAACGTGCAAACCAAAAATGATTTAAATAAAATCATTTTTACGGGGATTCTCTTTTCTATGTCACGCAGTATACAGGGTGTCTGTAAAATGTCTACACAAAATCCTACCATAGATTCCAGAGGTGAAAACATGATAATTTAACCTAAATCGTCTAATCAAAAAGTGGGCGTTTTTCTAAATACAGGGCGTCAAAGTTAAGATTAAAAAATCGAAAAGAAAATTATCTTGTTTATAACGCTACTATCTGAATGAAATTTGTTATCAGAGTTTTTCTATGGGCGAGTAATTAGAGTCCGTTAACATTTTCTATGCACAGTGAAGAGGGCACTGTCAGCGCTAGGCGAATTCCTTTTAAAAGGGTGTAACTTTATTGTCACCCGGTATAAAATTTATTCATGACCAGATTGGTGTTAGTATACATATTTTGTGGAAATACGGTCTCTCGGTAGAAGTCCCTACAGGCATTCCTTCTTGAGATATTTGAAGTTTAAAGTTCGCCGCATCTCTATTGAAGTAACTATTCGTACAGTTGAATACCTCGCAAATTAACTATAATTATTTTTTAATTGTTCGCTTTTATTAAATGTTCGAAGTGATCTCCGTTAACGTCCTTACAACGATGAATTTGACTTAAAAATTAAAGTGGACATCAGTTCGTTGTCTCTTAAAATATCCACTAAATTTAAAATTCGTCTTCATAAATCTTCTTCGTTATTTGCGGCCATTAATCATACATTCTATACACCCTCACACTTCCGCAGCCATTTTCTTGGCAAAAGACATAAACTAATAGCGTATCAGTCATTTCAGCATTTGTGTAAGATTCGACCATTTTAAACCACGAAATTGCACAAAATTCGAAAATTTATTCACAACCTTGACACGTTTTGACCATCGTCGATATCAACATATTACTAGCGTACATACCTGTTTTACACGAGCAAGTACGATTTTGTCAACAATAAAAAATACTTCAAATATCTCAAGAAGAAATGCCTATAGAGACTTCCTCCAAGAGACCGTTTTTCCATAAAATATGTACACAAATCCGGTCATAAATAAATTTTATACTGCGTGATAACAAAAATTTTTGCTGTTTCAAAAAGAATCCGCCTAATGCTGACAGCGCCCTCTTCAATGTGCATAGAAAATATTAATGGATTCTAATTTCTCGCCTCAAAAAATTACCGGATACGAAATTTCATGCAAATAGCAACATTACAAGCAAATTGATTAATTTTTTTCCATTTTTTAATCTTAACTTTGACGCCCTGTATGTAAAAAACCGCCCACTTTTTGATGACACCAATTAGATTAAATCATCATATTTTCACCCCAGGAATCAGTGGCAGGATTTTGTACAGACATTTCCCAGACACTCTGTATGTCCGGCATATATCTTTTTTGATTGCGTAAAACTTGTATACGCCAGGTTTATTGTTCTTCAACGTTGACCGAAGTTCTAGAAACTTTACATTCCCCCAAAAGGAAAAAATCTGGCGGATTTAAATCCGGTCGCTTGGATGGCCATGACTATGCTTAAAGCGAAAGAAATGCAAAAGTTTAAAAAGTCAATGGCTCATAAGTAACAATAATAATAATAATAATCATAACTAAGCTGCGAAGTTTCAACAAAAATGACTAAAGGAGTATTAAGATTTTTACGAAGAAACAATTTTTGAAGAAAATTTTGACGCTTTATCTTGAAAACGAAGCCTTCCTGGGCCTATGTATACATATATAAACTTCTCGTCTTAGAATCACTCAAATGATCACCGCTGGAAGTTCGGCCACATACTTAAACGACACCTTGTATATTCTCCCTCAGAATTCCCTGCGGGTATCCTCCAAGGAGTCTTCTTCAACGCAGACCGACCCAGGTACATGAACTATGGAGCCATAGGGTTCGTAATTGGACACGAAATTACTCATGGTTTTGACGACCAGGGGCGACAATTCGACAAAAATGGAAATTTGGTGGACTGGTGGCAGGAGGAGACGAAGAAGGCGTTTGTAGAAAAGGCCCAATGCATCATTGACCAATATGGAAACTACACCGTACCCGAGCTAAATCTAAACGTAAGTAATCAATGTGCGGGTGTACAGATTGAAGCTTTCTGTACATACATTTTTTGTTTATACACCTTGGTTTGGATTTAAAATGGCTTTGAGTTTTGTAAATATGCATGTCTATCGGCTTTAATGTAAATTTGAAGGTACAAAGTTGCGCTGAAGGATAACGAAAAATGTTATGAAGGTTCGAGTAAGAAACTTTATGCCATCAAAATAAATTATTTTGTCCCACTGTAAATAACGGACAGTGACAGCAGCCAAATTTGACATATGAGTGAGGTTAGAAATCTAACAAATGTCAAATTTGAGTTGACACTAAGTGAAATAAAGACGCAAAAGATCCAAAATTGTTACCTCACTCGTATGTCAAATACGACTTATGTCACCATCTATTATTTACACAGCTGCAAAAGTTTCATTTGCATGATAGCGCCCGATGATCTAGACGAAGCGGAATTGCATGTTTTTTATAGTTTTGTTTATCCTTTTATTGAGATCGTTTGGAAATCTCCTACAATAATTTCAAAATTTGAGTGATTCTAGTAATATGAATGACATTATAATAAATAATGGATTTTTTCTATGCTTTGCCTAACACCTCATAAAAACATGGAATTGAAAATAACAAAATGGGAAACAATAACAATTAAATATTTTTGCAGTCATAGTAAAATATATTATGAGGACATTATCGTTTGGGTTCCTATACAGACAGTAATATACATTTTTTATTGCATATTCCTATACTTCACCATCCTTATGTTAAACATCTCGTATATCTATAAGGGGTTGTTGCACCAACGGTTTCAAACCAATTTAATCAATACACTGAGTATGAAGGTAAGCTTTTATCGAGTTTCTTGGTGAAAGTGCCTTTCAGGCCCAGTTTTACAACAATGGTTCAAAAGTCGGTTCGACTGAACCTGACTGGTACCTGACCCGCGTCATAAGAATAGCATTACCGTCGAATGAATCTAATTTGGGACATTTGGAAATACAATGTTAGTATTGCAGGGTGGTACGATTACCATTGATTCAGCTAAGTCGATTTTGAACCATGACTGTAGGACTGGGTTAAGTGAGAGACTTACATCTGCCATAACCCTGTTCGAAGTAGTAGATACGTGTGTAGTTTAGATTAATATCAAAATTAGCAAATTTAATCGCAATTATTAGTTTACAATAATAATATTAGCATTCAGACCGATCTCGCAACTATTACGGCACAGTTGTGTAAGTGTGGTTCAGAAATTAGCTAAAATCCAGTGGCGTACTTCGTTTTCATCACTTTTGTAAAAATTAAAATAATAAAAAAAATGGTGCAGATGAACACCAGAAAGTTTAGCTGTGATTAACTACAATTATGATTCTTTAATGAATGGGACATGTTATATAATGGGTGTGCGGTTTTTTTTAGTAGAATTTTAACTACGTATTTTACGCATAGAAATCATATTAGTTTGCCACATAAGGTGTATTCGGGAAATGCTTTGTTAAGTAAATACAGGGTGTCGAATCACTATATTTTTTCAATTTATTTCTTATAACTCCCAAAGTTTTTAGGATATCTAGCTTAAATTATGAGCATAAGTTGTTCTTTAGGATCTAGACAATTAGATAATGCTAGATTATCATGAAAATCTACAAGGTGATATTTTTTGGGGTTACGACCCATCTTATCGTCCAAAACTTTTTAATAATGCATCGCATAGTATTTAGTTTAAAAAACTTAAATTGACTGTTCAATTTAGAAACTATTATGTGTTTTGTCCATTTTAGTACCTGTCACCGTTTTCCAGTTATTTGCAAAATGGTGAAGTAGTGCGTACTATTTTTTCATCGAGTAGGTTTAATTTGTTACTGATATTTCTGAACTTCTACTGACGTTTCATTTTCTAACTGACTACTACGATGTAAACAGGAGTAAGAATTTGTATATTTACGATCTAAAAGTAAAGCGAATTTTTAAAAGAAGAGAAATTAAAAGTAATTGTAGACAAGGAGACGATAACCACTTCAAATAGAACATAAATAAAAGAGTAATAATTTAATCGATAACAAAATAATTTAAATCAATATCAAATAATCATTATTATAGAAATTGTTCGAAACGATCACTATTACGGTCCACACATAAATTAGAACCTCGCCGTAGAGACTGCCGAACATCTCTGAAATCCCGCCCAGTTATTTTAAGAGCAGAATTTCTTCTTGACCTTATAAGTTTTTCCTGAGAGTGTACAGGAGTAGAGTACACATTTTTCCTCATAAACCCACCAAATATGAAAATCCGGGGTGCTAGATCGGGTGAACGAGGAGGCCAAGCAATTGATCCTCTACAACCTACGGATTTCTGTGGACAGGTTGAATTTAGCCAGTTCCTCTCCACCCCGAAATAATGTGAAGGACATCCGCCTGATTATGCGATAAACTTATACTCAAAATATGAGCTAAATATTTCAAAAACTTTGGGAGCTATAAGAGATAAATCGAAAATAAAAACTAAAACCCTGTGTATCCTCAATAATGCATTCTCGAATGTAGTTGATATAGTAAACCAATACAATTTTTTCGCGTAGAGTACGTGATTAAATCCTGCTACAAAAAACCCGAATACTCTCTATTATCAGATATTTTGGATTGTCTCCTAACTAACTTGCAAAAAAAACAATAAAATTTGTAATTTTTTTTTTTTAATTGCAAATTTTTATTTTACAATGACTGTGGAACCATCAAATTTGAGATACCCCGTAAAACGGGACCTTAATGTTTAACTTTTGCTGATGTAGTTAGACGTGTGGAATGTTCAATGTTGAATTTCCTTGCGAATTCAACTTCCAACTGTCTTGCATAACTTAAGTATGCAGAGTGACCACAAAAACATAACCCGCGCTTTCGTGATAATTACAGCATTCTGCATGGTATAGACTAACATCAGCTTAACCTTCCTCTTACAGCTGAATGGCATAAACACCCAGGGCGAAAACATAGCCGATATCGGAGGCATTAAGGAGTCGTACTTAGCGTACCGCAAATGGATATCTCGGAACGGGGAAGAGCCCTTTTTGCCGGGGTTGAAATACAATGGCCGACAAATGTTCTGGATATCGGCGGCGAGTATTTGGTGTTCGGCCACAAGGGAAGAAGAGCTGCGCCAAGTGGTCATTACTGACGAGCACGCGCCCGATAAGTTCCGGGTCATCATACCTATAAGCGACATGGAATACTTCGCGCAGGACTTTAACTGCCCCAAGGGCTCGCCGATGAATCCTACGCGCAAGTGCGAAGTGTGGTAGGGCCGATCGTGCGAAAGGTCGCTGTGATTTGTTGAGTGTTTTTATTTTATATCTTGAATGTGATTTTTGGGTGATTGAATGAGAGTATGCTAAATTGGATTTTATATATACATACATATGCTCTGCATCAGAGCCCTTTTCTATTTAAGTAGCTTATAAACTCCTCGACAAAATTATCGCAGCACTAAACACTTTCCAAAGCTTTGGCCCTAAATAACTTTCAAATTTTTCGTCTGGTCTTAACGGTTTTTTAAATTTTTACTGCAAATCTATCCTGTATGAATCGCATCATATCCTCATATGTCCGGCATTGCTCTTTGATGGATTCTTAGCGGATGGATCAACCGTACCTCACTTTTTTGGAAAAAAGATTGTTGGCTTTAATATAACAGATTTCGCTTTAACCAAAAACAAAATGAAAACCTGAAAAAAGTGCCGATAAGGACTCCGCGATTTAGCGAGCGATTAGTATATGTTTGTTTCACTTGATATGCAATAATACTAGACTTTCGCCAAAAATGCAAGTACATACTACGAGTCTTAAAGAATTGGCCCATAATTAATTATGAGAACTACTAAAAACGACCAGTAGATTCAGCAATTGTTTAGCGTCAAAGTTGTGGCATGATTTGTGGTGCGTTAAATTTTTGAGGATTAAGAAGTGGGAGTAGGTAAAGTTTAAGGAATCTTAATAGGCAGAATGTTTATATCATGCGTTAAACTGCACAATGAAAAATTATAAAATATTAATAAAATATATTGTACTTACTGCAAATAGTAGATTTTTGCCGTGGAAACTCTTCCAACTAGCGATTTTTTAAATTTGGTATAAGGACTTTCGAGACAAAATAATTTTCAATAAAAAAAATGTTTTTAATAAAACGATTTTTAGCCTATCCTGTTGTAGTTTTTGTAGCGATTCTTGGAATATTTGGGTGCTAAAAGGTGAAGGGGAAGTAGCTGCGTGTTGCTTGTGTACTGTATCGCTAAATGCGGCATGAGTCAATCACTTGTAAATACGTATCACTGGGAATGCCGTTTATTATTGAATTGTACATATTTAGTATTTACTTTTATAAATAATAGGAATTAGAAAATAAATGTTAAGGTTAGCAAGCCTTCATTCGTCCAAATAAATGGCTATAATCCTTAACAAACTTCTCATACAGACCACAAGACAAGAGTTAACGTCACGCTTCTGTTAGTGATATTCAAGCAATTTTTTTAACACACATCAAATATAATGCTTTTCAAACTTAAAACCAACCTACAAACAACACGCGTTCTACACTGTTCACACCTCACAAAACCTACCAATCATTCAAACACAACCACCTTCCTTTGTAGCTCAACGGTATAAACACGCAAGGGGAGAACATTGCGGATAATGGAGGAATCAAAGAGGCCTACCTGGCTTACCAAAAATGGATCAAACGTAACAGTCCAGAACCCCAACTGGCCGGACTACCCTTCACTCCGAACCAGATGTTCTGGGTGTCCGCCGGGA
This sequence comes from Euwallacea fornicatus, assembly GCF_040115645.1. Lineage (NCBI taxonomy): Eukaryota > Metazoa > Arthropoda > Insecta > Coleoptera > Curculionidae > Euwallacea > Euwallacea fornicatus. The sequence goes on from NC_089551.1 coordinate 4,358,837, forward strand.
ACAGTTGGTGCGCCCGCTATCGCCCGGAAACTCTGAAGTTGAGGATCTTAACAGGATACCACTCTCCAGCGCAATTTAGGATATTGGGACCCATGAGCAATTCGGATGAATTCGCAAAGGATTTCAATTGTCCCGTGGGGTCAAAGATGAACCCGCAGAAGAAATGTAGAGTGTGGTAAAGGAGAACTGATCGATATTATGTGGTAGTTCTGGTATTATTAGGTGATTTGGATGAAAAAGTGTTTAGGCATGATTGAGTTGTTTAGATTTTAAAGGTCTACATTTCAATATTTTGGCCTGATCAAACCGAACGAACGAGCCGAACAATCAAAATAGAAAAACTGATTTTGCCAAGCCGAATAAAACGCACTGAATTGCTCACAGTCAAAAGTTCGGCGGAGTGTGGACGTGAACACGCTGTATTAATTCAAGCCGAAATGTTAAAATTTGGACCTAACTTAGTAACAATTTTTCGCCGAATTATTTTTTTTCTCTAAGGTATACAAAAACTCTCAATGATAAACCCCATCGCCCCACAAATTTTGCAAATTCGACGAGTAGAACGCGTTTGCTATTGGCGTCTAAAAAATCCCTTGTCCCTTGATCGATATCCGTTATTGATGGAGATTTCAAAGCTTTTTCCGAAAGCTTAAACATTGACAATTCGTATGCTTTGTGTTTTTCTTTGCAACACACCCGACGGAAAAACGTTATCACCGACACTCGTATATTAATGAGCCTTAATACACTTATCCATTAAATAAGTCTTCTACATGCGCCAATTTTCCTAAATAACTGTTAAAACACTTTTAGGACAATACAAAAGGATCCTTTTGCAGGTGACATAAATGACGTAAATATAATGTCGCAAATGTAAAAACTCCACTAATAGTGATTTTATTTCGATGTCGGAGAGTTTCTTTTACTACAGCATGCAATCAAAAAGATATACTATCAAATAAATAATTAAAAGCATGCAGAAAATCTTACTTTATACGTCATTATTGAATCCTGCGAAGTCTTGAAAGATTTCAGTCTGCTCCAGATCCGTTCTCGACCACATTTTGTAATGGTAGCGATGAAGAGTAATTCTACAAAAATAAAGAGATTAAAAGTAAACTACGTTTTTTGATGTTAAAACACAATTTTTCGTTTTAATGCAGTAGATCATTGTCTCCAAAATCCTTCTGAAATCTGAAGCTGAATAGTAATTAAAATTTAAGTACACTCATTATTGCATCCACCAATTGTCAACAAAATTCCTGACAGAGAGTCTATTTTTAATCGAATTAAATGAGTATGTTTTTACCGCAACATATTCATAAATTGCCTCAAAAACCCACCTGAAGCTAGAAACTTAATTTAAATGAAGAGCAATTAAAATTGGGCAGGTACCTCCAAGTTGTAGATAGCGTATTCACCAATTGTCAAGAAATTCTCATCAAAAATAATCTATTTTTAACAGAGTCAAGTGAGTGTGTTTACAGCGAAATGTATTGAGAAACTGCCTCGAAAATCTATCTGAAGCGATAAGCTCAATTTAACATTCATCGCTTGCGGAAAGACCTAATGATTTACACGTTGGCGAACACTGCAATGTAGGTAAATGAGGGAGATGGTTAATCTTACCTCCCGGGCAATTGCTCCTAAATTATCAGCCATGGCCTTCCCCGTCTGCTGCACCAGCTCGTAAAATACGCCTCGTTTATCCTGCAGAAGTTCGTGCGGATGACCGAATTCCAACCCCCGTCCAGCGTCCATCACTAACACTTTGTCAGAATCCATGATCGTGTGCAATCTGTGCGCTATCGTTAATACTGTACATCTTGAGAATTTGTTTCTAATGGTGGCTTGAATCAGTGAGTCCGTGTGAGGGTCCACATTAGCAGTGGCCTCGTCCAAAACCAATATTTTGTTGTTTCTGATAATGGCCCGAGCTAGGCAGACCAACTGACGTTGACCCACGCTAAAGTTTAATCCGCCTTCGGATATTTTACTTTCCAAGCCTTGAGCTAGGTTGGAAACTGCTGCTTTCAACTCTACTTCCCCCAGGGCGTGCCAAATTGCCTATTAACATAAAACAGTATTTATCGAGTTTGTTTATTATATTGAAGTACCTCGTCGGAATGCTCGTCGAATGGATCCAAATTCTTACGCAGGCTTCCAGAAAACAGCACAGGCTCTTGAGGAATAATTGATATACTTGATCTCAGTTTGGCAAAAGTGATCTTGGCTGTATCAATATCATCGACTATTATTTTGCCTTCGTTCAGTGCCAGTCTGAACAGAGCCACAATAATGGACGATTTTCCAGCCCCAGTCCGACCTACGATGCCTACTTTCTCAGTGCTTTTAATATCGAAAGTAAGCTCTTTCAGAACCAATGATTCACCAGCAGCATATTTCATGCTGAGCTTCTCGAATTTTATATTCCCATATTGGGGCCACTCTTTGGGCGGATCCTTCGTATCAATATCTTGCTCAGGTACCATATCTGCGTACTCCTTGATACGCTCCACGCAGGTCATGGTATTCTCCAGTTCGCTCCACTGACGCATGCCCCATTGGAACATGCCTGTTAGATTCAAGGATTGAGTGATTGCGAAACCGACGTTCCCTCCAAAGGTCTCTGAATATGCGTCAAATTGCAAAAATAATGCTATTAAAATCAATCAAAAACTAACCGGTATCAAAAAATAGGAAACTCAGCGTAACTAGTGCGATGAAAACAACGCAATGCATATCCAGCCAAAAACCAAAAGTCCTGTTGGCCCCCAGAAGCATGAAGTACGCCCCACTATAAGTGTTTTGATGCCTGTCGAACTCTTCCTTAAGCATCTCCTGGGCTCCAAAAGCTCTGATAGTAGTCAAGCCTTGCAGTGAAGTCGTCAAGTGTGAATACACAGGACTTCTTGCTAAATCAATTTCCCTTACACCATTTTTTTCAATTTTCTATCTTACCAATTCCCTCAAGTCTCTTAATGTCTCTACTGGTGGCTAGAAACACAACTCGCATGAAATAGAAGATGGTCAGCATCCCAAGAGCCGGAACCATCATCCATGGACTAACTGTAGCTACCAAGATGGATATAGCCATTACGGTCAAAGCAATTTGCAGAGTATCCAATAAAGTCATAGGCAACGCCTCATCTACTTGATTCATATCTTTTGAAAACTTGTTTAGAATTCTTCCGGAAGGATTCATGTTGAAGAAGCGCATGCTGACGTTTACGATTTTGTAGAACATATTGTTGTGCAGCCTCACTGAAGCTTTGTTGCAGAATCTGTAAAACGCCAAAGAGCGCCCCACTGTTAAGGTGATCATCAAGACTATCAGAACACTGTAGGTGATGAGAACTATGTTCTCTGCCATGCTCTTGATCCAAAATTCTTCAAAAGGATTTCGAAGATCGAAGCGAAGGTCATCAACGTTTTTGATTTTATTCATATTCACCCTGTAAAAATGCTTGTTCCAAATCAACGATACAAAATTATGCGAATGTAATGACCAACCAGATTTTAAGGTAGAAGTCAACTAAGCTGGATACGAACTGGGCTAACACAAAGGTTATGAAAAGAGTGACAATCTTGCACCAATGTCCTCCAGATACGAAGTAGGAGGTGTAGACCTTCCAGGATACTGTACCTGCTTCTCGACCTTCTGCCTCGATTTGAGGTGCCTGGAAAGAAGTTTGCCATAAATAAGTGTTATTTTGATGCCTCAAAAAATTTTTTTATCGGGTAGTTGAAGCGAAAAAATTATTTTTCAACTCACCGAACTGCATTACAAACCCTATAAAAATCACATTAACTCACCTCATCACTCTTCGGTACAATTTCCTTCGTAGATACCCTCCTCCTCCTTACAGGTTTCAGTTCTTCATTCTCTCCGACACTCTCTGCTTCTTCCTGATCCTCCTCTTCATCTATGATATCCTTCAGCTCGTTAAGAAGCTTTGTGAAATCCTTTCCGGAATTTTGCACCTCCTCGTAGGTCCCTGAGTGCTCGATTGTCCGATTTCCCAGCAGATATATCTTTTTAACGTTTTTCAGGTACTGCAATTGGTGCGTGACTAATACAACGCATTTCTCTTTGAGATACCCCGTGATGCATTCATCGAACATTTGTCTGCCGACATGGGCGTCCACAGCAGACAAAGGATCGTCCAACAAGTATATGTCTGCGTCTTTGTAAATGGCCCTAGCAAGGTTGATGCGAGCCCTTTGACCACCGCTAAGAGACACTCCACGTTCACCTACGATGGTGCGGTCACCGTAAGGGAATAAAGTGAAATCCCTTTGAAGTTGAGAAACTCGCACCACTTCGTGGTACCGTCTGGCGTCAAATTTTTGGCCAAAAATTATGTTGTGTCTAACGCTACCTACAAACAACCAAGGCTCTTGTGAAGCATAGGAAATCCTTCCAGTAACTGCAGCTATCCCAGACTCTGCTGTTAATTCTCCAAGAATACCGTGAAGGAGGGTGGTTTTGCCGCTTCCAACAGGGCCAATAACCACTGCAAGCTCCTTTGGACCCACCTCCACATCCAAATTATGCAAATTATATTCGGACGATGATTTTACCCACTCGAATGATGCATTTTTCAAGTGTATTCTTACAGGAGGTTGAGAATTATTGTCTTTTAAACACACTTTGGATTGCAGCTGATTGAAGAAGGTGTTACTTGAGTCAAAATCCACCTCGGAGTAGCTGAGGAATGTTTGAATTCTTTTAACCGAGATGTTGGCTTCAGCGAAATTGGTGATTCCCATCGGGAAGAACATCGTTACCGAAATTTTCAGAATTCCGTAGAAAGATTGGAGGATGTAGACGTATTGGGCATTTAGGACATGTCCCGTTAACACGTAGACTAAGACGCAGAGATAAATGGCGGTGTTATTGAGGAATAAATTGAAAGACATCATGATCCCTCTGATGACTGAAATTTTCCTTATTTGGTCCATCTCCCTTCTGAACATTAATGCAAATAAATAAATAAATCAGTTTCTAGAACACAAACACGCACCTGCGAGCCATCTCCACCAGTTTGGCAAAAGGTTTCTCCCAAGTGTACATTTTAATAACTTGAATGCCCGAAATGATCTCATTCATTAGGCGAATTCTTTCGTCGGTCTTTATGGCAGTAGCCAATCGGTATATGGACGTTTTCTTGCCCATGTACACTATAAGAATCTTTGCTAAAAATAAGTCTCGAATATTGCGACGCCAACGCACTTTGATAAGGGATGAATGCTAGTAGAAGAACGACCCCGATCATCCCCGTGAATCCCACTTGAAAGTACATCAAGATGAGCACCACGATGGTTTCCAGGGGGGCCAACCATAAATAATGGGCGTGAATAGTGGCCAGCTCAAAGCGCCCCACATCGTTAGATATTAAGTTTACCATTTGGCCCACTGTGGTCTCCGCCAAGGAGCTTTTGGTCAGTTTCAGGACTTTGCGGTAGATTAAGGTAGATGTGGCCACACGAATTTTCATTCCTTAAATGATAGTTACAGACAATAACATAATTGTGCAATAACACTTTCATTCCAGAATTTTAGCATTACAGCAGATGCTCGATAACGTAAACACGCCATAATGAAAATATTGCGTTAATGTAATCACAAAATGCGTGAAGGGTGTCCGAAAATTAAGGATGAATTTTAAAATGTAATAAAACACAAATATTAGTGAAAATTGAAGATATGTTTTTACAAGCATATTAAGTAACATCTACCATTTAAGTGTGAAAAATTACATCATTATACAGGGTGTTTCATAAACATGCCGACAAACTTTAGGAAGATGTAACACTCAAAAATAAATATTTATATCGAAAAGTTAGATTCCAAATCGCTTTGTTTCCAAGATAGATGGTGTCTGATCATTTTTTTTTAATATTTTAAAAACGGTTTGAGGTAAGGACTTGAAATTAGGAACACGCTATGGCCGGATAAATGTGCATATTCTGGATAAGACAGAGTATTTCCACCTACATCAGTAGCGACCATGCGGCTATTCATTGGGATTTTTTAAATGAAAAAAACGTTACGATGGAGATTTTTTTTAATACAACTATTTTTTTTTAACATTCCATCAATTCTTAATAAAAAAGAATTCTTAGCGTTTGGTTACTCAAGTAAACGTATTTAGGGGTTTAATTTTTTTTTTAATGTTTAAGATCAAAAATAATTTTCATCCCCCCCATTCCCAAGCTTACCGAACAACCGGCATAGGTTTCCGAGAGCAATGTTCTTTTATTCTTTTGGCGAAATTAATTTAATTTTCTTGTAACAGTGGTAGAACAAATCAAAACAAAGATGTGTGAAGCATGTCGCATTCCATAATAATACTGTTATTCCAAAATACGATTTGGCATAACGTGTCCCTAATTTCATTTCTTTATCCTAAAGAGTTTTTTAAATATTCAAAAAGTCCAAAAAAAGAAATTAAACACTCTATATCTTAGAAACGAAGCGATTTCGAACCTAAATTTACTCGATCTAAATATTCATTTTTATGAGCTCTGTATCTCCTAAAAGTGTATCGGAATGTTTATGAAACGCCCTGTATTGAGAACGATTGTCATGATTTTGCCACTTCCGTTATACTATTATTCTGATTACTAAGCTGATAGCATTTCTCATCATGGAGCAGATGACGTTTTCTGGACAAGAAGAGTGATCGGACAGTTTTTCTTTGAAGATAACAAGGGAGCTTCTACCACTGTGAACGGAGATCATTAAAGAAAAATGCTCTCTAACTGGTTTTCTCCAATTTTCATATATATGGGAAATGACGGTCTTTACTTTTAGCAAAATGATGCGACCTGTCACACATCTCGCTAAACGATCTTTCCGCTAAATGAAACATTTCCTCAAAAAGTCATATCTTTCCATGGTAACAAAGAATGGCCTATCAGATCACGCGATCTTGTGCCATGCGATTTCTTTTTGTGGGGATTTATTAAGTTAAAAGTTTATGTCAACAAACCACAAGAAAACCCCAATAAAAGGTCAAGATTGAAAGAGTCATTAACAGCATCCCGCCATATGTTTGTGAACGCAACATCACGAATTTCAATGCACACATTACTCAGTGCCGCGCGTGTTTGGGTAGTCGTATAGCAAATGTAATTTTCTATTCTCAAATGAGAAATGTTTTTACTACAATTGTAAAAAAATTAATTAAATTTTCATTAAAACTTATCTTTTATCGCATCTTAAAATTCGTCCCTACTTTCCGGATATATTATACTATAGGATCAACCGGAATAGACGATAATGTAAATAGTTCTTGGCGACACAAAAAATATTTAAAATTATGAATGAAAAGGCAAAAAATCCGCACTCATTCAAAAATTTGAATATTCCTGTTGATTATAACTGTTCAAAACCTGCTTGGTTCACTATCAATATATTATTAAAATGGTTTCACAAGTGCTTTGACCCTGAGATATGATAATGAATTTATAATCACAACTGTTCTACATATTCATAATTTGTGGATGATTGAATTTGTAGGTAAAATATTTCTTAGAAAAACCGAAGTTTCCAACAAAAACGCTGTTACTATTAGATAACGCACCACGTCATCCTCCAGAGTAACAACTGAGGAGTAAAGATAAATCAATTTTTGTCACGTACAGGATGTCCCATATTCGATTTACAACATGGCGATCTAGGAAACCGTAGGATATACAGAGCCGGTCAAATGGAGGCAAGGTTGTGTCTTTATGAGAGGAGTACTTTGACTTTTTAATTTTTTAAAAACTCCGATGACTTTCGGAGATATCTGAAAAGGACCGAAAATTGTAATTAAAAAAAAATTGTGCTTGATTTCTTAGTTTACCGTAAGTTACCAGGTTTTGGTGGAGTAATCAGAAATACCTTCTATGTTGTTGCAAACATTCAGGGTAGTCTGCAAAATATTGCTGAACCGCAATGTCACTATTTCTATTTTAAAAGCAGTAGATTTTCACCGTATCACGTTTTTCTTTGCTAGGAAATTTCATTTTCCGACAGCGACACATTAACTACTAATAAATGATTTTTCATTTATGACAGATTTTTTAAAATAGACAAGTAGGCCGCGCCTGGAACACCAATCGCAACGCGTCTCTGCCTGTCATGTGATCAATATCTGACGTTTCTTGAGCTATTAATTTTGACATAGGGGTTTTCAGTTTCTACTATGAAAGTAGAGTAAGTAGGATGTACTTGTGTAGCACGTCAAAATGTTGAGGTAATGTCTCTTCTGACAATGGAGATTTTTGATCTAGATGTTATAAACTGGCAAGTGAAGTGAAGCAAGGCAGAAAAAGTTGACGATGGTATTGAAGAACTGAAACGTCGTATCTTCGAAAAACTATTTGCATGTTGTAGCACGGAAAAAAGTGCCTCAGGAAAGTGTTCTCTATTTTCATGTTTCACTGTAATTTAAAGCAGAAAAAATAACAAGAAAATAACAATTTTCGGGTTTTTCAGGACAACTTTCTATTTTATTTTTGGGAACCGAGACACGGCTAGGTTTAGGGATAGGGTAACGTTAACAAAAGTTTAAAATTTTTGTATTCTGAACACGATGCTGTCAAGAAAATTGAAGCAATCCATTTGAAATAAGCAAGTTATTGACATTTGAAATCATGCAACTTCGGAAGCATATTTCGGTGATGAGAGAATGAATTTCAAATTCAATTCGAATACGTCAAAACATAGCTTATTGAGTCCTCTTAGAGCTCCAAACAACCGATTCCGAACTTCGCAGCGGTTAGGGCACAGCATAGATTTGCGTGATACCTTGCAGCTGTCAAAATTTTCAAATTTTCTCGAATAATTCGGAAACGATAAATTTTAAAGTAAGTTATCTTATCTAAACTGGCCTTAAAGTTTAACGAGAAATCCTAAAATGGCAATAAATGAGGGGTTCCATTTTAAAAAATCTACCTTGTTATTGCCACACTTTTATGGCGAACCCTCTACATTTGAAAATCATTTTAAAATACAGACCTTTTACACTTTTTAGACATACTAAAAAGTTTTTTACGTAACTTTTTCTTCGAAATGGCATAATTTCTGAGATATTTGACTTCCTCACACTAAGTAGCACCCTTGTATGTATTAAACATTTCATTAATAAATCGTTTATTATTTAAATCACGTTCGTTAATATAAATATTTCGATAATGTGAACCACATTTGTTTTGATTAGTTGACATTATCGAGCGTCTGCTGTTACTTCAATTTCAGAGGGAATTATCGATTCAAGTCAGAAAGGTAAAAATAACCACGGTATTCACTATTGCTGCTATACAATACAAGAAACACGAAACACTACAAATAATTCATTTTTATCGTCGGTTTTGCGTTATACGTTGGAGTGCAAAATTAATCAGATACTTAAATTTTTATATATTTTTTGCAATGAAAAAAGTTTTGGATAATTTCATTGCAATTTCATTTATGTTTTATTCGCCACGTTTTTCCTTGCTTCAACTTGTTTATATTACTTTTGCCTACCAGTGGTGATTCATAACTATGGATCAAAATTCTAAGGATTATTCAGCGCAGCCGTAGAATATGTTTGAGTATAAGAACCCGTGTCCGGAAATATCCCAGTAAAGCGCTATAGCCTTATTATATCTCAAGACAGTTACTTAAAAAACTGTATTTTATATAGTTATATTATATAGTTATTTTATATATTTTCAAACCAGAAATTATTGAAAATGCCCTATTAACTATTTGACAGCAAATGAGACTGGAATATGATGGTGCGTCTGCACACTTCTAATCAAGCTCGTCACTAGATCGTCAGTTCAGGCTACATTGTACCGGCAGAACTGGTCCAGCTCCGTGGCCACATGGATCACCCGATCTAGCACCTTTATATTTCTTTCTGTAGAGACATTGTAAAGTTTCTGGTTTATCAAACGCCAGGGGAAAAGTAAGACCTGATTGCACGAATTACTACGACATTTGAAATCGTTCAAAACGGTTATCAAAAATAGTTAGCCAAGTTCCCAGAAACCATGTTCGTTATTTACATAAGTGCATTAAAGTTTAAGGTCGACATTTTGAACAATTATTGTAATGTAAATGTATTAAAATGAAACGTACTAAAACTCGATAAAACAAATTTTTGCATATAACTGCCTTAAAGCATCATTAGGTCGTAACGCCTTGGGGAGACCTTTCCGGATATGGGTTCTAATACTCAAATGTATTCTATCATTTCATTGAATAAGCGCTAGAAGTTTGATCGCATAGTTTTGAAACGCCCTGTATAATGCAAAAAAACTGAGAGTATCACATTTTTTTGACTATCAAGGCGAAATAAGCGTCTCAAATTAAGTATAATTATTTCAAGGTCTTGTGTCATTTTCAGTTTCGCCAAGTTTGCTTCTAGTGAAAATACAATTTAGAGTTTCTTATTATTACAACAAAAAATTATAACACCTGAACAAATAGTGCAAACTGTTGCCTTGCAAGTCGATGGACGCAATATACGTTACATCGTAAATGTCTTAGTTCCTGGAAGTACTATACCAGATGTTTTACATCGATTCCGGAAAACTAGAGATTTCAGCAAAACGCCACGATAAGGTAGACCAAATACCACAAGTTTAATTGATAATTGTTTCGTCAAAATGCAGGTGGTACCCCATCACACATTGTCAGCTGCAGCACTTATCCCACGATTAAATAAGATCCATAAAACATCGTTTCCAACTATATAGTTGGTAGGCACTTAAATGAATCTGGAATAAAATCCAAAAGCCCTGCCAGAGGGCCTCTATTGACTGTAAGTTACCGACAAATGCGTTTACAGTGTGCTAGCGAACATCTTCATTGGAAAGTTGAAGAATGGGGTGCAACGCTCTTCACAGATGAATCAGAATTCAACAGATACTCGTCTGACTAGCGAAGTATAGTTGTGAGAAGGGCTGGTAAACCTTTACCACAATGTTTTTTCTCCTCTAGAGATCCCTTTGGCAGTGGTGACATAATGGTGTGGGCACGCATTTCCTTAGAAGCACATACAGAATTTGTGACAATTTGTGGTGATAATTTAAATGATGAACGAAACATTACACAATATTTGCTTGAACATATGGTGCCATGTACGCCACTTATCGATGAAAATGTATGTATAACGCACGATAATGCTCCTTGTACAGAGTGCGAGAACGACTCGAAACCATTTCGACAGTTGGTATTCCTTTATTACCATGGCCCCCGGGTAATTAAGACTTGGATCCTATAGAACATGCATGGGATAGTCTGGGGGGTTGTATTTGTCGGAATAATGCTGATTTTCAACCCATAAACGACTTGAAAGAAGTACTGCATGACAGATGGGAGCAAGTCCCTCAGGAAGAATTTACCGCGTTGATCCGTATAATGCCCAATTGCATGGACGCCCTGAGTAGAAGTTGCGGAAGTAATACAAGTTGCTAAACGTGTTGTCCATTTAGAAAATTTTTACTTGAAAAAATGTCTTTTTGTTTGTTATCAGATTAGTAGACTTTTTTAGTTTTTTCGTAATGTGGTTTCTTTTTTTCGGCTTTCAATTTTTTTCCTATTATGTGAAAAATTTTAACCCCTTAACTATCCTGAACTAACACTGTAGATGTTTTTTAATGCTTATTTTCTAGAAAACCATAAGTATCCGGTTAATTTTGCAGTGTAGAGACGTACTCAGAGAACACTCAATATAAGCGAACTTTGTAAAGATACTGTTGCTGAGACTCACCTAAATGAAAATTATGCAGAACGAAGGTGTGCTGAAAAGCTGCAGAGAAAAACGTGCAAACTATTATTAACCAGGCATAACAGTAGGCTTCCGTTTTGGTAGTCGCTGAGCCTGATTCGTAGTAGCTGAGCAATTTTGCCAAAAACAAGGGCATTGTGAGCCTGGAACCCTACCGATATACTACTCCTCGAAAATCACTTAAAACTCACCTGACGAAAACTTCTAGGAAAAGAAACCAGATCCCCATGAAAAACACTTGTTTGCCGAACACCCCAATCAGCGCCTTCCATAAAGAGGGAGTACTCTGTTTTTTCTCAGCTTGCTTCTGCCATTGGCGCTCTAACTTATCACCCAAATACTTTGATTCGTGAGCTGTAAGGGCTGGAAATAAGTCTTCTTTCTGCAAATCCGTATTCCACCCCTTTAAAAATAAAGGGAACGTCCATCTAGAAATTCCCCTTCAATTCAACATTAACTTACACAATTAACACTCACGTGAAGAAGAATTTTGACAAGAAATTAGCTTCAGCATAGGGGTGTAACTTCTCTTTAATGTCTGGGGCATCAGAAACCTTTGAATTCTCCATTACATCAAAATAAATAACCCTGACTTGATCCGGCCGGAATTTTGCCCGGATCAAATTTTCACATTGCATTCAAAGCACTGAGCTCGCACTTGTACAAGTACAATTACTATTTGATACAGACATTTGTGATTTTAAAACCGCTTTCAAATAAAAAGATAAGTCAAGTCATTGTATTTTTTCCTCCTTGATGCATGAGAAGCTCAGTTACTGGGCTTCAAATGAAATTACTTAATCTATAAATACACACTTGAAGACTGATTCAAGTCCTTATTTAATTACCAACGAGTAATGCTATAGTTGTTCAAGGATGTAAATCGATATAGTTAGAGGTTTTTTGTGCAGGGTGTCTCTGAACATAGTGCCATAAATTCACCCAAGCATTCTAGGTCTCAAAATATGACGAACATTTCATATGAACATAAAAGACCAAGTCCCACATAAATTCGTTAAAATTTGAAGGAAACATTTTTCATGAAAATGCCGCGACATCAAATATTCTATTCAATTGTGCGTTTTCTGACATAACAGACATGTATACAGGGTTGCCCATATACTTCTATATTGTTGGGCTTATTTAAACTCATCCCGTATTTCAGATTAACGCCATAAAGAAAAGTTCATGGGAATGAGGTCAGACGATCTAACAGGCAACTCCAATTGCCATATTGCGCAACATTTCAATCACTGTTAAATTTAGACATGAATACGTTAGATGAAATATGTTGAAACTTTCTCTCGGAACTAAAAAACGCCACAATATATATGAGGTTTAAAAAAAAATGAAAACGTATATTTATGTACAACATGGGTACCTCTGTATATACAGGGTGTTCTAAATCCGATGTGCTATCATCACTATTATTAAACGGTATGAGTTACAGGGTCGATTAAATTAGAAAAAATGTACCAAATTTCATACTCTTCTAAGAACTGTAAACAATGTTGTCAAATGATCTTTAGTTTGTGAGTTATTATGAAATTTTTCACTGATTGCTAAGCCTACTAAACAAAAATAAATTTAAAGCATTTTTATTTAAAACTTCAGGATCGTCCTAGCTTATTGAGATAAAAATACAAAATTATTTTTTTTTAATTAAAACATAAAAAAATTCTATCTTGTGATACATCACTGTAAAGGGGTTACTAACAACATTTAAAATTTTGAAATTTGCCGGTTTGTAGACATAAAAAAACTATGAAGTTTTCATATCAAACGTTTTGATGAAAAACCTTTAGTTTTCGATATATTTAGAAAATAAAATTTAACCGAATTTTAGTTTTTTCATAATAACTCACAAACTAAAAATCATTTGGCAACATTGTTTACAGTTCTTGGAAAAGTATGAAATTTGGTACATTTTTTCTAATTTAACCAACTCTGTAACTCTTACGGTTTAAGAAATAGCAATGACAGCACATCTGATTTGGAACACCCTGTATATATATATATATATATATATATGTTACGTTACAAAACATATCTAACGTGTTCCAGTATTCTTATGAAAAATATTTCCTTAAATTTTTAACGACTTTATGCGGGATTTTTGGTCTTCTACAAGACGCTTCGTTTTCAATACACAGCGTGTGAAGGCTGGTTCCTGAAGATGGATTTTTATTAATATTTTCGAAACGTTTCGACATAAATTAATGAAATTTTGTTCTTTATTATAACATTTCACAACATTCATAACAGAAATTGCCCTATTTTCTAGATGCGAGTAGTACGGGGATAGTGCTTTGAAAGTACCTAAACTTTTTGTAGTTAACTTTAGGGGCGATTATATGTATGTGAAAAATATGAAGGTTATAACTTACAAATGGGTACTTTTGTTGAAAGTCGAAATGTCTAAAAGTTTTCGGGAAAATTGATATTAAACAAATTGGTGGAACTTTGATTTATTGAATAAAAATGAGATTTAAAACCCTTTTTCGTGCATTTTCTTTAACAATAATTGTAATTAAACACTGTTCCGGAAACAAAAAAAAACCACCATATTTTATTAATAAATGTTGTCATATGTCAAAGATATTTTTTTGTTTGATTTCAAGGTCAACGGAGTTTTCGCAGGGAGATCGCGGAAACGTGAAAAGTAGACACCAACAACTTCAGGTGGTCATTGGGCTCTTCGGTAAAGTAATTATTTTGGGTTTCCCTACGTAAAGTGAGAGTATATTCTCTCTCCCTCTCACTCTTTATAGCAAAGGCACCAAAAATTAATCCCAATCTCGGATTCTGGCAAGTTACGTAATATAAACATAAAAAAGTCCATTAAAATGGTGCATCTTTTAGCGGGTCAGTGGTTCTTGGACCCATTTTTCCCGAACCCCTAGTCAAATCAATTCAATTCTGATTTTTGCCATTTCTTGGTTTTTTAGGTTCCTCTATGTCTCTATATGAATGCCAGGTTTTGCTCAATGTCTCGAGACGCACTTATTCTACAGATTTTAAGTGCGAAGGTAAACAGATAAGTATTTACATCATCCAGGTATTCTGCCTATAGCAGCCATGTTCACATTATTATACTAGGTACATTCTACTTTGTACAAACAAACTAAATGCTTCATCACCGTGCTACAAATATTTATAATTAATGAAATATCTGGACTTGATATCTGATTCTGCGAGTAAGCTGAAGTGAACACCCAGAACCTTCCTGCTTGCTGCTGGCGTTGATGGGTCGTTTCTAAGAGATTCTGGCGCATTACGAGTAAAAGGTAGTAAAAAGTCGTTAGTACTCTATTATTTTTGATACTGTTAATACCCATTATTTCTGCTGACTGATCAGTTTTCATGAAGCAAAGCATTCATTCGAAATATTGCACAATACCGCGGGAATTTACGTTTTAGTGGGTTTCTCCACTAATCGGTGCACGCTTACTGCCACACCTACTAAATGGTACAATACCCCAGACCATGTATATAAATAAAGACATAAACGAGCCAAGTTTTGATTTTGTTAAGCCCGTGAAAAGTAAGTATTCAACGAAACTTTAATATTGAATTAGGCCTTCTGTGTCTTTGGAATTTCGATGCCTTCCCCATCACAGAAACCCCAATTGTCGTAAGCCTGAGATCAGAGGCTTATGGACCCCGAATGAAACGTGACTAGAAATTCTAAAATGTTCAATAAATTAAGCTTCATCTTAGAGAATTTTTATTTATGACTTGATGAAGCGTGTTTTTCGCAGAGGCGTGCCTGCAGGGCATAGATATCTCCAACTGCTCCATTAAAAAATCAAAAATTGTCAAAAAGTTTGAGCTTCCACGCTTCCTCATGTTCATTTATATATAATTTGGAGTGTCGCCTATCGCGACGAAAATACCAAGTTTTCATGGACATGATAAGTATGTATCATCGCCTCGCTCTTTATGAATACGCGTGGCAACGTTAAACGCAGATTTGTCGTTATGCCAAATCATTCATTGTCGGCGAATCTTCATTCTCATTTAGTTCCTGCTTGTGGTGTTATGTGTAGTTTGGCAAGTTTAGTGTGCACTGTTAATGTAGGATAAAATCGTCACAACAATCTTAATGGTACGATCATTTCAGTTATTCTGTGAAGGCTTCATTACGCAACAGTGACGTCGTTCGTTTTAAATAAACCAACACATGCGATTTTACCTTGAAACGTTTTCGCGATACTTTCTCTGATTTGTCTAATGTTAACCCATAAGAAACCTCAAAACCTTTCACCGTTTATCACATATCAGATTACGTCAATATTATATGCAGGAAAAAACTCATGTAAGTGCTTAAATATCAGAAGCACGTCTGAGATAATTTGGTCTGTTAATCTTTTACCAGTGAGAGGATTAATGGTAAATAGCGAATGGTTTAATCAACGTCCTTCGTTTACAGTTCATCGTCTACTGGAAGATTTTTTTTAACGATCGCTTATTAAAAGGTTTCTGTTATCTCAACATTTGATTTATCTGATATACAGAGTGATAAGTGACCTGATTATCCCACTATTATTGTAAATTACATGTACCTATGGTTTGAAATTTAGAAACATTTCCTAACAACAACCAAAAAATATATAAGAAGTTGAACATGTCTCGTATAAAACTTGTTCCCTTTCGATCTACAGGGGGTTAAAACAATTTTTTTGGTAATTTATCGATAAAATTTTCATTTTGCCGGTTTTTAATATGAAATTTTGCACGAACGGATTTTCGGGTACAACAATTATATCTAAAATGTATGCTTTTAACCACCATATAAACGTCTCCAATTGCGTTGTACGCGTATTTGTAAAAACGAACGTAACTTTTTAAGTAAACCTCGTAGCTTAAATTTTTGTATGAATTTGGACAGACTAGACTCTTTTGCAAAGAAAAGGTGTATTAAAAGAAAGTGCGTATCTCTTCTGGTTCTTAAGATCTTTGGAAGTATTCTTTCCGGCGCATATGGTAAGTGCGCTGAAAACAAGTTATTAAGCTGGGTCGCTTTTAAAATGTTATGGAAAAAATGTGTTTTTGTGATATGTAAACAACTCGTCATAAAAGTATTATTTGTGAATTTGTTTTTTAATTTTTTTAAAATTTTTTTCATTTAATTAATTTATTAAATATAAATATATAAAATTGCGTTATTAAAGGGGCCAACAAAACTAGAAATAAAAACGCAACTTTTTCAGAGCAAGACAAAATTTTGGCATAGCACTTAGAATATGTAGGTAGCCAACATATTTAAAATTTACTTTAGCGTGATTGTATTATTCTTTTTACTATTTAAGCATTAAAGTCAAGTTAGGTAAGTTTCCATTTAATTTAAATTAATTAAATAAAAAAATGATAAAAAAATAAAAAAAAACAAATTCACAAATTATATTTCTATAATGACTATTTCACGTATCACAAAAATACATTTTTTTCTATAGCATTTTAAAAACAGTACCACTTTTATAACTTACTGTCGGCGCATTCATGGCATATCCGTCGAAAAGAATACTTGCAAATATCTCGAGAACCGTTAGAGTTACGCACTTTTCTTAAGTATGCCTTATCTTTTAAAAGACTCTAGTCTTTTCAAATGTATACAAAAAGTTAACCTACGAAACTTACTTGAAAAGTTATGTTAGTTTTTCCAGACACGCGTACGACGCAGGTAGCGCCACTGATAAGTTAATTAAAAATCGACGTTTAATATAGATTTTTTGTATCCAAAAGCCACCCTTACACAAAATTTCATTTTAAAAATTGCAAAATGTAAAATTTATCAAATAGTTACAAAAATGTGTTTTTGTTCTGACACCCTGTAGATCGCAAATGAACAAGACTCATATAAAACGTGTTCGGCTTAAGAGCATTATGTTGCAACGCTGTTTCACCCTATAACAATTTGTACCAATGTTCCTGGGATACCCTGTATTCGATTGTTGCAGAGCTCCATGTGTTTTTATAAACATACGAAAGTGACTCTTTCGCTTTTTACTATGCCTGATTGTGTTGAGTAAAGAATTTGCATAAAATTTTATTTGCAGAATGAATATTCTGCCGCGGAAACGTTGAGGATGTCACAGAAGGCTTTTCGTGATACGACCATGTCGCAAAAAAACTACCGATGAAAGTCACGACAAGGAAATCAAAGATTTGGTGCTTTAAAATCGTCGATCGACAATTAGGGATCTTGCTGACGCTATGGGCCTTTCATTTGAATCAACCCCAAAAATTTGAAAAAAATTGTCTGTGTCTCAAACGCATCAAATTTCGATTGGGGTAAAAACACTAATCTTTTTAGAAAAAAAGCATCGCGTTGAAGTCTGTCAAACAATGATATCTGATCAACGAGACGTTATTAAAGGCATTATTGGGAAGTAAGAGATTTGGATCAATGCATACGACCCGGAAACAACTCGCCAATGGAGCAAATATCGTGCAAAAACCGCCCCAAAAACCCTCACCCAATTCTTGGTTTTTGCACCACGATAATGCACCGTCCCACACTGCATTGGTTCTTCGAGAACATTTTGCCAGAAACTCGTCCCATATGATTTCGTGACCACCGTATTCGCCTGATTTAGCACCGTTCGACTTCAGGCAACTCAAAAGACCGTTCCGGAGACCCCGTTTCGACTCGGTTGAAGAGATAAAAGCTGAATCAATAGTGTTGAAAGCCATCCCGAGAAAATACTTCCTGACTGTTTCGAAGATTGGAAAAAACGATGGTCGGACGGGGAGTACTTTGAAGGGGATGAAATTTATTGAAGAAAATAATAAAAAAAATGTTAAATAAATAAATATACCTTATTTTTTTATCATAGTAGTGGATGTGTCCCATTTGAGCCTCAGCCACGAATCACCCTGTCAAACCTTCATCATAAAAATCTCATGAGCTTCATTATCAAGCTATATCTCGTTTAAAATCGAACGGGTAAGAGTACCTCTCTACTATAAATTAAAACAATCTAATGAGTTTAACGAATTGTTTTGTGTATTTAAAAGCAATTTTAATTCACAGATATCTGAACCAAAATGGAGGATTCCAAAGACGCGGAAGCAAGGAAAAGTCACAGGAAGGCCAACCCATTTGAGACTTGCAACATTCTCGCAAAACTATGTTTCACGTAAATTCCATATTTCATAAAACTACCATGAAACACTCACTGAAGTTCTTCAGATGGATGCTACCACTCTTTGTCACAGGCTTCAAAAGGGACCTCGTAGAAGAGGACCTCTACCACCGTCTAGCATCCCACGACTCCACGTATTTGGGCAACAAACTGCAAAGGGAATGGGACAAAGAACTCCAGAAGAAACCCACAGATCCGTCCCTGTGGAAATGTTTGGCTAAAGTATTTGGTAGGCAGTTAGCGGTATTAGGAACATGCTACTTCATAACTGAACTATTCGTAAAGTGAGTTTTTAGGTTAGTCTAGGTTAATTCAACACCTTCACGTAATTTTGAGGGAAAAAGATAATCAGAAATGAAATATCACAGAGCCAGGGCGTCGGGTTGTGACGTTTAAGCATAGTAATCTCGATAACCGTAAGAGATACGAGGTTGATTGAATTGGGGCAAAGTTGCGCAGTTGGGACTTTAAGAATATTAAAATTTGAAAAATTTCTGATGTCAACTAATCGAATTCACGTGGAAAAACAGGGAAATCCCACAGAGAAAATAATTCGATTGTCGTATAAGGAAATAACCGAATCTCAAGAATTTATGTCTTCCTTAGTACGAGAATAGTCCCAGAAGTACTCGACTTGACATATAGATGGCGGTTTTTTAAAAAGAATCTGCCGGTATTACAAAAACATAACCTTAGAAAGCTTAGGTCGAAAGTATGAGGGTGCTTCGTTGATTGGTATTTGTTTTGAAACCGTTTTTAGTGAACGCTTTTAAAGAGTTTTTTGAAAAAAAAGTCATTGATACGTAATTCAACACTTTCATTTGAAAGGTCTTAGTCTAGTCAATATGGAAACGGAGTTAGATTCCACTTTGGAGGAATATGGTCCTTCGTTAACAACTATAAAATTTGAGTATCAGGGTTTAACACGGTCGTACCACCTGTCAAGGCGAACCCTGCAGTGGTCGCCCTAACGAGCTGATGCAAACAGTTTTTTGGGATGCTTGTGTGATAATTTTTATTAATTATCTCCTTAAAGGAAAAACAATAAACGAAGAATATTAATCAAGTTAATTGCAGCGTTTGAGAGAAGAAATTTGGAAAAAGCGACTGCGTTTAGAGAAAAACAAAGACTTGTTTCATCAACACTACTCACCAGTCCAAAGTTCCGTCATCGCGATGGCCAAAATCATTCAACTTGGTTTCAGAATTTTCACCTCACCCTCCCCATTCACCAGATTTAACCCCATCAGATTATTTTTCATTTACAAACATGAAAAAATGGCCCGGTGGAAAGAGACTTGCCAATAATGGAGAGGTGGAGTCTATTTTGACACATCCGAAACTCCTTTCTAACATCACTACATCGGTGGGAAAAGTGTATCAATCTCAAAGGAGACTATGCTGAGAAATGATGTAATATTTTCCCTTTTTTTTTTGGCTTAAAGTGTTAGGTCGGGTACTTCTGGAACTATTCCCTTAGCTCTAATCGCAACACTCCTTTATGCCAATCTTTAACCTAGGTTGGGCCAACCGATATTCCTCTCCAAATTCTTGGAGTACTACGAGCCAAACTCCAAAATGACCAAAACTGAAGCCTACTATTATGCAGGAGCAATCGCCATCTGCTCTTTAATATCCCAAACCTTCCAACACACCTTCATGCTTCACAACTTCCATGTAGGTAAGTTTTAGTATTCTTTACCATTATTTTTAGATTTCTTTTGTAACTTTATGTGTTACTTTAAGGCATGAAGATACGCGTGGCTACATCCGCCCTCGTTTACCGCAAAGTTCTGAAGCTGAATAAAAGCGCCCTCGTCGAAACCACCATTGGGCAAATGGTCAATCTGATCTCAAACGATGTGGGAAGATTTGAACTGACCACTACTCATATTCACAGTCTGTGGATGGCCCCTATTGAGACCACGGTAGTTTTGACTCTGATTTACTTTTACGCGGGACCTACAGGTGTGATTTCAGAAGAAGAAAAAAAAGTAGCAAACAGAGTGACTGATGATGATTATTTAGGTATGATTGGAGTGGTAATAATGCTCCTTTTCATCCCTCTGCAAATGTGGTTGGGCAAGAAAACGTCGGAATTCCGCTTGGCTACGGCCATCAGGACAGATGAGCGTATACGTCTGATGAACGAAATAATTTCTGGAATGCAAGTGATTAAAATGTATACTTGGGAAAAACCGTTTGCAAAGCTAGTGGAGTTGACTAGAAGGTCGGTAATTGAAAACGAGAATTAAAGGTCTAAAAAATATCTTCAATCTTAGACGAGAAATACAACAAATCAAAAAAATCTCCATCATTCGAGGTGTAATGATGTCCTTCAACATCTTCGTCAACCGCACTGCCATCTACCTCTGCGTCCTCACTTACGTCCTCACCGGGAACAGCCTCACCGCCCAGTATGTGTACGTACTGCAATCGCTCTATGGAGTACTCAGAATGTCTGTCACAATGTTCTTCCCTCAGGGGGTAACGCAGATAGCCGAGGCCAATATTTCAGTGAAACGAATTAAGAAGTTTCTTCTGTATGAAGAAGTGGACTTCGATTCAAGTTCTACCTTCTACAATAACTTGCAGTCTAATGAAAGCATAACTAAAAACAAAATTGTCACACCTGTAAGAAACGAAGTCGGAATAGTGATTGAAAATGCCTCCTTCAAATGGTCTAAATCCCACCACGAAAACACATTGGAGGACATTAACATGCAGGTGAAGCAAGGTGAGCTGGCGGTATTGATAGGCCCTGTGGGAAGTGGAAAAACCACTTTGCTGCACGCCATTTTGGGCGAATTAACGCCCTTGAATGGGAAAGTCACAGTAAAAGGAAAGATCTCCTATGCCTCTCAGGAGCCTTGGTTGTTCATGGGCAGCGTCAGGCAAAACATTACTTTCGGGCAAAAATATGATGTGAGAAGGTACCACGAAGTGGTACGAGTGTGCCAGCTACAACGAGATTTCTCGTTATTCCCATATGGTGACCGCACCATCGTAGGGGAACGCGGGGTATCCCTTAGCGGTGGCCAAAGGGCTCGTATCAATTTGGCGAGGGCCGTCTACAAAGAAGCTGATATATACTTATTAGACGACCCTTTATCCGCAGTAGATGCCCATGTGGGCAAAAAAATGTTTGAAGACTGCATCACCCAATATCTGAAAGACAAGTGCGTGGTTCTCGTCACGCACCAATTACACTACCTCAAGAAAGTTGAGAAAGTGTACCTAATGGGACATGGAAAAATCGACCATTCGGGCAGCTATGAGGAGATCCAGAGTGGAAGTACTAATTTTGCGCAGTTGTTGAACGAGTTGAAGGACATCATGGATGAGGAACAGGAAGAACAAGGAGTGGCTACCAATGGAGATGTTGAACCTATGAAGAGGATAAGACGAGTGTCTACCAAGGAGGTGATGCCGAAGAATGAAACAGAGAAGGTATGTACAAGGTGTTTCATTTAAAGTGACACGTGCGGTTATTTCCTTGACCGAAACAAACCTTTCCAAACCAAATTTAAAATTTAAAAAAGTTTCAATCAATAAATACTCCCATCGCACATAAGCAAATTTTTACTCAAGGTCATTTAAAAGACATCTGGAGATCAATTTTTTTGCATTTTTAGATGGATCGCCCTTTTTCTTAACTAAATTTGCAAAGAGCTTAAAAAATTAAGTGTTTTTTGTAAGGCAGACTCCAACAAGAGGAAATTAAAGAAAACATTTTTTTTATAGAAATAATTTTTTTTTTGGTTAGATAGAAGAATTTTTATGAGTTTTAAACAGAATGTCCATTGCAAAACTTTTCTAGAAAAAAAAATGCTATAATTTCGACTATCTAAAAATTAGACAAAAATCAAGGATAACTCTGCAACAAAACGTTTAATAAAAAAATT
Source organism: Euwallacea fornicatus (assembly GCF_040115645.1). Taxonomy (NCBI): domain Eukaryota; kingdom Metazoa; phylum Arthropoda; class Insecta; order Coleoptera; family Curculionidae; genus Euwallacea; species Euwallacea fornicatus. The sequence continues at coordinate 4,381,667 of NC_089551.1, forward strand.
TTTCGAATGAAAGATATTCATTTTTTGAAGATACTCAAGGATCTGCAAAAAAAATGCGGGGTTGCCTTTTGGGAAAAAAAAGTTGCCCTTTCAATGACCTTAAAGTGACGTTATGGCTAAAATTTGCTATCTTCATGACATTTTCCCCACTTTACCGGATAATTTTTTATTTGAAACTTTCTTTCGTACAACGCTCCGTTTCTGAGTAATCTTCAATCACAGCCTCAAATGAGACACCCTGTATTTTCCAAACTTTAGTCTGGGGTAAATGCAGTTGCAATACTATTTCGTTTGTAGATTTCCTCGGATAGGCATTAATCTGAAATTTGTTTTAATACTAATACGTAAACTTATGCATGTATGTTTAAAATAAGTCTGTTGTATAATCCCCTTCGTTAATTCTATTACCGTAATTATTTCTTGGCTTTTGAAAAGAGCCACATTCAACTAAACTTCGCTCCAATCTAGAAAAATAGGAGTAATGTGGTTGCCGCCTTTCGGGGAATGCTTGAAATTAAGCTTCACTGATTTATATAGAATTTCTGTGATTAACGAACTAAAGTCCTAACATGTCCCGATTTTCTTCATTCGTAAAAATCATTTTTATTTAAGCAGTAAGGGGAAATAACAATTAAACAATCTCGGATAACTGAACAAAAACATATTATGTTTGTGTCATTAAGTTTGAAAACATTCTCAGGAAAATATATTTTTTTATACTTTAATCAAACTTAAATAATGAACTTAAGCATTAGATAAATCGTCGTAATCAGAAAGAAAAAGTGAATTTAAAAATGTAAAAATCTGAGATGGCGCCAATAAGAAAAAGCGAAGTTGATGATGGTCGTAGGAAATCGAAATGTCAGATTTCAAATATGATATCGCCACTTTACAGAAGAGAAAAAGTGGCAATTATGATGTGCCATTCGTTTTTAATTATCTTTTCAAATAATCTTAGTAGAGAAAAGAAACGTTTTTTTCAAAATTTCATTTTTTTTACGAATATCTCCGAAAGTAATCTGAATTTTTCAAATTTTGAAAAGGTATTTTAATGAATTCCAAATTGTGTAACTTTGCCCCAATTTAACCAACCTCGTATCTCTTGTAGTTACAAAAATCCCAATGATGAACATCGAATCTGAATAACCCTGTATATCACCTAACTGATGAACTACCTAATTACGTTTTTCTTATTAGGACCCTAAATTGGAAAGAGAAAGCAGAGGAGGTGGTACCGTGTCATGGGACATCTACAAGTCATATTTCGTTTCTGGCGGACATTGGTGTAAAATTCTGACCCTATTCATTATCTTCGTGGCCTCACAAGGCCTTGGAAGTTTGACTGACTTTTTCCTCACCATCTGGTACATGACTACACCTAATCTTTCTAACACCATCAGCAACAAATAACGAATTTTAGGGTCAATATGAACCAAATTCAGAAAGCTAATGCAGCTCTTATGATAATCAACAATACTCAACCTAGTGGCATAGACGATATGAACTTGAACAACGAGTTTCTTCAACCGACCAACCAGTATTCAAACTTCCAAAATTTTTGGCTAACGCAATTGAACAACGATACTCTACTACTATTTTACAGTACGATCATTTTCCTTTTAGTCGCTCTGACCATTGGAAGGTCTCTAGCTTTCTACAGATTCTGCAATAAAGCTTCTATAAGACTACACAACAATATGTTTTATAAGATCGTTTATGCGACTATGCGGTTTTTTAACGTGAATCCTTCGGGGAGGATCTTAAACCGTTTTTCGAAGGATATGAACCAGGTGGATGAGTATTTGCCGATGACTCTACTAGATACCTTGCAAGTATGTAATTATGGTTAATTATTGAACAAATGTTTTTACTGCTCTCCTTAGATTTCATTAAATGTGTTCTTCATAGCTACGGTGGTGGCCGCAGTTAATACCTGGATGTTGTTGCCCACTGTAATAATGCTTACTATATTCTACTTTCTGAGGGTGATTTTCCTAGCAACTAGCAGAGACATTAAGCGCCTTGAAAGCATAAGTAAGTCAATCTCCCTTCAGCAGAGAACTTGAGTGTTATTATCGACCAACATCTTAGCTAGGAGTCCTATCTACTCCCACCTAACTGCAACTCTGCAAGGCTTGACCACCATTAGAGCTTTTGGGGCTCAGGAGATATTAAAGGAAGAATTCGACAACTACCAAAATGCCTACAGCTCCGCATATTTCATGTTCCTGGGTGCCAACCGGACGTTTGGTTTTTGGTTGGACATGCACTGCGTCGCCTTTATCTCCCTGGTCACAATGAGCTTCCTCATTTTGGACACAAGCGAGTGAACTCGCCGCTACTAGTAATTCGCTTCTAACAATTCAATATTACAGCAAACTTTGGCGGCAATGTGGGCCTTGCCATCACTCAATCCATCCAACTAACTGGAATGTTCCAATGGGGTATGCGCCAATGGAGCGAGTTGGAAAACACCATGACTTCCGTGGAACGAATTAAAGAGTACGCAGATGTGATTCCAGAGCTGGACGTTGACGCCAAGCAACCGCCCAGCGAATGGCCCAAAGAGGGCTGTGTCAAATTCGACAAACTCAGCTTGAGATATGCCCCTGGAGAGTCACCAGTCCTGAAGGAGCTCAGTTTTGAGGTTAAAAGTTCAGAAAAAGTGGGAATTGTTGGCCGCACTGGAGCTGGAAAGTCATCCATTATCATTGCCTTGTTCAGGCTAGCCATAAACGAGGGGAAAATTATTATAGATGGGCTTGACATTAACAACATCACTTTCTCAAAGCTGCGCTCTAGTATAGCAATTATACCTCAAGAACCAGTGCTATTTTCGGGGACTTTAAGAAAAAACCTGGATCCTTTTGATGAATTCACAGATCAGGCAAGTCTTGCAATTGGTTTATTCAAACACCTTAACGAAATAGTTTCAGGTATTGTGGAACGCCCTGGAACAAGTCGAGCTCAAAACCGCCGTTGCAGAGCTGCCTCAAGGGTTGGAGAGCAAAATGTCTGAAGGAGGCTCAAACTTCAGCGTGGGCCAGCGACAGCTTTTCTGTTTGGCCAGAGCCATAATTAAAAATAACCGCATCCTAGTCCTAGACGAAGCAACAGCTAACGTGGACCCTCATACTGACGCCCTCATTCAGACAACCATCAGAACGAAATTTGCCGATTACACGGTGCTGACGATAGCGCATAGATTGCACACCATCATGGACTCTGATAAGGTACTAGTGATGGATGCCGGGAGAAACCAAGAGTTTGGGCACCCTTTTGAGCTGCTAGAGAAGAAGGGCAAGTTCTACGACCTCGTGCAGCAAACGGGAAAATCTATGGCGGAAAATTTGAGTGCCATTGCTGAAGAGGTGATGATCACGAATGTTTTAAATATTTGAGCGTCTATTAATGTGGGTATTTTTGTAGAATTTCAAGCAAATTAGTCGAAGTAAAAAGACCAATTGAGTGGACAATGGTACCTAAGAGGAATGGCATTGGGTGTCAATTAAACAGTGATATTGTCCATATTGTCATACAGCCTGCAATGAATTTTAGCGGTTACAAAATTGTGATATTTATACAGGATGGGAAATTTTTATAGTGCGTGTATTTGGAACGTTTTAACTAGGGGTAGGTAAAGTGAAAGAATTAGATGTAGTTTAGATTTCAATAAGATTGCGTCTATTAATATACAGAGCTGGTAAATAGTATTGCAACCCATAACTTTCATAAATGTGGTATTTTTTTTAAGTTTTAACACGTATAATTTTATTAAAAAAAAAAAGGAATTTATTACATTATTTTCGATATTCAAATGTTTCACCCCTATCCAGCTACCCCTACTAACTTTTTATTTTCCAATGAAAAGGTACCCATTGTAGTATATCAAACGAGGGGTAAATCATTAAGGGTTGCAACGGTATACGCAGGAGTAAAATTGGATGTACAGTTTAATTTAAAAATAAAATTCTTAGATACAGAATAAAGTAACTCATTATTACATCACATAAAATTTAAATTTCTGCAATAAATGTTGGAATTGGGCTGTAGTAACAATTTGGCAATGACTCAGCCGTTCTGCGAATTATCCAGCTTTGCTTTTGTTATTAATTCTAATTCTGTTTGAATTCTAAAACATAAATCATCTAAATTTTGTGGCTTATTTTTGCAAACGAAACCTTTTAAGTAACTCCGCAAAAAGAAATCAAGGGGCATAAAATCTGGAGATCAAGGCGGACATTCTATTTCATCTCTTTTACTGATCCGTCGCCCAGGAAGAATCTCGTCAAGATTCACGCTCACAGCCATAGTAGCAATGTGATAGTGCACTATCTTGGTGCAACCAAATATTATCAGGTACCTGTTCCTCGTGTTCTCGAAGAAAAATTGCGGTGATTGCTGGAACTATTTCGTTTTGCAATAAGTGCAAGTATGATGCGATGCTTAAGATTCCCTCTATGCAATATGGTCGGATGGACTGGTAGCTGATTATCCCCAACCATACAATGAATTTTTACGGATGTTGCATATACAGAGTCTGCATCCAATGAGGATTGTCCGTAGACCAGTGGCGACAATTATGTTGATGAATAGCTCCGTTTAAACAAAACCTTCCTTCATGCGAAAATAACATTCTAGAAAATAACCTGTCATTCTGAATGCCTTGTTCTTGCATCAATTGACGAAATTCTATTCTGGAATCAAAATCTTCTGGCGTCAACTCTTGGGTAAGGGAAGTTTTATATAGATGACATTTTTATAGTTTTGAAAAACTATGCAGATACATCGAATTGATTAGCAAGTTTGCTGGTAGACTTTATAGAGTTTTTGTCGATAGATAAAAGAATATGTAGTGCTTTATCCCCACCAGTTACTCTTCGAGGTCTTCCACATTTTGGAACAGCTTTCACACTTCCAGTTTGTTGATATCTTTGATTGTATTTAGTTTATCATCTTTTACTAACCGACAAACTGCACTTTTCTCAATAGATCAGTCTGTATATTTCTCACTAAATAGGAGGCACACCTCTTCATAAATTTTTGCGATCTCCATACCCCAAAAAAATTTAAATTTCAATTCTTTGCTTCTCAGATAAACGATCAATTTTTTTTAATATTCTAACTTTGGTAGACGCCTAAAAACTGATTTGAACTATTAATCAATTCTTTAAACCCCAAAATATTCTGTATCTAGAAATTTGCATACATTGAGGACGATTTGAAATTTCTACGTCTTATTGTCGTTTTCTCACCCTCTTTCAAAGCGAAATAAGAACGGATTGGCTATCTAGGAAACCAAGATTAAAAGTTTTAATCTTTTTAGGATATGAACTTTGTTGTAATTTTTTTTTTTTTAAGGAAACCAGATTCAATTTTAGTTCTCAATATATCCTATATCCTTTTATTCCTTATTGAATCACCTTTTATTTGATATACTACAATCGATTCCTTTTCATTTGAAAAAAAAATGTTAGTAGGGGTAGCTGGATAGGGACGGAAAATTTTAACATTGAAAATAATGCATAAAATACTTTTTTATATAAAATTATACGTGTTTAAGCAATTTTTTTAAACTGACTTATGAAAGTTGTGTTGCAATACTTTTTACATACGCTGCATAAAAAAACTTTGTACAGCTTCAGTTTGAATGTACAGGGTGACTCAGAAAAAATGGAGAATAGAGAGTAATTAGTTTCTGGAGCAAAAATAGGCCGATTTCACTCATATCGATACTTGGATTATTTCCTTTTTTACGTTGATGCCACAAACGTGCCTTAATAAATGTGATTTTACTCGTGATTATGAGCGTCATGTAATATCAGCGTTTGAAACGAGAAGGAAGTTTTAACTAATACTCTCAATTTTACTTTATACCTCATCACTGTAATTTTTGTATTAACCAATGATGAAATTGAAGAAATCAACTAAGAGCAGCATGCAACATAAAATCGAAGGCGAATATGTATAAACAATTGTAGGAAATTAAAAAAAAAAACAGTACCTCAATTGCGTTGCTGAACGATTCCTCAAAATGCGCTAATTGTAGGGTGGGTTTGGCCATAACCGGGAATTAGTCCCATGACTCTTCACGACACTAAAAATAAACACAAAAAATATCAATACAAAAAACTTTAAGATACAATCAATATTAGGAACACAATAACAAGTAAACATTTTTGAGCATACTTGAGCAAAGAGTGTTGAACCCCAGGAAATGCAACTTTAAATCGAGAACTTTTGACCTTGCACAAGAGTCTCTTCATTTATCCGGGGACACACTGGACGTATAATAAAATTGGGAATTGCCCGCCCTGTATATTTCTTAACCGGTAAATCTTACGTAAAAGTAAATAAAAAAGAAATGGGGTAATTTTGGTGAATGGTTACTTATGTTGTGTAAAATCATATGTATTATTGAGTATTTAACTCCTTAGATGTAAAGAATATGAAATTTGTCTGAATAGTTTGATTGATGATTACAATTATTTATTAAAGAAAATTAAATTATTTATTTATTTACTTGTCCCCAATTTTAAAAGGTGGCCATTCAAGATTGAAGATGCACAGAACAGTCGTACGGATCTCAGATGAGGAACTGGATCTGAATACTCAGAAAATATTAGGATGAACCAAAAATTTGTGCGCTTATTTATTACTATTTCCAAAGTGAATTTTACAAAAACAAAACATTATCAAGTTTCAAACTAATTCAATTCATTTCTTTGCTTTTCAGATAAACGATCAATTATTATTATATTCTAACTCTGGTAGATGCCTGACAAACTGAATTCAACTACTAATGAATTCTATGATATCTGAAGGCCATTTGGCATTTCTACGTCTTATTGTAATTTCCTCGCTCTCTTTCAAAGTGAAATACGAATGGATTATCTATACAGGGCGGCCATAATCTATTTCTCGGTATAGGTGACTTTTTCATTTGATGACGTAAAAAATCGGGTAAATGGGAAAAATTGGGCAGAACTTCATAGGTAATAGGATGTCGGTTTTAAACTAGACAAAATACGTTAGATTTATGAAATATTTGAAAAAAAAAAGTGAAAATTGCCTAAATCTTTAAATCAAACATCTCAAAACCTATTAAAATTAGATGTTAGTTGTTAGTTTCTTTTGGGAGATGTTTTTATGGAGAATTCACTGGTATTAACAAAAATTTCCAGATGGACCTTGATTTTCCAGACTTGACACAAACTTTTTTTTAATTGTAATCATATTTGGCTCTGAATGCATTAAATAGCTTTTTCCCTGATTTCATTGTTATACTTTGCCGTATCGTTATCTTTTTGCCCGCACTCGAAATTACCAAAATAAGCTCAATTTAATATTTTTACCATGATGGCCATGGAAAACACAAAAATTTAAGATATACTACAACAACAAACTATGATAAAATATTAATTAAATTAGTTTTCAGAATTTTAGTTTTTATAATTGTTTATAAAAATATAACATTTAAACATTTTAAATGAATTTTACTTACCAAAACAGAATAACAAGAGTTAAAATGACAACGCGAAAACGGTAACTAAAAAGTCGTATATGAAGCAAAGATTAAAACTTTTAATATTTTTAGGTATAAACTTCGTTCTATTTTTTTTTTCTTAAGGAAACTGTAAATTCAAGTTTAGTTCTGAGTATACCGTAGTATCGCTCATTGAATTACCTTTTATTTGATATACTATAGTGAGCACCTTTAAATTTGAAACTAAAAAGTTAGTGGGGGCAGCTGGATAGGGGTGAAAAACTTGAACATCCAAAATAATACATAATTTTTTTTTTTTATTATATTTAATTAAGCATTTTGTTTAAATGTCGAGTTTATGAAAATTTTAAACGTGTTGCAATACTTTTTACAAGTGTTGTATAAAATAAGTTTGTTGACTTCAAGAAATCGCACAAACTGAAACAACACAAAAAACGCAGAAACTTTTGGTTTGCCCCAATAGAGGCACTTTGGCCTTAATTGTAATTCGCTACTCAAAACTATTTACTACAGTATTACATTACGGTTGGCTTGATTTGCCCATAAAAATGCCCGTCGCGTCATAACACTGACGTCATTGTCCTACAACAATGATCCCTATACCATTTTGCCACCATGGTAACGTCAACAACCGCGTTGGTTTTGCCTCGAAATGTGTAACAAAAGTCCTCCGCCGTTTTCGATGATCTTTTGATTGGTTTTCGTAAACAAAAAGTGTAAACATGGACCTAACTTTGACCCAAAGTTTGACCGAACTCTTCGCCTGTTCTTCAGCCGCACGCGGACCAGAAAAACGTGTCGAGAATGACGAGATTGAGACGTTTCGTTTCGCGTTATATTAGTGACCCTTTTTAGGTAATGTATACTCGTATTATGTAGTATATTGATTCAGAAGGCCCAATAGTGCAGTTCACTGCGATTCAAGGTAGAAGAAGCGGCAAACATGACCATGGGCGAGAAATCGGCCGCGTCCAAAAAACCGCCCATCAACCCCAGTGCCAAAACCCACCAAACTTCTAACGTCGAGGTCAATCTTAATGACGATCTGTCACAGCAGAACAGCAAAACGCGCCTCAACACTGAATACACTTTTTCCAGTTCTCCAAGGGCTTTGCTCAACAATAAGAAGATGGTTTGGGGGTAAGCATTGAAAGGGGGACCGCGGGAAATTTGGGTAGGGGGAAGGGGTGGTTTTTAAATGTTGGCCCAGTAATTTCACATTAAGCAAATCTCAAAGTCACGGTCAAAGGTAATGGCAGGAGGGCTTATCAGAAGGTCATCTGGTTATAGCGTTGCAAAAGGAAAATGTTTTATTCATATTCGAGAAGGAAAAAAAGGAATTCTCGGAAGTTGAACGATGGCAAAAAGAACACGTTATTTCCATGAATTAATTCGGAGAAAATCCAAACCGCCCATCCTAAGCCATTAACTGGCTATTTGGGATAATAGGGAATAATGATGTGATTGACGTACCCCCACCTGGTTCGGTCAAGACCGTTGGTCAGTGCCTGAAAACAATAATCATGAAATTAGACCAATAATTAACAGTCGAAGGGGTCACGCAACGACTTTCCACCTCATGGATCAATGGGACTTTTTCTAATTCGGTTTGCGGTTCAAAAGACGTTGCGTGACGGACCTCAAGTCTGGCGAGAAGCATGAAAACTCGGACTTTCCCGGTTGTATCGTCTAGGACAAACTACATGAATCACAAATCAACAAACAAGGACTGCGCCCATTCTATGGGACATGGATCCATGATTATAACCCATAACACAGCGAAGACGACCCCCTCAAAAGTTTCCTCTTGGTAATGGCTTGACATCCATGTAAATTGCACATAATGTATGCTAATGTAACGTCCAAGAATAGCGTGTTCTTTTAATGTCCAGGCCCTGGGACTAACAATTATTCTGACCTTCAGCCAAGAGGTTCAGCAAAGCCGGTGTACGTACATTCACCTTTATTTGGGTAAAAGCAGTATTGATCCCCGTTCTGGCCCATTACTTTTGACGTAATCTAGAAAAATTAGAATTACTGTTGTTATAATTAATGTCGAATTACTGTTATTAGGTGTCTAAATAGAACAAAAACAACGTTTGGGTACCGGTACTTTTGGGTACCTGCTCGGACTCGAGGGACTTGCACCCGCGGGGTCAGTAAATGAGTCTGTGAACTCAAAGTGAACGACCTCTGTAATATTAGAAATTCATAGAGGCCCCACTTACAGACGAGACACACATTTTCTAATGACGGTCATGTTGCACGATTGGACATTAGAGGATCGTAATAAAGAATTTAGCGTGTAATTTATTTAAATTTAATCGATAGGGAATCAATCATTCCAAGAGTCAAAATAGGGCAACAGAACTGAACAATAAATTAATGTAATCGTATGGCATTTTTTGATATCTGGCGACATATATCTGAGTTCATTAGGGAATCAATAGAAAACAAATCAGAGCTAATACATAGCTATCAAGAAAAATAAGTAATCTAGCCCGGTTTCCTTATATAAATTTTACTAAGTAAGTTGTAGTGTATCGTATACAGGATGATCCATGCAAAATGATGCACTACTTTATTTCAAAAACAGTAGGGTTTAGAAAAAAGTTTAATATAAAATTGTTACTGTTTTGACGGGTTTTTAAAAATATTTTTCAAGGTACGGGGTGGTTCAGAAAACCGTGACATGACTAAAACATTATTTTTAATGGAATACTCTATATTTTGTTACAGATACTGATTCTGCTTGTAACTATAAGAATTTTTGTTTTTCCGCAGTCTGAAATTTTTTTTGCAGCTTCTGAATGAATTAAATTATAAAATAAACATTGAAGGAAAATAAGCTTTTTAAAACTCTCAATAAATTCTGATGGTATTAATTGAATTGTTTAAAAATTTATACGACAAAAAGTCATTTTACTACAAAATATATTTTTTATCATTATTTTAAAAGAAAAATTTATTAAAAAAATAAAGGGTGCGTCATTTAAAACAATCGAGTTTGAAGTACTTGAAACGCGAAAAATTTAAATATATTTTTTTCACACTCTATATAAAACCTCTCGAATATTTACAATATGCCTTGATAGACGAACCCTTTGTTTTGCACTGAACAAGTTCTCAAATGATTTAAGTGAAAATACTAATTTAAATTAAATTAAAAGAAGTATTCCACTTAAAAAAATGTATTTCTGTCACGCCACGATTTTGTTAGCTACCCTGTAACTTCGAAAATATTAAAAACTGAAAATTCATGAAAAACTTAATAACTTTTATATTAAACTTCTTTCTAAACCTTGCGACTTTTGCGATGAAGCACTGGACCATTTTACATAGACCACCCCGTACATTGCAGTTACAACTGACTCGACTTGGCTCGACTTGAAATCTCATCAAACTCAAAAAATGACACAATTTTCATGAGCTTCAAGTCAAGTCGCCATAACTTCTCGTCATTTTCTAAGCGTTCAAGGCGAAAGACCTTTTCTTCTAGAGTCAAGTGCATACTCAGGCCAATCTTTGATTCAACCAATTATTTTAATGCGACACAGGGCAAAGAAAAATGAACTGGGATAATGTACAATTTTAACCCAGTGCATTTGATATCTACGATAAATCTTGAGTTCTCATTGTAATGTCCTTTAATAGCTTCAATCGATTACTAGGGACATGTGTAGCGTTTTTTCGTTTTTTTTTTTATTCGTGAAAAGTTGCAACAAACGATCTATGTCACGAACTTACCACTCCACGTAGATTTAACTTATCTTATTTGAATTAGCGCAAAAAATGAATACTTTTTGAATACACCTTGAAACTATTTTCTGATTAAAAAAAGAAACATAAAAACGTTAAGCTTTTCGCGAGATATCGACTAAAGCCGATAAAGGACACTGTAATGAGAACTTAATGGGCTGAAAATGCAGCGGATTAAAATTTTGTATTTTTACAGTGCATCTTTCTATGTCCCATATAACACTAAAAAGTTATTTTAATTCGAAATTGGAGCACATACCTTACTGTAGAAGACCTTTGGGTTCCTTTTTTGATTATAAATGTAGGTTGACTAGTTTCTGAGATATAACACATCGAAAATAATGAAAAATTATGCCGTATCGCTTTTTTCTCGTCAGAACCTGTAAAGCTTACTATCGATTAAAATAATTAAACTATGAATACATCAAAATTTCAGTTAATTTAACAATTCCAAAGCGGCAAATGCAATAGAAAATTTCGAAAAAACTCCCCAAACGAATCCGGACTAATCCGAAATGTCTAAACCAAAGTAGTATAAATTATGTATGGTATCATCAGATAGACCTAATGTGACCTGAGTACGTGTGCAAACCCAAAGAGTTTTTCAAAAAGTTGTTTTGGTCAAAAGAAATTAATCGAAAAAATCTGAAATAATCTGGAGTTAATTGGCCAAATATTACTCGACAATTCTTGCTCTTATCTTTGCAATACGAAAATTAGACAAATGCAGTTGAAATACACTTTATGTGGGTATAACGACAATATAATCGTCATGCGTCAAAAGTTGCTGGGCCAGGGGTGCTTCTGACCGCTGACCGACGGTCAGTTTCGCCTAAGAGCGTCGCGACGTCTTATGTTTCCTTTAATACCGTCCACTCTAACCGGTAGAAATATCGGTAAAATTTCTAATTTTACTCCCCGTTGTTATTTCGATTCTGAATACTTACTACCTAGGTTGGTTGGTCGAATCAGTGTTTCTATTTTTGTACCGGTCAGTAATTATTAATCTGACCAGTAAGGTCGTAAACTGGAGAATTAATCAAATGTAAGGACATCAAGACAACTTTGATCCGATTTGTGTTTGCATGTTGTGTGTTGAAAATCGTACTGAATGTTTTATCCCTACGTGCATTTAATGCGTCTCATGTCGTATGCCCGTAAATAGGTCAATAATTGAAGCTACACAAAATAGGTATTTTTGAAAAACTTGAACGGACATCAATTATTCAAAAAAATGCAATATCATTTGGAGTACTAAAAGACACGTTGCAAATGCAAATTCTCCTCTGACAATATAAATTACGGAAATAGATATATATTTGCATATCGATCATGCTCGCATAATATGCACGTTTACGGGTCGCGGTGTTTGACCCATGAAGAAACTTAATAGACTTTGACTCGCAAGTTTTTTATTCAAAACTACGATAATGCCAATACTGATGCAAAAGAAAAATAATCAATTTCAATTACAGGCCCTGAATTAAATTAATATGCGCCTCTGAAATTACTCTTTACGCGTTTTACACTCCCTCTGCATTAACGACCGACTAAACCAACCAACCTAAACAAGAACATTTCCCTTTCCGATTCGCAACAATGAGCTCTAGCGCCTGATGATGGAGGTACTCATACCGAAACTTCTCCCCATGTCCTCTGACGAGACCGAGGATGTGGCTTTTAAAGTGCTCAACCAAGACGACCTTCCCTCCATGGCTGTGATTGGAGAAACCATATTCAAGCCTTTCGGCAGCGATCCCAAAGTGAAGCCCAACCTGATTGTCCACCCCACCCGTCGCGTTTTAACCAACTTAGAAGAGAACAAGCTGAAGGCTCTGGCCAAGTCGCAGGGTAACTTGGATGCCCCCAAGAAAAATAAAGGGCTGAGAAGGAAGTTCAGCAACTCGCACGGGCAATTGAACCACAACAACAGCACAGCTGGGGTCAGGATAGAAGACCTGCAAGGTCAACTAGATCACGCCAAGTTCACGAAGACCTTAGATGCCAAACTCAGGAGGTTGCAACGGGAAGAGAAAGGCAAAAAACTGGATAAACCGCCGAGAAAGCCGTTTGTGACTACCGTGCCCAAGGGCACCTTCCTGGAACCGCCGATTGAAATTAAAGAGATCTACAAAACACAGAAGGAGGATGTCAAAAAAGAGGAGGGAAGGAAGTTGTTCACGTACGCCAGTCAGCCGAGGGTACTGAATAGGTCCCCGGCTAAGATGGTGCACGTGCAGAAATGCGCTGCCGCCCTTGCAGCCGCTAGGATTGCAGGGGGGGTGGCGGGATTGAAGGGAAGTGAGGGTGAGATAAGTCCGTAAGTTCATACTAGAGCCGAAATTGTCAATTTCATTCATAGAACTATGCACTTTCTATAATAAATCGTACTTTTTACAGAGAAGCCAATTACGGCAACATTATGTTCGACAAGAGGGTGTTTCGGGGCAGCAATTTCGCACCGCAGCATATGGTAAGGCACAATTCCCAACGACTTACAAACCAGAAACAAAATCGGCCCATTTTTAAATTGCACCAATAATTCTATGTAATTTTGCAAATGAATTTATTGTAGCCTTAATTTATTACCGCAGCCCAAATGGAATCCCCATTTTGCTTATGCCAAACTACTCTCAACAGACGATGTAAGTACTTTTACCTCTAATTATGCTTTTTAAAACAATGTGCCGATTTTCTGACTGCACTTCTATTTTTGACGAAATAAAGCCGGCTTAAGAGGGCATTAACACAACCCACAGGATACCATTAAACGGATCGATGAAAAGTACCTTTCCTTAACAGTAAATTAGCCTAAAATCTGAGGCCCAGCTGATTGATAATCTATGGCAGATCTATTGCTATCTCTACAGAACATTATATAGGATGTTTCATAAACATACTGCCACACTTTCAGCGAATGCATACCTCGTAAAAACAAATATTTAGATCGAATAAAGATAGCTCCGAAATCGCTTCGTTCCCAAGATACAGAAAGTTTAATTTCTTTGTTTTTTTAACGTTTTTAAAATATTTTATAAACGGTTTGGGATAAGCACATTGAATTAGGGACTCGCTATGGGGAGATAAATGTAAAAGTTCTGGAGTATGCAGAATATTTCCACTTACACCAGGGCTGTCCATGCGGCAATCTATCGTTTTTACATATGTAAATGCCTCAGAATTTAACGGAACCATACTTTTGAAGAAGAGTATTATTACGCGGAGAGGCGTGGTTTATACATGTTTATTTTCATACAAAAAATCGTGATGTGTCTCCTAACAAAAAATTTTTAAAAATTAATTTCTAAACAACTAAAAAAAAATAGCACTTGGAAATCTATACCGGTCTTTTGTTAGGCACCCGAATGAGAAATTATATTCTATCTTAAATATTTAAAACAATTGTAAACGATTAAAAACAGATATTTGAGCACCAAAATACTAAAATTGATGGAATAGTGAAAAAATATATTCGTATTAAAAAAAGTCAGTGACATACCATTTTTTCATTACAAACTTCCCTTTGAATGGCCGCACTTTCGCCACTAGTGTGGGCAGAACTATTCTGCCTACTCCAGTATCTGCAAATTTATCCCTCCATAGCGTATTCCTAATTTTGTGCCCTTATCCCAAATGGTCTTTGAAATATTTCTAAAAAAAATTGAAGAACAAAAAATTAAACACTCTGTTTTGGAAGCGAAGCAATTTCGGACCTAACTTTATTCGACCTAAATATTTTTTAAGCCCTACAGTCGCTGAAAGTTAGTCGATATGTTTGTGAAACACTTTGTATATATACCCTGTATGGGTGTTTCCTAACTACGTCTAAAAACTTTAAAGGCGTAATCTTCGACTGATTTTGAGTCAAAAATGTCCAATAAACATATTTCCGCAAATGCCTTGTTTCCAATATACAGGGTGTTGAAATGTAACAAGAAAAAGAGATTTTATTTCCAAAATGACTCAATTTGGGTGTTTGAATTTTAGAAAAGACAATTTTTTGGGGGAATGCTTTAATGATTAATTATGAAAATTGCTGAAAACGACCACCATTACTCATAATGCAGGCTTCCATCCTTCTTGTTAATGATTGTCTCACTCTCTCGAAAACTCCTGGTTTGTTGCGTATCGTTTCACATCCGGTAATTATACGTTCCTGAAGTTGATCTAGAGTGTTTATTGGGACAGCATAGACAAGTCTTCTTCAGATCATTCATTCATCAAATTAGTAAATACCACCAAACCTTTAGAAACCTTTAAAACCTTTTTCAACGTCTTTCAATCAACACCCTGTATCTTGGAAACAAAGCATTTGCGAACATATGTTTATTAGACATTTTTGACTCAAAATCAGTCTAGGATTACGCCTTTCAATTTTTTATACGTAGTTAGGAAACACCCTATATATACACGGTGTTCAAAAAGACATCTACCAACCTCAATACAGGATGAAATAAATCATTATAGGAATATTTCAGGGAGCAGTAATACTCTACAAAATAATAAAAATATGCTAACAACCGAAGAGTGAAAAACCATATTTTATACACAGAGGGGCAAAGTTTCAAATTTTTTCTAATATTTTCTGTGTTTCTCACCTGAATGGTTGAGTAAAATTTGTAAAATTTCTTTTATCCATTTTCTTTTAAATCCTTTACAACAAAATATAAAACTCGTGTTTTTGGGTCATGTACTATTTTATGCTTTGGATCTTTTTTTGGAATACCCTCTATGAATTCTGGCATCAATATTAGATTCCTTTTTCAATTCTTTAGCTTTGTGCTGTCTTACAGTATTTTCGTATCTATTACCGTTTTCATAGAATTTGCAAAAACATCTATCAATAGAAATTAAGAACGTATAAGAAATAAGGAAAAGAATCATCCGACTTAGTTATTATCTATCTGAAACAGTTCGTAAAATTTAATCAAATGTCTGAATTAAAAATAAACCAAAATGATCACAAAAGTATAAAAACTGTTAAAAATGTCCTTAAGAAATGTCAAACTTTGCCACCGTGTATATCAAAAATGGTGCGTTTTTGGCCATAGGTCTATTGGCATATTTTGTATTATTTTGCAGCGTACTGCCGCTTCCTGAAATATTTCCATGATCAAATGTTATACCTTGTATATCGTAGAGGACTCAGCTGATGAAGAAACAGTTTATAAAAGCCATAAATTATTCCTGTGGTTCTCCAATATTAATCGTGAACGTACAAGGAAAAGCAACTAATGGCAAGATTCGGTAAAATTCGACGTTGATTTACAGTGACATATTACTATATTTTTCATCGTTTGACGTCAAAGCTATAGCTATACGACACTAACATTGCATATAAATATACTGGGCGTCAATTTAAACATATTAGAACTTTTTTTATCACTTTTGAATAGCTGTAACTTCGGCCTGCATCATTCAATTTAAATCATTGGCACGTGGTTCTTCCATAATTGATTGGCAGGTGTCCGCTTTTTTTTAGCAATTGAACTTTTGGGTCTTATACAGGGTAAACATGCCGTTAATTTCACTATAATAATATGGGCATTTCGGAGGGTAATGCTTCGAAACATTTCATTCAAGTTCCCATTCCTCATGAAGTGGAGTTTTTCACATGGTCAAATTTTATACCAAAATAAACCACTTTTCGAAAAACCCTCGTAACGTTTTTATAGTGTTTTAATCATAAATCTGTCAAAAACGTCTGGTGATGCTATCCAGAGGTACATGGTATCATAAAAATGAATTTAAGCAACTTGCTTCTATTAAAGATATACAGAATTAAATGTTAACATTTTTGTAGCACTGATTTTCTTACACTGCATACAGGATATAACATATCATAATAGATATGTGGGAGGGTTATAATACTCTGCAAATTATTTTTCAAAACTATTATAGACATATGGTCAAAAACGCGCCATGTTCAATATACAAGGTGACAAAATTTCATATTTTCCCCACTTTTCTCATGTATCATTTAAGTTCATTTTTTTCAATTTCGTACACCAAGTTTCTTTAAGAATTTCTACAAAAAAAATGTCAAAATCATCGGTAACCATATACACAGCGTTGTGTTTTTTGGGTCACATACTATTTTATGCTTTGCATCTTTTTTGAAACACTCGGTATGAATTCCGATACCAAATTTAAATCCATTCTTCAACTCTTAATTTCTTGGTTTCTCGCAGTATTCTCGGATCTTTCACCGTTTTCGTAGAATTTGCAAAAATATCTATGGATGCAAATTAAGAATGTAAAGGAAACAAAGAAAAGAGTAATCATTTGGCTTAATTATGAACTATTGCAAGCAAAACATACCATTTAATCACATTTCTCAAAATAAAAATAGATCTAAATAAAAACAAAGTTCTAAAAAGTATTGAAAATGTGTATGAAAAATGTGGCTTTCCCACCCCGTATATCGAAAGTAATGCGTTTTTGATCATAGGTCTATAGCATTTTGTATTAATTTACGGAGTACTATCGCTGCTTCAAATATCTCCACGATGATGTTACCATGTATATGTGTCAGTTACTTCGGGTGACGCAAGCCGGACATGCAACTGTCCAAAAATGGACAAAAAAACATGCCGTTATGGTTAATTTCGTATATGCTTTAGCCACAAACTTACATTTTTGAGGAAAAATTATTTGGCTATTCGAACAGACGAATGTAGAAAAGGCAAATAAAAAAAATTAAATATTTCAGAAATATTTATTTTACTAAACTATAACTCTACATGTGTCAAAATATAAACAACATTTTACAAAATATTTTCAAAAACTTATAGTATTTTTCTCAAAATTAGTCTCAGTGGTTTTTGCTTTGTGCAGCAACTTGTGCAAAGAACTTGATTCAGGAACACATTTTCACTTAAAAAATTGCAATTTTGATCTGTGTAAACATCGTGAAGAAGCCCGAATAATTCCAATAAATTCGAAAACATCAACTTCGAAAAGATATATCTTAAGATTCTTCTGCCAGATGCATCGTTTCCAAAATATTATGAGATCTTGACCTCAATCAAGGCTTCTGATAAAAATTTATCACATAGGGTGACGGAGAATCCGGGGCCGCAAGGGCGGCTGAAGCACGACGCAGAGCCTTGGCTAGAAGGAAAGCGAAAAATCAACATATCAAATCATCTAATTTGCGACTCGGTTCACCACCGCCTGTACCTGGTAACTTACCTGTTCCTCATGACTTCAGACCCTAAATTTCTCTCTTCTAATTTAAGGGCGCAGGCATGAAAATATCCAAACAGAAACCTATCTGGAGGAACTGTACGTGAACCCACCCGTAGCCGAAATGTGCACCCAAACAGATTTATTCGTCGAAAGACCTGTGTCCCCCTTTTACGTTTCTGCTAAAACTGGGGCCGACGTAGAGACTCAGATTTATCCTGGAGATGTAAGGTTTGCAACGAGAACAAGTCTACAGTTAAATCGCCTTATTGCAGCTCTTCGACTTCGACATGGAAGTTCAGCCGATCTTGGAAGTACTGGTGGGCAAAACGATTGAACAGGCCTTGATAGAGGTACTAGAGGAAGAGGAATTGGCTGCGCTGCGGGAACAACAGAGGCGGTTCTTAGAGTTGAGATCGCAAACTGCTGAGTGTCTAAGGTCAGAGAGATATATTGACAAGATCCCCGTTAAACTAATTTATTTTACTTGTAGGTTAGATGAACGAGAAAAAAGACTGGTTAAAGAAAAAGAGAATAGGCTTGTCGAGCGCGAAGAAAGCGGCAAAGCCCAAAAAGAAATGGATGAAAGAATCGCCGCATCCGTGTTAATACAAGACTACCTGGCAGACTTGCTTCCTTCAGTTATCGAAGGCTTAGAGTCTGAAGGGTTCATGATGGACCACACCAAAGAAGGCAAACTCTCCCTTACCCATCCCAAAAAATATTCTAGGAACACTTTTCCAGACATCGGCGAATCCTTCATGCCATGGCTGATCCAGGAAGTCGCTGTAGAGGTTCAGGATATGGTGTGCAGCAGGGACGTGCTGTCCGATATCGTCCGAGAGATTTTAGAAAATAGAGCTGAAATCTATAAAGCCTTACACAAGGAGTCCTCAACCGATGAAACCGAAGAAGAAGGCCCTTCAGTCGAAGACATGATACTGCAGGACCACTTGAGATTGCAGGAAGAAATTAGGGCGCGCACCAAACACGACACTTTAAAGAGCGATATCCCTGAAGTTCAATAGCGGTTTGTAAGTGGTATATTAAATTAAAAATAGAGACCCTAATTTGTGCATCTGCATAACAATGAATCAAAAACGCCCTTCAGAATTCAATTTAAATGATATCAGCATCTCTATTTCTGCAACACCGGATGATATTAATAAAGTGAGCGATATGGGGTGGTAACCACCCCTACATAGGGCCGGTGATTGGAACAAATTCAAGGGGGCGATTAGTCGCGGTCGCGCAGGTGTTTTTGATGCCGCATTTTGCTAATTTCGACTCGATTTCAGGGCAACAGACTATCAGCATCAGCAAGAGTACCTAATATGCGACATAACATTTTAAAAGCAACTAAGGTTTTGCACCACAAACGATATACCTACCTACTAAAAAATAATTATATTGTATATTGTTTACTTTATTGTAAAATTTGTTGGGCAGAAATATACATACATACTATTGTTTATTAAAACAAGATTCTTTTAATACCGTTAATGAGACATTAGTGAATGTATTGTTGGATTGGCTAAGTAAATTCTGATTGTTTACTTTCTATTAAGGCAGGGAAAACTTTTTTAGAGTATTTATTCATAAGACTCTGTCAACAGTGAACTTCTATTTAGTTAGAGTAACAATAACTGTTACATAAAAAATTATTACATGCAGGGGATGTAAAATTCCCCTTATAATTTAATGGTACCATACGGAATACTCTATTTACTTTGCTGTATAGTAATAACAATGAGTGAGGTTTAGAATACAAAAATGAAAAATCTATTCATTTGCTGAATATCACTATTTTTCCATTGAAAAATTATAGAAAATCGCAATTATGTGACTTTCACGCTCTCTCAAATTTTTTGGTAAAAAAAAAACAATAAGTAACTATTTTGTGGGTAAACTTTAAGTCAATATGATATAACAGACCCAAATACTGGAGAATCGAACAATTCAATGGCAGGGACAATGTGTAAAATCTCACAGAACTCACATATTCAAATTATGCACATATAAATTACCTAACAACCTAAAACCAGTCTCTTTAAAAGGTAGATATTTAATCAGTGCCGAAATACTTTTGTCCAAAATGATTTGGAGCCACTGGATGGACCTCAGAAGTCAAAATTTTCATCTACAACATGTTTTAATGACTCTGGACTTTTTTTATATTATAAAACAGCCACGTACCCGAGGATAAGACTGCAGGATAGTTTGGACTGCTTGTGGAGTGCAAAATAAATTGCTCAATATTATACACTCCTCTTTAACTCCATGTTCTTTGAGGACATTTACAGCTTTGCTCACAGTATTACCTGTAGACATAATAGGATACATGAGCAACACCTACAAACAAACATTAATGTTGGCCTAAATCATCAATAAATGATGTATACATGTCTACGGGCAATGTCTTCAGGAAACCTAGCATAAACCACTTTAGCTTCATGTGTGTCTGCATCAGATTCGACTAGAATTTTTCCTATTCTGATGCTTCTACAGCAATCCCTGAGACCTTGCTCCATGGACTCTCCAGATCTCACTATCGAGACCCCACAGTTTCCAGATTTATATTTAAGCCCTTTAAACAACAAATTTAGTGGTTGTTTTGGATTATTATGGTTAAATAATTGAAATAATGGTAACTCGATTTTGCAATCGATTAAGAGTTAATGATATGTGCAATGAAACTAAGACTAACTGTATCTATAAATACCAAAGTGCACAGGGACAGTGTAAATAAAGAATGATTTGTATTATTAGTCAGGTCATGGTCGGATCATTGTCAGGTCAAACATTGTAACATGAAGTTTATTTCGCATGCATGGTCAACCAATACGAATTTAAGGTTGCAATTTAACCTGACAGTCATCTGATCTTGGCCTGACAGATAATATAAATCATTCATAAAGGATTTCTTAGAGGGAAAATCCATTTAAACCGAACATGCTCTACTCTGAACAACACCACATTAACTGTACAGAGGATATTTTAGAAAATACAAACACTCAATGAAAATGATACACACATTAAACAAAGCTAAATCACTTGATTTATCAAAATTTGTTAGATTTACACTCCGAGATTCTGTAGTTATAGCAAAACATATACCTATTTTATATATACATATGTCCAGCCAATAACTTTGTAGTTAAATATTTCAAATATTACTCACTGTATATTTTTTCAAATTTTAATTTTTCTTGGTCTGTACACATCAGTGCAGCATTAATATTAAAAATATATAAAAATTTTATTTGAAAAAAAAAAGATCCTGTACTGATAGAATTTTTAAATTCTTTTTAGATTTTAGTACAAAAACTCTATTCAGCATTTCCCTTTTTTCACTGAGAACAGAGTCATTTAGTGAGCTAAACACTTTGTGACACCCTGTAAATATACTCAGAGTTTAAGTTAGTGGTTTCCACATATATTCTGAATGTTGTTATTATTAAATTAATGTTTTCAGTTATTTTTTTGTAATTAGACCTATTTTCTAACCTGAACCATGCAATTATTGCATTGGATTACACTAAATGGACTGCACTACTAAATCAAATGAATTACAAACCATTATAAGTGGCATTTGTAGGGGTTATAACATTGCATTCAGTAAATGGTAACTGATTAAGGCTTTCTTCAATGACTAGGCGAATCAGTCGGTCAGCATAAAACTTAAAATCACTACGACTAGTGTTCCTAAAGTAAACTGACATAATTGTTTGCCTGAACTGTGTTGTTTCAGGAGTTAATACCTATCTCGTAAGATTGTTTGTAGCTCCTTGATTTGGTCATTTGCAGGAAGAATCTTTAATCGAGGGTATTCTTTGCAATACTCCAACCCATTGGAGTTACTCATATCAATATCAGCACTTCCCATGTTGACGTGGAGCCTCAAAAACTAATTTTCTTAGGCTTACAACCTGATTTTCGCGTGGAAATTTAAGGTTAGTTCTAGTTGGTGAAAGGAGCTAGTTGTGCTGGCGGATTTTATGGGTGTTTTCACGTAAAAAGTTGCTTAAATTTCTCAAAAATTGCTGCAATGTAGCTGTAAACTACCTAACTAAACTCATTATTAATTAAACTTAAGGAATAGTGAATTGTTTTGACTAGTTTTGTGCAATTTCATGCAAATAACGTGACTTTTGCAGGTAAACACAAATTAAAGGTTATGTTTTTACTTTAAAAGGTGAAATGTCAAGCGTTTTGTCCTTGTCGGTTGCTTTGTTATTGTTATAAGGTTCTCTTTATCGTTCTTTTGGTTATTTTTTCATCAGTGCAAAAAACTAAGTAATGCTCTTTTTAGAATATTTCTGAACATTTTGTTATGTTCCATTCTAAATTGGTTTGTATGGAATATATACTCACTTGCAAAAAGCCTCAGATGCCGTGCCATCGTTTTTTTTCATTGTTTTATAGACTAATATCGATTGAATAAGCAAAGCAGAACCGTCTTTTTCGTTTTCTAATTTTCGCAAATGTAACAGGTCCTCATTAAAAAATTTGCAGATTGCATCATTTCTCCTGGTAATTAATTGAAGTTCATTTAATGCATAGAAAATTATTCATATTACTTTTAATGTATGATTATTTATTAATTCATAATTTTGATTAACTTTGCGTTTATGGGTGGTGACACATAATCGGAATCTGTCATTTTTAATAATTTTAATTTTTGGCATATGACTTTTCAATTTCGCACCGAGGTGCAAATCCACTTAGAGTGGGTAGAGTGACTCTTAAATATAACATAGAAGCGACCTTCTTTTTGTTTTCAGCTGTATTAACACCTCCTTTTTCTTCCAGTCATGGGCAGAACCAAACGAAAAAGAACCAGAAATCGCTTAAACCCTCCTCAACAACAAAACCCGAATATCGGCCATAATCCCACATCAATAAATCTTCAAAAATGGCTTAAACGTAACAGTTTCTTAAACCCCTTCAACTATCAGCTGCGTAATTTCTTGGAAACTGGCCGAGGAGTCACTTCTCCTCGATCCATACGACCCTTGGACGTGCTTGTACGGATACCACTCAATCTGCTGATTACTTTTGACACCATCCGAAAATCTGAACTGATAGAATATCTGAATGTAGAAGAAAAGTCTTTGAATATTCAAACTTTGCTGACTTTGTTTTTGGTTATGGAGAAGCACAAAGGAACTCAGTCTGAGTGGAAAAACTATATCGATAGCCTACCTTGCCCCGAACCAACTTTACCATGGACCTGCAAGCAAGAAGATATCGAGTTTTATCCTGAAGAATTGAGGGTGAAAGCATTGAGACTACGAAACAGCTTTGAGGAATGCGTGAACATGCTGAAGGTGTCCTTTAGACCAGGAGCTTCATGCAGGTGTTGCGGAAAATCCATTGACTATCTTTTGGACACACAAAGTTTCAGATGGGCCTATGTGTTAGTAAATACTAGGGCTGTGTACGTAGACCCTACGTTCTTAATGTCCAAAGACAACTCTCATCAATCGCTGTTATCGGATGATCCCTCCTTGGCCCTTTGCCCTTACATGGATTTATTCAATCATCACTACACGGCCAGGACTAAGGCCAATATCGTGAGCATCCGAGGCCAATATTTCTATCAACTCACCACCATGACCGGGTTCAAGAAGTACCAGCAATTCTTCATCTCTTACGGTGCACACAGCAATGAGAAGCTCTTTATGGAGTATGGGTTCTTTATTCCAGGAAATGTATTTGATTTTGTGCGCATTAATTTGAGGGAAGTTATAGAAATTCTGAAAATGTCCTTAGAGGAAAGGCAATATAAGTACATTAAGAACTACGAGTTTGACGAAGATGAGGTGTATGTGAACCAGAATGGGCTGTCCTTTGTGTTAAAAGCAATTCTGTTTGTATGTTATCATCCGGGAATATCTAATTACGCGTCGTATATTTTTAGCAATAAGTATCCAACAGAATTCGATAGTATAGTCCGTATGAGCACGAAGAAACTCCTCGAGTTCAAGCTGCATATGTGCCAAAAAGATATTGAAGAACTGAAGCTGAAGAACCTTGGACAGGTGCATGGGTTCTTGGACTACAGGGAGCAATACATTCTACGACTGTTACAGTTACTTGAGGAGAACATGTTATGTTTTTCGTGATTTAGGTATTTTTTGAATTTTAGTGATATTTATTTATTTATTTCAGTCGCCAGCAGCTTTGCAAAAGTTCTCCTCTGGTAAAAAAATTATTATTATAAAGCAATGAACAAGTGTTTCTGGGGGTGGATTTCCTAGACACAATGCCGAATTTATGCTTTTGTAAGCCTGATAAATTCACCCCCCCATATTAAATGTTCATTTAGCCACACTTCACGCCACAGGGAGGGGTAGATTTGGAGCCCCACTGTACAATTTATATTTGAACCTTGTTCAATAATAATACTGAAAATTACCTAAACTAGTGTTATTGAGGTAATCATAATTCTCCACGTTTTCATGTCATTTTCGCAAAGTTATTCATGTTATTTGTAAATGTATGTGTCAACGAAAACAACTTTATAAAGTTATACCGGACGCGTTATCAAATTACTAAACCGCTGGGTGCAATAATCGACTTAATCCTTAATTCCTAAAAGGGATTTCGGCAAGGTGACAGGGGGACACATTGCAAGCTGTTTACACTCAAAAGAGGGTTTCCGTTTCACCCTTGCAAAAGTTCAAACTCCCTGTTACAATAAATTAATTCTGTTTGCTTTGAGAATTAAAAAGCAGCAAGTTCCTTTGTTTAGGCTGTGCCCAATTTATTTGCCTTTAAAAAATTATTAATATTAAAAAATAATAAACAAACCAATTCTTGATTCACATAGCATTAAATGTAACCGTTTATTAATGGCCACTTGTCTTTGGAAACAGGCACGTGCCAGACACCTTGCACGGCCTCCGGCCATTGAGCACACGTGACGCAGTTCCCTGGCACGTGCCAGTTCCCATAAACTCCTTCAGAAGCCAATTGATCTGTGTGTACCGGACC
The DNA here is from genome assembly GCF_040115645.1 of Euwallacea fornicatus. NCBI lineage: Eukaryota > Metazoa > Arthropoda > Insecta > Coleoptera > Curculionidae > Euwallacea > Euwallacea fornicatus. The sequence goes on from NC_089551.1 coordinate 4,407,120, forward strand.
TAATGGCACCGCTCACGGGTGACAGATGCTCAGAGCCGCATTTATTTCCACAGAAACGCAGTGGCTGGCCATCAAACTTACTAATGCTGTGTACCGTGTATCTCGAAGTGCCCCCCCGTTAATTTTTTAACATTTTTGTCAAAATTCAAAAGCAGCATTAAATAGAACAGAAAATATCATTTTCTAAGATAGTATTTTTTGAATTTAATGCTGCTTTTGAATTTTTAAGTTAATAATTTATTAAAATATCAAAGGAAGTTACAATTTAGAGCTGCACGGTAGAATGATTCACATAGAATAAGATCATGACAATGCTCTTAGGTCTATGTATATTACATCTAGGTTCCGAATTTAAGATCCATTAAAAGATATATAAACATTTAAAAAATGGGCTTTTATTGGAGTTCCTACCTAGAGCGTTTATCTACTTACCTATCTTTTAGAAGTTTTTTAATTGCTTTAAATCCCATGAAGCCAATCCGAAGCTCCACCACTGTCTTGTTCACCAAATCAGCTTTAAACTATTTAATCATCCCATCGTAGAATTCCGCCCTTATAGGACACCCGGAAACCCACAGGTGCAGATTCGGGATTGTGCGGATGCCTATCGAAAAGGACATCTTCATGGTTAGCTGACCTCTCGAGATCGCGATTTTCCATTTTGATTGGCCCATTGTGTCTTTATTAAAATGTTTTTGTTGGTGATTACGATGATACAGGACTTCATTTTTCGATTATTTCTTGTTGTTGTCCGGTCTGGCGTAGGACGAGGAGGGGTAGAATGTTTAATAAACTGCGTCAGCACCTACCTAGTTGATTACAAAGGGGTCCCTATAAGTGATTTTACTTATTTGCTGCATTGCACTTCTAAAAGAAAAAAAATATATATGTATAAGATTTGATTGAAAAATCAGGCGAAAGTTAATTAAATAATCAAAGTGATAGTTTCTAAACCGATCGTCCCACCCTCGGCCACAGGGCTGCGCCCTCAAACAAGTGTTCGGCTCATATTAGATCTGCATTAAGGGTGAAGGCGGACCGAATTGAGCGGCAAGTTTGGTTTGCAACCTGATCTTGCAAAAATGCACTAGCTGCGTAAATTTAGCAGAGGCGGGCTTAAGAGAGTTTTTCTCATTTAACAAAAAACTGAAATTTCATTTAGCGTAACTGATGCATCAAGAACATTGGCAGCTATGAACGATTAGTATACAGTGTGTACGTTAAATGACTCTTGAACAAAAATTCCTTAACCAAAAATGAGGCGTTCGAGGCAAACTTAGCTATTTTCCAATGTTGCTTTATTTTGCTACAACAGGACTCCAAAGTTCTCAAATTAATATGTTTCTTTGAAATAATTGCTGAACCCTTTTATCAATTTTCACTAATATGGCAGTTAACAGTTACTACAAAAAATGGTATCTTTGTTGCCCCTGTACCAATAACTTTAATTTTTTTACGGCCACTAGCTGGCTTTATTTTGAAACCTTTTTGCCTCTCGTGAAATATTCACCAGATGTACACTTTCTCTACGAAAAAATTATTTACGATACCTTGTAATTGATCATTGTCGGTTAGTCCGAAAGAAAACACGAAAAAAGTTCTAATTCTAAATAACTACCGACTTAGTTTGATTTTTTTAACAAATGTTGATCATTTTCCTGAAAGCATAAATAAATTTGTTTCAGAAAAGTAGCCTGTCGGTTTCTTTTAACCCTGTTTTCACAACAATGATGAATTGCAAAGTATTCTAAATATTTTTTTTGTAGAAGAATTGCATGTCTGGCAAACATTTTATTAGAAGCAAAATGTTTCAAACAACGTCAGCTTGCAACAGAAAAAAATTAAAGTCGTTTGTACAGAGAAAAACAAAAATTTTAATTTTCATTTACGAATCACGCGCTATTTTTAATTTTTCTACGCATTAAAAAAAATCCCACTTACGTCAAAAGAGGACAATTTTTGTAGTAACTCTTAGTTCCAAAATCAAAAATAGCGCTGAGCAATCATTTAAAAAAAAACTATTTTAATTTGAAAACGATGGCACCCTATAGCTTCAAAACAAAGCAATGTCCAATATAAGTAAGTTTGCTTAGAACGCCTTATTTTTGATTAAGAAACTTTTGGTCAAGCGTTGCAAAGTCACTTCAGAGTCTCCCTGTATAAAACAGATTAATTTTCTGCAATAGAAATAAGTTAATGTATACGGCAAAATTTTCAATTATTTTTTCTGGAAGTGACTCCTTATGTGCCTTGAATTTAGATACATTTCGGAAAACTCTAAGAGCTTTCCTAGCTACTCCCTCCAGGGTAGTCCGGTCCTGCCCTGCAATCAGATACAGTCCATCAATCCAAGCCGCGCAATTTTAATACCGCAGGACCACGTGTGATATACGGGGTGTCAACAGGCACCGTGTCCGTTCTGCCTCTGATCTGCCCTTGCAGGAAGAGGGGGGATGGAAAATAAAACTCCTGCTACCACCACCCCCCGAGAAAGGCGAGATGTACCTTCGAAACCACCAAACAATTACTGGCCATCACCCAGGAAACAGCTTGTCAAACAAGTTGGGTACTTGTCAAAAAAGTATAGTGATAACGTCGTGATCTCTAATCACCAGGAATTTGATTTGGTGGTATATTTCTGTGCATGGTGGTGAAAATGGAAGTGCACCATGTGCCTGGACCTGCTCATTTTGACATGGTTCATCCTTCGGATACGTTAGGATTGGTTAGTGACTGGATGCTTCCGTTGGTTCCGCTGACTGTGAACGAAAATCATGAAGAGCAAGAGGGGACTAAGATTAAAGTAGGTTCTGAAAGTAAATTTTGTGATTACATGGAACTGTTAATTCCTGGAAAAGCGATCGCAGGCAGCGCAATTCCTCAGGGTGCCATGTCACTGCTAATTGAACCCTGGACTTTGTTGGGTGATGTTGATATTCAGCAGGTAAGAAATTCTGAGGTGTGCCAATTGAACTTCATTGTAGTTTCCTTTTATATACGTAGATATCTGTGGGAGTAACTTTATTCGGTACCCTAGATTTGGACAAAAAATACAAAAACGTTTGGCCCCATGATTATCATTGGGTGCGAGGTATAAGGCTCTCAAATGATTGCCACACTTACAATGTGCAGCTAAAACTCCAACCGTCTTGCCGGTAGGTGAACTGAAAAATATTAATGATATCATCAAAAATATCAGGAAAATTTTACAAAATCGAATTTTCTTCTATAGAAGTTATAAAAACGTTCGCGGCGGTGCTCAGCCAAAGTTGATCCTTCAAGCAGTAAGGCCGATCGAACTGGGCCAGGAATTACAATTATGGTTTTCTGAAGACATTTTAGCGATGCTACAAGTGGTTTTCCTCAAACCTTCCAATATTCGAGGTAGGTAAATAATTTTTGATAACCCCTTGTATACTAGTTTTGCATCAATCGGGACGCTTGTTATATATTGACTCGGTCAATTGGTATCTTACAGCAGTCGTGGCCGAGTGGTTAAGGCGTCTGACTCGAAATCAGATTCCCTCTGGGAGCGTAGGTTCGAATCCTACCGGCTGCGAACTTTTTGATTTGGCGTTTATTGTTTTTTTCTACTGCTCTGCTTAATACGCACTTTCACACCAGCATTTTCACATGGAAATTAACATTTTCCCGCACTTATACCTTTTTATTATCTGTTGCATTCATTAAGCTACGTTATCTTCTTATGATTTCATACGTGCATGTTTTACTCAAAATGTGCGGTATTCAGCTTGGCACATTTCGCCTCTTGTCTTTTATAGCTCGGTTATCATAGAAAATAGAATTTCGATATTATGTATACTTTTCTGTGTCTCAGGACGTACGTCAGGAAAATATATCTAATTATACAGGATGTCCCAAAAGAACGTGACGATAACGAATTATTTTTTTAGCGGAATACCCCATATATATTTTTCGAATTTAAGTGATTCCTATAATTCTCCACATATTCCTAAAATGTTTTTGAAATCTGTTGAATAATATTGGCGAAAATAAACTAAAAACTAAAAGAAACATTTGCACCTCAGACTTAAAAAAATGATGGAAAATAAAAATAACGTCTATTTAAAGAAACTATAGAAGGTACTTATTAAGCATAGTTTAATAGTTTTATTTAAAAAGTGTTGATGATCGTTATTGCATAAAGTGTCTGAAACTTAGAGACATTTTTTTCAAATTTTCAAATATTTTATTTTTCTTATTTTAAACTTTAAACTATTTAAAGGGAGCCCCACATATTTTAATCTAGTTCGTTGTAGAATTTAAAAACAGACATTTTTTGTAATTACATATCAAATGCTAATTAAAATGGATAAAAAATTAAGTTAGTTATGGAAAAAAAAATTCACAGAATTTATTATATAATAACAATTACTTTAAAACTTTTACAGATCTAAAGTATGTGTTCAAAATGTATTCCATTCTCTCGAAAATACAAATTAAGACGATTATTGAAAGACCTTGTAACTCTTCGCAACATATCGAGTGTAATGCGCTGAAATGCATTTATCATTCGTTCCTGCATGTTTTCCGGTGTGGTTGAACATTCGTCATAAACTATCTCTTTAGTAAAATCCCGTAAAAAGAATCCATTTTGGTTAGATCTGGGAACAAAGCGGCCACTTAATTGGACCGTCATTTTTCCAACAGATTTATAATTAATTCTAACTAATTAATACGATGCTAATAGTGTTCAACAAAAACAATAATAATTTTAAATTTGTTTAAAGCGACCTTCGACTTTTTCATATATTACAAAGAGTTACAATGCCTTTCCATAATCGTCTTAATTTGTGTCTTCAAAAGAACGGAAGATACATATTTCGAACAAATACTTTAGATTCGTAATAGTTTTAAAATAATTGTAATTATAAAGAAAGTTCTACGAATAATTTTTTAATAGCTACCTTCATTTTTTATCCATTTTAATTACTATTGGAATGGTTTTGGATATTATAATTATAATTTGACATATAATTAGAAAACATTTGTTTTGGAATTCTACAACGAATTAGAATAAAGCATACGGGAACCCCAATTTAAAATAAGAAAAGCACAACAGTTTGAAAAATTTGACTCTAAATTTTAGACACCCTGTACAATTTGAACCATCGAATTTTTTTAAATGAAACTATTAAATCATCGGCACCTTGTGTAGTTTCTTTAAATAGACGTTATTTTTATTTTTGATATATTTTTTTCCGGTATTATCTAATTGCAACAAAATTTTGAGAATGTGTAGACAATTATAGAAAGTGCTTAAATCTGTAAAAAATGTAGGGTGCTTCGTTAAAAAAAATTATTCGGTATTGTCACTCTTTTTTGGGTCACCCTATATAATCAAAAATATTTTCCTGAAGTACGTCCTTAGACATAGGAAAGCATGCGCAATATCAAAATTCTACTTTCAATGGTACACTATATTAAAAATTTGTCTTTCCCTTACTTTAAAAAAACGAGCTTTTAAAAAAAAAGGTATATTTCTTCCCATCTATAATTATTTTTTTCATTTTCATAAAAAATTATTGACTCATTCGCTAAACCAAAATTGCTCTATTTTCAGGAGAAAACAAGTATAAATGTCTCCGTTGCTCTGCCCTCTATGAATCCCCTAACCCCCTAAAGCTCCACATCACATTAGCGTGCGGAAAACTGCCTATTTCCTCTCTATGGGAGCGGTTAGCCACCCTTATAGGAGACCCCCAGTCGGCTCCAACTGCGTCCCCTAAAGTGAAAGATTTCGAGTTCAAACTTACACCGGATGCTCAAACCAGCAAGCAGCGAGATGCTTTGGATCTAACGGTTGCAGCTCAGCAATTGAAAAGCAACATGACTACTGCCCATAAAGCGTTGCAAAAGGGGCATTATTCAGCTTTCAAACCTTTCAAGTAAATTATTGCTTTTATATTTCTCAATATATTAACTTTTTTTTCTAGGAAACATGCCATTGAAATCAATGCGACGAATAGGGCGATTGCTTTGAACCCTCAAGGGTTGAACACTCACGATCTTCCGTCTCTGTGGCCCATGTCGTTTGAGACCGATGTGGTTCAGTTGCATAGAAACCTGATGCAAACTCAGGATTTTAATAATGCTCAGAGTATTTACGGGGACGACGCTCAGATTGAAAGTTTGGTAAGGATTTCCTCGTTAGAAATTCGACAAGAATTCCTTTTAAGGTCTTTCCATTTAGGTCAGCAGTTTGGGCAAAGCAAAACAAGGGCACATTTGCTTGTACTGTGGAAAGTGCTATTCCAGGAAATACGGGCTAAAAATACATATTAGGACTCATACAGGGTACAAGCCTTTGAGATGCAAATTCTGCGATAGACCGTTTGGGGACCCCAGCAACCTGAACAAGCATGTTCGATTGCATGCTGAAGGAAACACTCCTTACAAGTGCGTTAAGATATCTAAAAAAATAAAATATTTTACAAGACAGATTTTTCTAGATGCGACTTATGCGGCAAAATTCTTGTACGTCGTCGCGATCTAGAGAGACACCTGACCTCACGTCACATGATAGAAATACACCCCGATAAGAACATTCTACCTGACAATTCCCATAATAACGAGACTATCAGCGCAACAACTGAAGAATTGGAGAACTCATCTTCAAATGCAGAAAAATCAAGTTCAACTGAAGATTACAATACCTCGTGTGTCGACACCATCAAGATCACTGGAAACGATACTGATGTGACTGTTATTAATGAGGAATGTTTGGGATCGGGTGATGCGGAAAAAATTAGCTAAATGGGTTTGTTCGTTAAGATAATTTTAGAAATTCGTTTCATTGTTGATGTTTTAAAGTTTACATTTGTAAGCAATTATTAATGAGAGAGATAAAAAGTGTTCGATATAAACTTATCCACTGCTTTTTATATTCCTTCGTCATACAAATGCGAGTATCCTCTAGTTAGGCACTAAATAACATTCACTTAAAATGTAACTTAACCAAGGAGTACATCGACACTTAAAAAAAAAGTTAATATAATACATAGTAAGTAGAATCATATACACGACACTGAACATAACTGCACGTTAATAAAACAATAAAATGTAGACAAATGTGCGCCTATTCTAACTCTTAACACTGATAGATATTCTGTGAAATCAAAATAAGTCACCCATTCGCCACTGTTCAGATCCTAGTTGAAATATCACAACGTTAACATTTAATATCACAATGACGTCTCACCTTTCAGTAGGATCAAAACATGGACTATATGAAAATAATGCAGTCCATGTGGTATGATAAAATGATTTTGAAATTAAGTCTTTCGCGTTACTCTGAAAAAGATCAAATTTGAGTTTCTAATGAGTTGTCGATGAAAATGTTTAAACTGCTTGTTAATGGTCCATATGCTCATAGAACATTGTTAACGTTATTGGAACCCTTACAAAAAAAAAGTCTAATCTAAAAACCACAACTGAAAAAGTGTCAAAAAACTAAATCTAAAGTCTTTGGGTAAACAATTCTTAAGTCAATCAGAAAATACTAAGATTGTGAGTCAAAGTAATTACTACTTAACATTAAGTAAAGGCACAACTCAAGAAAACAGGGATACAAAAACGATTAATTGAAGCACGAAAGGTTTTTCATGGGAATGTAATCGCTTTCATCCCGTTCCTGGGAAAACCTAAAAAGTATTATAATCGAAACAATGTTACTACATGTTTATTGTGGATGAGGAGAAAATAGTGTCACTCCGCACGTCTGCCAATAGGGAGGAGGTGGAACAAATAAAACATCCAATCAAGTGGTTCAGCACTTTATTTAAACTTCCAATAATAATTGATCGCGCATACAAATCTGTTTTAGCTTTCACAGCCCGATATTTTCATTATATCGTATATTAATATCAAACCAAAACAAGTTTTTAATTATATATTCATTGACTAATTATACATCTAACTAGAACTATCTAAATATCATAATTAACTGATGGTCGTTAAAAACACCATTAACACGTTAGGTGTACTTCAAAATCTATGTTAACAGGTTTTGCGGCCGGTTTGGTTAAGAATAAGAAAATAGACGTGGATCAGATCCTAAAGTGGGGAATTCGGATTCAGCTATTGAGTCGCAAAATTTAATGCGATGTGTAAACAGATCTTAAGAAAATTGAATTCAACACGGACTCACTTTAAAAAATTTGTCGACACAAGTTAAATCGAGAAAGAATATATCGAGTTTTTGCGAGGCACAACAATATTTCTGAGCACTTTATTTGTTTTGAAGTTTTTGGCTAAAAACTGAAATTTGGAACAAGGTAATTTTAGATTTCCAGGAAATAATTTTTAAATACGAACGCCTTTTTCTGTGAATAATTTTTCAATTTTTTCTGTGTACTGACTTTCTATATTTTGAAATCGGTTGAGAAATTCGATAAATAACTGCTAAATTAAGTGTCATGATGGTAACTATTTATTATTTTATTCATCTTTTATTTATCTAAAATCTTCAACGAAACTCATTATTGATAAAAAGTTGCTGACGTGACACTATCCAGCAAATGGAAAATTTTACACATAATTGACATGAAACTTTGACAGCTGAAATAATTCCAGCTTGGTACTAAACCGTTGTAATCGGTGAATCACCAAATTTCCCCATGGCTGCATATTTCATTTAAAATTTAAGTACCAGTAAAAGAGAGCAAATGATGAAATCTGTTACTATCGATACATTTCAAGTGCCCCTTTTCATCAAACATCTAACACTGACAATAAGCAACAGATCAATTAATCCCACTACCCTCTTTGCATTTCACTTCTAAAAACTATTGCTTGCTTATACACCATGACATCCTCGATTGATTTTCTTCTTAATCAATTATTTCTCAACAGAATCTCTGGTCGCAAACTATTTCCGAAAAACTAGAAATTGCTAAGAGTGCAAAGGTTAAATTAACAGACATTATACGTTTCCTACAAATTTCACCTTAATATCACAAAAGACTTCAAAGGAAGAGAGTAATATCGTTGATATATGTACTGTTATCGCAAAGTTTTTTGGCAGCAATGCCTTTAATATGGGGATTCTTCAGAATTTCTCCTCCAATTTGTAAATAGCCCTGCATGCACAAAATTTGAAGAAACATCCTTTGGGCAAAAATAAACTGGATCGTACAACAAAATATCGCTACTTTTGACCAATGAATGAACCCATAGGTTAAGATTAGTAAATTATTATTAACCCTATATTATATAGAACAGTAGAATCTGTTCCAGGCCTATTTGCCGAATATAATAGGTAGAAAACTAAATTAACACCTAAGACAGTAATATAAACAAAAAACATACATTATGCCTTCATAATTTTAATAGTTTAATATTAAAATCCCGAACAATCATTGAAATCAGGGACGAACAAGCAAAATTTAATTTATTTCTTCTTCGAGCCATTTTTAGTTTTATGAAAAGTTGTATAAATCAGGTTTACGCTGAGGAATTCTCAATAATTGCGATTCCTCAGGTTCGACCACACGTTTTAGATCTATAAAACTGTTCATTTAAAAGACAAAAGTTCTGGCACCCCAATTTAAGGATAGATTCTAAGACACTCTCCAATTTATGTCATGGTTAAATAAATTAAATAAAACCAAAAAAAAACTAACCTAAAGAACAACTTAACTGAAAATCTGAGGGTGTTTTAATATAAAAGCTTCTTCAAGGAAGACAATTTTGACGAATTTTGTGGAAGTGCCACTGTAACAACTCTAAACTGCCTGCACAAACTAGATTAACATATCAGTGTTTTAAAACATGAAAAACCAAATCTTCACTACTACCACCAGTCTCCCTATTAGTACCGGGACATTCCAAACACACAAGTAATGGTAGCTTTTATGAATGCTTAGAATGGCCCTTTGAACGCGCAGGAGTGCATTGACAGGTCAAACTTACATAGAGAGGTATCCCCGGGCTTGGCAACGTCGCCGTCCCACTAAGTAAGCGGCCAGGACCAAAACCACCAGGACTGCCAATACGCACCCCACGACCACTGGTACTGCATCAGAAGTATTTGCGCCATCACAGTCCCAAACTAAACGAAAAAACCCAAAGATTATTAACATATCACGAATGCAACAGTCCTCAACCTTTACCTGAAGAATAATCATTAGTCTTGGTGGTGTTCATAAAACCTTGGTAGTGAAAGTGACTGAGATGCAGTATGGCCAATGTTTCATTGGATTGGTCACCTGTTAGGTTTAAAAGTTGCTCTTTGGTACAGTAATAGGACATTTTATCTGACACGGAAAATTCAGGTTTTTTGTGATAGTACGTGGTAGCATTGGAACCTTAAATAAAATACAAACCAATATAGTTATGGCCATTTCCACTACCTTTAAATAGAAAATCATGAAATATCCCAAACGGTTTGAAGTAAAGTGAAAGTTACTAAAGTATGATTCGATCATGAGATCATATTTACTATTAATTAGAAACCATACTCGTGTCCTTATGGACGACTATTTAGGACAACCCTATAGGTACTTCATCAGCGTGAATTGTATGTTTCCATCTCATTTTTGCCAAGGAAACCACCCAACACTTCATGGACACTTCCCAGCGACTTTACCAGACACTACTAACTTTCCACTTCTAAATGAGAAAAATGATAGTGTTGCTCTTAACTTGAGAAAAGAGAATTTCTTGTGAATCTACAGAATCATTCTTAATGCGAGTTACGTATACTTTATATCTCGGCTGCAAAACAAATTAAAGCATTTACCCATCTATGAATCTCCACAGACTTTTCTATCCGAGGATGCACGTATTATTGAGTGTTATGGCTTTTTCCAATCGCATTCTTTGAATGTGGCTAGGATATTTAAAGAAGATTCTTAAACATCCTTAGGAGCTGGGAGTTTAGAATACTCCCATAATATATATATATATATATATATTTTTTTTTTTTTTGGCTTAGAATACTGATTCTTTTATGTTCTAATATCCTTCCCTGATTAGTTCATGTGAGAGCCAATATGGAGGACTGTCTAAGATAACTACCTCTGTACGCATAACATAAGACTAAAATATAATTTGGTGACTGCATATCATAACAACCTTTATAAGGGTTGTGCTAAATGTGTTCAGAAGTGTACTACGCATAGTAATAAAATGAGGTCCTTGACTAACGCATTTTCATGTAATTGACAGTTCTTTGCTAACTACCTGCTCTTGTCATGTAATTGTCATCTTTCTTGAATCATACTACAATACTGACTCACTAATCCAAATCAATTAAAACAAGAGTCATCCGGAATATCGAGGATCCGAATTAACACGATTTTTTTTTGTCTAAAAAACGCAAAAACTGTACCTACAACATGTACACATTGAATATGCATTGAAATTAACAAAATTAATTGGGTTGAACAAAATCTAAAATTGCTGTTATATTTATGTTATATATATGTGAATATTTCTTTGGCTCAAAAAATAACCCCTATCATGTAATTTTCTAATCACTAGCCATTCATCTATGGAGATATTATTCTCTTCCGACCAATATATATCATCACATCAATATATAATTTTTGGAAATATTTAACCCCTTTGCTATGTTTAACCCACGAAAAAGCCATGTCTTTTATTTCTGGTTTCTCGTCGTCTATATTTATTTCTAAGGTTTCAATATTATTTTCCAGATATATTTCGTTTTGCAGTAGCATGTGAATCCAAGACAACTTTTTGTACCATGTTAAAAACATCTTGTTTACTGTTCTTTTCCGTCAAAATATTTTCCCTTATCATATAGGCAAAAACAATAAAATTCCCAGTCTACTTTCATTGGAAGTTTATGCCAGCACTTTTCCATAAGAATTTTGGATATTTTTCCCAAGCCTCATGTAAAATCCAAACAGCATTTTTAAGGTTCAAGTTTTTGAGACATGGGATATGTCAATACATTTTAGTCAGGTGAAAGAAACATGATTTTTATTTTGCGATCATTGGTTAACAAAGTTTACTCTCTATCGTGACTGAAGACATTGTCTATTAAGAGCAAAGGCTTCTCATACAAATTGGTTTGTTTTGAAAAAGTTCACACCTGCCTTGCAAATTAATTAGAGAATCAGTGTGTAAAGAGAGTCAATGTCATCCAAGCATTCTTCGTTGCTGCATATTCAATCAGTAAGTTCTTGTTCTGATATGCGTGTGGATTATTAGCTTTTCCAATCACTAATAATTTTAATTTGTTTGAACGGTCTGCATTACAGCAGGCTAAAAAAATTATTCTTTCCTTGCTTATTTTATGTCCTGAATCATTAGTTTCTTTCGAGTAAAAAAGCACATAATTATATCTATTTTTCCTTTTATTCTAAGAGTGGCACGAGTTTTTTTATGCAAAGCCATAATAAAAAATTTTTTCTTTAATTATCTCTATAGACGCTATTTGAATTATCAAGTCTTTTGCAAATCTAAATTATGAATATTTAATGAAATTAAAAAGTTATCTGGATTATTGTGTCATCTTGTGTATCAGAGACCCCGACTATCAAGTTTGTAGTGTATATAATTTTATCCTTATATTGTTGGAATATTATATTGTTTCGGGTTTTTCTTACCGAGTATAAAATATCTGTAAATCCTAAATATAAATTCGCAACAAATGTATGTAAAAGAAGATTTATGAGTAACAATAGCACCCATATATAATGTATTTTACAGTAACAGAATTCATCAAATACAAGTATTATTTATAACATAATAATAACAATTGAACTGCAACTTACCAGGCAGGGATATGGTTGTATTAATAAACTCTACATCAAATTTGCTGCTGTTTTTCAACAACTGGAAGGTAATATTATTATTGTACCAGTTTATAGTCAAAGACTCAATGCTGTTGTTGCTTGATGAACAGGACACTTGTGAAGTTGCAGTTTTAGGAACATTTACCTAAAAAAACATATTAAATGCTCAAAATCTGTAGCAACAATCTATATAATACAATACATACTACAGTAGATTTTGTTTTGTCTTTGGTGAGGACCTCCACCTGAATTTGTATTCTTGCCATGAGGCAAATATATTCGGTGCCAGTGTAGTTGCCAAAATAGTCATTTACAGCTGGATTATTGTCAGGTTTGGAGGTTGTGGTTGTTGGGGCTGCCGTAGTAGAGGAAGTTGTTGATGTTGAAATAGTGGTGGTACTTGGGGAAGGTGTGGTTGGCTTTGAAGTAGTGGTGCTATTTGGTGAAGGTGGTGGCATTGAAGTGGTGGTGGAATTTGGTGAAGGTGTGGTTGGCTTTGAAGTAGTGGTGCTATTTGGTGAAGGTGGTGGCATTGAAGTGGTGGTGGAATGTGGTGAAGGTGTGGTTGGCTTTGAAGTAGTGGTGCTATTTGGTGAAGGTGGTGGCACTGAAGTGGTGGTAACAGGTGTAATAGTTGAACTATTGGGTGATACTGAAGAAGGGCCATTTGGGTTGAAAGGAGGATCAATCCCAGTTCCATTAGAAACATCTGAAATTGATATAACTTGTATTTTAGTATTGATGACTATATTTTCAATAAGTAAATGGATGTGTTAGGAGCTTTTTGATAATAATATTAATAGTATAAAACAACTGATAAATTATCAAGATAATCTGTATTTTCCATTTAGAAATTATATAAAATACTACATTAAATAAATAGTCAGACAAGCAACTGTGCAAACTTAATATTCAAGGTAATAAACAATTTGCTTGCTTATCTGGAAAGATTATGAATACCGGTTCAAACGCATCACGAAAATTCCGATAAAAATGGTATGAAGGCTTACTCAGCACTGCTCCGCGGGGTGGGGGAAGCACAAGAAAAACTGTAAAATTACCATAACATATCAATTTTTAAGTCTGTCATGACTATATATCCGATAAGTGTGTATCAAATTAAACTATAACATTAGAAAAGAACAAAGAATCGTAAATAGTGCTTTACAACTGCCTGGCTATCATATTGCTTTTTTATTGGTCATGGTGCTGCCGCTGTTTCGCAACGAATCCTTACACGATTTAACTTCTTACCTTTGGTGAAGGCCCAAGATACACCCAACAATATTAATAAACTTTTTAGAAGCATTGTTGCTTTAAAACTTCTTTCTTTCTTGGACGCTTTTGAAATTTTTGCAGTCTAGCACGCAACTCTACACAGTAAGGAGCAATTTACGAATTTACAATAAATAGAATGAAGAAGGAATGTGACATTGATGACATAACGACAACTGAGTGGTAAATCCATCGAACTGTCAAGAGTAGTTAATTCTGGCAGTACATTAATTTTTAAAAAGTTCTTCGTGATACGGTGAAGGAAAATTGCCGTGATAACTAACCGATAAATTTTACACCTGGGTTAATGTTTGCAGTACAACTTCCATAAAAGATCAGCGACCGACCTAACTACATACGTACCAATTTAAAATATTACCGTTAAAAATTATTTGCTTCTTCTGTGGAATTGCAAATTGTTTAATCTTTACTTGGAATATAGAAACGAGCGGCTGAATACGGAGTAATTTGGTTAGCCGTGAATTTTGAAATGTGGCAATGATGACTTTATTTATGACGTTTTACACTATTGTTTGACATGACAGTGACTTATAATGTTTTTGTTTTTGTTATCAATTTTTGTTTACTATTTCTCTCACATCCCTATCGGTTTACTATAGTTGATGAACTTTTGCATTAATTAAAATTCGAAAATGGAATAATTATTTTATATTTCCATTTAGATTGATTCTTCAGTTGGACAGTTTGGTGGTAGCAATCTATCAGATTTTACCAGCCAAGCTATGTCAACGACTCAAAGGGCATTCGCACAAAAATTAAATAAGTAAAAGCTAAATTGAGTTTAAGATCTTTGGGTGCTCACTCGAAATATATTTACTTTTCAGGCAACATGCTGCTGAAGTTCGAAGAACTGTGTCTTCCAGCAAAAGTGGTCTTCTCACACCTTCATCCACCTCTGTAAGTTCAAGTTACACCCATAATTTTTCCATTTCCTACTGAGGATATTCAATGTTAGAGCTGGACCAATGATATAGCTGACCCACTGGATTTTGAAGAGTTCCTAAGTGCATATCAACTTGTTATTGACCGAGACCCTTTAAGAAGCATTCTGGATGTTCCTCAAGGAGATGTTCAGGTTGACCTCATTGACAGACCTTTAAGGACTTTGCAGCCAATTTTACCTGAAGAAAGATTGTAAATTTGAATGTGGTTTTCATTAACTAACTGTTTTGTTAATGATCATTTACTCATAATATATAGAGAGTCACTGTTACCACACATCCAATCATGTGTGGAGTGTTACACGTCTGGATGGAGAGTAGTTCGATACACTCACCGTCATTTGAGCAGCAGTAGTGCCAGTAGAACAAACATATCAAAGAGTCTACAACCAAGTCCAAAACAGGAATTTGAAGTTGATTTTCAAGTATCTTCTGAGATTGACAGTGAATTAGGTAGTCTCATTACATCTCACTTCTTATGAATTTAATACTCCTACAACCTCCCAGATGGAACATCTCATGGAGGAAGCAGCCGACAAAGTATTGTATCCTTAGGTTCTCTATCATCATGTGGGGATACCTTAACTCCCAGGAACTCATGGGCTTCTCTAGACCTGAGGCATTCAACAGGAGATGCTCTGATTCCAGAAATATTAGAGCAGTCAGTCCTGGAGTCTCAAGACCAAGTAAATGAAAGTCAGAGGCAAATTGAAAGACCCCTGGCACTTTATGCCTTGTCTCCACAAGACATAACTGAAAACTGTGACTCTATTGAAAAAAGACTACCAGCTACAGCCCCATACGAGCATATTGGCCATCGTGTTTTAGTTAAATGCCTACAGATGACATTGGACATTGAAGTGGAGCCACTTTTTGCCTCAATGGCTCTCTATGATTCGAAAGAAAAAAAAAAGGTTTCTGAAACATTTTATTTTGACATGAACCCTGAGCAGCTTAAGCGGATGTTGGGCGGACATGTAGCCTATGCTGACACTAGCACACTGGCAAGAAGCTGCATTTTTAACATATCACATCCTTCTCCTGATTTGTTTATTGTGGTGAGATTGGAAAAGGTGCTACAAGGAGATATCAATGAGTGTGTGGAGCCATATTTGAAAGATGAAAAGGTGAGCATGAGTTACAGGCTGCATGTACCTAAGAATTTTCCACTTCTACTGTTGCCAATTGCTATTGTAAAAATATAACTTTCACATCATTACCACCTTTGACAGTCATATTTATCATTTTCATAAATGTTATGTGTTATCAATGGAAAAATGTAATGGAAAGAATTAACTATACATAAAACATTAAATAAAAATTTTTCTAATAGAATAGAGACAAGCTGAAATCCATTGCTGTATCAGTCAGTGAAAGACTCGGCAAATACCGCCAAGTCTTCGCCTGGACAGCCATAAATCTGATCAACGTGATAAACGGAGGTAACTCATTGGAACGAGAGTTTGATCGAGATTCGTGCGGGTCTGGATCAAATACTAATAGTTTAGGTAATTAATTTTTACTTAAAATAAAGTCATCAGTCATAACCATGATTTAAAGAAGCAGAAGTTACATTTATACGTTTGCAGTCTTGTGATTGATATCTCTGTAACTAAAATAGACCATAATTTTATAACTTACAGATAGAAAATCGTCAGGTGGAGGTTTAGAACAATTGCGACGCAAAGCTATCGGCGATATGGGCTCATTAACTCGAAGAGGTTCCCTTGAAAGGAAAGACAAGTGCAGGTCTTGGTCCCCGGATCATTTGGCCAACAATTTAGACAACTTTCGACCAATAACTTTAACCATGTCCTCCTTTTTCAAGCAAGAAGGCGATAAACTCCGTGACGAGGACTTGTACAAATGCCTGCAAGACCTTAAAAGGCCAACTTTAGTACTCAAGAAGTTGAAGTGTATCCCTGCCACATTTAAGCTAGAAATTTCCCCATGTTTGCTGGAATATAAGAACTGTTTGACGACTGAATTAGCCAAGCTTCTCCCCTATCCTGACGACAAATTTCGCCCTACGAAAGAGCTTTTGGAGATGCCAGTCAAGGAAGTGCTAACGCCACATTACACTTACAGGAATTTATTGTTTGTGAGCCCCAAAGATCTGAATTTCTCGAATAGGACTGGATCGGCGAGGAATTTAGCTGTGAAAATACAGTTAATGGCTGGGGAGAGTGAGAACCACAGTTTGACTAACATTTTCGGCAAGTCTAGTTGCCCGGAAATGACAAATGAAGCGTTTTCTGCGGTAACGTACCACTGTAAGACGCCAGTGTTCTACGACGAGATTAAAATCAAGCTGCCCGCATCTTTAGCCGACAATCATCACTTGTTATTCACATTTTATCACATATCGTGCCAGAAAAAAGCTGATCAAATCGTGGTGGAGACTCCAGTGGGATACACCTGGCTGCCGTTATTGAGGGACGGTAGGCTGGTTTCTGGTGAATTTTGCCTGCCAGTAATGCTGGAACCACCACCCAGGAACTACAGCTACATTCCTCCAGATGTCTTTTTACCAGGGATGAAGTGGCTCGACAATCACAAAGGACTTTTTACGGTGATCTTAGACACAATGTCATCAGTTCACACCCACGATCCTCCAGTAGAACGTTTTTTTGCCGTCTATGACTATATTCACACAGGAATCATTCCAACTAGGTTAGGAGAAGTCGGCTCTGAAAAAGAACTAACCAGCTCAATGGTGGCTCTCGCGGGAGCTAGACCTGAAACTATAGTCAAGCATCTGCCACAACTTTTCGATAACGTTATCGAACTTCTAGCTAAGCCGCCCAGAATCTCTGGACATGTGATTAACGTGGGATCCACCTGCTTCGAAACCTTGTGCCTTCTTCTGGATAGCATATCAAATATTCAAGAATTGGCCTGCGATCAGCACGGAAGAAATTCTCTTTTAACTACGTATCTCCAGTTCCAATGCAATCTTCCGCACCCTGCCTTTGAAGGCTCCACTCCTGTGTTGCTGCGCAGCAACTCTAACCCTGATTTAGAAGTCAGCCACTATCAATCTAGGGGACTAGATAGAGCCTCTAGCATGCGTGTGCCTCCCAATGAACCAGTCAGTCCAACTGTAATCAGTTCCTGTCCGAGAATAGTGCATCAAGAGCTGGCTTATCAATGGACGATCACTAGTGGCCGCAACAAGGATTTGGCTATGCACAACGCCTGGTTCTTGTTTGATTTAATGATTAAAAGCATGGTGGAACATCTGGCACACACCCGAAGTTTGGATATCCCGAGAAAATCGCGATTCCCAGACCAATTCCTGGATGACGTCTGTTCACTTGTTCAATATGTGACGTTGGAAATTATCCAGCATTCCACAGGGGAAACGAGGAAAGCCCACAAATTAAACTCAGCGCTAGCGTTCTTCTTCTTCGACCTCCTTTCTATTGCTGACAGAGGATGGGCATTCCAATTAATACGTTCGTACACCAAGGATATTCAAAGCAAAATAAGCTCAAACCCCGAAGCCAGCGTTTTAGTGGAACTGAAGCTAGAATTTAGCAGGATCATTTGCAGCCACGAGCACTATGTGGCTCTAAATTTGCCATTTTCGTCGCCATTCATGTCTTCGGGAGCTAGTATATCACCAAGTCCCAGTGTAACTAGCTCAACAAGTCAGAATTCCTTCCTCTCTGGTGCACCTCCGAGTCAAGAACGCGTCAACACCTTCGCAGAGTTGTCTTCGGAATATAAGCAGCACCATTATTTGGCCGGTATGATTTTGGGAGATGTGGCCACCGTTCTGTTGGAAACACAGTAAGTGGTTACTATTAGACCATACTAGTATTATGAAAACCGACATACACGTATGTACTATTTGTTGCAGTCAAGCTTCTTTGCATAACAAAGCCGTAGATACTGTAAAATCGCTTCTGTCATGGCACGACAATGATGTACGTTACGTCTCTCCCGAATCCAAACATAGAGTGGCTGCGCTTTACTTCCCTTTGCTGGCCATCGCCATGGATGTGTTGCCCTTGCTTCATCCGTTTACACAAGATAAAAATGATAGGTTTGTACACGAGGAACACCATGGCCCCAGCAACATCAATCCCAGTGTAGCTATGGCCATCGCGGGAAAATTGCCGACATCGACGTGCGACGCGTTTCAGTCGGTATGTCCGGTCCTTTTAGCGGAAAACTCCATCCCCAATTTATTATTGTCTCACCAGCTTCAAGGAAGAAAACTAGGCATAAGTGCAGAAACCACCCGAAACTTGCTAACGTGCGTTTTGTGGACTTTAAAAAACGTGGAACGCGAGTCGTTGTCGCAATGGATGGGCGAACTGACGTCATCGAGACTAGGAACTTTGCTGCACCTCTTAGATGCGTGTACCAGCTGCTTTGAGTACCGCCCAAGACGCAAAGCTCCGCCCTCATCAGGATACGCCCACGCCCAGGTGACCCAAGACATTAAGTCTCGGCTCGAAGACGTGATTCTAGGACAAGGCTCTGCAAGAGAGATGATGCAGCGACGCAAAGGTAACAGGGACGTCCTACTCTGGTGAATTGGGTTTTAAGAATGATTTCGCAGGAACTCCACAAGCGTCTGCAGAAAAACTGAGATGGCGTAAAGAACAGATGAACTATAAAACAGGTACAGATTTTCAAGAGAGACCTCGCGAGGATACGTTGCACGACTCACATTTGGAAGGCCATTTTGCCACCGAGGCCTCGTTCATTGTATTGGACACCCTGGAACGATGCGTTTCAACTATTGCGCAGATGGATACACAACAGCATCTAGTAGGTCTTGCGCTCTCGGTACTACTACACGCCCTGGGCAAAAACCAGAGTACCACAGTATTGCCACACATGTTTGCTTCTCAACGCAGTTTGGTTTTTAAGGTAATTAATTGCTGTGGCTTTGGGGATTGAAGACGTGAACTGTGACTTGACACGAACTGTGAATTTTTCAGTTTCACAGTGCCTTATTTGACGAAGAAAGTACGTATTGCGCCGATCTTTGCCTACTCCTGTTGAAGCACTGCGGTTCCCAAATTGCTTCCGTTCGATCGCAAGCAGCCGCCTCGTTGTACCTCCTCATGAGGCAAACTTTTCAAATAGGGAATGTAAATTTGTTCCTCCTCAGTATAAATATATTGTTAACGTATTTTTTCCGAAATTTTTTTTCCAGAATTTTGCCCGAGTTAAAATGCAAGTAACCATGTCGCTGAGCAGCCTAGTGGGGACATCAGCTTCATTCAGTGACGATTCCCTGCGCAGATCTTTGAAAACTATTCTAGAATATGGGGAACAAGATGCGGAACTGCAGGAAACCACGTTCCCTGAACAGGTGCGCGATTTGGTGTTCAATCTGCACATGATCCTTTCGGATACGGTGAAAATGAAGGAATTTCAAGAAGATCCCGAAATGCTTTTAGACTTAATGTATCGCATCGCTAAAGGTTACCAGAATTCGCCCGATTTGAGACTGACCTGGCTAGCCAACATGGCCCAAAAACACATGGAGAGAGGTTTGCGGTTTAACGTTCTAAAAAACACTTACTGAGAATATTTTTCTCCTGCTCAGGAAACCACACAGAAGCAGGGATGTGCCTAGTACACTCCGCAGCTTTAGTGGCCGAATATTTGGCAATGTTGGAATCGCTCCCTCATCTCCCAGCAGGAGCTGCTGCATTGGAAAAAGTTAGCTCCAACGTTTTGGAAGAAAGTGCTGTTTCGGATGATGTCCTGAGTCCTGAACGAGAGGGCGGTTGTTTAGGATCTCATTTCACCGAAGCGGGCCTATTAGGGCTATTGGAGCACGCAGCTAGCAGTTTTCATGCTGCCGCCATGTATGAGCCAATGAATGACATCTACAAGGTGTTAATTCCCATTGCTGAAAATAATAGAGATTTCAAGAAGTTGGCAAATATTTATGGGTAAATGGTATTAATCAATATTTTCAAAAATAAACAAATATCTTTCAGCAAACTACATGATGCTTATACACGCATCGATCAACTGCAAGGTAAACGTATGTTCGGAACGTACTTCCGAGTAGGCTTCTATGGTTCCAAATTTGGGGATTTGGATAAAGAAGAGTTTATATATAAGGAGCCTTCACTTACGAAACTTCCAGAAATATTCAGCAGACTAGAGGTGAGACCAACATAATCACTTTAACCGTATAGTAGAAGCAAAAATTAAAACTATTTATGTTCTGATGTAGAATTTCTATGCGGAACGCTTTGGGGCGGAAAACGTCATAATCATCAAGGACTCGAACATTGTCGATATAAGCTCCTTGGACCAAGATAAGGCTTACATTCAGATTACTTACGTAGAACCTTATTTCGAACAATTTGAGCTGAGTTACCGGCAAACTCATTTCGATCGCAACTTTAATATTAGTAAACCCCATCCATTCGCAATGCTCGCCATAAAACTAATTAACTTAACTTTTACAGAGAGATTCGTATATGCCACTCCCTTTACCATGAACGGGAGACCTCACGGCGAATTAAAAGAGCAGTACAAACGAAGAACAATTCTGACTACGGCCGTACATTTTCCATACGTCAAGACTCGAGTTCAAGTAGTGGATAGAGTGCAAATCACTTTAACGCCAATCGAGGTCAGCCCGGATTTTAACCTGAACTTTGCGTTATATTGCTGCGTTTTTAGGTTGCAATAGAAGACATTCAAAAGAAGACTGCAGAGTTGGCCGCTGCTACCCAGCAAGAGCCGCCAGATCCGAAAATACTTCAAATGGTATTACAAGGATGCATTGGCACAACTGTGAACCAAGGACCCTTGGAAATGGCGCTAACGTTTCTGTCTAGCGATGGAAAAAATTTGACCAGGCACCAGAATAAACTTAGGCTGTGCTTCAAGGATTTTTCCAAAAAGTGATTTGTAGTCTTGGTGGTATCAAGTGGTTTGTAATGACCTAGTTTGTAATTCTAGATGCGCGGACGCCTTGAAGAAGAACAAAAATCTTATCGGCGTGGATCAACGAGACTATCAAAGAGAGTTGGACAGGAATTATAAGAAATTTACGGACAAGTTACAACCTTTAGTAAATCCTCCTTCAATTACTATTATAAATTCAAGGTAGAGTTATTAACGATTTGAAATAATCGCGACGTGTTACAGAACATTTTTTTAGCGCTTGCAAGTATTCAGAAAGCTCGGCTTTACGATGGTAAATCACACATGGGACTATAGTGCTTAAGGTTTAAAAAGTTAAATACTTTTATGTACGAAAGTAGGGTCCTTATTTATATTTTTTTAATGACTGATGCTTTATTATTGTAAAGTATCAGTACCAGGTATTCATACCGCATACAAGCATTTAATGCCTTTTAAACGCACAACTCTTATTTACATTTAGTGTCTACTAATCTTCTCTCGTATATTATACATATAGTACTGATATTAGAACTAGAGATATCTATAAATAGAAATAGACAAAAATAGATTATAATCACATTGGAAAACTTTAAGTAGGAAACTATAGCAAGTATTGCCTGAAAATGTGTTTCTTTTTTTAATTTTATAAAAATTTTCCCTGGTATTTTCAGTTAAACTCAACAGGAAAGCCAAAGTGGCTGTGGTATTGTCTTTATGTTGTGTATTATAGTATTTTATCTAACTCTTAAGTACTATATTTTACTGCTGCTATTTGGTACTTATTCAACAGCTCTTCTGAAGTTTTTGCAAACTGTTGATTTGGATATGCATTCGTCTATTTGCGGTCGCCATAAAGTGCAGAATTTATATTTATTTTTAAACTCCCGCCTTTTTAATAATATAGAAAGGTCGGTTATGGCACATTTCGCGTACTCAATTACGTTCCCCGTTTTGTTTTTTACGTCGTTTAGTTGCTGGAAAAGTTCTGTCCGTATTTTCATTATAATTTAGACCATACGGTATCATGGCAATTGTGTAGAATGTACATTTTAAAGTTAAATTGAATGGTTTCTGATTGATTTTGATTGACAACAGTCTACGTATTGGGCGATTTTCTTAATTTTTTGAATGAGACATCTCGGAGCATCGATGATAGATGAACTATACACTACACTGCAGCTGGCTTAGCCATGATGCCAGTTCTAATTTCGGAGCTTCACAAAACAAATAAGTATATACTAAAATCAATTGTCAAATGAGTCAAATCTGTGGTGGATGCACCAGGTAACCTACAAATTTACTTTCCTTTATTTATTTTTAATTTTTCTACTTGTTGATATTATTTGATTGCTAAAATAGTAGTAGTAAAGTTTATGAGAACATCGAAATGAAACACTACTAAGTTCACCACCCAAGAGCCATGAGTGCTGTTATTGAAGAACGACTTGTAACAGAAGTTCCAAGTAGCCTTAAGCAGCTAGCCCGTTTAGTAGTCAGGGGCTTCTATAGCATCGAAGATGCTCTTATCGTGGATATGTTAGTCAGAAATCCCTGCATGAAAGAGGATGATATATGTGAGCTACTAAAATTTGAAAGAAAAATGTTACGAGCTCGAATAGCAATTTTGAGAAATGATAAATTTATTCAAGTGAGGCTTCGCATGGAAACCGGGGCGGACAGCAAAGCGCAAAAGGTCAATTACTATTTTATTAACTATAAAAGTTTTGTGAATGTAGTTAAGTATAAGTTGGATCTCATGCGAAAGAGGCTGGAGACTGAAGAAAGGGATGCAACCAGCAGAGCTAGCTTCAAATGTTTGGCTTGTCTAAAAACTTTTACTGATCTTGAAGCAGATCAATTGTTTGATTTTATGTCTGAACAATTTCGATGTACCTATTGCAAAGAGGTTGTAGAAGAGGATTCATCAGCCTTACCAAAGAAAGATTCCAGACTGTTATTAGCGAAGTTCAATGAGCAGCTTGAGCCCTTGTATATTTTACTGCGTGAAGTGGAAGGCATCAAATTAGCCCCTGAGGTGCTAGAACCTGAACCAGTAGACATTAGCACTATAAGAGGTCTCGAGAAGAAATCTTTCCTGCCATCACAAGAATGGTCAGGAGAAGCTACAAGAACCTCTGGCTTTGCTGTAGAAGAGACGCGGGTTGATATCACAATTGGTGAAGAATCTAGTGCAACT
This sequence comes from Euwallacea fornicatus, assembly GCF_040115645.1. NCBI lineage: Eukaryota > Metazoa > Arthropoda > Insecta > Coleoptera > Curculionidae > Euwallacea > Euwallacea fornicatus. Next base: position 4,431,239 of record NC_089551.1, read on the forward strand.
GCCCCTTCAAACCACAAAGAGGCACCAATATGGATGACAGAGTCCACTGTCATTTCATCAAACACAACACAAGATGAATCAAAGATTGGTGAAATAGATCAGATAGAAGAATCTAACAGCCAATCAGCTAAAAATGATGACATTATGAGTGTACTATTAGCCCATGAAAAGCGCTCAACTAACCAAACTTCCAATGCTATTAAAGGTTTAGCTACAAATAATGATTCTGACTCAGAGTCAAATGCTTCAAAAGATGATAAAATCACCATGGAGGATGTAGAGACTATGGATAGTGAAGATGAGGATGATAGTGGGGTACCAACAGTCAATGTAGGCAATAAAAGCTTTTTGATTACAAATATTAATGATAGTATTATAAATGAAATGACACAAGCAGAAAAGGAAATTTATGTTCAAGTTTTTCAGGATTACTATTCTCACATGAATTACTGATTTTTCCTTTTTTGGGTGGCTGATCAGCTAGTTAGTGGATAATATCATGGTTACAGAATATTAGTTAAATATTTTTTTAAGTATATAGTGTGTTAACTGTAGCCACACATAGAACATACATAGACATTACACATTGTTTCGTGATGGCCATACTTATGTTTTATCTGAAATTACAAAATAATGTACAATGAGTAAAGGGATCCCAATCATGTTACTATAAGTATTAAAAGCACAGTCATTAGAGATTGTTGTGTATATATAAATGAAATTTTTTTTTTCCAATTAAGTTGAAATTTACTATTAGTTCTTTCCGCGTTTTCTTTTAAATATATTTAATCTTACTGACGTCACAAACCGAACTAAACGTTCTATTTGTTTTGTTTGTTTGTTGATGAAGAATGTCAAAAGTCAGTATGAAGACTCAATGTCCATAATGTCAATAAATTGACATTTACTGAAAATTATTTTAAAAAAATACCAAAGAAATAAAACACAGAAGCGTCATTTTAATTTGTAAATAATCAAGTAAAATAAAGAAAATGCTTATAAATAATATTGACAAATTGGCAGACGATCTGGAACGCCAAGAGCTAGAGGTATGTTTCAAAATTCTTTGGTATCCAATGCCTGTGCAAATACAAATGGTTTTAGGCCCCAACAGGAGTTGCTAGCGCCCAAATTTATTCCCAATTATTGGCGATCTATCTTTATCAAAATAATTTGTAAGTCACTCAGATTCTGGTCCTGATTTGATCTGAATTAAGAAACCGTTGTCTTCCAGATGTAATGCCAAATTCTTATGGAAAAGGATTCCTGCAAGTATTAAAACAGCTAATCCTGAATTAAGCCACATTTGGACAGTAGGACAACACTTGTGGAAAAGTGACTTTCCTTCCACCTATAAAGCATTAAATGCAGTTAGTTGGTCTGACACTGTAGCTGAAATTATGAAAAAAGTTCAAAGTAAAACATATTAAATAGACATGAGTAAATACAAGAGCCATTTTGTTGCATTTTACTGTTTCTAGTTGTGGTGAGATCGAGGGCTGTGGATTTGATATCACAAGCATATTCCTCTATAACCTTAGAGACTGTAGTGGCAATGACTGGATTGCCACCTGACCTTTGCATTCAGGCTTGCATAGAGAAAGGGTGGCGCATAGAACAAGATACAAAAATAGTTTATCCTGTTAGACAGCTAAGTGAGTCAGTACCCCCACCAAGCAGTGAAGATCAGTTGTATAAATTAACTGATTTTGTATGTTTTTTGGAAAATTAATTATCATTTCTTCTATATTTAAGATTCTGTATTTGAGCAATAAGAGTCGATTTTTTTTGAGGAAGGTGCGATTGAATGTAAAAAGTCAGTTTAAAATAATGCAGCGAACTCTTTATTGGAATAAATTATAATATATGTATACAGACTCATTCCCTTTTCCCAATTACCTGGAATTCTTTTCAAACATAGTCATACAGGGAATCTTTTATAACATTGGCACGCCTGCAAGTTCATAATTTCAAAAGCCCACTAAATCGCCAAATTGTCAATTTCTTCCAATAGGAATTTATAGCGAAAAGCTATTACTACAAAAAAATTGACAAATCTAGTGAAAGTAGGCCAAAACATGTTTTAACTTACTTAATTTTAACTTATGGCTGTCAAGGAACTCAACATTTTTATCTCATCTTTGAACAAAGAACGTAATATGATATAGTTCATGTTTTATTGAAACTAAAATTTTGGAAAGGGCACGGCACACTATAAAAACTTATGCAATATTGTTTTATCTTAAGAATTAGGAATTTTACGATTGCACAACGGTACTTATCGATCTTTTTAAGTACAAAAAGGCGCGAAAACCATCGAAGAAAAATTTATTCTGATATTCCGACAACGTTGGAATTACCAGAAAAACGAGCCACTAGCTTCCTTCCACAGTTTTGTACTAGAAAATTAAAAACTATAAATGTAATGCTGTACCAAACAATTTAACTCAAGAAATATAAGTTCTGTGAGATGTATTGATAGCAGAAAGAAGTATAGCAATTAACGTGGCCAATTAAGATTCCTTAGCTGTCAATCAAAGACTACGCTAATTTATGTTGTAATAATATAAAACTAATAGTTATCATGGGCACGTGGTTCTTACACGAAATTGTTGCTTCGTTTAGGAATCATGTGATTACTTGTATAATAGTTCAGTTGAACTAGATTAACAACAATTCAACAAAGTGTCACCTGTAGAGGGTTTAACACTGATCATTTCTAAAGAGAACCCGAAACTAAACCTCCTTTTGTTTGAACAAACAGCGTGAAATTGGTAAAGTTTCAAAATTACTTCAACCCAAATTGCTATAACACAATAACTAACTGAAACTCTGAACATCTAATACTTATGCAGAATGATAATCACGTGTCCATAAGGGGAAGTAAGACAACTGAACACCGGCCAAAAGCAATCAAATTACAGTCCGTGTCGTGTCTCAATCTGTAATGGAAATTTGTGCATAACCTATAAGCGCTTTATCGTCCGGCGTTTCGTCACTAGCAACGCCAGATTGCTGAAAAAGAAAGCGTGTTAGAATTTAATGAAACTCCTTTATCAATATACTTACCAATTGAAAAGTGACTACTTTTAGTGTATGTCTTTGCTCGATCAACTTATGTAGATTTTCAGCTATAGCTGTAATGTCTTTGCTATCTACCAAGCCTGCCCCTACTAACTCACTGGCAATGCCTTCGGCCGAGTCTTTACCGACTGAGAATTCAAAGCGTATGTCGTTCAATTCCCGTTTGGCGTTTCTAAAAAATAAAACGGAATTTATAGTTTAGCGATGTAGAATTTGCACGGGTAACGACGTTAAATTTCCCCTTAAAATAGATCAAACAAACCTAATATAATGTGTGGTTCTCTGGAACCGTCAAAACAAACTGGGATAAATCCAGGATTTCAAGCACACTCGTCAGATTTCTCTTACCTCATTCTTAATACTAAATTGACTGGAGGTGGCTCACTTTCACTACTTTCGTGGTCTGACCCAGAAGAACCTGCTGAAACCAAAGTGTTCATGGGTTTAGAGTCAGTGTCACTTTCACTTGACCCGTCACCGCCCTCCTCATCTTCACTAGACCACACCCATTCACCAGTTTCTTTTCGATGCAGTCGTCCCGAAGCACCGGGCTGTCTTTTTGAAGCCTACATTATTTATACCTTAAGTATATAAAAAAAGAAGGTAACACTAACATTTTAATACCTTTTGTACTCTAGTCTCTAGACTGGGTCCTATTGCAACCAAAGTTTGTTGTAAATATTTTTTATCTTTGGCTTTCTTAAAAAAAGTATGTTTTAACAGTTCTGAAGCTGATGGCCTTTTTGAGGCCTCTTTCTGTAGGCAATCAGTGATCATTTTCCTAAATGTTTTACCATAAGCCTAAAAGGTATAACTTTTTTATAATTAATGCCAAAATTAAAAACACATTTCCTAACCTTGTACTGGTCTTTTTCTTCTGCACCTGTATCCAAATTTGGCGGATCATTTTGTAAGGTCAACATAAGCACTTTCATAGGAGGATATTTATGATATGGTGCAGTTCCTGTGGCCATCTCTATTGCTGTTATCCCAAAAGACCAAATGTCTGCTTTGAAATCATAACCATGATCCTAGAAATTACTTAATTCAGCAAATGGCATTGAAGACATTAGCTTACAGACCTGCTCCATAACCTCTGGGGCCATCCAACAAGGAGTTCCAACAAAGGTATGCCTCACTTTTTCTCTTGAGAGATCTCTACCAGTAGCCAGCCAAGCAGACACCCCAAAGTCAGCTATTTGAACTGTACCATCTTCTCCAAGCAGGATATTACCTGCTTTAATATCTCTGCAAAATCCAATATAAAAGTATAATATCAAAATAGTGTTTTGTCAAAAATTTACCGATGAATTTGCCCATTACTGTGGAAGTATTCAAGCCCTTTGAGGACTTCCTTTAATACAGTAGCTATAGTAGCCTCATCAAACACTCCATGTTTACAATTTGACGCCCTCATTTTATGTTTTATTATGTCCAACAAGCTTCCACCTTCAAGGAGTTTTAGTACAAGCCAGAGTTCCTCTCGCACCACAAAACTTGTGTAGTAAGTTACCACATTTTCATGGTTGCATGAAGACATTGCCTGAATCTCCTTAAGTAATTCATCCATAGAGGTATTCCATTTTTCTAAATTGATTCGCTTGATGGCACATTTTTCGTTACGTGGTTTGCAGAAGGCACCATGAACTACTGCTGTTGCACCAACACCTAATTAAGAGCACAATTAGAGAACTGAAAACACTACTAAAAACTCGATCTACATAATTTATTCTATATAAAAAAATTCATAAAGAGCTTCTCTATATAACTTATAAGTTATACAGAGAAGAAGATTTGCAAGTATAGTAAGTTATCAGCTAATGATCAATATAAATATGTATAGGTATACTTATCAAGGATGCAAAGTTAAACTTTGAAACAAGTACAAGTAAATAAGCACTTAACTACAGTGCAATGAATACTTCAAATTCTGAGAGCTGCCAAAAGATTGATATTCCAAAGCTGTGGTTTGAATTTGAAATACAATGTACAGTCTACTAACAATATTTCAGATAAAAGGTGATTTTAACTAGCTTTCAAATAATTATTATTCCCATATTATTTTTATGTATTTAGAATTAGATAAATATTTAGATTCTGGTGTCATTGAACTCTGAAATTTTGTGAAAACCAAAATTTTCAAATGATTTTTAATGAAAAGGAGAACAGTTGACTCATCTCAAACCAATTTCGATTTCGATTGCAAATAGTTTTTATCGTTTTTATTACTGCGATGGGGGATAAAAAGTTATAGTAATTTTTATAGAAAACGCTAATTAAATATAGGTCAAAAATTTAAAAATAACTGGACCATTGGGGTCCTGGGAGAGATATAATTCACCACTAAGGTAATAACTGCCCCTTAATTGATCATAGATGAAAATTTCGCACATTAGGGACAGCCTTGAGAAGGCAGACACCGAAATTCAAACACATATTAAATGGCACCAAAAAAGTACATAACCTAAATACACTAACAGATCGCTCATTTACTGCACTATCACGAAATGACCTGTAATGAGTAATATACCAAATTAAAGGTTTTTTTGTGGACAATTTGTTGGAAACAAATACTGACCGATCACTTTTCCAAGCTCATAATCATCGGGAGAATTTGGCCAGGGCACTGACGGCTGCGACGTTGACCCGGCCATTTTTCTTGACAGAATAATATTTCCTATATTACCGATCGACTGTTTGACAGCCAGGGCATAGCCACCTAGCGTCACCTGGGCTAAGTCTGTGCTTTGGGGCCTTTGTCGGAAGATGCCTTGACTCCCGGGCGGTAATAATTCATCTGATATTTTCCTACGAAGGCAAAAATATAAGATCATTTATAGTTCATCGTAATTATTCCTTCCATGTTACATTTTGACTAACAATTGCTAACGGTTAATTGTTAACAAAAAAAATTGTCAATAGGCTTTTTCGGAAACGAAGAACAGCGTCGAATTCACCCCTATCAGCTGATTGTCAACCAATCGAATTGTTCTCCGGTCCGATTGGCTGCGATGGATTACGTGATAATCCAAATAGTTGATACGGATTGGTTAGGTATCATTGGAAATCAATCAGATTGGTTAAAAATCAGCTGATGCAGATCAATGAACAACCCGATCCAGAGTACTATTTCAGAAAACGTCTAACGTCAAGTACTTGAGGATAACGTTGAATCAACGCCTTCGTTACGGTTCACGGTCAGGTGTAATTTTTTAAATGGTCATGCGCTATTTATCCGGAACATTATGTATTTACGCGTCCATTTGTCGGCGTGGTAAAAAGACGTAAAATTGCAAAAATATGGGTTCAAAATAATATAATTTCATGGCCGTTAAGTAACTGTAGTATGTAGAACAATTATTGTTTCTACCTTTGCCGCAAAACTCTTTTCTCACAACTTTTACAAAAATATGTATAACAAAAACAAATATGAATCGCGCAAACAAATAGTAACACATGCGCATGTCTGAAATTGCTAGGACACACGTGTGTTAACAAAAATAAATAAATTATCATCACAATGCAATATACCGCTCTAGAAAAAGGAAGTCAATTAGAGCAAATATATCCAAAACAATAACTCAACTACACTTTAGGCATATTAAAAATAATAATCAATAAAATGTCAAGAACAGTACTACCGAATGTCAGCTCTGACCATTCGAGTTCGATTCCCGATTGGGTAGATTTTGGATCTTTTTTTCTGTATGGATAATGGTGGTGGGAAAATAGTATACGGAATGTTTTTAATAGGGTCGCTTTACTGAGTACTTCGGTTATTATTGAAGTTAGATACATACGATTTTCGCAAGCATACGCCTGATTTTTATATACAGGGCGTGCCATAAGTGTTTCATTTTGTTCCACGATAGTACGTTGCAAAATATTGTGGTTTCCTATAGGTATAAACCATATTTCAAAAATACTTCATATGGAAGGTACAGAATGTTTAAAGTTATATTAATAAAAGAAATTCTTACTGATATCTTTAAAATCGCGTGAGATACGTAAATGAAATTTGGCACGTTGTGACAGTTAATATAGATTCATTTGTTTATGCAAAAATGTGATCGTTAATTTCACGAGTCGCGTGTGGATAGACACATCTCAGCACATTTTTAAAGAAAAAATGATACGCCACTGCCTTTTATTAAAATAAACCTTATATTTGGAAATTTCATTTCATTTAGAAGAAAAATGCTCAATTCATTCTGTTTCTTCCGATGCACCGTTTAGCATATTGTGTATAATAATTATATATGATAAATCTTTAAAAGAGACAACAAAAATACTTTTTTTAATTTCTTACTTTAAGATCGAATAACTTGGTAATGAAGGTTGTTAAGAAATTTTTTATATGAAGCATTAGCATTATTTTAGCTTTCTCTATAACCTCATGAATTTACGACATGACCTTTCCGGATACCTTTTCTAGTTTTGCAAAAAATTGATTGAACTCAAGTGAACGGTGCCTACCCGCTAATACCAATAAAAAAAATAACACACAGGCGTAGGTGGTTGGCAAAGTCATTGGCAGCCGAGAAAAGTCCTCAATTTCTTCATGTTTACTGCGAACCGCGTACCTATTTAATTCGTGTTAATTACAGCTCTGATTAGCCATTTATGCCAAATACAATAAACGCTAAGAAATATTTGTTCAGGTGACGATATGTTACCAAATGTGAGGGCCTGAAAATTAAATAACTGACTATAAGGGCCTGATTCAATAATCTAATGAATGATTTAATTAAACCTATTGAGACAGGTTGCAAATGAGGGTAATGTACAGGGTATACTACACGAAACATTTGTGCATAGATAGGCCTGGTGTACTATAAATGTTAGAAATGACATGGAAGATGATGAATAAATAGTTTAAACAAAATAGATTAAAGTTTTATTCATAAGCGTTTTTTTTACAAAAAAACACTACCTGTTGTGAGCGAATGCAAACGAAAGTAGAGGGAACTAAAGGAGAGAAGAGCTGGCGCAATAATTTCCAGATTTATGTTATGCAGTATATCATCATGATTACTTGCAACATTTGGCACAACTAATTAATTGTGGTCCCACATAGAGGATTAACACATCAATTCCAGATTGGGCAAATAAATAAAAAATATCAACTTTTTCAGACCACTCGGTTGCATAAAACCTGGATAACTTAATGTTAGAGCTTAGTAGTGAAACTGATGTGATTTATTCAGCAAATACCTTTCTGGTGACGATGTCTAAAAGTGCAAAAATCGCGATTGCAGTAAGTACTACTACACAACCTGGCCTGTCTATATTAGGCAATTGGGTTCAAATTGAGTGAAAAAACTTATTATACCATAATTTAATGTACCTATAAAGTTACCTTTTCCCGATAATCAGAGTGCTCAGAAACCTGTTGTTTTGAAAAACGACCTGATCCTCAGTCGGTTCCATTTTGTAAACCCCAGATTTTCGCCTCCTAAAACTGCTAAAATTCAAATAAAAATTGAGTTCTAGCTAATATACTCAGTTTTATATGACACACACCACTCAGAAACAATAATAATTAAGTGTTGTAATTTTGACAAAATAATGCTTCATAATAGAGTACCAAACGAACAGGGTCCAGGAAAGAAGAAAGATCGCTAATGATTTTTTGTTTTCGACGTTCTAAATTTTCTACACACAGGATGTTTCCTAAGTACAAGTACTTATTCCAGGGGGTCATTTTAAAGCAAAAACGAGATTTTTCCCTATACACTTATGGTTTAAATCCACTTCCATCTCGCTCTAAAGGTCACCCGAATTAAACTCAATACATTTTTTGTTTAAGGATACCTAAGACTTTTAGTGTATCATATACTCATAGGAACTGAAGATGAACTTAAAAATCGGATTGTGCACGAATGAGAAACAATTAGGAATAAACCAGGTATTTTTGCAAAAATTTGCAGACCGTTACTCAGGCCAAGCCGAGCCTGTATTGATGCACTTGGTGCACATTTTCAACATTTACTTTAGGCGTGAGCATCTTTTTTTCGAAAACTATTAGATGTAGAACAAAAAAACACCCGGTAAGAAAGTTTAAAAAATGAACAGATTTTCCATTGAATATTTTTTTATATTAAAAAAATTAAAAAATGTAATTGTTTGGACGAAAAATGTCTTTGTGATCTGTATTTAATTGTTTTTACACAAAATAGAAATCTAATAAAGTATGGAAGAGAGTCATCCCTGAGTGAGAATACATCGTAGCAAGTTTGGCTTTTGTGGCACTTTTCCCTTTTGAGAAAAAAATAAAATATATTTTTTTCCGTTTAGATTTGAGTAAACATTGCGGGGTGGGAAGTGAATTTAAGCGATGTATGTATAGACAAAACTCTTGTTTTTTGTCTTAAAATCATCCCCTGTAATCAGTACATGTATTTCGAAAACAACCTGTATATACAGGGTTGCACATTAGTGCGTCAAAGTGCGATATCTCAGTAAATATGAGTTTTAAAAGAAAATGTCTTATATGAAAGTTTTTGGTTTTTAAGGGGTACGTACTTTAAAATTATTTTCAAATGTACAGGATTCGTTATAAATATGTGATGAGCTGCAAGGTATTGCAAAAATCGGTGCTGTAGCCTAACCGCTGTGAATGTCGGAATCAGCCTCATGGAGGCTCCAAGAGGACCTAATAAGCTACGTTTTCAAGTATTTGAATTTAAAAAAAAAGAGTTTCATAACCCTTCGAAATAGGCGTTCGAAGTTGCATGATTTTAAATCCCTATAACTTACTTATTTCAAAGGGAGTGCCGCATTTTTCTCAATTGCATCGTGTTCAGCATCTAAGAATCTATTCATTTTGTTATTATTACCCTATCCCTAAACACAGCAGCCTTTAAGTTTCCGAAAGTTGCCCCCTTTTGGCTTCTAAATGTTTCAAAAGTCGCCCTAGTGACGTCACCATAGACAAATGTTACGCGATATCCGACGACGGTCAGTAACAGAAGTACGGAAAATAATTTTATTTTTATGCAAATAAGGTTTTCACAACAAATTCTTGAATTCGCCTCCATTTCGATCAAAACATAGTTGTAATCTAGAAAGAAATTTTTAGAATTTTCCCGAATAACTTACTACTAAATGGTAAATTTCTGACATAAAACCCTTTAGATAAACTCGCCTTAAAATCTAATAATAAATCCGAAAATGGTATGAAAATTGGGGGTACCATTTAAAAAATATATAATTTGGAACTATCACATATTTATGACAGACCCTGTACATTTGAAAATAATTGTACGATACATACCTCTTGACAACTAAAAATTTTGATTTTAAATATTTCCTTCTAAAACTCGTATTTACTAAGATATTGAATTTTGACGCACTAGTAAGTAAATGTATATACAGAGTGTTTCAAAATTATGAGATAAAACTTCTAGAGATTGTTCAATACAATAATAAAAGGTATATGGGTATAAGAACCTATGTCCACAAATGTCTTCCCAAGGCGATACGGCCTTATGGTGCTTTAAGACAGTTATGTGCAACAATGTGCCTCAACGAGTTTTAGTACGTTTCATTTTAATTTATTGCTACAAATTAACACTACGGTAACTACTCGAAATATCATCTTTGAATTTGATTGCATCTGTTTTAAACGACGTACTTGGTTTTTGCAGATTTAACTAAAAACTTCATATGGTTTTGAACGACCTCAAATACCGTAGTGAATAGTGCAATCAGGTTTCGTTCTGTTTTTACTGGCGTTTCATAAACCAGAGACTTTACATGTCCACCCAGAAAGAAATCTAGAGATGTTAGATCAGACGACCTAGGAGCTCACGGAACACTGAATCACTTCTGGCGGTCCAATGTGGTCCGTACTAATGAAGTTCAAAGATGACATTCTGATCAATTTCTATAGTATTGTTTTGTATAAATAAATCAAAATAAACAGATAAAACACATTTTTGCACAAGTGTCTTAAAGTTTCATAAGGCCGTAACGCCTTAGGAAGACATTTAAGGACACGGGTTCTTATACTCAGATGTCATCTATTGTAGCACTGAACAATCCCTAAAAGTTTGATCCCATAGTTTTGAAACACCTTGTACACAGGGTGTTTCTAAATGGATGGTAAAAAATGAAATGGGTGAATCATTAGTTTATTTTAAGATAAAACTTTATATAAAAACATGTCCTAAATTGCTTCACTTTTTATTTACGGGGTATTGAAGTTTCTGTTTTTTTAATTTTCATGAATTTGTTTTTTATTTATAAAGATAATTAACTCAAAATTGATTGTAACAGTCATTTTTGTATTAAAAACAAACTGAACTAGCAATTATGCAAAGTACTCTACAGGACGTTAAGTTTTTCGTGCTCGCTCTTAATATTTTATATCAGAAATTTTTTTATGACATTTTAAAATTTTATATATTAACTTCATTTAATCCCCTATGTTTTCTATTAACTTTTTTGCCTTTTCAGTGTTTTCATTAGGAATAATAGTTTAAGAGATCTTCTCCCAAGTATCTAACCACGTTCAGTCCGATTAACCTAAAGATGTGATAAAACGACAAGGTTTTATTGGAAAATTGTAAATGCTTGTCATGTTATTAAAATACACCTAGAATTTTTCATATACTCTAGCAGTCCATAAGAAGGAGGATAGAATCTAGTATTTTGGTAGGACATTTTTAACAATTACGCGATTATAATCCAAATTAGTAGCTTAATATATGCAAATATCTCTTAACTATTGTTCTCAATAACAAAAAAAATTCCTGATTACATTGAGAGGGACCACGAAAAAAGAAACTCCTTGTAGAGTGTTTTAAATAATGGTTATTTCAGTTTGTTCGTAATGCTAAATGATTGTTACTACCATTTTAAGTCAATTATATCTATAAATAACAAGAAGTTACTGAAAATTGAAATGAAACTTCAACACCCTGTAAATCAAAGCGAAAGCAATTTAGGATATGGTTTTATATTATGTTTTTATCTTAAAATACGCTTAAAGAAACATGCCATTAAGAAACATCCAATACAGTTATAGCATGATGGTTTTTAGTTATATGACTCCCTGACAGTCCCAATAGGGAATTTTTCCCTGACAAAATAACTACACACTTACACATTGCATATTTGGCTCATTGCAATTTTTTATATAGCCCAATATATTTATACCGGGTGTCCAGAAACTAAACTACGCTGGTACCTTTAATCTGCAACAAAAATAATACCAGTTTGCTAGTGCTATAATTTTCCGGGGGCCCTCCAATTCGGAATGGCAGCACTTTTACAAACTCCGTGAAAACTTGTCTTTGGTACTCTACTGACCGCTCAGATTAACTTGCACCATTTTTTTTTTCATTTTTGGCGGGTTTGCCTGTTTTGAAATTGGATTCGCATGCATTAGTCAATGATCGTAAGACCGCACCTCCGAAAGAGTGACGCAACAGTCTGTTCTGTTTTTCTCAATACATCTGGGACTTCGCTCTTCTGGAGGTGTGCATATCTCAGATGCCCTACGAACGCGGAATAAATAGATCTCGTATTGTTAAAATATTGGCAAGTGAAAAACCCGACATATACAGGGTGTCCCCAGATAGAATCTCGAAGTCTTAGGCAGTGTTTGTTCTTTCATGGCAGTGTCCATTAATAACCGTCGAAATTTTTGATTTGGGAAAGGAACATGAGACGAAATATGCAAGACCAAAGTTGCACAAGAATTTGAAATTGAAGTGGTGGGGACTTAGATGTTATCTCATAAGAAAACTATTTTTTATTTAAAAATTAAAAAAATTTAAATAGCCTTAGCCAAACAGGACTGAGCCTCGAAAAATGCAAACTTAAAATTTTATCTTTTACAAGAGTCGTTTTACCTACCCCGGGACACACTGTAACATATCGCATTCATACGTTTAACGCTCTGTACCACTTATGAATTCGACTGGGTCACACGGCAAGAGGCTTGAAAATGAAAATGACCTTATCATACATCAGCAGAAAAAGAAATCTATTTATATCCCAAGCACCCGAGATCCCAATTCAGGCAATTGCAATTATATATGTATATTTATTAGGTGTATTTTTTCTTTATATCCAATATATACTTTGCAGTGCCATTTACTTATCATCTATCAGATGAGAACATTATCTTGGTGCTTAAGATATCCGGGTGGAGCATTACTTTACCTCTTGATCTCTTTCACTGCACAGCCTTGGTCGGTTTGGTCGCTCTCGTCAGGATCCCACGTAATCATCTTGTTAACCTTTTCCAGTTTCTATTGGTAGGCCAACATTCACCACCACGTAACAAAAACCTGTAATTCAAAGCCCTTTAACGTTAATCGCGAAAATGATAATCACTACACTGCAACCACTCGTCGTCAGTTAGTCAACAAAATAGGCATCATGGCTAAAAGAAGATCATTTTCAGAAGGGACTCGCTCAAATTTATCTATTAAGCTCAATTAGTGCGTTTAGATTTGCACGTAGGAAGCCGTAAAGTGACATCTTTATTACCCAGGTGCAGATATGCGTCGTATCGACGCTCTTGGCCCCAGTTCTCATGGACCGTCAAGACATCATTCTGCCAATACCCAAAGCCGTTGCCGAACAAGAATCTGAACATGATTATGATGAAGAGTTACGTGATTTTGACTGGTCCCTGGCTCAAGGGGAGCAAATGCCTCGTTTTGATGATTACAATGATGACTTCAAAGCTGGCGAGGACGGCGCTTTGTACCTGAGCAATGGCGAAGAGGAGGACTCCTTGGAGAGCTGGGTCGACCAAGTGAATGATGAGCACTTTGGAAGCAAAATGGATGTTAAAAGGGGGTTTCATGTCATGAATGCTAGGAAGAAGGTGCTGAAGAAACTTATGAATGTTTGAACAGGTAGTAATATAGTTGGCATTGCAGAAAAATCAAGTGCTTTGTCGAGTTTTGAGGACAGTGCATCACCACAACGAAGCCGGACATGATTTCTTCCCGAGAACTTACACTGGGTATACCTGCCATCCAGCAAGCCCCATACCAATAGACCACATACCTACCACACAATCCTCCAGTCATGTAAGTAACCAGAGATAAAATTATAGCTGAGAGGATTAATTATGACTTTCAGGATAGTTGTTACGTGCTAGGCAGTAAATGTATAACTATTGAAAAGGAGCAACTATTTTTTAAAAAACTTCACAACACCAACTGTTGGTCTCATTTTGTCGAGGCCGTGGGTGCTGGATGCAAATGTCTTTCACGGAAATTCTAAGTTCTGCTTTCCAACATGTTTCATCTGTTATTATCATTATATTAATAAGCAAAAGTTAATGCTATTCGTTCTATAATACGATTAACGACTGCATATCGCATTGTGTTCAATGTAATTTACCTGGACTGACTGGTTTATTGTTATCTTTAATACCCATATGGGCGTTTGAATTGAACATTTAACTATATACGCGTGTACCGCTGAATGAATCATCGTTTACTTAGTATTGTAAATACATGTTATTCAAGAGAGTAATTTATATATTTATATGAAATATAAACGGCAAACCTCCAGAGAAAGCTGCATTTTCATTCTAGTCTTTAAATAGATGCTACTAATACATAAATATTTCGAAACTGACAAAAGTTATTTTTTCTTTTTCAGGACGTTTGTCTGGTTAGATCCAATAAATGCACCACATTGCACATGAACCGGTTTTTCTTAAAAAGAAATCAAACCAGCCTTTGTTGGTCGGATATTGTGAAGATGGAAGTGGCCTCCGGTTGTGATTGCCTATATCATTACAAATTTAGAATTCACTTATAATTGATTGATAGATAAAGCCTCCCGCAGAGCATAAGCTATTGATACACTTAAGTCTTATTTTTTCCTGCATAATGTCTATACTTAAAAATGTCAATAGGTTATATGTAGTAGTAAACTGCATACAGTGAGGTCTTTCATATTTCTAGACATGTAATGCTATTATACTTTGAAGTTTTAAGTGTTTTGTCATTTTTTCTGTCTGTATTAGAGTATTAACATACTGTTTATATCCAGAGATAACAAAATCTGACTGCATATTAGAGTAAAATATATCTTTACGAAAAATCAAAACGGTCGCTGTGTTATTTTATTAAACTAAGGACATCCCACTGCTCTGGGAAAACGAGCTTCAGAAATATAATGAAGTAGAGAACTAATTGAGATGTGGACTATCTTTTGAGGCGGAGGGAACAAAAAGCCGTAAAGTACTAATGTGAATAGCTAACAACAGTAGATAACTTCATAACAGCATTCCATTCTATTTTAACACTGGTTTTGTTAGCCATCAATGCACAGGGTAATCTAACAATATGTATTAAAGGTTGATATATCTTTTAGCAAATAACTAGGAAATTATTTTAAAATCACAGCAAACTATACAGAATGTTTAAAAGAAGTGTGGCATTGTTATTTTACATTTTTTAAATGGAGCACCCTCACCTCAACTCACTCACCAAACCTCAATATTTTCTTGGCTTCTATAGTAGGGGTGCCGGAAGGAAAACAATAAGGCCCAGTTGTGTGAAAGATAATTTAGCTAAACCAGGACTAGATTTGAACCAATACAAAAAAGAATAACATGATAATCAAATGAAGCTCATTTATGACACTTGATGATAGCAATACTATTCTTATTAGTTGATCCAAGTATTAGGTCAAGTTCAGTTAAATTGACTTGTGTACTATTGGTCCTAGTCAAGGCATAGCTGTCCCATTCACGATATCACAAATTATTTAATAAGTATTGAACTACTTAGGTATTTAAATAAAGCTGAATACAATTCACACTCTAAAGAGCTACATACACAACAAATTAACTAAACCACAAACATCTCTGCATTTCAAAATAAGATACACACTAAATAACTTTTACAGTTCAGAATGAATATGGGCTTGATGTTTAACATCAGGAGCATGCAAATAAACCCCCTCCATGCTTTTCCAATGCACTGCACCAGTCGAAGACCTTACTCCAACTACTTCCATTTGCCCATTAATTGGTCTGCCAAAAGTCCGTCCTGAGACTGCTAAATACATTTGAGTATCTACATGCTTTAACATTACACTGTCATCCCGTCGCCAAGAGTCACCTTCAAGGTAATATAAAACATTAGATGAACACCAAAAGAATGACATAAACTTACCAGAACAAACCACTGTCCAATTGTCACCCGAGTCTCCTTCACCCTGGTCATTTCCATAAGCGCTTATCTCTTGATTACCACTTAAGGGACTTGAAAACAGATGCGAGTGAAGGTTCTTTTTGGTTTCCACATGTTCAAGGCGAATATTTGTTCCACAGGCTATTGGGTCTCCTCTAAGACACACTTTGCCAGTAGCAGCCTTAATCATCCAGTGACTGTTAACATCTTCCTGCACTTCTGTTGCAGTGACAGATTGTTGTCCACTGCCTGTCCCATATTTAACATCATGTGAGTGAAGTCGCACTTTATAATCAGTATTCATGAGTTTGATGACTGATCCACATGTCGTAAATTGTTGCCTTGCAGCTAAAATTAAGACACGGATATATATGATTTATTCATTTTCAGAAAATAAGTAGAACTCTCAAAGTTAAATTGGAGAATTTTTTACACTCACCTCCTAAATGAATGAGAAATTGCAGTATAAAGATTATACCTAGCATATCTTCAATTATTAGCCGCCTGAGAATGTTCATGCTAAGGTTCTAACACTGACTTGTTAATGTAATTATTCTCTTATATTCTTAATTATTTTAGAATGTTAAATACATCAATAATCACAAATTTTTTGTTAAATGCATCAAAACCTTTAAAAGTTGACGTGTACCTCTGTTAAATTCTAACCTATCTTTTAACCTCCTCTTTGGAATTGGAACTATGGAATGTGAAATACACATTTGGAACATCCAAATTAATCATTGACAGGTTGTCACTGTCAAAAATAGTCCTTAGTACGACCTTGTGTTATGTTGTATTATGTTTTGTTTTCGTTCTCAGAATTATCGGTGGTCTTTAGTTATATTTAATAACAATTTGAACTGGACCTTATTTTTAATGTTTATTATTTATATTCATAGTATTTTATAGTTATTATTACTATTATTATTTATCATTATTCACACAAAAGAATATAAGTTTTATTCAGAGAAAAAGGTTAGTTTGCGTTATGCCACATGACGCTGCTTGCATTTAAGTACAGATTTAATTTAAAATTTAATAATAACTCAAGTCGAATTCCAGCAAGTTAAGATGAATGTTCAGAACAGCGTATTAGACGATTTAAATTTTGATCAGTTCATTAAAACTGCTAATTATGAAGAAACCGTTAGGCAATTAGATGTTTACTATGGCACAGGTAGGTGCAGGGGAATAAATTCTTCCTGGTTGATAGAGTTTTAAAAATTCAAGTTAGTTATATGATTTACTTTCAGTAAAAAGGCAATTGCTACAATACCAAAGTCCCATCACAGGTTTATTTCCTGTCTTATCAACTGACATTGAGATAGGAAGTGTACGTGAAAGTGTATATTGTGCCTCAGCTGTTTGGGGTTTATATCAAGCTTACAGGTAAACAAAGAATATAAAAAGACAAGTTGAAATTGTTGTTTAGACTGTTGAGTGATCTTATAAAATTTTTAATTTTTAATACTTTGTAACAGGAGAATAGATGATGATAGAGGAAAATCTTATGAACTGGGCCAATCTACTGTAAAATGTATGAGAGGAATTTTAGGTAGGTATATGAATTTTAATATTCCATTTCTTGTATTAGTTGTATCTTAACATAGCTTTAATTATTATACAATTTTGCAGAATGTTGGATGAAACAAGCAATTCGTGTTGAACTGTTTAAAAAAAATCAATGTGCTGGTCATGCCTTACATGTTAAATTCCATCTTACCAGTGGTAATCAGGTTTTCTCTGATGATGAGTATAACCATTTACAAATCGATGTTGTCTCAATTTATCTTTTATTTCTGGTTCAAATGATATCTTCAGGATTGCAAATCATTTATACTCAGGTAGGTCTCTATATAGGTTGTTCCTCCAGGAACTTGCATTTGATGATTATTGAAAAATTATAACCAAAAGAAATATCCTATCTCCTGTAATATATATTGAGCATCCAGGCAAGACCTGGACATAAGAAATTAATATGGAAAATCTGTTTTTATTTATTTGTTCCTGCTCAGATCATCCAATTGAAACATTTTTACATAGAGCTTATAGTGCTTAAGATGGGAAATAATTAATCAGACTCAAGACTGTACTTGTTTCATTCTTACTTTAATTCTGACTGATTGAGGCATGGAATGGTTACCTGGGACATTCAATTTTTTGACATTTGGAGGTGTATTGGACTGAAACGGTTCTAAAAGATTGAAAAAATTGTAAGATAATGGTTAGTGTTGAATACTATGATCCGCATGTAAAAGTTTTTCAATTGGATAATCCGTGCAGGCACAAAACAATAAAAAGCGATTTCTCATGTTAATGTGCTATGTCCAAGGTTTGCATGGACACTCAGTGTACATAAATTAATATCCTACTCATACTACTATACTAAAGTATAAATTATTTCATAAATTTTATAGGATGAGGTAGCATTTGTACAAAATTTGGTGTATTATGTTGAACGTGCATATAGAACTCCAGATTTTGGAATGTGGGAGAGAGGCTCCAAGTACAATGATGGCAACCCAGAAATACATGCGAGTTCAATAGGTATTTTTTGCTAAGTTGATAAAAATATGTATTAGTGTAAGATATTTCCAAATTTAGGGCTAGCCAAAGCTGCACTGGAGGCTATAAACGGCTGCAATTTATTTGGAGAAAAAGGAGCCTCATGGAGTGTTGTTTATGTAGATATTGATGCTCATAACAGGAATAGAAGCATTTTTGAAACGCTTTTACCTAGAGAATCTTGTTCAAAAGTAAGACCATTTTCTATCCTTGATATTAAGTACTTATGGAAAACTCCACATTTTTAGGAAGTAGACGCTGCACTTCTTCCAACTATTACTTTTCCTGCATTTGCAACTCATGAAGAACTTTTATATCAGCAAACAAAAGATAACATAGTAAATCGCTTAAAGGGAGTCTATGGATTTAAGAGATTTACAAGAGATGGGTTTAGAACAGTGTTAGAGAACCCTAAGCAAAAGTAAGTATTAAATAAAAGTTTTTGAAGGCGTTTAAGTCTTTATCACTAGGGATATTATGGGTAAGTTAATTTTGAACAATGAGAAGGACAATGGAATGTTTCAGGTATTATAAGAAGGAAGAATTAAAAAATTTTGAAGACATTGAATGCGAGTGGCCATTATTCTACATATTTATGATTATTGATGGTGTTTTTAAAAATTTACCTGATCAGATAACAGAATACCAAGACTTATTGAAGAGGAGAATATTTTTGGATCACAATGATGGTTAGTAGATTTAGATATACACCATTGTACTTTGCCTAGTGATGGTTATACTGCTGAATCAAATGTGTAATTGTTTGCTTGAAACTGTAGTAAGTAGGCCTGCCACAGAGCTTGTAAATTATTCAGTTTCTCCCTTCTAGATCCAGTGATACCAATGTACTACTATGTAACTGAAGAAAACCTAAAAAAAGAGCGCGAGATCCCTGGGACTGCGCACAAAAAAATGGTAGCTGATCAAGGGTTGTATCTGTGGAATCAAGCCATGTTCATTCTGGCTCAATTACTCACTGCAGGATTGTTACATATCAATGAATTAGACCCTATAAGGAGATACTTACCCTCATACAATCGTCCAAGAAAAGGGGGTAGATATTCAGCTTTTCAGGTGAACTTTTTTTTTGCTGAAAACACGTTGGCCAAATGGGTTTCTTTTAATCTGTTCGTATCTTATTTAGAAATCACGTATCTATATATAAACATATACCTAATTATTCTTGACAATATGGCAAAACAACAACTATGTTTGGTTGATCTTTTTAAGATCTTCTAACTATTAACACGTACACGAATATTTATCTACACCTAAATATGAAAGTACTGATATGTAACTAAATATTATTTTATTGTAAAACTATATTTATTCACTGATATCTAATAATTAATTTTTGCATTTGGCAGGCGAAACCTTCCATAGTAAGTAATAATTTGTTTTAATTCTTGTAATGTGCGTATATCTTGTTAAGCTTGTACTTCTTTATAATATGGAATGGTAATGGAATTATTTGAGTTCTAGTAGAAATAATCATTTCTTCCTTAGTATAGTTTCCGACTTATGTTGGATTTATACAGGGCATACTCCATAACATTATGTATAATCATTACATAAAAAGTATAAAAGATTTCAAATTTTCCATGTAATTTTATATATACATATATATATGTTATGCTATGCATTGTGCGCTGTATAAAGCCAACATAACTAGCACTTGCTTACGCATGACATAGTTACATTTTTCTGTGCACTTTCTCATTGAATTAAATTAATTCCCCATATGATAATCACGCGTACTTATACGGGATATTTCACTCAGGGTACAGCGACAGACTTAGTGGTTCAAATCGTCCTAATCGCCGAATCAATGAGACTCCAAGCCATGATGGCCACATACGGTATCCAAACTCAAACACCGCATGAAGTGGAACCCGTGCAAATTTGGTCTTCGACTCAATTAGTTAAGGTTTACCAGAATCTCGGCGTCAACAAAAAGTTAAAGCTACATGGCAGGCCTGAAAGGCCAGTCGGAAGTTTAGGCACAAGCAAGCTTTACCGGATATGTGGTCAGACGATTTTGTGTTATCCCTTAATTTTTGAGGTGTCTGATTTCTACTTATACCGGGACATGGCACTATTGATTGATGATATTAAGACTGAGCTGCAATTTGTTGGAAGGTGCCATAAAAGAACGAGCTTAGTATTTTCTTTATTTTACATTTGTACTTTAGGTATTGGCGATTGTCGGGACGCCCTACAGTTTGCCTGTTAATCAAGGAGGAGCATATGAGAGATCCACAGTTTAAGAAAATGTTGGACCTTTTGGCCATGCTCAAAAAAGGATATTGTGATAATGTTAAAGTTCGAATTGGCCGTTTGCAGAATTTGATTTCAAGCTCTTGTGTAGGTGCGTTTAATATTCTTTATTCACAAAAAGCGAGAGTAATAAAAATGATTTTACAGAGCACTTAGATTTTATGAATGCAATGGAAGAATTTACAGAGAACTTCAATCATTTTCAGCAACTAGAACACGACTACATTGGTTATCAAAGTTTAACTGACGTTCCTAGAGTATCGCATTACAATGACGAACTCAAAGATCTTTGTGTACGTAATTTTCAACAAGAGTTTCTTGTGAGCTTTTCATGTAAATCCACGTTTCAGGAGTATAAAAACAAGGCAACAAATGAATTAATTGAAATGATCAGAAATATGGAGAGTTTATACGCTCGTGCCCAGTTATATGGGTTTATTTTGAAAAAGGAGGGAAAGCATTACGAATTAGGGGATCGCACTATTGAAGAATGTTTACTCGGTATGTAATCACACCCATATGTTCAATTTCATTTTGTTATTTTAATCATCTTCAGGGTTGTATCACCAGGCAGGCTGTCTGAGACACTGGGCAGCGGTCCGGTACGTTAGCAGTTTGCTGCATCACACTGTCGATTCAATAAGTCCCTTCATTACTGCCGTATTGGTACATGGAAAGCAGGTTTGTTCTATTGTTCTCTTTCAAAATTCAGGTACCTATAATTCACAACAAACCACAGCTCACCGTCGGTGTAATTGAACAAAAAGAAACGGTTTTCGACAAACCAATGACTCCCTCGGAAATTCAGTCGATCGTATACAGTACTATACAGCCTTATGATGTCATACAAGCAGTTTTACAGCAAGAAGTTACCTTATATTGTGGACGGTTAATTTCGACTAATCCAGAGCTATTCAGAGGTAAGTTTATCGAAGGGAAATTTGTGTATTTTTTTAAAACTTTAAGTAATAGATTTGGTTCTGGCTGCATTATTATAGCTTTTTTTTTCGTTGGTAATATTGAATTTTAGGTATTTTGAAAATTCGAGTCGGTTGGGTTCTGGAGGCCATGAAATACTACCTGTCTATTATCGGGTGTACCAAAAAATTAGAAGATCATAGTCCATACGAAATCAGATTGCTGGTTCACAAAATACTGTCCATAAGGGAATGGGATTCTGACCATGACAATACCCAGTAAGTACTTGAAACTTAAAGCTAATATCTATGAAATTACCTATACTATATTCGTTTCACAGATTAACACCATTTCAAAAAAGACAACTGGAAGGTTGCTTATGTCGTGTTCCGCACACGTTTTACAATGAAGTGTGGGATGTCATGCTAAGAACCCCCAAAGGAGTGATAGTAGAAGGAAATGTTATACCACAAGAACCTACCATGTCAAACATGACTAAAAACGAGCTTACTTTCTCCCTTCTAGTTGAACAGGTAAATACTTGAATTTCTCTTGATTAGCCATACTAAAAGTAATGGTTTTTCACAGATGTTAAATCACATCAACGTACCCGAATACCGACAACTAGTAGTAGAGCTCTTAACTATTGTAGCCACAATCCTAGGACGAAATCCAGAATTAACTTTTAATCAACCATTGGATTTGCGGCAATTGATCAAGGATGCAGCCCACATGTATTGCAAGGTAAAGGTCTATGTTACAGAAAATTACATTATATTTAATTCTGGCCGAATATATCTGATATATCTTAAAAGTTCCTCGCTATCTTCACATACAAAAGGCCTCCTCCTGCTGCAGACTTCATCATGCCAACGAACTCCATCATTATATTTATTGTTTAACACTGCAATGCAGTTTTCCGTCTTCCCATTTAAATTGAATTCTCTAAAAATAATTATGATATATTTACGAAGTTACATGCTAGAAGAGTCTAACCTGTTGTCTGGTTGTTGTACACCTTTACCCCCAGTGGGCGACCAGTCGTTAGCATTTGTATCGGTGGTAGGAGGCAGTTTTTGAAAAGTTGCCGACCAGAACCATCCGTTAATTTCCAACGGCAATAAGTCTTCTCGATCACAACCCTGTTAAGAATGTAGTTCGTATAAAACTTTAAATTACATCGAGATTTATTACTATTCAAACCTTGAAATCGCAGATTCGCCCTGATGTCCAGATTTCTATAATGTTTTCACTCTCAATTTTCTTTTTTATCCACTCATTTTCCTGGGGAGTTTCTAAAGAAACTGAGTCCATACATCTCATCCTGCAAAAGTTTCTTGCGCCTAACCAATCTTCATCCTCCATCTTTTCTAATTAGCAAAAAAATTACATATGAAAAAATATATAGCCACTTTAAACTTCTGATATAAAACCTTTTTGCAAATAAAGTTTCTAAGTAAAAATAATTTATTCATTTAAATTAAGTGGTGACTTAAATCTGTAAGTCACTTGTACTTAATGGCGAGTAGAAACAAAGTATGTACTTCTCTTAGTCAATCTAAACATACATATATTAGTATTTAATACGAATAATACTACCTTTCCATTGGTAAAAATAATTCTGGCCTGATGGAGAGGTCTCATGTATAATTCTCTCTGCGCAAAGTTCTGGTATGGGACCTTCTAATTTCCTGCCATTCAGAAATTGAGCCCACACCCTACAAGAAAATACTAAAACGAATATCAACACTGTTCGCATTTTTATTTATTACTGAAGAAAGTGGTTTGCAGGCCCATATATTTATAGAAAGATAATTATTTCTCCGACTTAATGGCCACAATTAAAAGACAATAAGCGCGTAATTATTCGTTTCAGGATCACGACTTGAAAGAAGAAAAAATCAAATTCCTGATGGAAATTCCTTACATGCAATCTACAGGATACTTGGCAAGAGCTACTGTTAATACGGTTCTTAAAGGCGGCCAAATTTCTGACAAGTTTGATAGTAATTCCCAAGCTGCCTGCAAGATTCAATGATTTTTAAAGAGATCATCGACTCAATTTGTGCCATACAATATTTTATTTTTAAGTTTAGTTATTTATATAATAGTTATTGGCATAACAAATATTTATTATGATTATTGTTTTGTAGTTGGTAAGTAGGGAGTAAAAAATACTAGAATCTTATAAAGCTATTTATTTCAGCTTTTGTTTAACCAATCGGCGATATAAACGCAAGTATTAGGATTTACAGAACCTGTAGAAGCACACTTATCTGCCAATAAACATACCCCACAGGAAGTTTTCACCAATCCTGTTGGAGGTAAAAATTTATTTATTGCCTTATAGAGAAAAGTTCCATCTGGTGCCATTGTTCGTTCGGCATTATTATCCAAGACAACAGTATAAAGTATACTTTCAATATCTGTTATAGAGAGAGCAACTTTACTTATACCTAACTCTGAGATAAAATTTTGTACCTCTAAAGCTTTAGTATAAGCACGGTTGTGTACTAATAATGGACCTCCTCCTAAAAATTTGGTAAGAGAAGTATTACTTTTTATATTATTACATACTACAAGAACAACTAAAAGACAACACACCTTGTTTTACTGCATCTTCTAATCTGTGCACCAAATATCTGTGGCATTGTTGACTTAAAACATCTACAAATTCACTTTCAAAATCTTGATCTTGGTACCAAGCACCTCCAGTCACTGAGCTGTCTGGTTCTAAGTCAAACAGCATGTAAACCTTCTTTTTACTGGCAGCTACTGACTTTACAGCTTTGATAATGCTCTTTGTCTCAAAGTTCTTTAGAATTTTATTTAATTGAGTCATATTCAAATTTGACTTAAATCTAAAATGAGTTAAACTATAGAACTTGCAGATATTATAATGGAATAAAGACAACCAAAACCAATAAAATGATTTCATTATTGGATTGGTCCAAGCTTACCTAATATCTCTAATCCAAATGCCCTTATTCCCAGCCTCCTCTATGATTTTATACACCAATTTTGCTTCAATATCAGAACCTTTTCCTGCAGTCTTTTGGGAAGGGTCTTTGTATTTATAAAGTAATTCACCTCTAGATGTGAATAACTCCAAGGTGCCACTTTTGAGTAGCTTATTGATAATTTCTGTAAGATCTTGAAGGGAAACCTGGGGCATATTCTGTTTTAAATCTTCATTAGAGATTCCATCTGGATTCTGCTGTGCCAGTTCAATGAGTCTGGATTCAGCATTGACTCGAACATTTTCAACACTCATCTTATCGTTTTTTATTTTATGTTTCTTTCGTATTGATAAGTTACTATAGAATGGAAAAGGGAAACATAAAAATAGAAAAGCACGTTGTGTAAAACAGATTGAAATGTTTTAGTAAATCATTGGAACACCCTGTTAACCTCAGTTATAAACATTCGAGGCGCTATGTCTAAGTAATAACCGAAAATAATGTATCTTTTTGTGTATTACATAAATTCCTGTATCATATAACAACTTGGAATTGATTAATTTACGTTTTCATTAATTTCTTATAAAAAAATGGTTATAAGTCGTGATGTGTATCGTTACGGAAATCTTAAAGTTAATAGCTTTACGAGGAACATAACCTTACTTTGCATTTGCATAGATAAGAGCCAATCTCGCCAGTCGAAATTATTAGGCCTTTTCAAATTGAACCCTACCAATTATTTGTTACCCAATCAGAATGATCTCCGGTGACAGCTGACCAATCCGATTTATTCACAATCAGCTGATACGAACGATAAATTCAATCGAATTTACCGTTCACGAAAAGACCTTTTTTTTTCAATAAATAAAAGGATAAAAAGAAAAAAAAGTGAAAAATTAATTATTAATTTCCACATTTGTTTTGACTTTAAATTTTTAATTTAATACATCTCACTAGGCAATAATGGGTGGCAAAAGAAAAAACGGTAAAGACAAGTTACTAAAACAAAGCAACTAAAATAAAAAAATTTCTTTCTAGAATTTACTCACCTAACTGTTGAGGAACGTAAAGTAATTACTGTTGCTGAGGTGGTTCAGGAGCTCATCAAGTCTCACGAAGCCAAGCGAAATGTCAACCTAAATGCATTAAAACACAAAATATCCTCTAAATATGGTCTTGAGACATCCCCCAGATTGGTTGATATCATTGCTGCTGTGCCCCTTAATTACAAGAAAATATTAGTACCAAAACTCTTGGCAAAGCCAATTAGAACCGCCAGTGGGGCAAGTGTCATTTGTTTTAATTTTTTTGTTGTACCTTTACATTTATCTTTTACATAGATAGCAGTAGTAGCAGTAATGTGCAAGCCCCATAGGTGTCCCCATATCAATATGACAGGAAATATATGTGTGTATTGTCCTGGCGGCCCTGACTCTGATTTTGAATATTCCACCCAAAGTTATACAGGATATGAGCCTACATCTATGCGAGCTATTAGGGCTCGGTATGACCCTTACTTGCAAACTCGCCACAGAGTGGAGCAGCTCAAACAGCTGGGCCATTCAGTTGATAAAGTGGAGTTTATAGTAATGGGTGGCACTTTCATGAGTCTTCCAGAAGATTACAGAGATTTTTTTATTCGAAACCTGCATGATGCTCTGTCTGGACACAAAAGTGCTTCTGTAGAGGAAGCAGTAATGTATTCTGAAAGATCAAACACCAAATGCATTGGAATTACTATAGAAACCCGACCAGATTACTGCCTGCAAAAGCATTTATCAGACATGCTAAAATATGGATGCACTAGATTGGAAATAGGTGTGCAATCTGTTTATGAAGATGTGGCTTTGGATACAAATAGGGGGCACACAGTAAAGGCAGTGTGTGAGACATTTCATTTGGCAAAAGATGCTGGATTTAAAGTAGTTGCTCATATGATGCCTGATTTGCCAAATGTGGATTTAGAGCGAGACATTGAACAATTTATTGTGAGTGACATTTTAAGTTTTACAATTTGTAATCATTCAATTAATTGTTTAAAATCCCATTTTTATCAAATTTTATTTTTAAGCATTTCTTTGAAAGCCCCTCGTTCCGAGCTGATGGTTTAAAAATTTATCCAACTTTGGTAATTAGGGGAACAGGTCTGTATGAGCTTTGGAAAACTGGTCGCTACAAAAGCTACCCACCTTCAGTATTAGTAGACCTTATTGCCAAAATACTGGCTTTAGTGCCACCTTGGACTAGGGTCTATAGAGTTCAACGTGATATCCCTATGCCCTTGGTTAGGTACTAATTACACAATAATATTACACGTGAAACAAGCTATATTAATGGAAGTTGTTTAGTTCAGGGGTGGAACATGGAAATCTCAGAGAGTTGGCTTTGGAGCGTATGCGAGATTTGGGTCTGAAATGCAGAGATGTACGAACTAGGGAAGTTGGCATTACAGAAATTCATGAAAAAGTTAGACCTTATGATGTGGAACCAGTTCGGAGAGACTATTTTGCAAATGGTGGATGGGAAACATTTTTAAGCTATGAGGATCCAGACCAAGATATCTTAGTAGGCCTTCTAAGGTTAATTTATTTTCATTTTACAATACATATATAAAATAATTGAAATGCTTTTTTTAGATTGAGAAAGTGTAGCAAAGAAATGACTTATAGACCCGAACTTTTAGGAGACACTTCAGTTGTTAGAGAATTGCATGTTTATGGTAGCGTGGTTCCAGTCAGTGGTCGGGACAATTCAAAATTTCAACACCAAGGTAAGTTAGTTGCGCGACATTGGGATCTTTGTTTTGAAAATTTACGTAGGTTACGGAACACTTTTGATGCAATGGGCCGAAGATATAGCCAAAAATGAACATAAGAGTATAAAAATCGCTGTAATATCAGGAGTAGGTACCAGGAATTACTATCGAAAATTAGGTAAGTAGGAAAAATATTTATTATTTAGCAGCGATAATTTTAAAATTTTTCGCCCTAAGGGTACGAGCTTCAAGGAGCCTACATGGTGAAAAATCTCATCAATGATTATCACGGAGCTCAGGAAGTTTATGATGGTGAAAAACTAGATTTAAGCTCATATGATAGCGACGGAGAATATGAGTTTAATCTTGAAGACGACGATTCAGAAGATGACAAATGGCTGGCCAAGTGGAAGAACGAGCTTAAATAGTTGATTATTTATTGAACTTGACATTGAATAAATTTTACATTTTTTGGTCTGTTTCACAAGCGACAGACTATTAATGATGAGAATCAGGTGGAATCATTGTTTAAATCTATCCATAGTAAACTAATCGATCATGCGTGAAACAGGCCTCAGAGTTCAATATTGGTATAAAAGTAAATAAAAAGGAAACGATTTTGGTTACCCGTCTTTTTATTTCATCGATTTAAACTACATCAGTTCTCCAGATTCCGTCTCCAGTAAAATGAAATTCTTTTTCAATGTAGTACAATGCCAGTTTTATTTGTGTATACTGAGAAGAACTTCGCAATCGTACGTCATTCAACACATTCTTTAATTTCTTCTGAACTTTATCCCTACAAAGTTTTGTTTACGGTTTACTAAAGCAATACATAAATTATGCATTTACTTAAAAATATACATTTGTTTTCTTGTAGTACGTTTTTTCCAATAACGCTTACCGAGGATATAGTAAAATCTGAGGACACCTTGCTAAATTTTCCACCAGATAACCCATGTCAGTTAGTAAAAAGTATGTACTTTCTATATCAAGCAAAGGAACATATGCATGGTAAGGATGGGAGAAAAGTTTTGGCTTGAGGTCTTCACAGGGCTTCTTCAATAATTGACTGAAAAAAACTAGCACATCTTTCGGATGGTTATAATCCTTACCCTCTCGAATGAAATGTTCAAAACGTTCATCAGCTAAATTGCCTAAATGAATTTCATAGTAGAAAAACGTCATTTATACGTATAAAATGTTACTACTGACCAATTGTCTTAAAACTAGCACAGCGAATTTTGGCCGATCGTATAAAATCTAATCTGTTTTTAATTTTATGGTGGTGAACTACAAGTTTTAACATCCTCGGATGCGTCAATAATAGCCGAAATTCAGGCACTTCAGGAATGTAATTCAGCCTTTCTCGTAGAGTTACACTACTCATGGTAAACACATCTGGTTTACATTGAATTTGTTCATCAGTGACATTATATTCCTACAGAAATTCAGACAAAATTTGAGTATGATACATTTTTTATGGCTTTTATACATACATATAATTGCATTGGCGAATATTTAATCACATATGGTCTAAAAACGGAAAAAAAGTTCTCAAATGCTTCCCACTAGAATAAAAGGTATGAAAGGTAGAGGTTTTTGTAGTTCACTATTACCTACTAACCTGTTAATTTCCTAAAGATGAAACTCTCTTGACGTTCACGAGTTCTTTGATCTTGTGACAGTTTTCAAACTGTTTCAGAAAATAGCATATAAAGCACCCCAATTCTGATGTTTTTGTTGTATTATCAGTAGTATACATACATATATGTATGTGATTAAAACTTAGCCATTACAATTTAAGATATCCTCTAGAAGCGATACAAAAGATACCTTTAAAATGTTATAGATTTCCAAAATTTTTCTAGGATTGACCATCATCATTTTTGGATTGGATTTATATGACTTAACAATATCAAGTCCTGCAAAAAATGGATGTTGCTGCATCATGATTTTTGGGTACTCTGGATAGTTGTTTAACAAATAACCACATTTTAGTATTTTGTCCCTACTAAGTCCTATATCCTCGGCTAAAGTAATGTTTTCATTGATGGACCTGAAGCTTTTATTTTTTATCATTTGATGAATACGTAGTAACTTAGCAATTTCATCATCAGTTGCCTGAAGGCGTATCTCTAAAATAAATTATTTTAAACAACTCAGTATAATTGAAAGGTATAATATGCATACCCCTTATCTAAAAGGAACCAAGTGATGTTTATAATGTTTTCAAAAACTCAATTTAAATATTTCAAGCTGTGAAATAAATCTATGATGTTTGATTCAATAATTGATCAATTAAACAACATTTGTAGTTACTCCTTATTGCTATTTTATGAAAGATAAAAATTTGATAACCAGGTAATTTTTCTATCAAGGTAATTTTTTTTGCATGCTCCTGTTTAGATAAGCAGTACTCATATGCAAAACTGCCTTACTTAACCAAGCTACAAGAATCTCTCTATGGATGTCAGTCCATAACTTAGCATCCAAAACCTTTAAACTAACACACAAAGATTTGGGTTTTTCTATGGGTGGTTTTACATGGCTCAAAAGGCTATCAGCTACATTAGCATCAGAGTTTAAATAACCGCTAAGTTTGAATATTTGAATACTACTTTTAAAATATTTTAGAGCCCTAAAATCATATATTATGAATATGGAATCGACAAACTTAGTTTATAAATAGTGCAAAAAGAAATTTTTTTATAAATTACCGGCAAAGTAAATGAGCATCAATGTGAGTACAACCACTGTCCAATAGAGAATTGTAATGGTTGATTTTTGTCACAGGATGGGAAATGAGTAAATTAGAGTGTTGTATCAAGTCCTGTTTCGAAAATCCGAGTTTATGGCAGAACTTTATTGATTCTGCTAAAACTGCTGGTTCAATTTTGTAGAAGGAAGAATGTTTTTTGAACAACCCATAGATTTCTGCTCCAGAGAAACCTTCGTAAAGATTATTATTGGATTTCCAGAGATACTCCTCAAGCTCTTGCCTTACCACAAGCCTTTGCGAGAATTTGAAAATTTGTCTCCTTGTAATTTTCGTTGTAGGAAGTCCTATGTGCTACATTAATAAAATTTAAATTGGGATAATGAAAGCTCAACCTTTTAAACATCCTGTTTCTTTAATGTTTAAAGAATAGCGGGCAGAGGACATTATAGCCGTCTCTTCCGAAGTTTTGAGGTTATGAATTGGCGATGATCTAGAAGGACCGGATGGAGTAAACAATTGCCGACACTCTAGTAAAATTGGTACCCTTATGACGTCTTTGTTGTTAGATACGCGTCAAGCTTCGGCGCAATCGACACGTAATAATGGAGGATTATTCAAAATAAAAATCTGCTTCACTTGTGTTAGGCCTATGACGCGCTCTACTACAGGGCGATCGAAATGACTTCGATATCCGCGTGGATCATTAATTGATATACCCTGAACACACCCGCTCCACAGATTTTTTTCTCCACAATATTTTTATTTCATTTACCCAGGTAATTTAGGGATAATTATTAGGATCAGATCGTATAATTAAAACTAAATCAATTATATTTGTGATCACAGGAGGCAGGACCAGACCCTGAAACTGTGCGTTTCATAATTAAAGCGAGCGGAATAAAGCGGCAACCAAACATAAACAATTTATTGTTCTAAGTCAGGGCGAGACGATCACGTGTTCACAATTAAATCTTGCTCTTCAAAGTCAAAAATTTAATTTCTGCGCTCTGCGATTGCGATTAGCTATTAACGTTATCAGTTTTAAAAATAGTTCTCGAGTTGTCGGACGACAGTGCGGTCAACGCATTCAAAATGATGAAGCAACAAGAAATCAACGTGACCATCAGAAGGGCCAAAAAGGAGGATATGGCGCAGGTCTATAAAATGATCAGGGTAAGCCGATTTTGATCTATAATTTCCCCTATAAGTATTACGTAATTCACAAAATTACGAGTAGGTGTGCAAAATTAATGCCTTATCACGATTCAGACTCCACAATAAAGGATTTCAAGGTGGTTCTGCTAGAACTAAAATAATCATAACACGCTAGCGTGCTGAAGAATTCAGGTGCACGTAGGCACCGTATGTATACAGGGTGTCCCGGGTGTTGTAAGCAGAATTTCGGAGATGGTCCAAACAGCATTTAAAATGGATTCCTCTCATATAAACGTTTCAGACGTCTTGGACGCTCGGAAAAAATTATATTTATATTTTGTTTTTTAAATTTGATCGTTCTGTAGTTCAGAAACGAAAAGCAATTGGACCTACGTGTGTACGATCAATTCAGCTTAAAATGCACTTTTCTAACAATTTCTGAAGCGCTAATCATAAAACCTGAAGCCCTTTCTATGCTTAGGCATTCTTTATGTCTTAACGACCTCAGTTAATTACATTGGGACCTTGAATTCTAAGCCTTCAAATACATTAAGCTACCATGATAGTACATTCTTTCTACTACTAGTTTTAAAAGACATCATTATTGGGGTATATTCAATGACTGTAAAAGTACGTTTCCTAACTTTTTTCCAAAAACAAAGCCAAAGGTTAATACATGAACACACATACGGCTCGTTATTTGCCTAGAGAGCTAATCGGCCCTAACGATATTATCACCCTATTGTTGATTCATTTATCGCTGTCATGGTAATGAATGTCAAATGAAATATCACCGTTGATATTATGATGCAATATGCGTTAGTAGTATAAATAATAACAGTATATAAGTATCACTAGTTTAAGTCGGAACATAGGCATTGTGTAAGAAGAAGTACCGGATAAGGTTTAATGTTCCTCCGATAAAAATCGACGAGATGCATTGGAAGACCAGCGGTTGAAGTGGGCGGAGTCAGGCCAAATCCAGTTGCCAGATCTTTTACGGTTTCAGAATTTTTACTGATATATATTTTAGTGATGGATTAAATTAGTTTTGAATTTTAACTTATTTATAAACTATTGCACGTTTCTCCATTATAGCATAATTTAGCTACGTCATTATACAGGTGCAAGTAAAGCCTCTAAGAAACTTCAATTTCAGCGCGCAGAGTTATGGTATTTTCGTTCTTTTCTTCCATTTATTTACATTGCCCTGATATTTTTAAAAATTTCTATCGCCACAAAGGCAGCTAAATCGATCTATACATCGAAGTGGAAACGCCGGACGAATAGACTCCGCCCACTTCAATGGCTGGCCGCTCGACGCACTTCGTTGGCGCATCAAAACTGATGCGGTCTCTCTCCCACTTGCACAATTCCTATGTTGCGACTTGAATTGGTCATACCTGTATACAACGCAGTTGTCAAACGCTTATGACTCTTACTTCTTAGATTCCTCGGTACCGCGCACTTAGGGATTTAAAATAGACGTTCGGGTCACAATAACATGTTTCACGGCCTTGATGTATAATATATAATTAACAGTCTTAATACATAATAAGTGTAGTCTAGACTATGATAAGGCATGAACATCACAAGATCTGTAATAAGTGACTGTCTATTCTAGGCTTTAGCGGAATTTGAGAAATTGGAACATACAATGACCCTGGACGCAGTTACCTTGGAAAAAGATGGTTTCGAAAGTGAAAATCCAGCTTTTACATGTTTAGTCGCTGAACTGTCGGACGGTTACATAGTAGGTTACGCTCTTTATTACACATCATACTCTACGTGGTTGGGACGGTCGATTTTCCTGGAAGACCTTTACGTCCAGCCTGCGTACCGCAAAAATGGCATTGGAACTCAACTGTTTTTGGCAGTGGCAAAAATCGCCCACGAAACATCCAGCAAAAGGATGGACTTTCATGTTTTGTCATGGAATCCAGCAGGAGATTTCTACAAGCGATTGGGGGCTGTAGATATGACAGTGCACGAAAAATGGCATCAATTTCGAATGGACGAAACCTGCTTGAACAGACTGTTCTCACCGGATCCCAATATCTCATAACGATTACCAGAGAAGTTTAGGCTTAGGAAACGACATTAAGCACTGCTTATTTAAGATTATTCATTTTTATTGTCAGGCAAAAAGACATTACCAAAAGTAAACACACTAATTCATTGTTAAAAATGCCATAACACTTGATAACTCTATCAGTAAATAGTTGAGGTCAATATTAGAAAAATAACCGCACTTCAGTTCCTTCTTAATCTCAGACACTGCCAAACGGCGGTACGCCATCGCATGAGTTGTAAGTATAATACAGAGTGAAAATAAAAAAACAAACACGTGAGTAGGCAATGAAATATCACAGTCATTTCTTGGATAAATTCTTTGGTTACTTGCCGTTAGTTCGATATTTGATGATAAATACAGTCACCCACAAAAGTATTGGTACACCGCATTGCCACCTACAAAAGTCTTGAATATTTTTGTGAAATAACAACAATATATAATTTTAATTAAATATATGTATTCCAGTATGTGTACATACTAATAACATTATGAAAATTATTTTTAAAAACCTGCTTATAAAAAAACAAGATTAATTTATTCTAATTACAAATAAATTTCACAGAAGTCTTGATACAGATAATAAAAGAACTATGTTTATAAAAATAAAGTAAACTAATACCGGACAGGGTACCCCTTGCGTTTCAGGATTTCCATTAAACAGTTTGACATTGGTTAAACTAATTTTTTGATACGTCGCTTGTTATTTTTGCCCATTTTTCCAAGATAACTTTTTTTAAGTCAGTTTTATTATGTATTAAGTTTTTCCAAATGATCCCATAGATGCTCTATGAGGTTAATGTGGACTTTGAAGAGGTGTTTCTAATAAACGTGGTGTACCACTGGGGTACCACATACGATTTATGTTTGGGGTCATTATCTTGCTGAAAGTAATAATTACGTGCCAACCCTAATTTTTCTGCACTTTGCTTTAAATTTTCCTTTAAGATATTAAGCTACATTTGATGATTCATGATTTTATCAATTATTACTAAATTTCTTATACCAGATGCCGCCATTCCACTCCAGACCATTATTTCGCCTCCTCTATGTTTGATTGTTGTAATTATATTTATCGGATTTAGCGCTTCTCCTGTTTTTCTCTGCTCTTCTAGTCCAAAAATATTTAATTTATTCTCATGGAACCAAATAATATTTTCCCAAAATTCGGGTTTCATCACTCGGTATTGCTTAGAAAAATCAAGACCCTTCTTTCTGCTTGTGTGACTTACATAGGGTTTCTTTCTCGTACTACGGAGTTTATATTCTTTTCTACGAAGTATTCTTCGTGGACAGTATTTCCAAAGTACTGCCTAACTTTTGAAGCCAAGATTCAAGCATGTTTTTTAGAATCTTTCTTGATTTCGTTTAAAACGTATCGTTTTCCTTTCCAATAACGATTTTGGACGCCCAGTTTGTGGTTTATTCCGAATTCTTTTTATGATTTTTTGAAATATCATCGTAAAACGTTTATATTTATTTAAATTAATCATTATTTTTCCTTCGCCCACACCTAACTCTCTTCTGGCCACGTTGAATAAAACTAATAAAAAACAAGACATAAATAGAAGCACCGAACCAAAGATTTATGCAATTTTTATGTAGTTACATAAACGTTATAAACAAATAGTAAACCAGTGCATTCTTAATTTTTGGTAATATTAATATTGAAAACATGTGTCCTGTACCAAGACTTTTGTGAATGTAACCTATTGTTAGAAAAATAAATGATATTTTTCATCTTATAAGGTCAATTTTTTAAATCAAATTGTTACTAGTAACTAGTAACACGTATAACAAAATATTAACACTTTTTAGCGAAATAATATGCTGTACCAAGACTTTTGTGCGTGACTGTAGCAAATAACGTAATCAACGCGCTACGTTTATGATTCACCATCTACTACGGGAAAATCTCCTGGTCAAGAGTCCGGTAAGATTTGTAAGCATTTTTTGTGTCGCAACTTATATCATTATTTACAGGTGAAATGTGTAAAAAGCAAAATTTAATTCAAAACTGAACATAGCTAAGACATGCATATAGTACTCTGGACCAGGAACTTTTTAAAACACCTGTTACTCACAGATCTACAACCTTTTGGCGTAAATCTGAAACGCATCATCATTTTAAGAAATGGTCGGTTCGGTTATTGGTTGAGTGTAGATATAATTTTATACACTGTTATTGAGACTGTTAATAATTGGCAACAATGTTTTAATTGATAAACTTTAGTGTTAAGTTTAGATATGATACAAATAATTTTAGTATACCTAGTATGTTTTATATGAGATGAAAAAATATTATAGGCTTTGTTCGGTAAATAATTAAAGCAGCATGAGCTAGCAATAAATGGCAAAACTTTTTGTTTGATTACTTGCTATTTTCATACCTAAGTTTATTTTGGTCCATTACAGTTCAAAAATAAATATCAATATATTGCCCAATTAGTTCTTTTTAATTCTGTATCAAAGAAAATAGGTTTCAAATCTTACCAGTAACGTTTTTGTTGCGGTGTAGTTGGATATTATTCTCAATTAAAACTGAAAATAATCTTCGCAAGAGATCGGATAAACATACTGCTTTACGTTTTGTTGGCAAAGTAGCCATCGGCAACGTATTTCTAAAATTCCTTTTTCCAATCGCTGAGGAATGACAGTTTCTTTGAAATGAGTCATGTCATCATTTCCTTTCACAAAAGGTATTAGTTTCATGAAAATTCTCACATTTCGTTTATTTTTCTGAAAACTAATTTAAAAAGTAACTTTTGATAGAGCGGGGGTTAATTTTGATAAATTTTCCTAATTATATATAAGTGCCTAATAATTCTGTAATTCTAACTTTGGTGCCTAAGTAGGTAATGACTAAATAGGGATACACTTTTTAAGCATGTATTGCTAAATACAAAGACTGATAATAACAAATCATTATTTTGCACTTTACCTAAGCCAGTATTTAATTTACATAATTATTAAATACCACACTTTGCACTTCCTGAACATCTATTCGACCTTCTTGATCCAGAAGTGACGCTTGCTTTATACCTTCTTCGATCACATATTCGTCAACTCGCGTAGGCTCTTTATGAACGATCTTCATATGAGCTATAAGATTGTAGTTTTCTGTGAATTTTTTCCCGCAAGACATACAATTATGATTTTTTTCCTTTTCATGGGTAGCTCGTAGGTGTCGTTTCAGATGCGAATTAGTGAGAAAACGATGATCGCACATGTCGCATTTGAAATTTCTCTCGCCCGCGTGGATTTTTTTGTGCATGTTGAATGAACTGTGATGCAGAAATTTTTTGCCGCAGGCCTCGCATTGATACCGGCTTTCACCTAACAAAAAATTATAATATTCTAAATTTTAGTGAACTCAATAACATAAGTAACTATATGCAATGAAAAAGAAAATAACGTCGTTTAATAACCGTACGTACAGTTCCTACTCAATTGTACTTAAGTTTAAGTAATCAAGACAATGTGATCATACTGGATATTTCATTACATGTGCACATTAACACATGTTTTCAATCAATTTAACTCAAATAAAGTAAGGGGCGAAATTTAATCTAAACTTGCTTAATGAATCTAAACAGACTGACAAGACTCCTACTTATTGAATATCAATTAATGTGTCTTTGGTTATACATACACTTTGATACAGTGCTCAAGGATATTAGCAAGTGAAAAATATTTGACACACACCATATAAAGTATATGTAAATACATATATACAACTAAAATTCTCTAATATGAACGTGTAGAAATTATTAAGTAAATCTTACCTGTGTGAATGACAAAATGCCTACTCAATGAAGCTTTTTGATTGAAACCTTTACCACATACATCACAAAAACAAGGTCCTTCTATCATCTTATTCAATCCCAAGAGTCTCATTTCATCCTCAGCACCCTCATGCTTTTTCATGTGATTCTCATAACCACTTTTAGTTTTAAAGCTTTGACCACAAATTTCACACAAGACAGTTTTGGGTTTGCTTTTTGTCATGTGCTGGACAATATGTTTGGATAAATCCATTTGGATTGACGATTGGATCTGTGTAATACATGTAAACAGATAAGATGGAACTTTGGAGAAACTTAAATATGGAAAATTACTTTTCCTATTGCAAAAACGTGCATTTCCTACATAGCAGAAAATCCATATTTAAGAAACTTAAAATCAATTTCTAAAGCTTAAGGTAAAAAGGAAAACTGTTGATATTTATGTTTGTCAAAATACTTATACCCAAGAAATTGAATAGGCAAGATAGTAATTTATTAGTATTTGGCACTTTAACATGTAAAAGTTGTTTCAAATTGTGTGCCTCGAGTCTCATGTAAAAAAATGGAAAATAAAATTAGATTTGATTGTTGGATATCAAAGATCAAACCTCCATTTTAATAGTACATAATTTATTTTTCTATTTTTCAATATGGCAGACATGTGTATAAGAAAAATAAAGTTTTAATCTGTAGTCTTCCTATGAGATTTTACAATTAAATATCCAATTTTATTTTTTTGTTTCTTCACGTGCAAAACTCGAAATTTTAAACACCATATAGAGAATAGGCTCATTTATGGCAAAATTATTTATAGGTAATGTGCTGGCAAACTTACCAGGTAGTTAATATCTATGGAAATGTTCAAATTAAGGCCATATATTAGTTGGTTTCTGGGTTTTCATGGAAATTGTCCTCCCGTTAAAGTTACCAGCACACAGCACATTAATAATTTATCACTTAGGGCCAAATTATATTAAAGTGCTAATCTGACCAATATCTAGGCACCTAAGAAAATGTGAAATTGAAGCAACAATTTTTGAAAATACAAAATTTTTGCAATAGTCCCATTTTTTAAAGGAACACCCTTTAATAGGAAAAATGCTAATAATTTTCATCTGTTGTTATAAAAAAACTTTCAGAAGGATAGCCTGGATTGAATTAATCCTTAGAAACTGATTAAGCTCATTTTTATTTAATTATACTGATCCCAGTCAACTTGAATTACAGCAAATAATCTAATAATTTTATAAGAATCAATCCGATCCAGATCAAAATTTTTCAGATCTAAGGTCTAATGTGACAAACCTGTTCAAAAACCTTCTCATTCCTCATATCATTATCAGAGTCACTTTCAGGAATTAAACTTATCTTCTCTGAAATGGCAGGATCATCAGTGGTCCGTCTTATTCGTTTTACTTTTATTGGCAAATTTTTTAAATTAAGATCAGGTAATTTATCTTCAGGTTCTTCAGGATCAAGTTCATCATCCTTGAAGAATAGATGAAGGAATTATTTAAGCCAGGTTTTTGATTCATATAATATAAGGTTGTACAAGGTCGTGCTAGTCTGCAGGTAAACATGTTTAACATAAAAAAGTATGTATTGGAAATTCTATTTAAATAGAGACTTATGTATCCATACTGAAATTTTCAATGAACTTACTAAACTCACAAATTTTTAATGTGCTACAGTTATACTCTAGAGTCTGTATAAGATATACAAAAAAAATCATAGAAATTAATTTACAAAAATAGAAGACATGAAACATAGATAAATGAAGATAAATAATGCTAATTTTTAGCTTAAATTTAATAATCACTCAGATAAGTTTAAAAAGATTTCTTAGCAAATAATATCTCTCTTGATACTTGACTTGAGTTTTAAGTTGTGTTAATATGTAAATCTTGCTTAACTTTGGATTATGTTGGATTAATTGGTAAACCCAGCATTATTACTTACCATATCATCTTTTCCTATTTTAAGAGGCTGTCTAAGGATTCTTGAGGTTTTACAATTTTCAACTTTTGAAATGAAATCTTTCAATTGAGTAAACAATTCTTTTTCTCTTTGTTGGATAACATCCAACTCATTTAAGAGTTGGTAGCAACTCGAACAAATGTTGCAATGCAAAAAAGATATGTTCTTGTAAAGTTTCTCTACAAATTTGAGTAGTAAGGTTTTTGACTTCTCTGACTTTGTTGTCTTTAGGTTGAATTTGATCCTTGCTATGTTTTCTCCACAAATTACACATTTTGACCTGGGGAGAAACATCTTTAAATGGATTAGAAGTTTCGCTATCTGTGGAGTAGCAATCAAATCAAATCACGGTCCTGTTTATTTAGAGATCCTACGATGTCGAATAATCAATTCCTTTAACTACGGAAATACTGATCTATCAACCCATTTGCAGTGGGTACCACGTAAAAATTAATAAACAACAAACTTGACTACATTTTGCATTTTATAATTGTAAATATTTATTATTCATTCAACATGGAATAAATGAAATAAATGCAATGACAGATGAGATGCAGCAGCAAAGCTTCCTAAATTCTCAGCTATGTCATAAAATGGCAACAGCGCCTGATATCGCGTTTGTTGTTAGAAAGTTGCTTCACGCAAACTGCACGATTTTTCCGTGTTTAAATTACTATGACAATGCTGTACGCATTTTATTAGCCATAGAATGTGAAAGGGCGTTTTCTAATTAACACACGCACTTTAATTGGTGGGGCTAAGTACCGCACTTGACTGAAAATCTGCGATAATGTAATTTATTAAAGATTAAAATTTCTGGCTTTGTACAAATTTTTAATTGCTATTAATAAAACAATTCATGACGTCACAGCTCGACTCCTTTCAGTTATAAAGATTATTAAATAAATAGAGTAGGATAACACTTTTAAAAAAGAGCTCTTTTCATGAGGAAGGCGAGGGTAATCGGAAAATACCTCTGTAGGTTTATAATAATTGTTTGCTTTTTTCTTAAGTGAGCAGCACTGATAGTGAGACATTTTTAATATGTGACATCGTGCAGTTTCTCCGACAGATTTATCCACAAACAGATGTCAATGGAACAAACATCAATGCACAGCTCATGCGCGAACGCCTTAACGTCATCGCCTACATACCTACTTCAACTGTTTAGGTTAGTTTACACTCACCTATAAGAAGATACGTTGGTATGGATGGTGAGACTGCTGGGAGCCCCATAGGCGACGTCTTGGAAGACGATGTTGATCCAGTGATACGGGAGGTATTTTTTTTTGTGCTAACTACTATTTGCATCTTGGTTTTAGGTTGTGTACCAACTTAAACTAAAAAGACAGTAAAAACATTAGTAATGCCTATAATACTATATCACGAAGTGCAGGAGGTTATTTCATGTCTTTTTGAGCAACTTCTAGAGACAAGAGTTGTCCTCTCAAACTATTATACCATATCCATATCTATAAGAAAAGTCCTTAGAAAAATGTTTAGTTAACTTTGGAAAACACTTACATTTCTTCACCCTATCTTGCAAATGTTTTCATTTTCAGATACCAATAGTTAATTCAAAAAAGCTAGAGGACATTTTATACTTACTCCAGTTCCCATTTAAGGGACGAAATTCCCAAAACAATGATAAAATTAACAAATGTAACTTCAAACCTGGAAATAAAGAGATAATGTTAGAAATGGGAATCAATACAGAATCAACTAATTTTGATGCAGGTATGACAGGACAGGATGCAAATAAGGCAGGGTTGTATATCTTGTGTGTGTTTGGTATACTTCTGGATATACCAACAGTGGAAACTAATAGGTTTTAGCATTTATAGTATACATAAACTTGGACAATGTCAAAATACACAACATTTTGAACAAAGATATGTTTACAAGAATCTATTGGTTTCCTTTTAAACCCTTATCTCTTAGATATGTTCTTGTTTTGTATATTTTTACGTAATTATATATACTACTTTACACTCTGTAGACAGTATAACAATCCAGCCTTGACTTCCAGGAAGGGCTGAGTTAATAGCCCAAGAAACTGATGGAGATTTAAGTAGCAAGAAGGACTTAAAGTCAGTCTATTTCGAAAACGAAATTGTTGATAAAATATTTTTAAAGTCAACTCGATGCGTTAAAGAAACCAACAATTATGCTGTAGCTGCATTCAATGGACGGGAGATCCATTTGACTGCAATTAAAGGTAATTTTATAACAATTTACTCTTCTCTTCATTCATAATGGATGATCTGTTTTCCAGATGTTTTCCAACTTAAACCATATTTCCCTTATTTGGATAAAAGTCTAAAGAGGGGGAAAGACGTTTTAAATATGGCCAATAATGCTGAGGATGGGGAGAAAGCTGGTCCCAGCACAGCACAACAAGTATTTTAAATTCCTCTTTATAAAACTCTAAATGTCATTTATTGTATTCATTTATTCCATAGGTAACGGTGAGGTTTAAACAAACTCAAGATCTTCCTGACAAGAAGACAGGGTTGCAAAATATGTCATATCATGAGTTACAAACACGTAGAAATCAGGAAGCGTTTGTTGAGTGCCGATGGTACAATGAAGACAGCTCTCATAGTAATGTAAGACCTAATCCGAACATTGAAGCTATTTTTTTGTATTTTGAGGTAGATAATGACTGTGTCTTCTAGGTGGAGAGGTTAAAATTGATCTCAGATATATCAGAAGAGACAGGCCAAGCAGAAAATATGCCCAAAGAAGAATATATGACACTATTGGTACCCGAAGATAAAGAACAAGCTCCACTGGAGCCAACTTTACCCAGTCATGTCCTTTCCTTGCATGCATTAAGAGATCTACCACTGTCCCAGCAATGTAAACTCTTACTTAAGGATGGTAAGATGATCATCCTCAAATGGGACATTTTAGGATGTTCAATCTTAAAGTTTTTTGTAATTTAACTGATCCTTCTCTATTTGAAGCACAAATAATTCAGTTTCATCAAATCATGCTGTTACTCGCAGGCGTAGAAGGCATCACCGCTGATTCTTTAATAAAAAGTCTCACTAAAGTAGCTGTATTGGTCAGGGGTGAGTTTATTAACAAATACATTGTTCACATTTTACTCAGTGCTTGGAATGATAGGGAATTGGGTAGTTAAATCTGAGGTGCTGTATCCAGAAGAAACATTTTCGGCAATCAGTGGTGTTCCAGCAGAATTGATGTGTCGCGCCCGAGACTATATAGTAGGTGTCAACAAATCCCCCTTCTTTCTGGTTAATAGATTATCTAATCCGTTCGATTTAGATGTACTTGTTCACAAAACAGCAATACGTGCAACGAATCAAAGTGTCGTCGCTAGTAAAAATTCCTGCTGAAGAAGTGAAAGAGATTTTCGCTGGCATATCCAAGCTGCAAACGCATGACAAGGGCTGGGAGCTCGCTCTTCCCACCGACCATGACTTTTTGGCAAAACACGGAGATTTGGTTCAAAGGCAAAACTTGTTTTGGGAGCATCGCTATAATCAGTTAAGCCATTTTTTGACGCAGCCAAGTAGACAGCGACGAAAGAGCAAGAGCGTTTCGGAAAGCGAGTGCGGAGGTGGTAAAACAAGAACAAGCAGCATCAGTTGGTGAGCTTTTATTTATGGCGTTTTTTTTAGGGAAAAGCTAGTGCCAAAATAATGTAGTCTTGGGACTCAACTCTTGTGACGATTGTTAATATAATATTATTATTGAGAGTTTCAGATAGTGAAAACTAAAAAAAGATTAACTGCGTTATAAGCTGATGTGACAAATGTATTAAAACCAAATTTGGAGACACAGGGTCTCTCAAAAAAACGGGCCACTATTATAACTCAGTGATGTTTGAATGAATTTTGATGAACTAAAAACCAAATAAAATGATATTTTTTAGACTACTAAGTAACATCCAAAAATATTTTTATTTAACTCAACTTCTGCTTGAGATGGTAACTTCAGAATTTTAAATAGAACTCCATATTCTTTTTTCCATTTTTTGACAGAAAATATTTTTTTTAATTCAATGATGTATGCGAAGTAAAATTTTTTTTAGTTAAAAACTATTTTAATATTAACATTTTTACATTATGAGTTATGTAATCATTTGCATGTTATTCTGTGGCAATTCGCATTTAATTTTATCTCATCGTATTTTATCATTTTGTAGTGTGTGATAGGTGGCATCCATATGAAATCCAGCGAGAAGGCACAAGACAGAGCTGTCCTTAATTATTGAAACCACATTATTTTTCCTTTTAATTTTATGTGAGCACTTATACTACAACTGTTATTATCGTAAATTAGTTCTAGAGGAAATATTTTCCTGAAGCTGATGATATATGATAAGTTAATGTTAAAACAATTTTAAACAGGAAA
The DNA here is from genome assembly GCF_040115645.1 of Euwallacea fornicatus. Classification (NCBI taxonomy): domain Eukaryota; kingdom Metazoa; phylum Arthropoda; class Insecta; order Coleoptera; family Curculionidae; genus Euwallacea; species Euwallacea fornicatus. The sequence goes on from NC_089551.1 coordinate 4,475,072, forward strand.
AATGAAAAATGTTCTTTCTTTGCGTAGTAATATTTTGGTTTGAATGTTACAAATAAGATTTTTCTTTTGCCTTTAACAACGTATTTATCGAAATTGACAATTGATAATTGTTCCCAATAACAATATTAACAACTATTTTTATTGGACTAAAGAATTAATTTACGATAATCCCACTTAGATCATAACTGCGCACAGAAAATTATGGGGAAGAATGATGTGGTTCCAATAGTTAGGGACGGTTTTATCTTGTTTCTTCCCGCTGGGTTTCATATGGGCACTACTTATCCATTGCGCCAGACGTTTTTACAGAAGATGATATAATGGGATGAGATGGAATGAAATGAAGATGATCACACAATAACACAGATGTCCCCATGACGATACGGATGGTAACATAACTCATAATATTCAAATTTAAATTACAGATGGCTAAGTAACTCATATTGTTGAAATTTCACAAATTTTTTTGGGTTAAAAATTGTTTTAATGTAGACTTGTCATACATTATTAAATTCAGAAAAATGTTTTTTATCAAAAAATGTAAAAAACTATGGAGTTATAGTTGAAATTTAGAAGTCGACACCTGAAGCTGAAGAAGTTGAATTAAAAAAAAACAAGTTTGACTTTAATTAATAACCTAAAAATTATTATTTTATTTGGTTTTTAACTTATCAAAATCCGTTCATAAATAACTAAGTTATAGCTTCGCCATTTTTGTAGACCTCCTGTATAAGGCAGATCTTATAGGAATTCATGCTAAAATAAATTCATTAACTGATTCACGACTACTTTCTGCTATATTATTCTTAAATTTAATGAAAATTGCGTAGTATGGCTCTGCGACTACTAGCTAAGTACTAAATTTTCCAATAGATTATGACATCGCCTAATTTTTGAAGTAGGTTATTACTAATAGTGACCCTAATATAAATGAACTTTCAGTTCGGACAATGAATCTGGCACCGTGATGTCGCCTTCACTTTCTAGGAAGAAGGCCAGACACGATTCTTGCGGGTCCTCAAATGCCTTTACAAACAGTGCTGCCTTCTCTGACGAGTAGCCGTTTTTGATATAAACGTGATAGAATACACATGTATTTCCTTGTTTTTACTATAATGCTGTTATTTTAAATAATAAAATTTAAGTTAAATTGAGAGCCCTTCTTTTTATTTCATATTATGAATCTACAGAAAATTCTAGATACGTTTGATAACATACATACAGCGTAGCCCATTTAAAACAATCCATCTTGAATATCTTGAATGGACTTTTTTTCTCCGGAAAACCCCGAGACACGTCAATTTTTCTTTTAAGGGGGATATTTTTAGATCATAAATTTGTAGGTGTAGAGTCATCTCCCAAAACAGGGTGGCAACCCCTTCAAAAATCTTAAATGATATGAGGATCAAGAGGTACATCAGATCAAAGGTATATAAATTCTTTTTAGAAGTATCCTGAAATTTTTATGCTTCGTCTCTAAATATTATTGAAAACCGGTTTAAAACATCAGTGAAATAAATGAGAAAAAAATGACCTAAACTTAATAATAATTAACTCATCAGTACTACAAAAAATAATTTTTATCATTGAATTTTTAAGATAAGGTGGTGGGCGTCGTTACCATTGAACGGGTAGTTTTGTTCCGATTTTATACTGATCAGAATTGTATCGCGACATTTGTCGATTGATCTGACGATTCAAAGTATCGTTGTTTACAGTACTACAGAAAGGGTTGAAATTCTCATCATTTCAAAAACAATGAAATAGCCTGAGAAACTGTACGAATTTTTGATGAAAGGCATCTTGGTAAGAGTCTGAGCCATCCCTACGTAACGAATTTAATATATAAATTCATGGAGACTACATCCATAGCTAACGAAAACCATGAAAGATGACACGTTGTGATCAACGAGGCTGCACAATTTTGGGACATATTGAACTGAATCATATAAATCAAGAAAAGTTTATCTCAACAACCCGAGAATTAGAAACAACATCATGTAATCCACGTGATAGTGATTTTGAAAAAGCATAATTTCCATCTTTACAAGATGCACCTGATTCATGAGCTCAATGAAGATGACCCAGATCTCCGTGGGCTATTTTGTGAGGTGACCAGTGAAAGCATTTTCGTCAAACCCAATTTTTTATATTCGACATGCTTTTCTGACGAATGCACATTCTTTCTGAATGGTCTCGTGAACAGACATTGGAGTGATGTGAATCCACAGAATTTGAGAGGACAGCATTCACAGCATCCAGAAAAATTGAATGTATGGGCTGGAATTTTGGGAAATCGTATTGTTGGACTTTGTTTTTTTACTTGATAGCTTGACGAATGAATCTTACTTCAATCTGCTTCAAGTCTTCATCTACCCTCAGATTGTGGATGATCTTGAAAACGACGATCAGATTCCGGAGAATAACGTATTTTTTCAACAAGACGGTGCTCCGCCACACTATGCAGATTTTCTAGGTAACTTTTTGAATCAACATTTTCCCGAACACTGAATTGTAGAAGAGATTTCACTGAATGGCTCTCAAGATCGTCTGATTTAACATCACTGGACTTTTTCTCATTGGGTTAATTAAAAACTGTTGTTTATAAATCGAAACCTACCTCTTCCTCTTTATCCTTTATCCTTAATCCTTTAGAAGATCTTCACCACCGAATAGTGAGAGCATGTGGAGAAATAACTCCCGAAATGCCACAAAACATTCGGGAGGAGGTTCAACGAAGACTTTATGAAGGTATGGAAGTAAGTGGTCGTAATTCGAACACTTAATTAAACAAAACATTATTTAAAAATTCTTATTTTTTAAATTTATTTCACCGACGTTTTAAAACGGGTTTTTACAATATTTAAAGGTGGGTCAAAAAGATCTCAGCATACCTGTAAAGAGAATGAAAATACCTTTGATTTGATGTGCCACTAGACTTTTCGTGTTATTTGATGGGGCTGCCACCCCATTTAGGGGTATGACTCTACACCTGCGAATTTATGATTTAAAAATGTCTGCCTTAAAAGTAAAATTGACGTGTCTCGGGGTTTTCCGAAGAAAAAAGTTCTATTCAAGATGTTTCGGGTGTACTATTGTAAATGGGCCACATCGTATAATTTTACATTCAAAGAGTTTATGTTCCGGTATTTCCCGAAAGAACGTGCCTTGTATCGGGCCCTTCAGTGTAGTTGCTAGTCATTTCGGAAGAGAGACGAATAAACTCGAAAACTTAAACACCCCGTACATTCGGTGATATTCTCTTTTCATGTACGCAATTGGTTTCTTCTAAAATCGTCGCACTTCCTTACGTTCCGCCACCCCCTGAAGGGGAAAGGACGATACCGAAAACACCCTGTATATGTAGATTGGTATTGGCAATGCGCAGGTCTCTGATTGCCAGGCAGCGGTGCTGAAGAAAGAACCAAACAGCGTCTCTCCTGCTCCTGTCCTGCTGGCTGCTGCTGCCTGGCGTGACCAATACCGGTTTGGTTAGAACGTGAACGTTTGAACTTTAGTTTGATTGTGTGTGTCGTGCTTGAGATTAGCTCTTCATCCTCCTACGTGAAGTCGAAAGGTGAAGTGGTGAAGCGAAGCAATAATTGCTTTCGTAGCGAACCTGCTGTGGACGATTTGCGCACTATAGCTTGCTATATCGAATGCCTTTACGAGGTCCGAAAATATCGATGACCACGACAGAGTTATTTCTGGTACTCGCGGTATTATTTAGATGTCGAGCAACAGTCAAACATGGGCAATAAACTATGTAAGAAAAAGGGAGATGCGGATGCGGTGGATTCCTGCAGTGGTGCCCCTCGGTCAAGTTTGGATCGGATTTTCAATAGGTTCCATGTGAGTGTTTAACATGTTACGTAGTGTAATTCTATATGTGGAAGTGAATGGAAAAAATCTAAACATGCGATATTAAAATGAGAAAGTGTTCGTAAAAAAATGTTGTTCAGAATGTACAAATTTGGTCAACTTCGGGTACCAGGTTGGTATATCTAATAAGGTAGACAAATAATTATCCCATAACGTAATGTAACCTCGATGCCAACGAATAAATAGCCGCAGTTTTGCCTTCGAAATACGCGCCGGTTAAGGTGATGTCATTACTGCTGAGGTGCAACTTTTATTAGCCGATTTAACCTTGCGAAATACTGTGGTATAACGCGCGCATAATACCATGGTGTTAATATAATAAAACCACCATACAGTTATTGGCATTGCTCATTGGCAGGGGCAGCATATGGCAAAAATAATTGTTTAGTGATTCGGAACGGTTATGGTTTCGTTACCGCAGTGCTAGCACAACCCCAGCAGATTTTATGAAATGCTGTCAATGGAGCTCGAGCTCACTTGGATTTATACGGAAAATAGATAATATTATGTAATTGCTATACGAGCCGCCCCTGCGACATGACAAGTGGGCTGTCGTCGCACTGCCACGCCGCCAGGCGCGAATTTATGCAACTAGGTTTAAAAGTTGAATGTACTTTTTTGAGTCACCCCGTATGTGTAAAATTATGCTCAGCCCGTAGCTTTGTTTGCATGTTTTGAAATAATTGCTAGCACGAAATCTGTAACGCTCAGTATATCTGTCTTAACATTAAATAAGGCACCTCAAACAGGGCGTTATTTAAGTACGTGGCCAAACTTCAAGGTGTGATTCGTTGAGTGGTTCTAAGACGAAAAGTTTATATAAACGTAGGCTCGGTAAAGCTTTGTATTCAAGAGACAGGGTGTTAAACTTTTCTTAAATAGTCGTTTTTTGATAAAAACATTAATAATCCTTTAATCGATCTTATTGAAATTTTGCAGTTCTCCTTAAAGTTATTATTACTGTTTTTGCGCCATTGAGTTTTTGGAAGCTTTATTTTTTTTCCACATTGAGCACAGTGATGGCCATCCAGATAGTCAGATTTAAATCCGCCAGATTTTCTCGTTTGGGGATATTGTAAAGTCTTTCGTTTATGGAACACTGCTCAACATTGAAGAAGAATTAGTCCAACGGATATAGGATTTATGTAATTAGATAAGATAAATGGCGGGAATATTTCAACGTGTTCGGCAATCGATATTAACACGCGTTAATCCCAGAAAAATTCTAGCTTAAAAGACCCTTTTGTACTACATTAGAAACTGTCCCCAAGTTTCACCGTTTTATTAGTTTGCGTTTTTGTGTTATTTAAGTGCTTTTTTTAATATGTAATAATTGATAAAAAGTTTAACACCCTGTATGTTGAACCCTAACCGTTACTAGACATATGTTTATAGAAACTTTTCGTCTTGGAATCACCCATTAGAGTTTAGCTGCGTACTTAATAACACCATGTATATGACTTAGGTCCTCAAGTGACATTTTTCCACTCCTATAGATGATGTGAACAATTCAACATCAATAATTTGCGAAATGTACAGGGTGTTTGGATTTCGAGTGTTTTGACAAGAAAATCCCTGGCTAGATAGGGAAAAACTAACATCCATGTCAAAACCTCGATTTTTGAGAAAATAATAATGGCGAAAACTGTATTTCGATATCTTTACAGTGCACGCCGCTAGAGGGCGTTTTTCAAATTTGAGTTATTTTCAAAACTCCTCATAACTTTTTTATTTAGGATAATATTAAAGTGAAATAAAAACATTCTTAAGGCACTTTTTTGATGTGATTCCAGTGACGTGCTTAGTTTTTCGCCCCAATGTACTGTTTCGTTAAAAACCGACATAATTTTTTTATTTTAAATATAAATGACGGTCTGCTATGACTTTAAAAAAATGTCCATTTTAAATCATTTTCAACTGTAGTTATTTTCAAAAATAAGCGATTTGTCAGGATCTTCTAAAAGTTCTCCAATTACATTTAGTTCTTCAATTTCGTTACTCTCATTTAAATTGTAGTGTTGTGGTTTATACTTTTTGAAGTTTCCATAATTCTGCAAATTATCTTTTAATTGCTTAAACATTCTTCTAACTGGTTGATATCGCTCGGGATAACTATGGAAGAATAACTTATAGGCTGCTTGTGAGTGTTCGTTTGACGATATGAAACACTTTATCATGGCATATTTTTCATAGTTATTTATCATTTTTACTTGAAAAATCGGCATCAAACCAAAACTAAACATCAAAAACTTTGACGCAAAAATTAAAACATACAGTGTGTTTCAGAAACATGTTGCCGAACTTTAGGAAGTTATAAAGGGCGATAAGTCAAGTAATTTTGCCTCATAAACATATATCCGGAAAAGAGTCGTTAAGGTACTAGACAAAAAAATTGTAAAAAAAGTTAAAAAATGCACGTGTTTTCGTGTTTACGACTTTTTGTATGATTGTTTCCTAAGGTGTTTATTAAAAAAGAAAAACAATAAAGCATTACAACAGTTGTTCAAAATTGCGACCACCGACTTGTTGACATGCGGTCGTACGCCGAACCATCGATTGACGAACTCGGAAAAAGAACATGTGGATTTCCCTGAACAAAGTAACTTGCAGTCGTCGCTCTTCCAAACAATTCTTCTTCTGTTATTACAAGTGTTTCATAAACTAGTGATTTGAGGTAACTTCAAAAAAATAAATCAAGAGGTGTTAGATCTGGACTCCGGGCCGGCCAGTTAACAGGTCGACCTCGTCCGATTCACCTCTCAGGAAATTGTAAATTTAAGTGGTCCCGAACGTCACGAGTAAAATGTGCCGAAGCTCCGTCATGCTGAGACCACATCCTTTGGCGGATGTTCAACGGAACGTTTTCAAGCAACTCGGGGAGAATTTCTTTAGGAATGTTAAATAGATTTGACCATTTAAGCGTGGGGGTAGCAGGTGCAGTCCAATAACTTGATCTCCCATTATGCAAGCCCACACGTTCATAGAGAATTTATATTGATTAGACTTCTTAAATGTTCTATGAGAATTTTGGTCCCTCAAAATATAACTATTACGGCCATTGAAGTACTCTTCTGGAGTAAAGCAAGCTTCATCGGTAAACAGAATAACTGAACCAGTCGACTGTTGAGGACGTTTTCCCAAAACCAGCGGCGAAAGTTTATTCTTGGATCGTAATCTTGATTACGGTCCAAGATTGTCCAAGTCCTGATTGAAGTAATTGTGAACTTTTTGAAAATGATAAGGATGTAGTAATTGTTCATGAAGTACACGCCATACTGATTTTGCTGAATTTCCTATTTGATTTGGTATTGTTCGCACGCTGGCTAACGGTCTTACTTCCACTTGGTACAATACTTCTTCCATCTTCACTGAACGAGTCGTTCTAGTATGACCCATAACACCATTTCGCCGTTTCCTTTTCCTCTTAAACGAAGGTGTATTGAGACAAATAATCTACGAGGTGAATATCGATGGTTAGGAAAGCGTTGAGCATAGAGCCGAGCACCTTACCTACTACTGCATCTCGCTTCTCCATAAATCAGATGCACATCAGCTATCTCCTCAAAACTGAAATATTACATAGCAAAAGAATTGTTGCATCACTTTACGATAACAACTAATAGAAAATGAAAATAAATGATACACGAAAACGTGAATTCTTTAACGTTTTTATCAATTTTTTTGTCTAGTGACTTAATGACTCTTTTTCGGATCTATGTTTATAAAGCAAAATGATTTAACTTATTGCTCTTTATAACCTTCTAAAGTTTGGCAATATATTTCTGAAACATCCTGTATAAAACATATAATGTTACTTGAAAAGCCGATGCCGAAGCCAACTTGGAAATAAACATAAAAAGTCTAACATTTTGGTTATTTTTGAAAATAATTATCGACATACTTGAATGATTGAAAATGGTTTGAAATTGAACTTTTTTTGAACTCATAGCTTTCCGTGATATTCATTTAAAATAAGAAACTACGTCGGTTTTTGATAAAACGGCACGCTCTAGCAAAAAACTAAGCACGCCACTGCAATCAAATCGAATAAGTGTTTTAAGAATATTTTCGTTTTACTTCAATATTATCCCAAATAAAAAGTTATGAGGAATTTTGAAAATGTCCGAAATTTGAAAAACGCCCTCTAGCGCCGTGGACTGTAAAGATATCGAAATGCGATTAATATTTTCTCATATATCGAGTTCTTGACATGTATGCTCATTTTTTCCTATCGAGCCGAGAAACGGGAGTTTCCTGTCTCCAATCCGAACACCCTGTACATTTTCTATTTACGTGCGAGCTAGATAGTAATATATGAAATTCCCAACATCTCCACAAAGCATATTCATTCATTGTGGTATTGGACACCCGGTACTCGCGGTACGGATACAATAAAGCGATTTCTTTCCACAAACCTCTTTAAAATAGCGAAAACAAACGGTACCACCTAGTATTTCAGTTGAACTTCCGTATGTTACATATTCAACAGATCTTATGTTATTTACGTAAAGCATGAGATCAAGGAACTGCACTAACAGTAAATTACTTTGAAATATTGATATACCAAGTCACACAGGAATTTCTAGCGTAGCGATTACTCCCATATAAAAAAGTTGCGAGCCTGAAAGTTTAACAGGGAATGTACAGGGCAGTCCAAATTCAAAGCGTATCGTTGGGATCTCGGAAATTGTAAGAGATGTGAGTTCATTTAACTCTTTAGTGCCCGATGGTACCTAGAACTCTTGCTGTTGCTTTCAACCACTGTTCTGTAATTTGAGTATATTTCAACCGCTCTTGTATGTCAGTACTTACAGGGACCATATGTTGTTGGGATTGGTGCGCATGCGTGAACTTATATTTCCTGTCATCTGTCATTATAGTTAGTTCACAAGTTGTAGCGTGTGCATTATAGCACATGTATGAAATTCGGGTTAGCTAGATCTATTGTAAACATTTATTTTACACGAAAAAAAATAAATTTTTTTATAACAATTTTATTTAGCGTTATTTAATTTTTAGTGAAAGATGTGTATTTTAATTGGCTTAAATTTTCAGAGTTAACTTTTTAATTCCAAACGGTACTTATAAGTACCCTTTTTTCAAATCACGGGTTTGCATCATCATTTGTTTTATGTATTATACAGGGTGAGTCGTAACGAAACCGAGATAGAGCAGGTGTGTGTAGGGATTCTCACAATATGACGATTTGTTGATTATACTTTATTTTCGAATTCATAGGTGAGGAGATATTGATCTCCGAAGTTGGATTGTGAATTTCTATAAAAATGTATATTTTGCAATGCATCATCACAACATAACCAAAATTGGAACATCTTTTAGTCTTACCAATATCGTTAAACGGTATAAATGTGACCTCGATAGATGCTGAATAAGGGTTGTATTAGGGCTAAGGTGAGGTCTACAAGAGTTGGAGTTCTTGTATCTCCCAAGTAACTAACAAACGAAGAATACCATTTAATAGCCAATTCAATTAAAAAAAATGTATTACCCTTAAAAATCGATCGAAAACCTTATTATTCTTGATAAAATTTATTTATATTATTTATAATAATTTATTATAATTAATTTTAGTTTCCGACATCCCAATGATACGCTTCAAATTTTACTACCCTGTACAGGGTGGCCCCTTTTCGAACGGATATAGCGGGTCAATGCCGAACCTTCATAGATGGATAAAATCGTGCATTGCCGCATTATCATATTTTTATTAACGTAATCCGTGATTCATTTTGTTTCAGTTGAAAGCGACGACTCCATGGCGTTCCGAATCGCACCTCCACAAAAAGGACCCCAACAGGTTAGCGTATTAGCCTTAATTTGACTAATCCCTGCCTACTTTAAACAATCTGTTATTATAATGCAGAGCTGAGAGCTGCCAAGACGGTAATAAAAATGGCACGAGCATCCTTTATACAAGCCCGCCGCTGTCCAAAAGCGCGGACTGGACCGAGGTGGACTTGGAAGTACCGTCCTTAGAGGACGAGGTGCACGTGCACCTACCCAACCCTAAGCTTAACCTCATTTTCGATAACGAGAAAGGCATCCCCACTCCTCCGCCGCGACACAAGCAACAACAACAAAAAAAAAACAAACTCAGGGAAAGGGTAGAGAAAATGGCAACTAAGGGATTGCAGGCTCTGCAGGGCAACGACAAGGCCAAACCCGACAGCAAGCCTGTTCCCGTTGAGGAGCCTTTAATGATAAAGAAGACCATAAAGTATGTTTGTCCTATTTGCGAAAGCGACGAACGGAGCCACAACAGAGATCACCACCACCCACCGCTGAGTAACACAAACAAACGTCAAAAAAACTTGTCCGTTGTGTCTCTACCTAATTACACAGATTTAAAGTTATCTGTGGCTCAGCCTCAGAGCTTAACTGATCACAAATCTCACATTCCTGCGGAAATTAACTCGTCGAGGCTCAGTTTACAGTCGCCCAAGAAGCCCCAACATAATCAAACGACGGGTCGGTTGATGGACTCCTACATCACCAGATGCAGGTCCTTGGGATCGATCCTGCCTCAACAACTAAAAAAACTGAAAGCATCCAAATTGAAGCCTGATAAGCCAGTAACTTCAGATGATTCGTTTGGACCTTTGGAGGACTGGGATGCGGACCTCATCGAGCATTACAACCCCAAAGACGCCAGTCTGCCACGTCCTAGGAAAATGGTTTCGGATCAGGAGGTTTTGCAGGGCATCGAAGGACTCGTGGTCAAACCGGAAGATGTTGCGCCTCATCCTCAGAGACCTCTGCGCAAATCCGATTCTCTAATTAGAAAGGAGACTTCGGACGCTTCTATGGCGCCAAAGACCGGCACTAAGCTGCTGGATGATATTTGTCTGACCCCCCCTCCTAGTCCTGTCCACGAGATTATCGGCATAGGGCGTGGTAAAAAAATTGCTGCCTTAAGCAGGAATTTTGAACACCCAAATTCGCATGTTCCTATTGATGACAAACAGAACAAGACTCAAGAAAGTGCCCATGAGGACGACAAAGAATCGGTTGGTGAACATTCGTCTCTGATGAGGATATTACAGGAGTTTAGCGTCAAAGACACTCAAAATAAGGCCACTGCTGCTTCTGTGCAGCACGAAAGCAAGAAAGTTCCCTCGACGCCGGCCTCACAAGGCTTGGAGGAGTGTGTGAGGGGTAGCGAGATTGAGGATTTCATTAAGGCAGAGAAGAAGCATTCTGACGAGGTGGTATGCAGTTGAGACTTTGTCGAGGTGAAGGTTTTTTTTATTGTTATGTTTTTGCTTTTTGTTTACAATAACCAGTTACTTGTACTCTTCTGTACTAGTTAAATTAAGTAATAGTAAGTTAGAGTAATTTTATAGTTTTTGCAATAATATATTAATTTTACCAGACTCACTTACTATATGTATTAGGAAAATATACATGTACAACAAAGAAAAAATTGCAAATAAAGCCTATTAATAAAACAATGCAGCACAAACGCTCCTGAGCGTGATAGAATCCTCGCTTTAGGGTGATATAATGGGGATTCTACCACGCTCTATTAGTAATATAACGGACCATCCTAAACCCTCGCAAATATATTTCCCTCTCCGAATAAGCCGAATAAAACTAAAGAAAAGACGTGGCTGACAATAAGTTCATAATTTATTTTGTATAAAAGTATTTTCACAATAATAAGAACTAGACGATTTAAAAAATTAAGTTAACAGTGCCAATAATACATAAAGCTGTGCAGTTTGTTAATGCAGATTAGTGCATCTTCAATAACGCTTCTTCAATACCTTCAATAAAAGTGGAGAAAGTACAAAATTGTCTTTAGGATAAATATCTGTCATGCTTATAAAATAGAAAGGCAATTTGCTTAATTAATATGTAGTATAGGTGCCGTGTAGGGTTTGGGCTTCAGAATCTCCACCAGATCCACGGTATATCTTATTCCAACTTATTAAAAATCTCGGTTTGCCATAGATAGCAGATGTTTCGCCCTCACGGATTGTGACAGTGGTAGAATTTTATACAAGAGGGAGGTTTCAAATTCAGCAAATGCTCGAGTTATATTCTCGTTTATGTGTCAAACTTTTCTCATTTTAGCAACTGAAAAACTAATTGATGCCTAGCGTTTGGTCCTTAGAATTGCTATGATTTTCCTCCTCAGCTCATTAATATTGGTGGATATATAGATATCACCAGTTCAAGTGACAACATAGAAATTGTGCAAGTAAGAGGACGCCATAAGGTTTAATATGGCTCTGATAAAGACCAACGAGGTGGGTTGCTCTGCTAGCGGGTGATGTAGGTGGAGTCAGTCAAGTGTCACCACACCTCCCATTGTGTCAGATGTTTTACTCATATAGATAAAAACGATGGATTAATTGTTTTCTTTTAATTTATTTATATTATTGTTTTGTGTCCTGATATTTTAAAACGATTCTATCTTCACGAAGGCAGTCAAATCTGAATTACTTTAAACACTGAAGAGGAAACGCCGGTCGAACTGACTCCGCCCACATCAGCCGATAACCTCACAATCTACTTCCGCGCCGCCGTGCTGCGCCGCGATTTAATCTACCTAGCCGAACTACGCAGCTCTGCGCAGAGAGGTGCTGACTAGCGCAAAACGTTTGAAAGGGGAAATCGATTCTGTGCTGTTCCAGTTGGCACGCACGCACGCTAAACTCGAAATCGTAGAGGCAGCCCCGTCCAAAACAAACGCGCACAAGCGAACATCTTTCTCTGATGTCTCGGTGTTCGTCCGATCGTGTTCACGCTTTTTGTGGGATCGCGCAATTCCGCGCGCTTCAAGGCAGATTATCGTTCGTACCGATCGCTCCGCGTTGCGCAGAGCTGATTTTAACAGCGCAGCGCGGCGCGTTCGGTCTCGAGCCACCTTTAGACTACGGTTATAGTAGCTGTGTTTTCTAACAAACCACCGTTTTGACGAGTATATCTAAACGATATTCGTCACAACGTTGCTGTTACGGTACTTAAATTATTACCAACACAGATTAATCTAATTCCTCAAATAATTACGATAAATAGATTTTGTATAATTTTTTCTTGAATATTAATTTACTATTCGAAATAATTTTGCCATTAGACAATGGTCCTAGTTAATGACTATTACGTTTTATTATATAATAATTTACTTAAAATTCTTCTAACTAGAAAGTGTAGATCGGTCTGTCAGAATAAAATGTTTGCATCGAGGCAAATAAATTGCGACTATAGGAGTGTAGGAGGAGATAAATGGAGAATTTCACGTGCTATTTGAATATTAATGATCCCATAAAATTTGGCGAACATTTTAGAATGACGCCAGAAACATGCTTTTACGTTCTAGAAGAAATTTGAGATAATATATGCTAGCTATCAAATTTTAGAGAACGGATATCATCAAATCCTTGCTAATTTGTTCTCACATTTCTTGTCATATATATCCTTGTTAGAATATTGTTTGTTTTTCATGTTCCGCAAACATCTATTTTCATAGAAAGCCGTTATAAATTTTCCGTAGTGCATTATGCTTCAATACTTCTTATGAACAAATCAAACAAATTTAAACAACTATCCGTTCGTGTGTATCCTGAAGAACAGTTCATAAATAATATAACCGCAAGTATTGTATGTACAGGTTGCCCACGCGAAAACTCCTACCCACTCTCTAATTTTTTAATATATTAAAATAGGAAAAAATCTCTAACACAGAGTATTTGAAAGTTCTTGTAGTTTTTCAAGATAGTCAGCAGTTCTATACAGGATGTTTAATAAACGTGTGCAAACCAACTATTACATTTTTTGAACAATTTAGCATTACTTTCTTTACATATTTAAATTCCGCGTTTTATTTTGAATTCAACGATGACTAAGCAATGCTAAATTGTACCTCAAATCGTTTAATTTTTGTAATATTTACAAAAATTTACTCTCGTGCAACATAGTTCGATGGTGAAGTTCTGCAAATATATCTTGGTCAGCTATGAAAACAATATGAGTGATGCAATGAGTGGTAGTCATTTGTTTTGTCATTGTTATAGATTTTCTCAAAATTAAATTGAATAGTTTATTGCGTTTACAATCAATATTTTCTATGAAAACTGATATATACTAAAGATGAAAGATGTTAAATTTTGTCAATTTACTTAAAACATGAGAAAAATGCTTCAAAACGTATTTTTTGTTTTTCTTATTTTTCAAACCCAATATTTTCTTTTCAGCCCAACAGGAGTACAATTAACATTAATAATTTTAATTAAAATTAAATTAAATATTGAATAAACTTTTTCCTTCGTTTTTGTTATTATTTTACAGATATTGTTAAAAATTCTTTCTTAATGTTTAACACATAATATTTATAGTTTATTCCAATTTTGTAGGCATATTGTTATCATATCACCTCGATTGATGTCACTTATTACGTTTATTGTCATATTTGACAACTTTCTTTTTAATTATAAAAAAAATAATTATAAGATTTATATATATAACATATAAGGTATAACCTATATACAGTCGCGGAAAAAAGTATTTATACATCATACAAAAGTACTTTATAATACAGTTTATGCAAAAACCTCTTGAATATACAAGGTTGTCCTCAAAGCGCGCGTCGCACGATTACTGCCTTAGTTATAGTTTTTTTTTCGAAAATTATTTTTAGTTTTACGTACGAGTTTATAAAGTAAATTTTAAATTTTAACACTAACCTGAGAAAATATGTTTTTAATCACAGTTAAGTAAAAAAAGTTATTTTTCTTAAAATTACTCTTCAAAATAAAACATTTATTGTTTATGGTTTATTTTTGTTTGTTTTTTTTTGCTTATGTCACATACTGGTAGTAAAGGAGTTTTATCGGTACTATCTCTATTTGGCTGTTTCCATAGATACGTCTATCATATTCATAATATAAATTCGATTTAGGAATGTACCGCTCAAAGACACACTTGTGAAACAAATTTACTCAAAAACAATGCAACTTTAATATATATAATTAAATTTATTTTTGTAAACACCCTGTAGAAAGTGTTAAGCGAAGCTTGATACCATACTGAAGTACGGACCTTCCATTGTATTGTGACAAAAACGAGTTACCAAATACCTTTCCGTTTGTTAACAATTTGCAATTTTGCAAACATCTGTAACTGTCACTTTCAAAATTCAATTGCACATATCTTGAAAACTATTAATTCTAAAACTGCCAACGCATTAATAAACTTGTATTAAAATTGAACGTAGAATCTAGAAATACAATAATGTATAGGATGTTTCATTTAAAAGCAACATTTTTTTTGTATCTTTTTTTTCACAGACCCTGTATAAATGAAAATATTTTTAAAATGTTCCTTATAAGGTCGTACATAAAACTGTACAAAGAATTTTCGAATAAAATTATAAATAAGGTCGTAATCGTCTGACGCGTGCTTAGCGGACAGCCCTGTATTTCTATTAATTCATGTCCGTATAAAGTAATTAATAATTCGCGATAAAACGCAGAATTTAAATATGTAAAAAAAGTAATTCTTCATTGTTCAAAAAATGCAATATTGAGTTGGCACACGTTTATAAGCACTCTGTATAAAACTACCGTCAATCTTAGAAAACTACATAAACTTTCAAGCACTTTTTGTTAAAAAATGTTTTCTATTTCAATATATTAAAACGTTAGAGGATGGTGGGACTTTTCGCGTGGACATCCTCTACATTATTTGATTACTGGTGAGTGTTCGTCAGAACATAAATTTACTATAACCATGGCCTTATGCGGCCCTCCTCCCGCTTGCACAATTCCTAAATTTCCCCTTGAACTGGTGACACCAGCAGATTTATAAATCAAGTGTTTTATTGTTTCCAATAAGTCATAATCTAACGGGGACAAATCTGGTGGACGTGCCGGCCAACGTACACTTCCAGTATTCGAACTGCGTCTGGCTGGTTGTAATTTTTCTGTATATAGCTGCGGACACACAGAGTTGTTAAAACAAGTATTTGCACATCCGAAGAATTGATAGTACGTAATGAAAAAAATCTGTGGTGCCTTAAGCATATTATTTTGAAAATGAATTATATTTACGTTAGTTTTGATTAAAAAGATTTTTGAAAAGAAATCGAATCTCTAGTTTTAGCCATCAAAGAAATGCTTTGATGCAAAAAAGGCATTTGCACATCTTCCCCGATCAGAACAACTAATTAAGAAAAACAAGAAGAATGCATAAACAAGTTTTTGTTTGTGCGGTATGTTTATTCCATTATTACTCATTACTGCAGTTGATATGTTTGTTAAGAAAGATGAAATTAATAGCAAAACTAGAATTGATCAGTTTTTCGAAACCAAGCGAAGAGTTATCAGAAAACTGTATCGCAGTTGCAATTGTTGGGATTTTCCAAAGTCAGACATATTAATAAAAAACAGGAAGAGACCAGATTAACCGATAGTAATAAATCTTGAAGTGGTCGTCCCCGTAACGAACTGTGAGTGAGAGAGAGAGTGAGAGTGAGAGAGAGAGAGAGAGAGAGAGTGAGAGGGAGAGGGAGAGAGAGAGTGAGAGGGAGAGGGAGAGAGAGAGAGAGAGAGAGAGAGAGAGAGAGAGAGAGAGGAAGAGAGAGAGAGAGAGAGAGGAAGAGAGAGAGGAAGAGAGAGAGAGAGAGAGGAAGAGAGAGAGGAAGAGAGAGAGAGAGAGAGAGGGGGGAAGCATGTTATTAAAGACGCTGGAAAAAATATTTTTCAAAGTGCCAGAAATTTTGCAGAAGACATCGCATCAATATCTAGAAAAGTCGTTACACCGCAGACTACAATGAGTGTCTTTTATGAAACTGGTCTTCAGAAGGGGGGGAGTTAAGCAAGGAAAAAGCTCTTTATAATCAAGATAAACTTGAAGAAGCGGCTAGAGTTTGTAACAATGTACAGGGACAAGTCTTTGGAATTTTTGAAAAAATTTATATTTTCTGATGAGAGTAAATTTGAACTTTTTAAACCAGCCGGTATTTGGACAGTTCGGAGGAAAAAACATCCTCAGTACTATTAAACACAGTGGAGGGAATGTTATTGGTTTGATGATGTATGGCATGGGTCGGAGTTGGAAACTTAGAAGTCATTGATGATAAAATGACAGCACGTAGTTATGTGAATCTCTTACGAGGCAATTTGTCGACTAGCGCCCAAAAACTAGAATTGTAAAATTAGTTTTACTTTCAACAGGACAATGATTCTCAACACAGTGCGCATATCACTAGATAATGGTTGCTTTGGAACGCACCCCAAAGATTTCGAACTCCACCTCACTCGCCAGATCTGAACCCCATAGAAAACCTATGGCGTTTGTTGGATCAGAAACTGAGGCCGAGGCATGCGCCCAATAAAGAAGTTTTTAAAACGTAGCCTGGAACGAGATGTGTCCAGATATTACTAAGCCTGCCTAAGGTGCCTCGACGATTCAGCATCAAAGCAAAAGAGATGCATACGAAGTGTTAACCCTTTCACTGCTGAGCTAAATCCTGCTGTTAACCTGAAGAGCTAAACATGTTATGGCAATGAGGATGTTTTAAAAAATAGTACTAGTTCGATAAAGGTATTCATTATTAAAATATTTTATTATATTTGCCAAAAGGGTATTAACGGCTTTCGACGTCATCGGTCAGAAGCCATGGAAATTTTGAGCGAAGGCTGAAGTCGTCGAAAGACGTCTTCAAAGGGTATTTTTTTGAATTTACACCTAGCTTATCTACTAACTCTTTTAATTTATCACAACAACTTTAATGAATTTTTAGTAAAATTTACTAGAAAAAAAAACAAAATTATCACAAGTTTTTGGGAAAATTTTCGAAACATGGACAGAGAACTGGCATTCCTGGGGATGCTGGATAGTGGTACACAGTAGTTTTTCGGATATTTTTTTTAATGCACATGATAGATAATCTGTGAGCATGTTTTTTACTGGTTCCACTTGGTTTATCCTTTTCCAGTATGTGGTTTTTTGGACAAATCTAGTGTGGCTCTTGGTGGTAATAGAGATTCCAAAAATGGAAAATCGGTAGTCACATAACGATATCCATGGTTGGGTGTATTTTCTTATTAAAAAAAATTAAGAATTGGTGACGCTCAAATATAAATTATTGATTTCAGTTTTTTTTATACCATCTCAACACCTCTCTCTCTCTCTCTCTCTCTCTCTCTCTCTCTCTCTCTCTCTCTCTCTCTCTCTCTCTCTCTCTCTCTCTCTCTCTCTCTCTCTCTCTCTCTCTCTTTCTCTCTCTCTCGTGAACGGTTCGCCATAATTTGGTCCTTTTCATCGATTCCTCCCATTAAATTATTGTATTGCACCAGAGGCTCTGGCTTTTCTTTTTCTTGGTTCCGATGACTAAAATATGTTATCAAATTATTTTGAAATTCTGTTAAAACATAAACAACAACTCTTTTGTCTCTCCACTTACCCACCATAACTCCGTTTGCATGAAGAGATATCGTATCTCCTTTTTTCAATTTAGTCCTTTTTATTTCAACTGGATTGTTCTCCGTATCATTTCTTAAAGTTTCAGTGCAGCAAGTATTTTTTTTGCAAAAACTGGACAGCGAGGTCATGAATGTTGTAAAAATCGTCCACAAACGCTGAAGGTCCAACGTTTAGTTTTTCATCCAGCAAATTCAGGACAAGATTGGCAGCATCTCCCTGGCCACCATAATTGTCAAGAGTTCCATCGCAGAGAGAAAATTTCATTACGGTGCCATTTGGTTCCGTCAACAAATATAATTATTTATAGTATTTACGTTTTTTATTTTTTATGAATTGCCGAAAAACCAATCTTCCTCTCCACAATGCCATCGGTTCGTCGAGCGATGGTTCTTCACCCGGACTATAAACCTCAGTCGTCCCACTGTTAAAGTTATCTATAAGGTGTCTTAATTTATGGAGTCTGTCTGAAGATTCCGGTGCAGCAGGTGGAGGATTCGTACAAATGTGAAGACACCGCAAAAAGATAATAAATCGAACCTTCCTCGTACAGCATGTTGGAAATATGGGTACATTACACAGATGGTGGGTTTTCCAATAATCTTGCAGTCTGTTCAATCTAATGGTTCCTATACGTAATGGTAAGTCAATAGACGTTAGTAGTTCTTCACGTGTAATATCTTTCCAATTTGTTATACGAGATTTTTCTTTCGTATTTGCACCGAGGTAGAAATGCTCAGCACATGCGTTCGTCTCGTGAATAACGAGCTTCAGCATTTCTTCGTGAATGAGGAAATCAAAGAAATTTCTGGGTGTGTTCCCTAATGAAAAAAGTATAATGTTGGATTTTTTTCCATAGTCTAATGCAAATAAGAACATGAATTGTGATATAATCTTACCATTAGATCGGATGAATAATTTCCGTTCGTTTTTCCGGAAAATGGGATTTTACGATGTTCAAATTAATTTGAAGACCATATTAATTGATTTGTAGCAGTTTGGAGGGAATGGGACCTGCCGAGACTTGTGGATAAGTGCTTCATTAATCACATTTTCCCATTCCACATCACTATTATCACTGCTTGGTGAATTGGTTTCTTCTTCATAATCCGCATCACTAGTCTCAGAATCTGTATCCATTAAACATTCTAGTAATTCCTCTTCAGTTAGCGGATATGATTTTTCTGTTCTTGGACTCATACGAGGTTTTTTCGTTCCTGAAGGTCCAATTTGACTCTCTTCCACGACACGAAATGAAACTAAATAGCTAAATTCACAAAAAAGTTCCATTCAAATGGGCTGATAAAAGCACGACTCAATCCACTGCCGATTAACGCAGAAATAGCCGTTCTGAGACACGCACGGAGGTGGCGTCAAGAGACGTCGCCAGTGTCCCACCAATGATTCAAATGACGTCTTTCGACGTCAGCAGCATTGAAATGGTTAATAAGTTGTTTATTTCATTATTTGTATTCTAATTATTCATTGATGTAACTGTTCGGAGGTGAGCGAATACTTTCTCAAAAATTTAAATATTTCTTTGATCGCTAAAACTAGAGGTCCGGTTTTTTCCAATGAATTTTTTGTTAAAATATTATTTAAATTAAATTTGTTTTTAAAATAAAATGTTTAATGTCCCATAGATCTCGTTTCATTTTGTATTAATCGCCATTATTGGGGTGTGCAACTACTAGTTTTGCCAGCTGTCTGAATTCAAAGGAACTTGCGTATCTCGATGGGAAACGCAATAGATTTCCATCATGTCTCGTTTTTCTTGAATTGAAATTTTGCTAACACGTTTATAACCAATTTTGCAGCTGTGGGAAAATTGCGCAACTTTGTCCCAATCTAACCGACCTCGGACGTCTCATGGGAAGCGAGGTTCTCATGGTCGAGCCACAGAAACGAACATCCTGTGTGAGAATTCACAGTCATTTGACGCCCCCACTAATAGTGCTTTTTATCACTATTAGGGTGCAAAATATCTTTCCGGTTACTGCGCATGGGACGCAAAATCTGAGGGCTCGGTGTATGTTAAGAAAAATTCAGCTGCAAATTGCATTTCTCTTACAAATCACCAGTCTGCCACATTAACCTTCTATCGGTGACGTGATTTATTTTGACACAAATCGCATCATCGGTCTGTGAGCCCGACTTTAAAAAGTAGTTTTGTCATGCGCCATGCGTTAGCTTCGGTGAATTAAAGTTATACAAGTCGTACGTGCTCTTTTTCCGAAAACTAAGCTGATTATAAATTTTGCTAAATCGCATATGTCAAGAGCCCAAAATAAGTTTTAAAATTTTATATGAACATTTTTTTGAAAAATCTTTAGCTTTCGATTTATTACGAAAATTAAATTTTGGCATTTTTCAAATTGTTCCAAATATCTCGGAAAACAAGAAAAAGTTGGAAATGCTGTTCCGGATATTGACTAAGACCCAAGTCTGACACATTTTCTCTAATTTGGCTAACCAGGTAGTGCTCTCCCTTTTAGGAGGTAGCAGTGGTGTCCCATGGCATTTGGGACCCCCTGTATAGCGCAAATTGTATTGTCGGTCTCTTAGACTGGCACCATGTGTATGATGAAAACATAGACATGATAAGCGTGCGATTGTTGATTTTTCATGAGGAAACAGAGGCTTCTGCTGCGGGAATGTACTGGGAGCGTGAATACACAATACTTGTCGGTCTCACAGACCGTACGTTACCAACTAAAGGTTAACATCCACGAGGGAGACTTGCAGTTGTGCTGTGTGACGACCATTTGACTTGTTAAATATTTTGATTTGCTTAGTTATTAACAGGTATAAGGACAATTGTGAACTTCGTAAGGTAAGTATGGTTGTCGATACCTTATGGGGGCGCCATCAGGGATTTGGTGGCAAGATTCGCTGCTCTTGAACAACGCATGAACGACGCTCTATATGTAGGAATTTTTTTTTCACAAAAGAGATACAGAATATTGTATCACCAAAAATTGTGCAAGATCCTATTGTCATATCTAAAACATCTTAATTTAAGACATAAAAGATAGCCTTAATACATATAATTATATACAACACAAAGATTGGACGCCAACCACTCAGTTTTAGACTATCTAAACTCTCGAAAATAGACCCACAACGATAGCAAACCTTAAAAATGTACTCACTAAAAGTTTGGTCTGCTATGGCCGATTTTGGAGAGTTTGGTGCAAATCGCCTGAAATATCAATTTATCACTTAACTCTTCTAATGCTACGTCTATAGTAAAACGGCCCAACCCTACCAGCAAATAGTTACAATCTCACATTAAAGACTACAAGTTAACAACTTTGTCCTTTAAATTTTAGTTTGCTTGAAAGTTCAAAACAACTCGTAAATTGAGACTCGAACAGGGTAAGCCGTTCACACCCTGCATATGCCATAATATCTCAGAAACTATGCTATATAAACTACGTAATAAATATTTCTTAAGTTGCAGTATAATTTAGTTTATTTAGAGACAGTTTCTTAAATATACAGGATGTCCCAATAAGGCTGGACGCAATAACAAATTTTAGTGCGGCTTTAGTCCTCACCAAAACATTTTAATTAGGCTAAATTGCGTTTTTTTGGTCGTAGTAGAGTTTGATTATACATAGGAAAGAAGAAGTTTATCAGAAAGGTAAGAGGAATGCAGAAGCCACAGTACGGGATGGCCTTTTTTGGTTGGTTTTGCTATGTATCGGGTAAATGGTGACAGAGAGGAAAAGGGGGATTCGAGACCGAGTTTTCTAAAACTCGATATTTTGGACTCTTCGGTAAACTTCGACCATCACTGAAGTTGTCGAAAATCTAAACACGGTCCCTTACTACGATTTTTCCGTAGAAGCCGCAGGCGTATTCAGATTTTTGATAAAGCTCGAAGTTGCAGTTAGTTTTGCAATAATTAGGTGAAATGCAACGTTTTTATGTGGGACACCCTATATCCAACTTTGCAACCATTAAATAACATTTAATTTCCTCTTATCATTGATTCAATCAAGTTTCTTAAAAAGCAAAAATTAAATTATTTGTGCAAAAAATTTAAACTTTTTTTTTTTGGTTTTATACGTCTTTTTGCAAAGCAAGATTTTTTTATAAATTACAAACGTGAAAACTTTTTTCTGAAATTAACTAATTTACTGTTTTGAAGTTTCGATTTTGGTTTACCCTAATTCTTCAAAACCTGGTAGACCCAAAAGTGCAATTCTGCACTGCAAGTATGCAAGGCACAGATTCAGTTTGTTCAAATTCAAGCCAGTTTCTTCGGAAGCTGAAGGAGTACAAATTTCTTTATCGTACCTTATCTAACTTAAAAAAGAAGTTTAGAATTTGGAACTATGTTTATGCGTTAAACTTGAACAGACATTATTTTTGCCATGTTACCATCGCTATATCCTCAACTCACCCACTCCTGGCCAGTCTTTAGCTACCAGCGGCAGACGGCACGACACGCGTAAGTTGAACTTCATTCAAATTTTTGCCCTTTAAATTTTAAAGGGAACGAAACACGCATCGTAGCAATCTCGGCTTGCGACCATACAAATACTAACGAAATGTTTAAAATGAACGCTATTGCTTACAGAATAGAGCCCCAAGAACACTAATAACTTAAAGGTATCATCGTGTGCGAAATAGGCACTTTGTACACTGTTATTTTGACATCGCACACACTGCCATGAGCAAGGTGAAACTGGCACCAACAAAGAAAACGCTCCGCGTCGCTCTGGACGAGACTCATTTCAATCAGCGAAACCTGTCACAATTTGACAGTAAAAATGAGTTTTACTGCAAACTGTTGAAGTCTTACTACAAAAAAAACCACAAGTGGTATTTTGATCTTCGGTTAACAATCCTCCTTTTGGATTCGCGTAACACGCGTTACCCTGTTGCAAAATTTGACTTGTAACGTATACCTCACCTACAACGGGGAATGAACCATTACTTATTATGGCCCACCACCGCAAAAAACCAAATCACTTTCACAGAAAGGATCCCGGCGTCGATACATGGAGAACGTTGTTTTTTGGGACACTCTGTATTTTATCACATAAGTTAACCTATTCGCCACCTCAGCTTCTTCGGCACTGTGAGATATGATTCCACAGAATGAATCTACCTACGCTGTTTTGGCGGAAATACATTATCGCAGGTGCATACAGGGTGTTCGACGAATCTTTAACTGATTTTATCACAGAAAGTTCCCACGAATGTAGGCCCGGAACGTCTTCGCTTAAGAACTGGAGATTGTTGAAATTTCATTTTTAATTTTGTTTGTAAAATTGATTTAATAACAATTAATGAAATTATCGAAAATTAATTAAATTATCGTAATTAATGAAATTATCGAAATTAATTAAATTATCGTAATTAATGAAATTATCGAAATTAATTAAATTATCGTAATTAATGAAATTAATGAAATTATCGAAATTAATGAAATTTTCGTAATTAATGAAATTATCGAAATTAATTAAATTATCGAAATTAATGAAATGTTATTATAGTTGTTGAAAATGGCCACTTCGGATTTCTTTATATGCATCTCTTCTTCAGGATCACTGATTGGCGGACTCTCTGGATCACACCCGGTGTATTTTTGATTTTCTTGCAAAAGTCGATTATTCTATTTTTCAGGTCTTCTTCATTTTCCACCGGAGTTTTGTACAAGAATGGGTAAATGGCCATTTTCAATAACTATTATGATGTTAAATTAGTTTTGATAATTTCATGAGTTGTTATTAAACCAATTTTACCCGAGTGATACGAATTATAAACCTGTTTATCTCCAAAACCGTTAATTCTACAGACATTTCCCAAGAACGTGTTGTTTCAATCGAAGTAAATGTGCAATAAGTTTATTAATACAAAATTGGCCTACAGCGTAGGGCGGAAAAGTTAGGGCCAATCAAAATCTGATGGAACCCTGTCTGTGACGCCCTCTATCAGTGATTAAAAAAATTAAGACAATATTTGGATTTTGCGTCATCAAAAACACCCGTGTACCAAATTTTGTCCGATCATGACATCTCTGTCCAAAAATATTGAAAAAAAAAACAAATTAAAAATGAAACTTCGACTCCCTCCAGTTCTTAAACGAAGACGTTGCGGACCTACATTCACAGCAACTTTTCGTGATAAAATCAGTTAAAGATTCGGCCCTTGAAATAACTGCATGTACGTGATTGGCACCCTGTATATCTGCCAAAATGGAATTAAATTTATCATACACGAGTATTCAGCACTGGTGAGATTAAAACGAGACTGTTAGCCTGCATTATACAGGGCATTATTGAATAAGTGTCCGATATTTCACAGGGTGATTTTTTAAAATAATTTCAAGATGGAAAGTTCTTCTGGACCTGTGCCCTAGCCCGTTTAGTTTTCAAGAGACGAGGAATCAACCTTGATTAAAACAACTCACATATCCTTTGCTATTTTGCGGTCTCTTCTAGCTAATGTTACGAAATTCTGCACCCGGGGTTTTTTTGGGATGAAAAATTACAATTTATTATTGATTAAGCTACATTTTCTAGAGGGCGCCACAAGCGATCATTAGGCCTAGTTGTTTTAGCGTTTTTGGATAATTAGTACGCGTGATCAACTTAAGATGCGTTTTTCTCGGAACTCCCTTTTCTAGCGACAGCAACAATGTATATTTTTTTAAACAGATAAGGCAGAGAAAGAAAATGTTCTAGTTGAAAGTGACATACAGTGTGGCACACAAAAATGTCGCAGCTATTGAAAAGCGTTCTAATGGTCACTTGCCACGCCCTCTAGAAGAAACAACTGAATCGTTGATAAACTCGAATTTGTTATCCCAAAAAGCCCCGGGCGCGGAATTTCGTTAAATTAGCTCGAAGAGATGAAACTTTGATACCCCCTATCTTGGAAACTAAACGAGCTGGAACACTTGTTTATAAAAACTTGCCATCTTTAAACTAGTTGAAAAATCGCCCTCTGAAATATCGGATTTTTATTCAGTAACACACTATATACAGAGGGAGTCAGAAAAATGACTCGAAAGGGCGCAGATACTTGCGCCCCAATTTTTTTCAGAATTAAATGCTCTGCACAGTTCACGTCGCGAATTTATCTGTTATTGCATAGACCTAACAAATTTGTATCACCTGCAGTGAAACCTCCTAAGGTCGGGTTCCCACGGGAAATTCCAAATTTCGGGGGTTTTGTTTTGCCAATTTCATTTCATTGTGAAATATCTCTGTTAATATTTCGCGGTCCATTGATTTTAGCTCTGAATTATATTTCCTGAAATGTGCTGAGAATTGTGGAGAGCGTTTAATTTCGCAAAAAAAACTGCGGTGGTTCCCTCGAAACAAAGTAAGTCGGCCAATTTGATTTTTTTCCTCACTCACCGTGTACTGAAACCTTTTCAAACGGAAGAAGTCGTGTCCGATTCTAGAAAAATTGGTGATTTTATTCGTAACCCATTTCGTAATTGATCGCGATTTCGTTTAATAAGTATATTAATTTTTGCTTATATTCAAGAATTCAATTACCCCATATCATCAGCTCAAAAATCTCTCCACTTTCCGAGAGGGTGTAAATACTACATAGGTGTAAACTTATTACAAAAAAGCGCGCCACCTAATTTTGGACATATAAAGGGTGGTACTCAAACGGTGTTTAACTGGAAAAAAGGCATTTTGTACATACATCACATATCTCTCTCACTTCTGAACTATTGAAGTATTCTTAACAATAAAATGGTATTATAATATCAATACTTAATATACCAGGTGTTTCTGACGAAAGTGCCATGAATTTAATTACGCATTCTAGGCCCTAAAATAGGTCGAAAACTGCGTGTTTCACCCCCTATACACTGGTACGGGGCGTGAAAATAGGAAAAACCGAATGGCTTTTAATCGACATTTCCGGATCTTGCTGTGGAAAACCGGAATCCGACAAAGTTCTGTACGTACGGTAACGAGCCGGGCAGATACGGGCGAAGGACTTAGAAAGAAATGTTTTACAGGTACTTATCTTTAATCTTTTAATAACTTTATCGGCAATTTAACAGGAAAAATGGAAAATCTGAAGATTTTAACATTAAAAAGATACTCTTGTTAATAAAGTATTAGGAGTTGGAATTAATTCGTAGCGTTTTACAAGAGATGGCGTAGATAGTACAGTATTTCGTTGTTATCTACAATAATATACTTATCGTGAAACAGCGGTCATTAGAGATCATTTGCTCTGCATATCCACTTTTTGAATAATAAATAACGACATTTTATAATTTATTGAATATGTCACAATTTGTGCCGAATAAAGGGTTTTTGCGGGGAATTTTACTTCATTACTTTAATATGAACGAAAGTGCTGCTGAAGCTCATCGTATTTTAGTGGAAGTATATGATAAACATGCTCTAGCTGAACGAACGTGTCGGAAGTGGTTTGCACGTTTTGAAGCTGGTGATTTCGACTTGGTTGACAAGGAGCGACCTGGTCAGCCAAAAAAATTTGAAGACAATGCTTTGGAGGCATTGCTCAATGAAGACCCATGTCAAACACTTCAAGAGTTGTCTACATCATTGGGAGTTAACCTATCAACGGTAGGAAAACGTCTTAAAACTTTGGGTATGATCCAAAAGGAAGGACATTGGGTTCCATATGAATTGAAACCAAGGGACATTGAGAGGCGTTTTTTGACGTGTGAACTGCTGCTTCAACAGGAAAAAAGAAAAGGTTTTTTGCATCGGATTGTCACTGGTGATGAAAAATGGATCCGTTACGACAATCCGAAGCGCAGAAAGTCATGGGTTAAGCTCGGTCAACAGTCAACATCAGTGGCAGAGCCGAATATCCATGGGTCTAAGCTTCTGCTCTGTATTTGGTGGGATCAGAGGGGTGTGATTTATTATGAACTGTTGAAACCATAACTGGAGACCGCTACCGACTACAACTGATGCGATTGAGCCGTGCATTGAAAGAAAAACGGCCGGAATACCCCAAAAGACACGACAAAGCCATTTTGCTGCACGACAATGCTCGTCCGCACGTCGCAAAACCGGTACAAACATGCCTGGAAAGACTTAAATGGGAAATCCTGCCCCACCCGCCGTATTCCCCAGATGTTGCTCCATCTGATTATTATTTGTTTCGGTCGATGGCTCATAGTCTGTCTGAGCAGAAGTTCACTTCTTACGAAGATTGTCAAAAATGGGTCGATTCATGGATTGCATCTAAAGACAACGCGTTCTTCCGACGCGGTATTCGTGCCCTGCCCGAAAGATGGTCAAAAGTAGTGGAAAGCGATGGGCAATACTTTAATTAATGTACTTTTTTATTTTCATTTAAAATCAATAAATTTTTTTCTTAAATAAAACGCTACGAATTAATTCCAAGTCCTAATACTTAATTTGATGATCTCCTGGGCTGCAGGAGCACAGACAGAAAAGGGACACGTCGGTGTGAAATCCATTCCCCGAGGGTGCAGGAACAAAGACATAATAAAATTGAACTATGTAAATTTTTTTTGGTTCTGAAATTTTGCAGCTCCCAATTATCGATCAAATCGAGGCGAATCTCAGGTGACCGAGGACCTGTTCTTGAGCATTGGAATCGGTCGAGCACAGAAATCGTTCTATTTTGGGGGCTAAAATCGGATTTTAGAAAAGAACGTAGTTAAATTTATCGCACTATTTCCAGAAAAAAAAACTTGCACTGTGGCAAATCGCTTATCGTAGTAGAACTATCTAGCATAAGATGATTAATTTTTGCTCTGCATGATAATTCCTAGGTACATATTAAGATTTGCTATAAAATCTAAATATACAATAAGAGTCCTATTTTACAAAAATTGTGCGAGAATTTTACCTAAATATCATTAAAAAAATTTATAACGCTAAAATTCGTATGTACAGAGCCTTCTGTTGGCGTGGAATGCCATTTCAAATTATAGATAATTTTTTCTAGTTATCCAAATTATCATTTGGAAACAGGTTTTTTGGTATGACAAGAAGGTCAATATCACCCAATAATAAATATATTTCAATAATAATTTCTTATTTTCATGTTGATTATGGCGTTGTTCGTAGTTAACAAGCAAAATTTTGATGATCGTTTTCACAAGCCCTGGTGAGTAACAGCCGCAAAGATTTCACATTGCGCTGTAGATTTGTATTGGCAATTTTTTAGTATCAATACTTATCTAGTAAACGAATATTCCAATAACACTCGGTATTGAAACTTGAACAAAGGTCATAAATAAATTATTGCTTTTGCCAGGAAAAAGGCTCATGGTGGTTTAACGGTCAGCGTAATGTAGGCGAACGTGGCACAATGTGGCAACGTCGCACTGGGGGTGTTCTACCGTCGTCCCCCTAACACGAAGTAGAAGGACCCTGAGCTACATCTGAAGTATGGAGTAAGGGTGGGCGGTACCCTCATGTCGTTTACCTGCTGCATATCAACAGCCTGTCTGACTACTTACGAAGATGCCCCGGTATAAAGTTACGAGAATATTTCATTGAATAGAATATTTATTTTCGGAAAGAATCGATTTTAGTTTAGAATTTCCAGCGTTTACGTAATAATATGTGCAACGAATATAAAGTAAATAATAAAGGCTCCAAATGCAAATTTGCAGGCAAATCTGCTTTGCGATAGTTTCATTGATTTCAATGTGAGATAGGACAGAAAATAACTTCAAATGGAAATAAGCATTGAAAACCACTTCGCTGGCTAATGTTTGGCTCAGTTGGTGAAGAATTTTTAAAATTACCTGTCAGATCATCTACATAGAGTCTAATTGAACCGAAGATTTATTTTGTGCGAGAAACAGTTTAAGTTCGGAACGTTTGGTGTTTAGGCAGAAGTAAATAACCAAAAAAAAGGACTTTGATTGATTGAAATTGAAAAATGAGAACTGAAGAAAATGAAAAAGAAAAAAAAATTATTAAAAAAAAATAAAAAAGAAAAAAAAATTAATTAAAAAAAAAGAAAAAAAAATAATTAAAAAAAATTAAATTGAAGAAATTAAGCAAAACAGTTGAATAAAATTAATTTTTTTTGCGGATCTTTCTTAAAAACGCAGTCGTTACAATCCAGTCGCTGGCTGATAAAAAACTGAAACACTCTGTATAGTAAACCTGGTGGAATAGTTTCTCTCGCTATACAGAGTATATTCAAACTGGCGCCCAAGTTCTTCAATACGTCATGGAGACCTCACTCAAAACTTTATCGAACATATTAAATGAATAATTATAATTTTAATTGATTATTAAAATAATTCATTAAATAATAAGTTCATCAATCAATTAACATTTTATCGATATTTCACAATACATGGTGGATTAAATAAATTTATGTCTTTGATATTATAACGTTCATATGCCATTTGACAATTGGAAACGATATAGGGACATTTAACAAATTTGTTAAATAAATAATTATTATTTTCATAATTTATTTAAATAAATTATTAAATATTAATGTCCAATCTATCGAGACCATTTTAGCGATGTTTTATAATACATAGCGAATTGAATAAATTTATTTCTCCGATAATAAAATGTTATTCCATTTGATGATTGGAAATGATAAAAGGACTTTTCCCGCCTGAAAAAACACAGTGAAATTAAAAAGTTGTATTTTCAGCTTTGGATTTACAAAGGGGGAAAACTAGTCGAATGAAGCCAGTGAGGAAAGCAGATCTGTTCAATTATTTTGGTAGAGTTCACAGAGTTTCAACCACGCACTGAAAAGTTTGGGGGCCATTTTTTTAACCACACCCTGTGTTTTATTGAAATTTATACATGACAATATGAAAAATGAAACGATACGCGATGGAGGATTCGATAGTAATTAGACACGCGAAATCGTGTGGGGATATACATGTAAATATATTATTACAAAACATACATGTACATTAAAAGGGGGAACGTTCTGTTGTTTATCCAATCCTCACGATTGGACGCAATTAGGAGACGAGTGTGGACACTTTTGAGATAAGAAATCACTTGACTTTGTTCGTTATTTGAAAAGCTCAATCAAAATTGCCCCCCCCCCCCCCTGATAGCACGCGTTAAGCCTCAATTTTCATGGAAAGAACTGTCATGTCTTAGGGTTGCATTTGACACGGTTTGAAAATAAAAGGGTGCAAGAAAGGGGTAAAATAAAGGTTGAAAGATGTACGTCCCTCATCAATTTTCATTTCGATTCAAAGTTTTAAGATTTTGGTATTTATACAGCCGTTCACTAAATATCACAAAAACTAACCTTATAGATACAGCTTATTGCGTGATTTTATCCTGTCTCGGTCAGACCAAAATAACCTTGTAAAAAATTCTATAAGTATACATGTCAAAATTCGCATAAAAAGTCAATTGGAATAGAAAATACATGAAATATATATCTTATCTCCTTCAAAAAACATCACAAAATCCCTTATGCTACCAAGAAAATGTCATAAGACCTACTTTACCGCACGCCCCTTCCGCCGTCTATGAATTCGCTATGACTGCACCAAAATGTGCCAGCGGCAGATTTGCTCTTGTTGGAATTCTTTCATGTCCATCCAGTGCGCCAGTTCTTCGGCGCCACTGGAGTTTAAACCTAAACTAAACCATCCCACCATTTCCTTCTTTTTCGCCACTCCTTTGCGGTTATACACTGAGACCATTAGTGTCACGTCGGCCAGTTGGAACAGTGCTACCTAAAAGAGAAAATCGAATTTTTTGTATTGCTAGAAAGACCTAATAGAAGACTGTATCGTATACAGTATGATCCCGCTTAACGCCACCTCCTTCAACGTTGTTTTGCTATAACGCGCGTCGCGGTTGTAAGGGTATTCCCCGGAATTTCAAACGAACTTCATGTTTTTATGCTTGTGCGCAGGTTAGCGGCGCACATTGTACGGGGTCGCGCATCGAAAACGGAACAGGCATTTTCAGGTATTTGAAAATTTATTTTCGGAAAGTGTCCGGATACGTAAACCTTATATTCGAGGGGGGCACATTATGACAGTATACTCGCCCCTTTCGCGTCAACTCCTTAGTTGGGGCGAGTTAAACCCTTAAAATCTTAAATTGAAAGTAAGGTCGAGTAGTACCTTGTTCGAAAGGTCTTTCGATTCTCGTTATAATGATCCCTAATTTGACTCATTTTACCAATCTAATACTTTTCTAATAATGAAAAAAATACTCATAAAGCCCCAATAGGCGCCCCTTTTCAGTAGGTTCGGTAGCCCTTTTATGTCGACAGGTAGTAAGTTTTATGAGGGCCGGTAAAAGGGTCCATTTTAAAACCAAAATATAATTAAACTTAAGGCGTTTACAGCCTAAAACTTGTTTTCTTAGTCAGTTTTCCTTTGGTATTTTGAGTTGTTAAGGCAGTTTTTTGAACGACGAAAATGTGAAGTCGAACGCGCCGCAGTTGCAAAACATCACCTGCCAAGTTTTGCTATATTTGTGGAGAAACTCTTGTGAAATATCAAGCCGAACCATTTTCAGAAAATGTGAAAAAAGCCTCTTTCGTGTATTTTGGGGTTTCAATTGGAAATCAAGACGAGTAGCGAGCTCCCCGGGTGTGCCATGTCGGCTGTAGCGCATCACTGGTGCAATAGACGAAAGGGGAGAGAAAGAGTCTGCCCTTTGCAGTTCCAATGGTATGGCGAGAACTTACCAACCATTTTGATGATGGTTATTTTTGCATGACGAAGACTGAAGGTTATTCTAAAAAAGGACGGCGCAAGATTGAACATCCGAATTTCTCTTCTGCCATAAGGCCTGTTTCTCATAATGCAGACTTACCAGTATCGACTCCGCTTTTAGATTGGCAAGATATTGGCTTGGGAGATAATGGAGATAATGCATCATCAAGCAGCTTCCGAGGACAATATACCGACCCTACTTTTGCTCCAGGTCTCAATTCTGGCGAGCCACATTTGGCTGTTCAAAGGGAATTAAATGATTTAGCAAGAGATTTGACATCATCAAAGCAACAGTAAGCAGTTCTTGTTTCTCGTCTTAAGAAATGGAATTTACCAACGGAGAAAATAAAAATTACAATTTTTAGGAAAAGGAATGCTGCGTTTTCTGCACTTCACAATATGAAAAATTCCTTATGTGCATGCACCGATATACAGGGTGTTTCCTAAGTACGGTACATAACTTCGGGAGCGTATTCTACAGCTAAAATAAAGGTAATTTTGTTATGTAAACTATATCTCAAAAATGCTTCGTTGCGGAAATACAGGGTGTGAAATTTTTTTAAAAAAATTACAATTTTTAAATATTTCCGAAACTACTTGAGACATTTTAATGAAATTTTAATAAAACAGGCAAGTACACAACAAAAATATTCATACCTTCATACAAGTGTTTCTTCTCTTAAGAATAATAAAAAGGAATGAAAAAATTTAGTTACAATGTTTTTTATTTATTTACTCGAAAACGGTGCGTCCTACGAAAAAAAGTCAAGAGACCTTTTTTCTTCCAAATCGAACACATAATTAAAAACGGAACAAATTTTGGAAAAGAACAGCGGCGTACCACATTTTTCCTTTAAAATATCCAGCAATTATCCTACCCGCACGCCACTGGTCACACAACAGCCACTGTTTTTAGCATAAATACGCACCGTTGCTAACTCTCAAACCCTGAAAAACTTCATTAAAACGTCTCAAGTAGTTTCGGAAATGTTCAAAAAATTGTAATTAAAAAAACAATTTCACACCCTGTATTTCCGCAAAGAAGCATTTTTGAGATATAGTTTACATAACAAAATTACCTTTATTTTAGCTGTAGAATACGCCTCCGAAGTTATATACCGTACTTAGGAAATACCCTGTATGCTGCGTGACATGGAAAAGAGAACACCCCGTAAAAATGGTTTAATCTAAAAAATTTTTGGTATTGCATGTTTGTACATGTATTATACTGAGAAATTTGTCGATTCATCCGACGATTTAAAGCATCGTGGTTTATAACACTGCAGAGAGGGTTGAAAGTTTCATCATCTATTTCAAAACCAATGAAATAGCCTGAGAAACTTCACGAATTTTTGATGAAAGGCATCTTGGTAAGAGTCTGAGCCATCCCTACGTAACGAATTTAATATATAAATTCATGGAGACTACATCCATAGCTAACGAAAACCATGAAAGATGACATGTTGTGATCAACGAGGCTGCACAATTTTGGGACATATTGAACTGAATCATATAAATCAAGAAAAGTTTATCTCAACAACCCGAGAATTAGAAACAACATCATGTAATCCACGTGATAGTGATTTTGAAAAAGCATAATTTCCATCTTTACAAGATGCACCTGATTCATGAGCTCAACGAAGATGACCCAGATCTCCGTGGGCTATTTTGTGAGGTGACCAGTGAAAGCATTTTCGTCAAACCCAATTTTTTATATTCGACATGCTTTTCTGACGAATGCACATTCTTTCTGAATGGTCTCGTGAACAGACATTGGAGTGATGTGAATCCACAGAATTTGAGAGGGCAGCATTCACAGCATCCAAAAAAATTGAATGTATGGGCTGAAATTTTGGGAAATCGTATTGTTGGACTTTGTTTTTTTACTTGATAGCTTGACGAATGAATCTTACTTCAATCTGCTTCAAGTCTTCATCTACCCTCACATTGTGGACGGTCTTGAAAACGACGATCAGATCACAGGAAATGATGCATTTTTTCAACAGGATGACGCTTCTCCACACTATGCAGATCCTCTACGTAACTTATTTGGTACACAACGAGTGTACAACGAGGAATTCATCAGATGTGTCGAAACATGCCGGAACCTACTTATTAACGAACCAATCTTGCAATACCCAGACTTCGATAAACCTTTTACCTTAACTAGTGACTCAAGCAATTTTGCTTTGGGTGCCGTCTTGTCACAAGGCCCGCTAGGGCGAGACCTACCAGTAGCCTACGCTTCACGAACTTTGAATGATTCTAAATTAAATTATTCGACCATCGAAAAGGAATGTTTGTGTCTAGTTTGGGCAACCAAGCATTTTCGGCTATACCTGTTTGGTAGAAAATTTAATATAATTACAGATCACAAACCACTACAACGGTCATTCACCTTAAAGGACCCCACCTCCAAAATGCTTCGTTGGCGCATTAAATTGAAAGAATTTGATTACACGATTACCTATAAAAAGGGAAAGCTTAACACTAATGCGGAAGCATTGTCTCGAATGGAACTTCACGTTAAAGAAATCCATGACGATAAGAATTTTGTTACTGAAACGGTTGCTAACCAGATGTGCGAGGAAATCACCGGGAATAATAAACCGAGCACGAGTCACGACATGGACCAAATTTCAGTCAAAGCACAAGCGGATGATCCACCACCTGAAATTCCAGATGATAACAACACCGTCCACACAAACGCAGATCAAGACCTTGTTGTAGGTGTGCCGATATCTGAAACAGCCGTTAGCTACGGGGCTAATCAGATAATTATTCAAAGTGTTTTCCATTCACCAGCTAAGCACATGATACAAATTTTCCCGAACATGGGATTGATCGAAGAGCTTTCATTGAATGGCCCCCAAGATCGCCTGATTCAACACCACTGGACTTTTTCTTATGGGGTCAATTAAAAACTGTTGTTTATAGATAGAAATCTACCTCTCTTTAGAAAATCTTCGCCACCGAATAGTGAGAGCACGTGGTGAAATAACTCCCGAAATGTCACAAAATGTTCGGGAAGAGGTGCTAATGGGGGAAATGTTGCACAGAGTAAACAATTATTTTTAAATAAGAGTTGAGACGTGTTTGGAGCAGGAAAGACATTTTTTTGTGAAAATGTGCTTCCATAAGTTTCTCAAATCAAGATTTTAAATGAATTTGCCTTTAAAAAGATATATTTTTTCATAGAAATAATTTTTTTTATTAGATAGGAGGATTGTTGGGGCTGGCACTTGAAAAAAAATTTACCCCTGAAATTCCCTTAAAATGACGTTTTGGCTAAAAGTCACTATCTTCATGACACGTCCTCCTCCTTACCGGACGACTTTTATTTGGAACTTTTTTTCATGTAACACACCGTTTTTGAGCGATCTTCAATCACAGCTTTAAATGTGTTCAGGACCAAGCTTAAAGTTGTTGTTAGTAATTAGCATTATTTAGTTTATCATAGTTACCGCGCACCCAGAGGCAACGCCTATGAATGTTAAGCACGTGGCACCACTTCAAACGACCTAATGTGGGAAATCTTTGTCTTAATAATGATGGTTCCTCGAAAGGGACAAAGATTTTGGTCAAGTGTCTTTGATGGCCTTAGCACCACGTGTTCAATGACGAAATTAAGGGCACCCTCTTGTAAAGGGAGGGTTTTTCCTGGAGTACGCCTATGGGTGCCGATACCTGAATGTAGTTTAAGATTCTAAGGAAGAGCGTTTAGGATGATTTAGAAAAAGAACCACCGCGACGGTTAGAACACTGCGACGATTCCATAATCACCACCATTAAAAGTAAACGGTGCATCATTATATAATCCAAAGTAAAGAAAGAAACGTTTTTTTTTATTCTCTACAGTCCTACAATTCGAAAGGCAAATTTCTTTCAATTCAAAACAAAATGGAACACCCTGTATAGGTGAAACTATAGATCAGTTCGTAGAAAGTTATTAAAATTTTTACATGGGGTCAAAACCCAGGCGAAGAGTCATCGATGCGATTTCTCGCCGTCGACATCTGCTTGATGAACGAAAGAGAAAAGGGCCAACGAGGTTAGACAACTTTTTCGCAAAAAACCAAAAAATCTCTAGAGAAGTAGAATCATCATTTCATTCACAGCTTCTTCTTCGAACTCTGTTGTTTAATTTTTTTTACTCTTTTTTTTTAAATGTTATTTTTGATTTATGAACAAAAATTGACAATAATTAATCTCATGTTACCGATTATTCCTTTAGTCAAAAGTGTTTAGCGGTAAATTTTAGGAAATAAAAGATAGAAATGTAGATTAATCAATTTCGTCCCTTGTGCTGCGCTCATCCCTCTTATTCACATGTTAAAATGACCCCGTTTGACGCTGTTTCGCCTAACGCTTGACCCTGTTGGCACGCGTCCCCCTCGCAAAGCGGGGTCTTGCTGTGTTTGAACTTAACAATATTACTTGAAGTAGAAACTTACTTGAAAAACGAACGTTTCCTTGAACAGTGGATTAGGTTGAGCCCTCCTGACAGTAGATTTGCTGTGCGCCAGTTCCTGACCCGTACTACTGACCAGATTTAGTTTCACGTAAGTATCCGGTGCCCTGTTCAGGGCTAGATTTCTGCAAACGTTTGCGATGTAATACGAAACAGGGATGTTTCGACTAAATCGAACCTAAAATGTGACCCCTTGACAACTTCGACGTTAAGCCTTCCAGTGATAGAGTTGTAGCATAATCCTAGAAGGAGTTCTGGAACTCCGCCGTGATGCATCGAGTGGGTGGAACCCGTACTGTCCGACCTGGATAAGCTCATCAGTTCTCCCGTACATCCGCTCAGCTGAAAAGAACAAGATGCACTTTTACGATCTAAAAATCCACGACGACCAGCAGAAATGAATCGAAGTTATTATTCGAAGATGAGTTATCGTTACTGACATCAGGTACCGTGCTACGGACAAGGACAGTAACCTAACACAGTAAGATTAAGATAATCTAGCTAAGGGTGCAGGCCTCCTCGCGTCCATAATGTTTCAAACGTCCTTGAATGAGCCACTCAAGGAGGCTCGTTAAGGAACTCATCGAATATGGACCACTCTGAACAACCTGTAGAATAAAAACAAGTAATTTGTACTAATGATTCTGAGACAAACTGTATATTTTACGAACAAATCTACTACGTAGCCACCATGGTGCGGAGTGTGCAGACTAGTACACTGATAAGATAAGTTAGGAAATCGGTAGGTACCTCGTGGATGAGTTTATCACATACCGTAGTGTTGGATCGCGACTCCAAAGTTAGCCATAAATTATTCTCTAATTCCAAGTTGATATTTGCGAAACTAAGTAATGTCTCGCCAATTAGTCTTTCTCGTCGCATGCGTTCACAGCCATATAGTCGCAGCCTGATTCCCATTGAATTTACATCCTCTGAAAGCATAATATGGAATGAGTGCAATGATCATGTCGGTCATTATTTATGAAGTTGATTTAGGTGGAATTTTTCTGGTGACAGTACTTAAAACTCATAATTTCTCTATACCGAATTCTCCATATTAACCTATGCACAGGGCGTCAAATTTTCGACCCTATTGCAGGGCATCTCCGTCACCATTGCGGCTCAAGGGTTGGGGTTTCCGCAAGCCTGGGCTACTTTTTTGTAAAATAAACGACGCCGCAAACGGATTCGTCGTGGTCCTCTTGGTTTTGGAAATACAGGGCGAAATTGAAAATTGTGCATTGTCAGACACATCGTGTAACTCGGGTATCTTATGAGTTATCGACTGGGTGAAAATGGAATATTACATACAGTGATGGTCATAATTATAGCAACTTTTAAAAATTTTAAATAAAATGCATCTACTCGGCTAAACCCAATATACGTTTTTATATTATTTATCTTCCACAACCGTTGATGTTTAAAATGCATCCAAATGAAATAGCAACAATTCCTACAAGAAACTATCAAAACATATTTTTTCAATACCGGACAAAAATACAGGGTGAGTCGGGAGGATCGTGCCGAACTTCAGGAGCGTGTTGTACATGAAAAATAAATGTAAAAAAACTCAAATGTTGTTATCCGATTTTCGTTTGTTTACAAGTTACAGCGTAAATAAAATTAAAACATAAAATTAAAAAAATTTATAAATTTCATAAGAAATTCCATAAATTAACGTTTGGATATCATAGTAAATGTTCAAAAATATTGCCATTAACTTCTAAACATTTTCGGCTTCGTCTATGAAGAGCATTCGCTGCGCTCCTGATTGTTTCATGTCTTTCTTCAATAGCAGCTGCAGCATTTCTAATGCGTTGAACTAGTGCATCTTGAGTGTCCACTTTAACTCTGTACACTTCAGTTTTAAACCAACCCCACAAACAATAGTCTAGTGGTGTGAGGTCTGGAGACCTTGGAGGCCAACTAATAGGGCCACCACGACCAATCCAATTGAGTAGCAACTCGTCGTGTGCTGGTCGTTGCATCTTCTTCTACTAGATCCAGGATATTTTCTACTTCTTCCAAGCTTTGTTCAGTAGATCGTTCAAATGATATGTTGGCACTGGGAAGCTTTCCGGTCTCGCACAAATTGCTGAACACTCGGATGAATACGTTTTTAGAAGGATGTCGTTGATGTGGAAACCGTTAACGATGTTCTTCAGCAGCAGCTCTAGCATTCCCATTACAAAAACCATAAACAAACACCATATTTGCATATTTTAAATTTGAATAAATGTTTGGCATCTTGTAACACTTTGATTGAACTCGAAAATAAACATCAAGCAGTACCAATATCACTAATACCAAAGGCACGTTTATGGTAAATAGAATCCTAGTTAAAAAATTTTATTTACGCTATAACTTGTAAACAAACGAAAATCGGATAACAACATTTGAGTTTTTTTACAGTTATTTTTCATGTACAACACGCTCCTGAAGTTTGGCACGATTCTCCCGACTCACCCTGTATATATATATGTATATATGTTGGAGATTTATTAGTCCTTAAGGTGTAACGTGTAACATTAAGAGCTGACGATAAGACGAGGGGCAGGCTGACAGTCCAACGAGGTCGCTACCACCAAGGGCGAGGCCGGAACGGTGACTAGCAGATACCTCATCCCTTGGATTTGAAGAACTCGCGACATCTGGAAAACCAGAAACCAAAAAGGGACAGGCAGATTAGATTGGCAAGTGACGAGAAGCGCTCGTGTGGTAGCGAATTCGTTGGTTTGGCCCTTTTCTATTCTTGCTATTAAAAGTGAACTAAATACTTTATATCATCATGGAAAATCTCCCTATTGGTGATCCGACAAATACATATCAAATTTAAACTAGGATTTACGGAAAAACAGAACAAGTTTTCCGCCGTATGTTGGGTGGTTATAAAAGTAAGTACGTATTTCAATAACGATCAAAACGGAAATATAATAATGAGACAGTTTTTCAGGGTAAACACCCAAATACTTCAATAGTTATTTAACCAAGAACTGTATCAACGAAGGCGACTAATAGTTGAGAGAGTTTCAGAGCGATGTGGGACGAGAATTTTCAAAATTTCAAATTTAAAAGTCATAGATGTACGTGTTTGGAAAAATCAGTGTTTTACTGAATAGGTTCAGTACATCGACGAAACCTACAAATTAATGAAATATACGGGAGGGACGATAATAGCCCAAAAACAATAAATGTTCAGAAAACAAATTTTAGCGTTGAAAACGTTGAAAAAAGTAGATAAAAAATTAGTCTGGTTTTCGAAAAATATTTTGACTCTGTTCATTCATTACCTAACTAATTTTTCGAGATATTATCATAAATATTGGGCCAAAACTACCTGACATTACGGGGAAGAACGATGAGAGTATGGCTTTTGTGAAATTTTTACAAAAAAAATCATTCTTGCTTCATCATAAAACATAATTGTGTAAAACAATGAAACTTTAACTGCCTTTCTTTTAGGAAGCCAAAACATATGCTAAATTTCCCTAATAGTTCTTTTACTGTGGTACTCACGATGGCGAACCCTGTGCGGGATGAAGGGCAGTCTCGACACGAGCTAAAGAAAGCACTCCCGAGAGGGGTGGTAGCACATGAAAGTATTGTATTGTTCTGTGATAACCGTGTAAACTCTGAATTATTGAATGGTTCTTGATGGACTTCTATTAAGAAGTCCTGTGTGTGAGAACAGTGGCAGGTATGTTGTTCGCCTAGACTCATTGTTGACTAATGATAATATACACTCTGTGTGTAACTGTGTGTTGATGGCCATAATATGATATTATCGAAATCCTCTGCACTTGCCTGTTGATCAGGGTGCGGGAGCCGTTCCTTCTGGTGTCGTGTCTTGTAACTTGGAGGTGTTACATGCAGCCTGAATGACACGGATAGGTCGCGGATGGTCAGAAAGGTAATTCCCTACTGTTTCCGTTGGGATTCCACTTGTTGCCCACAGGTGTGAGTCCGGGGGAGCCCATGCTTATTTTAGGGGGGCACTAGCTAGTTGTCGAAGACATTTTTATTTCTATACGTAAACGCTTGAAATTGTTGCGAGGTATTAGGGCAAGGACATCTAACATACCTAAGCAAGGTAGTCACGGTTAGAGTAGGGGGCCACCTAACCCCCGGTGAGTACACCTTAATTCGTTCTGCCTTGCAGTACTGTAATTGTACATTATACTTTTCATGTGTTACTCATACCTGACGGGATGCCATGCTGCCGTGGATGAAAATGCATCGTGATGACCCATAGTAAGACTAATTCCTACAAGGTAACCAAACCTGACCAGGTGTCAAAGATTACGAACAAGAACCGAATTTTACAATTGCTTATTTATGTTTCAATTGCACGAAAATCTCTCTATTCCTCACAGCAATACTTTGACAGCTTTCTCATGCCTGGAAAATTGCTGTTCGATGAGGAAATCATAGAAAATAACTCTCGGGCTCGTTTAATATTACCTACTTCTTCTCCACCTTTATACGAAAAATCTGGCAGATCGAATTCGCCAGTTGAATTAAGTTTCAATGATTTTCCAACGATATCAGCTGACTCCCTCAAACCGTGGTAGAAAGGATGATAAAAAGTGAGTTCAACATGTCCAATGTCGACGCGTAATTCTTTTATTGGACGAATTGGAAAGGGGACTTTCTTCTCATGAAGCGGGTGGAGACGTTTCATCCTAACTCGTAAATAGTTTGGCGTCTTCTACATCAAACGCTACCGGTTTTATTTTAAAGGGATGTGCTACATCAATCCAGTCAGGAGAACTCCCCGTTCCTGATTTTTTGTTTACCAACATAAAATTCTTGTCGCCCTCCATAAGGAGTAACTCTTAACCTTTTCAGAGATACCAATGATAGTACTTTGGATTTTGGACACCCTGTATTGGGATGACTAAGTACAGAAAAAGTAATTTGAACGAATCACAATGAGCCACACGGTGCGGAAATCGAAAAGTGGTGCAGTACTTGTTTTGTCCTCCATATGAATCGCTGAAAATATCGAAGCCTTTTAGGGCAAATAGTTGTAAATTAAGTGGTGTAAAAGGGAGCAAACGTTGTCCCTTCCTTATTTGCCTATTAAGTCACCGAGTGCGTAAAATACACTTTACTGAAATGGATATTGAACAAATATGGCGATAATAGACGGCTAAAGTACACATCACTGGTAGATAGAGTTTGTAGTTCGGATCTTTGCATGTGCGTCACACATACAAATCGTATGACTCAAATCGATTCAAAGTCAACATGAAATGTGACCAGTGGCGTTTAAAAAATTTTCTGTTTTTAGATTGGAACAAAAAAAGCGACCGTATAACAATGACGCGTAAAGAATGAACAGATGAAAAATTACAGATGTATGACCTAAATAGCAGAAAAATAGAATCAAAATCACGAAAGCTCTTTAGAGTTATACGTAATACAATGAAATCATTAACATACTAGTACATTTTCACGCCTCTCATCGTGTTACAATTGTAACACATAACCAACTCGAAGACATACGTTCATGCCGCTATCTTTATTCGCCCCGTATACACTCCCCTTATCGATTGTGACCCGTTAGTCTAGCCTGTGGAAGACATGCATGTTATATCTCTGTCCTTGTTATTTGAATATTACGCTCCCCCATACACCATGGGCACGTATGTGCTATTTAATTCGACACACAAGCAAAGATTCAAACTACAAACTTTATATTAGGAATTGGTAAGTTTTTTGGAATAGTCCACACGTTCGAGTGTCCTGAAATGGAGTTGCTTACGTTACAAATGGATAAAATTTCGAGTTTTTCGACAAAACGCAACTTGTTAAGGGTGTTCCTTCGATAAATGAAACACGACAAAGACAATTTGTTTTATGTAAAATGGACTGTATTTAACTTTGCACTTATATCAAAAGAATGAAAGAATCTTGGTCTAAATAAAGAAGAGGGAGAATGCTTATTGGGCGGGTTACACGATATGATTCGGATCACATCCCGACACCGACGCAGCTTTCACCCGACAAGACAAAAGGAAGAGCAGAGAAGAGAGCGAAAATTGCTCCGATTATCCCTCAAGTACTAACCCCGAAGAATTCCAACCAGGGGCGCACCACCACCAAGAACCATTATAAGCTATGGCTACACCGAATCCCATAACTCGTGACCATCTGGGGAATATCTATTCTAGTCGCTTTTCTAGGAATATCGCGGGTCCAACGAATTGACCATCAAAGCAATAGTCCCTATAGAGAAAGCTTCTTTTGACTAGTAGCACATTCCCCAACCAAAGCGTACCCTTAGCTTTGGCCTGATGGGCCATGTGGTCTGGCACCCAGATGGTATTCTCCGAATAAGTATCGCAGTACATGGGCGTAACTTAAGGGAATAAATGACAATATACAATAAACCTAACATTAACAACAATAAAAAATAAATAGAAACAAAAGCCAATAACTTAGAGTCCCTAACGGAACTCTTCATAAAGGTGTTTGCTTGTTCCAAAAACACCTTTCATTTGCAAAAAAATGAATTTCATATACGAAGAGCTCGGAAATTGTCAAAATATGACTTTGACTGAAGAGTAAATCAACTCTATTTCTTATTTTTGAGCAAAAAGTTGCCTCATAAAGTTCCTTAGAATTACTTTAACAGTCAAGATCCAAAATTTCAATTGTGTTAATTTTAAAATTGCTAAGTAAGCCGACGAGAGAAATAAGATACCGCTACTATGCAAGCAGGTAAGTACTTGTCCAGAACTGATGAGCAGGTATCGACACGTATTCTAAACATAACTGTCGTCATTTTAAAAAATAAGCTACACAGACACTTCTTTAAATTTGATGCAGAAATGTTTAGTTTAAAGCTTCGCATTAATTTGATTAAGAGCTATGGCATTAGTGACATGTCTTATTGTCGTGCTATTGAAATATTCCATCCAAAATACACTGAGGGACAGGTCTGTCGATGGAACGAAAAAAATTTGAAAGAAAATTTGATCGAACAGGTGATGTGAAACACGTAAAGAGGCCAAGAAGAACCCACAATGACGATAATGCAGCGACGCTGCCAGGTACTGACACGGTGGCACGGAATCCGAATCCATCACCAAAGAAAAGGTCAGATCAACTAAATATGTGTACAAAGTGGCCCATTTACAACAGTCCACCGGAAATATCTTGAATGGAATTTCATTCTTGAGAAAATCCCGAGACACGTCAACTTTACTTTCAAGGAAAACATTTTGAGATCACAAATTCGTAGGTGTAGAGTCACGCCCCTCAACGGGGTGGCAACCCCTTCAGGAATCCTAAATAGCACGGGGTGTCAAGTGGCACATCGAATGAAAGGTATTTCAATTCGGTTTACGAGTGTGTCGAAATTTTTTTGCTTCGCATTTAAATATTGTAAAAAAACAGTTTTAAAACTTGGTGAAATGAATCAAAAAAAATTATCTAAACTTAATAATTAACTCACTAGTGCTACAAAAAATAATGTTTATTGTCTAATTCGTGAGATAAGATGAGTTTTTTTGCAATTTTACACTGATCGGAACTGTGCCGCGTTGTCGATTTATCTCACGACTCAAAGCATCATGATTTACACCACTGCAGAGAGGGTTGAAATTGTCATCATCTATTTCCAAATCAATGAAACAGCCCGAGAAATTGCACGAATTTTTGTTGAATGGCATCTCGGTAAGTATCTGAGACATCCCTGTGCGACGAATTTAATATCTAACATTCATGGAGACTGGATCTGTTGCTAACAAAAAACATGAAAGGAGACACACTGTTACCAACGAGGCTGCACAGATTGCAATGTTGGGGCACATTGAATTGAATCATATAAATCAAGAAAAGTTTATCTCAAGCACCTGAGAATTAGAAACAACATCATGTAATCCACGTGATAGTGATTTTAAAAAAGCATCATTTCCATTCTTACAAGATGCACCTGATTCATGAGCTCAATGAAGATGACCCA
This sequence comes from Euwallacea fornicatus, assembly GCF_040115645.1. Lineage (NCBI taxonomy): Eukaryota > Metazoa > Arthropoda > Insecta > Coleoptera > Curculionidae > Euwallacea > Euwallacea fornicatus. Next base: position 4,519,526 of record NC_089551.1, read on the forward strand.
GATCTCCGTAGGCTATTTTGTGAAGTGATGAGTGAAAGCATTTTCATCAATCCCAATTTTTTATATTCAACATGCTTTTCTGACGGATGCACATTCTTTCTGAATGGTCTCGTGAACAGACATTGGAGTGATGTGAATCCACAGAATTTGAGAGGGCAGCATTCACAGCATCCAGAAAAATTGAATGTATGGGCTGGAATTTTGGGAAATCGTATTGTTGGACTTTGTTTTTTTACTTGATAACTTGACGCGTTAATCTCACTTCAATCTACTTCAAGTCTTCATCTACCCTCAGATTGTGGATGATCTTGAAAACGACGATTAGATTCCGGAGAATAACGTATTTTTTCAACAAGATGGTGGCCACACTGTGCAGATCCTCTACGTAACTTTCTGGATCAACATTTTCCCGAATACTGGATTGGTAAAAGAGGTTTTACTGAATGGCCCCGAAGATCGCCCGATTTAACACCACTGGACTTTTTCTCATGGGGTTAATTAAAAACTGTTGTTTAAAAATCGAAATATACCTCTTTAGAAGATCTTTGCCACCGAATAGTGAAAGCACGTGGTGAAACAACTCACAAAATGCTACACAATGTTCGGGAAGAATTTAAACAAAGACTTTATTATTGTATGGAAGTAAGTGGGTCGCAATTTGAACACTTAATTAAACAAAACATTATTTGAAAATTCATTTTTTTCATTTTATTTCTCCGACGTTTTAAAACGATTTTTTTGCAAGATTTAAAGTGGAGGAAAAAAATGTCAATATACTCGTAAAGAGAATTGAAATACCTTTGAGTCAATGTGCCATTTGACTCCCTGTGCTATTTAACATTCTTCAAGGGGTTTTCACCCCGTTTAGGGGGATGACTCTGCACCTACGGATTCATGATGTAGAAATATACCCTCTAAAAGTAAAATTGACGTGTCTCGGGGTTTTTCGAAGAAAAAAATTCCTTTCGAGATATTTCAGGTGTATTCTTTTAAATGGGCCACGCCGTATACTAGCAAGATGCGTATTCCCCCAATTGTAAGAAGTAACGACTTTAAAGCAGAGAAGGCGAAAATTTTGCGTACACTAGAAAATGGCGACAACGCACATCTGTTGGAATTTGTCCGGAAATTGGGGAAAAATTCGGGAAGACGTGCGGGTTTACAAAACATCATTTTCACTGATGGGTGCACATTTAGTGCAACTGAACTTGTAGCTGCACAAAGTTGTCGGCTTTGCTCACAAGAAAATCGAAATTTTACTACTTCGCGAAGTCACGAGTCCAAGAAAATAAATGTTTGGCGCACTATTACTTGCAAACGAATCGTTAGTCCCTATTTTTTTTTCAAGAAAATCTTAAATAAAATCATTTTAGGGAAGTAAAACACTTTTTTCTGGCTCAAATTTGAAAACAAAAATTTGAAGTTCACATACAACGCACATTTCCAACAAAATGGATGTCCCGCCCATTCAGGTACGAAATTAACCAGCAAGGCATTTTCCTGAAAAGTGGATTGGTGGATTTGGGCGTATTTTGTGACCACCCAGATCGCCTGACCTCATGGCGTGTGATTTTTTCCTTTGGGGGTTTTTGACGGAACAAGTGTACAAACAATTTTAATCACATAACTTTAATGTTTAAAAAAATTAAAGAATTGGAGTTGTGACTGAAATAAATCAATACATTATTCTTTCTGTGTACGAAAAATTTAAAGCCCTTTTGGGAAAATGCGATGAAGTCGGTGGCTTTCAAGTGTAATATGCAATCGCGATATCTATTTTTCTTAAAAACAGCAGTATCAGATTTCTTTAGTCGGCTCAAGAGTTATCTACAAATTTAAAAATAAAAACAATTGAAATTTGGTATTTTGGCTATTAAAATGGTTCTAAGCAACCTCTTCAATCAATATTTTATTCAAAATTAAGAAATAGAGTTAGTTTACTCCTAAATCGAAACCGCGTTCTGACAGATTTTGAGCTTCCCGCAAAAAAAAAAAATTCTCATGATGAACGGTGTATTTCGAACAAGCAAAAACCTATATGAAGAGGGACTTTCTGTCGAAAAACGCGAAATTTGGGCCATTTATGGTATAGGCAACTCCATCTGAGGACACCCGGTATAGCTTCACGTTTGATTTGTTGTCGGGCACATTTTTTTAATTTACGTTTTCTGTGATAAAACTTAATTGCTTTAGAAAGATACAATTTCCTCTCAAGTTTTTTTAATTTCATTTCCAAAACGCTTTTGTGTCAAGTTCGCTTGCTTTAGGGAAATTCCATTCTAAGTTTTTTAGGAAAACTGCAATTTCATCACGTTTGTAGCAAATATCAGATTTTGGATATCCAGAATCAATGTTAAATCTCCCCATAGCAGTAGTAGATAAACAAGGGGGTATCACATCAAATATATAGTTTTCGCATTATCGATATTACCGCTATTCCGTTATTTTCATCATTCCGTTATTTCAGTGCCGGTATGGAGGTATGGGCGGTTATCGTAATGTTAATTTATCAGAGTTTATTGTAAACTGTTTTTTTTTCGTTACGTAAAGATTAATATGGAGTCTTACGATACAAAGTTTGGCAAAATACATATTAGGAAAGCATATTTTCTTTTGCTTACCTAAATGATTTTTGGGTGAAGTTCTCCAAAAGAACCAGGTTCTCAAGCGTGCGTGCAACAAAACTCGCTAGCGTCCTCAAATCAAGTACGGACCTGTCTCAAGCAGGTACCGCCTAGACAAAAATAGGTACGCTTCTGTCACTCCGCTCCATCCACGAGGGAGATAGAGATACATTTTTAACGTTATCCTTAACGTAACGACAAAAAAACAATTTGCGCTAAACTCCGATAAACTAACATTACGATAACCGCCTACGCCTCCATACCGGCACTGAAATAACGGAACGGTAAAAATAACGTAATAACGGTAACATCGACTATGCGAAAACTTTCCATTTGATGTCGTACCCCCCTTGTTTATCTACTAGTGGTTACACGATAATTTAGCTTCTGGATCTTTAATCTAAAATAATTCTTATAAATTTGTCACCGTAACTTCTTCGCAAAGGTAAGTTCTACTAGATTCAGTTAAGCTGTACTGGGCAGATCATCCATTTTATTTAACATTTCATTTGACAGTTTATTTGCTCAATTTTTATGCCGACCCACCTTTCTCAAACGCTCCAATGACCTTTAAGCTTGTCTGTACGGATTGTTTTCTTCGAGCAGTTATTCCATGCAAAAACATGAATGCTGTGTAACATGCCTGAGCGTCTACGACAGTAGTTTCATTGTTTTGTAAATTACATCGACATCTATAGACATAAGAGGTATCGTTGAATTTGGAAACTTCAGTTTCTCCACATCTAGGTGTCCTTTTCCTAACACCCTTCGCCGCTATAAGTCCAGATAAGTAACAGTTTTGATCATCCACCGTCTCTAATCGGTTAAAATTTCTTAGCATTTTTCGTTTGTCTTCAACACTGATTTTAAAAAGTTTTTTTACAACGTTTGCACCGGCAGTCGGACCCAATTCATGACTTTGAACCTTCAATTTTTCTCCGACGTCGAATATTCCTCTATGGGTTTTACGTCCTTTGTTTTTTCTTCCATGACGCAAATATGCATAAATTGATACTGTAAACAACACCACGTGGGTGTCCTTTTAACGACTGCACAGTAATTAAAAATAATGATAATAGGACAGGATAATGATGCCACCACCTGCTAGCTTTGTGAGCATCGAAGCTCTTATAATTCTTTCGCTTTACGCGTGGACGTTCGCAGTTTTAGCGGGTACGTCCAATCGAAAGTCGCAATCGTCCCGTGACCGTTGTTCTTATTTCAATTTGCCTCATAGCGAAAAGATGAAGCCTATGAGAGGCTCTGAGAAGTTGCAAAAATCTTACTTTGCCATAAAAATTGACTCTCATCGTTTTTCCCCTGGGCTCTTCGAACAGAATCGCCCGATTCGGGGCATTTATTGATTTATCACTTAGAGCGATGCAGGGTGAGAGTTTTCAAACTTTCGATAACAATTGTTACTTGTCTATTTGGAGAAAGCGATGATTTGCTGAACAGCTTCGGCACGCTGAGGAAAACTGTAAATTTCATGAAATATAGAGGCACCTCAAACACTTTTCCTCGTCAAGTAACAAACATAAAGGTCTTACTCAAACCATAAAAGAAATGCCGCATAAACGAATTTACATTTACATTTCCGTCTAATATTCGTTCGTTTTCAACAACTTTATCTCGCAAATACAATTTCGTTTAAAAATTTCTTTTTATTAAAAATGTTCACTATTGTTACGCATACAGGGCGTTTGGCAAGTCGTTACAATAACTTTATGGGGTGAGAGATTAAATGCTTTTGAGTCGATTTAACCAAACATGCCTCGTACCAGGTGTTACAGCTTTCGTCTTAATTGAGATTTTACTATTTTTAATTTAACCCTGCTTTTTCGCAATTATTGAAGGGTAGAAGAACAACAAGCCTTTTAGTCACAAAGCTGCACTCAACGTTTTTATTATGTAGGGATATAATGCTTAAATTATTTAAGCGATGAAGTCTAAAATGGCTTTTTTACTTATTTAGGGCTCTACAGACATGGTCGTCCGAGTTTGTAACAAAGCGAAGGGTCAAATTCAAACCTGGGTTTTATTGAAACGCTTAGGTGCATGTTCAGTCAAATTCCATGAAAACTTTCTTAGGTAGTGGTTTTTCAGTGCTTCTGAAAAGATTCTTAACAAACGTTTTAAAAATTAGAGAAATGAACTTTTAAGTACGCAAGGGGCCCTTTGGTGGGAACATTATCTGTTAAAAATGGATTAAAGCGTCAAGATGTTTGCTAGGAAAAAGCAATTTTTTAGAAAATACCCGAGTTCTTAAAATACTGGAGGATCCAAAAACTTAATATTTATTTCAATATCTTTTAAAAACTAATTTAAAACTACGGTGTAAAAAAGAAATAATCCCGTTAAATCTTAGAAATAATATCGTCTCCCAAAATGACGGCTGCACAGCGCATTAACGAGTTGCTTTAAGAGAGTTTGTATGTGAGGAATTACCCTATCGTTGGATAGGGGGAAATGGACCAATTTTGCGGCCCGCGAGGCCTCCCGACTTGACTCCGCTTGATTATTACGTATGGGGAGGAGCAAAAGAATTGGTTTGTGCGGTCCCAATTTTTTACTCGGGAACAATTAATGGAAAGAAACGACGCGGCATTTACGCAAATGACACAAGATATTTCGTTAGGAGTAACTACAACTTAAATGCGAACACGAGCGTATGAGAAATAGAGGGTCACATTTCTAAAAGTATTTTTAAAAGATAATGTTGGCCCAGGCCACACGTTTATGCTTCACCATCACCTGTTGGGTTTTTTAAACGATAACCCACTATACAGAGTCTCTCAGATTTTAATGGGGAAAATTTAGCAAATGACGGAACTCGGAAAAATAATGAGAAAAGCTCATACGAATTTGTGCGTTTTGAAGCTTCATTAACAAAATACAGGGTATTAAAGTTTCCAATTGTTTTTTTCGATTTAGTTTTCCAATTGCCCATGTTTTTCAGATATTAATTCGAAATTTTGCACGTACACCACTACTTTGAATCTACGCAGTTTGAGTCAATAAGTCGCTGTGAAAACCTGTTTCCATCTGATTCACATTGCTAAGAATGTCTCTTCGGAACAGTTAGTTGAGAGTTTATTTAAAAATAACGTAAAATTAGTGTGCTTTTGCAGCCACGTTTACGAATGTCAGAAAAACAGTGAGAGACACGAAAAAAATCCAAGAGGTGAAAAAATTTCTAAAATGAACAAAGAATTCTGTCACAATAGATTATGGAAATCTTTTGGACATTGGTGCCAATTAGTGGGTTCTGCTTCCGCTGCTGGTTCCTGGGGTTTTGAAGTATTCGAAGGACCACTCTCGGTTTTGGTCAGGCCGATGGAAACTGAATTCAACGGACTTGTGACGTAACCTTTAATCGATTTATTTTAACTGAAGTCTTAAATTAATTTATTTGTGCAATCGGTGCAAGTACGGTCACAGTTTTGCGAGTACCCCACTTCTGGGGGTTGCAGCACCAAATTTTTGTTTTCTCAAGTTGCTGTGAACTTGAAGAGTATTCAAGTTTTGTGAGTGGGTTATCTTGTGAACTGCTACGTTTGGTTGGTCTTGATGAACTGATGGGTCTCTTCTTTTTCTTCCCAAAAAATGTTTTTTTCCGTTCCACTCTCACTCGGGGCTTGGAATTCCCCGTCCTAATGTCGGATGTAACGCGAAGATAACACAAGTTTGACGGATTAATGGTCCTTGCCCTTGCAGACCCTTGGTCGTTGACATCTGGTCTTTTATTTTAATTGGTTGCAACCACCAGATGTTGGTTTTCACTTATAGCCCATTGGAGTCGAGTATTTGGGAAGATTCTGGGTTCCTTAAGTGTGAGCAATAAACCATACAGCCCGGGTCCTTGAATCTAGTCGAGAACTCTGTCCGATTTTATGATACGCCTTTCGGCAATTTTTGTTAAAGAAATTAGGAATTTTCCCAAAAGCCTGAATTGAGTTCAGACAAATTCAAAACACAGGTCGCTGAAGATCAGTGGTGTCCCACAAAAAATTTAAGGATTGTGAAATGAGGTTTGACTCTCGAAAGAGTTGCATTCCGTAGATTTTTACAGCTACTTTTCCAAGTTGATATTTGATAGACATAGGCAGCTGCGCAAAAAAAATCCAAAACTTTAACACCCTGTATTTCTGCAACAAAGATTTAATACGTAGAAGTCCATATGAACTTTTCGCGTTGCTCTCCCGAGGTCTATCGTCCGTTATACATGGTGTGCCAACTAAAACGAAACAGAACTGTTTTTTCGGTTGATAAAAGAATTATGCAAAAATGCTCGGACACGTCAACTTTAGTGTGGAGGGGGAAGATTTTTCATTAGACATTTACGGTGATTGTCTTCATCCCCTGAGCAGGGGAGGAACCACCCCTAAAATTTTTTAATGGGAAGGGGAGTCAAGTGATACATCAAATTAAAGGATTTTTGAAGGTCTTCATGGCGATACAAAAATTTCCTACTTTGAAGCAACCGCTGATGAGTAAATCGATTATTTCTTCATGAACACTACAAATACAAAACATAAGAACACCTAAATCAATTGTACAAAATGCTGTCCGTTAACCTCCTGACAGTAAAATAAGTTTGCTTCGAATCGCTGTCGTACCTTCTGAAGTGTCCCATTTGGAATTTCTTCTCGAAAATGGTTAGACCGCACCTAACATCAACCGATAAAAAGGAAGAATGTTAATTTGATCATACTATTTAATTTCTATTTCTTGATTCATGCAACACATTATTATTACCTAACAAAATCCATGATTTTAACGCAAAATTTGGTTCGTGAAGAAATAACCGATTTACTCATCAGCGGTTGCTTCAAAGTAGGAAATTTTTGTATCGCCATGAAGACCTTCAGAAAGTCTTTAATTTGATGTATCACTTGACCCCCTTCCCATTTAAAATTTTAGGGGTGGTTCATCCCTGCGCAGGGGATGAAGGTAATCACCGTAAATATCTAATGACAAATCCTCCCCCTCCACACTAAAGTTGACGTGTCCGAGCATTTTTGCATAACTCTTTTATCAACCGAGAAAACAGCTCTGTTTCGTTATAGTTGGCGCACCTTGTATATCCCCGATTAAAACGTGAAACACCCTGCACTATTTACGTTCCCATTTTCATAAGCCTTAAGCTTATGGCAACTGAGAAATTCCGTGGGCCACCTGGCATACTGCAGCTTTCATATTCGTAAGTAAAAGTTGTAGCTGATCATCATTCGATTACTTTACAATAGTCATAAAGCGCAAACTCTACGTCTTTTACTTACCCGGGTTAACCCTATGTAGAAGAAAACTCTCCATAAATTGCGGGTTTTCCCCTGAGCGAATTTTGGTCTTGTGCTTCTGTTTCTTGCTTGGCAGTAATATTAAACGCACCTAAATCAGGACATCGAAATTGATGAGCTGTTTAGTAAAAACGTGCTAATGGAATGAACTTTCGTACCTGGGTGTTAGTGGGTTGTCCGCGATCCCTGTGGGGAATGTCCCTTCCTTGTAGTACGTGTACGGTCATTTTCCTCATTGGTGCATCATACAGCAAAGCGATTTCTAGGTATCCACATCGATTACTCGATCGAACTATGCTGGAATCATTTTCTTGATCAATGAGTCTGTCTCCTTCTACTTCGCAAGATATTGTGATGGTCTCGTCGGGGGCGTCGATGGCCCGTTCATCGCAGTCGGTGTTCATAACCACAATGCACTGGAAAGAAAGCTCGATGAGCAAATGAAAATATAAATCAAAATTTTATAATTCAGATTCAACACTCATATCATGATTCATAAATCAAGCATTTGACTGGCACTGACGAGCATCATGCGCTACGGTTTATTATCAATTTTTTCCTTACATCTCTGTTGTTGGCATTATGCTGGTGGATGTCGGTAGTACTGAGAATCTCTTCATAGGTGTGATTGTCGATTCTAGTTTCTCGGAGATCTGCGTTTCTGCAAATAAAAACTCGCATGCTTCAATACCAATTAATTAGTTTTTCATTACTCACGCACTAAAAGCCCTAACAATTATACAGGGCGTTTGGTACATCGACCCAAATATATAAAGGGGTGATAAAGGGGGTCACATTAAACTTGTCCAACATAACAGTCACGTGGGGCAAGTCGACGATGCCAAGGGGCGCTGTGATGTAAAAAGAATGACATGAGCTTGATGGAAATAAAAATTCATGGATAATAAACTTCTATATGTCGCCTTTAAGGTGAAACAGTATTTGTGAAAAAATATTTTCAGAAAAATTATGAAAAACTTTATTATATTTTTTTCACGGATTTCGTCAGCTTTTCCCAGTGTAGGGCAAGATGACGTCCACATTGGGGCAAGATGGCGAAATTAAGAAAAATTTTATTAAATTTAACATTAAATGCTTTGGTTTGACTTGCTTTTATTTTTTAAAAGCTCACGTCGCATGGTCTTAATGTTTTTCTTCGCCTTCTAAGCGTTTTTCATCCGGTGAAGAAGTTATCACCGAAGCTTTTTGTCGTTTTCTCTGGTTTTGCATTTTGTTCTACGCTAACTTTCAAAAAAACCGCAACACCAAGAAGAACGCATTGTATGTATTTGAAATTTTGGCATGATTTTAGACTTGTAAAGAGAAAAAAATGATAAAAATTTCAAGATCGTATTTTAATGCGATATGAAGTTTTTCTTTACTTTTCTATCTGTGACGATCGTTCTTTTTGCAAATTTTTTTACAGGCGGATAGCGATAAAGGTACTATTGTTAGTACCATATAGAATGTGTGGTAGTGCAAAATGCCTCGTTTACGCCCAAATGCAGTTTATCGGCAGTTAACTCCCTTTAAAAGGGGAAGAACTGTTGGTATGCATGAGGCAGGTTTACCTTTCCGCGAAATTGCACGTAGATTGGATCGAAACGCATCAACAGTGCTAAGAGCTTGGAGAGATTGGTCTGACGAAGGGTCAGTAAATCGTCATCGTGGTAGTGGCCGTCCAAGAATGACGAACCAACGCGAAGACCGGCGACTTCGTCGTTCAGCGACAGGCGCCCCGTTTGAAACAATTCCGTCTCTTGGTGCTGACTGGGTAGCCACCCTAAATCGAAGGGTCTCCCTTAGTACGATGTATCGCAGAATTCGAAGTTTTGGACTAAATACATATCGTCCTATGGGTGGGCTTCCATTATCATGAAACCACAGGGTGGCCCGACTGGAGTGGTGTCATCTAAGAGTGCAATGGGTGGATGAGTGGAGAAGAATCATGTTCAATGATGAGAGCCGATTTTGTTTATGGCGATCTGATGGACGGTTACGTGTTAGAAGGTGCAGAGGAAAGCGATTAAATTTGAACTTTTTGGAAAGGTGTCATTCTGGTTTAACACCAGGTGTCATGGTTTGGGGCGCCATCCCAATGGTAGTCGGTCTCCTCTTGTTTTCATTTTTGATAGATTAAATGCTCAGAGGTACATTAATAGTGTCTTAGAACCGGTTCTTGTACCATACATCCACGATCATCCTGGAAGCACGTTTCAACAGGATAATGCGCGACCACATGTAGCCAACGATACTTTGAAGTATTTGGAAGCTGAAAATTTGGATAGTTTGCCTTGGCCAGCTCGGTCTCCAGATTTGTCCCCAATAGAGCATGTATGGGATATAATGGGTCGGAGACTTTAACGTTTAGCTCGCCTTCCAGAGACCATAGATGAACTCCGCGAGCAGGTGCAGATTGCCAGGGATACAATACCACAGGAAGATATAGACAATTTAATTTTAAGCACGCCACGTCGCTTACAGGAATGTATTAATTTAAGAGGAGATACCACCCATTATTAAATTATTATTAAATTTTTTCACTTATTCACAATAATTTTCTTTTGATATTTTGATCGTTTTTATCTATTACCCGACCCAAGGTAATGCCAGAATTTCAATCGTGTACGATCTGTTCTTCTTGGTGTTGCGGTTTTTTTGAAAGTCAGTGTATTACGGCAATGGTCTAGTCTCAGCGAAAGATTTCTCAGAAAATTGTTCCTTAGGTGTGAAACGGGACTTAAATTTGGTGAATATTGAATTTTTACTTGTTGGTGACAGATTCTTATAAATGTTGGATATAGTACTTTTTCACAATATTTTATAACCGGTTTATCATCGCTCGAATCATCTCCAGCGATTTTATGAAGCACATTAACACACGTTCCGACATCTGAACTTTCAGGTTTTTCCGTTGACTGACGGCTACGTGTAAAAAATTGATATCACTGAAAATATGGGGGCTGAAAGATTTAATTTATCATTTCTCAAAACTTTTTACGGCAGTTCTCATGATTGCGGCTGACATATAGGCGTCTCCCGGAAGACGCCCAACGTCTTTATCAAAAATGATTTTCATAGGATTATTTACAGGAAAATGTTCGCAGGCTTGACTGTAATATGTTTTTAAAGGACCAAAGAAACCGACATCTAAGGGGTAGATCCTATGCATAGAATGAGGCTGTAAACTAACTATGACGATATAATTTCCCTGCGGGAATGTATAGAGTATGATCCATTTAAAACAGTCCACCTGAAATATTCTGAATGGAACTTTTTTCTTGAGAAAACTCCGAGACAGGTCAATTTTACTTTTAAGGCAGACATTTTTAATTCATAAATTCGCAGGTGTAGATTCATACCCCTAAATGGGGTGGCAACCCCATCAAACAACACGAAAAGTCTAGTGGCACATCAAATCAAAGGTATTTTCATTCTCTTTACAGGTATGCTGAGATCTTTTTGACCCACCTTTAAATATTGTAAAAAAACCGTTTTAAAACGTCGATGAAATAAATAAGTTTTTAAATAATGTTTTGTTTAATTAAGTGTTCGAATTGCGACCCACTTACTTCCATACAATAATAAAGTCTTGTTCCTCCCGAATATTTTGTGACATTTCGGGTGTTATTTCACTACTTGCTCTCACTATTCGGTGGTGAAGATCATCTAAAGGATTAAGGATAAAGGATAAAGAGGAAGAGGTAGATTTCGATTTATAAACAACAGTGTTTAATTAACCCCATAAGAAAAAGTCCAGTGGTATTAAATCAGACGATCTTGGGAGCCATTCAGTGAAATCTCTTCTACAATTCAGTGTTCGGGAAAATGTTGATTCAAAAAGTTACCTAGAGAATCTGCATAGGGTGGCGGAGCACCATCTTGTTGAAAAAATACATTATTCTCCGGAATCTGATCGTCGTTTTCAAGATCATCCACAATGTGAGGGTAGATGAAGACTTGAAGTAGATTGAAGTGAGATTAACGCGTCAAGTTATCAAGTAAAAAAACAAAGTCCAACAATACGATTTCCCAAAATTCCAGCCCATACATTCAATTTTTCTGGATGCTGTGAATGCTGTCCTCTCAAATTCTGTGGATTCACATCACTCCAATGTCTGCAACTATGTCTGTTCACGAGACCATTCAAAAAGAATGTGCATCCGTCAGAAAAGCATGTTGAATATAAAAAATTGGGTTTGACGAAAATGCTTTCACTGGTCACCTCACAAAATAGCCCACGGAGATCTGGGTCATCTTCGTTGAGCTCATGAATCAGGTGCATCTTGTAAGGATGGAAATGATGCTTTTTCAAAATCACTATCACGTGGATTACATGACGTTGTTTCTAATTCTCGGGTGCTTGAGATAAACTTTTCTTGATTTATATGATTCAATTCAATGTGCCCCAACATTGCAATCTGTGCAGCCTCGTTGGTAACAGTGTGTCTCCTTTCATGTTTTTTGTTAGCAACAGATCCAGTCTCCATGAATGTTAGATATTAAATTCGTCGCACAGGGATGTCTCAGATACTTACCGAGATGCCATTCAACAAAAATTCGTGCAATTTCTCGGGCTATTTCATTGATTTGGAAATAGATGATGACAATTTCAACCCTCTCTGCAGTGGTGTAAACCACAATGCTTTGAATCGTCAGATCAATCGACAAACGCGGCACAATTCCGCACAGTTTAAAATCGGCACGAAACTACCCATTCAACGCTAACAAAACCCATAATTTCGTTTCAAAAATTCGATTATAAACATTACTTTTTGTAGCACTAGTGAGTTAATTATTAAGTTTAGATAATTTTTTTCGATTCATTTCACCGAAGTTTTAAAACTGTTTTTTTACAATATCTAAAAGCGAAGCAAAAAATTTTCGGGACACTCGTAAACCGAATTGAAATACCTTTCATTCGATGTGCCACTTGACACCCCGTGCTATTTAGGATTCCTGAAGGGGTTGCCACCCCATTGAGGGGCGTGACTCTACACCTACGAATTTGTGATCTAAAAATGTTTTCCTTGAAAGTAAAGTTGACGTGTCTCGGGATTTTCTGAAGAATAAAATTCCATTCAAGATATTTCCGGTGAACTGTTTTAAATGGGCCACTCTGTATGTACAGTTGTTAAGCATAATATGTAATATTACTTGCAGTTTGTCATGTTGGGTGCTTACTAATAATTTCGTTAAATTAGTTTTTACTAGTTGTTTATGCACTGTGTAAGCATTTTGACACTATTATTGGTTTGAAGATATTAACTATCATTTGCGTCAAAATTTTGACAACTTTAAGAATTATAACGCGTCCCAATCTACAGGAGGTCTCTAAAAGGTCTTTACAACGCTCCAGCATAGATTCACAGCTGAGATCAAAATAAGACGACGAAAATCATATTTGCCATAGTTCAAAAGTTGATCATAACCGAGCTACAGGGTGGCAAAGTTGAAATAGGAAATGAAATTTTTAACCATTATTGTTGAAGAGCAGGAGGAAAACCCATGAAATTTTCTACGAGGAAGTTTTTCGGAATGAGGAATTCGTATCTGTAAACAAAACTTACGGAACTCGTAGAGGGCGTGACGTACGCATTAGGTACTGCTTTAGGCCCTTCAAGCTTTTTTGGTTATAACGGTAAACTACTTTTGGGTGAAAACACGTGTTTGCGCGGTATTTTTGCTTATGAAAGGAATACCTGAATTAAGTCGCTAGCTGCGACTATTTGCGAGAGAAACGCTCGAAAAGTAAATGCAAAAAATGCATACTTTTTCCATTCTCAGGTACCAACTATTTTTATTTGCCAAGAAAGTATTTTTATTGTTTTTGCAGTCAAATTGATCTTCCCGAAAGTGACGGGATATTTTTTTAAGAGTTTTTATCTTCTGCTTTTAAGTTCAGTGGTAAAAGTAAATTTTTATTTTTATTTACATTACTGGAATTTATTTATGAAATTTACATTGCTGGAAAATATTCCTCTACAACAAAGAGAAAGAATGTGGTCCGTGCATGATAACGCTTCACCTCGTTTAGCCTTAATTGTCAGGAATTATTTAAATCAGAAGTACCGAAATGAATCGATCGGTAAAAGTAATGAGGCTCCCGCGAATTGGCCACCACGTTACCCGGACTTAAATCCATTGGATTTTTTTTCTTGGAGACATCTTTAATCAGTGGTGTACCGAACATCTGTTGCTACTCAAGAAGAACTCTGGCAACGAATTCAAAAGGCAATAAATGATCTTCGAGACAACGACGAAGTCGTGCAAAGAATACAATTTCATTTTATTCGTCGCATTAATCTTTGAACGCACGTAAATTGTGGGCATTTTGAGCACCTACTTAAGTAACTTTTTAATGTTTTTTTAGCACTAAAAAATAAAAATTTAGAAAATTACATTCTTCTGCATTCTGTTGACAAGCGTTTCTCTCGGAAATGGTCGTAGTTGACGCCTTGGTTAAGGTACACCTTTTTTTAAGCAAAAACACCGCGCAGGTACGTTTTTTCACCCGAACGTGGTTTACCCTTACGAACAAAAAAACTTGTAGGGCCTGAACAAGTACCAAATGCGTATGTGGCGCCCTCTACGAGTTACATCAATTTTGTTTGCAAATATGGATTCCTCATCTCGAAAAACCCTCTTGTGGTAAATTCCATCAGTTTTCCTCGTGCCGTTTAAGATTTATGGCTAAAAATAGAATTTTGCATTTCAATTTTGCCACCCTGTAGCTCGGTTATTACCAACTTTAGGACTAAGGCTAATATGGTTAAATCGTTTTATTTTGGTCTCAGCCACCTATGGTAGAGCGTTGTAAAGACCTTTTAGAGACACTCTGTGTGGTTGTTAGGACTCATATAATCGACCATTATAGCACGTCGCGGCGTGCGTAAACGGTCTTTATGGTGCACGTATGGGTAAACGAGGGTCGACTCGTGTCGACAACAATTTTCCTTTCGAATCAGATAATTGATTATTTTCCTGCGCAATTTAATCAATCAGTCTGTTATACGTGTCGAGAAAATACCTATGTAAAAGTTGAATGTTATTTGAGGACAGTCACTGATGATAAAAAATGGAAACACACTGTTAACGAACTGTCTTCAATGACTTAAGACTTATGGAACTTACTTATGTAAAGCTTGATTAATTTCAGCAGTAACCTTCGTCGAAGGTGGCAACTTATGCTTCTCTCCCACCGAGCTGGTAGTGGAGCTGCAGCAGGAACTGTTGCTGCTGAGCCCCACTCTGCCCTTCTCCACCAACGATATGAGGTCCTGCCTCGGTGGCAGAAATTGATTGGGCCCCAATGAAACTACATCGGAGTTGTGCCTGCTGCGCGAACAACCCATTTCTGATTCTGAACTGGAGTCACCGCCATCGAAAGTGAAGGTTTTCACTGGGGGAAATGAGAATAAAAAATTACAGGAATAATCTGGATATTCACGTTTTATCATATGAAAACGCTTTTTCCACATGCGCTTATGTGGTCATGCGTAATCGCGACTAAACTATGGAATAAGTATGAAGCGCAAGTGAAGTCCGGCAATTCACAAACATGCTGGGGAGCGAATGTGCGAAAGCCCCTCGATTTACATCTTTACAAAAATGGTTTGTTTTCACAATCCCCTCGTAGATACTCACCCAATTTACTCTTCGATGAGTGAGAAGTGATATTGGTGATGTGCGACACTAAAGGATTGGGCACCACCCTAGAAGCTACTGGAGGACATGCCTCATCACAGCAATTCAGACTCACTGCTCTCACTGTACCCCATCCCCAGCCCTTGTTCTTTACGTAGAGGAGGATTACCAGCATTATGGCACCTAAACCAGCAAACGCGGCCAGAAATGTACCATCTTTGCCTGAAACATAATGATAGACCATACACGATCAGTTTCCCAGTTTACAACGAGAACAATAATTGCGCAGCTGCGTTCTGCCGAAACTTAATATTCTAATTAAGAAGCAAATTTTACGCAGATAGCAACAAATTACGGAAACCACATCGACAGCAACCCTTAAGCCACAACCACCCTATTTCTCTCCAACACGTGGCCTTAGGATATTGATCGGCGGAATATGTGTCACGTTGCCTCGCACCCTTGTTTCATTGAATCATGAGTTGGTTAAATTAAATCGCTTGTGGCTCGACACTTGTTTAACCAACTAGTGCATTAATGACGGTGAATTAGTAACCGAAACATGTCACCGCTTTGCGGGTGTAGCGAACACGCTAATAGAAGTCAAAATCATTAATCGCTCATTAAGCTGCGTGTTGGCTCCCACATTTGTCCGTGAACTGCATCCCAAAAAACCTAAATTCTGTTAAATTATTCATTGTCGATATGATAACAGTGATGGACGCAACTGGCCGCGTGAATTCAATTATCACGATCTCAAAATTACTATTCAAGAAAAATAGTATGTTAATTGTTCCATTAATGAATAATTTAGTGTTCGTTAAAGACACGTGTTAATAATGAATAGACTGAAAAAAGACACTGAATCAATGTCTCTTTTGGCGAGGGTCGTTTAACTGCACCCTGCGAGTGCTCTCGTCAGGGGGTGTGAAAACGGAAAGTTCAGCGCGACCCACTTCATATTTTCTTAATTCGGAAAAAACGCAACGAGGGATTCCCCTTAAACAAACTTACATAACAATGAATGGAATAGTTGATTGAATAAAAATTGTTGTAAAAAACACAAGACTGTCTGAAGTGTGGACCTCGTGAATGAAAATCTGGATCATTGCAGTAAACGGGAAAATCGATAAGTTCACGGCAACCTGTGTGACCTGAAGGACGTTTGTCGCTGAGAGGCGGAATCTACTTTTACAAATTCATAGTAATGCGCTGAATAATAGCTATTGGAATTGAGTGTTTCGTGAGATTTAAAAGCATTATTCTCAGGATTGAAGCCAGACGTGATGTAGTCAGATTTACGTTATTTGTTGTCTTCCGTGCCCGGCTGTGCATTAATGAACAGGTTCGAGATCGCTCGATCCTCCGAGTTTCACCACGACCCTGTAAAACCTGGCGTTGGCAACAGCAAACACCTGTTGGAAAGTAGCACGTCTTAGACGGAAAAAGTCGCTATATTAATGGAGGAAGTGGATCAGACTATTATGCTCGTGCGACCTGACATATGTATCCATCCCTTAAATGTACTTGTTGAGTTTGAGGCACTTGAAATGTGAAAAGTTTTGATTTTTCTTCGCACCCCGTAGAAAATTTCTCGAAAATTCTGAAGATGCTCTAGCAGAGCCGCCATTAGTGTTCAACTGTTCGAGTCATCAAAGATTCAATTAATACTTTGCGAATTCATGGAGAATTTTCAGAAGCCTAGTTTTGCTTCGATCTTTACTTCAAGACGAATTAACTCAAAAATTGCTAAAAATCCTTTGTAGTAACAAAAAATGCTTATAACTACAACCAGAATTAGTGTCTGTAGCCATATACAAGGTATTCCGGTTAAAAAGCGTATTTTTTCCCCTCCGCGATTTTCTGGACCACCCTGTAACTTCCAACATATTAACAAATGAGAAACTGAACAACTTCAACATTAACCTTTTTCCCTAAACCTTGCGGCTTTTGAGATAAAACAGTGGCCCACGTCACGTGGACCGCCCTGTACATTCAGTGACGGTGTCACAGTCAAGAAATAGTGATGATTTATCGGGCGAAGATGGATGCGAATCTCGAAAAGTGTTCTTCCGAGTACTCATGATTTACGGTTACGGTACCTTTTTCTTACGGTTATGATGGGATTGCACTAGGGCGTATCATTAAACGAATTTTCTTGTAATGTAAAATGCGCACGTAGTGCCAGAGTTTACATTGGAAGAAATTCGCACAGCATTGATATGGACGCCATTTTTATTGAGCCTTCTGACTGAAAAAGTCGTCAAAAAGGCAAAAATTCGTGGTAAAGGACGAAGGTGATGAGGACCATGATGAAAAATTTGGCAACTTATCGGAATCGAAACTGCGAGCTGAACTAAAGACGAAACTCATGAGACAAACGATGAGTGTCCAGCGGACTCCGAACTTGTTCCCATGAATCCAAGGAAATTTGTCTGGTGATTTTCACTGAATGATTCCTATTGCAGCACCATTCGGAACATGTCAGACTTTCACCAATTCAGCTGTTTGTGAACGTCTTTCAGCATAAAGCTCTTACCAAACGGGAAAAAATCTAGATTTTTTCGAAACAATCTGCCGATATTTTTTTATGAAACGAACTGAAGTGGTTCGTCGATAATTCAGTAATTTAAACAAACGAGGCAAATTTGCCGCACGAGGAGCGTTCAATAGAAACTGATAGTGATTACGGCAGCCAGTAAAACTCGAATGGATCCGTATTGATTGATCCGGATTTCTCTAATCGGCAAAAGAATGGATTTACTGAAAAAGTAGGAACTGGCACAAACCTGAGTGTAAATCGTCAATTTAATGCCTAGGCAGAAAAAGTGCTCTCTTCGTGAATGAATTCACGGGTAAATCGTTAGCGAAAAGGGGGCTTTACAGACATGTAAATTAATTGATGAAGCGACTTCACGAAGAAAGTCATGAATAAATTGTCAGTGTAATACCGATTAACAATGCGGATACGCAATTCGCTTTCCTTAGCGTCAGGGAGCATTTTATGGAAAGTAGGTCACAAGGGCCATTCATATTGCAGTGATATACGAATATGGTGCAGGACAAAGGGCTGATGACACCTATTAGATTTGCGTGCTTGCACATAAGCGAAGTACGTTGGCCTAGCTACGCATTAGTTAGGACACCGTGTCCAACATACACTTTGTACCCTCTAATGTTACCACTAACATAAAATTACTTGAACACAAAGAGGAACGGGTTCGATTCATTACCTGTAATCGGACTGTAATCTGAAATGAGGACCATCCTTATCTATGCTGGGCATACAAAATCAAGTTCCCATGATCAAAGTTCTTATTCAAAAAAGTAGCACAAACACTGATCAGCACTTTCTAACACCAAACCGCGAACGAAAAATGGGGAGGAAGTTCAAAAAAATTGGATTACTGTCACACTAGAAGCAGTACTTGTTTGATGCACTAAAAGATTTAAATGTGCTACTTACTGAAAGGACAACCGTACTTAGTTCTATAAATTTTGCGGACACTATCGAAAACATTTTGTGATCGGAGCCGCGTTAGAGTCCTGCGCGTATAGCAGAAACCAACAGCTGAACGCCTGCGTAAGGCCGAAAGGTCCTTGCAAGGACTTTCCCCTGCTACGTGCGTTTATTTCCGCAGGATCCGTTGAACAATGATGGTTGGTATGGAAAACGATAAGGAGATATGCCTGAGTGGCTAATGGGATGCTAATTTATGAATGTTCAAGAATTGCCCTAGCAAAGGGTGGAGCGCGTAGGGGTTGATTTTTGGGAATTCCAGAAATTGCAACAATGTTTGCATTAGCTAATAGCGCAAATACAAATAATCGAATTAAATCAATGTCCCCAATATTAATGGAAAACTGTCGCTCAACAAAAAAGAAACAAAGAAATCCTGCTTCGTTTTCCCTTCAACCATTCTGTTGTGGCATTTCCAACCATGTACAGTACGGCTTTACATTGCGTAAAACCTTCCGCCCCCCCACCCCTGTTCATTCTCAAAAATTCATAATTTTTTTTTATTCAAAAGCAACACTAAATAGCACAAAAAATACTATCTTTTGACATTTGTTTACTTTTTTAAATTTTGCTTACGTCACCGCAAGTGCAAAATGGCCGATTTTTTGAAATTGAAGCATGGATGAAGTGACACCTCGAATTGCAGATTTTTCAAAATTAAATTCAATTGTGTATTGCGATTAAAAATCGATTAATTTTTGGGAAAAACCGGTATAAATTCAGTAAAAAATGCAATACAAACTCGGTTAAATAGAGCGTGAACAATAAAGTTTTTTTCCAACAGGAAATTGCTTTGTTTTCGATTTTGAGCTCACAATCTGTCTTAGGTTATTTTTATTTGTTTGTTCGTTTTTTTACCAAAGACTGCTTTGGAGAAGAAAAACGAAAATAAAGCAATCTCCTACCAATAAACGAATTTGTTCAATGTTTACGTACTATTCATTTAACTGAGTTTACATCGCATTTTCCACCAAATTTATAGATGTTTTTGTTAAAAACTAATCACTAGGTTTTTAATCGCAATACATTACTAAATGTATTTTTCAAAGACCTTTAATTCGAGGTGGCACTTGACCAATATTTCAATTTTCAAAAGTAAACAGGGGGAGGGGGGTGTAATTTAGCCGCACAGCCAAAAGCTAAATCTACTACACGTCGAATGGTGAAGACTGGAGAAAATATGCCTTATCCGATAGTTAATAGTATTCAATATACAGTGACCGACAGAAAGTACGCACCACATAGATTTTTTTTATTTGATTTTGCACAGAAAATTTTATTCTGGGTAAAAGATTGGTCATTTCTGCAAACTCAAAAAATCAGTTTACAAAATTTGTATATCTGATTTCATATAGGATGGATTCGAAAATTATGAAAAAAATGGCTCATGAGTAAATTACCTATTCTTTCAATTTTAGAGGAAACGAACAAATATTATGAAAAGTTGTTTAAAATTGAAAGACAAGTCCAACAATGAAATTTCAAGTTTCTATTCCATAAAACACTTTTTCAGAATTTTTTACTATTTACCTCGTATAGAAAATTAAACATATTTATTTAAAATGATAGTTTCGTTTCAGAGAGGATTAAAAATACAAATAACATTTTCATACGACTCTTCATAATACATATTTGCGCTAAAATGAAAAATGAAGATACTGTACTCAGGGGCCATTTTCGTAATTTTGGAATCTCCCCCATTTGAAACGATATATGTAGATTCTGTAAATTGCGTTTTGACTTTGTAGTAATGCACAAACTTTTACCAAGAATCATATTTTTTGATAGATTTAAATGCAAAAAAAATTCTATATGATGCGTGTTTTTTGCTCCTCACTGTACATATACAGTGTGGTCCGAATTAGTTTGTTTTAACAAAAAAATCCCATTTCCTGATTAGATAGAGCAAAATCGACTTAGACGTCATAAGCTTAATTTCCGAAAAACATTTCATGGTAAAAACCATTTGACGATTTTTTCACTGTCAACCCAGATATAGGGCGTTTTTCAATTATCGGCCATTTTGAAAAATTCCCATAACTTTTTAATTTGCAAAAATATTTAAATTTTGTGAACACACTCTTAAGATAGTTTTTTAAGTGAAATCCATTGTCTTCCTTAGATTTTTTTCTATAGTTGTTCCTCTTATCATAAATGTTGATTTTGGGCCAGATGTTGAAAGTTAAAGTTTTAATTCGTTTCTTTGCTGTTATTCTGAAAATATCTAGGTTAGACACTGGAAAATTAGCAAAACTGGGTTTTTCTAGGTGATGAATAAGACACGTTTTACAATGTCAATCAGAAGCAATCGCAATATGTTGTTCCAAACTCGGATATCTTTCAGAAAATGCTGTGTAAATTACCTCAATGGTGGACAATTTGAATAATTATTTTAAATCATTATTGAGTAAATCCCTTGTTTAATTTTTGTATATTCTAGAAAATTAAAATATACTTTATTTGTTTCACTTTTAATTTCTTGTATTATCAAATTTAAATATAGTGTTCGTTAAATAAATAGAATTCTCTCGAAAATGGATCGAGAAATCACAGTGACATAAAAATACAAATGAATGGATAAATTATTGGTCTTTTAGATTTTGAATCAAATTTCACATTAAACGTACGATGTTAAAGGTCATTAACGGTAAATTCTTTAAAACTGACCCTAAGTGACGGCCTCAATTAGCAACGTAGGGATTGCAAAATGTATCTTATTTGCCACCTGAAAAACATAACTTTAAAGATTTTCAACTATCTAACCTAAATATTTTCAGAACAGAAAAGAAATGAATTGAAATTTTAACTTTCAACACCCTGTATATGTACATCCCAACCTATCAATTCCCTAATAAGTCATATTTAAATAATCCAATCGTCACCGTTTGACGCGTAGTATCACCAGCTTTCGGTCGTTCCATTATTAATAAATCACCCTGTATAGAGAGCATTGTATAGAGGGCACACACAGGGTGATCGGTCGTTCCGTAATTTGGAGTTTAACACCATGCTGCTCATATTAATCGTCCCGACGCTCTCTATGGTTCTGCTCAAACTAATTAGCAACACCTCCTTTGGTTTTCGAGATATAGGGTCAGAATAGTACGCATTTTCTGCGATTTTGAAAGTCCTAGTAATCTGAAGGTACCCAAAAAGCATTTCTAAGTCTTTCTAAGAACACAAGGAGAGATAGATGATCCATATTGCTCCACTAAACCGACAAACGACATATGAAAATTTCGAATGTGATGGACTGCGATAGAGACCACATTGAATCTTGTCTGCTGATATGGCAAACGATGCATTTGCTATTTTGTGGTCACCATAAAAAAAGTTAAGGATGGTTCGTGAAGCCGAAACGTCATATTGAAATTTAAAGTTCACAGCGACTGCAATTTTTACCTATCTTGAACAACTCTAATCCTCTGGAAAGTACCAAAAACCAGCGCCCATAAAAAGAACATCCTGTATACTACGTTATCCATATCAACTTTTCCTTTTTTTAATTTCTCGACCACATGCATTTTTTCCGACTGAAGCGTGATGCGTCCTAACTAATTATGCTTGCGTATCCAGTAATACAGGATGATTCAAAATTTAGTGCAAATATTTTAATAGAGTATTTTTGGGGCCAAAATAAGATTGTTCCTTCCCGTAAACCTGTGTGTTGAAATGCACCCTTCTGGAGGTGGTCATCGGGAGATGAGCGAAAAAAATCGATTGATCAAATTGTGACCACAATTACCAATTAGATTTCATGAAAGTTTGCAAGCTCTCGTTTTTTTACGCGATCCATTAATTTTTTGCTTCAAAAATTATGTAAAACTAATTTGAGAAGGGTGGTGGGAGGGTCTACTCTCTGCACAGCCCAAATTTTAAATTTCCACCAAGAAACTCTAAATTTAACTCTCATTATTTAACATTCCATGAAAAAATCTAAAATTTTAATGTCTTGTGTATTTTGGATATAACTAAACGTTCGCAATAAAATTGTTGTTGAACGAACGGGTTGTGTTATCAAAATAACAAACTAAAAAACTGGGTATACTATTACGACTTTTTCTTATTTATTCTCTTTTTTGGCGTTTCTCCTTATTTGTTTTTTCCTTGTCTTTTATCTCTTCTTCTTTTGGTTTTACTGTTTGTAATTATTGTTGAAATTATGATTTAGTTGAACCTTTTCTCCGTGTTTTTCATCCCTCGAAACCGTTAACTCGTTCGCGTGGTTTGTTTTTTTCTTTTTTTTTAAAGATTAAAATGGAAAATGACCCATATTCGTTTGACCATCTCGCTGGCATACATTATATTTATGGACTGGCTGATAGTAGCTGATATAGCTTGAAGCTCAAAGGTCGTATGCACTGAGATTTCCTAACTGCCGCTTTTCCGATTGTCAAACTTTCACAAATTCACATCGGCACTTGCAGGAATGTAGTAGATTTAAAACCCCAAGGAAGAATGTTGGCAAACCTCGAGAAACCCTTAACTTTCTGACAGAGGAAATGACTTTGAACACTACCGATGAGAATCGTAATTTAAGCACCAAAAAAGAATATGAAATTTGAATGTTTCTCAATTAACTGGCGTGTTTTGCAGGAACACACTTTATATCCACATCACATAGCAATAATTCAGCCTAAACGTATAGGCAGAAATCGTCCAAATGAACTAATTAGCCCTTTTTTCCCCACAAACTTCAGATGGTGACCCGCACCTAAACTTTTTACCAAACGATTTGCCTGACTTGTTGGATAATGTCCTGTTAAACATTCGCCAACAAATGTGGTTTATGTGCGATGGTGCCCCCCTTCATTTGTGAATAAAAGTGCCCCATTATTTAAATTTGTTGCTTTCAAATCGGCGGATTGGTAGAGCAGGCAAAATAGCTTGGCCTCCATGTTCACCGGATTGCACCCCACTGGAGTTTTTTTATGCGGATATCTACAAAGCTCAGTTTACGTCGCAGGGATACCAGGCCTTCGATCCAAGTTCTCAGCCAACGCCTCACTGATGCCTTTCAATTTATAAGAAATACTCCTGGAATTTTAGATCATACACAACAATCTACAGGGCGTCCCATTTAAAGTTGTGATTGAAGATTACTCAAAAACGGTACCTTGTGTGAAAAAAAGTTTCAAATTAAAGTTGTCCGGTAAAAAGGGGGACATGTCGTGAAGATAGTGACTTTTAACTAAAACGTTATTAAGGTCGTTTCAAGGGCAATTTTCTTTAACAAATAGCAGCCCCGTATTTTTGCAATACATATTCTGTATAAAATTTATAACAATCCTTTCATCTAAACAATTTTTTTAATTTGGTAAATTAATATAAAATCTTAAATTGAAAAACTTATGAAAGCAAATGTTGAAAAAAATATCCTTCCTACACTAAACACGTCTTAACTCTTATTCAAAAAGAATTATTTACTCTGCACAACACCTCCTTTATCAATCGACAAGCATTTTCAATTCTCCTTTTCGTGTCCTCTGCAGTTGTTGATGCTTTTGCATAACATTTATCCTTTGAAAAATCCCAGAGAGAAAAATCTGGTGAAGTCAGATCAGGCAAACTAGGAGGCCAGTTAGTTGGACCGCCCCGTCCAATCCATAGACCTGGACACATTTTATCCAGAACCTCACAAGATATTCTACAAAAATGAGCTGGACAACCGTCACGCTGATATCACATCACTCATCCAAACGCAAGTGGAACGTTTTCCAACAATTCTAGAAGATTATTACGCAAGAAATTGTGGTACATTTCACCATTCAAGTTTCCTTCAATGAAGAAAGGTCCAGTTAAGTGTTCTCCAATGATACCTAATCATACCGTTCTCTAACCATGGTCTGTGATGTTCAATTTCTCTAAGCCAGTATAGGTTTAGAGCACTCTAAAAATTCAGATTATTGTGATTCACTGTACCATGGGATTGTGAAAACGGATTTATAAAAAAAACGTTAAAGAAGAAATTTGCATTTTGAATTAATTCCTGCCTTGCCCAATGACAAAAACTGACTCGGTTTTCAAAAACGGTTCTATGGAGTTCATTCAAAATTCATTGGACATTTGTCTTTGAAATTCCTGAGTCAGTAACAATTTGACGACAACTTACATGGAAATCAAACGCAACAGCAGCAAGAACTGTTATTTTATTGCCTTCATGTGTTGCACTTCGGAAGCGATTGCGTTTTTTTTTGTTTTCAACGTTTTCGTTTCTTTGAAATTTTTAATGACTCTGTTGCAAATCGTCCAACAGGGAACTCTTTCATCTGGAAATCTTTCAGCATAAAGTTCCACTGCCCGACTAACATTTCTTCCAACTTCTCCATAAAAAAACATTTTTAATTTTTCATCCAAAGTGTAGCGATCCATTTCAATTATTGAATTATTAAATGAAAAGAATAATTTTTGAATAATTTCACGGAAAACAATTAGATTGATTGCCGAAAAAAATATCGATTTCCCGTAGACCTTGTTATAAGGTACACTCTAACAAGAGGAAATTTAAGAAAATATTTTTACTCAGAAATATATATTTTTTGGTTAGATAGAATGATTATTTTAACAAAATATACATGTCAGAGCCTTCACAATTATTTACAATTAATGATAAGGAAAAGAGATCCCTGGAATGGTTAAATTATAGGTGATGATTTTTTATGGGAGTCAGTCAGTCCTTAAATTGCTGACTGATTTGTGTACTTTGTTTGGACAAAGAACAGACATGACGTGGGAAATTACGCCAGGTTGGGTGGAACGGGGCCAGAGGGGAAAGAGATTAAAAAAGAGAAATAGAACAGCCTTGAGGAAAACAGGGATTAAGGAAGACTGGCCCCGGATCACTAGTTCTTGGTCCCCTTTGCTCTTTTTTTGTGTTCAAGATTATATAAGTTGCTTTGTGCTAATTAGCATTTAAGGTACTATTGTTTTTTTGAATAACACCCAGTACATCATCCGAGTGCGTTTCATTTCTTGGACATGGATGCCGAACAGGACACGTTCTCTCACCATCCGACATAAGTTACACAACTTCGATGAAAAAAATGCAATAATTTCGACCATCCAAAAAATGTTACGAAAATCAAGAATGGCTGTAGCAAAACGTCGAATAAAAAATAGTTCAAATAAAAAAAAATTATTTTTTGTAGATCTACAAAGATTAAAAAAAAAAGTGGGTTCTATTAAAAAAAGTTGCTCTAGAAATGACCTTAAAATGACATTTCAGCTAAAGGGCACTACCTTAACGACATGACACCCCTTTTACCGGACAACTTTTATTTCAAACTTTTTCTCATAAAACGTACCGTTTTTGAGTGATCTTCAATCGCAGCTTTAAAAGGGACAACCTGCATGAAGAAGAGAATGTAGGCTGTATCACACCAGAAGGGGGGGTATTTTCAACACTAACTTGTCGTAAAAAATGAAAGTAATTTATTTTAAAAGGGCGAAAAACAAACTGAAAAGGAAAGTAAGCAAAAGCAACAGAAGTCGCAGCAGTTACAACCCATAAAATTTTTGATTTTATTAGGTCGTGTAGTATGAAATGAGTAGAATTGAATTGAAACTTTAGTCATTTTTTTTCATATGAAATGTTTTTATTGTCAACCGAAATATTCACCACCATTATCAATACACTTCTGTCATTTAACGGGAAGTTCATTGATTCCCCTACTGTAAAAGCCTGCAGGCCGGGAGTCGATAAGCTCGTGGAAGGCAGCTTTGACAGCCTCGTCGGAGTTGAATGTATTCCCTACCAAGAAGTTATCCAAATTTTGAAAGAAGTAGTAATCAGTGGGTGCTAAGTCGGGTGAATACGGTGGATGACGAAAACTTTCCAATTCCAACTCCTGTAGCTTTTGCCAAGGTGACTTGTGTGTTGTCGTGCAACAACAGCTGTGCACTTCGATTGACTAATCTTGGCTACTTAACCGTCAGTTGCTTCGTCATTTCGGTCAGTTGGCGGCAGTAGACATCAGCCGTAATCGATTCACCAGGTTTCATGAAGCTGCGATGGATGACACCTGCGTTGGACCACCAAACGGACACCATAAGCTTCTTTTGATGAAGGTTTTTTTTCGCACAATGTTTTGGTGGTTCATCTTGATCCAACCACTGCGATGAACGTCTGATATTGTCATGTAGGATCCATTTCTCATCACAAGTAACAATCCGATTCAAAAATGGATCGTTATTATACCGGCACAACACAGAAGCACAAACTTCGAGACGTCGTTCTTTCTGTATGTCGCTCAACTCATGCGGTACCCACTTGTCCAGCTTCTTCACCTCACCAATTTCAACCAAATGAGTCAATATTGTTTTTTTTTGGTTACACTGAATATTAACGAAAATTCGAACGAACTTTGACGTGGATTCGCTTCCACCACGGCTTTCAGATGATCGTTATCCACTTGAGTTTCAGGTCGTCCACGTGGTTCATTTGTTAGGTCAAAATTGCCAGAACGAAATTTCATGAACCAACCAGATACTGTTTGCTATGAAGTGACTTCAGTACCAAACGCATCATTAATATTGCGAGCCGTCTGAGCTGTTGTGGTTCCACGGTGGAACTCATATTTCATTAACACACGAATTTCACTATTTTGCATGGCTGCACAAAAATTTTTATAAAAATAAAAGTTTTCAATAATTTTTAACACTTTAAACTCTGATCGAAAGAGGAAGAATGTGGCATTTCCAGAATCTACTCATTTCATACTACACGACCTGATATCATTTTGGCAACACAACCCGTTCCTTTAACAATAAATTTCTTGCAAACGTTTAGTTATGTCAAAAGAACACAAGAAATTAAAATTTTAGATATTTTCATATATTAGATATAGTATATTAAATGATGATGGATAAATTCAGAATTTCTAGGTGGAAACATAAGATTTGGGTTGTGCAGGGTGTAGACCCCCCTCCACCCTTCTCAAATTGGTTTTACACAATTTTTGAAGAAAAAAATGACTAAAGCTCGTAAAAAAACGAGGGCTTGCAAACTTTCATGAAATTTGATCGGTAACTGTAGTCGGAATTGGGCCCAATCGATTTTTTTCGCCGAGTTTTCGATGACTGCGGTTCCGAAAGGGTTCGTATTAGGACACGGGTCTATAGGAAGAAAGAGCGTTATTTTGACCTGAAAAATGCCCTCTTAAAAAATTTGCACAGAATTTTGAATCACCCTGTAGTAGTTGAATTACACGTTCTCTATTTAGCAACAACGCTAAAGATATTATCAATTTTCTAATTTATAACATTGCGACGCGATGTCAAATATTCAAAAAGAGCTGACCTAAAAAATAAATGTCCAACTTCCCGAAGGGACGCACGCCCTCCTCCCTAAGGCAATACCCAACCGGCAATAAAATTTACTGTGTGTATTGTTTTTCCGCGCCTTTTATTGGTTGCTTGGTAACTGCTCTTTTAATGTTTTCAGCGCTCATATAATGAAACATTCATTTTATGACTTCACCATTCAATGCGCGTTTGCACCAGAGTCAACACTGACCGCCTTAAACCGCGAATTATAATTATTATTGTAAACAGATTTGTAATGTTTATTTCTGATGGTTCGCTCATGTGGTCTGGCTATGAATTAAATCATTTACTACACCTACGTTCCAATCGGATTTCGGCATTACGGAAACATGGAGTCGAACCGAGGGAATATACTTTTATACTTTGCAGATAAAAGTGTCTCTAAAGTCAAAATTATTTGGAAGGGTAAGTTCTCCTTCGTATCCTCATTTTAACCCTTTACGCCGTGGGACTAATGAAATTTTCAGCTTTGCACATAGCAATCTATGTCGCTATAGCTCTGAACTCCTTCATCACCTCAATGGCTGCGGGCAACATGTTCCAGACCTTCAAGTACAACTGCATTCTCTTCTGCAGCGATATATCCTTGCAAACGGAGCTTCTTCCTCATTATGTAGACTTAACTTCTAAGGACGTTGCGCCTCTACACCCTCAGAACCACACTCTGGTGAACGACCCTTCGAATAACACACTGCTGAATTACTCCTCTGAAATAAGTGGAACTAATGAAACAAACACTGAAACTCAACCCGTGATAGTGTTCAAAAACGAATCGCATATATTTCGAAACGAAGACAAGTTGGCTGTAGTAACTTATGCCAAAATTGACCTAAGGAAGACGATGTTTGCACCGAATTTTTGGTGTAACTTTGTTTTAGGGGTGGCACTGGTCACCTTCATATTCGCCACGTTCTTTGTGGTACTTCTTGCCATGTGTTCCAAAGGCGGAAAAGGCAAACGTAATACGTAAGTTCCATTATCCGTAAATTTTGAACTCGGGAACGCACTTACGTCTTTAGGTTGAATAGACCTCAAAACATTATGTACCCCATCCTGATCTCATCAATTTTACTGGGGGTACTAAACCTGTTGGGGTCAATCGTAGTTAAGGGTGGCATGAGGCAGTTCTGTGCCGCGTTCCAAATTTTCACTGAGGATGGCAGGTAAGTTGCATCTATTGGACCCCTACGTCTACAGGAAATAAAAATTTTACTAATTTTCAGTTGTTCTCCGCTTCTCAACAAATTCACACTGCACGAACGCCAAGGCAATTTTTATTTGCCCTACCTGGTACTGTCGCACGCGTTTAATGTAACTGTGGTTCTATTTGTGGGTCAAGTTCTGGTGACCTTCTTGAGAGTGATTTATGCGGTGGATTATCAGCTTTATGCGTTGGAAATCAATGAGGATGACGAGGAAGATCGTAAATTTGAAGTTGAAGATGGACAGATTGTCCAAGAAAGAGCATTGTAATACATGTATAATATTAAAAGCTGTGGCTTGCGTGTACTTGTGAAATTTTTTGTCTTGTCGCATTTTATTGCAATTTTCCGTAGCATTGAATTATGCACCTCCCTATACATGGAGGAATGATGTATGAAATGTGTTATGCAGGATGAGAACTTTTAAACTTTTATTTTTCTCATATGTACCTGCAAGCTTTTTTCCTTTTTTTTATTAAAGACTTTCACGTTCTGCAGAAACACTAAAAAAATGTTTTGTTTTTTTTTTTAATTAATATTACGAGTAGTTTCATTCCTTTTTAACAATATCTTGCGCTAGAATTACTTCGAACTTGTTAAAACGACTCACAGTTAACAAATAAAAAACCCTAAAATTGTTTAACAAAAAATATTTATTTAGGTCCTCAATAATAAATTTAGAACGTTCAGAATGTCAAGCTCCTTACTAAAAAATGAAAAAAACAGGCATCCCTAAGACAACCTAAAGTTCCCTCCGATCCCTAGATTTTTTCTTATGAAAAATTATGAATAATTTTCGTTGCAGTTATTGTACCTGAACAAAGTATTATTGTTCCATAATTCCTCAATGATAAATACACTAACTTAGGTGCTAATCTTATCAGTCTTTTTATTGAATTTTAAACGAACACTAAGTGTGATAGATAATAAATACAGGGGAAACCATGGTAGGTAAAACAGCGGTTAAATGGGGTAAATTCTAGGCAATTATGTTACCATTAATTATCGAGTTTGTAGGAAATATGCTGCTGTT
Organism: Euwallacea fornicatus; assembly: GCF_040115645.1. Lineage (NCBI taxonomy): Eukaryota > Metazoa > Arthropoda > Insecta > Coleoptera > Curculionidae > Euwallacea > Euwallacea fornicatus. The sequence continues at coordinate 4,550,176 of NC_089551.1, forward strand.
CAAATTTTTGTCATAGAAAAGCGTGGTAGTTTCTTATGAAACTTTATCCGTTGAAAAAATTCTCTCAGTCACGGTATTTATTTCTGTCTCACTTCGGTTAACTGGAAACGTCTAGAAATAAGAACAATAATAGTTATAGCAATATAGATACTGAAGGCTTTATTTAAAATAACTTTCCATTGAATAAGCTAAAACCTGGCCACTATTAAATGAAAATGTTCATAATATTATTAGTCGAATAATTTGCATAAAACAAGGACTAATCTAACATTAACACAGCAAAACAATTAAATATTTATATTACTCTGATCACGATGCTGAGTGCGAAGGTGCTTGTTTCTATCTCCCTTCTGTCTGAATTCTCTTCCACATACAAGACAAGGATACGGTCTCTCGTCGGTATGAATCCTCTTATGATTATTCAAAGCATCTGCTCTAAAGAATCTCTTTTTGCATACCTAAAAAATAGTTCGATAAATGTTTTGTAAAAATGTGAGTGCATTCTTAAAGTGATTCCTAGGTTGGGGATTTCCTTCTAACAGAAAATATAGTTAAAAAAATCAAGTATCTTTTTTGTCTTGGTGCATATTCATTGACTTTAATTCTTGAGTGATGCAAAAAATACAAATACTAACCTCGCAGCCGTATCTTCTATCATTAGTATGAATCAACCGATGTTGGTAAAAGACAGAACCAGTTAAAAACGACTTACTACACACGTTGCACTTAAAGGGGCGCTCTCTAGTATGCACTTTTCTTATATGATCCTTTAGATCAGGTCTAATGGTGTAACGAGCTTCACATCCTTGGTGAGGGCATGCAAAGGGCTTAATTCCTAATAGAAATTATGAAATATGTAATAGAGGATAGTTAGGTAATATTTGCTGACACATCAACCTAACAAAAAGCAATATGGATGTTTCTAACGAATTATATTTAGCAATTAAAGAGAATATGTACACTTCTAAAGGTGTTCATATTTCAAGAAAAGGAATAAAAATGTTTAAATCAAGAGAATTCATCAACTTAAAATCAAGAGAACTTCTCTGAATCAGGTGAATTAAGCCAAAATTGTTTAATGTAAAAACCAACCTAAGAAGTGGCGAATCCAAGTAGTCCCGATATTAGGAAGATAAACGTAGGTGAAATCATTTCTCGTCAAAATTCAAGTGAATTGTTTCCAAACTATATACTTAATTGTAATTTTTCCTGGGAAAAAAGAAACGTGTTCTTCACGTATAATCGTAAAAAATAGTATACTTTGTGCAAGTTGTGTACGAAACTAATCCTGACTCAAAACACCAGCACTCAAAATTACGCACCGATAATTCAAGGGCGTTTTCCTGTGCTTTTGCGGGAAATGTGACTTTTCCGCACCGTTAATTACTGTTAAGTGGAAAATGACCAGGTTCTAAAGTTCTATAATGAATTAGTTATTTACGGCACAATATCGGAAAATAACGTTTTGCAACAAAAGCGACTTAGATTTCAGAGAGAGATAAACACATTTTTGGTCGTGGGACGTCACAATTTTTAACGTCCGATTTTAGCTCATGCTCTGTTGGTTTTTTATTAAATTTTACACATCGTCGTTGTCTTTCAAAACAGAAACATTTTCCCAAGTTTTAGAGTGCGATTGGAAGAGAAGCAATCGAAGAACCAAAATCACAGGGAACGGAAAATGACTTTGCCGATCTCGTACTGAAAATATAAGAAAAATAATATACTTTCTAGCTAGTTAAAAAAAAAACATTTTTGAATTATATCGCACGCTTTCCTATACGTTTTTCAAATTTCGCTGTCTGACCAATGACACGTACCTTGATGAAATCTCATATGTTGCCATAAATGCGAAGTTTGCGAATAACTTCTACCACACGTATCGCAAACGTAAGGTTTCAGGCTCTTGTGTTCCCTACAGTGTATCAACAGAGCCTTGGCGCTTCCCAACGTCTAAAACATGATGGTTTTCATTATTCTGATTATATGAATAGTTTGAAGTTTACAGACGTACTTCACCGCATTCTTCACAACAAAACGTAGCAACGTGTTCCGTGGATCGATGGTTTTCCAATGAAGAGATGCAATTGAATACTTTGATGCAACGTTCACACTGGTAATGGAAACCCTCGTCGGTTAGGGTACACGGTTTCTTATTTCTTGTTCTGATAGGTTTCTCCTTTCGCTTCTTGGGGAGAAGCGGGGTAATTTTTTTTTTGCTAAGGTCTTCAGGTAGAGGTATTTTTTTGCAGTCATCACTATTAAGGGTTAGTAGATAGGAATAAATTAATGAATTGGAACGTCAATAAAGTAGTCCTATGCTACAGTACAGGATTCTCGATCGGTAGAGTCTTGACGAACGCTTAAAGGCCGCTGATATGGTTTTTTCACATTAGTTCGAACTGATGGTCCTGACATTATTTACCAATATATTAAGTAATATCGGGATTATAGTTATAAAGCAACGGCATTAAAAAGTTTATTTGTTTCTGCGACTTTTAAAGAGGAAAAGTCAAATGTCGACTTCGGCGATATGTACAGTATTGGCCCTAATTAATGTACTTTTAAAATTTATTTACATTTTTGTTTAAATCGAAGGATCAAATGCGTCCCCCTATACATACATCCTTTGTTGAATTAGTTTTACTAATCAAAGAAAAGGAATGTATTATCTCTTCTTATATTAACCGATGTAAACAAATTATGTTTCTACGCTGGTCAAAATTATTGCAACCAAAATGGTTTTGCTTAAATAATTAACTATAATAATGAAAAATAAAACAAAATTTTAATATTTAATGTAATATCCTTTTGGCCTTACTACATTTGCCATTCTATTTGGTATAAAATGAATTAATTTCGCAATTATAGCTGGATCCATTCCTGACCAAGCTTTTGATAGTAATTCGAATAGTTTCGTGGTATTTTTAACTTTTCAGTCCGGAATTTTCTGGTTCAAGATTTCCCGTAATTTCTCAGTAGAATTGAAATCAGGACTTTGGGACAGCCACTTCATAACAGATATTTTTTGTTGTTCTAATCATCTCTTTGCCCAATTTGGAAACATGCATTGGATCGTTATGGTGTTAAAAGGTGAATTTAAGCGGCATGACCACATCTGTATAGAGTTCCAAAACGTTTTTCAAAATGTCTCTGTATATAAACTTGTCCATTCTTCCATCAATTTTATAGAAGACCCATACCAAATGACGAAAATCACCCCCTGATTATTACAGATCCATCCGCCATGTTTCGTAGTGGGATAAATGTATTCTGGATCCAATCTCTGGTCTTTAGATCGCCTTACGTGTACCATACCATCACTTCTAAATAAATTAAACTTAAACTCGTCAGTAAAGGCGACCCTTTTCCAATCATTTGACATCCAGTGAATGTGATTTAAGCAAAAGCTTTTTGGCCGCTCTATAACTATTTAAGCCATTTTCGCAGTCTTCGCCTTATTGTTCGACGTGAAAGGTCAGATGGTCCTGCTTGGTCCATTTCACCCAGGAATTTCGTTGAATAAAGAAAAGAACTTTTTTTTGTAATATTTAAAATCTTTCGGTCCAATTGCTTAGAGGACTTTCTTGAGCTATCAGTGTTTTTTAATAATATTATACTACCAGTACGAACAAATTGTTTAATGATTTTCGACACAGTCGATGTATGAAGTTGTAATTTCTGGCTATTTTGACTTGCCTTTGACCATTCTTATAAAAATTATTCACTCTGGTTCTAATGTCACTATTGTATGACGAAAACTTCACTAAACAATAGTTGAATTGAATACAAAAACTGAAAAGCAAAATTTTCTCAAAAAAAAACATGAAAAAATAAATAGTTGCAATAATTTTGACCTGCATAGAAACACGATTTGGTTATACCAGTCAATATAAGAAAAAATGATACGTTCCTTTTCTCCGATAAGTAAAAGTAGTTCAATAAAGAATGTATGTACAGGGTGGAGCATTTGTCTCTTTGATTTAAACAAAAATATAAATTAATTTTAAAAGTTGCAATAATTATAGCCAATACTGTATGCCCAATGTCGAAAAGCAAACGGAAAAAAACGGTGTCGAAATGAGGTTCATTTACAAATTGTTTGTTTCGACGTCACGACGGTGAGAAAACTATTACTTTAAGCTCGAAAAGAAAAAAATATTTAGTGGAAATGTTTAAAAAATCTTGTCCTCATCAATGTGATCTAGGACAAAATTACATTTCAAACGGGGTAGTTAGCATAAAATCGTCTTACCTACCTATTCTACGATATTTCTATACTTACCTACTCAACGTCACAATTCCACAATCCTGGGATTCAATCTTAATCATTTGACTCGCAGCTTCTCCCCCTTCACTGTTCACCATAGGCACTTCCAAGGTCATCAGAACATCCCGAATCAAACGATTTATAACATCTTTGTTCTCAAGGACCTGTCTAGACTGATCAGGAAACCGAGTCTCCATTCCTCGAATATTAACCCCAAGATGCAACTTAGGAGTGTAGTGTTTCTTCTTGATTTTATGATTGTAGAGGATCTCATGGGATTTGAAGGTCTTGTCGCAATATTCGCAGTAAAGGAGCTTTGGCAGGTAGAAAACATTGGAGAATTGTGAACATGTCTTTACCCAGTGGGAGTCGGCCAGAGAGTAGGAGTCGAAGACTTTTCCGCAAGTAGTGCATTCGTAGTTTTTTGATGTAGTGTGCTTCCGCTGATGAAGTAATAACAAGTTTTTTTCGGAAAAAGTGCGATTACAGAATTCACACTGAAGCAAAAGCTCTGTGCTGATGATCTCGATAGTATCGCTGATGTTCTGTTTTTGGGGAAAAGGATCGTCCACAAAATACTCGTCATCCTCATTAATAAAACGAGCATTGTCTTGGTTCTTGCTTCTGCTCAGTCTTTGAGCTTGAATAATTCTCTCGGTCAATACATCCGCCACAGATGACTCCTGGCAATAGGGAATGTGGTGACTGGAATTTTCAGCTGACGAAAATACTTCATGACACCTCTTGCACTTCCAAACTGTCACGTCACTGCGGTAAAATTTGGAAATATCTCCTGCTTTCTTACAATGGTTTTCTTTATGGATGCGTAAACGATTATCAGTCACGAATTTTTTACCGCAGAATTCGCACGCATTTTCATGATTTGGATTGTTGAGATGGGTCAAATGATGCTGGTCCAAATTATCTTTATTCCGGAAGACTTTTGAACATACCAAGCATACATGCGTGTCTTCAACAACAATGTGGTGAGACTCAACATTTTGAAGGTCAGTTCCGTCTTGATCGGACGCATAAACTAGCTTTGATGTGCTGGAATCACACTGGTGTCTTTGATACTGATACTTAGTCGGGAAATTTGTTTCGCAGTTCTGACATTTGATTAAAGTAGGAAAATTGAGACCCACTAAATTCCGATAACCAGATGTGTGAGTACTTGGGTTGAAGTTTGGTTTCTCCTCTAGAGAATGTAGCTTTTCAATAGCTATAGATTCCTGGTAGGTGGTTAAATGAGAGTAATTCAAACACAGTTTGTCTTCATTGTAGTTTTCGCAAATATACTGCAAGCGAAGCTCTTTCTCGACGGCTTTCTGGTTTTCAATGAAGTTTTGATCGAGGGAATTGATATTTCGCGCCTCTCCCGAAATGGACGCAATTTTATTATCGACAATCTTGTATATGACAATACCAGCGAGACTATTCATCGTTATTATTATCGCTTCACTATTTTTCTATATTTACTAATGGTTTGCCTGCGCCATTTGAAGAGATTATGCAAAAATTACTTTAGTTTGTCAACTGACGCCAAATATTTTAAACTATAACTAGTGCTGCAGAGGACACTAACATAGCTAGTGTTTTACCTGTGTCATGTTCACCGCAATCTATGCCCAAATTATTTGAATTTCATTATATTTGCCACTTGCAAACGCAAAGCTGATTTGCACCTTCACATAAAAGAAAAACTAAATTCTAATTCACTATTCACCGCCGCCATTACTCGTTTAAACGTAACGCTAACGTAAGGTTCGCTTTACGCCTAATAGATGGTTCCACTGCGACGGGCACGTAACCATAAGGGTTTTACGATTATGCGGTTTTACACCGAGAACTTTCATATAGTTCAATATACCCCGACAATAAAAAAATGATCGTAGTGCGTATTATGAATGGGAGATCTCTTCCAGAAAAGAACTGAGATTCACATCTTATGGAATTCGCTGATATCAATATAGAAAATGACGCCATTAGCGAAAAATTAATTATAAAATGAGTCGCTTATTATGATTCAAAATTTCACATATCCTATCAAAAAGGGTTAAAAATTCCTTGGTTGAACAAGGACCCCAAATTTCAGAAAATAGGTCAGTAGCATGTAACAAACATTAAAAAGGATCTTGACCCCTAAAAAAGGGCAAAACAAATTTTTTTAAGGAAAAGTCAAGGTAAAAAACTGTTCTCTTCTATTCTGTTATAGTAAAGTTTTGTAAATCAACATCTAAGACATCTTGTGTTTATCATTTGCACTAGCAGTAATCAATAACAACAAATAACAAATGCAAGAGTAATGTAGTTCATAAATCCAAGTTTTAAGCTAATATTGCCACGATTACTCTAAAGTTGCTGAGGTTGAAATTATACAAAAAGCCACATCCAACCTCTATCCATTTACCTACCGTGTTAAGTCCTAATAAAAATACATTATTCTGAATACCTATCTATTTTCAAAACTACAGAATACTCTTAACAGTTAAACAATTAAAATACCTCAGGTGAAGGTGGATTCTTGCTATACATGTTCTCCTTAGTTCGTTCACCAGCCTTATATTGCCGCATACGTTCAGCATTCATAGCCTGCACTCTACTTTTCTGTTTTATTTTCATACTACATTCTCGGAAATCATTGATCAATGTTTCGCATTTCTTCAACGTTATGCCTCTGTCTATTCCATAAGCTTCGAGGCAATCTAGAGCTTTCATTTCCATGTCCCTACAAGGTTGGTCGCCCCATTGACTGCTTATTACGGCTCCAGTAAAATCAGTAAATGGTGATTTCAGATATGGGGTTAAAATTGACATTCTGAAAAATGAATTGATAACTTTATCAAACTTTGTAAGTGATCAAATGCTTTGTTATGTCATACCTAATGGGAAACGGAACAAAACAACCACTATCCTCTAACCTACAAACAAAGGTAATTACAATGAAAATTAAATCTAAGTTGCCTGGAAATTATTATAAGCAATTATATTGCTCACTTTGTACCTGAATAAAAATTTAAATGTTCTTTGCCACTAATTTGCAAGTTGTAGCCTGCACTATAAATACAAATTTCTTAGCTTCGAAACATCTACTGTCAAAAAATCAAATTTGACTGAACGTTCTACTAGTAATGACAGACCATCGCAATCCAGAAAAAATTACCAAGCAAAATAAAGATTTGAACTCCGAATGAGTAATGCGCTTGCTCAGAACGTATGAGAGCAAAAATTTATTTTTTGTGAGGTTGTGAAATTTGCGGGATTTTAGAAGACTTCTACGTACTTTCGACCTGGATCAAGTCAGACTTTTTACTTTTGGCATAACGTTGGACATATTTGGATATATATTTTTAATCAATTTCCACATATTGCGCGTAACCTTTTCAGTACTTTTTACAGAATTTTCCTTCACCACAACGTCAAGAACTTTTACAAATATGTATTTTAATATGAAATATTAATGGTCCCGGCGCCACCATTAGAATCACGTACAAAAAAATTATGTTCATACAAATCTTCAAAATGTCAGACGGTGACAGACGATAAGACAAGTGAAGCTAAAACCGCAAACGACACAAATGCAACATACAACTTAAATTTAAAATCGGCCGCCGGTCCACTTTTTATTCATATAATTTATCTCTTTAGTTTTAGAATTTAGAACATTACCTAAATTTGAACAGGAAACTATTCATCAAGAAAAATACTATGGCCACCATCGTTATTTTCGGAGCAACAGGTACGACTGGCTTGTGTGCTACAGAGGCAGCTGTAAAGAAAGGTAGGCCATTCCGCAATCTAAGTTTGTCACGTCCGTATAATTTGCAATTAAAATTATTTAATTTTCAACAACGGATTTAATTTCTTAAGATAAACATCGAACATTAAAATTTTTCCTTAGGTCTAGTGGTGCGAGCCTTACTTCGAGACCCCTCAAAACTTTCTGAAAGCTTAAGTAAACAAGTTGAAACTATACAAGGCAACATATTAAATTATGATGATGTTTTTAAAACGGTGCAAGGCACAAGTGCTGTGATAGTTGCTTTAGGTACAAGGCATGATCTAAAACCCACCTCCGATTTGAGTGAAGGCTTAAAAAATATAGTAAAGGCCATGAAAAACGCCAATGTGGAAGTTGTGTCTATTTGTCTATCTGCATTTCTGTTTGATGGGATGAATGATCGAGTGCCATCTAAATTTAAAGATATTACAGAGGAACATAGGCGGATGTATGAAATTATAAAAGACTCAGGACTTAAGTATGTTGCAGTTTTTCCACCACATATAGCAGGTAAGAACTTCTCTCTCTAGTTAAATAGATCTAAACTTTCTATATATTATTTACGTGCTTATGATTAACAAATTTTTAGATCAGCCATCTTCAACATTTGAAGTGACGTTTAACAAATACATTGGAAGGATAGTTTCAAAATATGATCTTGGGCAGTTTTTAGTTGATGCCATAAGTCAGCCAAACTATTATGGGCAAGTTATGGGAATAGTATCCAAATAATACACCTAAAACGTGAATTAAAAAGTAAAAAAAATTATTTTGATATTTTTACTTATGTAGATTGGTGAATAAAATGTTATATTATTTAGATTTAAGGCCTTCTTTTGGTGTTTACCTAAAGACTTACTTTCTGCCAAAATGAAAGGCAAATAAATGGGAGAGAGTTTATTTATAGTCTTAACTACATTTATAGCTCCTTTTTCATATATGTTTTTGAAATACTCAAATGTTTATTGTTTATATTTGGCATTGGAGGTGCTGTAGGAACATTATTATTACCGTTACTTAAAATACTAATCACATTGGTATCTAAATTGTTTTTACTGACTAAATTAGTCTTTCCTGCTAAAGAAAAACTTCCATATATAGAGATTGGCTGACATTCAATATATCCCAATTTATTATAAAATCCCTCTTGTCCCTTTGTTGATAAAAAAATTACACCTAACTTCAAGTTTTCTTTACAGTATTCCTCAGCTTTCCTCATCAAGATTGTCCCAAATCCATTGCCTCTTTCCACTTGGTCAATAACCACAGTCTCAATAAAACAGCCATTTCTTATACTAGGTATTGGTGAAATCTTCAGATGGCCTATAAGCTTCTGTGCTTTTAAAAGAATCAAGGAAGTGGGCAATTTATCACAGGAAGCTCTTAAACTTCGTAGTCTAGCAGTTTCACTTCTTTTCCATTCACTATTTATAAGGTTGCAACAGTCTTGAAGACGTTCCCAATGTTCATGTAAAGGTAACACCTTTATTTCCATCTGAAAATGGGTGTTAAGTTTAAGACATCTCCGAGGAAGTACGTTTTCCGAACCTATTTCCTAAGGCAAAAAAATAATTTCCTAGTTTTTTACAGTTTCTGGTAAAGTGACTCTCCGCATCTTTCAGTTCACTAAAATCAGAATTTACCAGCAATAAATCATTAGTCTCAGCATTAGACGGTTAATAGCTATTTTCTACAATATATTTAATGTAAAAAAACACCAATAACATAACAAAATGCAATTAAAAATTGAAATTAGGTTAGGAAATCTCATGTTGCCAGACTTATTGTTTTTACCTTGAATCTGATTTTCCTATTTCGGTAAATAAATATACCGTTACTTCAAATCTTGACCCGAAATATTTTGGGAAAGTAAATTTTAGGTTTCTTTATGTTAAAAGACTCGTTAATTAATGGATTGACTTCTTTTATATTTTATATCGATTTATATTATACCTCTCTTAAGCTATATTGTTGAAGAAAAAATTCATCTAATCAATTGGCAACATTTATTTAGGGTTAGGAACATCGATATTTGAACTGTGGATTCCAAGTAGAAAACAAAACAGATCAAACATAGAAATGTGTTATATGTGAATGAGTTGAATTAAACTTTTTCCAAATCTAAAAAGAACAATTTTAGGAATATAAATCAGTATTATTTGAGCAGTATTAATAAAATCGGTAATCAAATATTACAGTATTATCGAGAAACCATGTACCGTCTTACCTTATAGCAGTGCAGATAAACCTTCTGGTTCTGGCAGGGACCACTGCTATTCTTAAAGGTAGGCGGAAACTTGAGATTTATTAAGCACCACAAATGCTTAGACAAACCAATTTTAAAAATAGATTGGAATAGGAAAACCTTGAGTTTGCATTAGAAATGAACCGCCTTGGCATTGCTGCTCCTAGCGGCATTGCAGACAACACTTTAGGAGTCTCATGGCATGATTCCTCATGGATTCCCATCTTAAATACTACAAATGTAATGGATTATTTTTCTCAAGCCTCAAATCCCTTCTTTGATAGGACATGCAATAACGAAATTGTAAAGATGCAGAGGCTAAACCCAGATCAGTTACAGTAAGTTTTTAGTTGTCATTTACTTCTATTGTTAATAATACAGGGTGTTCCAAATTCTAGCATATGCTTTTAGCATGTAATGGAAGCTATCCTGTAGTTGAGCCATAAAATCAGGTTTTTTTTGTTAAATACTTGAGTTGTTAATCAGAATAATTTTTGGTGACCTCAAATTTATGATTGGGGTCATTGGAGTGGAGATAATTGAATAATACTGTAGGTACTCATTATTAATATTTTTGTAGAAACATGACTGGACTTGAATATATCCTCCTACATGTGCAAGAACCTATCTTATATGTCATTAGAAAACAACACAGACACAGTCCTCAGCAAGTGACACCATTTGCAGATTATTACATCATTGCTGGAATAGTGTACCAAGCTCCAGATTTAGCCAGTGTCTTAAATTCACGGCTGGCAAGTTAATAACCATCTCATGGAGTACCTAAGAGAACTAAAAATTGAAATTATTCTAGTTGTCAGCAGTGCATTACTTACAAGGTTCATTTGAAGAAGCATCAAGTTTTTCTAGATACCACCCAAGCAAAGGATATTACTGGGATTTTAAGTCCCAAAAAGGAGTAGAAAAGGCCAAATTAGCTGAGAAAGAGAAAGTTAAAGAAGAATCAAGTTCACTATTTCAAAGGCAGCGGGTAGATATGTTATTGGGGGAATTAATAAAGAAGTTTCCACTACCAGTACCTCCTCAGCCTAAAGTGCCGGCAACCATACCTGTGAAGAATGAAAATGAAAATGGAGGACAGGAGAGCAATAATAAGGAGAAAGTAGAGGTTAAGCAGGAGAATAAAGTTAGTAAGCCGCCACCAGAAAAAAAACCTAGACTGAACTGAATATTATAATGTACCTGCAATATAGGTGCTATGCACAAAATGTATTAACAAAAATTATACTATTGATTCTATCTTACTAAAGTTTTTCCTTGCAAGGCACCTCACAATATAAATTATCACTTTTATAGTAGATACTATTTAATGTTATAAATCATGAAAATTGTAATATTATGTCGCTTTTTGTCTGGATTAAAGTTTATCATATTATATTTATAGGTAGGAAATATTTGTACTTTTGTAAATGTTGGGAAGAAAAGCCTATTTGAAAAATAATAATTTTGAAGTTATAACACAAATACTGAGTAATAGTGATATACCTTAGAAGTGTGGAAGATGATACTTGTATGCTAGTTACAGTTGCAATCGCGTGCGGTACAGTTAAATAATCACAAAATGTTTTGACACTAACACATGCCACTCTAATTTCTATACTAGGTAATACAGGGAGTAAAAGCCAAAATCCGCATCATTTTCTTATTAGATTTTCATAAATGTATTAAACACTATAAATTGTCAAACTTAAAAAAAAAAAACAAGTAAAAGTACTTAACACAGACAAATATATCTGAGAAAAGAGATACTTTACCAATATTAGTTCTTATCTAATTCACGTTACTTATAAATACCTAATTACATAATATATTAACTTAGATAGGTACTTACTATATTATCGTATGTACACTAAAAATTAATCTGTAAATCTCCTAATGGAGTATCCTAAGATGCTATCAAAAACACAGTTTTGACACCAATTATCCAATATCGCCGCTCTAGCCAATGTAACTCTCACTAACAATCTCACGAGTTTGTTTAATTGACAATGATATTGTTCACAGCGACAACATAGAATAATTATCATTTTGACAGCATACCGGAATAACCGAGAAACATATTCTACTTTTAACTCCCTGCCGAGCCTTATTTCAAGGGAGGAATGGGCACTGCAGATATATCTACATGCTGAACCACCATAACAGAATAACCGTTAATTTATCAAAATTGGATTGATAGGATCGGTGGTGTGAGAATTTTTAAAATTATTCCTTTGTTTTTGTTATTTTATGAAAGATTCGAAAAATCAGATAATTTTTAATGGGTTTATGCCACTCATATTGCAAGAATCATGATTTATTTATAGTGGCTCAGCTTGTACAAAGTGGAAAGATTGGCAAGTTAAAGAGAATTTCGGAATCTTTAATTTCGTGCTTTTCAATTATCGCTTAAGCTTGGTTCAGGCCAACTTATTCCTTGCATCTTAATGCTAACAATAAAAATCTGTTCCCGACCTCTTTTCGGCAACACAAATCGTGTTGTGGAATTAACAATTTGCAACATGCTGTTTAAATACCTAATATTGCATATCACTTTTCGTAAATGTGTGTTTTTTTTTAACATTTAATTAACACAGATATTCACTTGTCGAATATCATTGTATTATTTGTTCTAAAAAACGGTAGGGTGTCTTAAATTATGGCCATTGTGATAATGGTGCATTATTAATAATAGCAAAAAAATCACTTTTTTGCCAACATTCAAAGCTATGATTAAAATAGACCAGCAACTAGATTATAGAAATCTAGAATCGATGTCGAATTAATAAACAATTAAACTTAGAATCGATCTACTGATCTTGAATCAGGTTGAAAATTTAACGTGTAAAATTCTATGAACTGAAACAATGTGTCAACACATAAAAAGGACACCCCCACTTTGTATTAACATCGTAGAAAACACCGTACCGATGAAAATGACTGAAATGAAATATATTTGATGCTACAACTTTAAGTCACATCTAAGACTAAGATGGAAGGTAAGATATTAAATCTCATCTTTTAGAGTACTAACCATTAGTTTTGTCCCATTGCTACCTTCAAACACGCATTAATGCCTACGAGCATATCATTGCGAGCAGGAAATTTATATTTGAACTGAATTTTAATAAATACTCTAAGTAAAGTCAGGACACAAATTTTACTGCTGAAACAGTAAATGATGTGGTTCTATAGTGTCATGTAACTTTCAAGAAAAATTCCGCTTTGGTTGAACTCGTTGATCTAGTCTTAAAGTTCAACCAACGCAGACTTTTACTAAGCAGCAACCTAAAAAAAATATATTCAGCTTACTTACTACGTATCAAAAAACGAAATGGTCTAGTGCTAGTGAAACCCTCTGAGTTTTTTAGGTGGTCTTTGTTGCACAGAGCTCTCAACATCTGAACCATCTGACGGAGAGTCGTTAAAGAATCCATCTCTTGTCAACTCACTATCAAAAACTCCAGTTTGTTTCGATTTCTCTAAGGTACGAACTGCAAAAGATTTGTGGTTTACAAACAATTTCAGTGATAAAAGACGCAGTACTTTGTGCTTCCAGAAGACTATTTTGCCTTTTAAGGTCTTCAATGTCTTGTTGATGAGAGTTGTTCTTTTTCTTCATAAACATAATGTATTCGGCAGCTTTCTTCAATATTTGAGCTCGACTAGCCTATGACGTCGAGACAACATCGTTAGAATTAAGGTATTGACAATCACAAATTTTGTTGTACCTTTTCTCCATTTAATGCTGGAACAGAGTCTCGTAAACTGCTAAAACTATCTTTGATATGATCTCGTCGTTTTCTTTCAAGCGCGTTATGATGAGCTCGTTTTTCGGCCTGAAAAGTGTACAATGGCTGCTTTTTTTGTACAAATTTTTTTTTTGTTAATTTGTTTATCCTATGATCAGTATAAATAGATGTCTTACCTGTGAATAAAATTGGTTTCCAGATGAAGGCCTTGAAATTGAAGGTCTATTATCAGAGTCTTCTCCATCCTAAACAAGAATTTAAGCCATTGTCATTGAGTGTTACAAATAATACTAAAAGTAAAAAGTCACATGAAAACCAAAATTATGCATTTAAAATCTTTTAATTGAGAGAGAATGTGTAAACCACTAATATTACAGATATATAGGGTGCTATTCAACTATGTGGTCAAATTTCAAGGGGCGATTCCTTGAATGACTTTAAGACAAAAAATTAATATAAATATGGCTCAGTAATGCTTCATTTTCAAGATACAGAGTGGCAAGCTTTTTGTAAAAAATCGTTTTTTCCTAAAAATCTTAATAATCCTTAAGCTGATTTTATTGAAATTTTACAGTGTTACTTAGGTTTATGATTCTTATTTATATGCCACTGACTCTTAAAACTTTTATATTTTTTCCATATTCACTACAATCAAGACAATGCAATACACCTTTCTACCATAGAATCACCCAAAACATAACCACTTGAAGTTTGACAACATAGGTAAGTAACATGCTATATAGGAGCCTAATTTTTACAACCTCTGAAAGTGACTATTAATGATGATGTGATATGCATGTTTCCAGCTGCATTTAGTTTATTGTAACACAACATCTGGGCAACATTAATAACAACTAATATCAAAATTTAATAAAATAGCTGCAATGAGTATGAGACTGTACTACAGAGATGAAGCAGGAGGTGTACATTAATGAGATTGGATTTTGTTTGCCGCTTGAGTTGGATCAGACCACCCAGCATGAGCAGGTCTTATGGTGAAAGGCTGAAAAAGAAACGTTTTCACAGATTCTATCGTCATTGTGCTTTGCTCTGATAAGGCTGACTGAGCATTTGGGATTGGACCTTGCGTCCCAAATAGACGAAAGTGTGAGTATCAGGTTTTACCCAGATAATAAAATAAAGGAAAGCAAAAATACATTGCGTTTGGTAATTTACGCAACCCCCAAGGAGTCTAACCTGAACGACTCACTATTGTTTGGGTTACTTGGTCTTGACTACTTACATCACTCTCGACATCAACTTCTCTGTCGTCTTCACTCAACATGTTTTAAAGCCACAATATTACTAGTGTAAGCACAGTTTTTTTATTATACTATTTGAAAATTTGAATACGAATTATGAATACTTTAATAAAGAAAATTTAAGGTGATATTCTGGCATTTGATATTAAATCATAAACACACAACAAAAACCACGTGTTGTCATTAAATAGGCTACAAAATGTAGAAGTGAAGTTGACGCTTCACAACGCTTTCAAAATGTGGACTCGAAGGTCATAAAATCATGAAGTCAGGTACAAATTTTGCGCTGCGCACTGCGCAGTGCGGTTATGACGTAGTGTCAGAATGCGAGGTTCCTTTGTTTACAAACCAACATTTGTGCCATTTGTTCGATATTTTTGCATCAAAATATGAATTATCCGAGCCCCAAAGGGTAACCTAAGGGGTTCTTGATGGACATGGTCTCAAACTTTGGCACATTCATTAGTTAAACAGTCATCAACCCCAATATCGGGTTATGAAATCTTTTCCGTGTAATACATCCGCAGTTAGTCTTAAAGTTTTTACTGGAGGGAAGAAAAGACATCAACCGGTAAATTATCTATTAGAAACAGTCGTGCAAAACTGGCACAGGGCCATCTTCTCCACTCCCAACATTGGCGTCAAATTTTTCCGTTATTTTATTTTCTCGCAAGCATCTAATTTTTTTCTAATTCCGATGCATTTATGCGTATTTCAATTCAGATTAGTCTTTCCAAATCTTTACGAACTTTTTTCGATTATGATTCATAGATTTAAAAAAAAATCAGTTTTGTTAATAATACACCTTAAATTACCTAACAGAATTATCTGTTGTCACATGGTTGATAAGATGCACTCTTTATCAAGCGCTCTTGCAGATAACAGCGTTGTAGAAGGGCACAGTGCCGCTTAAAGCCAGAGCAGATTTGACGGACCAATTAGTCAAACGTATGACAACTGACGTGTTGAATGATAGTCAATTCAAAAGGTAACGACAGCAGACAGCAGTAACACAACATTGAACGAACGGGTTGGGCCTTTGATTTTTTCTATTAATTTCTTTTAGTTATTTTTTTTATTTAAATTATCGTGAAAGTCGAGTTTAGTGGAAAAAGTGGTGCTTTAGGACACGATAAAAATATCTGCAAGATGAATAAAGGATGTGCACGGTGCGAAAAAACGGTATATCCAACCGAAGAATTGAAGTGTCTGGATAAGGTAATTAGGTTTATTAAAAAAAATGTTTTAAAAAGGATGCCAAAGAAGTTACTTCGGTGTATTATGCTCCAGTGACAAGGGGTAAACTTGTTCAAGACATGTAGACTTACATCACCACATACCATCATGTTTGCCCAAAAAACATTTATTTTATAAACAAATTAATAATTAATCAAGGCTATATATTTAGATTAAGGTTGAGTTAATTTATGAGTCACAAAACCACATTTGTTAATAAACTAGCCCATTTGGTGGCAAAAGATAATCTTACATGTGGGTATAGTGTTCCCATAAGAATGACTAAGAAAAAAATAAATTTTAGACAATTGCCCTCAATTGTGAGATGCAAGAGTTCAAATTTACTTTATTAATATATTTAGACCTGGTTTCTCAATCTCTTAAGAATGGCATATGAAATACCAACTTTTTACGTGTATTTCCCTTACCCACTCCCTATATAGGAGTTAAACTTAATCTTTCTGGCTCTTTATATATTTAGAAATCTTAATGAACCTAGAGACAACTATATATTATACAGTGTATATGCAGTATATGTACATATTTTACAGTATTCTTCACCTGGTAACTTTGCCACAAAGATAATCTCTATAGAAACAACTAAATTAGAATAAACCATTGGTTAATTTTTTCAATTCAATGGGAGTTACTTTTGCTGACAAAACTACAAGTAGTTTAAATAACTGTGTCCCAAGCATTGTATACAGGTTTTTTGTAATTAATTACTTTAATTTCAAAACATAATTCCCCTTCATACTTTTATTTTTTTAAATATTCTTAAAAACATGTGTCCTAACTAGTTTTATTTTAGACATACAGTAAATACATAAATAGCTCCACAAAAGGTTCACTTTCATTGAATCTTCAAATTTTAACTCGCTATATCTTGATAGACAAATTAAGAAACATGTTTATAGTAATATTTCTTGATAAAATATGAAGGAGAGTCACTTGAAATCAAAGTCATTAATTGTGAGACAACTTGTATAATGTAATCATGCACCAGACCTTGAAGCTGTCTAATGCAATGCTATTAATAAAATGACAATTAGATAAATTTTAAGAACTCAATCCCCAGTTTCACTAATTTCAGAATGAGTAATTTTGGAATGCACCTATTCAGAGTCTTTAAGACATCCAATATTATATACATAAATAAGTTTTGATTATTAAAATGTTGCGGTTTTTAAATCTTATCTAATCTTGAATTTTCAACCGCTATTAAAGGTGGAAAATGTGCATAGCTATTTACCCAAATCAAGGTTGAGTGTAACTACTGTTGACCTCTATCCGCATTTAGACCAAAATGAGCATTAACATTCGAAATTAATTTTCTCAACACATTTATTAAGCCTTTTTTACTGTTTTTTTATTATCTTTTAAATTTTTAGAAACTAATACAGTAATCAGATATTAATATAAGGCAAAAATATGTTTAGCACCTATTCAAATACCTTACAAACCATAGAAGACTAATGCCAGACTGATAGCATGAAGCTAAATGTTGAAAAGATTTGGTAGTTCAATTTAAATAATATCAAATAAAAACTAATGTCTTCATGTTCCTTTTCATGGTAGGTAGATTTGAATCAACACTAACATGAAAGTTTTGGGGGTACATCTTGATTGGTACTTAAAGTAGGTCAAAAACTCCAGAGTATCCGTATCTAGGTTGAGCTGCAGATATGCTTTCTTATGTTAAATTCAGGCCATCTGCTCTACCGAGTATATTCGAACGCTTTACTCTCTTGCATTGAGTCATTAATTGCCTACCGCATTCAATTTCAGGGTAGTACAGGTAGCTGTTCATTCACGGTACACAAGAGCATTATTCAACCAATTTTCAATCTCAAACTAAGAAAAAGCTGATAGGCTTAATTTAAAAGCCTCAATGTGCTTATAGCCCTTTCCCTGAACTTTCTTTCACTAGTGATGTTAGTAAAGTGAAATCCACACTTCTTTCCTAAAAATTGTGATCACTATTCATCAAAAATGTCGATGGAAACTAAAGGTGCAGTCGATCTTCTCATACTCGAACATAATTCAAACTTTTTTGAAAAAAGTCCATTTCATAAGGCAATAAAAAAGCATACAAGATGTTACCAATTATTATTCGAGAGATATATGTATAGTGCCGCTCAGACCACAAATCAAGTCATCTGCTTTTTAAGAGAAAAGTAATATTGTAACTAAAATTTTTACCCATAAATTCACTTAGGGTTAGTCATAGTGAATCGTGTAATCAGCTTATTATATTATTAAACGATCATTCGTCGACTTTTATTTACTATTTATATTTTTAGGTGTGGCACAAGTTATGTTTCAAATGCAAGGATTGTGGTATGGCTCTCAATATGAGGAACTACAAAGGCTTCAACAAGGAACCTTACTGTGACGCGTAAGTTTCGTCATTATCTATGATTTTAATCTAGATTTTACTTTAGTCAATAACTCCTACTAGGCATGTACCAAAGGCCAAAGCCACCACAATGGCGGAAACTCCTGAACTGAAACGGATAGCTGAAAACACCAAAATCCAATCGAACGTAAAGTACCACGCGGACTTCGAAAAGAGCAAAGGAAAATTCACACAAGTTGCCGACGACCCAGAAACGTTGCGCATCAAGCAGAACACAAAAATCATAAGCAATGTGGCCTATCATGGTGAATTGCAAAGGAAGGCCGATATGGAACAAAGGCGGCAATTGAACGAAAACGGCAACGCTGAAAATTCTGTACCGTCGGTGCCAAGGGCAGTGCCGAGTCAGAGTGTCGCGCCGGCGCAACATCCTGCTGTGGGAAAGATCGCTGATTACGATCCTCAAGTAAGTTTCCCTATCCGGCGTAGAGTGGGGTTGAGCTTCTGTTTCATGCATTTATTACTTGCTTTAAATAAACCGACAATTTTTATTACTATTTTCATATGATGGTTGCATGGGAGAGAAGGTTTTTTTTACCTAATTTCAAATTTTGATATGGCCATAAGTTCAAACTTTAATTTTTTAAAATAAGGAATTTTTTTTATCATGTAGTCGTCGAATCACCAATTTCAAAGTCCGTATTCTATGAGGACGTCGCAAACGTTGATTTACAATTCCGAAATTGGAGGAAGCGTAATGGAACCAGTGCCTACTAGGCAAATCGGTTCGGTCCATGACATGGACCCCGTTAACCACAACTATGGATCACTTGGAATGGGACGGGTGTACAGGTAATCTACTGCTGTGTTCATAAAATCACAGAGTTTGTTTTACCGCATGTTATAGGGCGATGTACGATTATGAGGCGCAAGATGAGGATGAAGTCAGTTTCCAAGATGGGGATCTGATTATTAATGTGAGCTGTATCGACCGAGGCTGGATGACAGGACAAGTGCAGCGAACTGGGCGGGTGGGAATGTTGCCAGCCAATTACGTGGAATTAGCCAACAATATTTAGATTTGTTGATTTTCAATTGCGAGTTTTTTGTTGTTTTGCGAGGTGGGTTAATAAAAGAGAACCGTTTCTATTGAATTAGATAATACGTACCAAAATGGGGCCAAACACTTTTTTTTTATATAGGTTCGACTTAATTCTGTTAGCCAAACAGAACTGTACAATTTTGTTATAATTTTGACTAATTTGAGTTTTCCATGTGTAAAATGTTATTTCAAAATTTGTTAGCGTTGTGTTTGATTTGAGATTATCGTTCACAGAATTAAGGGAATCTAAATCTACCTTTCTGTATTGAAGCTTTCAAGTAAATTAATTTTTAAATAGGTGTAAATATCTTCGCCCTTATCATTTAAAGTAGGACGTTAGTGGAATTGCCTTACTCGAGAGACGGGCAAAATATCGCAATTATTTTCCGTACAAAGTACTATTTTTGCACGTTCACTATGTTGTTTTCAAAACCACTAAAGTTACAAAGTGCAAAGTCGATTAAATAAAAAAAAACTACCGTTTTTGTATATCATTTAGGAAATCTTTGCAGTGTTGCTAACTGTTGAGTTTTTTCTGAGATATATATATTGGGTAAATATAGGAATTTTCATCAAGTCAGTTTTAATTACAGCACTAATGTGTGCTTTTCTAGTTTACTCCGAAATCCGAACGAACCATTGACGGCTGTAAATAACTGTTTTTTGCCCTTCTCTCAATTAAAGCATTGAAACTGAAAATGCAATTGGTAAAATTGGCTTTGCTTGCCATGTATATAACAAGTAAACTTGTTTGAAATATCAAAATGTGGGTTGACTTGTGTTTACTCCATGTATTGTCAAAGGTTTATTATTTGCAAAAATATTGGTTAATTTTAATGACAGATCAAACCTGTATTAATTCATTTTTTTAGGTACAGGGTGTTTGTTTTCATTTTAACACCCCCTACAGTGTACCAGTAAGGGTTGTAAAAATACTTTAAATAGAAAGACATATATGATGTGTCCGTTATTTATGTCTTATGAGTCTGGAGCAAGGCTATAGTATTGACTTTCTTTACACGAATTAAAATGTTAACATAGCCACAATATATGCCTTTCTAGGGAGAATTCAATAATATTATTTCAGAAATAATTGCATAAAATGATAAATTTGTATCCTCTGGAGAAAACTATATAGGATAGCTAGTGAGCTTTTTTTAATTCGTACCAGAAAAGCCAAAACTATAGACAGTTTCTTCTTATCAGGATGTGCGGTTTGCAAAACAATGCTCCAACATTGCCTGAAATCCATATATTTGAATGTAAACAGTGAACTCAACCACTCAGGTTAATGCGGCAAAGTTCTGTTCAGTACGGCAAGCGTTCAGCAATAAATTTAAAAATAATACTACATTACATATCAAGCACCCAAAATAAAGCTTGACGTTTTATAGCGAATTATTATTCAATTATTACTCATTAAAAAAAACCTAGTTATGTAAACTCTTTTTTTCCCAAGATCATTTATAAAGAAATATTGGCTTGAATTATGAGCGGCAAAATAGCTGCTCTAAATGAAAAAAAATTGAAATTAGTCACATAATTTTGGAATCATTACACAGTAGAACGCACTCCGTTTAATTCTGCTTGATTTTCCTATCCGCCTAGTACCGTGATTTTGTCTGTAGTTTCCCAATATATTGTTTCTATAGAATAAGCAAAAATACGGCTATTTTGTCCCTCTAGATCGAGCCAATTAGTTGAATTGAAAACGTTATTTATTGACCGCTCATTGAACAGCATTCCTATCGGTCATTCCGTTATATAGTGTATTTGTCTGGGAAATATCTCTGTGCCTTTAGAAATTCCTCCAAGAAGAGACTGAAATCACTATTTTTATATCATCTAATTGGTGCTTGATAAAGTCAAACATATGGTTATTTTAGTGTTAGGATTACAATAACTCGAGACTAGCGAGATTTTGATGTATAACTTATTGTATAACATTTTCCACTTGATCTACATTATGCGGGTAGATGTGTTTAGTTTAAGCGGTAGCCTTATTTTTTTGTCATTTCTTGAGAGAATTCTGTCTTTCTTACTTCATTTCCATATCTAAACGAAATTCTTGAAGCTTCACCTAACGGTCTAGTTTCAGAATATATTATTAATTCCTCGCAATAAATACGCCCGACAAATTGAGGCGAATATAAGTTATGTCCACTCTGCGAATTAAATGTATCTCGTTAGCCTTCAAGTCTTCATTTTTTTTTCTGTCTATCTCATTCCTTTACATCTTGAAGATGTAAGCTAAAAATTTTGGGTCACGCTTCCAAGGGCGACGAGATCTATTTAGTGAAGTGAAGAGGGACTAAATATCATTCCCAGTTTTCATTCCCTAATATTCAGCATTTATTATCAAATTATTTTTGGAAATTGTGTGTGTGGGGAAAATGAAAGTTTTTGATAACAGTGTTATTGTTATTGACATTTCCGCACCTACTTTTGCTGCAAGACGCCCCAAATTTTGTGCTTTTCTCCTTTACTTTTTTCACAGGTCACATGAACGGTAAATATAGGGTTTGCGGAAAGGTTTTGTCATAAATTCTAGGGATTATAGAAAAAGCTAAAATAATGCTAGTACTTCGCGGTTTTCGTTACCAAATTGTTCGTTCTTAGAGTAAGAAGTTAAAAAAAGTATTTTTTCTATAACTTTCAGATAATCATGGTGAAATGAAAGTTTGACGGTTTCAATAACTCATGATCGTGATTATTTCCATATGTAAACAGATGTTTCATATGCCCTCCTTATATCGGGGAAGTCAAAATTTCTTATTTAAACTCATTCATTTTTTGGTGAGTTGCCGAAGTTAGTTTTTTCTATAGCTTGATTGTTTCGTAATTTTTCCACGAGATATATCTCGCTTTAATGGATATCTTGTACCGTTTTTGAGAATATCATATTTTGTTATAATAAATGGCATGTGTTACAGCCAAGGTTATCAAGAATATTTTATATGAGCATTTTCGGCGGCATTTCCTTCTGCAAGTTCGAACATTAGATGTATATCTGCAGACTCCTCGTTGCTAAACTTCAAGATATTATTAAAATAATTCGTGTTGATAACATTGAATATTGACATAAACATTTTTAATAACTTTTGCTGTAAATACTATTTTTTATAATAAACTATTATTTTATTTGAATTCAAATTGTTGACATGTATGGTGCATGTTGATAATAAAATGTGATTTTCTCTAAAACCAAACAAGATATAACTTTTTTGGAGAAAAATTATGAAAGAATCGATTTATGGAAAAAACACTGATTTTGTAAACTCACTAAAAAAATAAATGAACAAAATGAGAAATTTTTACTTTCCCTGTATAAGGAAGACATGAAAATAAACGCTACTACGAGTTATTTAAACTGCCCAACTTTCATTGCCACCATGATAATTGTTTAAAAGTTACGAGAAAAATATTTCTTTTAATTTCTTTGAGAGCGAATACTTTGGTAACGAAGGCCGCTAGGATTTTTTAACATGAAGTATAGGTATTATTTTACCCTTCTCTATGCCCTATCTCTATCTCTATGTTATTTATGACGCGACTTTCCGGACACCCGGTATATATTTTTTATTTCGTTTAACGCGGCGATAGTAGAAGTAACGTTTTTCACAGTTAGTTCGTTCAATTGCTGCACTCTTTATTTAACTGATATCATTAGTAAAATGGGAACTTGAACGTAAAGATGTGCCAACATTTAAATCTCAGTACAGCAAAATCTGGCGACAACATGAAACATCCAGTCGTTTTTGATTGTTGTATGTTTGGTTCGTACACGTAGTGGCTTCTTTGGACAGTTCCCATTGTGCTCTCGATTCCTATCGAGGAAAGTAACAATAACAAATTATTCTGCCATAGAGGGTTTTACAAAATCATGTAAAACATTTTCTCCACACTATATTGTTTAAGGCATGATGGTTAAACATTTTTGTCACGCTTTTACTGTTTATTGTTAACAATAATATTTACTCTACCATGTATTCAAAGCAATATCTCTAACCAAGATTGAATAGAAATCAAATTACGTTTTGATGCTAGAAATTTGCCTTAAAGTAACCATTAGTTCCAGTACATTATAGAGTTATTTTTATATTAGATTACTTGTATCACGCAACCGTATTCATTGTAAAAAATGATATTATTTTTTATTTAGCTTTATTATTATTTCAAGCGCATCATCTATACATACATATACAACTATGGTGTACTATTAAAAATAACCTGTGTTTTGTAAGGGTGACGCTGGGAAGTTGTATATTTCCAATAGATAGATCCGGTATCCACAATGGTCCTGGCGTGACCCCTACAAAATCGTTGTCAGATGCTTTAAACATTATAAATAACAACTATTATTGTTAAAATAGACTTTTTATTAGAAAACTATCAACATTTCTTTTATTTTATTTGATGTTATGGAGTCTTCGCTTCATAGTCGTTTTGCGCTCGGCTTACTCGAGCTGAGGCCGCAATTTCAGGCCCTTATTTGTTTCTTCAGCAAGATGTAGTTGGTTTTTCAAGTATTCTATGATTCGCTATCGTTGTTACAACGAGATTCATTGTGGAATGGAGTGGATTCGTTGCAAAAGGTTATTGATAAGGCTAATTAGTAACAAACTGAATATTACGAAAAGAATTAAGATGAACGACACCCACCCTGAACTTTGTGATAGTTGTTGCGCTTCAGATAACTTCCCAAGAAGTATTACACTTGATGAGGAAGGTGGTCAACTGAATAGGAATAGTTTATAATTAATATAAATAAAAATGTTGTATTAGTTTGTAATACATAAGGTTATAAAAGTTCGGGGCTTTATGACCTTCATAAACGAATTCAACTAATGTATATCAGTATACTTATATTTATATGATAATTGGGATATAGATACAAATAATAAAACAATCTTATTGTCTTCAATTGCTAGGAATGATGGTTTATTGGAAATAAATATCTAATTAATTAAAATGAAAATTATGGGTATTGACATTCAAAATTTATTATTAAATTTTCTGTGGGTATTTGGACTTGATACTTGAGAGACTTGATCAACTGTTTTTACTTCTTCTTCTTTTGGTCTTTTTGTGCCTTCTTCAACTCTCTTCGTTTTTCTTTTGAAGCCATATTTGTATACAGTTTGTAGCCGATGAATGCTACAACAAACGAAATTACACTTCGTGCTTATTGAAGTATGCCCTCTATACTAATGTTATAAACAAAACGTATATTGTTCCATTTAAGTCAATTTCTTACCTAGCAATAGGATCACCAGACTTATCATGGTGAATAAAACTAAAAACTCCACCCAAGGGTTCGCCACAACATCACCGATAGGGGGTCGTGCTTTACCCTGACCTAGATTTTTAAGCAGCGTTTCCTTATCGACACCTGCGAATGCAGGCAGCTTCCCCAGCATTTCCATTAATTTATCCAAATCTTCTTTTGGGGCTAATTCAGCTTCTGGGACCGCATCGGCGACGGCATCTCCCGTTCCTTGTAGCAGATCGTCAGACATTTTGTTAACAACACTAGCGGTCTTTTAAATGTTTTCTGGATGTGAAGTGTGCAGCTTTTTATACTGCATATGAATAAATTTGCTAGCAACATGCGCCATGTCACCAAATACTACCAACGTGGTATTGAAATGTTTCCACATCATACTTAAAATTTTTGTTTGTGAACTGATAAGAGAGCAGCATTAACGTTCACAGTTTGTACCATATTCGTAATTTTTTTTTGGCATAATGGGCTTTATTTTCCATTGAACCAGCAGGACCAGTGTACGTAATAGATTCAGATTAATATCGACAAATACGGCAACGGAATCTTCAAAGTGGTACACACAATATCTTATTTAATTAGCTCATTTACATTATCTACTAATGTTTTCCTGTTCACTAGGTATTACCGATATTCAGCTCTTTAACATTTAACAATCCAAATCGAAACTATGTACATTGAATTGTGGTGATAAGCCTTATTAAAAAAAATTTTAATGTTTAGTAGTGTTTTCAGGATATCTTTTTTAGTGCTCTCACTATTTCCAGAATAGTTGGACTTACCAGATTGATTAAACTAGAAAAAAGTCGTTTGTAGGGTTCATTTTAGAAACCTTTACAATATTGCAAAGGGTTCATTAGAACTTTACCAATGTTGTACTTTTTCCTGGCTTTACCATGTTCTCCTGTCTTATGCAATATTATTTTTTGACAAATCAAATGTAATTTAATTAACTCATCATACCCAGTCTTAGTACAAGATGTTCTGAAATTAGAACACAATCATTTAACAGTGTTATTTTATGTTCAAATGTATGTCACAGAGTTATAGAAATACACTCAAATTGGGATAAATAACAAATTTTCATAGACATTTATTTTTATATTCACAGATTGACATACCACTAAACTACGATAAATCTAGATGTGTTAATACTTAACGCCTAAAGGCGATGGTATAAAAAGTGTGTAGTGCTAACCCTGTGCCCACTACCACACCACCTATGGTGGTAAGTGCTAGTATTCTGTCTCCATATCCACCCTTTAGATGGACTGGAACACTATCATCAGCCTAAAAAAATAAAATATTGAAACTAATAAAGTAATAAGACAAATTTGAAAACAAAACTTTACTAAAATTGCATATTGCAAATTGGACCTGAATCAGGTACTACACAGGAGATTGAATTCTTAAAATTTAATTATAGGCTAGGCTTAGTGAAGACTAATTATGGTGAATTTTGAATTTTGACAAAATTCACATTTTATTTATTGAAAAAATGAGCACACTTCTGCCTAATTACATGAAAGTCAGATTAGCTGAACCAAAACTAGTATTTAAATAGTGCCATAAGAATAGCACTGCAATTTTTATGAAGGCAGGTTTAAATATATAATCTATTAATTTGGGCTATTATGTGATTTGACAGAGAACCCAGTTAAGCTAACACAAATATTATAGTTTCATAAGATGTTAACTTACCCCAAACTTATCTTGACTCTTCTTCATCTTAGCATAACGAGGACTTGGTATTTCTGACGCATGAGAAACTTGACGAGTTCCTCTGACGACTGCTTGAGTAAGAGGAAACAGCTTCTGAAAATTTTGAGACTTATGTTAGATGAAGACAAAAATTTTTGTGCCAAAACTGTTACAATCACTTTAAGTAAATATACAAAACACAAATATAAAAACTCCATTGATTTAGTTGATTATCAGGATTACGTAAACCTTCCTGGTCGGCGATCTACTTCTTAATTCTTTCCCACATTTGACAATAGTTAAAAGAATGAATAAAATTTAACTGAGACATGCCGCAGATATTCATAGAATCTTAGAACGATTTTAAATACCTTTGAGACATTCATTTTCAAGATTCTTTGGGGTCTTTGGCAGAAATACAATAATGTGCAGGTCGGAGTTCAAAGTGAATAAAAGTAAGGATGTCAGATTCAAATTTCAAAACGCCATATGGAATATGTCTAAGTCTGTCATTTACGTCAAAGTCATAAATATTAGCCCCGTCCGGAATCGGTGTAGATTTGATTCAAAAGTTGTAAGTGTGTCGGGGGGTGATGGCGTGTGGTGCTTTCACCTCCCGACTAGAGTTTGCGGTGTTCGCGGAACATATAAAGCACTTGTGTAAATATGTAAGGTGTATATATTGTAAATATTAGTTGTAAATATGATGTAAAAAAAAAAACAAAAAGGGAAATACAATATATCTTGCACGAACTTAATTCTAACTTGCGTCGTCTCGAGAAGCTAGGGAGGGAGTCTTTTCCCGGTCCTTTGTTCCCGATACTCTACCCCGGAAAACAAAGGACGGGCCACCGCGCAGGTGCGGGTTAACCCGGGCTCCTTTTTCCCTTTCCGGCAGAATGTTCTAGAATGACCTGCCGGAAGTGCTAGGGGGAGATTTTTTACCCGGGTTCTGGAGTACCTAGGGAACCGAAGGGTCACCCTAGAGTACGTCACATTGACAAGCCTGACAGGTGACAGTTGCTCCGCTATCAGCTCCGCCACAAGTGTTATGCATGTCATAGGTTTCATATCAGCAGCGATGCCACATCTTTTCAAAATTAATGTGTAGTAGGGATTTAGCAGATATTGGGGCAACGCTATCTATATTTAGTAGTATTTAACTGTGTTGTCCCAGATCCAGAGTAAATAATTATCAGGCCAATGAACAAAAAAGTAAATATAACAATAATCTTTATGGCTAACAAATTAACAAATTTAAAAGAAATGTTCTGACTAAACACCATTAAAAGAGCGTACTTAGTCATTAAAATCTCTAAAAGAAATTTCTAATTCACTGAAGTAATCATCAACATTAATAATTATGGACGAGATTTCCTTTCTATTAAACATTTTGTCTCTGTGAAACAAAGCTAAAATTTAAAACTCTAAAATTCTAATTAAAATCAATTGTAGCAAGGTCATATTATTTTCTAAATGACTTTCAAAATAAATGATAATAGACACAACGTATTCCTTACACCAACTGTTTGAGAATTTGTGCATTGTAACATTAATAACCACATTAATAATAAATAACCAAAAACAATATTTTAATTCTAAAAAAAACAAATTTTTACCGCCAAAATTGATAAAAACACAACGGGTTTAACATCATATACACCAAAACATTAAAAAATTAGGTGGCAAGTGTGCAAAAAAAATAGGGTTATGTTTATACACCCAAATATATCTCTGTTCTTTTTCAGCATATTAATTTTATATGAATTGGCATTCAACGTAACGTTCAATCGTTGCATTTTGTGACGTCAATAAAAAGCTACGGGATTTGAACCATTGATGAATAGCAAGATTGATCGTTTATTGGGGACTGGTAGTTATATATAATAGATTCGTAGTTCTTACAAAGAAAAAGAGTAAAAATTGTATTATGCAGGGAAGTCCTTAGTTTAGGGATAATTGATACTAAAATCTAGCCAAGTATATTACGAAAAAATGGCGATGAATAGTGACTCAAAATGAAAATGATACACCTCTATTGAAATCGATATTTATTAATAAATTTTCATTTACTTAACACTAAACCAGGGTACAAAATTTTTCAAATATTATACTACATCTGTTCTATAATATCCATAATTAAAAATAGAAAAAATAATCGTTATAAAGATAGGAACAAAATTAAGATCTATTTGCTTTCAAAACGAATCTCAAAATTAAAATCATATTTCTTTTTCAATCGTTTTTGCGATAAATTAATATTTAGTTCGTAGCCCCTCAACTATAACTTCGCGAAAAAGATTTGGAATCGATTCTATCAACTTTTTAGTAAAATAAGAGGATTTTTTTTTCTTATTCTTCGAGAAAAACGTCTTTTAATTGGTCTTCATTGTAAATCTCATGTTTCCTAATTTTCGCTTCGAATTTAGCCTAAAAATTTTCTATGACATTAATGTTGGATGATTGTGATGAGGTTTTTATTACATTAGGACAGTTATACAAAAGCCACTCTTTCACAATTTGAGCGCCATGCTTCAGATCATTGTCCTGGTAGAACATAAAATCGGTAGAAATGTTCAGTTTTGCTATGCTGAGATGTAAATTTTACCGTAATACATCCACTATGCTCATCCATAATGCTGTCGATGAATTGCAGAGAGTTAAGTTTGAGGTTCAGCCAAACTATTTTTTTAAAAATTTATTTTACAGGAAACAACACAAAATGTAACTAACAATACGGTTACAAAAATTATCATTCTTAAATCTACGTTTTTCCCTATTTATATTAAAATATATGCTGACCATGCATAAGGCTTCCAGAACATTATGAACTTAATATTAAATCGCAATTAGGGGTAATACGTTTTCTAATCGCAAGTTCTAGATGGTAGTAAACACTACGCAGTTTCTTATTATTTAATTATTAAGCAAATTGTTGTGATATAACTAGGGCTGTCCCAGCACTGAACATATAGCCCCAAACCATCACACTCCCTCTTCCGTGTTTAACAGTGGCTCTTAAATTTGGTTTCTTTAGCGCTTCACTAGGTTTCCTCCAGACCAAAACCACGTTCATCCGATCAAAACAGGTTGAATTTACTTTAATTTGTAAATAAAACCTTTTTCCAAAACTAATCTCCTTTATCTAAATGCTCTTTGGCAAATTGTACTCTGATCTTTTGATTTTTCAGATTAATCAATGGCTTTTTTCTGGCTGCTCAGCCATGGAATTGATTTTTTCGCAAAACTACTTTAATGGTTTTTGGATTCGTTGACTTGTGTAAATGCTTTTCAATTTCTACAGCCAGTTCGAGGGCCTTTGTTCGGGGATTTGTTTTTACATATCGCACAATTCACCGTTCATTAGCATCACCAACATTTTTTCTTGGGCTTTTTCTTGTTTCTTAATCTTCTTTCACTGTTAAACTTTTCTATGATGTGTTGTTTTATTGCAGGACTTGCTTGTAGAATATCGGAGATTGCCCTAATAGACTTGCCTTTTTTTATGATGATCAACTACTAACTCACCTTCTTTCATAATGATATGTCTTCCCATGTTCGTTTTGAACTAAATTCTAATAAATATCAATACAAGTTAAAAAGAATTGTTTATTCTTTGCATTCGCAAATATCCTATTATCATAAAATTGACCTGTATCATTTTAATTTTGAGATTCGTTCTGAAAGCAAATAGCATTTAATTTTTTCCTACCTTTGTAAGGATTATTTTTAAAATTTTTAATTGTGGATATTATAGAGCAGATGTAGCATAATATTTTAAATATTTTGTACCCTGGTTTATTGTTTAGTAAATGGAAATTTATTAATAAATATTGATTTCAATACAGGTGTATCATTTTTACTTTGAGCCACTGTACGCAGGCATCAGATCTAAACCATGACATCAAATAGTTTACTCCTTTGATATGATCTGACACAGAGGTGAGTAAATGATACTAAACAAAAACCGCATTTTTCAAGAGAAGAAACTCTTGTAATGGATTTTGGGACATCAAACTTAGGAACAATTTCCAAGATAATTTATTTTACTATTAGTTCATTAATGCACCTCAATGAACTTTACTAAAATGAGGAATTTAGTGGACAAAGTAAGCATCAATGCGACAAATCGGGCAAGAGAGAATTTGCAAGTGTAGCTAAGTTCTTAAGTCTTAAATTGAGGGCTAACATACATAAGCAATACTACACACAAGAGGCAATTATCGGCTAAGAGGTAATTATCAGGTAATTTGCTATCGATATCTTTAAATTATAACACTTAAATAAATGGCGAGATTGATCTTCTATCAGGGTGTTGTAGTCATGCCCATTTGACGAAACGTCGATATACTTTAATGGAGACATGTTTCGAGAGCCGTGGAAGATTTTTTGTTAAATTTAAATACGTTAAAATGTAAAGGGTCTACCCAAATAGACACAGGAAAATGAAAAAAAATTAAAAATGCAAATAGTATCGATGCAATCCAATTTATTGTTTTATTTTGTACATTCATCTATGCCATTTATGTATGAAAAATAATATAATTCAAATGTTTACCACGATTGGTTTATAGATGTTAATACGATGGTCGAAATTTTAGATGACATTTTTCAACGTGGTCTATTCAATTGCATTTACCCCAATAATAATGTTGTTTTCAAGGTCTTGGATGGTAACTGAACGATGATGTACACTTTACTCTTAAAAAATTACCACAAAAAAGTCTAGAGGTGTCAAATAGAATGAACGAGCAGGTCAAGTCACATTTTCATTTCGCGAAATTACGTGTTCACCAAATTTGGACTACAACAACTCGATGTTTGCACGCGTTGTATTGCATGTCGCGCCGTCTTGTTGAAGGTAAAGATCCTTTATGTCGATACAATTTTCAGAAAAAAATAATCACTTATCATGGCACGGTATCGGGCAAAATTCACAGTAGTCGCATTTTTATCGTCACTTTCAAATGAATAAGAACCAATTATTCCTTTCAACCACAATCCACGCCAAACAGTCACTTTTGGAGGATGCGTCGGTTGCTTTCAATATTCTTTAGGAGCCTCATTTTCCCCAATGCGACAACTTTGCTTATTTACAGTCCCATTTAACGTGAATCAAGCGCTTCATTTCTAAAGATGATTTTTGATGAAACAATGGCATCAAGTGCATGGTGTTCAATGAGCCAATCCGAGAAAACACGGACAAAATGATATGTCGGCTTTAATTTTTGTATTATTTGAATCTTGTATAGATGTAAATTCACCTCTTCATGCAAATTACATAATTCTTGCGATTGACGAGTTACAGTTAATTTTGGATCCTCCTTGACACTCTTACAGCAGCGTTATTTTCTAGTGCACGAACACTTTTTCGCCTGCCAGTCTTTGATAGATCACTAACCGAACCAGTTGACTGAAATTTGTGTATTAAATGAACGATTGTGCTCTCAATTGGACGGTTATGCCGACCGAAAAAATCACGTATTGCAGGAAAACTATTTTCTTATTTTTGCACTATTTCTATAGTGCTTTTAAAGAAATTTAATTCGTTGTTCAATCCTCTATGATTCCATAGCGATAAAAGGCAAACATTCAACTGCCAAAATGACGTTTACTTTCATGCACCACTTTTATCAGACACATTAGTTTCTTAGGTCCTCTTGAGCCCTAGATCCCCAATTTGAAAATTCGCTGCGGTTATCAATTTCCGCAGGATCTTGCACCTATTAAAATTGTCAAATTTTCCGGTCCAATTAGGAAAAGGTAAATTTTTGAATATAAGACCCTATTCATAAATAGGCATTAAAGTTTAATAAAAAATACGAAAATGACCAAAAAAATTAAGCAGTACCAACAAAAATGATTAAGATGGTAGCTACTTCCGGTTTAACCGAAAGTGCAGCCATTTTGATACTTTTTACTTGGATTTAAAATGGTTGATTCTAGCCTGAAACTCCATGAAATTTGAGCATGGAGTTATGATATTGGGGAGCCAAAAATTTTTTAATGTAGGGCTTGAGCAGCTAACCTTGTATAATATTCATATTGAATACGAGGGGCACTGCCACACGTGGTATCGATGGAGTCAGACATTCCTCGTATTTAATCGACTAAAAGTTTGTAACAGGTAAGGTATATTATTAGTTTCCAATTTGTGAACGATCTCTTTGGCAGTAGAAAAAGTGCATGTGCCGCTCTGGGCAAGCAGTAAAACCAAATTCATCTGACATTTCCACACTATATTTAATTGCTGAGTGTTAAAATAAAAATAAATGATGAAGAACGTTATCACGAAAAAAAACCAGCGCACTACATGTTTAAGATGAAGTTCTAGGCTTACATTCGTCATAGCAACTTCTGAGAAAGATATAATTCTTTTTCTGCGGATTATAAAATTCGTGACCTTTGCTCCAATCGTAGCTTACGGCGTACGCGAAGATTTGGCCGTTGTGATTGAAGGCGCATTTCGTAATCGGCTGATCCATCAACTCTGATGCTTTCAACTTGGTTCTGGCGTCTTTATCCCAGAAACTAAAAGAGCCGTCTGCACCTACTGTGGCCAAGGTGCCGTGGACCGGATGAAAGGCGATGTCGTTAACTGCATATATGTCTTGATAACCATTCGGGGTACCGTTTGACCGATGGCATTTGAAAGTGAAGTTATCTTTGGGGTTGGCCGGATTGGCATACTGGATGGCTACTCGGCCTTCCACGGATCCCAGTGCGAAACCTGCAGGAGTTTTCTTCTTATCCCTGAAACAAAAACAGACAAAGGGCTTACCGATTCGCAATAAATTAAAGAAATAAAAATGCTACACAATGGGTGTTCCAATTTTTTAAACCCTTCTGTTACCTTTTTAAGATTACCAGAACTTACTTAAAAATGGCAAGACATCGATGTTGATACTTTAATGGGCTGTCTAATTTCTTAAATTCAGTGGGTTTGCCTTCCAATTGGTAAACAATAATTTGGCGATTGGCGACCCCTACGACCGCCATTGGATAATCCACATCAGCGCAGTAGCACCGTTCTGGTAAATTGATGCTCAGCAACGGAGTGGGACTGCGAGTGTCCCAAAATTTGAGAGTTTTGTCCCAAGATCCCGTCATTAGGCATGAGTAATTTGGGGCTTTAATCCAGTGACAGGTTTTAATTGGTGCGTCGTGAACTGCGACTTGGACGACTTGATTGCTGGCTAAATCCCACATTTTTGCTTGTTTGTCACAGCCGGCCATAAATACCTGATAATTAATACAAATTGATGTTAAGCTGGAACATTTGTGTCTCTGAATTAAGATAAATCACACAACTTATGAAATAACCCTAATACATCCCTCTGTACCTTAGAACCATCATCACTCCAGGCAACATCCAAAACAGGTGCGGTGCAGGACTGCATAAACTTGGGAATGCTGGTGCCTGATTGCTCGATTTCCCAGCATCTCACATTATTATCCCAACTCCCAGCGACAAGAAAATTCTGCGGAAGTGTTGCCGGTGAAAAAGCCAAAGAACTGATGGAGTCATCTGGCGGCTGAACAATCTCATAATCTTTCATAGGATTAGTATTGGTCACTGTGGCATTGGCACCAAAACCGCTAATTGTACTTTGGTTGAACATGGAGCTGTATGATTTGCTAAAACAAAAATAACTTATTCATATTATTGTCTAAGAGAATTAATCTTTTTAATTCAGTGAAATGTTTGTGCTAGTGCAAAAGCAGAGTATCATGTTAGGGTACACAAAAAGCTTAACTGTAAAAGGTTTAATAGAACTTAAGAAATACTGATAAGTGAAACTTTAGTAAAGGGAATTGGTAGTAAATAAAAGTGGTGCAAAATTACTCATTGATCAGAAATGATCAGATTGTAATATAAGAAATTCCCTACTTGGGTGCGTTAAAAAAATGGGGCTTTTAATCTTTTTACTTGAAGAACATGCAAATATGGAAAAAATGGGAGGCAGGAGAAAATTTGTAAATAAAATAGTGATTCGATTTTATTTTTAAACAGGCCGGATTCTGCTGCAAAAAAATTTGAATGAATGTGTACCCCAAATTTGAACGAACTATCTCAAAAAATTCATGAGCAACACGTCTGCAACAGAGACCTTATATGAAATACCTGCTATTAAGGCTACTTACCACTCAATTTAAATATTAGTGCTGTTAGTGGTGCCCGGTTTTTATTGAAAAATTGATATAATAAATTTTAAGTTCTGAGATTTGTTTGGTACATATTTGTTGTAGTAATAAACGAACATGAACATGACAACTTTGGGATGACGCATGACAAAATCAATTGCCTGAAATTGGAATTTGGAAAAGTCAAAAAGAAATTATGGAGGACTTTCAGAAACTGCTACACTAATAATACCTGAGACAGTAAATCCAAGAAAAATTTTAATAAATATTAATATAAAAAATTATTATCTTATTTATTTTTAAATCAATTAAATTAAGAAAACAAAATTGATATTGCTGGAACCTGACGAACCATACTTTCCTGTACCGAACATCGGATGAACACTCCGAACATCGAGAAATCACCGATTTTCTCCTCGTTGATTGGTCAGAATTGTTTATCTGCTTAGGACATTTGGGAATTGGTAACTTAGAATTGGTTGGAAATCTTTGGCGAACACGGGCGTCCACTCTAGTGCAACAATACGATTATCTAAAGATAAATACTCCTGTCTAATATGTTGACAAATGTCATATAAAACAAGGATAGTCGAAAAAGTGGAGCTGGGAGCTCACAGGTGCAAGTGCTCAAACTCGCGATTTGATTATCAATACTTCCCACCTTACCGAATACAAGATACCGATTCCATTCCTATTTCCAAATTGCTATTTCTTATTACTCCTAGGAACCGTCTCATTTGTTACGTTCTTGCAAAAACTAAATTTCAAAGGCGGAAAAAGCTCCTAGGAATCGAAAATCATGGCATCATTTTGTAGAATAGTGGCGACGGCAGCAAGGAAAAATGTCTGGTCACCCGCTGTTCGATGTGCAAGTAGTTCAGTCAAAGGTAGGGGTGATTGGGTCTATCCTCTTTTACAGTGTAGGCACAATTACGTAATTCGTGTTATGCAGGGGTTTCTCCTCGGAAATCCCCTTTCTCTATGAATTCGTGACTTATGAATTACCTTCTCAACTAATTTTATCATAATAGAGTCCCCTTTCTTGTAATAGGGATTCAGAACTTATGAAATTTTTCATTCTGAAGGTGTGTTTTTTTTTTCATTTGGTATTTAACTTATTACTTATGTGATAAAATGTCTCTTTAACTAAACTGTCCACAAGAATTGGCGAAATAGCTCATTATTTATCTTACATTAAAAAGTTTTTACTTTAGAAATTCTTTAGTTAGTCTTCTTGCATAAAAATGTTTCGAAATGTCTATTCGATTTAAAATCAGTGAATGTTCATCCATACTCTAAAGCACGTTTAGCAAAAATCACAATATATTTTGGTCTTTAGAGCAGTATTTGATGGCATTTTGGAAAATGTTACAAGACATTTGTAGAATTTGAATAAAAAACTATCTTTTGAATATTAGACTATGAAAAATTAGTTATGTTAGCTAATGATTGATTAATTTAACAAAGTCTGGAAATATTAAAAATTGGCTGGTGTAAAAGATTTCCTTAAGATCTTTTAAGCACCAGTGATTGTTTGCAGTGACAATGTTTAATAAACTTATCCAAAATGATCCCATTTCAACCTGTATAAGGAATTCACATTAATAAATTTAGCAAATTACTTAATTTTTTGTTGTTTCAATAAATATTACCACTGAGTAGTGATTAAAAATTAGGATCTGAGTGCAAGTTATTTTATTCTAAAGAATAGTTTGAGGGAAAATATTGGAAATTTTTGAAGCAAGTTGTTTACAACTGGCTAATTATAAAGGCAAACTTGATGTGACAAGGAGTGGTAGGGTAACAAGACTGCATCAAAGTATTGTCTTAGATATGGCAGCTGTGCTTCAAAAGTTATACAGATTGTCGTAAAAACAGTGGGTCAAGCTATAACTCAACTATTTATGAAGGAATTTTGATGAATCAAAAACCAAATAAAATAATATTTTTCAGACCATTAAGTAATGTCAAAGTTGATTCTTTTTTTAACTCAACTTTCCCTGCTTCAGATGTAAGCTCAGAATTTCAAATAGAACTCCATATTTTTTTTACATTTTTTAATAGAAAATATTTTTCTGAATTTAATGATGTTTGACAAGTTAATGTTAAAATAATTTTTAAGTGCCAAAAATTGAAAAATTTGGACATTATAAGTTATTTGATCATCTCTAAGTTATTTTGGGATTATCTACATTTCATTCCATCTCATCCTATTGTGTCATTTTGTACAAAAGTGCTTAGTACCATGGACAAGTGGCCCCTAACTATTGAAACGACGTCATTTTTCCACATAGTTTTCTATGATCAGTTATGCTGCAAAGGTCATAATTGTAAATTGGTTCTTTAGTGCAGTAAAAAGTTATCAGTGTTGCTATTGGCAATAATTGTCAGTTGTGAAATTTCGACAAATATGTTGTTAAATGCAGAAGAAAAATTACATTTTTTTAGTTAAAAATTATTTTAAAATTAACTTGTCATACATTATTTAATTACGAAAAATATTTTCTATCAAAAATATAAAAAAATATGGAGTTCCATTTGAAATTCTAAAGTTGACACCTGAAGCAAAAGAAGTTGAGTTAAAAAAACAACTTTGACATTACTTAGTAGTCTGAAAAATATCATGTTATTTGATTTTTAGTCCATGAAAATCTGTTTATAAATAACTGAGCTATAATTTCCCCCGTTTTTTGATTAATCTTCTATGATGGCGTTGTTATCTGAGGTACGCTGAGAAGTTGTACCAAAAAATCAAGTAAATCGATTTGTAGA
Organism: Euwallacea fornicatus; assembly: GCF_040115645.1. Lineage (NCBI taxonomy): Eukaryota > Metazoa > Arthropoda > Insecta > Coleoptera > Curculionidae > Euwallacea > Euwallacea fornicatus. The sequence goes on from NC_089551.1 coordinate 4,588,085, forward strand.
GGAGGAAAATGACGATGAAAATAGTTTTCACATAATCTCTTGACATAAAATCAGAATGCTACAAAAATTGCATTGTGAAAATTCGTCTTTTCGGAAATAATCAGTATTTAAAATGTTTTCTTGTCTAGAATTATTTTCCAGGGATTGCGTTATCACGGTTCGATTCTCGCTGCCGAACAATTGGTCGGTGAATAATGGTGCATTTAAATTTAAATCGAATATATGTTGCAAACCAACGTTTACATTTCATATTAATATTCATCCAGCGGACCGTAAAAAACTAAAAAATATATTGAGATTGGTGTAAACATTAACTCTGTTCCAATAAGAATTTATAAAAAATTTAACTTGAAATGTACTGTTCATATCTTTGGCTGTTTGCCAATTTACAATCAGCTTACCCCTCTCTATTAGAACAAATGTATGTTAATCATTTTTTCCAGAGGCGAGTAGATCAATATTAATCTGAAAGCAAGTTTACTGTAAAACAGAGTCGTATGGCTAATTCTTCTTTACTTAGTAAATACAAACGAGTTAATAATTTCTTCATTGATTTACTCTGCAGCGTAGTTTATTGCACCCAAAGATTGAACAACCTCAGTAGAATATGTAAGAATTGGCTAAATCCATATTAACTATGTTACAATATTGATCCAAAGAAAGTACTTTCACGGATTTGTTGATTTATTGAGAAGCAAGTATCGAATCGTGAAAACTCGTCGAAAAAAGTTTTTTTGTTATAGTGAGTTTAACTAAAGTTGTTCAAGAGAAGCGAACTGTGTTAACGTGATTTTACTGTGGCAAGTACAACGCTAGATTAAGTATATATATATATATGTATTAATTTTTGTGTTGCAACAGAAGACCTTCGTTTTTTAACAAATTTGCTGATTATAGAATTCCACATGCACTCTTTCTGTTGCAGTTACATTCGGAGACCCACTTGAACATGCCACCGGATTAGAAAAACGAGAAATGTTAGCCAAGGTAGCTGGCAATTCAAATCCATTCGATACCAAGGTATTCAAGAAAGGGCCGGGAACCAGGACCCAACCAACCGAAATCCCTTCAGCTTACTCCGCGAGAATTGTTGGCTGCACTTGCGATGAAGAAGCAACGAGTATTAGTTTTATGTGGCTGCACATGGGAGAGCCCAAAAGATGCGAATGCGGTCACTGGTACAAGTTGGTTCACAAGGCACCTGTTTAAAGCTCTGCTTGTTAATTAGATCCGTCATTTGCGCATTAGTATGTAAATATAAACGTTCCGAATGGAAGTACCGTGTTTCATTTTTTTCATGGAATTTTATTGTTAAGAAAACAATGAGTCCTGGTACTGGTGTACTTGAATCATCCCATAAGAATGGCATAACTGTCTCCAAATGTGGCAGATGAAATTAATTTCGCAATGCTATTCAAATGGGATGATCTGAGTATTAGTTGTGATTCAATTGGGACCTGTTTCGAAAACGATCATCGTATGTGAGGGGGTTGCAACAGCTGATAAGAGTATAAAATTATGCTGGAGTGCAGACCGCAAATTTGTGTTAAGGTTAATGTAATGTATTGCTTTTTGGTATAGTTTTTCAAAATTATCCAAAACTGCTAGTAACAATGAAAAAAGAAAGATTTTTTTTCAAAAGTCGTATGTTTATGGAAAAAGTAAAATATGGTCGTATTTCGATAGCCCGACAACGTTAAAAATTGCTAGGAGAACTGTCGCCCAAGGCAAAGCGTCTATAACAGATTCCATGAAATTTTGAAAAATAAATGACCAATGATGATTCGTCATCATTTGCAGTTTCATTGGGAAGTCCGTCAGTGGTACAACACGCTGCCAACCTCCAATCACAAACTGTGCTATCTAAAACCCCATCGCCTACAGTGAAGGGCGACGATAATCCTTTCGATGTAAAAGTAATGAAGAAAGGGCCGGGAACCAAAGGCGAACCCACGGAAATTCCTTCTGCTTTCGACGCCAGGCTGATTGGATGCATTTGCGAAGATGAGTCTACGAGCATCAGTTGGATGTGGCTGCATAAAGGAGAACCGAGGAGTTGTGAATGTGGACATTGGTACAAATTAGTGCACAAAGCTCCGCTGTAAGCGGTCAAAGAGACCTGAATATCATTCTTAGCTTTTAGGGTATCTATATGTAATAACAGATTGTGGTAGGAATCTTTTTTTAAAATCCTTTATTGTTATTTTTTGTAAAAGGTGATTATTTCTGAAACTTTAAGTTATCTGTATACACCATAATGTCAAGAATTTTTACAAGTTTGCATTTCATATATTGAGTGACTTCTCATCTCTATTTGAATTTAAAAGTTTGTAATGTAGAATTCAAGTTTCACAGTTTGTTCAAACTTTTAATTGTCGTTAATAAAAGAATGAACATTATCAGTTTGGTTGAAGAGAAGCCCCTAAGTTATCGAGCATAATTATTAAATAGTTTTTTTTATATCAAAGCCAAAAGTCAAACATCTACCCAAAGAGGCACCGACACAATTTGTCGGTTCCAGTCTTTGCCCTTGCAGTTTTGAGCAACCACTCCAATTTCTTTATGAGCATCATCTTGAATATTGATATTTTTGAATTCAACCTTTTTTTCTGATTAGGAGGATGTATGATATATTAAGTTTCAGTATTGACGAAGTTTTGTCTCAGAAATGAACATCCTGGACAGGATGACTCTAAAAGACCTGTACAAAATTCTTCCACAGATTTTTGAAGAGAAAACAAACATTTACTTCAATTGAAAAGTGGAAGGTTCTAAAAATACAGGACGTCAAAGTAAATATTACAAAAAGGAAAAGAAATGACTTCGTTTGTAATGGTACTACCTAAACAAAATGGCATATCGGAGGGTTTTTTAGGAGCACGAAATTAGAATCAATTTACATTTTCGATGCAGTTTTTAAAGAGCGGCGTCAGAGCTAGGTGAACTCTGTTTAAAAGGGCATAACTTTTTTAACATCCCGTATAACATTTATTAATGCCTAAATTTGTGTTTTGCTACATGTTTTAGGAAAAAAGTATCGTGGCACAAGGTCCTACGGACATCCCATTTTGAGATATTTGAAGTTGAAAGTTCGCTGCATGTTATAAAAAATAACATTAAAATACATAAACAGTTCAACGAAATAAATAACAAAAAATCGGTATAGTCAAATAAAAACATGAATATAAGAAAAAAAATGGAATATTAATTGAATGCCTTGTTTTTTTTTTGTTTCAACTGTACGAATAAATATACACTTTAAAGTACATTTTCAAGACATGCAGCGAACTTTAAACTTCAAATATTTCAAAAAGAAATGCCCGTAAGGACTTGTATTAAGGTACCTTTTGTTCATAGACCATGTGAAAAAATTCCTATTTAGACACAAATAAATTTTATACAAGACGATAAAAACATTTTTTATTAAATTTTTTTTTTCCTTTCGTTAATTTTCATATTGTTCTGTATTATTAAAACCGTCCATTTTCGGACTAAGGTAAAGTGGGTTACATCGTCATGTTTTCGTCTCAGAAATCTGCAGTAAAATTTCGTACAGACCTTTTAAATACACTCTGTATATCAGTTATCTTTAAATCGGGACGTCTAATACTCTTTATGAAGACCGTTTTTCGAAAATGCCTACCGGTAGCACAATCGTATTCATATTACTCTTGATAAATCCAAATGTTTATTTGAAAATGCTTAATTTAATTAAAATGACACAAAACACGTGTTAGTAGACGTTGTTGATATTGACATTGACAGAACCCTTTTGATCGTTGTTATGAGTGTTGCCTAAGCCTTCGGTCGCCTCCTTTTATTCTTGAGTTTTTCAAGGTATTTATTTATACTTTTCATTTCCTTAAAAATATAATACTTTCGGCTAGAATATTTCAAATTACTTGTCAGAATTGTTTTAGAAGGTGCATATTTTTAATTAGGCATAAAAGGTTTAGTGGATGACCAGCCAGTTTTGAGATAAAATCCGATTTTTAGTAGTTGTGATGTGCAGTTCTTGTTCAAATTGGGATAACAATTTATATTTTTGGTGAAAATTAAGTGTTGGTGTCTGTAATTTTAAACTTGTTACAAAACAGCACCTGTATATTTTAATTCCAAGTCATTATTTATTTACTTGTCATTTAATCTCGTATAAATAAAGTGCGATCTTGTTAGGGACGAAGCCCAAGCACCAGCATGTTATAAATCATATTTCCAGGGTTCTCTTTCATTAATGGAAAAGTAGCAATTTAGCAGCGATTATTCAAGTTAGGCCAACATATTATGAAATAACTCAGTTTGCATGCTTAGTCAGTTTTAATGGTTCTAATGTTTTTCAGATGTCTTCGAAAATAATAAAAGCTGGAGGTGGTGAGCCAGATCAATTCGAGACTCAAGTCTCGCAGGCGCTCCTTGAGTTGGAGATGAATTCTGATTTGAAAGCTCAGCTCCGGGAACTGCACATAACAAAAGCTAGGGAGATTGAATTAAACAACAAGAAGGTATATATATAAATGAACTATCTGAATCAAGTAATGTCCATAAAAATGCCTGTCTTTGTTTCAGTCAATAATTATTTACGTCCCTATCCCCAAGCTTAAACAGTTCCAAAAAATCCAGACTAGGTTAGTAAGGGAACTGGAGAAGAAATTCAGTGGAAAGCATGTAGTGTTCGTTGGTGAACGTAAGATTCTCCCCAAACCTACCAGGAAAACCAGAATGAAAAACAAGCAAAAGCGTCCCCGCTCTAGAACCTTGACTGCAGTGTATGATGCCATTTTGGAAGATTTGGTATATCCTGCTGAAATTGTTGGAAAGAGAATTAGGGTCAAGCTGGATGGATCTTCCCTTATGAAGGTTCATTTAGACAAGAACCAGCAGACCACAATTGAACATAAGGTGAGTTGTAAAACAAATAATGTTTATATCTATGATAATCTTATAATAATTATTCTTGAATGTGATTAAATCAAGTTGATGGTTGAAACTAAAATGAAAATAGACACTAGTAGTAAAATATAACCTGACTAGTTTCCTGCCAAAAGGGATATAATTGTTTCTGAAGTGAATGGTCTTCCTTCATATAAACATGTTTTAATTTTGGATGTGATGTAATTAGTCTCTAAACTTCCCTGAAGAAACATTCCCCTTCAGAGTTATGATTTACCATTATTATTTTTAGTTACTCAGAGCTCTTTATGATACTTATTTTAGTAAAATAAAGCTGGTAATATGTATTGTGTTTACTGTGGAATTGACAACTGAAAAATATTAAGCTACATCTGACACATTTTTGTTTTGGCTTAAAAGTTACATTATTTCTAAATAAACATGAAATTGCACACAAAAACGATACATTTAGTGCATATTTAATGAGGTTTTACGAGGCTTAACCATTTAAGGACTTTGGCAAGCGTGTACCGGATCTTAAACTGGACACTCTTTTAAACTTGTAAATTACATTAATTACTATTTTATTTCAGGTGGACACTTTCGCCTCTGTTTACAAGAAGCTGACAGGAAGGGAGGTGACTTTTGAGTTCCCTGAACCGTATTTGTAAGAAATGGTTTAGCAATTACACATGTTAAAAATTGGCTAGGATTGTTTTTTTACCATTTTTATTTCTATTTTACTCCATATTAATGGTTCAACTACAAATTATTTTAGGTTGATAAAAAATTGCCCTGCAGCAAATAAACAAAGCATATTTACTACCTTTTTATTTGTTTAAGATGGTGGTTTAGTAGTTTACATTCAAATTTATTCCTACATTTTTTCAATACTACATCGATGATATTTGCGAGGGAAATACAAAAAATAATACATTTGCAGAACATGAAATTAGCTAATCACTATCATCGGTAGGCATATATTTAATCCTTTTCCGTTTCGCACGCAAAGAATTAGATTTAGCAGATTTCTTCCTTCTCTTCTTTTCTTTTAACTGCAGTTCCAAAAGGTCTAATTGTGAAAGCTGGCTTTGCTCGGTGACAACGTCTTCATCTTCTTCCACACAGAAGGAATCCTTAAAGAGTTAAAGTAACAGTTCAGATTAGTTTCCAACTTTCTCATTAGGTACTTACGTTTACATATTCATTATCCTCTTGGATTGGATACTGAGAGTAAACGTCTGCTACATTTACAACTGGTGGTCGCCTTTGAAGAGTTTTGCGATGTGCGGGACTTCTAAATTAAAATGCCAAGAATTTTGTTATTCGTTCGTTTTCTCATTATGTGTCTGTTCTAACCTTATCGATCTCAAGTATACTGCATGCATTTGGGTATCACAATTCAAAGTCTTGTCATGAACAAAGCTTCTGTCGTAAATATCAGGCCCCGTTTCCTCTTCGTCCTCTGACACAACGACGTTCTCTTCATCCGAAACCACTGCTTCCAGGCACAGGAATGCTTTAGCTTGCTAAACATGTAACAGTAACTCAGTAATTTTTTAAATTTTTGTTTATACTGCGTGAAAAAAATATAGCAAACGATCATTAAAAAACTCACCTTTTTAGCCTCCTTTACTTCCAGTTTCCTTCTTCCTACATGACGCCTTTCGGCAAAACTTGTAACAGCCGGCGAAAGCGGACTTTGTATCACCTTCGCCTTTGAACTCCATTTAACATCATCAATTGAAAAATCTTCAAGCGAATCATCTGATGAAACATGTTTCTGAATGCTCTTACTTGATCCAGGAACATCTTTAAATTTATTTGGAAACGCAAATGAGTTGTTTTGACGAGCTTCTTTCGAAGTCGAAGGGGAGTTCATAATCTTTTGTTTGATTGGCCGCAATAAGTTCGGGGAGTTTGAACACCCCTTTTTAATTGCGGTTTCAGATTTTTTCCGAGCGCTTTTTTGCGAAACGATACTCGTGAGGAAACTGTCATCATCACTGTCATAGTGAGTTAGATCTATAAAATTCACGTTGCCCGGCTTATTTAAACTCTCTTCGGTGTGTGGGTTACCAGATTCCATACCTGTGGGTTTCAGGAGAACTTCTACCATCTGAGTTACTGTCACTGACTCATTTAATGAACATTTTTTACGCTTTTCAACGATGTTACACGGCTGCTCAGGCTTACGAAAGTCTGACAATCCGAAGAACGACAAATCACACAATTCGCTGATGTCATGAGGTGATTTGATTGGTGATGATTTTGTTTGATTGTTCACTTCAACTTCTAACTCAGACTGACCACATGACCTCAATATTTTCCTTGGGGTTTCACACAGATTAACTACATGATTTGGCATATCGTCTTCCAGTGGAAAATCACACATCGCAACGTCGAGTAGATGAGCGTCTGGCGAGTATATAACAGTATCTTGCGAACTATTAGGGGACTTATCGCTCGAGAATATATCACAGTACGATTTAAGATTAAAGAATTCTAGCAAGGCAGTTTCGGTGATCTCTTGGTCAGTATCCAAATCAAGCCTAAAGAAGTCCAGCAATTTTTCATTCGTAATCTCTTGAGCCTTGTTACTCTCTTCACAAACAGATTGGGCACCCGATTGACTGTCACAATTGCCGTGACTAATTTTGCTTAAAACATTGGAATAGCTTTTAGGGGCTTCAAAATAAGACATATTTGAACTCGCAGGCTTATCGACCTCACAACTTTCAATGGGGGTCGAACTGTCTGAATCGACCATTTCTTTATCAAATCCAAAGTAAAAATTACAGTCTATTGTGGCGATGAAGTCTTCAATATTATCTAAAGTAATTTTATTTACGACAGCTTCGCTAGGTATTGAAATGGAAGCTTCAAATTCATCGCTGGTTTTCTGCTGAGGGGGCTCAAGTGCGAATTGTGAGCAGTCGAAGTTTTTAGGGCAAATTGCACACCGAAAGAGATTGGTTGTTATGTCTGCCATCAAATAATTGGACAGCATTTTAAAGAGATTGTCAGATGAGCATGATATTGGCAAGAAAGTTGTATCGTCTTTTCGAATCTGTGAGTTTGCTCGAGAAGTAAGTTGCGATGGACGGGGGCCGATAACTAAAAAAAGAAAAAAATCACATTTTAAAATTAAACAGATCTACACAGAAGTCAGAAGCTCATTGAAGATGATACTTACCAATTTCAGTGGCAGTATTGTTACTTTTTCCACTTTTGAACATATTTCTAATATCACCCTGCTTTAGAAGTTTCCCTCTAATGTCCCTTGCCTTGACTGCACCTTGAGCTGCGATAGGAATATTAAAACGTTTCGAATCGGCATAATATAAAAGATCAGCAAGGTTTTGGCTTCGCACGGAGTGTCCAATGTGATTAAACTTCTGGAGTGTCCTCATTTTATCAATGTGCTTATTAAAGATCAAATTGGGGCTTTCCGACTTAGTTGGAGCACTATCTAAAACAAGCCACCATTGAAGTGTAAAAATGAATAGAGAGTTTTGATTAAATTAATCTCAACTCATTTTTGGTGCAGCAGGAATGTAAAAAAAAATTCCTTACATGAGAAAAACTTCATCTTGGTCTCAGGAATTCTGTCTTCAAACTTGCACTCTTTATAACCTTCGATGCAGGTTATTTTTGATGAGTTGAATGAGCACTTTGCTAATTTTTCCTAAAAAATTAAATACTAATCCTACCGTAACGATTACTACGTGCTATTGTATTAAAGAACGTATGGTTCAATTTTTAATTGAGATAGTGATAAATAAAATTAAAAACTCACAGCGATGGTCTCCTTTTTCTCGGTCGGAACGGTTATAAACATCTTCACGCATCGAGGTTCTATGTGGTTAGGGATTAATCTGGGACTATAGGAATGCAGGGCGTTTTTGAGTTGAACTGATCCGAGTACGTAGGTGGATATGTTATTCTTGTGCATTAGACAGTCCTTCAGCGTTTGCTGTTCTCTGCCTTCTGTGACTAGGACCAATATGTTGCCCGCTCGTTTTCGTCCAGTTCTTCCCATTCTTTGAACCATGCGAATGGGCGATTTACTTGATATGTCGAAACATATTATTAGGTCCACTTCACCGACATCCAGTCCTTCTTCGCCGATGCAGGTGGATAAAAGAGTATTGCATTTTCCATCTCTAAATGCCTTTACAACCTGTAGGAGAACGTTGAATTACAAAACATTAAACATTGCAATTGGTCAGTGACGTATTGATTACATTTAAGCAGCCATAAAGATGAGACTTTTGCGTTGAAAGCAACATTACATACAGACGACAAATAATACGGTACGGTGAGATGATCAAATTGAAAATGTACTCACTCCTAGCTGCGTCTTTTGCGTAATTCCCGAGCCCTTCCCGAGGAAAATCTTTGCCTTAACGAGTGGTCTTGATTGAAGCAGAAGCGTATGTGCTTCTATAACGGATTCTCTATATTCAAAGAATACTATCACACGTGTATCTTTCTTCCCTTCATCTGAGAAGTGTGCCGTTAGAATTTCTCGTAGTTTGTAATGTTTTGGATGACCGAATTTGATATTGTTTGGTATCTGAAAATTTTGGCTATTGTGGTCAGACAATAATCTTGTTCCTTACACCCCTACCTCTGGATATGTTCCGTCGGGCAAAATTTCAATATTGGGAATGGGGCCTAAATAGTTCCTCACATTCTCTAATATCGCTCTTAATTGTGTGTTTCCTCTAAGTAATGGTTTTTCAATATGCTCTGAAAATTTAGAAATGCTGTCATTTTGTGATAAGACAAATTTTTTATTCAACAAAGTGTATCTTCAAAATCGTTCTTCGATTTAATTACATGAACACTTACCATCAAAAAACGACAAAAAATTTCTCAATCCATGTTTAATCAATAGTTCAAGAGCGTGATACAAGGTGACACATATGTTGAGGCATCTCATTATTTCTGAGTAATTTGAAGAACTAAAAAAAGATGCAGATAAAATCTTTTGAATACCTCCTTCTAACAGAGATCCTCTCCTGAAAGACAATGTATACTGGCAAAAGAAAAATGTCTGTCATAATTCCCAATGCATAATGCTGTCTAATTAAGTTCAATATTTCCTGCGTTCGTGGGAATTTTAATTTTTCTCTTGGGTTTTTACATAAATATTGAGTTTTGTAATAATTATTTCAATTGAACTTACTTGGAACCTCTATTCTTGTTTTGAAAATCCTTCATTAATATAAATATTTTGCCTTTAGTTAAAGATCCGCAATTTCCTTGTATCACATTGTACTTTAGTAGGGTCCTGGCGTAGTATTCAACTATCTGCATCAGAAAATAAATGTCAACGAAGAACAAATACCTTTTTTGTCCTGTTTCTAAATAAATTATAATAATATATTTATAAGCCATTCATTAAATTTCTCATCAAGGGTCGTCTGATTTACGTTTAATTGATAGAAATCTCCTATTACATAAGTAAAAGCAGATTCTTCAGTAAAAAATACATAAACACCGTATGACTATTTTCGGGTAACCTGTATTGTAACCTTGGAAAATGATTTGAAGGAATTTGGACTATCACTACAAGTTACTCCAAGAATATTTACTTGCTATCGTCTCACAGAAAATCTGATTCGGATTTCGGAATATATTTACTGTCAAATAAAAGAAACAAATTCGCTCTTAAGTTGTCTTCAAAATTATGCCTTAAGGAAAAGGTTTCATGCTAAAATTGTATAAAACTGACCACTTCGAATAGAAATTGGAATATAGTAAATAAGAATATTTACCTTTAAATATTCGTCTCTAACTTCAACGAGCTTATCATCAAGGTGAACTACTAGAGTTTCCAGAGAACGCTGGAAAACATATTTCATCACGTCAAGGCTTTCTTCCGTTCTGAATTCAAGGTGGGATATTAACAAATTTTGTGCGACCTACAAAATGCAACCCTATTTATCTTGATCAATATCAAGTTAATTAAAATATTAATTAAGTTCTATGAATGCATAAAATTTAATCTTTAAAGTTGAAGGCAATTAGGGGTCAATTTTACTAAATTATTCCCGCCGCGCTATGAAAACTTACTTCTATAACATCCTTGACACTGCCTCCGGGGGTTGCACTTAGTGCTAGAACCCGGAAATACTTGTGGTTATTGCCCGTCAGTTTGCGGACAACTTGACAATAGGCGTGATTGCCTCTTGCCCTATGGGCCTCATCAAATACCAAACATTTAATTTGTCCCCCCAATTGTGCCACAGTTTCCAAATCATTTTGCAAAATATGAGGAGTGATAAAGAACACCCTCTTATTTAGCCATATATTTAAACGCGAAGCTGAAGGTTTTGTACCTTAAATATAATTAATCCTCACATATAATGAAATTTCTTTTAGAATGATTAAATGCAGTATCTGGGGATCAATTAACCCTCTTCAATTCACCTGTTAACTGAGCTGTGACATTTTCGGGAATTGCCATAATATTGTAGCATGCCTCGATTTGTTGCTTCACTAATGGCCTGGTGGGAGCCATAAATATTACTTTCCCTCCAGGGTACCAACGATAAAAATTATACATTACAACAGCGGCAATGAAGGTTTTACCCAAACCAGTAGGCAGGCTGACCTAAAAGTAATCTCTATCTATATTATATTCAGTATAAGAATATAAATAACTTTCTAGGGCTAATTCTGACATTTAAGTTTTGGGTATTTCAACAATTTAAAATAAGTACTTACTTACCAAAGTATTTTTGAATAATGCTTCTTGGACAATATTATATTGATAGTCACGTATGGAATAGTTTGTTGGATAGAACCATGTCTCTCCTGCTTGTAAATCAAATCCATCAGTTTCTGTATCTTTAGATAATGACCTTAAACGTGGAACAAACGTGAATAAAATCCCTTTCTGCTGCCAATTTTTCGTTTTTTAAACCGATTTTAATAAAATTTGATTTTGTTCTGTGTGGACCAAATGACATTTAGTAATTCAATTTGCATTGAAGGGATTTGTGACACAATAGAAAATAGTATCAGGAAACATCAGTTTTATTCGTTTTGATTGAAATACAATTTGATGTAATGAACTATACTTTTCAGTATTAGACTCTAAATTTTATTAAAAGTCTGGAAAGATATATTTTTCAGTGCGTTTATGTGAAACATGCATTTTTCGATGCTTTTTCTCACAAGGGATATTTTCAGTAAAGTTTGTTAACTCTTAATTTCCAAGTTTTAGGCTGGTATAAAGAAAACAATAAGTTTCTTTAATTTATTGTTTATTCGGTTTTCATATGCAGCATTTGGGTTTTTAATTTAGAGATTATAATTACTGAAAAAAAATGAACAAGAAAATCATAAAAATTACTAGTTATTCTAAATATGTTGTTTCCTAAAGTGCAAAAATATAAAGGGTGTTCTATTTGAAAATCTGAAGTACTCTACACTTCCAGACAAGATAGAAGTGGCACATATCTTATTGATAGCTCTGTAAATGAGATTTATTCCGTACAGGGTACAGATTGACAGTTTGATAATCAACAGGATCAATTGGAAAAGCTACGATTTTTGGGGCTTTCGATATGTCGCAACCAGCGTTGCCATATTGTTTTTGGTTTCGGAGATATAATGTAAAATATAAAATCAGATGAGACTCTCTTGATTGAAAGCTCTATGTGAAGAAGCAATTTGACAGTAAAGTATTTTATGAGGAAAAAACTGTGCACCTGTACCAAAAGTCTTAAGATCTTCTCGTTCTATGTTACTATAGACTTGTTGACCTGCTCAAACCAATTTAGACAGGTCTTACCCATTTTGAAGATACTCATATACCAATAAAGAAAACCCTCATTAAAGCTAATTCTCTAACATGTATTGACATTGAAATTATGTTTCGAAATTCACACACTTTAAAAAGTCGTCTTATCCATATGTCGTATGTATTTGTGATTGCCGAAGTCTGAAATTTTTAAAAAGGAAATCATCGAGATATGTGGAAGTGATGAGATATTATACATTTTGCCTTATGGTGATGTCTGTGAGACAGTGTCTTAGTAAGGAAGAGTTAACTACATATTACATTACTTTAGCTCAAAGCTTACTTACTGTGTTTGTGATTCCATTTTTTGACTGACTAAATTAGTGAAGCCTGGCAGGATCTACGGGGGACTTACAATAATAATACTATCTTAATCACATCAATGTTTTTTTTTAAATTAGTTAAGTAGAATGATTTATAAATTAATAAGCTAAAATAATCAAATAAACAAATAAAAACAACAAATTAAAATTTTTGCCGTCATTTTTTGACAGTTTAAGGTTATTTTAAAATTAAGGTTAGGAAATCTTAACGCATTCTCTGACATATGGTACAAATGACGTAACGTCTATTACGTATGCCTTACGTAAAATGACAAGTCATATAAATTTAATATGTTAAAAAGTAATAAAGATATATTTGAATGTCTAAATATAACCCTGTTTTGTTGCAAGGTTGCCGTTTAATTAATTCAAATTCTAGTTTAATTTGGTGTTTTAAACCGTTGTTTTTTGCTCATCAACTCTGGCGATAAAAATTAGCTTTTTTGAGAATTAAAATAGTGCTTCTGGTTATTTATTATCGGTGTTATTATTATTGTCGGTATGGTGCTCAAATTTTTAAGTAACCCGTGTAAGTAGCTCGTACCGTCCTTTATCAACCATTTTGAAAGAGAGTTAGAAAATAACGAATAACTGTTACCATCGAATTCAGTTAGAGATGTAATTTGAATTTTAATATTTTTTAAAATGAGAATTTAGTAGAGTACTCTTGTTTTATTAGCGTGTTTCGAATGCATTGAACTTAAGTTTGTCTACCGTAAGTAAGGTATCAGCACCAGTACCTGACAAATTCCTGCGACTTGTTAATTTTGAAAGATGTGGCATCGTTGTTGGTATGAAGCTTGCGACGTGTATAAAGAGTTGCGTGATTTGAACCATACAGGCCACGAAGCAGCAACGGCACGTTCTGTTTACGGGCCCACTAGAGATGTGTACTTCACCCTCCAGATCACAAGATTTATTTTGTAATACAATTTGATTATCTCAAGAAATCTCGGGCAGAGTCTGAACGTTTTAAGAATAACTCACAATTTCCCTTTAAGTGATCGGTGTGGGTCAAGTAAAACGATGCGTAGTAGTACTCCTTTGGGCTTACATTTCGGAGCCTGGATTCGGGGAATAACTGACTCGTTTACAGTATGTTGCCCGAATGCGTCGATAGATGGTCCACGGTCGATGCGCTACTTTGTTAAGCACATAAGTTAACATCTTTTTAAATTAAATTTTCTATTCTCATTTCAGTAAATTAACAATGTTTAGTTGGGTCACGCTGTTTGATTAGCATATAACAATGACAATCACGCTACAATGCGTGTGTGTTGTGTGTGCTGCTTTATTATAGATGCATCATTTAAACGTTTTAAGTTTAAATTCAAATAGCATTCATATGCATAATCCAAAAAGAACCGATACCTGTAGTCAAATATCCATTTCAGATGGAAACATGACTGTATACGCTATCGCTTTATGTACAGGATGGCTGCTTCTGAAGCTGAACCATGGGGACTTTGGTAGTCATGGAATATATGAGGTCAACATTGAGTTCGACATTGGACTGCTTCGAAATTACAAAAATTTTGATCTTTCGAAGATATTGGAAAAAACTAAAAGTGTAAAAAAACTTTTTTTCCATCGGCTTATTTGGGCAAATAATTCAAAAATTTCGTCTGGCACATGTTACACCTGAAATGCGACCTTTCGAGCTTCGAAAACCATCATCAACTTTGTTTTTTCTTATAGCCGCCATCTTGCATTTTTTAATTTTTAAATTCAGCTTTTTTTAATTACGATGGTGGGTCACACGTTAGGATTCAGTTTTTACCATTCATTGGACATACCAAAAATCTCGTTCTAAAAAGTACCCTGCACCTGGCAATAGCGCTCCCATGCGGTTTTTTACACTTTGATCCTGGCAATACATACTTAATATCAAATCGAATATAATGAACCTCTTGAAAGCTATAGAAGCTGAAAATATCGTATTTGCAGAATCTGATAATTTTATGGTAATGTTGCTTCCAGCTACGGTATCGTAAATTTTACGACGCTCAGCGTTCTAGGTCCAATTTCATAAACTTCCAGATGATATTTCGAGCTGAGCGTCTCATTACCTTCAGTGCTGTGTCGCAATTATGTTTTCCTGTATGCGTAAACATCCGTTAATGGGTTTTGTTTTAGCCGCTTTTTTGAATTAAAGTCTTAAATTTTACTAGTGGAAGAGGCTCGAATAGAATTCCCACACGTACATGTATTGTGCCCCGTTTTTTACATGTGTTAAAGATTATATTTTACATACTATGACGTCACGCTACAACAATGCACGGCAGTCGATTAAAGCCGCACACGTACCGGAGCGACTCGGAACCGTTGACTCGACGCGGTGCGCTGAATCGGCGTGTTCTGAAGGTACCGCGCGACTTCCCTTACCTTGCTCAATTTCTAGAAGTGGAACTAAGCATAGGCCCCATTTCAAAAGCCAGTCATGCGCACATCTCTATAGGGGTGTGCTTAACTGCACCACGCCACCAAAAGTCAAACATTCTACACTGCATACAGGGTGGCGGATTGAAAAAGAAACACGCGCAGTTCTGAATAGTTAAGAGAATTTATGAAAAAACGCTCGGACATGCAAAGCTTATTTTTGAGAGGGAAACATTTTAAACTAATTCGGATTTCTCTATCAGCGACCCCTTAAGCGGAAGGGTGTTCATCCTCAAAATCTTAAATTGAAAATTAAGTCGCGTGACACCTCATTTTGAAGGTAATTTAATGTACTTTACAACCTCCGAGTTTAAATTTTCTGCTGTTAAAAGAACCAAATGGCGGTTTCTTAAAGATGGGCAAACTGAGTTATTTACATTCACTTATTTCACCTTATTATAGTACTGTAACTTTACGTAAATTTAATGGTATTTTCTTCATATTGTTTTCATTACGTTAAAAAAAGGAAACTGGGTCGACAGGTAATAAAAAGCGTCAAGTTGAAAACGCGGTAGTAAATGAGGCAACTGAAGTGGTGGTTTTCAGACATGTTTTTCAAGACCCTCCATAAAATGCAAGAAATTTAGAGGTGTTATTTGATTTCAGGCGTGCGAGCATTCAAATGATTAAAAAAAAACACAAATTTCATTCGCACTAAATACATCTAGTGTAAGAACTTAATAAGGATGATTTTGATAAGATCTTACAATTTTCCGCAAGTACGTCAGAGTGAATTTTAAATGATCCACAGTTTTTTTTTTATGTATGTTTCTCAGACGAATGCTCCTTCTTTTTGAATTGTACTGTGAATCGGCACAACTATCATTACTGGTGTGATGAGAATTCTGCAATTATTCATGAGGGCCATATCCAATATCAGTAAAATTTGAATGTTTGAACAGGAAAATTTGGTGTCCCTCTGATAGGCTCATATTTTTTATCCGGCAATTTGACAGGGGAAATCTATGTTGAGCTATTGGAAAACGCGATTTATTCGGCATTCATAGAGATAATTGCAAACGTTGACCAATACAAAGAAAACCATTTGGTACTCCAGCAAGTCATTATTTAGATCAAATGTTTCCTGACCTATCGTCTAGAAGGAGAAAGCCCATGGAGTGGCCTCCGTGTTCTCCAGACTTAAGTTCATTCGATTTCATTTTACGAGATTACGCAAAATGTAGAATCTAGAGTCACTCAAAAAAGTATTTGTACGGTCGAAATAAATTATGTAAACCGTAATTTTCGCCCGATTTTGTTCAAATTCTGTATAAAAAAATTTAAACTTAAATTCAGTTAACGTCCTTGAGCAATTTTTAAAAATTTAATTTTTAGAGTATTTTTCAGAGTCTTAGAAATAACTCCGTTTTTGAACTTCTTGTGCGGAAAAAGTTTTTCAATATGGTTTTAATAATGTTGTAGAGGGGACTTTTCTACATATATCCTGAAAATTCGATCAAACTCAAACTACAAATAAGATAGTTACAGCTTTTTGAAATTTTCAAAAATGTCTAAATTTCATTATTTTGCGTGAAAATCGTCAATTTTTGGCGATTTTAAAAGGCTGCAACTTTCTTATTTGTTGTTTGACTTTGATAAAATTTTCAGTATATATGTAGAAAAGTCCCCTCTACAAGATTATTAAAACCATATTGAAAATTTTCCACCGCTTACTAAGTTTCCAAAACGGAGTTTTTTCAAAAATCCTGAAAACACCCTAAAAACTAAATTTTCAAAAGTAGCTCGAACACTTAAATTGAGTTTAGGATTGAATTTTCATTGCACAAAATTTGAATAAAATCAGTGGAAAATTACGGTTTGCAGAATTTTTTTTCGGCTGTACGAATACTTTTTTGAGTGACTGTAAATCACCGATCCAACATCTTTGGATCACTTCCGGCAGCGGATTAGTAAAAAATTTATTCGAATCACTCTGACAATGCTTCAAAATATTCGATGGCGGTTTCAACAAAATCTTTTCCATTGCACGGAGGCCGGAAGTGGGCACTTACAACATTTGCTCAATTGACTTTACTGGACTTTGCTTCTAGTAACTTTACGTTTATTTACAAAACGTTAAACACGATCTCTATTGTTGATCTCAACATTTTTCGTTACCGAAGTAAAGTAAAACAAATAAAATCACTGAAAGTAAATAATTCATTTTGCGCATATTTGCAAAGTCGCCATCTTGGTTGTGTTGATAGCAGAGACCTGAAACTCGGGGGTTATAAAGTATATTAAATTACTTTCAAAATGAGATGTCACTCGATCCTCTTTTTCGTTTAAGATTTTGGGGGTGAATACCCTCTTGCTTAAGAGGTTACTGGCAGAAGAGTCTGAATGAGTCTAAGAGGTTTCGTCCGCAAAAATAAGTTTAGGCGCCCCCGCGTTTTTCCGTTAGATGTTCAGAATTGCGCGTGTTTCCTTTTCAAACGGCTACCCTGTATATAAAACAATTTTTTTATCTATCTTAGCCACCACTCTCAGTAGCTAAGAATGCTACAACTTTTGTTGAAGTTCCCTAGCACAATTGGCCACAATTGGGTGCTTGTTGTGCTATTGTTCGTTCTTGTGCTGGAGAGAAAATTGATGGCACGTAAATTACTAGTAAGTTGAATACTGCATCCGTCACTTATAATTTACAGCATGGTCTGTATTCACGTAGTAAGCCCCAAAAGCTCTAGTCCTGATATACTTTTAGGGACGGTAGAAAAAAACTTTTTTTTTTCAATATAATTCGCATCTGTCTCAATGCACTTTTCAGACAGACCAATTAACATTTCTAAGTGTTTAAAAAATAATTAGAAGATTTGACGATAAAATGTTGTAAAACTGCTGGTTTGACTGCTTCATCATTGGAAAATTTCCTACCGCACAGGTGGGATTTTGGTTTTGAGAAAGGAAAATAATCACTGGGGGCCAGGTCAGGAGTGCAAGGTGGGTAGTCCGGTTCTTGGAAGCGGCACTCGAGCACTGCAGCTTTTGCAACCGCGGCCTAGTTTTTGTAAAATTTAACCAGCACTTGGACTTCAGGCATGTTTAACTAAATAACTACTTCCTCGATATGGCTTATTCACACCTATCAGGTAGATAAAGGTTTAGAGTGTATAAACAAAGTTCGGTTACTTTCTAGGAAAAACCGAAAACGTGTCAGGACGGGAACTTTGGGCCCTTATTATTAGACTTCAAAATGGAAAAGTTCGTGGGATTCGAGGGCGAGGAACGACGCCCTAGAGCGGCTTGGGCAGGAACTGAATTTCAGCTGCGTGCAAGAACAAAAATTGGAACGTGTAGTGTGCGTGCATATTAATTAAGAAAACGCATATTTCCGCTGTTAATGGAGAACGAGTTATTTGGTTAATTGTCTTCGGGTCTTGAAAATGCAAAAAAAAATAAAAAAAATCTACATATTGCGTAACGCAAAGGTTGGTAGGAAAATGTCGCAGAGGAGTTCGGCCGAGTCCGGGAATGACCGAATGGAGGTGTTTAGGTTTTCAGTTTTCAGCAGTTTCAGCGGCTGCTTTCAGTATGGAGACTCTCGGCTCCGGTATGATACGGAACTTTTAAGATTCCGTCCCGGAATCACCTGTTACACTGTGTAACGTGTTTTGACCACGGTACAATGCAAACTAACGTCCACATTGATACGAAGAATTTAGGACCTTCTCCTGAGCGTCGTATCAAGGGTTCCGGCCAATCTAAACGTCCATTGGAAGTAAGTTTTTGCTAATAAAATACTTTTACACTGTTTTGTTTAAACTTGAGCCGCAGGACATCTCGCCCCATGTATTACATGGCGATTATTTTAAAGCCGGCTTTATCAATCTGAGGATGATTGTTTGTGATTTTTTAAATTTTCGGGACCAGCACCTCACGAATCATTAGGGGTTGCTTTTGTGCGGCGAAATTGCATACTTTTATAAGTTAAAACTAACTGAAAATAACCTTCACCCTTCTCTAATGGCTCGGATGAACTTCTTTTTTGCCGTTTCGGTGGGAAGAAAAAGGGATTAAAAAAATGAAAATAAACGGCAAACTGAAGTCCATGGGGATGGATGAAATGCAAATTGTGCGAAACCGTCTGAAAGAAAAAAAAAACTTAATTCCCCAGCGATTAAGAAGAGGAATTTCGGGGTGTTTCACACATTTTACGTTTAATTCGTCTTCCATACGTTCCACTTTACCGTTTGCTTTCCTTCGTTTTTCTATTCCTTTTTTTAGTTCCCGAAGACGGTGATAAATTCGTCACCTAAATGCTAACAAGGGTTTTCGTGCGACCTTTTAGTAAAGGATGAATGCTATTCTCAGTTACTCTTAACCGGGAGTGGTGTGCAATTTCACCCCTCCATCAGCTCCTATTTGTATGCGGAGCGTTACTTTCAAACAGAATTTAAAAAAACCGTAACCGCTTTGTGCGGACCGCGCAACATCTACTTTAACCAGCGCTGAGTTGGTATTAGAGAACCGTTGAAAAAAAATTTAATTAAAGAAGGAAAAAATTCTTCTTTACCTCGACTCGACCAACGCTCAAGTCGAACTCCTGGCCCTCGTACTAAGATATATCCGTAAACATTTCTACAGCATACCCTGAAGTGCAGTTCTGTGACGACCCATAGGCCCCTTCATATAATCCTGTCCGCCGACGCTGTGTCGGCATGGGCGGGGAAAGGGTAAAGTAATATATGGCGGCCCACCATTAAAATCTCAGAATACGTAGCTTCGACAAAAACTATTAAACTGAAACTTAAAGGAAAGAGGGGGTGTATTTGCATCGAGACCCTGTAGCTATTTGGAAAGTTTGTTATTTAAAATAATAGTCTTAAGTTAAGGTGCCTAAAATGTGATATTGTCACTATCTGAATTTACAGCTTCATACAGGGGGTTAGAAAAATATACCGACAAACTTTAAGGGGTTGCGGGAGAAATCAATTCAACATTTTGTTCTTAAGTAAACACATGTTCGCAAATGAACCGTTCGATCAGAAAAAGGCAATATGGTTTTGATCGTTATAATCACTTTTTGTTCGTGTTGGACGTTGTTTTATTGATAAATCACCCATGGTTTGCAGTAATTGTTCAAAATGTGGACCATTTGCGTCAATACAAAAATTGCGTCGTTGCTTCATTGGTCTAATGGAATATTCCGGAAATAGCTTCTAGATGTGTGCAACTGGCTAAAAGATCTTCTTCATTAGGAATGGGCGTTTTGTAGAACAGAGAATTGAGATAACTCTAAAGCAAAAAATCTGAGATGTCGAAATCAGGAGCGCGCGCGGGCCATGCTACAGGACTTCCTCGTCGGTCCACATAGGTAAGTTCTTGATATGAGAAATGAACGGTTTTTTCGCGGGCATATGTTCATTAACGAAAAAAGTTTGTGATGCTGCCTTCCATCACCCTTTAATGTTTGTCGGTGTATTTTTTGGACATCCGGTATAATCCGCAGTGATATAATGTTTTGCCGATAACAACATACAACCATTTAACAGGATCTAATGACATCGGCCAAGAACCAGAGTTGAGGTCTGTGGTGCATCAAACCCAAATCCAATTTGGTCACTTGAAAGAGATTGATCAGATAATGAGAATTAAGTGAACCGACATAATTCTAAAAGCTAAGGCTCCATTAAACTAAAGCGACAAATGATTACCATCTCGTGAAATCAGAACAGACCCTTTTTAATACTGTCAAGATTGTAGCCTGTAGGGAAGTTTTATAGTTGTTATATAACTTGTGGTTATCTTAAAGTTTAATTTTATGCTCAATATTCGGGAAACATTCTTTCTTTTTCACAAGCACAATGCGATTTTACAGAAAAGGAGTTTGGACGAGTCTCAGTGGAACCCTGCTGAGTTTTTCTTACGTTAGCATAATTTATTCACCCTTTATGCGCAGATAGCCCTTATCCATAATATGCGAGTGTTTTTTAGATTGCGTATGCTCTGAAAAATTGAAATATTTTCGGTTGTGGATGTCGAATAGACAGTCGATTTCATAGGGTTTCCAATCAAATGTGTTTTAGAAATTGATTCGAAAACTAAAGAGTGCAAAATAAAAAATAATAAAAATAATAATAACAACAAACAATATTTAAGTTACACTAAAACCTGTAAAGTGTGTGAAACAGGAGTTACTAAGCGAATGCTGTTCTTCAAAAAATTTCAGAATTTGAATTCACATACCAATTGTACTGGGTCTGTAGGTGGAGTAATGGTCGCCAGCTATAATTTTTCAGAGATTACAAATGGTAGAATTTCTAAAAATATGAATTCTACCCGTATCTAATCGAATCAGCCGAATCTAAGGACATTGGGTGATTTAATTGTTTTATTTTGAATTTAATGTTATAAATTATAAATAATTATACAATTATTAGCAATTCGATGTTTTTTTTGTTGAGGAGGTGATAGGGCATGAGGTAAGGGGTACATTGAACCTATATATGCATATTCCAAAACTATAGATTTTGAGTTATTTTGGATTTTTTTATTGTCACTATTTGATCTCTTGTCTAACATTGTGATCTTCCGTATAGAGTAAAATATCTGCAAAAATATTTGCATTATTTGAAGATTTGGTTATTACTTAAATTTAAGTTATATTGTTTGTCTAAAGCATTAAATTTTTTTTTAGCATAGAAAAGGATTTTTTGAATATATGTATAATACCTTAGTTGATAGCTATTGAAATGACGAAGTGTTTAGAAACATTTTTACGCATGTTACCTTGAACATGCTCAGAAAACTGCCCAAAAGAAGTTGAGGTAGCTGATGTTCAAAATTTTTTTAATGAAAGTTTTACTCAAAATCTTCACATAATGCAAATGTTTCTGGACATACGTGTTTCATTCCATACGGAAGATCCTAATGTTAGATAAGTGACGCGGTAGCGAAAATAAAAAAATAAAAAATAGATTCTTGAAAATTTATTCTGACATTATTAACATCTCGAATTAATAACAAAAAACTGATTGAAATCACTTAAAATATACTGAGTTTTGGAATATGCATATATGGATTCATTTTACTCCTTACCATATGTCCTATCACCTTTCCAAAGGAATAAGTCGAATTACTAGTAATCCTGTATGGTGTGTCCAAGATAAGGACGTCTAGCGCGTGGATTTCGTAAATGATAATCGATACAGATTTGATCAAATTGGAGAGAACTGCCCATTCAAGGGAGTAGTTTGACAATGTAAAAAGACCGATAAGATTATTTTTGGTTTTTCGATTATTAAAAAAAAAAAAAGAAATTTGCCAATTTATTTTTTATTTTTTTCCTGAATTTTGGTCAAAGGTACTTGAAAATTAAAACTACTTTTCTCTGCAGTTTTTCATAAGCTTCCACATGACAGTCTTAGTTTCATTATGTGACTTATCATTTGTCAAGAAGTAACATCAATTTTTTCCTAAATACGGCTCTGATAAGTTTTATGTCAATTTTAAGACCACTTTTTGGTACAAATTCATTGATGTATCACTCTTAATAATTTTCAAAATTATTCGTTTCTTGCTTGTTTCATTAAAATTTAAGTCTGTGAAAAATCGGCAGACGAAATTTTTCTATATACAGTGTGACCCATTTGTTTTGAGTTCGTTTTGTAAAAAGTTTATTAATTGTGCGGATTAGCTTGAATTTTTTTAAAATTATAGATCTTGATAAACTGCACATTTTTTCCAAAAATGGACTGGTTGATGTAAAATTTAAGGCCTACTGTGAGTGTTTCTAGGAGTAAAATTTTAATAAATCATATTAGCGTTTTTTTTAGAAAAAATCTGGGCACGCCACTGAATTCACCACTCCTCAAAACGGGTTTGTACAAAATTTTAATGAAAAATTTTGAGTAACAATGATTTTGAAGAAGAATTAAAAATGCGCCCTCAGTACTTATTTAATTTCAAAGATTTATAGTTTATAACAACTTAGTTATGGTCTTAGGCTTATACAGAACGAATAAAACAAAAAACAAAATAAAAATTACATCACAAGAATCAATTAAATTTTTGTAACTTCTACCAAGCCACCATTTTCTCCAATGCACTTGTCATTCCTATTGCGCATGTTCAAAATTACGTTTCGTATTTGCTGTGGAGTAATTTGCACACAGGTACGGATTATTCTAACTTGTAGTTCTTGTAAATTTCGGGGTCTTGATTTATACACATTTTCTTCAAGTAAACCCCAAAGAAAAAAATCTAACGGGGTTAAGTCCGGCGATTTTACACTTAAATTTTCCACAATTATAATGATTAATAATTTAATTTGTATTAAGTACGAATAAGTTCTAATATCGATGTAGACTTCATTTGTTTGACAGTTAAACACTTCACTTGTTCTCCATAGCCTACTATGAATTTATCAAAATAAATAACTGCTGAGGGCGCATTTTGAATTCTTCTCCAAAATCGTTCTTACTCAAAATTTTTCATTCAAATTTTGTACAGGCCCGTTTTGAGGGGTGGTCAATCCAGTGGCGTGCCCAGATTTTTTTCTAAAAAATCTCTAATATGATTTATTAAAATTTTGCTCCTAGAAACTGTCACAGTTGATCGTGAATTTTATATCAACCGGGTCATTTTCGATGAAAATGTACAGTCTAGCAAGCTTTAGAAATAAATAAAATCCGGGCTGAATCGCACAATCAATAAACTTTTTACAGACTGACCCCTAAACAAATGGGTCACACTGTATATACATTGTGTAATATTTAACTTGGAGTATTGAAATATCTCGAATATTGGCCATTATACAAAGAGATTTTTAATTGGTGCTAAGGTTGATTCGTCTCCACCCCCAGTGTGGGCGGAGTGGGGGTTAATTTTAAATTTCAAATGGCAACCTCTATTTTTTTACAGATTTGGATAATACGGCGAAAAAATAATAAAAATGTATCCCAAAACATTTTTTTCAATTCATGCTGGAAAACAATGTAATTGACGAAATTGAGTTTATATTTTGAATGGCAACCTCCATTTAAAAAAAATTCTGTGGTAATAAAATGTGACAAATAAATAATAATATTAAGACATAAAATATTTACTTTTAAACGTTCTGTCGTTGGTATTGCTTCACGATGAAGAATTTGACTGCAGAGGACGAAATCGAAATGGTTTTAGTGTATGGCGGAGGTGGTAAGCATTTAGTTAATGCTGTTAATTTCTCCGCTCAGCGTTTTCGGGAATCATTACCAGTGAACTTGAAGGGTGAAATGAACAGGAACAATTTGGGAAATGAACTGCTCATATTACTCTAGGACTTTAATTGACCTGTGCATCAAAACATACGATTTCACATTCAGCCTACTACTCAGTGGTGGCACAGTGGATCGACAGATCTGGTCCGGTGAATTGGCCTGCTGGATCTCCAGATTTGACTCCGCAGAATTTCTTTTTGGGACGATGTCTCAAAGATCGGGTTTATCAAGAAACACCAACGACATATGAAGGTATGATTCTGCAAATTATAAACGCTTGCGCCAATGTTCCAGAAGACACATTGCGTAGATGTGAAGAGTCCTTTAAAACGTGCATAAATAAGCGTATTGAAGTTCAGGGACGCCAATTTGAGCATTCGGTTCAAATAAAAACTACACAAAAATTGATGTTTTCATTAATTTTAAAGCAGATATCATCATACCTTTCGGTAGCTCGTATAAGAATAAGACATTGAATTTCGTTAATTTGTGTTTTCTGGCACAAATAAAAAAAACATTTTGTACAATTTTTTCTTATTTTTAGTCGTATTATGTGAAAGTGTAAAAAAAAGGGGGTTGCCATTTGAATTCAAGAAGATAACCACCACCTGCTTATTTGGGAAGGAGGGGGGGGAATCAAATTTGGCACCAATTGACTTCTCTTTCACTGTAATTAAAGCGTGATACTGAGAATTTCTATATAGAATGCCTAGAATTCCAGATATTCCGATATTCCAGGTTAAATTTTACACCCTGTATAATACCAATTTGTGTATATATCTAGAATGGCCTCAAAAGCCAAATTTTATTAAACATTTAATTGTGTCACGTTAAAAAAAATCTCTTCATGCCGCTGCTAAAACTCAACTTTCTTGCCAGTGTGGGAAAGTCGTTTTACCGCACGCTCGCAAGAAAACGCTATTTCCCGAACTCCCCCCGAAATGTACTATATTACGCGCCCTTTCTTCAATTTACGACTCCCATTTGTAATAGATTATTTTGAATATTTAGCTAGTTATTTAGGGTTTTCATTTATGTTTGGCTTTGATATAAAGCAGAGGTCAGGGATGCATGGTCTTTTCGCGATGTCCAGTGTCTGTCGTACCAGAAAGTAATCTGCTGCTGACCAGAATGCAATTCTAGGTTGCAGCAGATTACGTTCTGTCTCGCTCATGGGCACGTTTGTGTTAAGAAGATTTAACGTGTGGTGTTATTCATTGGGATTGTTAATTCTTCCTACATGCAGCTACACAGGGTGTTCGGAAATAACGTTGAAACATTTTTGGAGGTGATTCTAGAGATTAAAATAATAAAAGTTCTCATAAGCATACCCCAAAAATTGTCTTTAGAAGGAACTAGAACTCCCTAAAGGGGGAACTCTGATGAAACTTTTGAAAACGGTTTGAGTTAAAATTATCCAATTCGGTATACCGTAGCAAGTTGCGATTTGAAAACTTCTTTTTGTGTTAATAATTGCAGATTTTAGTCAGATGCGTCACATACAGGGGGTCTACTAGGTAAATGTCGTCATAACTTTTTTGTTTATGCCATTTTTCGATTTTTGAAATTAAAGTGCTGAATTTCATATATTTTTAAGTAAAAAAGACCCTCAATTCTTTTCATTAGGATAGACCATTTTTCAGGAAGATAAGTTTTCATGTAGCGATGCACGATTACCCTGCCATCAAAATCTATGAAGAAAAGATCTAGAGGATGCATTGAAATAAACGGAGGACATTTTCAACGTTTGATGTGAATAAATGACAAATCCTTAACAACATTAGTCTTGTTGTTGCTCGCTAATAAAGAAATATTTCTATTACAAGCATGTGTTTCTTAAGGTGCATTTCGATATTCATGTGATCGTGCATGGGTTCATAAAAAGAGATTTTCATGGAAAACGGCCAATCCGAACAAAATGCAATCACAGGACCTTTTTTACTTAAAAATATTTGAGATTGCGTAGTTAGATTTGAAAAATTAAGAAATCCAAAAAAAAAAATTAGGGCAACAGTTACGCGTGTGACGCCCCTGACTAAAATCTACAATTATCAAAACAAAAATCTCTTCCTATTCAAATTTATTGCAATAAGCCGAATTTCATAATGTCAGTGCAAACCTTTTCTCGAAAATTGACGAAAAAACCATTTTCAAAGTTCTTCCTCTAAGGGGTTCTAGCCCCTTCAAGACGCAATTTTTGGGGTACGTTCACGAGAGCTTTTTTTATTATTTCTATCTCTAAAATCACCTCCAAAAATACTTCAACGTTATTTCTGGACGCCCTGTATGCATCGCTGTAACTATGCTTTGTGTGTTATTGGACTAGGAAGGTCGAAATGGAATTGTCCTGAGGATGCAGTAATAAATCTGCGTTGGAAAATTCGTTGGGTGTTGCGAGCAGTGGAAAGTGACTTCGTTTTTTTATTGATCCAGTTCACAAAAGTCTCTATTGCTAGAAAAAAACTTGATGGATGTTTGTGCAACTGGAAAGGACGACTTCTTGCAGTTCAACCACCCAGACCCTCAGGCCCATTGTTTTTTTTATGTCTAATTAAATCATTTTAGGTCCGAAATCAAAATTCTGTAATTGTATTTGTTTATATAAGACTGAAAGGAAGTATAAATCTTTCCAACTCTAAGAAAAATTTTGCGCCCAATTTAAGTCGAGTGTACCAACTTTATAAAGCGGAAATTATTGACGAAATTTTTAATCATCTTGGCAGCTTACCAAACGAGTTCATATTTTCCATTGATCAGCTTAAGCTATCATTTGAGAATACTTTAAAACGAATATTACAAAAACTTTACTCCAGCACTCTTAAGCCCTTGCGGGATTTTATTATTAATGCACATTGCAGGCTTTATTTTGATTTTCAACAAAAGCGCTACAGATTTCCCTTTGGACCCAATTTAACACCACTTTAACACTTTTTTCGTTGTTCTTTTTTTCCTTTTGTCTATAGGACGGCCAGATTCATGGCATAAATCAGAGGTTTTCCCGTAACCGGAAAAAAGCTGCTTTAGTGTATCGACGATCGAGCCTAAAGTTGCCTGTGTTTTGATTGTTATCATTTTCTCACGTTGTCCACGGCAACGGGTGCAAAATAGAAATAACAGTGCGAAATCCCTATGTCTCTCGCTGTTGTTATGGAGATGAGGACAAACTCTTAAATTTTCATTTCTATACTATAAGGTTTTAAAAAAATACTTTTTGCATCATTCGTGCAAAATATCTCTGGAGATCCGCACTGACTTTTTCACACATTTACGCCTCGTCGAAAATTAATTATTTTGCACCGCTGACATAAAAATGACTATAACAACATGGCACACGCATGATGAACTACCTATCATAAACTGTCTCTACGTGGCCATGATCCCAAATTAATGAGTAATATGTCGATCGTTATGTTCATCGGCAGAACGGCACAGTGAAGATGAATGATAGGTACGTATCACTTCATAAAATATCATTGATATCTGCAGGAATCTCATGTATCAGGCAACATCATCAATGTCAGAATGCCAGTTATGGATGCTGATTAGCGGGAGTGATTTTAGTACCCAATTTATTAGCAGAACTGATCATGTGTTTTGCAAAGTAACTTTAGAGATGAAACTCTCATACGAGTAATTGAAGTAAAACACGTGACCTGTTTATTTTGCGAGCTCATTGCGGTGTTGCCAATGTGTTGTTTTGTGTTGTTTTTGCCTCAAGGGAACCGATGAAAAACTTCGCCTGTTTTCAGTGTTAAAATCAATTAATTGAGCTCACTTGGTAGTCAAAAGGGGCCTGGTGCGGCAAATATTTTATTTCGACCATTGAGGACCTTTGGTGCAAAAAGGGGATGAGCCACTTTTTTTCGGGAAAATCAAAGAACAAACGAACATTTTGTGTTTTATTTTTTTGTTTTTCGTGAAGAGTACACTTTGTTGTTGCACAGAAATTAAAGTTCCGCTAGTTTATCACAAAAAAGCGTAAAGATTAAAAAAACTGTAACAAAAACAAGTTTAAAACTTTAACAGCAACTCGAGTTTTAAAGTTCCTAAGGAAGAAAATCACAATGCATAAAAACATAATACAATATGATTTGCGGGTCATTCTATAAGTAACGACACGAATTGATATAGCTCTCAAACTATTTACTCAATCAATACAAAATTTTGGCTACTTTTCAACATAATCCCCCAAAAACTGATGCATTTGTCCCGTCATTACTCTAACTTGTTGCTGTCGGAGCCACATTTGCACCTCAACCGTGACTTCTCCGTTGGAGCCGTATTTTTTCCCACGTAGAGCCTCCTCAAGGGGACCAACCATATCGAAGTCTGGAGGGGCAAGATCTGGGCTGTAAGGAGGCTGCGGAAGAACCTCCCGGCTCAGTTTTCAAATGCATTGTTGAGTGCATGCATGCACCGTGCTCTGTGTGGCCTTACATTATCGCGAAGCAAAGTCACTCATTGTGGCAAAAGTCCACGACATTGGGTGCGAACGGCAGGTTTTAACTTGTTTCTAAACATATCAGTGTAATATTGGCTGATGATTGTTCGTTGGTTTTGGAGAACATCGTATAAAATAGGGCCTCGTGAGTCTCAGAAAAATGTTAGCATCACTTTACCCGTTGATGGCCGCACCTTGAATTTTCTCCTCTTTGGGGAACTTGTGTCTTTCCACTCAAGGATTTGTTTCTTCGCCTCTGGTCTTTATTGACGTATCCAAATCTCATCGCAGCTTACAAATCTTTCGAAAAACATTTCTTTCTCGGTAAAAAATTCAGCTGCTCACTGATTTTGGGTCTCGTTTCTCTGTGGGGATCCGTAGGTTGTCTTGGGACCCATCTCGCACAGGTTTTCATGCGTTGCAGGTCACTTTGAATGATGTTAAGGACAGTTCCAGCACTGGCAGACAGTTTCTCGGCAATTTTTTCAACAGTGATTCGCCTGTTGGTACGGATTATCACGTCAATGCAAGATTTGAGGGAGGCAGTTGCTCACTTCGACCGGTTATCCACTCCGCTGCTCCTTAACGGCACTTTCGCGGCCATTTTCAAGCTGGTCAATCCACTTCTAAATTTTCGAAAGGTTTAAACAAATGTTTTCATACACTTTTAATATATTTACATGAATTTTGCTCTCTTTAACACCTTCTGCGACCAAAAACCTAATAACAGCACGTTATTCTTCAGCAGTGCAATCCTCAATCTTGTTATATGTTTACAAAATCTTATTAATCAGATGATCATTAGTCATCACAAGGATGCCAACTTGAAGTCCTAAAACTTTTGTGTTAATTCACGAAATAATTTTTTAGCTATATTGGTTTGTCTCGATACGTAACGAATGATCATCGTGTAATCGACTAGATTAGTTTTCTTCTTCGAGGGTTCTTGAAACGTCTGAAATTTGCAAAAGAACAGAATCACATTTCAAACTGTCACAAAATGACATGTATTAAGGGGTTCCTGCGACCAATGAAACTACGAAAACGACAATTTGGTTTACGAAAATGGACTGCATTTAATCGCACTTATTTTAAATAATGACAGAATTTGTTGGTCTAAGTATGAAGAGGGAGATTCCTTAGTTGGGCGAGTTACGAGCTACGATTTTGATCACATATCCGAAACCGACACCGTTCCAAGACGAAGAGAAGTAAGAGAGCAGAATTACTTCACTCATCCTTTAAGTGCTAAAACCGAGGAGCTCCAACCAGGGGCGCACCACCACCAAAAGCCCTTACGGCTATGGCCGCGCTGGATGCCATAAATCGCGGCCGCTTGGCGAATACCTATACGAGTCACTTTTCTGGGAATACTGCGCAGGCCCACCGAACTGCAGAACTAGTGACATATTTCCCAGCTATAAAAAACCCTTGGATATGGCCTGATGGGCACTGTGGTCTGGCACCCAGATGGTATTCATAGAATAAGTGTCGAGGTATATGGGGTGAAGGTGCAAGCAACTTAACAAATTAAACTACATCAAAAACCAACAATCTAAAGTCCCTAACATGTCAGCTTTTGGCACATACTCTGTATGACATTTTTAAGTTTTGCGTGCTTAGAAGGCAACGCGACAGACTTTAATACATTTAATAAGATCAGTTTCTGAAAAGTGGCACCATCAGCAGACCTGCTGCACTCGATTCCATTAGAAAGTGATGAATATACAAAAACTCGGTAAGTGGAAACGTTAAATTTTCCTTTATCAGGAATTTTAGGCGCCGACAGTGAAGGAAACTTCACCAGAGGGAAAAAATCATAAATCATATCCTGGGAAACAGTAATGACTCTAAATCGTAAAGCAGCTGACGCTAACTATGACTATTTAGAGAGTTCTTCGGTTACACGTCTAGACAAAGTCCCGTGCATCGACAAATTAATAAAATAAGAAACGTCCTTAAATAAAATAAAAATAATAAAGAAATATAATATTTCAATTGGTTGCAAGAACGGTGTAAGTCATGACGACTTATCCCGTTCTAAATTTGTGGAAGGGATGAGTCAAATGTGCTTATGGTTTCTTTGCTTATGGAATTTGTGCACCAAACGATAGCTTATCCTTTGTAACAGACTGTGGAACTCACTTTTGACAAGATAGTGACAACTTTTTGCACCAAGCTCCTCAACTGGCTCAAGCACGCGCAAAGGGACTTAAGTGCAAACAGGATTTTTAAGATAAGGTGTAGTGGGGTAAGAGCCCGTTTTGGTTAAATTTATTTTTACATTTTACTTTTCATTATTTACATTGATTATATATTTTTTTAATTTATTTACCTTGATTTATATATTTTCTTATTTATACAAATACCTTTTTTTAGCAATGGCTTCCTGGGTTATTGCCACTTAATTAAAATAAGCGAAAACGCCCAATTTTTATCGTAAAATTCAATACTATAGGAAATCGTAAAAAAGTCAACTGCTCCGCATTTGCCCCGAGAATGAGGCAGGGGGTACACGTCTGTTTAAAGTGTTTTGACGCCACCCATGAAAGGTCAAGGGGCAAAAGCAGAATTAGCAATAGTTCAGCTACAAATTGCTTTTTGCCGCATTAAAAAACCTACTTTAGTCGAAAACTTACACATTTTTAAAAACAAAACAAGTTTCTTTTCTAATTACCCCAAAGCTCCCCCGATTCGAACCCCCCGTAATCCGATTGTCCCCTGCAGTCCAGACAAACTTGAAGAAATGTGAATTTCTATTAAGTGCCGTGCAGTCCGGACCCATCACAGTTACCCTAATGTGGACTGCACGTGAGCGTCGCAGGGAATCCCTGATCATGGATAGAGAGAATGGAGGGGGAATCCCTGAATGAGTTTTATTTATGTCTAAGAAGCGTGGCTTCAAAAAGGTTTTATTAAACGTTAACTATCGGTGATAAACAGAATACTTTGCAACAATTAAATAGAGATATTAGCGGAAAAGTTATGACAACGTAATATGGTTGAACTTGAAAACATGCTGTAGCAAATTAACCTCGATAATCACAATCCAGATCATGACAAATACGCGAATGGATCATTGGAGATGAGGACAATTTTCAATTGGACGATATTAGCGATAACGCGGACGGCTATTCTGACGATGAAGTTTCGATAGATGTTCCAACAATAAAATCTGAAGAGGCTGTTAAATGTTTCTCTACAGTTCATTCAATGGGCAGAGGAAAACAACATCGAAATAAACAGAATGCTCCATCAGCGTCCAAAAGAGGCGAGACAAGGTTGTATTGACCACACGAAAATGTTTGAATTTTTTAAATAAATATACAGGGTGGCTCATTGAAAACGAAACAGAGGCATTTGCAGGTACTTAGAAATGTATATTTGAAAAATGCTCGGACACGTAAACTTTATATTCGAGGGGGACACATTATAAACGTATACTCGCTCCTTTCGCTTCAACACCCTAGCCGGGGTGAGTTAAACCCTTAAAATCTTAAATGGAAAGTATGGTCGAGTAGCACCTTGTTTGAAAGGTCTTTCGATTCTCGTTATAATGATACCCAAATTAACTAACTTTTATTCAGTAGTTTTCGAGAAATTTGGAAAAATGTCATTAAATTGCCAACAAGTGGAATGCTCTGTTAAAATCGTAAATTAGGAAAATTAATAGTAAACATTAACAAAAGTACGTATGTGGAATTACTGGGGAATACTGTTTATCCCTTACTCATTGACATTGTTGAACATGATGACCGCTATCAAGACAACCAATTAGTGTTCCAACAAGACAGAGCTCCTTCACATTATGCACGACGTGTTAGGGAGTTTTTGAACAGAGAGTTTCCAGAACAATGGATTGGGCGAAGAGGTCCTATAGAGTGGCCGGCTAGGTCTCCAGACTTGACTCCGTTAGACTTCTTCTTATGGGGTCATTTGAAAAGCAAGATCTACGCAACAGAACCGGAGTCTCTGGAAGAATTGCGACGACGAATTGTTAATGAATGCCGTCTGATAACTCCACAGATGCTTCAAAATGTTAGGACTCGTTTTGAACAGAACTTGTATTACTGTATGGAAGCTAATGGTGAACAGTTTGAGTATCTTATCAATTAAAAGAACTTTTGTTAATGTTTTACTATTAATTTTCCTAATTTACGATTTTAACAGAGCATTCCACTTGTTGGCAATTTAATGACATTTTTCCAAATTTCTCGAAAACTACTGAATAAAAGTTAGTTAATTTGGGTATCATTATAACGAGAATCGAAAGACTTTTCAAACAAGGTGCTACTCGACCATACTTTCCATTTAAGATTTTAAGGGTTTAACTCACCCCGGCTAGGTGTTGAAGTGAAAGGAGCGAGTATACGTTTATAATGTGTCCCCCTCGAATATAAAGTTTACGTGTCCGAGCATTTTTCAAATATACATTTCTAAGTACCCGCAAATGCCTCTGTTTCGTTTTCAATGGGCCACCCTGTATAAACGATGTCGTTATATAGAGTGTTGCCAAAAATGTGGGCAATATTCTGGAAATGAAAAGTTCTCTTTCAAAGATTGACCTTATGTTTCTAAATTAATTTTTGAAAACTTACCTTTATAGAAATATAACTTTTCAAAATTTCATGGCGAAAATGGTATTTTCTAAATTTTTCTTCAAGTTAATGAAATTTTATTAATTTTGAGTCACTTGCATACAATCCTAATGTTCATAAGATGGGATCCAACGTTTATTTCTACATCTTTAGAGAGGTGGGGAGGCTACTCTCAATTTTTTTATCCCAAAACTTTTAAAGTATTGAGTTTTTTTTAAGCATATTGTGGTGTATTAGATTTCTGGCGCATCTAAGAAAAACAAGGTATTCTTGGTTGATGTACATAAACCGAACCGTTTTCCTGGAAAACACCATTTTGTTCAAGGATGCATTGAACAAAAAATAAGTTTTACTAACAAAATTACCATAAAGTAGTGAAACAAACTTGAATTTTCATGATAATTCAACATTAGTGCCATTAACTCTCACACATTCTTGACCTCGACGTATAGAAAACCATTGCACTCTCCATAATACCTGGACGTTATTTCTTATTTGATGGCAATGAAAATGTATACTTTCCAATAATTCTTCTTTGGCCTCATCTTTAATAGCATATATTAAACTTTTTAAATATCTCCACAAATAAAAGTCCAAAGGATTTAGGTCTGGAGAACGAGGCGGTCAAGTAACCAAACCTCCACGTCCTATCCACCGGTTCGGAAAAACATTGTTTACATATTTTCGCACTTTAACACTGAAATGTGAAGGAGCACCATCATGCACGAACCACACATTCCGACGGGTCCCAAGAGAAACTTATTTTAATGAAGCGGATAGTGAATTTTGACGGAAATAAAAAAATGTACAATGCACTTTTTGACAAAATGGTGCATTTCTCAAAAAAGGTTCGGTTTACGTATATTAACCAAGAATACTGTTTTTTTTCAGATGCGCCAGAAGTCTAACAAACTATACAGCGGTTAAAAA
This sequence comes from Euwallacea fornicatus, assembly GCF_040115645.1. Classification (NCBI taxonomy): domain Eukaryota; kingdom Metazoa; phylum Arthropoda; class Insecta; order Coleoptera; family Curculionidae; genus Euwallacea; species Euwallacea fornicatus. The sequence goes on from NC_089551.1 coordinate 4,622,725, forward strand.
ATCCCAAGCCCTTAATTGTTTAGGGATAAAAAAGTTAAGGGTAGTCTCCACACCGCCTTCCTGAAGATATAGAAAGAAATGTTAGGTTCTACCTTGTTACCATTGGTAATATGACCTAAAATTCATTAAATTTTATCAACTTGAAGAAAAGTTAACTAGAAAATACCATTTTTGCCATTAAATTTTGAAGAGCTGCATTTCCGTAGGGGGAAGTTTTTGAAAATAAATTAATAAGCATAAGTACATTCTTTTAACGAGAACCGGGATATTGCCCACATTTTTAGAAACACTCTGTATAAATTTTTGTATAAATCTATTACATATGCTTAATCCACATAGTTCACCATCATTTTACCTTTCATTACACAATATTTTAATATGACTCCGAAGTTCGGATGACTTCGATATCCAGACTGAAAAATTTTAATTGATCCGGATTGGCGGAGATTTACGGTAAAAAGTAACAAGTCCAATCGAAAAATTAGGTAAAAATTGTGTTATATACAGGGTGTCGCATTTAAAGCTATCAATGAAGATTACTCAAAAACGGTACGATGCATGCAAAAAAGTTCCAAATAAAAGTTGTCCGGTAAGGAGGGGGACATGTCATGAAGATAGTCACTTTTAGCCAAAACGTCATTTTAAGGTAATTTCAATTTTGTTTTTCAAGTGACAACCCCGTATTTTTTTACAGATTCTTATATAACTTTCAAAAATTGAATATCTTTAATTTGAATAATTTTTTTATTAGGCGTCTTGCTCCACAGTCTTTGATTTTTGTCCAATTTTTGAGATGGTCCAAATTATTGCATTTATTTGCTAGAAAAGGTGTGCAATTCATATTCTCCTTGAAACTCATAACCATCCTATCTAAAAAAAAATACAAAAAGTAAATTTTCCTAAATTTCCCCTTGTTAGAGTCTACTTTATAACAAGGTCTACAGGAAATCGATATTCTTTTTTCGACATTCAATTTAAGTGTTTCGTGTGAAATTATTCAAAATTATTCTTTTAATTTCAAAATTCAATAATTTAAATGGATCACTAGACATTGGATGAAAAATTAGAAATTGTTTTTATTTTCAAAGAGGCTGGAAGAAATGTTAGTCGAATAATGGAACTTTACGCTGAAAGATTTCCCGATAAAAGTGTTCCCTGTTGGACGATAATTCAAGAATTTTGAAGAAACTCCATGGAACTGATAGTGAAAACCGAGTCAGTTTACATAACTGGCCAAGGCAGCAATTAAATCAAAATGCAAATTTCTTCTCTAACGTTTCATTTTTGGACGAATCAACATTGGCAAATCACGGTGCAGTGAATCGTCAAAATCTGGATTTTTGGAGTATTCTAAACCCACACTGGCTTAGACGAGTTGAACATCATAGACCATGGTCAGTGAACGGTATGGTTCGGTATCAATGGGGACCACTTAACTGGCCCTTTCTTCATTGAAGGAAACTTGAATGGAGAAATGTACCGCAATTTCTTGCGTAATAATCTTCCGGAATTTTTGGAAAACGTTTCACTTGCGATTAGACAGGTGATGTGGTATTGGCACGACGGCTGTCCAGCCCATTTTTCTAGAATGTCTCGTGAGGTTTTGGATGAAATGTATCCAGATCGATGGATTGAAAAGGGCGATTCAATGAAACGGCCTCTTAGGGCGCCTGATCTGACCTCACCAGATTTTCTACTCTAGGATTTTTTAAAGGATAAATTTTATGCAGAAGCACCAAAAACTGCAGACGATGTGAAAAGGAAAATTGAAAATTAGTGTAAATTAATAAACGAGGAGTGTTGCGCAGAGTAAACAATCCTTTTAGAATAAGAGTTGATGCGTGTTTGGAGCAGGAAGGACTTTCTTTTGAACATTTGTTTCCGTAAGTTTCTCAAATCGGAATTTTAAATAAATTTACCAAATAAAAAAAAACTTTTTTTTAATTAAATAGATGAATTGTTATGAATTTCCAACAGAATATGCATATTGAAACTTTTCTAGAAAAAAAATGTAATCATTTCGAATATCTTGAAAGTTGTACAAAAATCAAGGATAACTCTACAGTAAAACGTCTAATCAAAAAATAGTTCAAATAAAAGGTTTTTATTTTTTGAAGGTCTACAAGAATCTGTAAAAAAATACCGGGGTGGCACTTTGGAAAAAAAAAATTCCTTGAAATGATTTTAAAATGACGTTTCGGTTGAAAGCCACTATCTTCATAAAGTGCCACTCTCTTTACTGGACAACTTTTGATTGAAACTTTTTTTCAAATTTTTTAAGTGACCTTCAATCACAGCTTTGAATGGGACACCCTGTATACTTAAATATTTTATTGCGTAAAAATCTATATTGTAAAAAAATGTTTAATTTTAACTTTGCAGGTTACTAAGTGTTATTAGTTTTAGTTAACGCATTTCTCACGTTCATAATGCTTCTGTTTTGAATCTCCGTTACAAATGCCACGTACCCACTGCATTCAACTAACGCATTGAATTCATCGTCGATGGTCAATACAAAATCGAAAGTCGCATTTACAGATCATACACAAGTTATTGTCGTTATTAACATTATCAGAATTATGTTTGATGCTTTTCTTAATTTTTTTTTTTCTGTTTTCTCCTTTGGCTGCTTGTCTCAAATTCACATTTTTTTAACCTCTTCGACAGTTATTACTTCCGCTCCTGTTGCAATTTGTTTTCCTGCATATGATCAAATGCATTTGATGTGCTGCGGTCTGATATGCACTTGCTCGAGAGGTTAGTCTGCACTTACCCCGTGCATCAATATTTCTGTAGTATGAGGAGACTAGTGCTTTTCTCAAAATAATATCAAAAAAACCATCTACGATTCTTTTTTCAGACGTAAATTTTATTAAAAATTCTTTGTTTATTAATTATTAAAATCTCTACCACAAATTACAATTCGGAACTGGATATTTCATTAAAAAACAAGGCGCTTTAATTGGGACTCCGAACCTGTACACACACCTTTGTTGAAGCGTAACTCAGCTAATTTATTTACACAGGGGAAATCCACAAATAACGGCTACATTTACGTCGTTGGCTTAGACTCACTATTGGGAAGATTTCTTATTTTTGAATTAATACATTTTTATATTTTATTACAACTGAGAGAACGCGGTAACGCGTAATGAACTTTCCTGTTCTACACACTTACCGCACCGCACCTTATATAAGTTTAAAGATTTAGAATTTTCTCACTGTAATGTTAGGAAACATTTAAAATCGAAGAAGTGTATTTTAGAACTGCATTTGTTTTAATACACGATATTTTATTGTAAAATATAAAAATTTACAAAAAACTCATTCTTTAATTTAAAGAAAAAAAAACGCTTAACTCTATTAACACTAACAAAATTGCTTAAGAATGTCACATTACACTAACATTTTTATAGAATTTCTATATCTTCTTTATCAAAATCGTCTGAAAAAACATTTGTAGGGTTTTTTCCGTTGGAAGATTCTTGCAAAAATCATGGAAAAACATTGTTAATGTAAGGAAGGAGTTCCAACATTTTTCTTTCGTTACATAGTTAGAAGAGGCATATTATGGCAGCGTTTATGGACACTCAGTTTGCCCTCTTCTTTGAGAGGACACGATCTTGAAAGCTTCAGTTTCTTCATGGCCATTTTTGTATCAAAAATTTCCAAATTGCCATGGTTGTGTATAACGGGTCCACGTGATGTCTTTCCATATAAACTCTTCTTTTTCTCTACTTCCTTTGCGTACCTATAAAGACGTGTTAAGCAAAGAAGAGAAATCGATGAAGTCACTGGTTTTCATCTCAATAACTTGATTTTGCTCGTCATTTGTTTCAATATAGAAATCGCACCGTGGGTTGATTGACCGTATGGAATATTCCAGGAATAGCTTCTAGATGTGGACAACTGGCCATTACTCTTGCCAAGCGATCTTGCTCATTCGGAACAGGGGTTACGTAGATAATAGATTTGAGATAACCCTAAAGGAAAAAATCCGGTGGGTTCAGATCAGGAGAACGCGCTGGCCAAAGCTCTCCAAACTTCGATATTTCTATATACCGTATCCACTTGACCTCTTTCCATGTAAACTTTTCTTTTTCTTACTTTGCGTACTTGTAAAGAAGTTTTAAGCAAAAAAGAGAAGTCGATGAATTCGCTGCCTTTCTTTCGAATAAAGTTGGAATTGCTGGTCTTTTTCGAAACAGCGAACTAACCTGCACCAGTCCTTTGGATGTTCTATCAGGTTGTCACGTTTTTTCCTCTTTTTCTATTGGCGAGTGATCACTGTCGCATTCCATCCTAGTATGGTCCAGTATTAAAAATGTACGGTCTACTATTTCTATAGACTTTCTATTTTGCAGCACCGCCGTGAACATTACGATAAAGTGAGAATTTTTATTTTGTCCCTCAGAAACCTCAGAGAAAAATACCAATTTGTGTGATAGTTTGAAGCCTGCTCAAAAGTGTTTTGTAGAGGCATGAATTGGCTGTTTGGTTGCCCCTCTTCTCGATTGCCTTTCGTGCCCCATACAGCTAATACTCTCACTGTTAGTACAGTTAGGAATGGTCAAATTGTAGGTCCAGAGCTGTTGTCTATACACTGCATTTGAAGTGTTCAAACTTGGCGTGGCAAGCATTGTTGTAAGCCATAAACAAAGACAGTTTTAGACCCGTTATTTTTGTATAGTTTCTTTATTCACTTTTTCTTAAATTCGTCAGCAATGTCACTATCATGTCGATGTTTCATATTCTCGTCTTTGAGTTTTACTTAATCCATCGCCGTTACCTCATTTTTTCATTAAACTGTGTATCTTACCACATTGACCACACGTATCCTTGGTGTAACTTTTTGTAGATATGCTCATGGAATGGAACTCAGATTTATATAATTTCCCACTCACAGGTTTAGACGGAGCAATCCGAGCTTGGTATTCTTTATGCTTTCCAGCTAAAGCATGAGGGTGGATCAAATATGAATCGCAATTTCTCTTCTGCGGGTATTATAGCGTCGGGGTAATATGGAGGGATATGACGAAAGCACGTCTCTTCTGGTTGGTCTCTGAAGGCCCCGTTTTTAATTGGTATCACCACGAGTGAGCACGAAGTACACCCCAGTTTGCGCAACGCCCTGTTATAAGACTTCTCACGTGCGAAGGCGGAAAACTAGTGGAAATTCTTCAAACAGCTAAAGCACAGTTCAGACAGACCTGGATAAAGAAAACCTTAGTGTACGAATGGTATAAGCAATGAAAAAGCTTGCAGATCGCTAGAAAAGTCGATACTTTTCGACCAGAAACGTGATTCTGGTTCACGACAGTGCCCGCTCTCACACTGCCAGTCAGAGTAGGGAAAACATGGAAGAAATTCATTGGCCGACATTGGAACACTCTCCCTATAATTCGGACTTATCTCCATGTGATTTTCACATGTTTGGCCCGTTGAAAGAGGCCCTGGGAGGAGAAAGATTCGACAACGATGCAGCTGTTGGGGGCTTCGTGCACAATTGGTTGCAAATAAGCTCCGCTTATTTTTACGATAACGGCATTAAGACATTTCCAATACGATGGGAAAATTTATTTTTAAATCAGGAGATTATGTAGAAAAACAACATGTTTCTTTCACTTTTGGATCTTTTCCAACACATTTTTAAAATATACTGCGTGACATAGAGAAGAGAACATCCCTGAAAAATGATTTTATTTAAATAATCTTTGGTATGGATATTCGTATATATGGAAACACATTAAAAAATTAAATTTTCAGCCATATTGATCAATGCATTTACGAGTTATCACGAATTTTAGGAATTTTTTAATTACAAGAATTGCAACAAAATTTCAACAATATGACTGCAAAATACCATTTATTGGTATATAGTGCTTAGAAAGTGCTTTTAGATTAATTAAATATATCTAAACGAAGAATGCAGTGAAATTTTCATCAATTGAGCGAATTTGAGAGAAGTCAAATATAATGGACATATGAGAGGCTGGTCATTTAGGGAAATCGCCAGTAGATTGAACCGTAGCGTAAACACTCTAGTGAGATGTGGTCAGGCATGGTTTCAAAAAGAGCAAACTGGCAGAAGGGGAGGTACTGGACGATTCCAACGAACAACCATGATGGTCGTCTTCGAATTATGGCACTACGAGATAAGTTGGTCTCGTCAAAGACGCTTGCGGATCAGTGGTTTGCTGAAGATGGAAGGCCCATTGGAATTCGAACCATTTATCGCCGAATAAGAAGTTTTGCATGATTTTCTACCATTTTCATCTTGTTTTGTCCCTCCACATAAATCATCGTCAAAATCGATTGCAGTGGTGTAGAGAACGGATACATTGAAATCTGAAATGGGGTAATAATGTGTTTAGTGATGAACTCAGATTCTGTTTCGGTATGCATTATGATTTGGCAAGAGTAGAAAGAAGAACGAGGTGAAAGGCGGGATCCTCAGTTTACAATAAAGAAACATGTCCATCAGACTATCGGGGTGATGGTTTGGGGTACTATTGCATGTGGTAGTAGGTCATTTTTTCTTTTCATTAAAAGGAGTATGACAGCCCAACAATACATCCGAGAAGTCCTGGAACTCGTGCCTTAATAGACACTCTTGTTAATCCAGTTTTCTAGCAAGATAATACACGACCACATGTGGTTAGAGTGATTATGGACTTCTTGCAACAAAACGGAATCAGTTTCCGACCTTGACCACCTCGAACTCCAGATGTTCCAGTGATTGAACTTGTAAGGGATGTTGTAGGTAGAAGGTTGCATAATTTACCCCATCCCCCACAAATCCTGACGGCGTTATGTCATACTGTCCAGTTAGCCTGGAATGAGATCCCCCAAGAGGATATCAATAACCTCATTAGATCCATGCCTAGACATGTTCGAAGATGTATAAGACACCATGGAGGACTGAAAAATTATAATTTTTTTTTGGTTTTTAACAATTAAATTTGCTAAATTTTTTAATGAAGTATATGTTTTAGTGTGAGAAATACACATACCAAAATTATTTAAATAAAACCAATTTTATGGGGTGTTTTCTTTTCCGCGTCATGCAGTATACAGTGTGTTTCCTAAATGTTAGACAAAAATTTAGAGGGCTATTTTCTGAGTAATTTTGAGAATTTTTGTCCTTTGACGATTTTAGGGAAAATGCTTTGTTTCCTAGTTACAAAGTGATAAATATTTTTCATGAAATTTATTAAAAGCTTTAATAATTGTTTAAAATGACTGCCACCAGCATAGACGATTCTAATATTCTCCTCACTGACAGCTGAGCCCTTCCAGAAATACCAGGGCTGTTTTTATTGAATTCTACCCGTCAATTATGCGATTTCCCAAATCTTCCTTGTTTCCCACTGGATTAGTGTGAGCCAATGATTTTAAATGGCCCCATAAGAAAATAGGCCAGAGGGTTCAAGTCTGGGGATCTATCCGGCCTTAAGTGAGGTCCGCCACGACCAATCCAGCGATCTCCATATGTTTTCATTAAAACTTCGCCAGCAATCCTACTAAAATATGCTGGTTCTTCATTGTGCATAAATCGCATTGCATTTCTGGTTGTCAATGATACATTTTCAAGGAATTCAGGAAGTGATTGTTCCGAAAAGTTACGATAAACTCCGCCTGTAAGTCTTTCTGGTAGAAATATTGGACCAATTAACTAATCACCCATAATTGCAACTCAAATATTTAATGAAAATTGGTGTTGAAAATTAACTTCTAGTACTTCGTATGGATTTTCTTCGGCCCATGCACGATTATCATGAAAATTTCTTATTGCATTTCTCGAGAAATTTGCTCCATCGATAAAAAGAATCAACGACAGTAGTTGCGGAATTTGCGCCAATGTGTGCAAAAGCCATTGATAAAATGCAATCCTCAAGGAAAAATCTGTAGGAAAAAGAGCCTGAACACATTCTATGGGGTACGAGTACAACAAATTTTCCCTCAAAACTTTCCACACAGTTTTATTACTAACATCCAAAGCCCTTCCAATTTTTCCAGTAGCAGTGCCTGGATTTTCCTCCATTATGTTTGGCACGTTTTCTTCCAATTCTGCCGTTCTTACTGCCATTGGTCTTCTTAAACCTCTACTTCCTTTTAACGTACCCGTTTCACGAAGACGTTGATGAGTTCTTTCGAACATTTTTCAATTGGGAACATCACGATTCGGCAATCGTTCAATGTGAAATTGCCTTGCCCTTAACGAATTTCCATTGGCAGGTCCATACGTGAAATGCATGTCGGTCATCTCAGCACTCGTATGGGCAATCGTGATGAAAAAAGATTGAAGGTGACAAATTTGGAAACGTATTCGAATGAAATGACGTTCAACGTGACCAGTAGTGTTGTTTTCGAGATTCACACTATCTTTCTAAGTTTATTTTAACAATTTTAATAAAAAAGGAAAAAATTTGTCAATAAACGTTTGCGGCCTTGTCTCTAGGGAAAAAAGCATTTTTCGTAAAATCGTCGAAGGACAAAAAATTCTTAAAAGATCTCAAAGAATAGCCCCCTAAACTTTTGCCTAAAATTTTGAAAACACCCTGTATATTCCAGTTGATATTTGATTCACCCTCGTGTCATAAGATGGTAAAAAGCGACGATCTTGGATACGTTGTCGACAGTAATGACTTCCGTATGCTGGTATCAGCCTAATGTGTTTTCTGACTAGTTTCAGTGCCTCAGTTCCAATTTCATTTTGTGGAGAATGACAATCTCTTTTATCATCTTTAATACTAACCGCGTCGGTTGTTTTAATTATTACTGATTCAATAAAAGTATTATTCATGCCAAAAATGACTTTAGAGCAACTTTTGAAAATTTTCTATTAAAGGCCTAATTACTTTTACGTGATATTTATAAACGTCATTTCTTATTATTCGTGTGTTCACTTTTTTGCTTTCTTTTCTATTTTTAACGTAATTATGGAAATGTAAAACTTGTTAAAACCACCCAACCCTCAGTACTCAGTAAACAACATTAACTGCTTCACCTGTCACCTTATTTCTACAATCCTTTTTCCAACTTTCTAAACTTTTGCATTCTCTACCCCTTATTCTTGTTCCATGCAATGGGTTATACACTTTTCCAAAGCTTCTGTCAATTTTTCGTTTGCTCCTTCCTCTTTTTGTGTTAACCTTCAGTATTTCTTATTTCTCTCCTCTTTTTAAATATTCTCTCAGACAAAGCGATATTTTTCTGTTCTCCCTTTCGCATTTCTTATAGAGATAGATCATCAGAAGTTGTGCTGCTTGAACTGCTTTTTCGTATACAGGATGTTTCACCGAGAACCGCCATTGGACGTTTTGGGAAAACTATGAATAACAAAGTAGCGTAAATTTAGTGGTCCGGTAAAAGCTTTAGGGCGGCCTCATCAAAAGTATTCTCATTGACGTCACACCTCCAGTTGTGCAGGAAGTCGATACTTGCTTGCTTATTTGGAATGTAACACCCTATATATTGTTGCATGTTTGTATTCTACGTTCAATTTTGTTGCAAGTTTATTAATACGTTGGCTTTCTTAGAGTTATATCTACACCAACTTATAAAACAAAATTACACAACAACTATGCAACTTTAAGGTAATTAAATGTGCATATAAGTTCTTTTTTGACGTAATTACACAATACATCCAAATAACAGTAGGTTTCCATTTAAAATTTTCAAGTTTTGACCATTTCTTGATGTCCAAGTTGGCCCTATTTTTGTGGACACCCTGAAGAAAATGTTATACGAAGCTTCGCAGCATACGAAAACATGGACATTCTATAGTATTTTATCAAAAAAGAGTAACAAACTATTTTTACATTTATTAACAATTTCCAATTCAACAAATATCTGAATTTGTGACTTTCAACATTGAATTGCAAATATCTTGAAAACTGTTAAATCTAAAAACGTCAAGGTATTAATAAACTTGTATTGAAATTGAACGTAGAATACAAACATGCAACAATATATAGGGTGTTACATTTCAAATAAGCAAGCAAGTATCGACTACCGGTATCACTCAATTTTCGCCACTTTGCTATTCATAGTTCGCCCAAAACGTCTAATGGCGGGATTCAGTGTCAGACCCTGTATAATTAGGATTCTAATCACTTTCCAAATACCTAACATTTGGCATTTCACGAAATGCATTCCTGCAAGATGATCCTGAAAAAGATGGAAAATTGTAAAATTCTGTGCACGTAGACAGGTAATCCAACAAAATAAACCGCAAATTTGAAATTAATATTGTTAAGCACCACGTTTGTCAAAGTTATTGCCATTATTAAACGAAAACTCAGGTGTGGAAATGTTTCGTGTAGACATAGCCGAGTTTTCTGCAATAACATGAATGGAAGAACAAATAGTGTTGCTCCCGTCTCTCACATTGCGTGTGCTTAAACAGGACTGTGGATTACTTCCACCAGTTCGATCGATGTTAATCACTGTTGAGCAAGATCCCAACTAATTAACTTTAAAATAAAAGAATATTCTTCTATAGTGTGACCCATTGAAGACGGAAACGCCTCTGTAATTTTTGCATTTATAATTCGATTTCAAAGAACCGAGACTCAAAAGATAGAGAATGAAAAGCTCTATTTATGCTGTAAAAATTGTTTTTCAATTCACCCGACCACGGGCTACTATAGTCTGTTTTCTATGCCAAATATCGCAAAAAAGATTAGGGTGTTTTTTGGAAAAAAATAAGCACGCCACTGATTTCAGCAATCTTTAAAAAGGATATGTACGAAACTTTGTCAAAAAAAAAATTAACTATTTTAGAGAAGTTTATTTTATAGTTGCAAGCAATGTTAATTTATCAAGATAATCATAAAAAGAAATTCAAATGAATTGTGAGAAACGTGAAATTACTTTCTTTTCGATTGGAAATCTAAATGGTCCACATTTTCGAAATTTTTTCCGAAGAAAGGAGTGAAGACTTTCGACGATTTACCACTCGTTTATTTGAGAAATCTCTATTTTCAAGTAGATGACAGCCTTCTTCATAATTCTGCTTGTATGATATTTAAAAATTTAAATGTTTTCTTAAATTTAAATTAAAAATTTAATGTGTGAGACAATATTTAAATGTGCGTCTGGAAAATAAATGGATAGACCGCAACAGTGTATTAATCGAGTGGCCTCCTAGATTTCCCGATCTAAGGTCCTTTGATTTTTTTTCTGTGTAACACGACCAAATATAAAATTTATAGATCGGTTCCTTACGGCATTGAAGATCTTCGAACGCGTATGCTTGTGAGGAAACAACTCTAAAACAAATGAAAAATGTCTAAAGGAGCATGTTAAAAAGACACAATAAACGTTCTGAATTAAAGGGTGAGCCAGTGGGAGTTTCCAATACTTACTCTATTAACTTATTTATTTTATTTTTTATTCATTTTGATGGCTATCTTGACAAAAAAATATCGTTTGGAACTATAAAATCCACTTTTCGAACATGGCTTATAATTATTATTGTCTTATTCCCGTCTTACTTCGACTTACACTTACATTTCCCTTACAATCCATCGAAATGAAAAGTGTATTCGTTGGAAAAGCATATTGAATATAGAAAATTTTGATCGCTAATCAGTCGGTTAGTCGTGTCTTCCGCAAATTGTAAAGTAAAGCGAGGATCATCTTCATTCTTCTTGAACTAATTGACTTTAAACGGATGATATACAGAGTGTTTCAGAATAGTATGTCGTAAATTTAAGGGGTGATTCTATGAGTGATTTTGAGAAAAAAATTATTTGAACCTAGATTCGTTTTCGCTTTCTGTCTGAAATACGGGGTGTTAAGATTTGTTATTTATATACAGTGAAATCTCCCATAAGCGGACACCGGTGGTCGTCTTCTATTTGTCCGCTTATAGGAGGTGTCCGCTTATTAGAAAATGTGAAAATATAGATGGGTTTTTTAAAACTTATTTATTAAATAAATATTTTATTCAATTAAGAGAGTAAAATAAGAATAATCTTAACTAATCAGCCACAAAAAAAGAAATATTTTAAAATGAGAAATTAACAAGTACGTATATGTATGTACATGTATGTACTACATATATACATACATATTTAGGTAACTAAAGTTTAGAAGTAAAATACTCAGTAATTGAAGTTTGACGGGTCTTTTTCTTCATAAAATCCTCTTCAAAATGTATCTCTAACTTACTTAACATTTCGAATCCTCTCAAATCACTGTTCTTCAAAGAAAACTCTTTTAATTTATTTACATTATTAAACGCGTCACTGTAAGAATGGATTTTACTATCGCTCATATTATTGTTGTATATCATCGTATCCGATTCATCTTCAGAGTCTATCTCTTCCGTGTTTTCATTAGAAATTGAAACTTCCATTTCTTGATCTTCAACTTGAACAGCGTTATCAACATTAATAAAAGCATCTGTATCAGTTTGTTCATGTCCAGCATGTCTCATCATTTTGCACACCTCCGCAAGTTTTGATAACGGGACTTCGTCATCTGGGTCCCAACCCTCACCTGATATTGGTGTAACTTCATATCTAAACCCAGCTTTAGTAAAGCAATTCTTTATGGTCGTAGAAGATACTTGTTTCCAAGCTGAATGAATGAAAAACACCGCCTCCAGTACATTTATACATTTGGCTAACTCATTAGCGTTGTTAACACTGTCCATTTTTATTAAAATGTGTCTTAATATAATTGAGCGGTAACATATTTTAAAATTCTTTATTATTCCCTGATCCAATGGTTGACACAAAGCTGTCGTATTTGGTGGTAAGAAAATTATTTTGATATTCTGCAGATTGAGGTCTCTTGGGTGAGAAGCGGCATTGTCCATAAATAATAAAATCTTCCGTTTTTCCCTGGCCATTTTGTGATCAAACACTTGTAGCCATTCTGTCATGATATTACTTGTCATCCAAGATTTGTTATTTGAATACCACGTGACAGGTAAAGTACGTAGGTCCAACTTCTTGAAACAACGAGGCCTTGCTGATTTTCCGATAACTAAAAGCTTTTCCTTCTCACCTGCCATATTTGTACAGTGTAAAATAGTGAGGCGTTCTTTGGCCATTTTTCCACCCGCACATTTTTCACCTTTTAAAGCGAATGTTTTTTCGGGTAAGGCACGAAAGAAAAGGCCAGTCTCGTCAGCATTATAGATATTTCTTGGCTCGTAGTGTTTCAGTAACACCGAAATATTGTTCTTGAAAATGGCGACGTGCTCCGTATTGACAGTAGCAGCCTCTCCTGAAATTGAACGAAACGTAATGTTGTGTCGAATCCGAAATTTTTCAAGCCATCCAGAAGAAGCGCGAAAATCCTGGTACCCCATTTTTTCTGCAAGTTCTTTCGCCTTTGATTGAATTATAGGCCCTGATATAGGAAAATTTTTATTCCGGGCTTTAACAAACCATTCATAAGTTAGTTTGTCGATGTTAAATCCCTTAGTTTTGAAGAATGATCTCTTCTGCTCCGAGTTAAATGATGTAACACAACTGTTTAATAGTTGTTCTCTCTTCTTAATTATTTCACTTGCCTGGGTTTTTCCTATATTAAATCGGGCCGCTAAGTTACGTACACTAAGTTTTTCTCTATCGTAAACTTCCACTACTTGCAGCTTTTCTTTTAAAGTTAACAGACGTTTTGTTGGAGCCATTATTAACATATAAACACTAAAAACACACAAGGAGAAATACTACTACTACTACGACTACTCCGAACGTTGCGTTAAATACAAATGTAGTAGACAAAAATAGTGGCATGGTTATACATACATAATATGCCTTTCGGGAGTCCGGTAATTCCCCTACGAAAGACGTGCGGCCAGGCAAAACGTTGCCATTCGTTAAATATATTAAAAGGAACGGCAACGTTCATTCGAAAATTATTTCCTGGTCGCGGGCTAAATAAATGTCCGTTTATGAGAGAAAAAATGTAAAAATGGAGTTAGATTCAATGTCCGTGTCCGTTTAATAGACAGTCCGCTTAATAGAGAAATATTTATTAGAATATCTTATGGGAAAGAGTTGGTCCCCAGAAAACTGTCCGGTTATTAGAGAGGTCCGCTTATCGGAGGTGTCCGTCAAGGGAGATTTTACTGTATTTATTTTTTTTGATAAATCCGGACCTGCAGTAAATATTTTTATCAAACTTAGTGGGCGTAAGTTAGGTGTAGAAATACATCTTTTAAGAGAAAAATTAATTTTTAAACGCAAGCAGTGGCTCCCCCAAGGTCATAACCCTGATTATTTTTTGTGAAAAATATGTTACGCATCTGTTTTTTCAAAAAATAAAAATCACTTTCTTAATTCTAGTTCTTTTTGCTAAAAAAAACGAGAAACCGAATGTGGTTCGCGCATGACGGTGCACCACCTCATTTCAGTGTTGAATCATGAAAACATTAAATCGTTAATTTCACAACCGGTTTATAGGTCTTGGTGGACCACAACCGTGGCCTCCTCGGTCTCCTGATTTAAACAGTTTAGATCTTTTCCTATGGAATCATCTTAAAATCCTGGTTTACAGCACTCCAGTTGACAGTGTGGAAGATCTGAAAAATTGCATAATAGCTTCTTGTAACATAATTAGAAATACTCCGAGAATTTTTCAAAGGGTGCGCGATAATATAAGAAAAAGGGCCGAGGCACGTATCTTTGCAAGCGGAGGACGTTTTCAGCAACTTATTTAATTTTTTTTTCTGAATGGTCGTTATAAATTGTTACAAATTAAATGTTATTATAACTAATTTGGTCGGTATTATAACATACAATGTTAACTAATCCGTTTGTTGTTTGAAAATGCTTGATGTTACGAAAAAAATTTAACAGACCATTTCTTTAGCAAAAAGAACTAGAATTAAGAAAGCGATTTTAATTTTTTGAGAAAAGCAGAAACCTAAGATATTTTTCACAAAAAATAATCAGGGTCATGGCCTTGGGGGCGCCACTGCTTGCGTTTAAAAATTCATTTTTCTCTTAAAAGATGTGTTTCTATACCTAACTTACGCCCACCAAATGTTTGATAAAAATATTTACTGCAGGTCCGGATTTCTCAAAAAAAAAAAAAAAAACAAAAAAATATAGCAAATCTTAACACCCCGTATTTCAGACAGAGAGCGAAAACAGATTTAGGTTCATTTTTTTTTTCAAAATCACTCATAGAATCACCCCTTAAATTTATCACGTACTATTCGGAAACACTCTGTATGGAGGCCTTTAAAGTGCGTCGACAACTCGTGCTAGAAACTCCCGAAACTTCGGAAAGTTTACAAATACGCAAATTATGATCCTCTTCCACATGAAGAAGAACAGCCATTTCGATAGCTTCATTCCTAATAGAGTCTAGAGATTTTTATTTCCTACGGATCTTGTTCCATAAAACATTTGAGCCAAACTGGCGACGTAAACATCGGAGGTGTGTTTATTTGAGTAGCGTTGATTAAAAATTTTTGCCGTAATCCGCGAGGTATCATTTATTTTTAAAATAAAGTGAAACCTTTTCAGCCCTCCAGTCTCTCGAATGGACCATTTTTCCAATTAATCATTACTAAACACATTTACCCTCCTTTGAGAATCGAATAACGGATATGTTAGGGACTTTAAGTTATTGGTTTTTTTGTTAGTTGTTAGTTATTTGTATTTTATCCCTTAAGCTACGCCCATGTACTACGATACTTATTCCAAGAATACCATCTGGATGCCAGACCACGGTGCCCATTAGGCCGCAACCAAGGGTGCTTATGGCTGGGGAGTATGCCACGAGTCAAGGGAAGCTTTCTCTGTCGGGACTATTGTGACGATTTGTAGTTCGGTGGGCCTGCGCAGTATTCCCAGAAAAGCGACTCGTATAGTTATTCCCCGAAAGGCTGCAATTTATAGAATCCGGCGTAGCCATAGCCCGTAAGGGTTCTTAGTGGTGGTGCGCCCCTGGTTGGAATTCCTCGGGTTTAGTACTTAAGGCATAATCGAAGTGATTTTTCCCTCTTTTTTCTTCTCCTCGTGTTGGAGCGGCGTTGGTGTCGGATGTGATCAAAATCATAGTGTATAACCCGCCCAGTGAAGCATTCTCCCTCTTCATACTTAGACAAACAAATTCTGTCATTTTTGTTTTATTGTTCTGGCACGTGAAGCAACTTCTACCACGTGTACAGGAAAACTTCTTGGTTTTGCACGTGAACGATTTCTACCACGACGCAAACACCGAACGAATGATTTTTCCACGAACCCGAATTCGGCTCGAAGGACCAAAATGTTAACGGGTTCCTTCGACAAATGTAAACCAAATTGTTGTTTTCGTGGTTTCGTTTGTCGAAGGAAACACTTAACAGGATAAAAGATATCGATTTGTGAATTTGTCATCGGTATATTTTTTAAGACTTATTGAAAACACTTTTTTTCATATTATCCGTAAATTATCGCATTGAAAGTAATTTGAATTTTTGTAATTTTTCATTTAAGTTTAATGCTTGTAACTAAACCTGAAAATTTTTGGTAAATTGTAAGTGGGAATTTTTTACACATACCCAACTCAGACTGCATTGCAATATCCCCACCCTGTGCCTGCTCTAACATTTGTGGATCACGTGGTTTATTATTTAACAAGTGATCTAAATTAAAAAAATATACAAGCTGAAGATCAAAATCAAATACCTTTTTAAAAAAGGCATCACGTGACTTACAAAGTGTTTCTGAACATAGTACCATTAATTGTAACACGTACTCTAGGTTCTAAAACAGTGCAATAACTCCATCTAAACATATTAAAACGCTTTGTTTTCGACTTACAGGGTGTGAAAAGTTGGTTCCTGAGTATGTTTTTTTATTAATATTTTCGAAACTTTTCGAGATAAGTTAATGCAGTTTTATATTTTATTATAAATTTTTGTACTCTTTCTGAGTCTCTGTAAAGAAATTGCCACACTTTTTCCGGGACAGGTAATCCTGGGGGTAACACTTAAAAAGCACTTACATTTTTTTGTGCATAACTTCTTTATTGACAATTTTATAGGAAAAATTTAATTTGAAGATTTTTGCATAAAAAGGCACTTTTTTCGAAAGTCAAAATCCACAACAGTTTTTGAAAAAAATGAGATTTCAGAAATCAGTGGACATCATATTTAATCAAATAAACATTAGATTTAAGCCAATTTCTTATTAACTTTCTTTAATAATAATTGTAATTAAACATGAGAACAACAAAAAACCACAAGACTTTATTCGTAAATGTTGTCATATATGGAAATGTCAAAAGTATTTTTTTTGTTTCATTTCAAGAGTAACTGGAACACTGATTTGTTAAATCTCAATTTTCTCAAAAATCGCTGGAGATTTCGACTTTCAATAAGATAATTTTTCCTATAAATTCGTCAATACTATAAAGTTAAGTGCATAAAAGTTTAGATATTGAAATTGTGGCAATTTTCTTTTTACAAAATTGCATTAACTAATCTCAAAACGTTTCGAATTAAGAAAAAACCATCCTCAGGAGTTAACTTTTCACATCCTGTATATCGTAAATGAAACGTCTTTCGCTATGCGTTTATACGAAAAATACGTCTTAATTTGGGACCTAGAATATGTTGGTTGAATTTATGGCCCCATGTTCGGAGAAACCTCGTACAGGGTGTCCCAAAGCTAATCTTTTGGAGGTGGTTCTATATATCAAATTCTACCAAAAATTTAAGGTAGAAAATTTCGGAAAACTGAAAACTTTGCTTATTTTGACAAAATTTACTTTTTGATTTTCGAAAACTTGTCGTGTGTTGTAATTTAAATGTCCCCGTATTTTCTTTAACATTGCCGCTACAAAAATTTCAATAGTACTCCTGGAAAGTCACTTAAATTTCCTATTTTAAGCAATCATTGTGAGTTTTTCTTAGGTGTACTTTTCAGACTCTGTGGAGACCTGAACGTAAATCTTTATTATTTCTTCTTTTTATTTTAATTTTCAACTGTCGATTGGTTTAAAAGATTCCTCACCTTATATCATTTCACACTGCATGAGAGACATCTACAGCTAAGTACCTTTCTTCCGTGCTACCGTTTCTTGAGTTTACCTGACTTTTAAAGAGTGAGGGAGGTATCAGTTGTTGAAAATCACTTGCACATGGATAAACTGTATTTGCAAGAATTGAAAATATTTAAAACAAAACATTATAAGCTATAAATATTATTCAAAATGCCCTCCTTGTTGGCAGAAACACAATTTACACCTCTGAAGAATGGTTTAAATGGCGCGATCAATCTCTCACCTTCTCTCACCTATTTGGATACCTGAACTAACCTGTAGGTATTCTTTGTTCAAGTTTTTCGACTGTCCCACATTATCTTTGTACAAAGCTGTTGCTAACGTACCCCAATTTTTTGGGCAAATACAGTTTTTCTCCATGGAAGTAATTTTCAATAACTAACATCTCCCTCACTCTTTTGAAAGTAAGGTAAACTCAAGAAATCGTACCACGGTAGATGATTTAAATAGAAAGGTCACCGTGGTAACTTGGTCGTAGATGTTTTTTATGAAGTATGAAATGATATGAAATGGAGAACCTTTTGGAGCTATGAGACAGTTGAAAATTTAACAAAAAGGAAGAAATAAAATAGTTCTACGTTCAGAATTCTTAAAAGTTAGTAAAGTAAAAATAAGATGAACTCACAATAGTTGTTTAAAATAGGAAATTTAAGTGGCTTTCCAATGGTACTTTTGGAACTTTTTTAGCGGCAATGCAAAGGAAGTTATGGGGGTCTTCAGATTACAAATCACGACAAATTCTCAAAAATCAATAAATCAAATTTCCTCAAAGTGGGTAGAGTTTTCCGAAATTTTCTATCTCACATTTTTGGCAGCATTCGATGTGTAGAACCACCTCCTGAAGTTTAGCTAGGTAGTTCCGGGGCACCCTGTATAGATTCATTTGACATTCCAAAGTTGAATGCACCCCCGCAAAAGGGATTGTTTTGGTGAATCTGCATTCAACGCTAAAATGTGTTTTCGTCGAGAACAAAATCGATGTGTTAGGGAGACTTCTAATATTTTTCTCGTAGTTCAAAATAAGCTGGATACCAAGTTTTCGTTGGAACATCTTACATATCTGGTGCTAAGAACCTAAAAAAATATATTATCAAAATCGATCATACATAAAAGATGTAAATTGGTCCTAATCCACAAATTGGTTACGTATACTGATGGAGGACTCATATATGGATCTGATCAGCCTTTAGTTACTGATGTTGACGAGGAACACGGAATTTTTTTAATTCGTTGTACTATGCTGGTGATACGCTTTTAGACATAACACATAGGTGCAGTTTCTTTGGCCTTTGCCTCAAATGAATTTTAGTTAATGCATTATATTTGAAATTTCCATCTGATAATATCCTCATGTTATGTCCTTGAGAATACCTCCAAGTACTACCACAAATCTAATAAATTATCCTAATTAGAGGGTTTCTCAGGGAGAAGTGTCCACCTTCAATATCTTTTCTGTTGTTTGTAAAAAAACAACGTCAAAAGACATTAATTTTGATGAGGAGGGGAACATCATTTCATGAAAAAGTTGTTTTCGAAATGTCATCCTTCTACCCCTAAAAACCACCCCTTTAAAATTTTTAAATTGAAAGAGAAGTTGTGCTGTACCTCTTTTGAAAGGTAATTTTATTCTCTATATGGTCAAGATATTTTGCTATGTCAGCCTTGTAAACATTAAATAAAAATCAAATAACTTGATTCTAACCATGAATGTTATTGTAATAAATCCCGAAAGTGTACAGTTAGACTCAAAACGTTTCGACGTCGCCAATGTACCAATAAAAATGATATTTTTCAAATTCCATTTAAAATTGATAAACCATAATTATTTCGAAGGAACAATTTATTGACATTTTCCTCTGCACTTAGCGGTTTTAGAACTTCGTGACATCACTTTGCAGTTCTTTCAATTTTTAATTTGATCAAAATGCTCTACACATTACAAGAGAGAATGGAGTTTGTGAGTCTGTATTACAAAAACAATAGTTCTGTAATAGAGGCAGCTCGTATTTTCAATTTAAATCATCCTGACAAAATGGCGTACAGCCTTTAAGTATCTAAGTTTCTAATGAAAATCAATGAGACTGGTTTCGTTCAAAATAAGAAATGTGAAGTCGACCGACTAATGAAAAATGATGAAGTCCAATCGCGGTTCTGGGACATCTTCAAATGGATAACGAAACGTCTGTACAAAAAATTGCTGAGGAATCTGGTATTTCAAAAAGTACTTATCACGGAATTTTAAATGTAGTAAAATTTCATTTTTATGTCGTAAAACCAATACAGAAATTAAAGAAGGATGATGTCGACTATCGATTAGAATTCTGCGAATCCTTTAGCACTATTTAAACAGACATTTGTTATATAATGCAACATTTTTTGACGAATATTCGTTCTATTTAAATGGTGAAATTAACAGAAGTGATAATCCTTACTGAAGTGACATCCATCCTCATTTGTTTCGAGAGACCCATATTCAACAACCTCAAAAACTGAACTTTTAGGCAGCGATTTTGGGTGATTACATTGTTAGACCATTTTTCGTTCCAGGGAACTTTGAATAGAGAAAACTATCTGCCATTTCTGCTAAACGCCATATTTCCCAGAATAACTAAAATTCTTGAACAAGCTCCCCGCTTCTTTTAACAAGAATGAGTTTTTCAACAAGATGGATCGCCTCAACACTGCACTCCTACTCTTTGACAATTTCTACGTGAAAAATTCCCTGGACGGTGGATTAGCAGGAAAGGTGTAATGGAGTGGCCCGCGAGATCTCCTGATTTTAGTCCCCTGGAGTTTTTCTTATGGGGACATATGAAGATTAAAATCTATAACACTCGGATTCTCCAGAAGAGTCACGTACACGAATTGTCGAAGAGTGCAGGTCAACAACACTTGAAATATTGGAAAATGTGCGGCGACGTTTTGAGGATCCGCTGTTCATGTGCTCGGAAGTCAATGGAGGTCACTTTCGTCATTTCTTACGATAAAATAAACAAAATATCAGCAAAAATGGTTAAAATCAAGTTATTTGGTTTTTGTTCAATTCGACTGTCTATTAGAATTCTGCGAATCCTTTAGAAAGATTTAAACGGAAATTTGTTGTATAATGTAACATTTTCTGATGAATCTTCGCTTTATTGAAATAGTGAAGTTAATAGATATAAAGGCTATTAATGGAGTGACGTCATTCCTCTTTTCTTATGAGAGATCCATACTGAACAACTTAATATATTGAACGTTTAGGCAGAGTTTTTGGGTGATCACGTTATTGGATAATTTTTCACTTCTGGGAACTTAAATGGAGAAAACTGTCTACAAAGACTATAAGACACCATATTTTCCAATATAACTGCAATATTTGAACAAGGTTTCTGCTTTAAAAAAAATCTTTTTTTAACAAGATGAAGCGCCTTCACACTGCACTGCTGCTGTGCCACAATTTCGAGATGAAGATTTCCCTGGATGATGGGTTGGTCGAAGAAGGTCCGCGAGATCCTCTAACATTAGTCTTCTGGATTTGAAGACCAAAATCTATGACATGCAATCTGATTCTGTCGAGAAGTTACCTGCCCGAATTGACGAAAGGTGCAGGTTAATAAAAGTAAAAATGTTAGATAATGTGCGACGACGTTTTGAGGATTTGCTGTACAGGGTGTCCACTTTTCGGCACTTTGACTGGGAATTTCTGTTATTATTGCAGTACGAGGGTTGAAGTTTTCGCAAACCGTCGGACCTTTTTCGTAAAACAAACGATGCCGCAAACAGATTCATCATGACCCTCTTGGTTGTTGAAATATAGGGCGAAATTGCAAATTGTGCATTTTTAGACATCTCTTGTAATTCGGTTATCGTATAACATATTGACTAGGTAAAATGGAATTTTATCATTTTTTTTTTATGCGGATTCTAGTGATGTACTCAGTTTTTTACCAGGTGTCCCCATTTTTGAGAAAATTACCAAAGTTGAGATTTCTTAAATGGGACGCCCTGTATGTTAATTGGTAGTTACATTCTACTCACTAAGAATTTTCCAGAAATATATAAAAGTCGACACTTTCTTTCAAATCGAAGGCGAGATTTTACATTTGTTCAAACAGGCTTAGAGATTAGAGGCTAAGTAAATTTACCTTTATTAAACTTATATTAAAAATCATATCATCTAGATATTTTTTTTACAGATATTGCCCAAATGGTTGTCATTTTCCCTAATGCAAAGCGGACACATTTGTGAAATTTTATTTAGGGCATTTAAAGTTATTATGGGATTGTTTTGTAGATATTGAAGTGCTAAATGGGTGGCCTACTGAAGTCCCTCTATTGTTCTTTGTCGAGTTTTTTATGTCTTGTTCTTCATAAAGTCCCACAGCAAAAAATCCAACACCAATAAATCAGGCCATCGCGGTGGTCATCTTACAGCTCCGTTTGTGGCTATTGATCTTTGGGGAAAATTATTTTCTAAAAAACGCTTTACTATGTGAGCATTATGAGAGGTTTCACCATCCCCCTTCAAATATATACTATTTAGTTGGGCCACAGGAACGTTTTCTAGCAACTCTGTTGTAACATCTTCCACGATTTCCAGATACCTGTTTGCCGTAAGATTTCCCCCAAAAATCCGGTACCGCATTTGGTTGCTTAATATGAAACAGGACACACTAAATCCAAAGCCCCCTTGCTGCTGCCTTTCGAAAATAATGTGCAGACTTTTTGCACACCACTGTCTTGCCTTATGATGGTTAAAAATATCAGCACTTGAAAAATGGCTCTCATCGGACCAGATTACCCATCTTCCAAAATTGGCATTCGCTTGAATTTGTTCTGTATGCCGACGACAGAGAGTTAATCGCCGATTTACATCCCCAGGGTGCAGCTCTTGCACGGTTTTAAATTTGCATCGATGGTATATGTGTTCCTTTCAAATTTTTTGAGCACGACTTTTACTTATTCCAGTTTTTCTCTCTATTATTCTGGAAAAAGTTGAAGGAGTGGCTTCTGCTCATGCCAAAAGGTTTATCTCATCTACTTTTTTATTTTCTTTGTTATATGTTATGGATCGAGGCTTCGTAAAGGCTCTGCGGTTTATTAGCTTCTTTGTACGCATGGAAAATTTATCGGGAAATGGCCGACTCTTTTGGGATATCTACAAAATAATGAGAGACCTCGTTATTATCGTTCATACATATCTAAGATTTTGCTTAAAAGCATCTTGCGCAACTATAAATATTTTAGATAAAAAATAGAAATGTGTATTCTTGCCAATTTGCCTGTTGAAATGTAAGTCGACAGCTCTTTGAGGATTCTTGTTACTTTGTATAAAACATATCATCATGTCATGTTTTTCGTAATTGTCATATTTTTGAGCCATCGTTAAAATAGATTAAAAAATTATTTATTAATTAAAATTATTAATTTCCGATAGAATTATTTTAAACTAATTCCGACAGGAGATAACCAACCAAATGAAACTTTATTTTTTAGCGTCACAGAAGTCCTGGTCAACTACCTCTAAGGTGTATTATTATTTCTTAGACATTCATGTTTTTAATTATTTCATTAATAGACACTACAATAAAAAGAAATAACTTTTTACTATTTACACTGGTATGTTTAGGACATATTTAATCAACAATAATGCATTTTTAATAAACAATTTCACTCCTCGCTGACAATCTAGAGCCTGTTTGAAAAAATGTAAATTCTAGCCTTCGATTTGAACCAAAGTGTCGACTTTTATATATTTCTGGAAAGCCTTAGTGAGTAGAATGTAACAACTAGTTAATATACAGAGTGTCCCATTTATGAAATTTTAATTTGGGCAATTTTCTCAAAAATGAGGACACCTGGGTGAACGGGGCAAGTTTGCGTTCGCTTGCTGTCTCACCCCAGACACAAGGGGGGCACAGTTGGTTGGCAGTGCCGAGGTGAACTGCATTTCTTTTGTGTAGATTTTATTTTGTTCGAAGGACCACAGCTCATTTGGCGCTGAACCGATGTAGAACAAACACACTTGATAAAAACACACTTATATTTATTTAACTAAACGTCCAACACTAGCGCACAAGTGACAAAGGTCATAACAAGGTATGAAATTAGGGTAAACTAGAAAACCACAGGCGACCACCGATTATCAAGAACCTTTGACGATAGGGAGTTTTTTTTGGAACAGGGCACATGCTATGTGTGAATTGAGAGCAGTATTGGGATCCTACTAAGGCTATAGGAGTATAAAGAGAGAATTGGGGAGGTGTTGAAGAGGCGTTGCGTGTTGTGTGCGAGACTATATGAGACTGCTTTAAATCTTAATTTTCCCACCGAATGTGAGCCTTGTCTATATATATTTTTTTACCACCTCACAGTCATACCAATTAGTGTGAATTATTAGTGCAGAGGAATAAGGATTGCTTATCAATACGGTGCCATCAAGATGTGAGAAAAACGATGGGTGAAAAGAGTTATGAGCGTGGGAAGAGTGTGGAATGTGCATGCAGTTGACTAATGTAAAAACTGCCCTTAAGGGTGATTAAGAAGGGTTTACGTTGGCAAAAAAAAAGAAATTTATTACTGGGTGAAGATGTTGGGTATTTTCCAAACACTGGGAAAACACTGAGTACGTCACTAAATTCTGCATAAAAAAAATCATAAAATTCAGTTTTACATAGTCGATAAGTTATAAGATAACCTAATTACAAGAGATGTCTAAAAATGCACAATTTTCAATTTCGCCCTGTATTTCAAAAACCAAGAGTACCGTGATGAATCTGTTTGCAACATCGTTTCTTTTACAAAAAGATGATGCAGGCTTGCGAAAATCCCAACCCTTAAACTGCAACAATAACGGAGGTACCCTGTAAAAGTATCGAAAACTAGACACCCTGTATATATGCATGGAAGTCGATAGATGTCACTTTCAACATTTCTTGTAGTCAAATAAATAAAATATCAGTACAAATTGTTAAAACCAAGTTATTTGGTTTTTTGTTTAGTTTCTACGAGACCGACTTACAAAAAAAACAGAAGCTGACCATGTAGAGAATAAAATTACCTTTCAAAGGAGGCGTAACACAATTTCTCTTCCAATTTGAAAATTCCGAAGGATAGTGTCCAGGGGTAGATACATGACATTCCGAAAACAACTTTTTTACTAAACGATACCCCCCCCCCCTCACGTCTATCAAGATTGTCGTGTTTTACATGCTTTATCTACAGGGTGAGGCCAGAGGATCGTGCTAAACTTCAGGAGCGTGTTGTACATGAAAAATAAATGTAAAAAAACTCAAATGTTGTTATCCGATTTTCGTTTGTTTACAAGTTACAGCGTAAATAAAATTAAAACATAAAATTTAAAAAATTTATAAATTTCATAAGAAATTCCATAAATTAACGTTTGAATATCATAGTAAATGTTCAAAAATATCGCCATTAACTTCTAAACATTTTCGGCTTCGTCTATGAAGAGCATTCGCTGCGCTCCTGATTGTTTCATGTCTTTCTTCAATAGCAGCTGCAGCATTTCTAATGCGTTGAATTAGTGCATCTTGAGTGTCCACTTTAACTCTGTACACTTCAGTTTTAAACCAACCCCACAAACGATAGTCTAGTGGTGTGAGGTCTGGAGACTTTGGAGGCCAACTAATAGAGCCGCCACGACCAATCCAACGTCCAGGAAAGGTACGTTTATGGTAAATAGAATCCTAGTTAAAAAATTTATTTACGTTATAACTTGTAAACAAACGAAAATCGGATAACAACATTTGAGTTTTTTGACATTTGTTTTTCATGTACAAGACGCTCCTGAAGTTTGACACGATCCTCCCGACTCACCCTGTATATACTGATCATGTTTGGATTCATTAATAGCTTTTTCGGCAGGGATTTTATTAGTAGGGATTATTACTCTTACAATATCACAATCTGTGAAAATCCGTAGAGGCACGTTTTCTCCGACCGTCATATAATTTCCAAAGGAACATATTGATCTATTTAGGCGGCTTTTGCAATTTGCACACAAGAACAGCCGTCGACCTTAGGTAATTTCACATTTGCTAATTCCAAATTTCGGTACCAATGAATGGCCCCTTCCGTCTTCTGACCGATAGGTTTGGGAAATAGACTCAAGTAGCCTTCACTTCTCAACAAACACTCATACCGCATACATCGCGACCGGTATTTCATAACACTTTGCTATCCTTACTAATTATTTTGAGGTTTACTACCTTACAGCGATTAAAAAAATCTTGTATTTAGATCTACTATATTTAATAACTAATAATTAATAAATAATGGTAACGAACACTGTGAGTTAAATGAACGATTAATATCATTTCGTTTTCGGACTTGAACAAACGGAACCAACAATGCGTTTTATCGTTTTTTGTCTTTAACACACAACGGAAAAGAAATTCAAGGTGGACAGTTTTCTCTGGAACACCCTATATTTTCCTATGGCGCTATTCCTTAACGCTATACGTTTTTGAGGTACGAACACTTCGCCCACTGCTTCATTTCAGTTTTTGGCAAGCCTTTATTTAGCATGGAAAAATGACCTTTCAGTATGTCCATTGACCTTTCCGTGCTTGCTGTGACATTCTAACTTCGCCAGTCAATTAATGAATTGGTCGAAATAAACATTTTATTCGACACGACCGACCACGAAATATTCACCTCTCAAGTTATCTGTCTCATTTAGTTCGGAGGAATTCGTTAAGAACGTGACCTTAATAAGTAGTGTAGATCTATTTCTATACGACGTCTTCTCAAGCATTTCCGATGATGAAGGCCCTTTCGAGATAAGACCTTCCCTATAGCCCCGTGTTATTTCGTCCTATTATTTTCTCACGATTCCCGGCAGGGTTTTAAGCCTGAAGGGCCACTTATGGAATGAATATAACTTAAGGTATTATTATTCGTAGCTTAAGGAAATGGGATATTTTTTGACAGATCAGCGAAGTTTAGACACGTTTTGAGGACCGCTTTGAAGGATTTAGTCTCCTATTTGACCCAATTAGGGGATCTGCGGAAATTATGACTTCTACGTTGAGAACTGAATGTTCACGTCAACGGAAAATTAAAGAAGACACACTTGCTGGTTAACTAACCTTAACTTTTCCATGGGAAATGTTGCTCAAAATTGGGAGATAACGCAAACAAGAAGTCAACGGGGGCCAAAACCGCCTTCTTACGAATACCGGCATATTCATATGTCATCCCGAATATTCTGATTCCTAAGCCAGATCCGGCAGCTCCATTTGCTGCCTTAAGACCGACTTCTTTAAGGCTGACATACCGTTCCTTTAAATTTCCTGTTTCTCCTTATCCTAATCGCTCTCGATTTAAGAGATGCTACAGGCGAATTCATGTACCGCTTTCGGGGATTTTAGCACATTATGGAAATCGTATTAAGAAATGATTTGACTAGAAAAGGTGGTTCGAAGTAAAACCGACAAGCTATAAGATACATTTAATATACAGTGTGTTCACGGATAAAGTTCTGAACGGGAGTGTATACATTATACAAGACAGTTTTTAAGCACATTAGTATGACCCGAACGTCAGGATTAAATTCCGAAGCGCTCAGCGCTGAGGGATTTAAGACGTGAGGATAATAAGTAATTCGTAACCGCTGTGCCAATAGCAGTAGGTGCTGCTGATTCAGTGTCAAGAATATTATCAACATTATGGTTTCCATGAAATTTGCCTTCAGATTTCCGCACAAAGGGAGAAACGTTTCGAAAACGAGTAACGAGCGAAAACCTCTCGAAACGCTCTTTGGACGAACATTTCATGAAGAATTTAAATAAAACAAACGCTTCTAGAATTCCGTTCTTTTGTCAAACTTGATATTTCAACAATATTGGTATCTCATTGTTACGCTGAACCAATTATTGGTGTATCACCGCGATAGTTTCCCCGCTCGCCTTAGCAATATCGCACTAATTGAAGTGTTTCAATCTTGTTGCCGTATTAGTCGAAGCGACTCATGAAATTTTCTTTTAACATAAGCGCTACATAAGTGTTACACAACATTTGTAATAATATTAAGGTTGACGCATATTTTATTCGTTTTGATCATATCTTTGGCAACCATTGATTAGC
Source organism: Euwallacea fornicatus (assembly GCF_040115645.1). NCBI lineage: Eukaryota > Metazoa > Arthropoda > Insecta > Coleoptera > Curculionidae > Euwallacea > Euwallacea fornicatus. The sequence continues at coordinate 4,650,841 of NC_089551.1, forward strand.
GCCTCTTAGGAGATTGTAGGTACATCGAAGTTCTACGCACGTTATGTATAAAATATAATTTTTGTCAATGGTGGGCGTTTCGAATTCATTGTCATTTAACGTAGATTTCCTGCCAGACCTGCATTTGCTGTAATAAAAACGAATTGGAAAAAATGGTTATCCTTCTTTTGAAGCAATTTGGCCTCGTAACGTATAGAGTTGCTATCCCAATGTAATTCGGCTTCTAAATCCAGAAAGAAAATAACTAAAGCCGGAGCTAAAACAACCAATTTGCTATTGCGGCTATTGAAAGCTTTCAAGCAGTACTAAATTCGAAAGATGTATCTTTCTTTAATAAGTCCTACAAGGATTTTGCTAATACAGCTGCCATAAAACGGTGGTCCAATGCAGTGCTCAATTTTTCTAGTGCCGGTTGAGACGGGCTATTCAGTTAGGGTACGTATCTTCAAAGAATCTGGCTATATGTCATCCCAATTTATGATATATGACAGATAAAGGATTTCTGACTGAACGAACGAATATTTATCCGCTTTCAGTTCGAGCAAATTCCCAGTTAGAACTGTAAACATCTCAGAAAAGATTAGTGGGTGACATCCAATATCCATCATTACCATTAATATCGCAATTAAACAGACAGGCATTTTGTTTATTCTGACCACGAAATTATGTAACAAGTACGTGATCTCGTAGCGGAAAATATGATTTTACTTATCCAGGAAGGAAAGGCCAATGAGAATTTATTTTATCTTTGCGGTATCGTTTGACCTCCATTCTAGTAAACTAAACTGTAGTAACGTGAAGTGACCTTCTTTTTGTATAAGGGATGAGAGAATCTGTTAACAGACATGCGATTTTTTTCTTCTCTTGACTTTAGATCGCTCCTGGAACCGCCGCAGGGTTTTATTCCTGGAGGGGTAAAAAACTTTTGTTCCTCCTCTGCCTATAAAGCGCTTTTCGAGCAATTTCTTGAATTCTTCCAATTAATATAAGTATTTGTCGAACTCCCAGCCTAGATCCGTCTAAAATTTCTAACGTAAACTTCTCAGCCTTCTACTGCCTAAAATTTTTCTGGTGATCCTCTCAATCAGCACCTATCTAGATTTTTCAAAAACTCCTGGCCTTCATCGGTTTAAAATTTCTTTCGTAAATTTCTCAGCTTTCATCGCCAAAAATTTCTGTTGTAAAATGTGCAGTCCCGATATGTCTAAAGTTTTTGTCGTAAGCCTCCTGCTTTCATATATCTTAAATTTTTGTTGCAAGACTCCCAGCCTTCATCCATGAACAGTCTGAGTCCTCATCGTTCCATGACCAAACTCCCGTGATTCATTCACTCTCCTCCACTTCCAGTTTACTCCTCTTTTCAAAGGTTGCTTTCTTATGAAATAAGTCCTCTATCATCTTATTAATCACGCTCCATCCCTCTTTTGATGCCATAATAATCTGTGACACACTTCGCTCCGTGATCTCTATCGCATGGTTTTTGTGGGTGGCGTCATCTTCCTTCTAGCAGTACCAACAGTCACGATCCTCCTTCTTTCCTATTCTGCGGAAGTAAGAACCAAGTACCCCTTTACCCCTCATAACCTGTGTTAAAAAGTAATTCGCTTCCTCCTACTTCCTGTCAATCTATATTTTTAGGGTTTTCATGAACGCTTTCGTACATTCTTCTTGGAACTGCTCCCATCTGATTGACCTTAGCTCAAAAGTGGACGATTTTGAAAATACAGGGCGTCAAAGTGAATGTTAGAAAAGGTAAAAAAAAATTACTTTGCGTCGTAATACTACTTTTTGAACAAAATGTCGCATTGGGGGATTTTTCGGTGCTGCAACTTAAAATCCGTTTATATTTTGCATGTACAATGTAGAGGGCGCTGCCAGCATTAAGTGAACTTCTTTTAAAGGCGTATAACATTTTAATTTTCCGGCATAAAATTTATTTATGAGTAAATTTGGGTTTTCTTATATGTTTTATGAAATAAAAAGATTTTTTATAATATTAAAAGGCAGAGTAAAAAAGTTTCAGCTAATTTATAAAGAGAATCAAAATACCTTTGATTTGATGCACCACGTGATCATTGTGCCATTTAAAATTTTTGAAGGGGTTACCACCCCGTTGACCGGGATAACTCTACACTTACGAATTTGTGATCTAAAAATGTCCCCCTTAAAAGTAAAGTTGACGTATCTCGGGGTTCTCTGAAGAATAAAATTCCATTCAAGATATTTCAGTTGTACTGGTTTAAATGGGCCACTTTTTATGTACTTTTAGATATCTAACGCTCTGTCTACTGTGAATATTCTCATTACCCACTCTCACTTTGATTTCCCTAATTGTTCTTCTTTCTTCCAATACAATCACCTAAAGCTTCTCTATCGCTACCATCAATTTCATTTCCTTCGGTTTCCAATGACTCATGATTAGATGCAGCGATTTTTAGTCCGGTGCTCCATGGTGTCCCCCATGACACCCACGTCATCTGCATATGCCACCAGTCTCACAATGCTTTCCTTCTTCGCCCTGAGCATCTTATCATAGAACACATTCTGCAAGGTCCGGTAGAATGTCGAACTTTGTGGTACTTTGCAAGTCATCCTGTGTTTTCTTCTATTTAACTCAACAATTTTTATTTTGTAATTTTGGACTTTGTTTTTCTTTAGCTTATTAATGATCTTCCTGCACGTCAGTGAATAAAGCGTGTTCTTAACGCCCATTAATACTGCAATTCTAAACTTCTGGTGAGTGTATAAGCAATGTAACCTGAACTAACCTTCTATGTGCCAGGTCGGGTACTTCTGGGACTATCCTTTTAGTTGCGTCTTATTGATTACGCATCATTCAGTAATAGTACAGAATTGGCAGCACATCACTCATCGAAATTGGACAAATTGGACATAACTAACCGAAACTAACCTTGTTTCTGTAGAGGAGGCGAACCTTCCTAGGTACTCAGTCGGATGGTTCGTCGACCAGTTTATGTGAGATTTATCCCTGATGGAGACGCTTATCCACTAAAAATCTCCCCTCTTCACCCTGGATCTCTCCAGGAATACCCACAAGGCATTACTTCAGGGGGAGAATAAAATAAAAACAACTCTATGTGGTTTGTCTGGTCCTCCCTTACGTTATTCTTCCGTTCTTCTCAGAGTCCTTCTTTTTTCTCTCTGCCTCTTCACCTTATTTTCCATAATATTCTCAATCATGGCTCTGAACGCACCTCATTTTTTCTCGTACCCTATCAGTCACACTCCTCTCCAGGCTTAGGCTTGTCCCTCTCGCTCTCTTCCCCTCCATCTCTCACTCAGGGCACTCCCACATGGCGTGGTCTGGTGTATCCTTGGTGGTTATTCGATAATACCAGTATTGTCTTCTTCACGGAACTCCTATTTTGCATAAGTAGCTCCCGAACACACCATGTCCAGTGAACATCTGCGTTAGCGCATAATTGCAATTAACCTGAAGTAACGTGAACTAACCTGACAAAAATGTAAGAAACCACGTGGTGCGTTTACATACATCGTAGTAAATAAAATGGTAATAATTATTTAATGTTAGCGTTAACATCAAGCCAGCTTCAACCAAGAATCTCGGATATACTTTAGGCTCTATTTTCTTGTTTGTACGGCAATTTCGGTGCAAGTGAAGTTGAGAGTTAATTAGTGTTTTGTTTCTTAGTCCTGCTGTAAAAAAGGCACTTCAGGATAAAAATAAGGAAACACTCTGTTAGTGCGGAAGACCCTCGATGTAGAAGCACTCTGGTATATCGGTTTCGCAAAAAGTGCCTCGGATTTCAGGGTTGAAGGTGAAAAATAGTAAAGTAAATGCAAATAATTATTAGTCGAGTTTTTTGGGTGGAATTTCACAATTTTCCTGCATTAAACCCAAATCACATACTTCATAGTCATTCTTGATTAATTACATCGCAGACGCCAAAAAGCCCGCAACCGTGAGGGCGTTTGTCCGTTGCAGTTGCACAATATGCTCATAATCATGGGATGTTGCGAAATTCCGTTATCAGCATGTACTTAGTGCTGTTATATCTAATAAATAGTAGTAGCAGTCATGCTGTTTGGTTAACTACAGTGTGCCCACGCATGACGCAGTGCAGCAGGAATTCTTTTGAGTAAGTCCTATGAGGGCAGGAATGTATCGCATCAAAAGACAACAACGTAAAGGTTTAGTTATAGAGTTGGTTATACGGTTACGTGTAAGGGAAACTTCTGTTTCGTGTTCGGAGTAACAGATGAATGTAGACCCCAACACGCATATCACTTTAGCAAATTGAACATTGACTATAATGTGCGATGCGAAATGTAACAAAGCCTGGGTCTACCGATTTAAAATCGTTGTTTTCCAGTTGGAATTATACTGAAAACTTCGGCAGTTTTACGAGAAATAGATTCGATAAAGGATCCCATAAGCATCACCATTGAACAAGTATAGTCCATTTATTCGAATTGGATTATGGGCATCGTTTTCACCGTTTCTGAGATAAGGCACCCGAACAGGAATAACATAAATTGAGTGTCCGTAACAATATAACGTTACCTCCCCACATTGGAATTATGATCTGATGTTGCCCGTGCCGCTTTTATTTCTCCAGAGAGTCTGATGATGAAATTTAATTTCAGGAGAAGTTTCGAAGTGATACATGTTCCTTCGTATTACCACGTTACATATATTCCTAGCGTGCGCCATTATGGACGGAAGGTGAAAGTTGATAGAGGGAGACAACTTAAAAAATTGTCTGCTGATAGGGAAATTATGCAAATGCCAAAATAGACAATCCAATGAGTCCAATAATTGAATTACCGGTCAAAATTCTCAGCTCAAGATGGAAGAAAACTACTCTATAAACTTTGAAAATATTAATAAAACTCACTTAAGTAGAATATAATGAAGAGAAGTCAAGACACTAAAGATAATGAATATACAAATTTAGTTCGCTTTGAACGAATTTCTGATTGCTCAATTCGCTTCTGCGAGAAATGTCTAACGTCGTTAGGCAGGACATTTATATTCAGGGCAATATTAAACTTTACCCTTCAGAATTAATTTTATTAACTAAGGGCTGTGGAGGATTTATTACGAAAAATGCACTCACATATACAGGGTGCTTTTTGGAAAGCGACATAAGGCAATTTTAGGAAATCAGCCGTATTGGGTGGATTTTTTCAATTTAGGAAGTGTCTCGAATTGTTCCAAACCGTTTAGAAAATAGCGGTCGGTATTAAGTAGATAATCAAAAAGTGTAGTAATTAAATGTAAGTATACAGGGTGACAAGAAAAGGCGCAAAAATATTTTCGGGGGGAGTTCCGTGGGTTCAAATTAAACAATTAATCATTTAAACGCGCAGTGGCAATCGCTTAAATTTTGAGATACACAACAAAGGCTTTAGTTTATGCTATATTTTTATCAAAATTAGATTTTATTTGAGAACAATCACCAATCCTTGAGGTCTGCGGAAAATACTCGTGTATTAATGGGCGAATAATAATTCCAACTTTATTGAGGCGATCGCTTCGCTCACGCGTTAAACTGTTTTGCTTATTGGTTAAATAACTATTATTGCTCATAACTAAGAAAATTACATCACATTGACATAAAACATAAAAGTTTTCCTATATACGCGAGTTTTCATTTTTCACTTCTAGCAGTGACTAACAGTGGCTTGTTTTGTTTCTCTTCCAAATGGTAACGTCTACTAGTCAAAATGTATGGAAATAATTTTACTGTCCAGTAAAAAGTAAACTTTTGATTCGGGGGAAAATAAGTTTAGGAGTAATGAGGAAATAAATCGAATTGTCCAATAGAGAAAGCAAGGTTTCGATTTTTCCCTTACGTTATGGATGTAGTGTGAATGCGTCTTTAGGGAAGAATTTTCTGATAATTGATTTCGCAGTAAATCCTGCCAGCATCAGAAAGTAAATTAAATGAAAAACAGTGACAAAAGAGCCTTATTTTGTTAGTATTTTGAGGTGATAACTGTACGCCATTTTACTATCAAATTCTAGATACAAGGAACTAAATTTCAAAACTCCCAACCTCAATCGGCCTGAATGTCTGTCTTTATTTTCAAATTGTGATAATTTACTACCTTAATAAATCAGTTTTTGGGATGTTCGGAAATTCTATTAAGCGGTGCTGCAATAGACCTCGATATTGCAATTTTTGGAAAACTTATTGTAGTTTCTTACATAGGGCAAAAATCGAAAATCCTAATATTCGCGTGAAATTACGTTGGAAAGGAAATTGTGTTTTTAATTTATACAGTGGGGCTCAAAGACTCACAATTTTATATGGAATTTTGCTTCATCCTGTATGGCATTGCAAAAACCTTTTTTCTTTTTTTTTCAATATGCGCAGGGGACTGATTTTAGAGGAATCGGACTTTCGGAATCTTTTTTTTTAATTGACTAAGAAATAAATGAACTTCACGCCCGTAAACGTTGTCGAGAAATATGCCGTTTCAAGTAAATATTTTCGGTGTTCTCCAATTCATAATTTTAACGAATTTCAATTCGTTATGTAAGTAATGTTGGATTTATACAGCGCACAACGCATAACGTAATGGATAGCATAGAATTACCATTTAAACAGCGCATAACCTATACATAACAAATGACATAGAACTTTCATGGCTTTTTAACTTTCGATGCAATTCTTATGCATTATGTTATGCGCTATGGACTGTACAGGGCCGGTCACTGAAAATCGGGCCACGCCCGCAAAATTCCCCTTTAGCGCTCGTTGTTGAGCCGCTAAACTTTACTTTAGGATAAAGTGTGACATTTCTACGTCAAAAACCGAGGCCTGCGGCGTACGTTCGTAGGGACTATAGTTAATGAAATCAAATTAAGAACGTTTTTTGGGAAAAACAGGAGTGCGCCACTGGTTTGAACGCCTTCCGAAACGGACATGCACCAAATTTCATTAAAAAGTAATGCGCAGTAATAATTTTCTGGCGCAATTAAATATCAGATTCCTGTTATGAATTTATTTCGCGATGAAGCATGCCATAGAATAAAACATCAATAACTAATTTTTATTCGCAGCAATATTGAACAAAATTATTAATGGAGTAAAAGAATGGAAAAGATGCTGAAATTCTCATTATTTTCTTAGATGTTTTCGATAACACATACGTGTGCTTCAGCTATTCTAGTTGGTAACTTTTTCCTGGCTGTGATCTTGGCTTGTAAATTTTTTCCTGGAGGAATCCGCAAGAGAGAACCTCACAACAGAGCACTGACTGAGTCGCTGACTCGAAACACTCAGTCAGTGTGTTAGAGGAGATATAATCTAACACTCGGCGGAAGAAGACCTCGTCTTAATCTCACCGTGCAGACTTTTCATCGGTGCGTGACGGCCTTTCCTGGTTATAGATTATACTATTGTAATTGAAGCTTAAAGGAGTACCTAGTTAATACTAAAGCGGTCAAAACCCTGTTTCCACAACAAAAATATTTGTCTATTCGTGGAACTTAACAGAAACACAATAAGATCCCGTGATTTACTAGTCATAAATTCAGTAACACAAGAGATTATTTTGGTAAACTTGAGAACAAAAGGGCCAATATTTATTATTTTGTTTTCTAGCTTTTAATGAAGTAAGCACATTGTCCCGCGTGTGATTTATGTTATGAGGTTCACAGAAAAAAAAAACAATTTTCCTTACTGACACGTACTATGTTCTTGTCGGGTACGTTTTTGGATCACCACTGATCAGGTACATTTTCACGTCTCATATTTTGCTTTTATGACAACCTTGGCTAAATTCCAATATTCCACACCCTATCGGCTGCAAATAAACGATGGAGTCACATTCGATTATGCCATTAAGGGCTGTGCCCTTTATAACATTAGCCCTGGTAGAAAACGTTGTTAGTAATTGATTCGTCTCGTAAATTACCTTGTCCTGGCGCTAATCCGAATATTCTCGTTGGCTCTGTTTTTCTTCTCATTATGACTGTGCCCACTTTAGTAAAGTATTTATTTATTTTTTGTTTGATTTTTTAGCTTTGGGTCCTGCTTGGCTTGAGCTGGGCCGAAAATGTTTTCTAGATTTGTTCCCGAATACGGTAAATTATTTCGTTGTTAATTTGCTGATATTTATTAAATTTTTAGTAGTGAATGTGACAACTTGAGACTAAAGCTACTCTCTAGAGCTCACGGTCCTGCAATAGCGCGCCAGATTTCTTTAGCAGCGATACCAACAAAGTTCACAATTTTTTATTTCTGCAAGATTACACAAAACAAGTAGGCGAATTTTCAAAAATTATTTTTTAACATACAGGGTGGTCCCAAAAAGTGTCACCATCTACAGCTGCATTATTTTAAATTAATTATTTTATAATGAAAATTACAAATTTTGTGTTATTTTCCGATTTGTGTGCTAAACACTGATTTTTGATATCAGTCTACTGGAGCCCAAGGAACACCTAATAAGCCACATTTTGACGTGTCTTGGTGTTAAAAAAGTCCTCAATAACCGCCGAAATAGGTTTCTGAATTTGCCTGACTTCAAACCTCAATTACTTGCTTATTTTAAGTGGAATGTCCCAGTTTTCTCCACTGCATCGTTTTCAGAATTCAAAAATCTACAACTTCCATTAACAATTCTCTATGCCTAAACCCGGGTATATCTGATTTCCTGAAAATAGCCCCTTTTTGGCATTTAAATATTTTGATAGTCATATCGTCTCACTTCTGACAGTTTTCGTTTTTTCCTGTTCTTCATAATTGTCACTTCTAGTTTAAGGAAATCGTTCAAGTACTCTATTGAAGCTGGTTGGCTCTGGACGATGTCTCTTCGGAAGCATAACTTCTATTGGTCAGAAAATAATTTTTCTCACTGTCCCCCAAAGCAAATATCATATCAATCAACACTTTCTTTGAAAAATTAATTATTTTATATTAGACTATCTGGAATTTTTGAAATCAAATACAAATAAAAATCTGAAAATTGACAAACTATTTATTGTCTTACTGTAAACTGCAAATTGCGATGGGCGTTACTTTATCAACTAGAGAAAATTTTAGCAGTCAAAATGATATTTTTCATGATTGCTAACGTCAACAGTTATCATGATGTTATCGTTATGTCATGAAAAATGTTATTTTGACATTTTTCATGACTTCTAACATCATTATGTCATAAAAATGTCAATTTGACATTTTTCATCGCCGTCAAAACATTTAGAAACCAAAAAGGGGTCATTTTCGGGACTTTAGAAATGGCTACGTTTAGGGATAGGGTAAAGTTAAGCTAGCAAAAGTTGTAGATTTTTGGATTCTGAAATATTCTTCTATTTGAAATAAGCTAGTTATTGAGGTTTGAAGGACTTTGGAGACCTATTTCGGCAGTCTTGGACGACTTTTCAAAAATTAACGGACGTCAAAACGTAGTTTATTAGATTCTCTGTTAGCCTCAGAAGGCTAATTCCAAAATTCAGAGCGCACAATACTGGTTTGCGTGACACCTTGCAGCTGTCAAATTTTTCTGAATAATTCGGAAACGGTAAACTTTAATGATGGAGTATCTTACATAAATTTACCTTGAAATTTAACGGGAGATCCAAAAATAACGAAACAATTAGATGATGCCATTTAAAATAACGATTGTCACACTTTTTCGAGCCGCCCTGTATATTAGCAAATAATTTCTTTACATGCCTTTGTATGGTACGTAATCGTGCAGAAGCAAAAAATTGTTAATTTTGTTGGTATAGAAACTACGGAAGTCTGCCGCACTATTCCAGGACCCTGTATAAAGGCTCTCAACTATAATAGGTATTAAAGTCCATATTTCAAACTAATGGCAGTACTTAAGAGAAAGTATATATGGACGTCGGAGACGAAGTGGAAGTAGGGGTGGAAGTAGGGAAACCAGTTAATTGCGGGGGTAATATTGTTATGTGTAGATGTTTGATATATCAACGTCGCGACCAAGTTTGGCAACAATTTGATCATAAACACTGAACCTTCAACGCAATAAATTGACCGATAAACTTCTAGCTACGCGTCATAAACTGAAGGAAAGATCATCTTTTTCATGCAATCTTTGAGCACCAACCACGAGAAATAAGCGGCCTAAAGGAATAAAAACTTGACAATTGGCGTACAAAACCCATCAAATAAAGTATCCTCGATCCCACAAAGAATGGAAACATGCAATAGGGAATAGCGAAATATTCAAAACGGAACAAGGCAGGAATATAAAATTCTTTCGTATATCATCAATCTACTTTGTTCTAAATCAGATGCGCTCCTTTGCTAACACTTTTATTACTCTTTTTACGGGCCATTTAAATTTGTTTCAAAATTAACATAAAAATGCTTGGGAAATTGGAATGAAAACTATTTTAGGTTCCCTGAACGACCCAAATCCTATTCAATGCATCTTTGAACGGTCTTAGATTAGATTGAATACAAAACGAAAATTCAGGAATTAATCGGAAATGGAGAATACATCAAATGGAGCGTAGCTCAAACAGATTGTTGGGCTCATTTCGCATCCCATGCACTAAATCTAACAAAAATTCCAATTTATTGTAAATATTTGTCACGTTGCAAATTTTTTTTTCGAGTTTTCCAGAGCAAAACTGTTTGCTTCCAAGCCCCATTTGTTTGCTCGCTACAAAATCGAGATTGATAACCGACTTTTTAGTTATACTGAAATCTGAATGGGATTATGGCCGTTCCGTTCGAGCGATATTAATAAGCCGTTCATATGTATGTATTACTTCCATTCCGTTTTTAAATGAATGATTAAAGGAACGTTCCTATACGGAGCACGCAGACATGAATTACCTGTGAGTCATAGAACGAGCTTTTCCATTGGTAATTATTTATGCTGTAGCTGCCATTCGCGTCGTAGGTAAACACGGTTTTACCGCACGCGTTTCAATGTCGAACACCAATAAAATTGTCGGACGTTGACAAATACGTGTGGTAAAGCCGCTTTACCCACGCAGGTAGAAAAAGTTGTTTTCGCTTTGTCTCTTCCAATAAAGCCGGGCGACTAAAAAAAGGAAATTGTGAAAACTCGATATTTCCCAACTAAGTTCACCCATCATCTTTTAGAGGAGGAAAAGTGGTAATGAGAATGTAATAGTATATCATACAACGAGGTGGAAAGTGTTTCATTACTCTCAAGGGATTTGATGGCATAGGATGTTAGCAGTTATTTCGAGACAGCAAGAAAATTTTCCACCGTGGTTTGTGTACCATCTTATTTCTAATCATAGTACGTATTCAGGATTTTAGTGAATTCTCTAATACGTCGTTTGATTTGATGTCCGTTACGTACAATTACCAACCGACATGTACAAATAAACCTGATGAATCTAAGTGAACGTTAGTTTTTTGCCAAAAAAGTAAAGCGCTTGAGCTCTAAAAATCTCCTAAAGATACGTTTTGGAGAAGAAAGTAAATGAAAGAACCCATAAAGCTCTGGGTAATGTGCGCAGAGTTTACTTGGACAAATGGTAAAAATTAATTAAAATAGCTCAGGAAATGTACGCAAACAGTTAGGGTGAAAAATTAAGGCGGCAAGTAGAAGTAGGTAATTTCACGTTTCACGACCTACATAGAGGTTAGTAATGCTAATGTTACATATACAGGGCGGGTTTTCTAAAAGTATAAATGCCAATATTTCGAAATATCATGCCGGCAATGGGAAAATCCAAAAGCACGTCTACCACAACATGATGAGGGAAGATGTATGATGAGAGTGTGATGAACTCACTACCCTCCGTTAAATGCACTCCAGCCACCCCAAATAATTTTTTTTTAATAGCACGGGCATGATATCGTCCCAAAACGTTCACAAAACGTTTTTCAATGGTACCAACGTTTCTGTAACTCAATATAATTCAAATAAAATTGAAAATCCAGGAATAAGACGCCTAGGAGAAGAATTAAAACAAAGTCAATCAGGAATAGTTAATGGAACTGATAATTAATTCAAAGTCTTATTTTAATTAAATTAAAGCATAAAATTCGCGGCAAAATAGTAATTGTTTTTTATTGTAGGTGTTCGATATTTTCCATTTAACTATACAAAGATAATCACGTTTTGGCAGTATATTGTTATCAAAGAATTAATAATGATGTAAAATGAAAAAAATTAGTTATTTTCCCTTTAGGGTATTTATGAATATTTTTCTACGCAGCGAATTGTCGAATCCTGGTAATTATTTTATTTTCACTTTGTGCTTCTCGTAAATTTTTAATCGATACATGATTTATTCAATTGCGGAACGAGTTGAAATAGTTTTTATTGACGGTGCTGAGGAACGTTGCCTTTTACCAACCACAGGAACATTTCGTCAGCGACATCTTGAAACGGACATTAATCTTTCCTACGTTATGAAATTAACACAAAAATTTGAAAAAACTGGTTCTGTGGCCAATAAAAAAAGGAATCAATCCGGGACATTAGATGAACTTACTCAATTCGAAGTTCCAGGACAGTTTATCCAAAATTCCTCATTGCCTCCATCTACTTTAACTGGATTATCAACAGCATCCGTCCGGAAAGTTCTAAATTTACACAAATTTCATCTCTTCAAAATTCAACTTCATCTGGAATTGGATGAAGATGACCCAGACCGACGAATTGAATATTGCGAGGGGGCGCAAGGTTTGATTACCAACCGGCCCCGACTACTGCTGAACGTTTGCTTCCATCCTGAGTGCATATTTTACTCGAAGGTTGGTCTCAATTGGTCCAATTATAGAATCTGAAGTGATTTAAACCCTCATGGTATGAAACAAGGAAGCACTCAACATCCACTACAAACTAAATTTTTGGTCCGGGATCTTTGGAGATGCCATCATAGGACCTTTATTTATTGACGGTAATTTGAATGGTGAAATCTACCCTGACCTTTTAGGAAATCCTATTGAACCATTGATAATCCACGAGCTAGAGAATCGGCAGCACGAATATGGCAAATTGGACGAAAATTTACTAAGATTTCTACAGGGTGGGGCACTGCTACATTTTTTTTACCTCTTAGACAGTGGTTGGATAACAAATATCCCGCAAAATGGATTGGAAGGAGAGAACCGATAGAATGGCCCGCTCGGGCTCCCGATTTCACCCCCTTGGATTTTGTTTTTGCGAGGGCACTTGAAATCTGTAGTGTTCAAGCCCAACTAGGAACAAATGAAAAGTTCAATCAGCGAATTACTGTATCGTACAATTCATTAGGAAGCTTTTGTCAATGTGCGTCAAGAAAGTGAATATCGTTTGTACGCCTGTATGGATAATAATGAACTCTTGTTACAAAAAAATATTAATATTAAGCAGCAAATCTGATCCTTCGATTTAATAACAGAAAAACTTTGAATTAATTATCGGTTCTATTACTCATTCCTGATTAACAACCATTTAATTCTACGTCTAGGTGTCTCACTCATGGATTCGTCATTTTAGGCATTATCGGATACATTTGAGGGCGAAATTCCAGAAACTTTGGTACGATTGAAATGCTTATTGAAAATGCTTTTCGACGGTATCCCGCCATTATTCCTGTACTATTAAAAAAAAATTACTTGTGACACCTGGCTGCATTTGACAGAGGGTAGTGAGTTCATCGTACCCTCAATCATCTTCTGTCATCATATTATGGTAGACGTGGTTTTCGATTTTTCCACTGCCGGTACAATTTTCAAGATATTGGCATCATGTACGAGGAGTGATCAAAAAGTTCCAGGAGTAACACTTAAAAATTTTCTTTATTAAAAATATTTAACATTATGCAACACTGTTTCCTTCACAGTATTGCTCTTAGCAAGGTATGCAGTTTTCCCAACGTCTTTTCCACTGCCGGAAGAATCCCGAGAATTGTCCTTCTGGAGTGCTGTTTAACTCTTCTAGCGGTCTTTCTTTAATGTTTTCAATCGAGCCAAATCGCTGCCCTTTCCTGAGTTTTGGGGAACGAGAAAAGTCGGCAGGGACCAGGTCTGGTGAGTGGAGCGGCTGAGGGATAACAGTGACGTCAGTTTTTGTGGAGAAATCGTGAATGAGCAACGCAGAATGAACTGCCTCGTTTTCATGGCGCAGCACCCAATTTCCACTTCGCCACGTCTTCATTAAAAAAAATTGCAATATTAGCAAAATTTTAGAAACACCCACTTTCCTTTCCATTTAAATTAATCTTGCAAAGTATCGAAAAAACGCTTAACACGCAGAACTCGTGCAAAAGCAGCTGCAACTTCGCGAAAACAATGAAAAAATTGAAAATCGGAAGAAACAGTAACGCTCGAGCTGAGTCACGCTAAACAACGCTGTCTGCCGCACTGCGCTACGTTGCGACGTTGCCTCGTAATACAAGAAGGCCCGGAACTTTCTGATCGTCCCTCGTATTCGCTGCAATAAGGCAGGACTACAGGGTGGTTGGAGAAATGATGACTTAAATTTTTGTTATTTGCTGTTGTTTGTTTGTTTGTTGTCGTTAATTTTACTATGGACATGCAGTGAGCAGCAACGTGCTGACTAACCCCATAAGGGGGTTAATAGCGGTCGTGCTTTCCCGCTTCAAGAATTTATAATAATTCAAGGTTAAAAGGGAATGCAATTGCTGACGGGAATGATAAGGAACTAGTAATAAATTATTAGTGCACTTAATGCGGAAAACAAACAAATCGTAAATGTGTTTACCCAACATCCGAATCAAAGGCTAGGAAGAGTCTTCAACTAAATAGAAAAAATAAATCAATTCCCCCAAAAGTCGTTGCAGACTCGCCCTTAGGAAGGGATCAATAGGGCGTCGGTTCGCGAAATGCCCACGAGGGGGACTAGCGGCGTGACACATCGGACCATCCTTCGCGACATTGAGTCCAACATCTGCGAGAGATTCGCTTAACAACATTGCGAAACGATGTTAAAAATCGGACTTTCGAAGTGTTATGTCAAAATGAAAACAGTAAAAAACAAGTAACTACCGCCGATCCGAACAAAAATTCGCCGATAATCGCACGATGTAACCGAGTATTTTTATAATAACGTTGTTGAAACATATCAAGCCAGTTATCACACAGTAATAGCAAGGAGAGTATAATAGAGTTATTTTTGATACTAGTTTTTGGGGCCATATGTTTAGCTGTATAGATTTGTTAGCTATTGTTGTATAAATGTTAGATCATTGATGTCGAGACCGTTTAGAGCTTAAATACCTGTATGCTCAATTAGACCTAACAATAAAACATGTTTATATTTTGGTGTTTTACTAAGCAGTAACAATGTTGTTAAAGCGTAAATAATTGTGTATCTGTCTATCTGTGGGGCCATGTAATCCGAATAAACAAAAGAGATTTGATAATATTTTGTTAATGAATATCATAAACTTTTCTAACGGCAAAGAGGAACCTGTGGACCCAAACGAGAAAAGACTTTTTTGCGATAACTGTGGTTTAAGAAAATAATGGCAAATGCGGTTCCTCAAATAAAACCTGTGATTCCAACTGTGAGCACAATAAACGCGTTACCTGAAGGAGAAATGGACGCTCTTCTTTTAGGCCGGACGAGGGTAAGTGGCTATTTGGTGTTGTGATTAGACATTTTAACGTTTATCGACTCTATGTTAATTTTTCACAAAGCATACATGCCGAAACTGAACACCCCAAACACTCCAGATAACTGCAGGTATTGGGTCCAATTCAATGCACACGCTGAAATTTTCAGATTCTCAAACTTTGATTATTTCGCACCAACCAACCTTAATGGTCTGACCCAATGATGGTGTATTTTAAAGCGACGAGTGGGCAAAGTGACACAGACCACGGTGGAAAGTGTTCCTCGCATGTCAAGGAGCAACCCCGGACCGCCATCGTTGGCTCTCGCCGGTAAAGGAACACTTTCCTCCCGGATGTCTAATCTGCTCCTATTCGCATTCATGCCGTGCAGAAAAGTGTAAGTGCAAAGTAGGAGTGATCATCATTACACAATGCGATTATCCTGACAACACAGCGGAATAGGTTCTAATATGCATACGGGATGGCGCAACGAAAACTTTGCACCTCAATTTTCAGCACTTGAAATGAAAATGTTTAAAAACGCACGGATCCGTTGATTATTTTTCTCGAGGAGGACAATTTTTTAATATACTGTAGGCCCTTCAACTCAATTCCCGAAGGGGGGGGGGGGGGGTGAAGATACCCCCAATATTTTTAATTGGAAGGGGTGGCGAGTGACACCCCATATTAAAGGTTGTCGCATCCTGACTATAATCCCCAAGTTTGAAGCCACTGCCATTATCCCCGTTAATATGACAGCTTGTCAAGGTCTGTGAGGAAAAAGATGTTTTTGTTAATAATGAATTTGTCACAATAAGAGCTGCAGATTTCAAAGTGAGGCAGGCAGACCTTCAAAGGTGAGGTTTCACTGAATCGTCTTGCCGGTGGTGAGTTTTACCCCTAATCGTGTAGTTCGTGAATGCGCCCAAATTACGCACGAAATGATACGTAACGAAAAGCGACGCTTTGAAGAAAATTTATTTTATTGCATTGAAGCGAATGACGGTCATTTCCAGTATTTAATAAATCGATCAGACACGTAATGTGAACTTTTTTTGCATTTACCAACCCTTTTTTGAGAAAAAAAGACGAGTGAAGAAACGCACTCTTCTAAATTTTAGGGGTAAAACTCTCCACCGTCAAAATCATTCAGTAATGTCTCAAGTTTAAGGGCGTTCTCAACTTCATTTTAAAAGCTGCAGCTCGTACTGTGAAAAAATAATTTTTAACTAAAAGCTCTTTTCTCTAAAAATTTTGACACACTGTCACATCTCCGGAGGTAATGGCAGTAGCTTCAAATTTGGAGGGAAGTGATCAGGGAGCAAGTACCTTTAAAATGAAGTATCATTCGACACCCCTTCCTATTAAACATTTTTAAGGGTAACTGCCATGCTTGTTTAGGGGTTGAAGTTGACAGATTGAAAATACAATAAAAATTCTACCTTCCGAATCAAGAATCACTGGGTTCGAACGTTTTTAAACAATTTCATTTTAAATAGTGAAAAATTTAGGTGCAAAGTTTCGGTTGAAAGTTTTATTCGAGAAATGGAAGCCGTGAAAAAGTTTTCTAGGATTTTATTTTTCAATAGATATTTCCTTTTTAATATCCCTCTCTGGTTTTTCGTCTGCAGCATTTTAACTTTTAATTAATACCTAAGAAAACAGTAAATTTCCTCCTCAACTTTCTAGAAGTCAGAAAGTTAAACAAAAGGCTGAGCTAAAGCAGAAAAAGACTTATATTGTCTAATCGGAAAAAAAATCTATGTAGTGGAAATAAAAGTTTATAAACTAAACAATTCGATTCTCTGGTTAGTAATATACGGGGTGTTTCTTAACTACGGTACATAACTTCGGGAGCGTATTCTACAGCAAAATTAAAGGTAATTTTGTTGTATAAACTACATCCCAAAAATGCTTCGTTGCGGAATACAGGGTGTGAAAATTTTATTGTCTGAAATTTAATGTCTCACGCACAGATAAATAAACGACGTTGCTGACTAGTAAAATGTCGACAATTTCGCTACCAAACAGGCAATTACACAACAAAAAAATTCATATCTTCATACAAGTATTTCTTCTCTTAAAAATAACAAAAAAGAATGAAAAAATTTAGCTACAATGTTTTTTATTTATTTACTCGAAAACGGTGCGTCTTACGAAAAAAAGTCAAGAGACCTTTTTTCTTCCAAATCGAACACATAATTAAAAACGGAACAAAATATTGGAAAAGAACAGTAGCGTACCACATTTTTCCTTTAAAATATCCTGCAATTAACCTGCCCGTACGGCACTGGTTACACAACAGCCACTGTCTTTAGCGTAAAATACGCACCGTTGCTAACTATCAAACCCTGCAAAATTTCATTAAAATGTCTCAAGTAGTTTCGGAAATATTTAAAAAATTGTCATTTTTTAAAGAAATTTTCACACCCTCTATTTCCGCAACGAAGCATTTTTGGGATATAGTTTATATAACAAAATTATCTTTGTTTTAGCTGTAGAATACGCTTCCGAAGTTATATACCGTACTTAGGAAACACCATGTATAAACATACAGGGTGTCCTCGAATTACGTGGCCAAAATAATACCGCAGATTGTTTGAGTGAAAATAAGTCGATTTAACTAAACTTCCCTCAGCCCAAAAGTTGATAATTATGGAGCTACAGGGTGTTAAAGTTGAAAAAAAAAAATCACATTTTCTTTAATATCTTTCGATTTCTTTGAGTTAATTTCACGAAATTTCATATTTGAGGGTGTTTTCGGATACGAAATTCAAATTTATTAACGATTTAGTTGTTTCTTCTAGGGGGCGCCACAAGCGACCATTAGGACACATTTAAATCTCTGTAACTTTTTCGTGCCACGGTGTATATTATTTTGGTATTTAAAAACCTTTTTCCCTACCTTTTATACTTAGTAACAGATCTGCATACAGGGTGACCCATGTAGGAAATAAATGCACTTTTTGATTATTTTTTCTTTTGGAATTTAATGTATGTCATGACGTTTTTGAATTCTTTGACAAGCTTTGACCACATTTCATGCAACAAAAATCTCAAAATTCAACAGGTCCTGAAATATTTGCAGTTGACGTTCATTAATGATAACATTTATTTAATATTCTCGAACTAACAAAAAATTTTGTTTGAAAAGCAACAAGTTGTTAAACAGTTATTGCCTTTTTCCTTTATTCCCATCTCTTTTCATTGCTGGAATCGTTATTCCCATATTGCTGAAGTTCAAAGAAAATGTCCAAGTTAAGTAAAACTCAGACAATAGATATTTTAATAATGACAGGATGCGACGATCGAACCAAGACTCAAAATGAGGTTTGTGACCTATTCAATGCTAAATATCCTGACTGCTTGAAAGGAAGTTTCAGGAAGTAGGGCATGTAAGAGACCCTCCCAGATCTGTTCGATCCTCGATTCCCGAGAATTAAAAATTAGATGTTCTTTTGTCCATTGAACAAAATTCTCATAAATCAACTCAAGAAATAGCTCTGGATAGTGAAATGAAAAAAAAAAGAAATATGTCATTCGCTTCAAATACAATCAATCCACGAACTTAATGGCGTAAAGATGAGGATTCGGATCGTCCATTGGAATTCCACGAAATTTTGATGAACCACTGTAATACTGACACATTTTTTTCTATGATAAAAAAATAATTTTTCCTGATGAATCGACTTTCTGCCCAAATGGTATCACGAACAGAGAAAATTGCCGCTACTGGTCATCTCTCAATTCGCATTGGACGATTGAAGCTCATACCCAACATCTTCAGACTGTGAATGTTTGTGTCGGTATTGTGAGAGAGACAGAGCCATCGGTCAGTGTTTCTTTGAGGACACTTTAACAGCCGAACGTTATTTGAAGTTTTTGAGAAATGAACTGATTCAAGATCTTTGTTTTATATTTCCAAATGCAAATAACCCGAACATTTCAAATGAGCCGCTACGAGTTAAACAGGATTGTGTGGCGCCACATTTCAGCAGAGACATGTGGCACTATTTAGACGAACCATTTCTGTGTCGGTGTATTGGACGAGGGGGGCATTTAGAGTGGCCTGCTAGATAGCCTGACTTCACCCCTATGGACTTTTTGTCTTAGGGCCATCTGAAATATTGGGCGCATCTAAACAGGCCCTAGAGTATAGAAGGGTTTAATAATAAAATTACTCAAGAAGCACGACAAATATCTTTTTAAATGATAGGAAAAGTTCTTGATGAAGTTGAAGTCCGGCATGCCAATTGCCAGGAAGTTAATGGGGCACAGTTTGAACATTTAATAAAATAGATTATAGTTAGAAGTTTATACTGATGTTTTTTACATATTAATACTTCTATTTTTGTGATTTTTTTTTAATTGTTGGTCAGACATGAATATATTATATGAAGTATGTTCAAAATTTGTCAAAGACCTTAAAAACGTCATAACGTATATGCGAAGTTACATTAAAAAAAATTAAAAAATAACTTTATCTACTACTTGAATAACCCTGTGTACATGTCTGTTAGGTCAAAAAATGCTCTAGCATTTTCATGAAAAACATTTCCCTCAATTATTAACGAATTTATGCAGAATTTCTGGTCCTCTCTGTATAAACGCAAGAAAATTCCTGCAGATATGCTGTGGGCAAGCCGCAATTTAAATTCCTGAAGAACTTTCCTTATCAATTGAGAAGGTATTTAGCGAGGCTTGTTGAGTAGTTTTATTTTTAACTTTTCTATGTTGTTGGGCTCATTTAAATACACCTTATGTTCTAGATGACCTCATAGAGAAGTCTATAGGGGAGAGGTCAGGCGGTCTGGCAGCCCGCTCTAATTGCAAATGTGCATTTCAATAAGCATTGAATTTAGACATGGATACGTTATATGAAATAGGTTCAGAAGTTCTCATACAACTCAAAAACTACATGATATACCTGGGGTTCCATTAAAAAAAATTACGTACTACACGGGGAGCCCTGTATACATATCTGTTTCGTCAAAAAATGCACAACTAAAAACAAAATTTGACCTTCTTTAGCGTTATCATGTGAAAAATATTTCGTTCAATTTTTAATGGCTTTATGCGAAACTTTTGCTCCCCTCTGTATAAACACAAGAAACTTCGTACGGAAATGCTGCTTTACCACATCACTTGCACCGCTCAAAATCTGTTGGCACAACTAAAACAAAAATAACTGCCCTTTAATCTTTAAATAATCCCACAGTTAAGTGCCGTTTAATTCAAGCCCTCGGTAATGGCCGTAAACTGCATTAAAGGAATTATTGACCAATTTTGTAATACTACCGGTTAACTCGTTTCCAAGGCAACCAATCCAATTACCCATTTCCTAACTGGTTACATAAATAATTAGACGTCGAATAAAACTTCTTTCATAATTCAATTATTGACGTGAGGTGCCGTCCAAAAAGGCTCAGTCTATTAACTAAGTTTCTTTTGCTATGATTTAAAACGGTCCCTTAAAATATGATAAATTGCTGCATTAATTTACAAACTAAAATAGCAATTTAAAACAGCTCGAAGTCATGGACGTAATATAGAGCATGTAATTATTCGAAGGTAGCAGCAGCTTTTCCAGTATTTGAAACTATAAATTTAGACGTTATCGTTCCTGCAATGCATTATGAGCGATTATTTTCCTGTTTTGTGACTTCCTGTTTAATAGTAAAAAGTAAATGTTATAAATAATACAAAATGCGTTTCTTTAACGTAAAAAAACGGTCTGAATATGCCGTACGTGAGCATTCATACGTAAGAATCTTCATTTTATCTCCTCAAAGCGTTCCTTTTGCTGTTACCGGGAAAATTCCATGGTGCACTAATTTGAAAAAAGTAGGACGATTACATTTCACCCTACAATTATTTTCCTAATTAGTGGCAAAGTTTCGAGGAAGCTATTAAGGAATCAATAAAAAAAAATAGACAATTTCAAGAAAACTTTATTGATTTATACCGAGTTCTTGTCATTTCGAAGCCTCTACAACGTTGGTGTAGCAACTGCTCTCTGAGATTTGAATCCATGTTCTGTTTGGCTTGATGAGGTGCCTACAAGATCTACTGGTCATTTCAAATTCCGCCACCCTTATTGGCATCTCGGAGAGTAGAGGAGATAGGAAGGAGTTTAAACGTGGGCAAAATTCCGTGACTTAATATTTGACCAAATGCTGTTTTCGAAATTTGAATTTTTCTAGCATTTCCGAAGATATTCGAAAAAACACAAAAACTGAACATTGAGTTTTTATTTTTGTTAGCGTTATTTAATATGGAAGCGCACGACCACAAGCACATTTTGATTGCCATTTTTTCTCAGCTGCACGACGACGTTTCCGGATTTGCCATCCGACGTTTCGGCTTTCGACTACCATCATCAACCTTTTTTTTTATTACCGCCACGTTGGATTTTTATGAAATGTTTATTAATCATTAAATTACAATTAATAACACACAATTACAATACTTACGATAATTAATTACAATAAATGCTCAAATTTACGGCCTTCCTGTTGCGCACATAAACGAGCACGTCGATTGAAATTACCGAGAGCCGTAATAATATCTCTTATTCTCATTGATCTGAACTATGTAATGATGTTTATTTTTTTAATTATTTTATTGTGTTATACCATCGCTTCCCATATATTTCGTTTTTCAAAGTCCCTCATGAAAAAGTATCCAAAACTGTAAGATTGGGGGACAAAAAGTACTTTCGTCAGTCCAAATAATGTTTTTTAAAAAACCTGGAGCATCATCCGCATTTGAGAGCCAATTGCAAAGCTCCATTCTTCTCTGAGGATCACTTGAATGTAGTTTATGGGAAATGTGCATTTTACAACATTTTAAACTGCTTCCTTTGAATACTCCCCAGATGGTAGTATATGGTAAACTTGTATCTAACGAAACTTGATAAGTTGATTACTAAGGATTCGTACCGATTAAAAAAATAAAAATAAGAAAATGTTACGTTTTCACAAATCCAAAAGAGAACTGTCCTACAATGATAGCCAATGACCACGTCACGAAACCAATTAAAGACATAAAATATTTAGTAATAATAATTTATTTCACACTAAATTAAAAGAAAAATCTAAAAACTATCAGAACAGTAAAACTTTCGATCACTGATGTACAGGGTGTCCCATTTTCGTTGCAATCGTGGGATATCTCGGACATTAACAAAGGTAAAGAGATGCGGTTTTCGCGAACCTGTGTCACTTTTTAGTGAAACTAATGATGACGTTAACAGAATTGATCCAGGTATCTTAGTTTCTGCACTACAGGGCGTTTTTGAAAATATTGTATTTTGGGACCCCCCCTATAGTTTGAATATGTGTTAAGTTATTGAAAATGTATAAACGGTGTCGGATGGAGATTTTTACGAAGAATCCAGTGGCATACTCAGATTTTATTTATAATTCTTAGTTTTCGAGATATGGACCAAACTTATGTTTTTTTTAATGGGACAACCCGTATATTTTTACTTATTTTGATTCCCCTAATTTTCCCCATTCCAAAGATGCTAAACTCGATATGGTTATTTCAAATAATAATGACAATAATTGACATTTTATTTGAACAAACCCTGTATAAAACAAAATAATTAGTGACAATTATAATTGTCAATAATTATATTAATAGTTAATATCTAATTAATAATATGAATTATAAAAGGGCTCAACGTATAATTTTATTTTTGGAACATGAATATATCACTAACACTAACAAATTTACCATTTTTCTTTAACTGCGTAATAATGTAAATTAAAGCAAATGTTCAAACTGATTTCCGTTTTCATCTAAACATTTTTCACATAGTTTGGATATTCTGTTTAAGGCGTTTAAAACTATTACCGGGTGTCTTTCTAAGTATTGGAAAGCTTCCTCTGTAGCAATGCGTAAACTAATCATATTTTCGTGTTGTCTTCGATAAATCCTGTTTTTTAAATATCCCCATAAAAAGAAATCTAAAACTGAAAGATCAGGTGATCTGGGTGGCCAACGCACAGGTCCATGCGTCCCTATCCATTTTTCAGGAAAGTATTCATCTAAAAACGCCTTTGTGCACCTTGAGTTGTGAGGCGGGGCTCCATCTTGCTGATAAAATATATCATGTCGTTGAGCTAAAGGGGTATCCTCTAACAACTCAGGTAATATGCCTTGTAATATTTCTACATATCGTGTTGCAGTCAGTGTTGTTTCAAAGATTTCATATTTGACCCTAGTTCCCAGTATGAAGCACGCTACACTAAATCCAAATCGTCCTTGCCGCTCTCGAGGTAGCATCACACGATTATTTTGACGTGTCCAGTGTCTGGTATTATGAAAATGAAATATTCCAGCACTAGATATATAAGATTCATCGCTCCATATAATTTGGCGACAAAAATTTGGATCAGCATTGGCTCTTTCTAAATAATACCGGCAGAATCTAATGCGTTTCTCGCGATCTCCAAGATGAAGATTCTGAACTACTCTACATTTGTATGGTTTAAATTTATGTTTATGTAAAATTTTTTGCACTCTAGTTTTTGAGACTCCAATTTGGGATTCAATTTTCCTGCATGAAGTTACTTCTTCAAAATTGACACAGGCCAAGACGTTAATTTCTTCATTATTTCTATTTTCTTTGTAGTATAAAATTTTTCTGGGTTTCTTAAAAGATCCGAAATTTATTAAATTTTGCCGTAATCTCGAAAAAATTATTTTATTTGGTTGGCGCCTTTCTGGATACCTAATTTTAGACAATGAAAAGATATAAATGTCGGTTAACAAATAAGTCAACTAGTATTTATCTGTTAAAATAAAGTTCAGATGCTTCATTGGAATTCTCTTGACAAATTGCAAAAACTAGGAGCATATCATAATATTCATAGTTTTCAAATTGCTGATTATCATTCATGTTGGCTGACATAACATGAATACAAAGGTAACTTTAAGACAACTGCAATTATATTATTAAATTTTGACAATCGCAAATGTCAATAGATAAGTTAAGTATTCTATTGTTTTAAATATGGTTGACTGTTGATCATGGCACACTACGTAATATCCTCTTTCAGAAAATGTCAATTATTGTCATTATTATTTGAAATAACCATATCGAGTTTAGCATCTTTGGAATGGGGAAAATTAGGGGAATCAAAATAAGTAAAAATATACAGGTTGTCCCATTAAAAAAAACATAAGTTTGGTCCATATCTCGAAAATTAAGAATTATAAATAAAATCTGAGTATGCCACTGGATTCTTCGTAAAAATCTCTATCCGACACCGTTTATACATTTTCAATAACTTAACACATATTCAAATTATAGGGGGGGTCCCAAAATACAATATTTTCAAAAACGCCCTGTAGTGCAAAAACTAAGATAGCTGGATCAATTCTGTTAACGTCATCATTAGTTTCACTAAAAAGTGACACAGGTTCGCGAAAACCGCATCTCTTTATCTTTGTTAATGTCCGAGATATCCCACGATTACAACGAAAATGGGACACCCTGTACATATAAAGACAAGGCTTTTAGCACAAAAATGGCAACTAAAATATCGGGCGTTTCATAAACATACCGACAAATTTTCAGGAGATGCAGAGTGTTCATAAAAATAAGTATTTACAGCGAATAAAGTTAGGTTCGAAACCTCTTCGCTTCCAAGATACAGGGTGTTTAATTTTTAATAATTTTTCTTATATTTCAAAAACGGTTTCGGAACAGACATAAAATTCGGGTCTCATTACGGTGGGGAAAATGCGCACATTCTTGAGTAGGCAGAATATTTGCATTTACATCAGTGGCGTCTGTGCAGTCATTCAATGTGATGTTTTTTGAGGAAAAAAAATGGTACGCCACTGGCTTTTTTATATAAATATCTTTTTCGTAATATTCAATAAATTTATAATAAAAAAGGCCTTTTAGTGTTTTGTAGTTCAAGTAGCCGTTTTTGATATAAAAACTATTTCTGATTCATGTACCTACCAAAAAAAGCGGTATAACGTTTCAAAGTGCGTTTTCTTAGAACTATTTAGGAGAAATTAATTTTATTTTATTTTAGTACACATGGAGGACATACAGACAAACATTTTTGTCCAAAAAATTGTCTGCAAATTAACGATTTCGACTTGAACAAATAAAAAACTCACATGATAACAAAATGTACTATTTAATTTAATGTTTTATATAAATGCACATAAATCAATATAAAATAGAAAACAAATGATAAATATCTTATAACAAATTTTCAAAATTTCGGCCAGTTTCCAGGACACAAGCATTGCACCGTCGATTAATAGATTCACGAACCGTATGAAAAATTCCAGAAATAGTTTCTGTGTACGTAAATGTCGAGACTAGCCTTATAAGAAGTTCTTCTTGATCACAAATTGGTTTGTTACAAACTAACGATTTGGTATACCTCCATAAAAAAAATCAAGTGGATTGAGGTCTGGAGAATGAGGAGGCCAGGAAACCGGGCCTCTCCTTCCAGTTCATTGGTTCGGAAATCTGACAGGATCAAAATCGTCACGCAGTGATTTCGAAAAAATTTCAGGAACAATTTTCTATAAATGTGTGGGCTGGCATAATTGGTGAGCACATATTAGTTTATATGCTTCCCGCTGGTTTGAACGTTGCCAATTATCTTACTTTTCTGCGTGAAATCATACCTATATTATTAGAAGATATTTCTTTAGCCATTAGAAGAAACACGTGGTTTAAACACGATGGGGTTCCTACCCATTCTGGTTTAAACGTACGGCAGCATTTACATCAGAGATCTCCCAACCAATGGATTCGAAGGGGAGGGCCGGTTCCTTGGCCTTCTCATTTTCCAGACATCATTTCTCTTGATTTTTTTTTATGGGGATATATCAAATCGTTAATTTAGAATAGTCAGCCAATTGGCGATCAAGAAGAATTCCTTACAAGGGTAATTATAATATTTATATATATATATATATGAAAACTATTCCTGCAATCTTCCATAGGGTTCTTGAATCCGTCAACCAAAGGTGCAATGCTTGTACCGAGGAAAATGGCCGAAATTTTGAAAATTTGCTATAAAATATGTATTATTTGTTTTCCATCTATTTCATATTCATTTATGTGCATTTACATAAAATTTTAGATTATAGCACATTTTGTTATCATATGAGTCTTATTTCTTTTAATCAAAATCGTTAATTTGCGGACAATTTATTGGACAAAAAATGTTTGTCTTCATGTCCTTCACCTGTACTAAAATAAAATAAAATAAATTTCTCCTAAATAATTCTAAGAAAACGCATTTGGAAACGTATACCGTTTTTTTTTCGTAGGCACATGAACTAGAAATAGTTTTTATCTCCAAAACGGCTACTTGAACAGCAAAAATAAAGAGGCTTTTTTTTACTAAGAATTAATGGAACACTATGAAAGAAATATTCATATTAGAAAAACTCAGTAACGTACCATGTTTATCATGAAAAAAATTCCATTGAATACCAGTACAGACGCCACTGGTATAAATGGAAATATTCTGCCTACTCAGGAACGAGCACATTTATCCCGTCAAAGAGTGTCCCGAATTTGATGTCCGTATCCTAAGCCGTTTTTAAAATATTTAAAAACAATGTTTAAAATTAAAAATGAAACACTCTGTATCTTGGAAACAAATCGATTTCGAACTTAACTTTATTCATTTTAAATACTTTTTTTAACGAATTTTACATCCCCTGAATGTTTGTCAATATATTTATGAAATATCCTGTTTATATGTAAGCTTTTTCTTTTCTTTCTTAACTTGTCTAGGGTTTTATTTCTGAGCTGTTACAATTAGGGGCTTACTTACTAACTTAACTAAGAGGATACTTGCGTTCCTTCACGACACTCCCGACACCTCACCGAATCGTCACCTCGAGAAAAAAGAGAGCGTGCCAATTTCTTCAATACCATAAATGCTACTTTCTGAGGCAATAAACCAGCGGCGTACCCTAACCAGAGACCGATACCCGATCCGCCATGTGGCCAACCATATCTTTTTTTTTTTTTTTATAGAGGAGGGAAACCTTCGAAAGGTACCCGGTCCGATGTTCGAGCGACCGGGTTACGTGGGATTCGTCCCTGAATGGGACGCCTACCCACTAAAACCCTCCTCTCTTCACCCTGGATCTCCCCGGAACCGCCGCTAGGCATTTACTTCGGGGTGGCCAACCATATCTGAACATCATAAATCATCCTTTGTCAGAACCGTTGTCGACTGTCCTTCGACCCTCTTTCCTGGTTCTAACAAAGAGATGCTCGACTTTCTTTTACTTCATGCGGCTCTCAACCAAGGATAATTACTGGGAAAATTCCAGTAATGCTACGAATCACATGAACTCAGTGACCATACACATGGGCGTATCATCTGGGTCCCCTCACTCTTTATTCCCCTAACCTAGCCTAAATTATAGTTACTTTACAATGTACATCCTCCTATTTGCATCTCGATTTGGTCAGACGGCAACAATTATACTTATTAATTAATATTTACAAAATATTGCAGCGATCTGACAAACGGATCCTACATATAAAGCAATCTGCAAGCTCCTATTAGACTATCGACATATACGGAGAATAAACACAAAAGAAAAGACAGCACAATACGTACGAATTACAGGATAAATCCCACCAAGACTAATTACAAAGATTAGACATCTAAACAACCCACTAAACAATCCTTTTAACCAAATGCTTTACGAACACACCAACATGGTAAAGATAACAGAGAGACTGATACAATTACAGGAAAAATGGGAAAAACCCTCACAACTGGATCGGACTGGTTCATCGCTGCATAAACAGATTTACAAAAGAGTCCCGCTTTTGATTTCCCAGCTCAACTCTCTTCGAACATTTTTTTTAATAAGCTAAATAGTCCAAAACATTGTACACAAGGTGTCCCGGAGAAAAGAGTCCACCCTGAATTGACAGTTATTAAAGAAGAAAACGGTAAAACACGTCAATTTGATAGAGACGAGGACATCATTTGCTGAAAAAGTTGGTTTCGAAGTGCCATCCTTCAACCCTTAGCAACTACCTGTTTAAATTTTCGAATTGGACGAAGAGTGACGTTATACCTCGTTTGAAAGGTAATATTATTCTCTACATGATCAAGTCCATATTTTTTATTTTTATACGTTTGTTTCGTGAAAATTAAACAAAAACCAAATAACTTGATTTTAACCATTTTTGCTGATATTTTGTTTATTTTATCGTAAGAAATGACGAAAGTGACCTCCATTGACTTCCGAGCACATGAATAGCGGATCCTCAAAACGTCGCCGCACATTTTCCAATATTTCAAGTGTTGTTGACCTGCACTCTTCGACAATTCGTGTACGTGACTCTTCTGGAGAATCCGAGTGTCATAGATTTTAATCTTCATATGTCCCCATAAGAAAAACTCCAGGGGACTAAAATCAGGAGATCTCGCGGGCCACTCCATTACACCTTTCCTGCTAATCCACCGTCCAGGGAATTTTTCACGTAGAAATTGTCAAAGAGTAGGAGTGCAGTGTTGAGGCGATCCATCTTGTTGAAAAACTCATTCTTGTTAAAAGAAGCGGGGAGCTTGTTCAAGAATTTTAGTTATTCTGGGAAATATGGCGTTTAGCAGAAATGGCAGATAGTTTTCTCTATTCAAAGTTCCCTGGAACGAAAAATGGTCTAACAATGTAATCACCCAAAATCGCTGCCTAAAAGTTCAGTTTTTGAGGTTGTTGAATATGGGTCTCTCGAAACAAATGAGGATGGATGTCACTTCAGTAAGGATTATCACTTCTGTTAATTTCACCATTTAAATAGAACGAATATTCGTCAAAAAATGTTGCATTATATAACAAATGTCTGTTTAAATAGTGCTAAAGGATTCGCAGAATTCTAATCGATAGTCGACATCATCCTTCTTTAATTTCTGTATTGGTTTTACGACATAAAAATGAAATTTTACTACATTTAAAATTCCGTGATAAGTACTTTTTGAAATACCAGATTCCTCAGCAATTTTTTGTACAGACGTTTCGTTATCCATTTGAAGATGTCCCAGAACCGCGATTGGACTTCATCATTTTTCATTAGTCGGTCGACTTCACATTTCTTATTTTGAACGAAACCTGTCTCATTGATTTTCATTAGAAACTTAGATACTTAAAGGCTGCACGCCATTTTGTCAGGATGATTTAAATTGAAAATACGAGCTGCCTCTATTACAGAACTATTGTTTTTGTAATACAGACTCACAAACTCCATTCTCTCTTGTAATGTGTAGAGCATTTTAATCAAATTAAAAATTGAAAGAACTGCAAAGGGATGTCACGAAGTTCTAAAACCGCTAAGTGCAGAGGAAAATGTCAATAAATTGTTCCTTCGAAATAATTATGGTTTATCAATTTTAAATGGAATTTGAAAAATATCATTTTTATTGGTACATTGGCGACGTCGAGACGTTTTGAGTCTAACTGTACACTTTCGGGATTTATTACAATAACATTCTTGGTTAGAATCAAGTTATGTGGTTTTTATTTTATTGCAAGGAGACCGACGTATAAAAATAAAAAATAAAAGCTTCATCATGTAGAGTATAAAGTTACCTTTGAGACGAAGCATAACATAACCCCTCTAAAAATATGAAAATTTCAAAGGGATGGTTCCCAGGGGTAGAGGGATGATATTTCGAAAACACATTTTTCACCAAATAATGTTCTCTCCCCTATCAAAGTTTACGTGTTTTAGCTTTTTTTTTTATCATCAATCGAAAAGATATTCTAGGCGAACACTTCATCCTGGGACACCCTGTATAAATGTACTGATGAAATACCTTCAAGGGCAGAAGGATCTAAAGGTTAATAGCCCTCATATACCTGTAGAGCAAAGATTAAAATAAATAAATAATATTATGTTTTTTTTAAGATGAAATTTAGTTTTACTTCTGTGAATAAATTATTTCTAGTATGTTCTTCTATACTGCTTGCATGCTTTATCATAGGATTTTGAAAAGCACCAAAATTAGGTAAATGTTTATTTAAAATTTTAAATGTTCTATGCGGCTGTTGCTTTTCCAGATATAATCCAAAATACATTTTAGTCGTCTTTGTATAGTTCCTATCGAATTCCGAATTAAATTCAGTTGTATTCTATATTTGGAAAACTCATCGTCATAGTAAATTTGCGCGCGCTGATCTCGTTTGACAAGTTCTGACATGTAATGCTCATAAAACAAAATCTTTCGATTAAGTCAAAACGAACGAAAGGGACATTTTTTTTCAATTAAATATTCGGGAATTTGAAAAAACAAACAATAAGAAGTTAAATATCAATGAAATCAGAATGAAACGCACTATTTTTCCGCCAAAAAATCCTATTTGGTGCCCATAAGAAAAAATAAAGTTGATGGTGGCCAGCCGAAAGACGAAACGTCGGATGGCAAATCCGGAAACGTCATCGTGTAGCTGGGACCGACTGGCAATGTAAATGTGCTTGTGCTTTTGGGCTTAAAAAAAATAAAAACGGAATTTTTAATTTTTCGTTTTTTTTCCGAATATCTTTAGGAGTCCGAAGATTCAAATTTTTGAAAATCACGCAATGTGCTTCCATTCAATCTTCTTCGCAGTTCTTCTAGTTTTTGATATCCCTACGGTGAGGATGGAATTCGAAATGCCCCCCATAAAAATTTCAATGAAAAAAACTGAAATTCAGTTTTATTTTTGGGCCGCCTTGTATAAACGGTGTTTTGACGGTGAATTGGAAACCCCAGAAATTTTTTTAGGGAAAAAAATGCTTGGAATTTTAGTCTTTTTTAGGTCACTGTGTAGTTGGTACCTACGCATAACCAACGTGTAATTATGAGTTTTGATTCATGATATTAATACCGACATAAACTTGAATAAAATTGTTATACAGGGTTTGCCATTACTCCGGCCTTGGTTCCTGGTGTCTTTATATAAGTATCAATACGAAATGTTTAGGACAGTACTCATTTATATTGGAAAGCTGCATGATTTAATAATATTTTTGTTTATACAGAGTGTTCCGTTTTCGCTGGACAGCATAAAGTTATAATTTTTTAAATAGCAACCCATAATTTTTTTTATGCCATTTGGTTAAACCTTAATTTAGAAGGAAAATACATTAAATATTTTTTAAATTGGTTGCAGCGTTGCCATATTAGAGAAATTTCTTTAAAAATGCAGCGTCAGAAAAAAATTATCACAAAACTGGTGTTTTTTGAAATTTTGAAATTTGTTTTTGTAAAGTAGTAAATGAAAGTCAGAGGTACTTAAAAACTTTAAAACATTTTTTTAATGTACCATACTTTTTTTGTATAAGAGCGCTAATTTGCAAATTTTACAAATTGCTGAAACTCGTTTTTTTTAAATGGTACCCATGATTTTTTTCAAGTCCCTCTAATGTAGTTTTTAATTCTCTATTAATTTGCAATAACATCTTATCATCTAACATTTACAGTTATGGAGATATTTACAAAATTTCAATCAAATTGCAACAGGCATTATTATAATTAACATTTACAGTTTTAGAGATACTTTTAAAGTAAACTTTAGTTAAACTAAAGAATAATAAAAAACAACAAAATAAAAAAAAAAAAGATATTAATTTAACAAGTACTCGAAATTTTGTCCGTTTTGATGTAGCAAGTCTTCGTCCTAAAGATTCGCGCACATTTCGAGTACTTGTTAAATTAATATCTTTTTTTTTTTTATTTTGTTGTTTTTTATTATTCTTTAGTTTAACTAAAGTTTACTTTAAAAGTATCTCTAAAACTGTAAATGTTAATTATAATAATGCCTGTTGCAATTTGATTGAAATTTTGTAAATATCTCCATAACTGTAAATGTTAGATGATAAGATGTTATTGCAAATTAATAGAGAATTAAAAACTACATTAGAGGGACTTGAAAAAAATCATGGGTACCATTTAAAAAAAACGAGTTTCAGCAATTTGTAAAATTTGCAAATTAGCGCTCTTATACAAAAAAAGTATGATACATTAAAAAAATGTTTTAAAGTTTTTAAGTACCTCTGACTTTCATTTACTACTTTACAAAAACAAATTTCAAAATTTCAAAAAACACCAGTTTTGTGATAATTTTTTTCTGACGCTGCATTTTTAAAGAAATTTCTCTAATATGGCAACGCTGCAACCAATTTAAAAAATATTTAATGTATTTTCCTTCTAAATTAAGGTTTAACCAAATGGCATAAAAAAAATTATGGGTTGCTATTTAAAAAATTATAACTTTATGCTGTCCAGCGAAAACGGAACACTCTGTATAAACAAAAATATTATTAAATCATGCAGCTTTCCAATATAAATGAGTACTGTCCTAAACATTTCGTATTGATACTTATACAAAGACACCAGGAACCAAGGCCGGAGTAATGGCGAACCCTGTATATGTAAAGGTCAACGTTAAGGTCAAGGTAACATTTAACATGGCAAGTGGTAGCATCTGTGAAGGGAACGCTGGGACTTGTTTAGTTGACATACACGTACCTCTAATTGTCAGTCTGACTGCGGAAAATTAAAATTTCAATAGATTCTGCACGAATATGCATTAAAATATGAATTTCCTTTAAATATGAAGCTCGGTTTGGATTGGGTCAGCTCTTCCCTTGGGCAACTTAAAATAGAATAGTTATCAAACTTCGAGTTCATCTAAATAATGAAATTATCACGGAAAATCACATGAAAAATGAGTTAGACATGCAGTGCGATTGCAGTGGTTCAAAATGTTGCTGAATTTGCATGAGTGAAATGCTGCTTGCCAGGCATAAAACAAAGGGTTTTTTGCATCGTGTAGTCACTGGGGATGAAAAATGGATCCATTATGATAACCCAAAGAAGAAGAAATCATGGGGTCCACCTGGCCATGTTTCAACATCAGTAGCCAAATCAAATATTCATGGAAAAAAACTCATGTTGTGTATTTGGTGGGATCAACTTGGTGTTGTATATTATGAGTTGCTCAAATCGAACGAAACTATTACTGGAACTCTCTACCGAACACAATTAATGAGATTGAGCCGAGCACTCAAGGAAAAACGCGCTCATTACTACTCTAGACATGACAAGATTATTCTCCTACATGATAATGCTCGTCCGCATGTTGCGGCACCGGTTAAAACCTATTTGGAAACACTTATTTGGGAAGTCCTACCCCACCCGCCATATTCACCAGACCTTGCCCCATCCGACTACCACTTGTTTCGATCAATGGCACACGGTCTGTCTGAGCAGCGCTTTACATCATATGAAGATACCAAAAATTGGGTCGATTCATGGATAGCTTCAAAAGATGAAGAGTTTTTTCGCCGTGGTATCCGAATGCTGCCAGAAAGATGGGAAAAAGTAGTGGCCGTTGATGGGCAATACTTTGAATAAAACGTAATATCCCGTTCTTTCACAATTAATTCCAATTTTTTTATAGAAAACGGCGGAAACTTATTTGTACCCCTAATACATTAAAAAAATATTTTGATCGAGTAAAGTCAGATTCGAAATCGCTTCGTTTTTAAGATACAGAGTATAATTATTTATTTTTTTAATATTTTAAAAACGGTTTGGATTAAGCACACGATATTAGGAATTCACTATGGTGAGATAATAACCATGCTCTGAAGTAGACAGATTATGTCCAGCTACACCAGAGGCGTCCCTGTGGCCATTCAACGGAATATTTGTAATTGGGAAAAAAACTGTACGTTATTGACTTTTTAAATATGAATATGTTTTTTTGGTATTATATCAATTTGTAATGAAAAGTTTTAAAAGCAGTTAAGATAAAAAGTAATTTCCTAGTCCCATGCCTATCAAAAACTGATGTAGGTTTTCAAGTGCGACTTTTTAAAATTTTTCAGGAAGAATTAATTTATTCTTCTTTCAGTACAGCTAGAAGACGTGGAGAAAAATATCTTTTGTCTAATTAGATCTGTCTGCAAATTAACGATTTTGACTGGAAGAAATGAGAGTCATATAACAACAAAATCCACTATCACCTGGCGTTTTATGTAAATTCACGCGAATCAATATAAAATAGATAGAAAACAAATGATAAATATTTTATAACAAATTTTCAAAATTTCGGCCATTTTCCTCGACACAAGCATTGCACAGTCGATTCATGGATTGACGAATCCTATGGAAGGTGCCACGGGCGGTTTCTACGTGTATAAATGCTGACATTAACTTTTCGAAAAGTCCTTTTTGATCACGAATTGGTCTATTATAAACTGCTGTGAAATTCACTGTGTAAAGAAAGGGTGATTAGAGTAACACACACGAAAAAATTATAAAAGTATAAGAGTTGCAATTTAACGAAGGGGGAAGAAAACTAAAGCTTAGTGATGGTTACCGAACTTCTTAGACGCTTTATGAACGACTAAACACACGGAGATTAGGTCTATGTATATGAGTCTAAAAAGAACATAACTTAGGACCTAGACATAAACAGAAACAATATCCACTGCCTAAAGCAATCAATTACAAGAGTTTATCGGCAAAGAGGGTGACCTCAAGACATTTTTAATATTGTAATATTTAACATAAACTAACGATTTGATACATCCCTATGAAAAAACTCAAGTGGACTGAGTTCTGGGGAGCGAGGGGGCCGGGAAACCGGACTCTCTCTTCCAATCCATTGGTTGGCGGGTCACTGATGTACGTTTAAACCGAAACGGGGAAGGGCCCCACCGTGTCGATTATGAATTATGCCAGTCAACTTTATACGAAAATCGTAGCTGAATTTTTTTCGAAATCAATGCATGGAGATTTTTAACATAGCAGATGTGACTGTTTCCCTGTTAAAATAGTCATTACGTGTGAAACGTGCCTCATCGCAAAATAATACTCTTCATCTAAAGTTCATTTCGGTTAAATTCTGAGCCAAAAACCACAAAATTATCCATGCTCTACATTCGTTGCTCTTGTTTTAACACATGTTTTATTGCGTTTGCGATGATAAAGGCATAACTCCCTTCAAAGCACATAGAAATTTACCATTAATGAGATATTTTAACATTTTCGATATATCGAATTACTGGAAAGTTTCTTCGGCGTCTAGACATTTTTGGCTATTTTTTTTTTGTAGTTTATAGCGACGACTAGTTTTTCCATCATTAAGGTGAACTATGGCTAATTCAAGGTAGTCTACGAAGTTGGAGTCGTCCTCAAAAAACGGATTTTTCTCGTCAATGAGTCGTGGTAGCGTTGTTGGAGCAACCGTCCAACAACTTTTTAGGGCTATTTTTACATCGCTGGACATAAATATACTTATGCGAAATACCTGGGATGTCATAGAAACTTTGGTTTGACCGTGCAATGGAATAAGCAAATCACGAAACAGCTTAAAGTTCAGATCAAGTCACATCCATCTCCCAAAAGTTTTCACTTGGAGTTCCGAAGTTTGCTTTAGACATATGATGTGCCTGTTATTTCAATTCGGGGATGAAATATTTCTATTCATTATAGTTCCGCTCAATTTCCATATTGAAATAGTGGATAAATTCGCATTCGATGGGAAAATTAAATATATTTGCCCATGGTTAGAGTCAAAGATAGGCGGAAACGAGGTATAGAGAATGTAAGAATTAATTTAAATGTTGATTAACCACTTTAGTGCGGTTTCCAGCTTCAAAATGATGTCAAGATGATTTCTAGCTTATTCGTCGAAAAACAAGAAAAGAAATTGCAGCAAGCTGCACGCATTTGCTGGATGTCTATGTCCTATAAGTAGCAGCAAAGACGAATGACTTTTTGTGAGAAAAATAATGGTTTTCCTTCTTCCCATTTCCTTGCAAATCAAGCTTCAGATATTCTCATTTTGCCCCCTTTTAAATGATTTTGATACATTATTCTCTCTGCATTATCGTTTTTATTTATCGAGAAATCGCGGCTTGGTGCGTCAAATCAGATTAATGTGAGCTCGCCACCGCATTTCCATTTCCTTTATCATGATCGGGACACAAAAAATCATGCATTCCTGGGGGTATCGTGTTATATGATATTTCAAAGGAATTTATTTCACTTATTAACTTATCTCCGAGACACCGTCGCTTCACATCCTCAACAGGACACCCTGTAGTATATTTACTTAGCTTTACTGTCGAGGTGTATTAAATTGAAAAGAAAAACCTTTTATAAGAACATAAAATATGAATAGCGTGTCACTCTAATTTAATTCGTTTCAAAATGATGTCCGCGAAACTGCAAGCTAGCATTAAGTCGGATTCCCACGAGGCAAGATTTGGTACGTGACTTGCGGCGTCACGAGTCGAGGGAATAGAAAAGATCGGCTATCCTTAGCTTACAATTTATTAGATGTTTGTTCATAGTTCATACACATTGCGGTCAGCAGTGCTTTCCACACTCAACGGCCAGCTTGTATAGGTTGACCTGATGAATCAAATGTTGTTGAGACAATAAAAATCTTCGTCCAAAGAGACAACTGTGGCATAAAATGTTATGAGTTGTGGTCCATCGAAAGACTTTCAGCTAGTTTGAGAAGCTAGTGCCCAAAGATTTCAAGATGCCATTTTTAAGCTTCACGGAGTTGTGAACTTCGACAACCGGCAATTAAAAAATTGCAGACTTTAGCATGTTACTCTATTAATTAAGCTGAACTTATTTTTCAATTATCTCTCTCAACACCCTGTATAATACGCGGAAAAAGATCGGGCTAAAGGCAAACATCTAAGTGATATACACACATCGGGGAATTCCAAGGATACTTTTAAAAAAGTATAAAATCGATAAGAAGTAATTTCTTCAATTGTATATTACACTGTACAGGGTGTTCGGATTTGAAATGTTTTAACAGGAAAATCTCACTTCTCGGTTAGATAGGGAAAAACTAGCATACATGTCAATAGCTCGATTTTTGAGAAAATATTAATGGTGAAAACCGTATTTAGAAATTTTTACAGTCCACAGTGCTAGAGGGCATTTTCAAATTTGAATCATTTTTAAAATTCCTCACAACTTTTTTGTTTATAACAATACTGAAGTAAAATAAAAACATTCTTAATGCACTTTTTCGATATGATTCCAGTGGCGTGCTTTTGCAATTTATAAAATTATGGAAGCTTCAAAAATTTAGACCACAACATTACAATCATTTAAATGAAGATAACAAAATCGAAGAAAAAAATGTAATTGGAGAAGTTTTAGAAGATCCAAACATATCGCTTATTTTTGAAAATAACTATAGACATACTTACATTGTTGAAAATGGTTAAAATGGACCTTTTTTGAAGTAATTGCCGACTGTGATTTTTATTAAAAATGAAAAAGTTACGTCGGTTTCTGACAAAATGGTATTTTGTAGCGAAAAATCAAGCACGCCACTGGAATCAAATCGATAAAGTGCATTAGGAATGTCTTTGCTTTGCTTCAATATTGTCATAAACAAAAAAGTTATGAGGAATTTTGAGAATGGCCGAAATGTGAAAAACGCCCTCTAACGCCGTGGATTGTAAAAATATGAAAATACGATTTTCTCCATTAATATTCTTTCAAAAACCGAGCTTTTGACATGTATGCTAGTTTTTCCCTGTCTAGCCGGGACATGGGATTTTCCTGTCAAAACACTCCAAATCCGCACACCCTGTATTATATTAGTGTAAGTCTTCACTTTGTGTATATATTTCAATTGATTGAGAAAAATCTAAAAATAAGTCATTCTCTTGCGGATGTGAAAAAGTTGCTGAGTGCATGGAGGTTTCCCAAAGTGTCAAATCAACCGATTATGGAGGCTCTTTAGGGGAACTGGAGCTCCGTCTGAACAATATCCAGGAGGTGGATGCATTACACCCGGAAAATAAATTTTTCGTTTTGACAGCTAGAAGGCCATCTCCAATTACGGCATCTGAATTGATTGCAGAATTGCATTGGGCACACTGTGTGACTATAAGCCAAAATGCTGTTGGAAATCGTTTACGTGAAGTCAATCTTCATAGCCGAAGATCATTGGGATATCCAACTCTATCCAAAAGCAATCACGCTGCAAAATTGCAGTGGTATCAAAAATATCGACATTGCAATGGAATCGATTTGACTACAGTTTTATACACTGACGAATCGAGATTTCGATTTCACCCAGATTCTTACCGAACGAAAATGTGGAGACGATCTGAAAATGTTGAACGTTTACGACACATCCAAGAAAGTTATTCATATAGAAGTAGAGCAATAATGGTATAGGCCGAAATAATAATTGACGGCCGAACCGACCTCTTTGTTCCAAATCGATTCCTATAAGCTCGACAATACATCGATGTCATTCTTGACACTACAGTCCGACAATTTGCTGGCTCTGTTGGTCAAAACCGTCATCTTATGCATGATGTTGCTCGTCCACTGGTAATGTGAAAGACCGGTTGACCAACGAATGAATCGTCGCATCGCTATGGCCAGCACAATCTCCAGATTTGAATCCAATTGAGCAGGTCTGGGACATACTTAAAAAAAGAGTTTCGTCACATATGGCTAAGATTCACCGTGCATTTCGATTTTTGTCAGAGGAATGAGGCAGAATGCCACAAGTTGAAATTAACAATAATATTTTTACTATGGACGACAACATTAGGGCAGTAATAAATAACCGTGGAGGCCATGTTTTGTATCAGATTTCATCATTTTTGGCCGCTGGGAAGTTTTGCTAAGTTGAAAGAAGGATGTTTTTAGCTACATTTACGACTGATGAGTAAGTCAATATAATTTAGAAATCTGCTAACAAAAAGCTTAGTTTTGTTGTGTGTGAAATATCTTCTAACAGTATAAATGGTTTTTCTAATAAATTTTGATAGAGGTCTCATCTACATATTTACAAAAAAATCCTCGGTCTTTTCCGATGCGTCTATTTATGCATGTCTTTATTGAAAAATGGGCATATCATAACCCCAATTTATTCTATTCTCAACATTCAGTTACACGAAACAAATTCAACAGTTGAGGTATTGCCGGGATATAACTTTTTTCAATTTACTACTGTTTAGAACTGAGTAATCGAAATATTTGGCCCCCGGCACAGTGAGTAACCCAATTTATTAACAATCGTTTAAATTGACCCTTAAGACTGGTCGTCTCTGCTAGCCGATGAAGCAGATACAGGAAGTCAGTTAGGAGAAATTAAATCATCCTCAATTTCTTTCATTTCTGGCAAACGCTAACTATCTGCTAATAGGCCATGTTGTTGCACAGTCTAGACGAATTGAATCGATTATTTCCGAAATTGCTTAAGTGGATTTTTGTGTTTTGCGAAAAAGGAAAGAAACTTTCACTTTGAAATAACTGACGACAATTCTTATGTAAGAATAAGAAAATGGTAAGCGGTTGAATAGGGAGTGAAGTGGCCTTTTGCCCACGAAAGAAAAGAATGAGGTGTCCCGTTCGAAGAAAATGTTTTTTGGCACTTTTGCGTCGGTCCAGTTCAATTTATTTTGCAGAACGCCCTGTAGATAAGCATCAAAGTTGAAATTGAGAAGAATGAAGTGCGACGTTTTGATTTCCCATTGGAAAAATTCCGGTGTCTTACCTTTGTTAGTTCCACTATAACAATTTTTTTATACAGGGTGTCCCGGAATGAGGGGGTCAACGCTTAACCACATATTCCTTGGTCAAAAATATATCGATTCATGGTGATATACTTATATACGAAATTGTCTCCTTCTGGAGATACAAGCTCTTAAAGTCTCACTTTTTTTTAAAGTTTTGCAGATAAGTCGAAAATGGTTAGATAGATTTCTACGAAATTTGGTGTATAATCTTTCTGCTTCTCGGGGCACATTCGACGGAGCTTATTATGGTAAAACCACCAGGGGTAGTGGTCAATTGCTGCAAGGTCGAATGTTAAATACACCAGAACTTTGTTATTCGTTCAAGCTGACGGTTGGTTTTTTTTTAAATGAAATTCCCGGTCAGTTACGCATCTTTTTTTTTTTATCTCTTATTGAATTTTGATTGGAGCCTCCATTAGACGAAAAAAATTAAAATTGTTGATAATGTCAGTCAATACATATCCTCCAAAAGGAAATAAAAACATACATTTCAATAAACCATTCATTTCATATGTGCTCAACGTGACCACCCCGTTCTCGAATACAGAGATTCACGCGTCGAAGAAAATGAAATTTTAATCTCCCCAACATCATTGGATCATTGCGCATTCCATCAGCTGCTTGCAAAATTCTATTTCTTAGGTGGTCTTCATTTTGAATAGGAACAGCATATACACGAGATTTTAGCGTGCCCCAAATGGAAAAGTCGCAGGGAGTTAGATCTGGAGATCTAGGTGGGCATTGAAGAGGAGCATCATTTCCTCTGCCTATCCAACGTTCTGGGAGTTGCTCGTGGAGATAATACCTAACGTTTAATCCAAAATGAGCAGGAGCCCCATCCTGCTGAAACCACATTTCGCCTCGAACTTCTAGGGACATTTTTTCAAATAACCCCAACAAATCATTTTGGAGAATTTGGAGGTAACTAATGACTTTAAGAGCACGGGGCAAAGAACATGGACCAACTAAATGGTCTCCTATAACACCAATCCAAACATTTACCCGAATCTCTCGCTGGTAATGCTTAACAGCAGTAGCATGAGGATTTCCTTCTGCGTAGACATGCTCATTATGTAAGTTGAAGATACCCGTTCGAGTGAAGAATGATTCATTCGTAAATAAAATTTTATTAACAAAACGGGGATCAAGTCGTTGATGATTCTTTATGGTTCGACAAAAATTCAAGCGAAGTGGATAGTCGGTTTCTTTCATATCTTGAACTGCCTGAAGATGAAAGGGACGAATTGATTGTTCTCTTGTTGTTCTATGCACTGATGTTTTTGGAGTATTAAGTTGAAGTTCTAGTCTTCTTATGCTATTACGAGCATTCTGCTCCAGATTCTCCAAAATTTCTTCTTCCCGTTTTACCGGTAGTGCCTTATAGCGCCCACATAGGTAACGTTGAGTAGCAAAGTTGCCAGTTTCGAGGGGGTTTCTCTCCAATTGCGCAAAAATTTTCCAGTTTGGAGTTTGCCGATTCAGAAATCTTTCCGCATAAACTCCAACACTGTTACGATAATTTCCCTGACAAAATCCCAATGTGAGCAACATATCTGTTTTTTCTCGAAACGTATACATTTTTTAATATTTTCTTAAAATCTGGCAAATTTAATCAATCAAATGCAGTCACTAACATTATCAAGCTTTGCCGGCGTTCATTGTTAATTACTCAACGTAGGCGTCGCATTCCTTGTAACTTGTTTTCCAGAAATCAAAATAATTTTTTTTTCGTCTAATGGAGGCTCCAAATCAAAATTCAATAAGAGATAAAAAAGTTGCGTAACTGACCGGGAATTTTATTTTTTTTTAAATCCAACAGTCTGCATGAACGAATAACAAAGTTCTGGCGTATTTAACATTCGACCTTGCAGCAATTGACCACTACCCCTGGTGGTTTTACCATAATAAGCCGCGTCGAATGTGCTCCGAGAAGCAGAAAGATTATACACTAAATTTCGTAGAAATCTATCTAACCGTTTTCGATTTATCTGCAAAACTTAAAAAGAAAGTGAGACTTTAAGAGCTTGTATCTCCAGAAGGAGAAAATTTCGTATATCACCATGAATCGATATATTTTTAACCAAGGAATATGTGGTTAAGCGTTGACCCCCTTATTCTGGGATGCCCTGTATAATATCAAAGAAGTTTTTAAAGATATTAGAATGACTCTTCCATTTGCATCTTTCTCTTTATTCACCTAAAAGTCAAGGTTTGATATTAGAGAAATTCTTTTTTGGAATTTTAAAGCATCACATTTTTTTCCATATGCAGGTACTACTACATGCTGGACATCGATAAAATACATATTCAAGTTAATGCGAAAACCGATAGAGTCACCAGAAATGTTCTATTAAGTTTTTATTATAACTTATAATACAATTGAGTAAACAGCGAATTTGGTAAAATTCGGAAAAATGGCGATATCTGGATATGCGTGACATTTTGTATAATAGTATATGTGGTCAAATACATTCACGATCATCTTACCTACCACCCTCTTTCGGATGTGTATCGGTAAACCAAACACCCTGTATAAGATTTTGTCAAAATCGACATAAAACGTTTTTCGTCTCCGAAAGTTGACGTTTTAGGTCATCAGTGTGTTATATAAAGTTCACCTGAAATTCGACATGGGATTGAAAAAACTATAAAAAACGAGGCTGTTCCATTTAAAATAACAGAGTTGTTATCAATTTTCGGTATTTCCACAAGAGCTGCCATTTTGGAAATATTGTTAATCAATAGATCATGGGCGCGAACGGCTTCATGCTAAATGGTTATTTTATACCTTTAGCAGTTTTTAAGCGCGTCTTATGGGCACTCAGCTAAAGACGCCCTGTATTTCTTTGGTATTTTGAATCATTACCTACTCCCTTCGCTTTGTTTTTGTAACATCCATCTCCGTCTCTGCACATTCTTGGACGTTGCTACCACTAGTATCACTCGACATGTCTTAACAAGATGAAACTAAACTATTTGCTTGTTTACTATTTCCAAGGAATTCTCAAACTGCGCTGAGTTTTCGCATTATTATTATCAAAACACGTGGCACAAGTAATTTGTGGTTGTTCCTGAAAAGGTCCTTTCGGTTCTAAAGCGCTATTGACGGTTCGGATGTCGTTGCATCACGAAAATGAATTGGGGTCATTTCTGCGCTAAACGGTGGACCCAGCTTCGAACGGTTTGTTTTTTCTTCAAACCCAAAACGAACTAAAAGCCGCTTAGCTCCTTTCAGCAGTAAACGATTCGATTAAAGATCCGATAAATTAGAGATCAAAATTGAGTAATCGTGTAAGAGAAACTAGGTACAGTTGATTAATTAATCGACAAATACAGGATATCCAACCGACTTAAACGTCAATTTCCCCCAGTTTCAAGTATCCCACTCGGAGGCCACTAAAACGTCTACAAGGAAACACATTTTACGAGTTGGAAATATCATCAGAAAACTTAATAGGAGTTTCGTAAATGAAATGGCGATTTCCATGTTTTGGCAAACAACTTCAAAGGCTCCAACTGAACCATTTTCGAAAACTAAAAAAAAAAAAAGAAAAAACGCTTTGAGGCCTGGGCAATATCGCTGTGACGAAAGCTTTGCAAGGATTGGGAGCGACGGAAAGCATGGAATAAGTATCCGTAGCAGTAGAGGACTGAAATAGCAACATTTGTGGTTGACCTAAAATTACCTTATAGAATTGTGTAAGATTTCACTAAGCAGCTTTAAAAGCATTTTTCAATGTATGCACCCAGTAGTCCAAGATTGATGGAGTGCTTTTACCAGGATCTAATGCTATTGATTATGCATATGCCCGGCTTCATTGGACCAATGGATTAATGCCTAATCTTAATATTTCACGCTAGTTTACGTGCAAACACGTCATTTTCATACCCCTCGAAAACTCTGTCTGAAAACTTTGTTCTCACGCATAAAATAGGGAATTCGGGCATTGGAAACGTGTAAAATTACATGGAGAGTGAAAGTAGACCTACTCAACATCACTCGAGGAGTCGAGGTACATTTCATGTTAAATGGTGTTTTTCCAATTAAGTTTTCATTTAGACATATTTCCTTAGCAAACTGTGGAGGAACAAGATCGGATTGTACTTGTCGTGGAAATAGAAGCGTGAAGAATTTTAACCCAATCTTGGTGTCAATTCCCAGGATGAAGATTTGGATTGAGCTTCTCCTAGAGATAAGTTGGTGAGACGCGCAAACCCTATTTC
This sequence comes from Euwallacea fornicatus, assembly GCF_040115645.1. Classification (NCBI taxonomy): domain Eukaryota; kingdom Metazoa; phylum Arthropoda; class Insecta; order Coleoptera; family Curculionidae; genus Euwallacea; species Euwallacea fornicatus. Next base: position 4,695,184 of record NC_089551.1, read on the forward strand.
TTATGGCATTCATGTCACTGGGAAACATGGAAACGAGAAAACGCTCGGAATAGCCTATTTAGCCAATTTTGCATCTAAAAGAGAGTATTAAAGGTCGTCGATAGAATGAAAAACTTAGCTATCAGCAGAGGTGAATTTCGAAAGCTGAATGTTATCACAGTCCATGTTGAGTACGTGTCTATGAATGTTTGACGTTTTTTTACCAGGAAAGGGTCTTTTTGGGGTATCAGCGATGCATTCTTCTCGAAAATATAAAGTAAATTGACCTGCCCGGAAGCCAGCACGGGCAGCGATATGGCCCCATTACATGTGTTTAAAGGTGTAGGATTTTCTACTAAATAGATTTAAATTTATGTGCGGAGATATTCCCGGGTTGGTTTTTTCTCACCCACCGTTTTCGCCAGATTTAGCCCCCTCAGATTATTTTCTATTTCCAAACTTGCAAAAATGGCCCTGGTGGAAAGAGATTTGTCGATAATGGAGAGGTGAAGTCCCAGGTTGATGCCTATTTTGAAACATTCGAAGCTTTATAAACAGGGTGTAGAACGTTGCGGGGAAAATTGTGTCAATCTCAAAGGAGCTTATGTTGAGAAGTGATTTGATATTTTACAATTTTTTTTTCTTTAAGTTTTAGGTCGGGCACTTTTGGGACCATCCTGGTAATCCGTTGAAGTGTTTAAAGAAGAACTGAAAAACTATTCGGTATGATACGATAGTAGTAGCACCCTCTATTCGTTATTAGAATATTTTTCATGTACACGTGCGCATAGCTTGTGATAATGACCTCCCCTTGGCGTCTTCCAAAGCCGAATTAACGATGCATTGATTTCAAGTTTGGGAAAATAAAAAAAAAAAATTAATTTTAATTTGGTGCAGTTAAGTGAGGAAACCCTCTTCGGAAAAACCGCACGTAAAATCATTTTCGTTTTTTGGAAAATTTTCTAAATTTTGCAAATCATGATAATATTAAAAGTGAATATTTGATGCATCTTTCAAAACTCGGTAATGATGATCGTGGCCCTGTTTTATTGTTAACGAGAACTAGACCGACGACTCTGAAAGATTCCCATTTACACCATTTTTGTAAAATTTTCTTTTCCGAAAACGATTTCCTTTCCTTCCCGACGGTAAATCCAACGTGCAGATTCCATAACTGCAAATGAGTCTTCCGGTATATTTATCCTTATGGTCAATTCTCCCACTATTTGTTACAGTTATTCAGTTTTGTCCTTTCCGTGGGTCGTACTATATCCCAAACGCGTGGTAATTTTTACCCTCGGGAGTTTTAACATTTCATGGATTTCTCCTTATTAATTCAACCGGGCAGGGATATGGCACAATGAAAGGATATTAAAACAGAGCAATGAAACCTCTGCTCTGCAGCAATTTTTTTACAATGAAACTGCAGTTTCGTCCAATAATTAGAACAGGATTAATTTCTTCCTGTATTGAGAGAGGATTATTAAGTTATAGGACTTTCTCTCATACCAATTCGTGCGGGAAAATTCGCTTAGGAAATAGATTACAGGAAATGGTCTTTTGTATCAACTTGGGTCAGACACAGTTTCTGCAATTTTACAAATAAAAAATAAATAAAACTGACTTCCTTAATCTTGAAAATTCGATGTCGGTTTTGGATACCGGTAGAAGGCAGTGGGAAATAAAGTCATTTCCTTATCGTTGCGCTCGAAGCCGATGTGAAACTGTAAGGAAATCGGAAGTGTTTCGATCTCAAATTTAAGGTATTAACAATGCAATATCCTGACAGTCGTAGAAAAAAATTATAATCTCGACCATATCGTGACTTTTTCCATTGGATACACAATAAGTCATTGTTAACAAATCGATATTCACTCTTCTACTTTTCTGTTATCCACCGACGCATCTACGAGGGCCATCCATTAAGTGTCCAGACAAATCGAAATGGCTAAAAAACGGTTTCATGAATCAGCACAAAAGCTTTAGGACTTCAACTTGATACCCGTATGATGATTTCTAATCGGCTGATTAATAAGATTTAGATAAGAAATGGCCGCGAAAGTGTCGTTGATTAACAGCGAAGTGCATCCCTTGAATCTTGCACTGACGTGACTTGGCTCAACAGCCAATATTACACTGATATGTTTAAAACCAAATTAAAACCTGCCATTCGCACTCGATGCCGTGGACTTTTGCCAAAACGTTTGATTTTGTTTCACGATAATGTGAGGCCGCATACAGCACAGAAAACTTAAGAATGCATTAAAAAACTGGGCTGTGAAATTTTTGCGCACCCTCCCTACAGCCCCGATCTTGCCCTTGCAGACTTCCATATGTTTGGTCCCCTTAAGGGCGCTCTACGTGAGAAAAAATACGGCCCCAACTAAGAAGTCACGATTTAGGTGCAAATGTGGCTCCAACAGCAACCAAAAAAATTTCAGGCCAAGGGCCTTTGAAAGTTGGAGGAATGATGGAAGAAGTGTGTCAGTGTGGAGGGATGGGGAGGGGGGATTATGTTATAATGTTCCAAGCTAGCACACATTTTGCATTGATTGAGAGAATAGTTTGAGATCTATATCAATTAGTCCCATTACTTATTGAATGATCCTTGTATTTATATATTTCCAGACTGAGTTCTGGTTTTTTCCCTGATTCAGTAAAAGAGGGACGAAAAAAGATCATGCAATTTCGCTCAAATTATTTCATAACACAATTTTGAAGGCAAAAATCCGATAAAGCTTTTCTGGATAGTAATGTGGAGAAGAATGTGTTTTTCACCTTGGAACATATTTGGGAATTTATGATATTTTATCTTGGCCAACGAATGAAAAAGAATCTATCTATTATCTTTATTAGATCTGGTTGTTTGATATTTCGGGTGATTTTTTCGTTAATTGATCGATTCAAAATTCAAAAGTCCTCATCGCTTTAGCCCATCTATGCATTGTAACCATATTTTGGGCATTCTAAGACATCTTCCAAAGTAATTTCATGTCAAAGTAACGGGTTTCCCTCAGGATTCCTATGCATAAAAATGAGTTGATGTTTTCCCTCAAAATTTCGTATGGAACACATTGAGCAAAATAGCAAAATATTTTTTCCTCCCTGTATTTATAATTAAGCCCAAGACCATCCAGAATTTCGACTACCCCTAGTAAGTTAGTCCAGTATGGAGCTTATCAGAAAAAATCCGTTTTACTAAACTTTTCATGGTCAGAAGTTTGTTATAATTTTTAACACTCATACAGGGTGATTTATTGGAAATGGAACATGGCAAAACCTGAGATACGGGATATCAAAATATGACGGTTGGACCCAACACACTTAATGCCAATGTTGCGTGCTTTAGAATTAGAGAGTGTTAAAAGTTAATTTTTTTAATTTCTTATTAGTTTTTAGTGTTTTCATAGCATCAACATCAAAATTGGTATACTTAGGGTATGGAAAATGCCAAGTGAGAATTTTGTTCTAATTTTTATGTAGCTCCGAAAAGGCGCTAGTTACAACCCATCGCTTCGGTGTACTTGGTCATATTTTTTTCTGAGTGCAACCGAGCTCAAATTCTATTCGATATAATGAAAAATATGTCTATTTTTACTCAAAAAAAGTATCCTTCTTTATTCCCGATATCTCTCTTCCTTTACGGAATATTTACCCAGAAGTTAATTCGTGCCGAACCATTTGAAATCCTTTATTAATTTTAAAAAATTAATTAAAAAAGTTAAATCTTACAATAATTAAAAATATCAAAAGCCATGAACAAATGGAAAATAAGTCTCATTATAAAATTCATTTGAGCAAAAACACAAATCATATCGCGCATGTCACTGAAGGCAAAGTCGTTATGCCTTGGCATTTTTACTGTTCAATTACAATTTTCTATTTAAAAAGAACAACTGACAAAAAAATAGTCTACTTACTTTGATAAGCTAAAGTAATAATAGTTAAGTAATGCGTTGCAATGCGAGTGACCCGCATGAAGGTAAAAATCTCGTAAATGAAGAGAGATATCGGAGTTAAATGTGAATACCTTCTTTGGGTAAAAATAGACGCTCCTTCGTTATATTGAACAGAATCTGACCTTAGTTGCACTCATAAAAAATATGACCAAACATACTGAAGGGGTAGGTTGCAACTAGTACCCTCTAAGAGTTACGTAAAAATTGGATCATGGATTGCCATCTTACAAAGCCTAAGTGTACCAATTTTGATGTTAATGCTATGAAAACACACACATTTACTAATAATTTCGAAACAAAATTTCAACCTTTAACACCCTGTAATTCTGAACACGTAACATTATTATAAGTTACGTTGGGTCATATGTTAATGTCTCCTATTTTGACTTTTGCCATCTCCCATTCGCAACAAATCACCCTGTATAAGAACGGACTAAGCTGGGTTTAAAAATCACCGGCATAGTATCGGCTTCAGGGGGGGGGGGGGGCTAATTATCCTGGTCGGCGGTTTTCTTGGGTGGGTAGGGAGGCGGTATTTAAAAGTTTCGCTCATAGCGCCGGAGTTGCTAAGACCGGCCCTGTGCCGGCCTTAGCAGAGTTGAAAATGTTACCTGCCATGAACCCTGCTTACACTCTCCATCATTTACTATTCTCATTCGTCCACAAATAAATCTCTAACCCGACATTGATTGAGTTCTCCCTTTGTAAAGCGTATTCGGGTAATTGTTCGGAATACAATGAATTATAACTATCATGTACTTATCAATCTGATCGTGTCAGAAAAAAACCACGCCCACCTGCTACAGTTCACCTACAGCCGTTTCCTTTGTACAGGACCGCAGTGTACGTTGCAGCACTCGAGCGAAGAGATTCCTGCTGGAGTTGAATGCGCGATCGCTGCGTCGCATCGTCGTTACAGGCGCGAATTTCGGATTGTCTTTGTAGTTTTTGTCAGAAAATCAGTGTTCGTAGCACACTAGTGTTCGCAGATTCGTATTAAAACACTCAAAAAAAGTTAGTGCACAATAACATGCTAATTTAATCGGGACTGAGTAATCTGGCCTAAGGCCTGCATGCTAAAGAATTCCGGTGCGGTCGTTCTGCGGAGTTCGGCCACTGGCGTCAGGGATTTTATGAAAATTTATAGTAAAATATCATGTAAGCTTGGTCATATTGGAATTTTTAATAGAGTGCAGCTGAGGTACGAATTTTTCACTCCATTTTTATTACGCTGCTTTCAATGTCCATTTTCCTCTTCAAAAGACAATGTCGCAAAGAGTGATGAAATATGCAAAAAAACATCAAAAGCTCTCTTGAAATGAGAAAAATGCGGGGGGATATCTTATAAAAATATTTGAAATTACTTCACTTCCATCTAGGTTAGACACGTGAATAGCCTTATTGATAAACTTCATTCAGTATTACTACCAAACATTGCAATACGAACAGGAAGAAGATAATTTTATTGACTTTATCGATAGCCAGTCGAGCGAAGGCGCTATTGGCATTTTGCATTCGGGGTTTCCCAAAGTGTCGAACTCATAAGGTGCAATTGTGCAGTTGGAAAGTTTTTTTTGAAGCACAAGGTATTCATCCACAAGAAGTAATCCCATTCTAAGTAAAAAAGTACCCAAACAAGATTTTACCTTCCAAATCACTTTCGACTTGGTTCAGAAACTTCAGAGAAAAATTGAAAATGCCGTGTTTCACTCCTTTGTATTTTTCTGAAACACGGTAAAACCTAAAGCCGTTTTTAAAACAGGTATGAGTTTTTTCATAAAATTCTACAGGGTCGAACAGCCAAACGGAAAAATGTCAATATCGGCGTATTTTGTCATAAATGGAAAAAATATCGGAACACATTAATTTTAGATTCTCATATTACATTCTGTAAGGAAAAAAATTCGTCACTAAATTCCATCCCCTTTGCGGGACGATGGCAACCCCCAAATTTTTAAATTGGCGGAATGGGCTTATATTATCCCAATATCATTGTTTATTCAAAACTGCCATGGTTGGTGCAAAGAATAATAGGAACAAAATAAATTTATGCAATTTACGTCGTTCCCTACAATAAATTTAAAAGTTAATAACTAATACGATTTCATCATTGATAATGCAATAAAATAATAAAACAAATCAATTTCAATTTTCTATGAGATTTTCAAATGCATGTCACGAACCTCTTGGCAGTATCCTAACTATAAATATAAATAAATAAAAAATTCCTTTAACCTTAATCAACATTTGAGGCATAGCCGGTCTAATCACAAGCGTCATTCTTCATTTTAAGACAGCTAGATCGTTTCTTTAATTTTTTACATCACTATTGGAGAAATTCTAGTGGAGTAAGATCTGGTGATCGTGCAGGCCATTCTGGCAATCCTCGCTTTCTTAGCCGCAGGTTTGGAAGAGTTAACTCAAAGTTCACTCAGATTGATTTGTATTGTTACTTTATTACTGTATCAATGACAGAGTGGTATTAGTTAATGAGTCTTTTTTTATTTTGTTGTAGAGAATTTCACCAAATACAAGAATTTATTTGTTCCTATTTTTGTTTCAACTAAGGAATAAAACCATAGCAATTTTGAATAGAGAATGGAAAGACCGTCCAAATGAGGTGTCATAAATCCATACTTCCAAATTAAAAATTTGGGGGTTGCAATTGTTACGCTAACGGAATCGAATTTAGGGATGAAATTGTTACATTGCAGGATGTAATTTCAGAATCTAAAATCGACATGTTTCGGTATTTTGGCACACATATCGAAACATACAGTTATTAAATTTATCCCATTTGTCTGTTGCGCCCTGTATAAAATATTTTCCTTTTAACTGATTGTTTGATAACTCAGCTCCCCGTGCATATCGAACCATATTGATACCGTACCAAATGAGCCAAAGATATTCAAGCCGAACACCACTTGCAGCTGAAGAAAGGTAACCAATTTTTATATTGTTGCATCGATAACATTCAACAGCGAAACCTCACAAATGTGTGGATTCAGTGGTTAAGCGTCATATATCACAAAAATTTTGAATAAAAAGGAGGTTCAGCACCCAGTTTGAGAGATCCATCACCGCATTGAAAGAATGAAGTTGATGATGGTCGCACAAAAACGAAAATTCGCATTTTAAATTCGATAGAGTCATGTTATGAAAGATAAGACGCAGCCAGTTGACAAGTGGGAATTACTTTGAAATATTTCTTCCGGCCCTGGGGCCGCCCCGAGATCTTCCCAACTGACCTCATATGCTAACATCATCTCTTTACCTTTAAGTGGCTGAAGAGAGAAAAGAAAAAGGGGATAAATAAAATATTAAAAAATTATTTACGAACGAAAATACGAAGTTTCAGAACGAGCGTTTCACCTCCGCTTAACTACAATGGAAAAGGTTGATTTCTCGGAAGGAAATAAAATATCGTTTTTAAGATATGCCGAAAGCCAAGCCGAAAGGTAAAGTCAAAATAGGAAACGTTAATACCACAACACATCAACTCGTCGAGAAAGAAATTCCATTTAGCCCCAATAATTTTCTTCTTTTCCGCAAGTCTAGTTTAAGGCCCTTGAGGCGCTCGTGAAATATCCGCATTTTCTGAGAAAACAAAATTACTCTGACCCAGACAACTCGCATACTTCCATCTATACTTCCATGTAAGATTGAAGTCATGAATCATTTTATATACCTTAAACTGCAAAATTAAGTTTCGTTAAAAAATCTCACGAGCAATACCTGCGCTCGGTGGACAAACATTGTATCTAACTCGTGCGTTAAAGGGTGATAAATGTATTCTAAATTCTATTGACACGCTTGTTTCGCTCACGCTTCGTACCGTTTCGATTATTAATCGTCTTCATTAACACTCTTGTTGGTTAAATAACCGTTGATAGATTATTGAGGTGTTTTGAAGGTGTTTTAATTTCGACTATATGTGCTATTTGTAAATGTTGAAAATTTCGCTCTTAAATTATACCGCATCTTCAACTTCCGTGTAATATACGAACTCAAATATAATACGATATATTACGATTCGTGACCTAAATATGTGCAGAGGAGACATAATTTATACATAGATATGGCATTCTAAATGCACACTAGCTTTAGATTTAAATCCTGTGTTCAATGAGAATTCTAAACCGATACGTAAATATTATCGATGTTCATCGACAATGTCCACAGTTTTCTATTTCACGGTACCTATTGGAATGGAACGATAATTGTTGAGGTTTAAACGTCGTTTTAGATAAATATATTGCTCGATATTTCTGTCCTTATAGAAAATATGTAAATATGCAACAACACGTCGGTTTTATTTTCAAGAGGACATTTTTTAAGTCTGTTTTCTGCTAAACTGTAAGCACCCTCCAGCTTGGATGAAAATAACCACTAAAATCTTAAATGGAAAGGAGGTTGAGTTATGCTTGATTTGAAAGGTATTTCAGTTAATTTTCTAAATGTACCTGTTTTTTTCATTGAGAGGTTTTTGAAAAACCCTGTCCAAACTATAAATAAGCTTAGCTTTCGACTCTGCTTTAGAAATATTCTCAATTAATATTTTAACTATCCATTATTTTCTAAACGGTGATAAGGTCTGTTTTCAAACTCCACTCTACCGTTTACAAAAGTTTCTGTTTGAATTTTCCTACACGCAGTTGTAATTCTTCTCTTCAATCCTTTCAAACTTCGAAGCTGCGCTTCGCAAACTGTAAATCTTAGAGGCCTCCTAGGGGAAAATCCAAAGGTGTTAAATCGGGCGATAGCGGCGGCCACTCAATTGGTCCTCTTCGGCCGATCCACAAGCCAGGAAATTTGTTGCGTAACCAGTATCTAACAGGAAGAAAATAGTGGGGTGCGGCTTCATCTTGTTGAAAATGAAGATCTTCTTGTAAAACATTGTTACCAATCTGCGAAATAAAATTTACAATAATATTTAATAATTTAAGAAAAATCTTAAGGATTCCATCATCCTTTTTGAACGGCACAGCACGTTCTGACTGTTTTTTCTACAGGTAGAATATTTAAATGAATGCATTTAGAAATGCGAATAAACCAATGAAAACCAAAATATATTTATATATATTTAAATAAATATTTGTTGTTTATAAAACTCAGCCTCAAGATTTGAAGGGTTGAAAAGAAGAATTACAGCACCGTGTAGGGAGTTCGAGATGCTTGTCAAAGATATCATGATTCAATTAGTGATGATTCAAATAAAAGTTTTTGTAAATGTTAGAGTGAAGTATGAAAACACACTTTATTACTCTTTAGGAAATAATGGGGAGCATTTAACACTTAAAATATTAAGAGACAATTTTCCCACAATACAGTTGATGTCTAAGCTCGTTTACGGTTTGGTTATGATGTTTCTAAAACTACCCCCCAAAAAGATAGGTGCGTTTGGAAAGGTAATTAAAATATCTTTCAAATGAGGTGTAACTCAAACCCCTTCCCAGTTAAGATTTTATTGGTTGTTTTCACCCCTTCTAAGAGGGTTCATGCAGCCTAAAAAAAAACTGTCTTGAAGAATTTCCTTCTTGAAAATACTATTGTTTTTTTGCACATTTACATATTTTCCATAAGGATCGAAATATCGGAGGTGGTTCCTTTTCAAATTGACACAATGTACAGTAAATAGATTTTACAGAGAGTCTTTAAAACGTCTGTACAAAATTCTACTACACATTTCTGCGGCGAAAACGTGACGATTGAACTCTATTTATCTTAGTCCCAAAATGGACGGTTTTAAAAATGCAGGACGAAAAAGTGAAAATTAACAAAAGGAAAAAATTTACATCGTTTGAAATGGTCCTTTCTAAACAAAATGGCGCGTCAGGGGGTTTTTAGGAGCGGGAAATCAGAATCTATTTACATTTTCGATGTACATTTTACAGGACGCCGTCAGTGCTAAGTGAACTCTGTTTAAAGCGGCATTATTTTTTTAATATCCCGTGTAAAATTTTTTTATAACCGAATTTGTGTTTTGCTACATGTTTTACGAAAAAAAGTATTTTGGTAAAAATCCCTATGGGTATTCCATTTTGAGATATTTGAAGTGTAAAATTCGATGCAGGTTATGAAAAAAAAATTAAGTACTTCCGTACATTACAACAAAATAAACAATAAAAAATTGGTACATTCAAATGAAAACATGAAAATTAATTGAATATTTTGATTTTTTTCGTCTAAACTGTAGGGATAAATATGCGCCTTGAAGTTATTTCTCAAGAGATGCACCGAACTTTAAGCTTCAAGTATCTTAGAAACCAATTAGACATGTATTAAAATATTTTTTTTCCTCGCACATGTAACAAAACGCAAATTTAGATGTGAATGAATTTTATCAGAGTGATAAAAAAGTTACGCCGTTTTAAACAGAGTTCAACTAGAGCTGACAGCACCCTCTAAAATATACATTTGTGTGTCGAAAACGTAAATGGATCGTTATTTAGCGCCTCTAAAAACCCTCCGATGCGCCATTTTGCTTAGGTAGTACCATTACAAATGAAGTCATTTTTTTTCCTTTTTTTAATTTTAAGTTTGTCGTCCTGTATTTTTGAAAATGTAATTTTTTGGATTAAAGGAAATTGGGTTGATCGTCACGTTTTCACCTCAGAAATCTGTGGTAGAATTTCGTACAGCCCTTCTGGAGGCTCCCTGTAGTATTTAATAGGCCATACAGCACACAGAAATCATCGACAGAAACGACCAAATATCTGTTATCCCAATTAATGGAAAATAGCAAAAATTTGTATCTGGAGGTTCCGTAACACGAACCGTTTAAAATTCGAATTTTCATGAATTCCATAGATTCTCCATTACGTGTCCTAACACGACTTTTTTTTTTTTTATGGAATGAATGTGGACGATCTGTTTCCACGCCTCGATCCATTTAGAGGAAAGTAAGTTTCTTATGCGGTTTTTATGCACTCGTGTACGAAGTGGACGCGTTACGTTTCTTCTTCATCCAAAAACCTGAGTTGCGTAAACAACGAGGTAATTCTCTACACGCATAAAATATTGTAAAATTTGTTATTTCCTCATTCATTTTTACGAACGAAAGGGGCTGCCTCTTTGCACAGTTTATAAATATCGCAATGAAGAGCGTGCCAGCACATAAATCAAAACTCGAACTTGGAACATCAATCATTGTTCTCCGAATTTACACATTGGATAACAGAAAGGTATCGATATTTCTCGGTGACAAAGCTTTATTTTCTAAGTGGTAGTTAAGGGTCTGCGCTAATTTAGGAATAGCGGCGTATAGCGAGTCGCAAAAGATCATATTTTAAATGGCAAAACCTAACGGGGAGATCAGAAAACTGTTTGTCCATCTGTTGTGACACCAGCCGGACCACGTGGTCGACACCACGACGTAGATTCGTCACGATTGAGACAACTCACTAATTCACTAACAACTATTTACTTCACCAGTATTTCCAATAGGACACGATAGTACGAGTATTCAGAACACAAGGGACTCAGCAGCAATATTTAATAATCTAATAATAATTTGAATGAATCATTTTTTTTTTTTTTTTTTTTTTTTGTGGCCGAGGAGGTGGAAATCTTCAAAAAGACACCCGGCCGCTCCGGGTCGGGTAGTGTGGGATTCGAGCCTATGTCCGCCTACCCACTAAAACCACCCCCTCTCTTCTTATGGCCCCGGTATCGCCTGGTAGGCATTCCTTCGGGGCGCCCGGTCGTAAGAGCTACTCTCTATGCTTCCGTCCTTGTCCTTCTGTACCGTTCCCGCTCAATCTTCTTGACCATGCACTCAAACGCTCTCCACTTACACTCACTCTCTACGAGTTCATAGCCGATTGTCCTTCGGTCCAGGTTGAGTCCCGCTTTTCTGGCCTCATTCCGTTCGGTCTCCCACTCTGGACATCCCCAGATTGTGTGCTCTGGGGAGTCTGCAACTCCTGGCTCTTTACAGAACCAGCAGCCGTCACTCTCTTCAACCTTTATTCTGTGCAAGTATTTCCCGAACACTCCGTGTCCAGTAAACACCTGCGTTAGTTCGTACCCGGTCTTCGTCCATTAGCATGGATAATTTGAATGAATCTAGAATAATGGAATCTCCATGAATGTCTTTTCGAATGTACGGGTTTTGACCACTTATATTACTGTGAAACCATGAGCGTACAACTGGTAACATGAATTTACCTAGAGCGCATCGTTAAGGGTAGTTAGTAATTTAAACGGATGTTAGAGCTTTGGTCTAAGGTTAACTAAATTTTGATGATTTCGTTATATCAAAGAGAGGGCGTTTCTCAAATAAACCAGTGCTCTAATTGCGCTGTAACATCACCATTAAGTTCTCATGAGAAATCAAATAGGAGCAATGTAAAGGGAAATAGATCTCGGCGCAACATAGGGTGCTTGGTTTTAAGGATAAGGAGGTACATAACACATCATTATTTTTCTACGGTATATCATGCGGATGAACAGGGCTCCATTACTAGAATGAAGCAACTAACAATTTGAATTATAATATACGGGGTGTTAAAAATATTTTTTTGCAATCGGTATATTTTCCTGGCGTGTAAGCCGTGAACTGCATGCTGACGTGATGAGCGAAATGTTCTTGAGCGTTTTGGAAATTTCTTATTCCATTAATTCCGATTTTTTACCCTATATACATAGATACGGAATATAGTTTAGGAAAAATAGCTAGAAAATAAACCAGATAATTGAAGAAATCAAGGAAAATGAGACTTCGCTTTGAAATGTGTGAATAAATGGATAAAAATTACCCACTTTTGGAGAAGCTGACTGTAAAATCACTTTCGGCAGGTGCGGAAGTACGCCCGCTTTGTCAGTTCTGCAAATTTCCATTTTGTCATTTTATTACTTACTTCGTATTCATTGAACGTAGTTTCAGGTAAATGCTAAAAATTCCAAACTTATAAAATTTTACTCGGGGTGCCATGTGATCTATATATACTATATATCTATGTATATATAGATATTGAAGTTATCGGTGAAAAATTCAACAGAATGTAATCTGCACATCATTACTTCGCAATAATCTATTACGGCCACGTGAATTTTATGTTAATAAATACATTTCCAGCTTTTCCGTTTCCAACAGATAATCCGCCATCCCCCGGATTAATGCCAATTAGGTGTACAAGGTATCTCTGAATACAGTTTAACAAATTGGTTCATGCATCCAGGTCCAAAAATATAATGAAAACTTCAAATAAATACAGGGTGGTCTATTAATAATGGGACAACGAAAAGTTGGAGATACTACACATTAAATGGTGACGATTGGAGAAATTACGCCTTATCCGGAAGTTGATAGTTTCGGATATACAGGGTGTTGAAACTTAAAGTTGTAATTAATATTTCTGTCATTATTTTACAAATATCTAGGTTAAACACCCGGAAATTTTGAGAGCAGTGTTTTTTAGGTGAAGAATGAGATACGTCTTGCAATTTCTGCGTCGTTCATAGAGGGCGCCACTTACGGTCAATTTTATAGAATTTACAGTTGTTTTCCTGTACATGTAACATAAAATTTGATTAAAAATCTGGAAGAGCAATAATTTTTCAATTAATTAGGGATTATTATTTTAATTCGATATCTCCATCCGTTTTCGAGGAACATCTATTTAATTAACACTATGTTTAAATTTGATAATAGGAGAAATTAAAAGCGAAACAAACCAAGTTTGTTTTTATGTTTTAGAGAAGACATTGAAAACTTAGCTTTAGAAAATTTCAAATATATAACCTAGATATTTTCAGAATAATTGTAAAAAAATTTATTAGATTTTTAATAGTCGACACCTTGTATGTATCCGAAACTACTAATTTTTAGATAAAACATATTTTCTCTAATCATCACCATATTACGTGTTTTATCTCTAGCTTCCGGTTGTTCCATCGTTAATGAATTACCCTATATTGTAAGACCCTTTGTTTTCAGTATACACGGTGTAAAATTGGCTTCTTGAGGATAATTTTTTATTAATATTTTCGAAACGCTTTGAAATAAATTAATGAAATTTTGTACTTTATTGTGACTTTTTGGGCTATTTCTTAAGTTTTAGAAAGAAATTGTCTTATTTTTTTTAGGGGTCGATAATACAGGGGAATTGTGTTTTAAAAATATTTAAGTTTTTTGTTTTTAACCTGATAGACGATTTTATAGGAAAAATGTTACATTTGAGGTTTTAACATAAAAACGTACTCTTGTCGAAAGTCTAAATATTCAACATTTTTAGAAAAAATCTGATTTAATAAATTGGTGAACACTATGTTTTATTATAAAACGTTAGATTCAAAATATTTTTCATTCATTTTTTTTGTAATAATTGTAATTAAACACTGTTCCAGTGAGGATGAAAAACTACTGGACTTTATTAATAAATGTTGTGTATTGAAAATGCAAAACATATTTTTTTGTTTAATTTCAACATCAACTGGGTTTTAAATCTGACAATTATTTAATAAAACATAGTAGCCACTCAATTTTTTCAAAAAAACCGTTGAAATTTTAATTTTCAACAACAGTGTTTTTTATGTAAAAACCTTCAAATTTTATGTTTTTTTATAAAACGTTCATAAAGTTAATTACAAAAAAGTTTAAATATTTTTGAAGTTAACTTTATGAAGAGTACTCTTCTGTATTACCCGCTTCTGTAAAAATATTACACTTTTTTTTATTGAGACTCAAAAAAAGCACAAAAAGTTACAATAAATTGCAAAATTTCCGGAATTTGTCTCGAAATGTTTCGAAAATATTGATAAAAAAAAACCATCCTCGAGAATGAACCTTTCGCATCCTGTATATCCAAAAAGGGGCGCCTTTCGATACTTATATATTTATATGAAATTTTCATAATGTTTTTGGACCTAAAAGAAGTGGTTGAATTTATGGCACCATGCTCAGAGGCACCTTGTATAACGAATTGTAATCCAGTATAGGGATTGTGTTAGCACGTTAAAATCATTGAAGGGAAAAATCCTCCACACATGCAATCAAAACGAGAATGAACGTTATTTTTAACACCCCAAGCAGAATTTTTTTCGTGTGGAAAATTTGTTTATAAGAATTTATACGAATACAATTAAAAGGCTGTACAGGGTGTCCAGAAATGAAGCGACCAACACTTAACGAGGTGATTTCACATCGAAAATGACTGTGACAAGTTCCTGTAACACTTCTTCACAATCTTAAAATTAATCGATCTACAGGGCGTTATAGTTAGATTTCAAAAATTATTTTTTTTAAGTAACCTTTTTGTTGGTTATCCGATTGTTTTAATATTTGACGCAATTATTACTTATGGTCTTTTGTATTATTGATTAAAATATTTATCTCTTAACGCTAAGGGTTTGAACTCGTCCTTGCCATCTACTTAATAACTCATCACTTTTTAGGTTTTTGCTTTTTGTTGTCTACTGTTTCAAAAAATAAAAAAATTACTGAAAAAAGTTTACTTGTTTCGTCGCTCTAAAAGGAGGTATTTTTCAGAAAACCTAATTTTTAAATTTTTTTACACGGTGTGAATGCATTATTATTACAAGGACAAATGTAGAAACAATTTTGATAAATTTTACAGTGTAAAAATATTCCATCATTTTGTCTTATTTCTTCACACTTTTCAATAACTCCCCGCCTCAATTCGGGAGGGCCGCGCACTGCCGTACGATATATGTACCAGTGATTTCAAACATCTTTCAAAAAAAATCTGTGAAATTTAAGTCAGGAGATCTGGGGGCCCACTCGACAAATCCACTCCGTCTTATCCATTTTTCAGGAAATGTTTCATTCAAGAATGTCCTAATGTGGAGGAACTCCATATTGTAATAATCACATTGAGTTTCAAACTTGAAGGGGTACATCTTAAAAAAAAAATTATACAGAATAAGGATTCTATTATACATATTCACATAAGCCAAGGGATCTTCTAAACTTAAAGCGTGAATGTTGTGGTAATGAAAAGGACGAAGGAGTTATTCCCTTAAGACTTCGTGTACTGTACTTTTTGGCACGTTTCCTTGAGCATTAATTAATCTTACACTCAGATTTGGATTGTTCTCGATGGAATTTAAAATATGATTTTCAACTTGAGGTGTTCATGTTCGCCTCTGACGATCTACGTCAAAAATTTTTGTCTTAAATGATCCACATTGTCCAGGCCTAGTGTTGGTGACACTAAACAGTCGCGGTCGTAGAATTCCTTTGTGTGAATGTGTTTTAGCATGCACACGTCTTGTCGCAGATGCACTGCCCTCGGCTACACCATAACAGTAATGCATATCACGTAATTCAACTTTGGAGTAATTAACATTGTTCATTATGCTCTTTTTGAATTCAAAAATTTGTTATTGCCAAAGTATTAACACTTATTTTTACATTGCGCAATTTGCCAAAATTATTTCTACATTTGTTCTTGTTGTAATAATAACGCATTCACATCGTGCAAAACATTTTTGACAATAGATTTTCTCAAAAATAACTCCTTTTAGAGCGATGAAACAAATAAATTTTTTTCAGTAATTTTGAGTACTCTTTTATTTTTTGAAACAGTAGACGACAAAAAGCAAAACTCTAAAAAGTTATAGGTTATTATATAGATGATAAGAGTGAGCGCAACCCTTTAGCGCTAAGGGATAAATGTCACCTTTTGACCAATAATACAAAAGGCCATAAGTAATATTTGTGCCAAATTTCAAAAACAATCGGATAACCATCAAAAAAGTTATTTCAAAAAATTAATTATTGAAACCTAATTATAGCGCCCTGCAGATCCGTTATTTTTAAGCTTGCGAAGAAGTGTCATAACAACTCATTTTTAATGTAGAATCACCTCGTTAAGTGTTGGCCGTTTCATTTCCTGACACTCTGTATAAATGTGTAGGGGTAAAGAGTATTGAATAAGCACTGATTTATCTAACTCCCCCCCCCAGTTTTGGTTCTTTCTTTCGCTCCATGATAAACTGTAAATACGTACCATTAACAATGTTCAACAAGAACAGGCTCGATTTAAATTTCTTAAATGACTGTAACATTAATAAACCAATACATAAGCTCGTTGCTGAGAAAAGGGACCAAGGAAAATAATTATAATTTATATTCTAAGATGTTTTCGAGGTTTCGAAGCCGGGATTGTTTGAATTTGTTCCTAACGTTCCATTCACATCAGCGATGGACCTCTTTAAAAGTGATAAGGCGATAGGCGGATTGATATCTCGCGCTTCTCGACGCTCACGCAGGCAGCGACTTGCCGGCCACACTGCGCACGCACGCGCGCTCTCAGACCAGCGGTATAAATACGACGCATAGCCCACCTGCTGCCGCAGTCATCGTGAAGAAGCACGAGGAGGTGCTTCGCTCATTGCGTTATCAGTTTATATAATGTCGACCGCAGATGAAGAGGAAGTGTTAGAGATGTTAGTTGCTACTTCACTAGCACCACATTTTGAATACACACACAACTTGACCGGATATAAAGGTTTTCGCAACATTACCAACTAAATTAGTCGATATGGGGACTTCAACGTACCATTATATTACGCCAAATCTCTTTTTAACTGATTCTTCTATATTTCCATTACAGTACCTAAAGGATATCTATTATTATTTTTGCATTGAATGAGGTAAGAAAATAAGTTTGGTTCCCATCCGGTTAAAATCCGGTGGTAGCGCAAACAAATGCAATTTTTCACAAACATGTCAGAAACTAAAAAGAATTAACAATGCCGTTTAGACATACATACAATTTCAGTAATCCGGACATCGACTAATCCGGATGCTTCAGTTATCCCGACGGACTTTTTCGTGCGTCATGTAATCCCAATTTCGATATGGTTTGAATTAAACGGATCATTAATGAATGTTGTTTAATCAACGGTCGAATCATGTGTTATTTCTCCTACGCGAGGAGTTTTACGTTTTCGTGGATTCGGGTCATCTTGTCTCAGATGAAAACACGAACATCTTTGAAACAGCCCTAAAACACCTGTGAATAGCGTTTCTTGCCAGGTATAGGGAAGGAAAGTTATAAAAATAATAATACACGCACGTGTATGCGATTTTGCCCGGTTTTATATTGTCATAATGCATTAATTTTTTATTGCACTGCGGCGTGCATAAAATTATTGAGAAATTTATAACACTGCTTGATGTATATTGATGTAATTTTAATAAAAAAATTGTGAATATTGTTTGTGTATAAAGGCTTTTAGAGCTTTTGCGCTGAGAGTCGCTTCCTTTGAAGGTATTATACCTTCAAATTATAAAATACTATTATTTTTTTAATGTGTAGTTTGTATGTGTGTATATGTTACCGGCAAAGCCCGATTTCAGACAAAAGCCGATCTAACTAGAAAAGGCTAGCGTTAACCATTAGACAATTTTGGATTTTCTTCGTCAAAATTAGCTTAAATTGAAAATCTTAGATAAAAGTGAATATGCAATTCAAAGCGGTTTTATTTAGTTAAAGCTTGTTTTGATTGGTATAGATCATTTGAAATTATCAGAATATGCACCAAAGTGCGGTATGAAACGGGCGCATAGCCGCTTCGGGTCGGGTCGTTTTGATTTAATTTTTCCCTTTTGCGATATTTTGTTTAATTTGGAGTGCGCTTGTTCATTTACCGAATAATTTCGTGTTTCATGTTATATTGAAATTAAGTAGATACTCGGGAAAAGTCCAATAATATTTTTATAAATAAAGCAAAGTACTCCTGAAATTCATTGGAAAGTAGAGTTACGCATTTATAGCACTAGAAAGTGTTTAATTTACAACAAAAATAAGCTTTCGTCGATAGATCTTTTGATCGTATTGATTTATTCAGGAGTTGTAAATATAACTAAAAACTCCCCTTTTTCAATCTAGCTAAACTTTCCCAGCAATCAACGAAAACGAAGTCTAATACAAAATATGGCCTCCACAGTTATCGATTTCAGCCCAAATTCTATCGGCCATACTCAAAATGATATTATTGATTTCCACTTGTATCCTTCTCAATTTTTTTGACAGTAGCCCCCCGAAATGAAAGAAACCTTGAATGTTGCCCATATTTAAGGAAATTTTTGTTTGAAGAATATTCCAACCATGCTCAATTGGATTAAGATCTGGCGATAACGCTGGCCATGTCAATGGGATAATTTATTTGTTGGTCAACTAGTCTGTCACATTACCGGCGACATGTGGATGAGTATTATCTTGCATGAGGCGAAAGAATAAAAATGTGTCACTTTTTATTACACATTTCAAATTACTCTTTGTCCATTCGTAGAAGTTCTCACGTAGAACTTTCTGACTGTAGAAGGCGTACCTAAAGATAGCATTTCTTTGAAGTCTGCTGCTCGACAAGCCATCATGGTAGATGGACAAGGATTTCCACATTGTATGTACTTGTAAACTCACAGGTGCTTCCATAAAAGGAAATGGAAATTATGCAACGCAAAATGCTACGACTGTCAGCCTTGTAGCAACAAATGAAATTTAAACCTTCACGTTCTATGTACATCACATTTTTTTCAGGTTTTTTTTACAATTGTTTTTGTTACGTTTATAATAAAATGACTCTTCAGTTTTCTGAATTTTTGTAATTCCTCTCTATATATTTTGTTTTTGAATTAATATGGCACTTTTTCAAAACTTTTGTTTTTGCTTTATATTAAAACAATATGTTAAATGCTCTTCTGTTACTCCCTATCCGTTAATAGCTTTTTGGCAGAAATTTATTAGTGGAACTGTTTTTTTTACCGACCCGTAAGGGCACGTTTTTTCTACTGTCAGATAATTCCAAGAAGATCTGCGATTGATTTATTCAGCCGGCCTTGCAATTATGTTAAAAACGCAGATGTGTACCCCCTGTGTTTTAGAATGACGAACACCAGATTTCGGTACCAAGAAGTAGTCCCCCTGCCCTTTTCCTGACTTGGAACTTCTCAAAATTCGCACGGGAAGAAGCAGACTTCTTAACAAACATTCATAACGCACACACCGCGACTGATCAGCATAACACCTTACCACACGTTACCAAGTATTTTAAGATACACTACCTCATCCACATCATAGTGATTATGGATCCTTGTATTTAGACCCACTAATTTTAATAACTAATAATTAATGAATAATGTTTTAATATACATTGTTATTAATTGAACAATTAACATCAGTTCGATTTGTGAATTTGAACAAACCGAACAAAACACAATAATTTTCGATTATTAGCAGATTTATTCTTTCAAATTATTAAAACAATAAAATGAGTTAAAAAACGAGAATTTATTAAACGACCAAATGAAAACTAGTTTTAACAAAACGTATTTCGAAAAAGCTAGTGGTTACTAACGTTTTCTAGATTAAAACTAATCTGAACTAACCTTCTTAGGAATCTCTAGTTTTGACTAGGAAAATCTAGAATTGTCTAAGGCTGATAGTCAACATTAGTTTTCCCTTGTGAAATCGGGTTTTCACTGTAACATATACATGTCATGATCAATAAAACGAGTACATTGATTTTTGCGCTCTGCTACTGTGGATTTTTTATAATTTGAATTGGATTGGTTTTTATTGCAGTACAGGGTGTTCGGACTTGAAGTGTTTTGACAGGAAAATCTCATTTCCCGGCTAGAAAGGGAAAAACTAGCATCCATGACAAAAGCTCGATTTTTGATAGAATATTAACGGCAAAAACCGTATTTCGATTTCTTTACAGCGCATGGCGCTAGAGGGCATTTTTCAAATTTCGGCAATTTTCAAAATTCCTCATATCTTTTTTGTTTAGGACAATATTGAAGTAAAACAAAAAGATTCTTAAAGCACTTTTTCGATGTATCATCGTTATTGATACGTGATTCAATAGTTTCATTTGAAAGGTTAACACCAAAACGGAGTTAGATTTTACTCTGGGGAATTTCGTCTTTCGTTAACAACTGCAAAATATTGGGTGGCGGGGTATAAACGCGGTCGTACGAGATCTCAAGAAGAACTCCGCTGTGGTCGACCCCATGACGCTTCAGATCTGAATCGTCCAGAAATTGTGGTGCATATCTACGAGCCTAGTTGGTTTGTCGATTGATAACCATGAATGAAACATGGGTCCATCATTTCACACCTGACACGAAAGAGCAGTCAAAACAATAAACTCTAAGGGGAAAATCAGCTGCAAAGAAGGCGAAAACCGTTTCACGTGCAGGAAAAGTGTTGGGGACAGTTTTTTGGGATGCACCTGAGATAATTTTTGTTGACTATCTCTTCAAAAGAGAAATAATAAACGGAGAATATTATACAAATTTATTGCAGCGTTTGAGCGAAGAAATTGGAGAAAATGATTACATTTGACAAGAGAGAAAGTCTTGTTTCATCAAGACTACGCACAAGTCCATTCTTCCGTCATTGCGACGGCCAAAATCGAACTTTTCCTCTTTCACTCTACCCGTCAGTTTTTAATCCTCTAAGATTATTTTCTATTTCCAAACTTGAAAAAATTGCACGGTGGAAAGAGGTTTTCCAGTTTTAAAACATTCGAAGCTTCTTTCTATAAACAGGATATAGGAGTTATAGATCATGGAAGCTAAAAGTGCATTAATCTCAAAGGAGACTATGTCGAGGAATAATTTAATATTTTACTGGAAATATTTGGAACTATCCGCGTAGGTGGTCAGAACTGGATCTCCTTCAATGTGTCCTAGATTCTTGATGTTTTAGCTAGCAAATCTAGATCGCTCTACAACAATTTTGATTTGAGAAATATTTTTTCCACGTTAAAGCAAATTAAGCGCAACACCGTTTTGCTGAAAAATATGTCAATTTTTTTCAATTGAAAAATTATGCACGCTCAGGTCCGGGGCCATAGTCGATGTCGGACGTCAGCCCCAATAGAGTTCAAACAGATTTATTTTCCCGCTGTTATGACGTTTATTAAAGATAAATAACACCTCAAACGCTGCAAGCTACCTAACGTTTTAATGCACATATTTAACCGTAATATATCGTGTGTTTTGAATAGGAATATGCAGTATGTTCATTGAAAAAGTTGAAGCAATGTATCACTTGATACCTTTAGGAAAGTTTTATATATTTATGTGGCGTTTGTGTATTTAATTTAATTAATCAATTAGTATTAGCTTGAAATAATACAAGTACCTACTCATATCTTGTAGGTAATGGGTTTGAAAGTTTGTTACACCAATTTGTCAAGAGTTTATAATTATTTTACCAATAAGTGAGAAGGCGACTATTAAATGAAACGATTTAACGTGTGCACCATTTTTTGGGCTAATGCAGGATGATCATGGCTTTTGAAGACAATCTAATTTTGGAGTTCATGCTACATTGTTGCGATACTCGTTTAATTATCTGCATGCCCTCTTCCGTTGCGCTATGGCGAAAGCAAACTGCCTGAAAATGGCAGGGAGGCTTTTTCTGTCTGTAAAGGTGTTCAGCATCATGTTTAATTGACTAAAAAAACCTCCTTTTACCATAAGAGTGGCTTTATTGTTGGCCAATAGTGTATTACTCTGTAGAAATCCGTGATAGATTAATAAGATCAATACAGAAGAGTGCGTCCGCCAATATATCAAGATTCCGCCAACGGGAAATATTAGAGAGTTTAAAGAGCTAAAATCGTAAAACCCTTACGTTACTTACATCTGTTGTATGTTAGTAAAACTCTAACTAACCCAAAGTACCCACTGCACTCTATTGAGAATATTCCTAAAGTACCTTTTATATTATGTCTGCGACGCCTGAGTGACTGAAACGCACATTTGCTTCTGATCTGTTCGGAACGTGGAATTCAATAGAAGATACAAGACACTGAAGTAAATTAAAACTTTCTTAATGAATAGCAAAGCTTCATTTCTTTACACCTTAGGCCGCTACGATGAATACAGTGCAAACTTCTGGAACCGGAGGGCATACTTCAAAGAAATCCCAACTCCGAGACGAGGTAATTAAAATGGCATTAATTTACAAACTAACGACCGCATGCAAAAGATTTTATGATTTTCTATTATGAAGGTCATAAGTTTTTGAATCATCGTACGTGCCACGTTAGTTTCAGGGTGTCGTGTGTCTAAGGCAATAATTCACTTTACACGAATATCAGAATCATGTACGGCCGAAAGATTAGTAAAAACTAGAATTAAGCTGAATCAATAATTGTTAATTCCCAATTAGCACCTTATGCGGGTAAATGTTAATAATTTATACGGAGCTTCTCATGGATTACTGCATAAATTCATTAAAACTTTTAATTGCGTTTGTTTCCTATGAAACTTGGATGCATTCAGGCTGCCCCAAAAATTACTTTTATACACAAATGGGTTTACAACCGGGACTTAGACGTGCATAGTTAATTGGCGCCAGCCCCAGAGAAATTATTGGCGCCAAAATGTTCAACTGCTTTTAAAAACTAAGGTTTGCACGTGCTTGAATTGTCGGCGTTAGTTAACTAATCCCAGTGTTTTTTCATGTAGACACGTATAGTCTTTAACGTTCCAGCAAATTGACATGAATAATTCGAACCAATAAACATGTTAAAAGGTGTTGAACTTATGGGCTCCAGTGTATTGACACTGGCCCTAATAAATCATGCATGGGTAAATCTTGCTTAACGTGTCGTATCCCCCGAATTCAGCATAAGCAATAGGTTCAGAATCCAATTTAAGTAATACAGGGCTTAGTTTGAATAAATAATGTTCACGATGATTTCAGGAAAACGAAACTTCTCGTATCTCGTTATAGATAGCTAAAAGTGGCAACGGTAGAGTGTCAATCATGTTGAAATATCCTTTTAAATAAAAATCAGGAGAAATAAAAATATTTGATCGAACTACGTTCTTTCAGGATATCTTCAGTTACAGTCTCAATTCTTCAATTTTTATAGTAGAGTTTTATTAGCCTCTATAATATGCAACTTCTATTTTCCAATTTCATTCCCTTTGCATTCTTTGCAGTTTCTAAAATTCCAAACTTAAGGAGAGGTCTTTATGTCTATTCGTGCTTTAAAAAATCGTTGATTCATTTTATAGAAAGTCAAATTTAAAATATATATTCTATTCCAATTTAAAAAAAATCCTGACTCGCCAAGGAATGGAGACGTTTCTCCCTCGTGTCAATAACGGACAGTGACAGTGGGTGAATTTGACAATTGAGTGAGGTTAGAAATTCGGTATTCGTCAAATTTTAATGGGCACGCGTTAAATGTACGAGTGTTCTTTTAGTTAAATTCAATAATTAAACACATTTTTTGTAACCAATTAATTGAAACAAAATTAAATTAAATCCCTGATTCTCGCAGAAATTTAATTTTGGTTAATTTGCATCTGTTTTCTGCATCATCGTTGCGAATGTGATTTTCTTGCTATTTTTTTTTTTCGCATTCAATCAACCCTGTATAAGCAAGATCACCCACATAACCCTTACGGGATACTCAATAAGCGTGGATTGTAAAGATTCAATGAAGGAGGAAATACCGGAACAATCAATTTTGCATCTAGGAGGGACGATGGAGAGCTTCCAGCGCACATCATCCCCTGGAAACGTGGATAAATTCGGCTGCGTGAAACGGGCTTCTATTGGCTTTTTCGGGAAGCTTTAGTTTGGGTGTTTCTCCTGTCTCGCCAGTCGTGAAACGATTTCGGAAATTGTCTTCTTATGATCTGTTCATCTAATAGTTGTTTTTGGGTGTGATTTGTGATATTAAAATCAGAGATTTGTGTTTATTAAGTCGGGTCTTAAACGAGCCTTTGACACGAAGTAGGTCAGATGTTACTGTCGGCACCATCTCTATCGCTCCGGTTTATAAATATTCATTTTCCCGGTCTAAACATAGATATATAAAGCCACAAAAAAATTTACGAGTGTGAAATGGTTGTTAGGTAACGATCTGCCCGAGAAAACTTTTTCCTTCAGTGCAAATCTCGGGACTAAACAATAATCACGTGCAAGTGTTTATAAACAACACGTGTGCTGGGGAGTATTTTTTTAAATGTGGAGGGCGTAAATGAGAAAAATGCCCGAAATAAGTAATAAGTTTGAGTTGAGGTTTTTCAAAAAAATCCCTTTTCAAAGAAAATCTCCGGACCGGAAGAGGAGCAGCATCAAAAGCCCTATAAATAGGGTTAAAATTGCTGCCCCATACGCTTATGTCGAGGTAAGCCTGTATTTAGCTCAAACAGTATAAATAATTTGATATTGTTCTCGTCATGTTATTTTACCTGGACCAGTTCTATATGGCTCTAACATTTCCAGGAATTAATAACTATTTTTAATCTATTTCTGATAAAACTCGTTTGGCATTAGACTTTCGCTGAATCACAACTCTTCTGAACAATATTTCTAGACTTCTAGGAAAATATTTATTTATCCGGACCATGCGCTTTGTGACGTGTTTGATCTAAGCAACGAATGTTTTAAAATTGGAACTGAAGGAGCAAACAAGCAAACGTTAAGATGGGCTCTGATGAAATATGATTCGTGACCTGATTTTCGGGCACGGTAGATAAATCCTCCCTTTGTTAGGATATCGATACGAATTATATAGGATAATACAAATTCGTATGCAATTATAGGGATCCTGTTAACATCGGAAAACAAATTTCAGATCTCTCACTCTTCCCAAACTTTTCTTCGAAAATGTTAAATATTTCACAGCTCTAAATTCCCACTCTCTGTAACGAGAATGCAATTATAATTTCCAAAGTTTTAAAGTAAAAGTTTTAGTTAAATTTCTATTACAGTAATTACGCAGCGATGAGGGCTAAGAATTTTCTAACAAGCACGAATCTAAATACCCATATATTCACATGTTGATAGTGCCAATAGTCCCCTACAGGCTTAGCATGTTAATTCCATGTATACAGATTGACTTAGAACTTGTGAAGGAGAATATTAGGATGGTATAATGAAAATAAAAACTTTTGTCAATACATTTCGTCATAATCCTTAATAATACAAAAATGCAGACTATTGAAATTTAATCATATTTAATTATACGAAGGACTCCGTTCAAAGTAGTTGTGAAATTCAGTAGTAAAGTTTGAAAGCTGCTAAATGATATTTTAGTAAACTCATTAGCTTATTGAATTATTAGTTTCAATAAAATTCCGATTTGCAGCTACCGTACTTGTAGTTATTCTAAACTCGTGGGTCTAAAGTGCTAACCTGTTAAGGTCGTCTTTGTTCATTGTTGTTCACATATTTTCATAAAAATTTTACATTCCATTGCACAAAAATGTCTACATACTCCAGTATTAAGGTACTTATACAGTGTGTCTACTTAAGTTGGACTCACACGGGATACTTTTTTGTCATTAATTTTACGAAAAAAAGTTATTTTTCATAAAAGTTCTTCATTTTGCTCAAGAAAACTTTATTACTGTTAGTTTTAATAATGCCCATTTGTTTCTTGTTTACTGAAAACATGATAAATTTTCGTCTCTTAATATGTTATGATAAAAATTGCGTGATTTGATTACTTAAATTAATTCACAACAATAATTTATTTTGCTAATAGAAGAAAACAAACGATTAATAATTTGTGTGACCACGTAGGACTATTTACTTTAGTTTTAAGTCACTCCATTAGTGCCTCGACGTAGCAGCCTCCTCTTTAAAAACATTTAATCGCTCTTTAAGATTGAA
Organism: Euwallacea fornicatus; assembly: GCF_040115645.1. Lineage (NCBI taxonomy): Eukaryota > Metazoa > Arthropoda > Insecta > Coleoptera > Curculionidae > Euwallacea > Euwallacea fornicatus. Next base: position 4,721,750 of record NC_089551.1, read on the forward strand.
GTTTGATATGCGTTAGAGTATTTACCCTTACAAAAACGTCAGCAAATATGATTCCAACAAGGCAGTGCTTCATGCTACAGTACATTAACTGGTAGAGAATACCTTTAAAATATTTTCAAATAAAAGTAAATCACAGACCCTCAAATGCTTTTTGGCCTGCTAAATCTCCTGACTTAACCCTTATTATGGGGGTGACTTAAAACACGAACAGTACAGGCCGTTTCAAGATGTTAATCATTTGGAGATAATCATTTCGAAAGCATATCAGGACATTACTCCAAATATGAATAACGAACGTGTTAAGGGAATTTGGAAAAAAACGATTAAATATTTTGCGAGAGAGGGCGGCTATGGCAAGGGATAAGTCATATGACTTAAAAGTAAAGTAACTAATTCTACCTAATAGTTATACAAAATATTAACTCTGTTTTCTGCTATGAGCAAAATAAATTATTTTGATGTGTAAGTTCCGTATTTAAATCGCGAAATTGTTATGAGAACATATTAAGAGATGAAAACAGATAAATGTGCATTATTGAGTATAACAAGTAAGTTTGAGTAAAATTCATATATTCAAGAAAATTTGAATAGGATTTCAAAGATTTCATGTGTGATTATTTCATTTTAGGTTTAAGACCATGCAGAACGTTTTACAAAGAATAACTTTTTCTCGTAAAATTATAAATGAAAAAGTTTCCCATATGAATTCAACTTAAGCAGACACATTTATATTACTACATAAATGTCTCAATATTTTCCTTTTCTCCTGTCGAATGATGAGGAAAACAATAAGTGTCAAGGTTCAGAATCGTAATTGATGAATTTCGATGGAGGCCTCGTGTGAACCGAAGATTGTTACTATACAAAATTATCGAGCTCACTTAAGTTCAGATTCGAAGTACAAATAAGCTGCTTTGACAGTAGAACGTAATTTGGACTACAAACCTCTGAAGTGTGTTAAATTAATTAATACTGATTATCCTCTTTAAATAACTTTACTATGCCGCAACACCAAGAGGATGTATTTTGTAGTTACTTAGATTACGATTTATAACGTAGACCCTAGAAAAACAAAATATTTTAAATATTTTAATATATTCCGTGACTGTCATGGTGGTATATTTTATCATTCTTCATGGTTATAGTAATGAATTTTATTTTTTTCAGGAACTCGTCGTTAACTCGCCGAATGAGAGAAATTGGCGTGGTATATTTATCGCACTTCTGGTTATAGCAGCCGTGCTGGGACTGATCGTTTTTAGTATAATATTGGTCTCTCCTCCCGAAGAATCTCCAAGAATAAAAGGCTCCAAGCCTAGCTTAGAAGATATTTTTGTAAAATTACCACCGCCATCTAGGTTTAATGGAACATGGATATCAGGTAATTAGTCTCCATTAAGGGCAAGTCACAAACTTTATAAACAGCGCTCGTAAAAAGTATTGGAACACTTTCATAACATTCATAAGCCTGTTACTTCAAAGAAATGCTTAAATACGTATAACTTTATTTTACAAAGGCATTTCGTGCATTATTTTCGCCCTTCAATTTTTTTTCCCTGTCCAGCTACCCCTACTAACTTTTTATTTGAAAATGGGGAGGTGCCCACTGTAGTAAATCAAGTGAAAGGTAATTCAATAAGAGATACTTCCCTTAAAAAAAGGAACAAAGTCCGTATCCCAAAAAGGTTAAAATTTTTCATCTGTGCTTCCCAGATGAATAATCTATTTTTATTTCACTTTTAAAGATAGTGAAAAATGACCTAGAAACTCCAAATCGTCTTCATTGTAAACACTTTTTTAGAAACAAAATATTATCGTTTTCATAGAATTCATTGGTAGTAGAACTCAATCGTTATCACAGTTAGAAGGAAAAAAATGGATCATTTATCTCAGAGACAAAGAATTGATATTTTAATCTTTTTGGAGTATGGAGATCGCAAAAGAATTGACGCAGGGGCGTGTCTCACAGTTAATGAGAAATATCCGGACCGACCTATTAATAAAAGTGTAGTTTGTCATGTTGATAAAAAACTCAACAAACTGTGGAAGCTGGAAAGCTGCTCCAAAATATGGATAATCTCGAACAGTAACTGGCGATAAAGCACTAGACATTCTTTTATCTCTCGATGAAAATCTCGTACAGTCTACCAGCAAACTTGCCGATGAATTTGATATATTCGCAGACTCGGTAAGCAATCTTTTAAAGCGAGAAAAATTTCATCCATGTAAAATTTCCCTTACCCAAGAGTTGACGCCTGAAGGTTTTGATGGCAGGATGGAATTTTGTGAATTGATGCAAGAAAAAGGCACTCAGGATAATGGGTTCTTTTCTATAATTTTCTTTTCGAATGAAACAACTTTTTGCTTAAATTGATCGATTTATCGATGTAATTGTGGCTATTGGTCGACAGGCAATCCTTACTGAATGCAGACCTTGCATACATAAAATCTGAAAAAACTCATCGTATGGACGATTGTAATCGGCCGCCAGTTTATCGATCTGTTTTTCATAGAGAAGAACTTAAACTACGAATCATAGTTGCACTTATTGCAAAACGAAATAGTTCCGCCAATCGACACATTTTCCCTGAAGAAAATGGAGAACAAGTAGCCAATAATATTTGTTTCCAACAATATGGTGCACTACCACATTGTGCTAGGATCGGGAGAGCGTATATTGATGAGACTTTCTTTAAGAGACGAATCAGTGGAAGAGATGCAATGGAATGACCCCCACGATCTCCAGATCTTACGCCCCTCGATTCTATTGTGAGTGTATTTGAAAGGTTTTCTTTAGACCACAAAATTTAGATGATTTACGTCTTATGATTCATTCAGAATTAGAATCAACAACAGAAAGCGACGCTGCAACGAATTACATAAAAGAGTTCAAGGAACGACTGAGTCATTGCCAAATTATTACTAGAATCCAGTTTGAGAGTTTACTGTAGAAATTTAAATTTTGTTTGAAGTAACAGTGGCTTGCTTTATTTTATATCTAATAATTTTATTCCTTTGAGGAAACTCTAGATCCAATTTTAATTTTTATTCGAGTACCTTTCATTTGATATACCACAATGGCCACCTTTCAATTTGATGATAATACGTTAGTAGCAGTAGCTCGATGGGGGTGAAAAATTTGAACGTCGGAAATAATGCATTAAAGGCCTTTTTTTTTAAGGCAAATTTGTACGTGTTTAAGCATTTTTTGAATATGAAAGTTATGAAGTTTTTGCAATGCTTTTTACGAGCGCTTTATATCAATTACACTAGTTTATTAATGGTGGTGCTTGAGCGCTGTTGCACCTCCGCGGCACTGAAATGGACGTCCTAACTAATGTCTCCTTATTTTAGATTACGAATTTATTTTCAAGGATATGTATGGTGGCATATCATTATACAATGCAGAGAACCTAACTACAAGTGTTATCATGACGAACATTACCTTGGTAAGTGTTACTATATTCCATCTATTCGCTAAACAATAATTTAAATGATCTCTCCCATCAAGCAGACATCTCGAACAGACCGTTCTGTTCAAAATTTCTACCCTTGACCCAATTTTCATCCCGACATATTATCATAGGGCCCTTTTAGAATAATGAATTTTCTGGTCTGATTTAACATCGATTTATGTCGGTGTCCATTAATCCCTAATTTGCTTGCAATCAATCTTAATTTGTTTTAACCGGAAATGTATTGTTAAGTTAAACCACAAGGTCGCCTATTATAAATGAGCCAAACTTTTCCAGCAAAAATGCTAATTATTCGGGAACAGTGAAATATAGCTTCTTGAAATGTAAAATGAAGGAGTGAATTAATCAGTCTGCAATGTTTGCGTTTTCTAATAACAGTTCAGTGTTCAGGCTTAGCCAACCATAAAACATCCTTTTTTTTTCATATACAGAACGATTCTTGTTATATTGAAACTTTCCTGGCTCACTTCAGCATCTCACCAGGCTACACAAGTTACCAAAGTTATTGAACGTTGAATTGTGCATTTTTGATTTTATATTGTGTGGGTGTAAACGCAGTGAAACATTCGATACATTTTCATTGCATCCATGGTATTGACTAAGGGCACTGATAGAGTTTGCACTGGTGTAAGTTGGCGATTAATAAAAATTCGCACCGTGCAATTTGATGTTGATGGGCGCAGCGTAACAAGAAGCTCCCAGTTTGCATTGTTGAAATGTGAAATATTGGAAGAATTTAGTAGATGAAGTGAATCAATTGAATCTTCTTAAAACTACTAATTCAGATCTTTGTTAAAAGTATGGATGCTGGATGGAAATTATGTAATAACAAATACTTTTATTTCAATCTTAGTTTTCCGTGTGGTTCAGAACAACTGAACTATACATTTTTTTGAACATTACCATCTCGTTTACGAAAAAACACCATTGTGGGCATAAAACTTTTATAGTCTCAATTGGTGGCCATTTAAGCTTGCAAGGTAAAGGGCACTGTTAAGGCAAAACAACTCAATAGCTTTTAAATTTTTTCATTAAGTCTGCTCGATTATCGAATTTAGTGTATAAAACAGATGGTATATATAATATCATATTTTTTTTAATATTAAAGTCTGCCTGTAAATTCAATTTTGGGTAAAATCTTTGACACTTGATTTTTTCGCCTTCAATTTCTGTGCACCTGTACAGAACCTCTCAAAGTGGCTGTCCCTATATTTATTTTGTGGAAACGGAAAGTAATTTGAACAATTTTAACTCTGGGTGTTCAATAAGGTTGGATGAGTTCCATTTCGACTTAAAGAAGTTCATTTCTCAAATGTCGGAGGAACGAGTTATGACGCCATTCATGATATTTTCCCCAGAAACATACCTAAATTCTGACAAAATTATATTGATGCTATTATTGCATAAAAGTTTTCTTAAAGAATATTTTTCTTAGGTGTCATCGTTTAAAAGTTAAAAGCATAAACATCTCGGGAATTATCGAAAAAATAATAAATTTTACAAAAACTAAACAAACAATTATAAATTATTTTTTATAAAACTAAATAATAAAATAATGCAAAATAAATATTATATTCTGTTTAATTTATTTTCAATATCATTTCTTCCTCCGGCAAGGCACAGTTGAAGTCTTCGCCTTACTTCCGTCTTAGTAAATTTTCTTAACTTTTCCTGCGTCGACTCGTTGCAAGCAGTTCTTATTTTCTATTTTAAGTGTTCCAAATTCGTCAGATTTCTTTTCTAAACTTTATTTTACGAAATCCTCACAAGAAAAAGTCCATGGGAGTTAAGTCTGGAGACTTTCCGGACCGCTGCACAGACTCCTTAATGCCAATCCAGTTTTGTCCGAATGTGTTATTTAACTGCTGCTACACAATATGAGGTCTAATAAACTACATAGATATAGGAATAAATCAAGTTTAGTCTGATATTTCTGGATGTATTTTTGCGATAACTTCTAATATAGAGTGCGTTTCGAAATCGACCCTTGCCATTGGGATCTCGGAAACTAGAGGGGATACGAAGAAGTTTCAATGGAGGCGAAATTGCGTAATTTAATGCTTGACCAAGTGTCATTTCCAAAATTTGAATTTTTCTATGACTTCCGAATATCTTCGAAAAAAATTAAAACTTGGAGATTTAATTTTTTTAAGCGTTATTTGAGAAAAAAGTTCAAAACCCCAAACACGTTTTCAACGTCACCTTGTCAGTTGCATGACGACGTTTTCAGATTTATCATCCGATAATTTCCCGTAAAAAAATTCGATGCAGCACCCATAAAAAAATTAAGTTGATGATGGTAGCTGGAAAACGAAACGTCGGACGGCAAATCTGAAAGCGGCATTGTGTAGATGAGAAAAAGTGGCAATGAAAATGTCCTTGTGGTTTTGGGTTTCTTTGTCAAATAACGCTAAAGAAGTAGAAGCAAAATCTTCTATTTTTAGTTTTTTCCGGATATCTTCGGAAATAGGCGGAAAATGAAAATTTCAAAAACGGAACTTGGTTAACCGCTAAATTAAGCAATTTTGCCCACATCTAAAACCTTTTCGCATTTCCTCTAGTTTCCGAGATCTCAGTGGTGAGGGTCGAATTTGAAATGCCCTGTATGTACAGGGACGTCAATTTTGAGACATCCTATACAGTCACTTAAGATCGAGTTAGAAGGGTTTCAGAAATCTCTTATACCGTCGCGTACTGGGATCAAAAATGGAAAGATGCCAAAATTTGATTTTCTGAGCTCAGCATAAACCACTTACAGCGACGGAACGGCGACCGACCGTCATTTTTCAACCACGTCATCAACATCCCTTAATATGCAAAAAATTATACGATGATGACATGCATTTAACTCACGTTATATACTTTCAAAGCTCGAGCGATCTTAATGAAAACCCTTTTACTAGCTTATACTACACCTACACTAGTTTATCCAGATATAGTGTCACAAGTTCGTGAGTTCCCAGGATCTTGATAACCGTAAGAAATATTAATTTAGTCGAATTTATTCGCAAAGATGTGCGTGTTTGCACGCACACACATTTTGGGGCGATATTGGGGATCCATCGTCCCCAATACCAGAGGTAACCGACCTGTTTCTCTTCCATTCTGTGTGACACTTCCGGAAAACACAAAAGTTAATTGTCTTAACAAAAATTGTGTTAAAGAAAGTGTAATACCTCGTAAAACATAGATAAATACTGAGTGTTATTTAAGTACGTGGCCAAACGTCAAGAGGAGATTTTCGTGTGATTGTAAGACGAAAAGTTTATATAAAAATGGATCCGGTGATGCTTCATTTCCAAGATACCGATATCTTAAAAATTTTTTTTTTGGTCTTCTTAATAATCTTAATAATCCTTTAGCCGATTTTGTTGAAATTTTGCAGTGTTATTTATGGTTATTATTGTTATTGATGCCCTACTGACTTTTTAAAACTTTTCTATTTTTTTCGCATTAAGCAGAGTGATGGCCCCCCAGTTGGCCGGATTTATATCCGTTAGATTTTTTTCTTCCGGGACACGCAAAATCCTTCGTTTACAGAACTTTTGTTAATACTGAACGCGAATTAATCCAATGGAACGAGATTCATGTAATCAGATCGAATATACGCCGGAAATGTTTCAACGTGTTCGGCGGGCCAAGATAAAACGAGCTAATGATTGCATTAAAGTTGAAGGAGGACATTTTCAGCAACTATTGGAAGTTTCGTATCATTTATTGTTAAATGGGTTTGAACTGAAAAACGTTGCGTGTCGTTTGTTTAAGTGTAGTTTTAAAAAAGTGATTCTCTTGTTTGATTTTTCTTAAATTTCTGACGTTATCCCAATGCACGCCACTAGCAAAAAGAGATAAATCATTTCTAGCTTAAAGGATTCCTTCATACTACATTAAATATTGTCACTAAATTTCACCGTCCTATTAGTTTCTGTCTTTTTGTGATTTAGGAGTTTTTTTTTAATATTTAACGATAAAAACAAAGTTTGACATCCTGTATCTTGAAAACGAAGCATACGGAACTTATGTTCGCCTTAGCATCACTTAGAGAATCGTCCTGTAAAGCTTTGCCGCGTACTTTAATAAGACCCTGTATATTTACCAGTTCTACACGGATTTTATTATGCGTAATTAACAACACGCAAATTGAAAATGATATATTTTCGTTATTCTGCAATTAAGATAAATTAAGATATTTACGAAAAGCAAAATTCTGTATCGTCGAGTCTGATTTCGCCCCCCTGCAAAGCAGTCATGTGCAGACCTGCACATGTGGCTTTCTGTAATTCTCACCCACTTGCTTATTTAAGGAGAGAACAACTTCTGAAGCATTTCAGTTTTGGTTTGCCTGAAGCCATATTTCGATTATTCCCACTTAAGCGAATGAGCTGAAACTTTGTAAGGTTATGGGTTCATGAATCAGTGATCCAGAATTCTCAAAGCATCTCAGGCTGCCTCATGCGTCGCGTTTCTGCCTAATTAAGAATATCTCGACAATAATTAATGAATCTGTGGAAGTTTTCTTGATTCCATACATACAGTAATTAGAACAAAGTTCCATGGCAATCTTCAGCGTCTTAAAGTTTCCTTTAATTAGTTTTATCCTACTTGGAAATGTATGAAATTTCTGCAAACTGGGTTTTTTGTTCCATTCCGGCAGGAATGCTTTCCTGCTCACGTTAATTGTTGCAAAGAAGACTGTTTCTTGCCTCTGCAAACACGTTTTCGTTTTGCACAATTATTGGTTCATGAACTTAATTGAAGAAAAACTGGATGTGGCTGCCTGCCAAGAGTTTTCTTCCACAAAATAAAATTGCTAAAAATAAAAAAAGTGCACATTTTCCTATTCAACGTTATTCAATTTGTTTCCTTCCGGAACGTGTGTTACTTCTTAACTTTTCCGTGCTAAGAATTCTTAAACTTTGCTTTGACTTGTCAAGATACTTTAAGTTTTCTTTTGTTGGAAAATTTTTGTTTAACACACTTCTTTCCTTTCAGAGACAATATGAAGTCGTCGACTTTAAATTTTCCAATGATTTAAAATTCGTTTTACTAATAAGCGACCTAATTAAGATATACGAATACACCACTCTAGCGAGGTACCACATATACGAACTGGCAACAGGGTAAGTTCTCTAACTCTTCGCTCTATGTTTCAAATGTGAACTAAATTGCCTCACTTAGGATGCTGAAACCGTTGTCCCCCAAGGAACTGGATGAAACAGCGCCATTTTTGCAATACGCTACGTGGTCTCAAGATGGCGCAGCCGTGGCCTTTATTCACAACAATGACGTATATTATAAACCAAAAGTAGAAAAGGACCTGGTGTGCCGGATAACCAACACAGGAATCCCTAATAAACTCTTCAATGGCGTTCCTGACTGGCTCTACGAGATCGAAATCCTCAGAACCTCGCACGCTTTGTGGTTCTCTCCTGATGGATACTATTTGATGTTCTTAAGCTTTAATAACACCGATGTTGGGGAGTACTCGTATGCTTGGTATGATAGTAAAAATTCAGAAGCCATTTATCCCGAAGTACGCAGCTTCCGATATCCCAAGGTAAGCTTCTTTTCCAAAGCTGTGCAGGATGGGCAAATCTTCATGTTTATATAGGGAATCTCGTGAATAGTGGGTGTCATGGAAGTAATGGAGTTTGTAGGAAATATACCCCTGCCGGAGACACGCAATGTGTTTTCGTAACAAGACGGTGCATTTTTCTTGCAATATCGGGGCCGTCGCAGAGTTATTGAACGTAAATTTTGGGCAAAGTTCGACGGGAAGCAGCGGGTGAATTAAGTAGCCACCGCTTTGACCAGATTTATTGCCATGCGATTTCGATTTTTGAGGAAGATAAAGACAAAACAAACAAAAAAATCACGGACAAACTTTTAATTCGTTTCAATAAAGTTCCAAACCCAAGGATTTTTGTTATTGTAGGTTTTTGTTCTCGCATTTTTAGATGTTAAAACTTCAATCGACACGTACTGGTCGAATAACACCTGTAACGATTTTATTACTCCACCAATCAAGGAAGTAACGAGGATTTATCTCAAAAAGGCTTTCGAAAGAGTATTATTCAATTTTCCTGTGTATACGTTATTGACCATCATTTCTTACATATGAACATGGAAATCGGCCGATTCTGGATAAGGTGTCCCATATAAACGCCCTTTATTTGATTACGAGAGTGTACCAAATATAAACGGGATTCGTTTTGTAACAAATTCCGACTTTATCTAATTAAAATGAGAAACATACATTACTTTTCTGCATAGTCTCCCGCGCTAGGAATGCATTTTCCCCATCGGATTGGGAGCTTCTGTATTCCATTATCATAGAAACTTCTCGGACGTTCCTGTAGTCATTTGGAGCGCAAATGTTTCCACCACATCATTGTCGTCGACACGTCGACCCCCCAAGTGCTTCTTTGAGAGGTCCAAAAACATGAAAGTCACAAAGTCACAAATCGGGACTGTATGACGGACGTACCAGCGTTTTCCAGTCTAATGCATTCGATCCGCCCAATAACAGTCGGGGAACCCATCTAATAGACATTTCGCGCATTCTTAAGTCACCTGTCACGATTCAGTGAACACTTCCATAATTAATGTACAGTTCCTTAACGATTTCCCAAAGAGTTATACGCTGATTTTCCTCCATAAGATTTCTGATCGCTTCAATGTTGGCTTCAGCCACACTTTTCCTTGGACAGCACAGTTGACCCTCGTTCTCGGTCTTTTTACGCTCTCCAGAAAATGATTTGTGCCATGCGAATACACGGGTTCTTGACAGGGTATTATCCTCGAATTACACCTGTAATCGTCGCAACTTTTGGTTGGATTGACCGTCTCCTTGGCCAAAAATTTAATTATAATCCGTTGCTCCACGAAGATATGCCCTTCTGACCTCCTCATGGCTTCTTTGCTTACGGCTTAAGGCAAACGAGTGAATTACTCTTCATTATCTCCTTTCCCGAAGAGTACAGGCCATCTGCGCATGACCTCTTTTAAGGTCACGGACCACATCGTAATTAAAGAAAAAATCAGCTCCATTTATATTTGATACACTCTCGTATTTATTTTACATTTTCCAATAAAGAGTTTTTCCTGTATATTTTTGTTCCAGTATTTTGCTTCAACTTTACTGTTTTACCATATTCTACAAATTTATAGGTGGAAACTTCAAATCCAGTGGCAACCGCTTGGATCGTAAATCTGGCCACTCCAAAGTATTTGTTTCCATTCCAATTAAAGCCCACCAACAGTGTGGACTCAGACAGTTACATCACTAGTGCACAGTTCCACGGATATCACAACGTGAATATTATATGGCTCAACAGAGCTCAGAACACATTCGTTATTGTTACCTGTAGTAATCATAATGGCTATAACTGTAGTGATGTAAGTCTTCCTGTCTGTTTTTCAATATTTTTTTAAAGGTAAAAGTAAATGTTTTAGTTTCATGTTGAGAAAGAGCACGAACATATTGGCTGGACAGAACCAGTATACCATCCAGTATTCAGTCAGAACGGTACGAAAGCGTTGGTCCGCTTGCCGGTTAAAGACGAGGATAATGGGCATTATATGCATGTTTGTGAAATATATAAAGGGCGTGTTCGTCCAATAACTCACGGTGCTTTCGAGATTGTTCGGATATTATCCTGGGATGAAGAAAATTCCTATATGTATGTACATACATACAGGCTGTCAATTTGAAAGCTACCCAACCCTATTATCTTGAAACGGAATAGATTCTTGACAAATCGCCGGAACACGTCGATTTTGTTATCGAGAGAGAAGAACTTCTATAGTAGAGAATTCACTGTGCTTCTTTAAACCCTCTACCCCTTAGAGTCACCCTCTCAAATGTCTTAAATAGCAAAAGGGGTTAAGTGTTACATAATTTTAAACAGCTTTTTATTCTCTAAATTTTACTACTTCATGTGTTACATTTGACTGTTGCGTTATCAAGTTAGGCGTCTTTGATCATTTTAAATTCATTTTTTCTGTTATCGTTTTGATAGCCTTGAAATTAAAATTTTTTTAAATTGAAAAATGTCTTACGATTGGGATATTGTTTAAATAAATTTTTGCATAGCTGTTTTGAGTTATGAAACAAATAATTTTTCTTATTGCTGGTCTTAAAAAATAACGATTAAAGTGAAAATTTCTATTTTTATCACTTTTAATTTATTATATGTTCGAAATGTTCTCCATTACTTTCCAAATAATAATAAAGCCTGTTTTGAAACCCTTCCCCGACATTTTGAAATACCGCTTCTGAAATAGCCCTGCTTGCCTCTGTGATTCTTCTTTTCAAATCGTTAATATTATCACGCTGGGTTTTGAAAACAACCGATTTTACAGACTCCAAAAAAAAAAAATCTATCGGCGTTAAGTCTGGTGATCTCGCAGGCCATTCTATCGGCTCCTGTCTACCAATCCATTTGTCGGGAAATCGGTGATCCAACCATTTTCACACTAGGTGAAAATAATGCGGTGGAGCTCCATTTTGTTGAAAATGTATTTGGTCTTTTTTCAAGATGTTTCCATCAACTTGATCTTCCAAATGGGGTGTTACTAAAGGATCAATTACGTTTTCAAGTAAGTTTAAACACAGCTTTTCAATTAAGTTTTCGTCAATAAACAAAGGTTCTATAACGGCATTTCCGAGAATACCAGACTAAACATTAATTTTTTGCTGATCACTGTGTAGCACTCTCTCTCTGAGAACGTGAGGATTTGTGTCACTCCAATGTCTGCAGTTCTGTTTATTGTCCTGACTATTAAGAAGAAAGGTGCATTCATCATTGAAGTTTGCACCTGTTCGTTAAAAAAATGGTTATTACTAATTAAGGTGATCATGGTTTCGGAAAACTCGATTTTTCTAGAAAAGTAGTCATCATAAAGTTTCTGGAGAATATGCATATTGCAGGAATGGGATTTATTTAATTTTAATGTTTTTCGTACAGTTTCATGTGACATTCCAGTTTGACTTGGCACGAAGGTTTCCAGAGCCTCTAATTTACTATGGGGCTGAAAGAGGCTCAAGAAATTCTACATAAAAAATTTTCCCCCTCAATAATAAAATCGCCTCGTTTCCACGATTTGTAAAATATCTATCTCGTTTCTGGATCACATGGATGGGAAGTTTTCAAATTAACACCCTGTATAATGAGAGTAATGAGTAATGGTAATAAACTTAAAGTTGCATTACGTTTCCAGATATGTCATAGGAACCATAGAAGAAAACCCCGGCCACAGGCACCTAATACAAATCATAGACACCAACTCGATACCAGAGTGGAGGTGCCTGACTTGTCTCTCTGAAGAGATCATCAATATTACCTCATCATTCTTCAACGAAACGGAGCTAAACGACAACTTATGGGCCACTTATAGATGCGACTACAATAACATTATTTTTAGTAAAAACTCTAGCTTCTTTATACAGGAATGTTTGGGACCAGAAGTACCAATCGTCGTTTTAGCTAGAACTTTTCCATACAGTAGATCGGTTATACTTGATAGTAGTGCCAGGTTGAGGAAGCGTATGAAGAAGTTTTCCCAACCTCAAGAGAAGCGTATTTCAGTAGAAATTGAGTTTGGCTATAAAGCTCAAGTGAGACTGTATTTACCTGCCGTGTTAAGAGAGTATGAGGATGTGACTTTCCCTTTGGTACTGCTCGTGTATGTATAATTTTCAATTTGCTGCAAATGATACTCACTACTAACTCTGATCTATAGAGATGCAGCTCCCTCCTCACAAGCGGTGTCCTCCGAATGGGACGTCTCATGGGCATGGTACTTGTCCAGTAGCCGAAATTACATAGTTGCCAAAATCGACGCTAGAGGCTCTGGGTATCAGGGAGTGCGAATGAGGCGGGAAATTCAAAGAAGGATTGGTCTCATCGAAGTTCAGGATCAATTGGCGGTCCTGACTTATCTCAGGGACACATTCAAGTACATCGACCGCGAAAAGATATGCGTGGTAGGAAAGGGGTATGGAGGCTACGTTTCTGCCATGATGCTGCTTCAGGATTTACACCAAGTTATCAATTGTTCGGTGAGCGTGTCTCCCATTACAAACTGGAGATATTACAGTAAGTTTTCGATGCGAGATTGACATAGTTACCGGAGGAAGTGTGTTTTCCAGATTCTTTCTACGCTGAGAAGTACTTGGGCCTACCTTCGAAGCATCCTCTGGAGTACGACAATGCCGACCTGACCCTAAAGGCCGCCAATATGAACAATAGGCATTTTTTCTTGATATATGGAACAGCAGATACTCACATTACTTCGCAGCACTCCGTTATGCTGGCCAAGACGCTCATAGAGCAAAATATCCTCTTTCAGCAATTGGTGAGTTATTTCTGACAAGTTCTGAAGTGGCATCAAAAAATCTTGATCGCCCTCGAAGAAGAGAAATTCGGAGAGTTTAATTGGCAGCAAAAAAATTAATAGAACTTTCCACAATTCGTAATGTATTGTAGGCATATCCAGACGAGTCCTACAGCTTCAGCCAGAAAGCCCTACTCCATATGTACAAGGAGGTCGACCTATTCTTCAACGAGTCCTTCGGACCTGTAATCGACCAGTGGGTGGACGATACCGGATTTTTTATTTAATATTTAACCTAATCAACCAATCTACGTACCAAATGCTTTCCAATTGATTCCTTTTTAACACGCATTTAGCTCTTCCAAAAAATGTGTTTCAAACACCAAGAGTATAAAAATATATGCCAATGCAACTAAAAATATTTTTGATATTGCCAATAATAATAAATTAGAACGTGGAAATTAAAGTGTTAACTAAGATTTAAACAAAAAGTAGAAACAGTTTGTATTTAAAGTTTAGGAAGTATATGAATGGCTTGTACTTAGCCCTACGATGTGATATTCTAATTTTTATATATTATTAAAGGTTTTAGTGAAATATATTGTACATTTAGGGTACTTAATTGTTAAGTAGTGATGGTTTTGTGCTTTTATCACAAGCTGACGCATATACGAGTAGTAAACCAATAGACAAGAAAGTACCTTTGTTCAAGACACGTGTAACACTGTTCATATGCATTAAACTGGCGCCAAAAAGTTAAATTGCTTTAAAATTTCATTGGCACGAGTTGGTGGCGCCAGTTTACTGGCACTCAATAAATTTACGCGTGTACAGATGGAAAAGCACTGGCGCTAGTCAACTGGCGCAGATTCCCTATTTAACTACAGTCTTGCCAAGCTTACTCGTCAGCCCTCTAGCCTTTCTATCATTTTATTACGGACTTTTACCCGCTGGCACTGGTGCCGGCTCAGAAATGGTACGAGAGGGGTCGGCACCAGAAATCATCAAGTATACTGCAATTTGCATAACTCACATTTCCGTAGAGAAATGTCCCTCTTTCCCATTAAGTTAGCTAGGGGAGGTAGCAACATACGGCGGCGCAACGAAAGTTTCGCACCTCAATTTTCAGTCTTTGAAACGAAAATGTGGAAAAATGCTCAAACCCCTCGATTTTTGATTCGAGAGGGACAATTTTTTATTGTATTTTCAACCCTTCAACTTCAATCCCTGAACAGGGGTGGCAGTTAGCCCTAAAATTTTCTATGGGGAGAAACCATGTGAGGTAGGGTAGTTAAAGGTAGTTGTACCCTAATTACAACTTCCAAGTTTGAAGTCACGGCCATTATCCCTATTGATATAACAGTTGGTCAAAATTTGTGAGGAAAAAAGTTTCTAGTTAACAGTTGATTGATCACAATAAGACCTGTAGACTTCGCCAGCTTGTCCAACAAAATCTTTAAACGTGAAGTATCACTGAATCGTTTTGGCGGAGGCGAGTTTTACCCCTCAAATTTAAAAGGGTACGTCTCTCCAGGTGCAATTTTTTCCTTAAAAAGGTGGGTAAATGGAAAAAAATGATTCATATTACCTTTATGGTCAATTCATAAAATGCTAGAAATGGCCGTCATTCCCTTTAGTACAATAAAGTAAATGTTGGTTAACGCGTTGTCTTTCGCTACGCAATATTTCAAGTGTAATTTGGTAGCACTCATGGATTATGACCTCAGAGGTAAAACTCACCTCCGTGTAAACGATTCAGTGATATCTCACCTTTAAAGGTCTTTCTACCCTCTCAGCAGCTCTTATTGTGCTAAATTAATAATTACCTAAAAAAATTTTTGCCTTCCGACTTTGACAAGCTGTCATATCAGCGGGGATAATGACGGTGATTCCGAACATAGAAGCTATAAAATGGGTGCAACTACCTTTAAAATGAGATATCACGCGACATCCCTTCCCGCCAATAATGTTTACGGCAGCTGTCACCCCTATCCAGGAGTTAAACTTGAAGGGTTGAAAATACGATAAATAGTTGTTCTCTTCGAATGAAAACTCGACGGGTCGGAGCGTTTTTGTACATTTACATTTTAATTACTGAAAACCGAGATGCGACCTTTTTGTTAGGCCACCCTGTATATTATAAAACCAAAATAGGGTCGCGTAATTGTAACGGCGTTATTCTGCAGTCAAAAATACGCAAAGGAGTTTTAGTGTTTGACAACCCTTAAAAGGTTTTATTTAGTTATTCAACAAAACACGTTAGTTTGCTCAAAAATATGAATATTTCTATACGTATTAATTGGAAGAGGAAACGTTGGCATTTTATGTGCAACATTACACCTTGGTGAAAAATTGACTTTTCTCAAACTTCTAAGAGAATTCTATGTGGCATATAGCATATTCTATTTCGGTTTTAACCTGGTGAACTTAATCCGTTTGAAAGCGACAAATGTCATATTTCAAACGTCAACCATTCGAAAACAGGTGAAAATCGAAATAGAATATGGCATTATTCCTTGAATTTTGAGAAAAACCCAAAAGATCAATAATGCATGAGGTTGATTCAATAATATCGAAGCGGCATGACTGCACTTTCCAAATATTTGAAAAATTCAGTGCAATGCCAGTTTTTTCCAGTTTTCCACACCCATCAAACTTTTGCACCGATTCCCTCGAACGATTTTTGAGAAGCATCTCACGTTTCGTGAAATGTGGGACACCCTGTGTATGTCCGCTATTTCTGGACGGTCGCACGTAGGTATATTCCTTCGATCTTATTTAGTTCCGCATGGTATTTTCCCTTGCGTTGGTTAATATTGATTTTTTAGGGTCGGAAAACCAAGGTATGGATGACTTTTATTAGAAAATATTATATTTGTTTTCTGGATTTCACGCTCAAATAACTGCAGGATAATTTCAAGCCCTTAATATGTACTTTGATTAAACTTTAGTTTTTCTCCCCCTGAGTAGATGCTCATTACACGGCAAATCTACAGGTTTCGTACTTCAACGTTATTACTCAAGGAAATAGCTAGATGATGGCACATGATTATTTTTTTCTTTTTCTTTATGGCAGTGCATCGTACTAAGGATTAATAGTTATTTACATGTAGAGGGCTGAAAAAAGAAGATTACGCCCGCAGTTTGAGGCCCGACGCGAGGCGAGGGCCTTAATTCGGCCAAGGGCGTAATTCTCCTTTCTACGCACGGTACGTACAACGTTTTACGCACAAACGACGTTTTTTTAATCTTCTACGTGCCAGTGAAACAATGTTATAACTAACTACTTGATTAAAGACGGTTGAAAACTAACAGGCGTTATTTTTACTTTATCGCCCGTTGCCGAGAGCGACCGGCGTTATTGTAGCTTTGTTTTCTAAGGTCGCTAACGGCAACGCTCATAAAAAAGTAATAACGCTCGCCGCTCGCAAACTCATCATTTCCGTCTTGGAAGATGTACTCATTGTGCGTAAAGTACACTTAAGGCCTAGGAGCTAAAATAAAATTGTATTCTTACATTTGATCATTGTGATACGATAAACGCGAGCTATCATAAGTATCGCGTTTGGGGGGAATGTCGAAAACAGACCAGGGATCATTTTTGATCCTACAGAGCCATCAGAAAAGCTAAATCTAGCAGGGGGTTGGATCTTCTGCGATCACAGGTCCGGACTCAGTTTTCCATTTTCAAATCAGCAAATGAATATGAGAGAGGTTTGAAGCTGCCTGATAGGTAAAATTGAACAGGAAAAAAGTGAATCTGATTTTTAACCTATTTCCTACTTAAAAATCAGGAGTTGTTGATTCTCAAGGCGGTATACCATTTACCACGCACTAAAAGTTTTTAAGTAGTACCGAGTTTAATCTCACGAGTAAATTCGTGTTTACAAGAAACTATTTTATTGTTAAATGTTACATAAAGTAAATGAAAATTATATACATATACATACACATATATTATATGTATCAGTTACAGTTTATCTACTGTATGTGGATTGTTTAGATTTAAATAAATGGCTCATTTGTAGAATTGTCTTTTTTCCTTTTTTTTCCGTCCTTGGACGATACTCGTTGTCTTTCGTGTCGCTAAATTAGTTCATAATGTCACCCCGTGATCGTACTCACGAGGTACAGGGAGGAAACATTCACATCACTTACCATTAGGATCTCATAAATAGTAGGAGTAATAATAGGTTGATTCGGAACAGTTTGGTTCTTCAGATCCTATCTCGTCGCTTCGCCACTCGTTTTGTAAACTTGGACTGGTGCGGCAATGAACTGCCTTATGAAACTTGCTCCCTAATACGAGGGTAGTCCCAGAAGTGTCCTACCTTACACTTAAAGAAAAGTTGGAAAATATTACATTATTCGTTAACATAGTCTCTCTTGGCACCGACACACTTTCTCAGTGATGTTCTATAACTTCTGCACCCTTTTGAAAGCAGGAACCTTCGAATCTTTCAAAATGGGCATCAACTTCGGACTCTACCTCTTTATTATTAGCAAATCTCTATCCACCGAGCCATTTTTTCACGGTTAGAGATAGAAAAATAATCTGAGGGGACTAAATATGGCGAATAACGTGGGTGCGGAAAAAGTTCGAAAGCAAGTTGATTAATTTTGACCTTAGCGATGACGTAAGTGTGGAAAGCTGCCTTATCTTGGTGAAACAAGACTGTTTTTCACCATATGCAGTCGCTTTTCTCTAATTTCTTCGCTCAATAACTGCAATAAAATTGTATAATATCCTCCCTTTATTGTTTTTCCTTTAGGGAAATAGTCAATAAAAATGATCCTACGTGCATCCCGAAAAATTGAGGCCATCACTTTTCCTGCAGATGGGTCGGATTTCGCCTTCTTTGGGGCCGTTTTTTTCCTTTGAGTTCATTGTATTAACTGCTCTTTCGTTTGAGATGTGAAATGATGGACCCATGTTTCATCCACGATTATAAACTGACGTAAAAACTCGACTTTATTGCTGCGAAACTTTGCCAAACAGTCTCTTTAAATATCCTTACGGCAACATTCATCTAGCGCACAGTTTTCTCATACGTCATAGTTTGGTCAAAATGCGATGTCCAGTACGTTTGGAAATACCTGTCATCTCTTTTAATTCGTGCAATTTTAGCTGGCGACTTTCCAGTACAGTTTTGTGAATCCTCACCATTAATTTCTGGAGTGGTTAGGTCTGGATTGTCATTGGACCACCCACTACGGAGCTCGTCTTGGTAGCTCGTACGATCGCGTTTAGGGCCTGCCATCTAATATTTTACACTTGTTAAGTAACCACCAGATTCCCCCAAAGTAAAATTTAACTTCACTTTGATGATGGATGGAGTAAAACCTTTCAAATGAAAGTATTGAAACATGTATTGATGACTGATTTTCCCATATTCATAAAATACCTAAAAGAGTTAACTAAAAACAGCTCCAAAACCAAGACGTATCAACTTGGCACCCTCAAGCTTCAGATATAAGCTTTTTGAGGTTAAGTCTCCGTAATATAAGCAAGTTTTTAACAAAAAAGTTGCCATCTACAGTAATGGCCATAAGTATGGAAACTTCTTTAATATTGCATTTTTTCTTAACTACCGGGTATAAATTGAAATCGAACATATACAATAGATTCAACAATTTTTACTTTATCGATATCCTCGGTATATTGGTATTTATTGGTATTGCCTTTAGAATGCAGATAAAAAAATAAATTTGCTGCGGACAAAAGTATGGAAACTTTTTTCATTTGTTGATAAAAATCGCAAATAATTGATAAATTTATAGAATTTTGCATAGTACCTGATAAAGTTCATAGTAGTAACAATGCCAAAACGCCATTTGTCTGAAGAAATAAAAATGCGTATTGTTGAACTATACAGGGTGAGTCTTAAGTAATGGGACACAGAGCAACGATGGATTTATGACATAAAAATAATGCAATATAGATAAATTTATGTTATACCAAAAGTTGAAAATAACTGAGATACAGGGTGCCAAAGTTGAAAAATTAAATGAAATTTTCCTCAATATCTCTGGAACCGTTCGGGCTAATTTCACGAAATTTATTATATAGGGGTTTTTGGAGATGATCAATTCAAATTTATCGACGATTTCGGTGTATCTTCTAGAGGGTGCCACAATCGACAATTAGGAGTCATTTAAGCCATTTAAACTTTTTTGTGCCACGGCGTATGTCATTTTGTCCTCATAAAATTTGTTCCTCTACCTTTTCTAGTTAAAAAAGTTATACCTTATTGGTGTCGCTAGGAGCAACGGTTTTCGAGAAATTCAATTAAATAACTTAAATTCCCATTTTTTCTACTTGTTGACATGTAACAACATAGTTTTTTTGTATTGTTAAAAAAGCACAAAGATTATATGAAAACATTTTAATACTGTAGTTGGTCTTCTATTGACATATTTATTTAAGCTCCAAACGAATATTTTAACAATAACAAAAAATTAAAAATTAAACATATCTTTCTGTGACAATAAATGTTCGACGTGTCCACCATTTACTTGGATACATTTTGCAATTCTTTTACAGAACGACCTCTTTATTTTAAATAGCAATTGTTCATTCCGAAATAATGTGGCTGTATTTTGAATTTTTTTAAATAATTTTTCAGGTGTATTTATTGTATTTTGGTAAACGGAAGATTACATGTAACCCCATACACAAAAGTCCATAGGATCGAAGTCGGGGCTACGTGGGGGCCAGGGTATTTCAAATCCACGTCCTATACAACGATTGGCAAAACGTGTACTTAACAAATCCCTTACTGGACGGGAAAAATGTACGGGTGCGCCGTCTTGCAAAAAAAACATTACTTGCCTTAAATTCAGAGGCACATCATCAAGAAGGTTCCCTAGTTCATTTTGGAGGAACTCTAAGTACAGAGGACCATTCAATTTGGGTGGTAATACATAGGGTCCTATGAAATAGTTATCAAATAATTTTTTATTTTAATTAAATTGTAAATTTATTTGTATACTTTACAAACACAATGCAGTGAAACTGAATTTTTGTTTGACATATCTTTGTTTTCATATGTTATATCATTCATTTGTTTTATCATAGACTACTTTTTTTTTTTGAGGAGGTGGGAATCTTCTTAAGACACCTGGCTTCGACGTGCAGCCAGGTAGCGTGGGATTTGACCGACCATTATGTCGCCCGCCTACCCACTAAAACCACCTCCCCTCTTCGCCCCGGTATCGCCTTTCGGCATCCCTTCAGGGCTTATCATAGACTACTAAGATAAAGTAACGTCATAATTTTTTTTGTTATTGTTAAAATATTCGTTTGGAGCTTAAATAAATATGTCAATAGAAGACCAACTACAGTATTAAAATGTTTTCATATAATCTTTGTGCTTTTTTAACAATACAAAAAAACTATGTTGTTACATGTCAACAAGTAGAAAAAATGGGAATTTAAGTTATTTAATTGAATTTCTCGAAAACCGTTGCTCCTAGCGACACCAATAAGGTATAACTTTTTTAACTAGAAAAGGTAGAGGAACAAATTTTATGAGGACAAAATGACATACGCCGTGGCACAAAAAAGTTTAAATGGCTTAAATGACTCCTAATTGTCGATTGTGGCACCCTCTAGAAGATACACCGAAATCGTCGATAAATTTGAATTGATCATCTCCAAAAACCCCTATATAATAAATTTCGTGAAATTAGCCCGAACGGTTCCAGAGATATTGAGGAAAATTTCATTTAATTTTTCAACTTTGGCACCCTGTATCTCAGTTATTTTCAACTTTTGGTATAACATAAATTTATCTATATTGCATTATTTTTATGTCATAAATCCATCGTTGCTCTGTGTCCCATTACTTAAGACTCACCCTGTATAGAAATGGGAACAGGCAGTGCGATATTTCTAGTACTTTAAATATCCTCAAAGGCACTATCTCCAAAATATTAAAACTCTTCCACGAACGTCAAAGAACAAGCAATGCTCCACGACCAGGTAGGCCCAAAAAATATTCCAAAAGTACCGTAAAATTAATAAAAAGGATGTCGGTGAAAAACCCACAGTTGACTTCGGTGGATATTTCAAGGCGCCTTGCCGAAGAACAAAACATCGTGGTTCCAAATAGAACAGTGCGGAGAATTTTAGTGAATGAAGATTTATTTGGTAGGGTTCCTGTAAAGAAACCGCTTATTTAAAAAAAAATAGGAAGGCGCCACTTTCATTCCCTTGGGAGCACATCAACTGGTCGCCAGAAAAATGGAAAACCATCTTGTGGAGCGATGAAAGCAAATTTCAGCTGTTCGGAAGTGATGGTATTCGATACATTAGACGTCCCAAGAATGAAAGATTCAACCCTAAATACTAATTGCCGACTGTGAAACACGGCGGTGGAAGCGTCATGGTGTGGGGATGTTTTTCGGCGTCTGGCAATGGTCCATTAATTAAAATAAACGACATTATGGACTGATTCGCTTATAAAGATATATTGGTAAACCATATGCTTCCGTTTGCTGAGTGGGAAATGCCGTTATCTTGGAGTTTCCAACAAGATAACGACCCAAAGCATACATCCACGCTCGTTAAAAATTGGTTTGAAGTAAACTGTGTGCCGAAAATGGAATGGACTTCCCAGAGTCCGGACCTGAATCCAATCGAACATCTTTGGGAACATCTGGGAAGACAAATTAGAAAAGAAAAAATTCACAATGTCAATCATTTGTTTAGTATTATAGAGCGAGAGTGGAAATTAATTTCCGTGGAAACATGTAAAAAACTGGTTTGTTCTATGAACGAGAGGTGTCGTGCTGTTATTAAAGCAAATGGCTATGCCACCAAAAAATTAAATAAAAATCGATATAAATGTTATTTTGCTTTAGTTATTTAAATAAAATGTATAGGTTTCCATACTTTTGTCCACCTTAAAATTTTCATTCCTGTTGATTATTTGTTGAGAATATCTCAGAGCGTCCCTTTTTGTATATTTTGATAGCGTACTTTCTTATCTAACAATACTATGAAGACAATCTTATAAAAGTAACACAGAAAGAAAATCTGTAGGAATATTTAAAGTTTCCATACTTATGGCCACTACTGTATATGTTAGGTCCGGTACTTCTGGGAATATCTTCGTACGGTATAATATAACATGAATATTTTATTGAAGACAATAAATTTAAATATAGTTTATTTTATTCGACAAGCTAGGAACTGTACTAACTCTTTCTGTTAGACCCATGGCATTCTTCATCTGAAGCTGGTAGCAAGTCTTCAGTTAAGGAGAAAAAGTCATCTAGAGGACAAAACTCATCACATGACGGCAGTTTTAACGTGTGTAGCTCTTCTCCTTTATAATCCTCATAGAATATCTGCAATATATGAACTGTATCAAAACAATCTTAGACTTTGGTAATCCCGCTAAAGCTCGTCCGGCTTTTAATAATATTTTAAATGATTTTTTTTTAATTTTTATATTATTTAATATAATTTAATAAAAAGAGTTTCGATTTACGCATATTGCCCAAAAATTAATCGATGGTTTTTAACGCGCGTCAGTAATAAACTTAGGTAATACCTACTTTAACTCCATAAACGTTATCTATTTTGTGAATTTCAAGAAGGATATAAGAACCATAAGGGGGCACATCAGTTACTTGAAAAACGCCTAGAGATAAGAGAAAGGGAGCAATGTTGGTTTCATGGCCGGAATATATGTACATTTTCCTCCCTTGTGGATTCTTTCCATCGAGATGGTTTTTGGTGTCAAATATAATTTTCTTTAGGAGGTATCCTAAAAATGATCCATTCTTTAGGCAATCAGTTGTAACATCTTAATTTCCTTTCTTTAAGTTCCTTTATCGTTTGCACCTCTTGACAACAGATTCGTCTCTTACCTGAGATAATCTTCCTCAACTCTGTGTTATTTGTTTGGAGATAATAATAATCGACTACTAATGAATGTAATGGTTCAGGATAGATAGATTGGACCCAGTCTTCCAGAGGTAAATTGAGTTCCTCCTAGAATTTCAATATCACTTCTGTATTTTATGGCAAAACGAGATTTTTTATAAGTTGCGATAGCATACAGCGCTTATAAAAAGTATTGCAACACGTTCATAACTTTTATGCACCTGATATATTTTTTTAAATGCCCAAATACCTATAACATTATAAAACAAAACATTTAATGCATTATTTACGATATTTAAATGTTTCAGCTCTATCTAGTTTTCCTTAATAATTGCTTATTTTTAAATCGAAAGGTGCTCATTGTAGCATATCAAATGAAAGGTAATTGAATAAGGGACAGAATGGTGCATTCGGAATTAAAATTGAAATTCCTACAATAAGTGCTCAAATTGGACTGCAGTAACAAATTGGCAATGACTCAATCCTTCCTCGAACTGTTTTATGTAATATTTTGCAGTGTCGCTTCTGTTATTAATTTTTATTCTGTTTCAATTCTATAACTCAAATTATCTAAACTTTTTGGTCTATTTTTGTAAACTGATCCTTTTAAGTGAACCCACAAAAAAAATCACGGTATGTAAGATCTGGCGAACGTGGGGGCCATTCTATTGGGCCTCATCTACCGATCCACCTCCTCGGGAAATTTCTCATCAAGATACTGCCTCCCACCTATAGCATAATGTGGTGAGGCACCATCTGGTTGGAACCGAATATTATTGGCTCCTCGTTTCTTATTTGCTCCAAGAAAAAATGCAGTGAATGATGTAACTATGCCGTTATGCAATAAGTACGATACAGTATTTTAGTTCTCTTCTATGGGAAATGGATCGATGAACAGGTGGCCGATTACATCCATTCATACATTGAGTTTTTTTTAATTTAGTGTATGCAGAGTCTGCATCCAATGAGGATTGTCTGTGGACCGACAGCGACAATTATGTCGTTGAATAGACCCATTTAAGCCAAACGTTGCTTCATGAAAAAATAAAATTCTAGAAAATAACCGGTTACCCTGAATGTCTTTTTCTTAAATAAATTCACAAAATTCCATCCTGCGATCAAAATCTTCAGATGTAACTCGTGGGTAGGGGAAATTTTGCATGGATGAATTTTTTTCCGTTTTAAAATATTCCTTATTTACTTTGCAGATATGCTAAATTTGTCGGCGAGCTTGCTGGTAAACTATGTAGAGTTTTTATTGGTAGATAAAAGATGTTTTATCGCCACTAATTGCTATTCAAAGTCTTTCACATTTTGAAGCAGGTTTTACACTTCCAATTTATAGAAATTTTTTTATCAGTCCGAAAAAATGACTTCTATCAATAGGTCGGTCTGGATATTTCTCATTAAATATAAGACACACCTTTTCATAAGTTCTTTTGCGATTTCCACACCTGAAAGAGATTAAAATTCCTTTTTTCGCAGAAAAATTATCAATTGTTTTATATTCTGTGATGGATGCCTAACAATTGAATTTAACTACTAACGAATTTTATGAAAACCAAAGTATTTTGTATCTAAAAATGGTTTACATTGAAGACGATTTAGGATTCCTACATCTTACATTGTTATCTTTTCACTGTCTTTTAAAATGAAATAAGTTTGGATTGTCTATTTAGGAAGCAAAGGTTAAAACTTAATATTTTTAGGATATGGCCTTATTGTGTGTTTTTTTTTAGGAAACCTTAGATGAGTATGCCGTTGCATCCCTTATTGAATTACCTTGCATTTGGTATATTACAATGAATCAAAAACATTACATAACATTTGAAAGTAAAAAAATTAGACATCAACAAGGCTTTTGACAGTGTCTGGCATAGGGGACAACTTTACAAGCTGTATCAACTTCAAAAACCAAATTGTTTATTTTTTGTCATCAAAAACCTGGTGGAAAACCGTCAATTAGAAATACAAATCGACGACATTTTGCCATTTTGTCTTTCCCCTTTTCCCTGAACAAGGACTTTTCCAGGGATTCCAACTTTTACCATCCCTATATAAGGTACACTGTCATGACATATACAATCAAAATTTGGATGACAAAAGACATATAAACCACAGAGCGTACATACTACAATACGCCCATGACACAGCCCTTGTGGTACACGATAAAACGAAAGAGAGAGCTGTCGAAAAATTTCAGGCACTAGCAAACGAAACCATGAAATGGTTTTCCAGATGGAGACTAAAACCAAATGCTAATAAAAACCATCTGTTACTTTCAAATCATCAAATTAAACCAAACTCACCTACAATAACGCTAGGTGATCATATAACGGAGTCAAGCGATGACTTAAAATACTTAGAAGGAACAATCGGCAAAAAACTAAAGTTCACTAAACATATACAGAACATGAGAACAGAAATTGTCAGAAGGAGGAGACAATTTCGGTCGCGAACCTACAAAGACAAGGGAACCAGTACAGGGAATGCCACCAAAATACCGAGTGATTCACGGTCGATGGTAGGTTAAACGTTTCTCGAAGACTGATATCGCGATCTTTCTGAAAATTTGCATAAGCCGATAAATGAACTTGCTCTATTGACGTAAAATATTTTCAGTGATGCAGTGTTGCAGGTTCTATCAGAAAGTACTAGCATCTCCGATATTTTAAATAGGACACCCTGTATATTTTTTCATTTTTGGGTTCTATATTTCATACCAATAACTTCTGCATTTAACTTCCTATACCTATCTCTAGCGGTTTTCGGAATATTATTTAATTTTCTTATTTTTTGCTCAAAGTCAGGCCTTTAATAAAACCTCTGTTATAACATGATTTGAATTCACAGAGGGACAAAATTTGAAATATAATTTGTGAAAGGTTCATCAATTTGTTGCATGTAAATAAGGATGTTCTGTCTTGTACAGGGTGGCTCAAAATTAATGATCTTATGGGTAGACAGTAAAAGTGTCTAAAGTTTGTTTTTTCAAATGAAACCCTCTGTATATTGCTATTGGTGGCAAATCAGGATACGTTTCATTAAACTTTCTGCATGTCCTTGCTATAATTTGGTCACATTGTCCATGTAAATTAAATAATTTCATCAATACTTCATTTGAATAACTGTTTTTTGGCATTTTCTCACTGTTTTCGACTCACTATTCTTAAAAATGCGTAAATTAAAAATTACAACAACGCCACCTGTCAAACTGTTCAAACAATTGCATAGTTTTCAACAATTATGGCGTCCCAGAGCCACCTTTGGCAAATATCTTTAAATAATTCAATTTAAAGACAAAACAGCTTTCATTTCAGAAACGTGATGATTTAGGTATGGGGATATACCATATCATTTTAAAGGAAATTTAATTGTGTTTCAGCATGGCTAGTAATATACAGAGAGTTTCATTTGAAAAAAACACACTTTAGGCACTTTTACTGTCTACCCGTAAGACCATTAATTTTGAGCCACCCTGTACAAGACAGAACATTCTTATTTACATGCAACAAATTGATGAACCTTTCACAAATTAAAGGCCTGACTTTGAGCAAAAAATAAGAAAATTAAATAATATTCCGAAAACCGCTAGAGATAGGTATAGGAAGTTAAATGCAGAAGTTATTGGTATGAAATATAGAACCCAAAAATGAAAAAATATACAGGGTGTCCTATTTAAAATATCGGAGATGCTAGTACTTTCTGATAGAACCGGCAACACTGCATCACTGAAAATATTTTACGTCAATAGAGCAAGTTCATTTATCGGCTTATGCAAATTTTCAGAAAGATCGCGATATCAGTCTTCGAGAAACGTTTAACCTATCATCGACCGTGAATCATCCGGTATACAAAACTATGTGCAGGCCAGTACTGGATTACGGTCACGAGTTAAGGGCCCATGCAACAGACAGAGCCAAACGATACGTACAAACAACAGAACAGATTGCACTTAGGCCGATCACCAAGATCAGACACCCTGGAAACCCACTACACCACCCATCAAACCAATTACTGTATGGACGTACGCACATGACAAGAATAACTGGAAGACTACTACAGCTGCAGGCCAAATGGAAAGACAACCCTCACAATTGGACGATACTGAACCCACTTGGTCTGGCAGGACAGATGAAACGAGCAAAATTTCATCTTTCGTCAAAACCCCTACTAAAGTACTGTTGGCAACAGAGCTCTTCTACGTTTCCTTTTGATCTTTGTACTGCCATGTTTTCGATAATTCTTCTCGTTCTAGTGAAATATGTTAGCAAAATAGAATAATTCTATAACAGGGGTAGAAAGACCAAATCGTCGATAGGCCGTTCCTTTGAGAATAAAGGTGAGTTATATAAATATAAGAAATTGGTAGGGGTAACTGGAGAAGAGTCAAAAATTTTGAGCATCGAAAATAATGCATTACATGCTTTTTTTAATTAAATTATACATGCTTAAGTATTTTTCAATATATTGGGTTTCTGAAAGTTATATACTGCTGCAATAGTGTTCACAAGTGCAGATATGAATGTTGTAATTAGAGCCAATTACTCACAAAAATAAGCTATTTTGGATCATCTATATGGGATGTAATGGAATGTCTGGACCAAATGTCACCTACGTGATCTATGAAACCAAAAGATAAAAAAATTCCTACGAATGTACGACCGCAATACCTTCGTTTAAGAAACACAGGGTGTTAAAAAAAATAATTTAGTGTTGCTTGAATATTTTTAAACAAATATCTAAGAATCGAACAAAATGTGAGATACAGGGCTTTTGTATAAGGCAAAACCCAAATATTGTTTTAATTTTTTATTACCGATGAGCGCGCCACATACGGGGTTCCACCGCATTTTAATGGACCCTAAGTTTTTTGCCCAACTGTATATCACTTTCGCTTGAAAATATCCTTTTTTCCGCATTTTCGCCTTTAAAAAAATATACCTTATCGATATTGCTAGATGGGGCGATTTCCGGTGAAAACGCATCTAAAACTAATGATGCATGCTGAATGGAGAGTTGTATGAATGCGCTCATTAGTTAATGTGAATTTTTAACATATGTCCAAAAGATTCTTTTTTACTTTTTTGTTTCTTAGCCATTTAGTGAGAGTAAATGAAATTTTGAATTTGAACTTGCAAAATAAATTAAGTTTCAACGCCCTGTATCTCTTAAACGAAGGCGTTGCGGACCTACATTCATAGGATTTCTTTTTAATTTTTGCTTCATAGATCACGCTGGTGAAATTTTATCCGAGACATTCAGTTACACCCTGTATAACTTGGTGTACGTACTTGAATATAAAACCCGAAGTAAAGCAAAAATGCCTTTAGATAACTTATTTCCAGTCCAGTTCTGTTGGCCAAAATAGTGCGCGTTTCGTTGTAGCGATCGGTCAAGTACTCTTCTATTTCAGGGGTTTCCAACACTTCTTCTACCAAATCATTAAATCTATCGCAACTGTTCCATGGGGATAATTCCTAAAATGTAATTAAGGCTCAGTGTTCAAAAAATAAATATATCAAATACCTTGCACTTCTTATAATACGTTAAACACTTTACTAACCTTATCGTTGATAATTAACTCGTAATTGTAGGGAAATGGCTGCCAATGCAGCACAGGGTGCCAAGTATTGAGACACCTCGGAGGCCACAATCCTGCGGTAAAGAGATTCGCAGACATCTTCGTTCTGTCATAGTCAGTACTACGGACTTCCAAGACACTCATGTTGAGCACATTGCCTAAGAAGTGGAAGTACCTTTTTCGTAGCGTGGTTCCTATGTCATATTCCCTCCTTTTTCCTACCTGTAAGCGACAAAGTTATATTATGCAAATTTTAAATAATTTCTTTTAATGGAAATACTGACGTTTGTTAACTGTCCATAACCATAAGGGTAATAGTTCAGTTCTTCATAGTATGGATTGCTGGGGTACAAGTTGGTGTCCTCTGGATTTCGGTCTCCATGTCGGAACACCTGAAATGAGTGAAAAGCGTTAGTTTTACTGGGGTGTTAAATATCGCTAACTTGAACAGAGATCAAAAATCATATACAGTCTGTCCTAGAGAAAAGTGTTTACTCTGAATATTTTTTCGGTCGTTTGTTAAAGAAAAATGCCAAAACACGTCAGCTTGGACGGAGAGGAGGGCATCATTTAATGAAAAAATTGTTTTTGAAATGCTACCCCTTTACCCCTAGGTACCACCTCCTTGAAATTTTGAACCTGGAAGAGGGGTGGTGTTAGACCACGTTTAAAAGGTAATTTAATTTTCTACATGGTGAAACTCTTATTTTTTCTTTTGTACGTCGGTCTTGTCGATATTAAATAAAAACTAAATAACTTTATTTTAACCATAAGTGTTATTGTAATAAATGCTGAAATTCTAGTCGACGGCCTAAATGTATCAATAACAAACATATTTCTAACAAATCTATTTAAAATGATTAAATCTCAATTTTTTTGGAGGAATAATTTATTAATGTTTTCCTTGCACTTGGTGGTTTTAGTACTTCGTGGCTGGACATGGCTTTGCAGTTCGTTTAGTTCTTAATTTAATTAAAATGGTTTATACGTTAAAAAACAAACAATTGAACGTTTGGGCAGGGATTTTAAATGACCAGTTTGTCGAACCGTTTTTTATGGCTGAGATATATTGAGAAGAAGAATGAGTTTTTCAACAGGATGGAGCGCCTCCACACTACACTGCTGCTCATCGACAATTTCTACATGAAGAATTCCCTGGACGGTGAATTAGCAGAAAAGATCTAACGGAATGGCCCGCGAGATTTCCTGACCTTAATCCACTGGAGTTTTTCTTATGGGGATATTTGAAAATCAAAATTTATAACACACTCTGATTCCCCATAGGAGTCGCGTGTCCGAATTGTCGAAGAGTGCAGGTCAGCAACACCCGAAATGTCAGAAAATGTGCGGCGACGTTTTGAGGATCCGCTGTACATGTGCTTGGAAGTCAATGGAGGTCACTTTCATCATTTCTTATGATAAAATAAACAAAATATCAGCAAAAATGGTTAAAATCAAGTTATTTGGTTTTTGCTTAATTTTTACGAGACAAACGTACAAAAATAAAAAATATGAACTTGATCATGTAGAGAGTAAAATTACCTTTCAAACGAGGGATGACGCAACCCTTTGAAAATTGCAACGGGATGGTTCCTAAGGGTAGAGGGAAGGAATTTTGAAAAAAAGTTTTTCTACAAATCACATCCCCTTCCAGTCAAAGTTGACGTGTATTAACGATCTTTTTTAATAAACAACAAAAGAGATGTTCAGGTGAACACAGTTCGGATGAACACTTTTTCCTGAAACACTTTGCATGTAAATGTTACAAATTTCCGATATAAGCTTCGCCTCAGTGCGATGACACAAATGGACATTTCTGGAATCTGAGGTGCACTCGGAATCGGACAATTTACTTTCCAAGTGGAAATCAACGTGAAAAATGGAATCATCATAATCTATAAATATTCTTACCAAATGAACTAACTGCAACGTTGATTCATTTGCATAAAAGGCCCTTGTAGGAAGGGCCACTGCTCCTCCAACAGCCATCAAGAGACCAATAGCAGTTTTTAGGAAAAACATTTTTTTTTTTAATTTTTGCTGAAGACTATTCTGAAAGCAAACCTTAACCACCAGTTTAACACAATCAAATGGTCTTGATGTTGAACTTTCGATCACAAGGTTGAATTTGATTTGATAAAATGTATTGTGGGTATTATTGAGCTTATAATTATCGATAAATGTTCTGTGCTATTACAGTGATGTATATCGTAAAATATCCTATGGATTGCATTATCTTTTAGGAACTCGTACGATATTAATCGGTCTATAATTATAATTAATCCCGAATTACTAAATATTTTAAATCCGAGCTTCGACTGACACTTTCAAATAACGATTTATATTTGGCGATTATATGCTTACATGATACAAATAAAATACAGGATGTTTCATTTAAAACAACACAGGGGGTTACCTCCGAAGCCAAACTTAAATCACAAGTAGTTTTAAACAAACATTTTTTGTTATGAAAGGGGACGTCCGGCACACCTTAAAAAAATTTTACTCAAAGGTCATTTAGAGGGTATGTCAAGGCTAACTTTTTTTCATGGAATACCCATTTTTTTGGTAAATTTGTGTGGTATCGGAATCCGATGTGACATCAAATTCCAATTCTAGAGTAGATATTTGGTGGTGGTTAAATCTACGAAAGGAATCACAGTTAAAAAAATAGAAGCTGCAAGTGTGCGATTATTAACTAAGATAAAAGAACAAAGGATGGAAGAACAAGCGGACCGAGGCTTACCTCATCTCAGTTCGTTTGTTGGGATCCCCCTTTTTACCTTTACCAACTAACTTAATTACTACCTGGGTTTCTCACCCCCGCTTGGTCACATCTGGGCACCAGATATCCAGAAGTTCGTTGCTCTAATTGTCTGATTTACAATATCTTCAAGGATGACGACGCGGCTTTGTAAAATGAAAAGAACCGATACAACAATCCAAGAAAGCGCCAATGGTCAACTGTTTTTTACCAAAAAGTTTGTTTCTAAAAGTTCTCGTTTTCCAGAATTCCAAACAAACATTGAAATATCGCATTGAAAATAACGTAGGACACAAATTTTGAAAAAAACTTTCTTAATGGAAAATTAATATTCACAGATTCTAAACATCAACCTAAAATCGTATTAAAAATAATTTTTAAACATTTTTCAATCTAACCAAAAAATCGTGCTTTTCCTAAAGTGCTTCTTTTATGGTTGTTGAATTTATTTATTTTCAAAAAAACCTTTAAAACGAAGTTAATTATTTGTTTTTCAATAAAATTGTTAGTTTTTTTTTTTTTTTAGAGGAGGAAAACCTTCCAAAGGTACCCGATCTGGTGGTCTAGCGACCGGGTTATGTGGGATTCACCCCTCCCCGCCAGAGAGGAGAGACGCCTACCCACTAAAAAACTCCCCTTTCTTCGTCCGGAATCCCATCCGGTACCGCCGCAGGAAATTCCTTCAGATGGGGGACGAAAATTGTTAGTTTAGAAGTGAAAAATTGAGAATTTTTCTAAAGAGAACAAAATCAAATGGTTTTAGCTGATGTGGAAAGTGGTCAAAACGGCGCGGAAGCTTATTGAATTTATGCGCAGAGATTCCCTGAAGAAAAAGCCTAAACTTATTCATCGCACTTTTCATCGAATAATCAAAAAAATTCTTGGAAATTGCAACCTGGAGGTTCGTAAAAAATCCGCGCAAAACTGTCACCAATGAAAGCACCCAAATAGCCATTTTAGCCACTGGAGCTGTTGATCGCCATTTAAGTTGCCGTCATTTCTCAAAAAAATCGGTCATTTCATTGTCCAGTGTGCATCGCATTTTAAAACTGAATAAGTTGCATCCGTATCATGCTTCTCTCCATCAAAAATTACAGGGCAACGATATTGAAAAACGGGTGCAGCTTTGTGCTTGACCATGGGAAAAGTTAGATTTGATTGAAATTTTCTCCTTCAATGTGCTTTTTACGAAAAAAGGTTAATCGTCACAAAATGCACAATTAGTCCCGTGAAAATCCTCACCGGTTAAGACAAGTACATCATGAAAGCCCTTGGTCAATCAATGTTTCATGAGGCATCGTCGGCAACAAAACAACAGAACCATTATTTTTATTAAAGGTAATTTAATTATAAAATTCTGTTAAATTACCTACCTGTTTTATTCGGAGATCTTACTCTTGACTGAAGAGTCGCTTTGTGGTATCATCATCAATAAATGTTTCTTGGAAAATGGATAGAACGTAATGTTTCAGTGAATTGGCCGTCCAGATCACCGGACTTGACCTCATTAGACTTTTTTCTTTAGAGCTATCTTAAAGAAAAAGTATGCGTTCAAGTGTCAACAACTGCGGATGATCTAAAAAAATTGTATCGGAGCAGCTTGCGAACCAATAACTGAAGAAATGCTTGGAAATGTTTCGAGATCGTCTACTATGAAAATTGGAAAATGTTTCGATGCGGAAGGTCAACATATTAAGCATTGATTTGACTGGTAAATGTTTAAAAATAATTTTTACTGTCATTTTGAGTTAGTTTTTAGAATTTGTGAATTTTTATTTTTTAATAATATATTTTTTTCATAATTTAAGTCATGTGTTATTTTGAATGCGCTACTTTAATTTTTGTTGATATCTGGAAAACGGACAGTTTTAGAAGAAAAACTCAGGTAAAAAACACTTAATGTTTTTAGCTTTTTACAACTTTACCAAAAAATGGCTGTTTCATTAAAAAACAAACAACAAAGTTGGTCTTGAAATGTCCTTTAAATGACCTTGAATGAAAATTTGCTTAAATGCATCAGAAGTGGTTAGACGAATGATATATATACATATATATTTTTTTTTATTTAAGTTTGACTTTGGAGAAAACCACTTGTGCCACTTTGAACGAATCACCATGTATAAACGTGGATGTGGTCTTATGTAAGAGTGGCGCAAATAGTAATATTTGATAATATGGATGTTTGAGAATGTATTTAAACAAGGGATAACAAATTTATTATAAAATTAAAATCCTTCACTCATCATATATTTTGTTACAAACAATATTAAATTATGAATTGTTAAATCGCAATATTTTACTGGTCCTCTTGTAGCATCTGCTTCATGAGGAGACAAGATTAGATGATGCCCAGGGCGGCAGACCAGTAAGGGCGACGCACGTTCGTAGTTGTAAATTTTTCTTAGGGGTACGCGAGTGGTAGTTAACAATTTCTCTTTGAGGGGCAGAGTTCCTAAGGGCGGCCTTGTCGCTGCTGAAAGTTTGAAAAAAGGAAAAAATGGATACCTCCTTCAACACTTTTCAAAAAAATGTAGAAATTTTCGATGTGATCTCTATCAGTTGTATGGACTCATATGGGTTTTACATTGATCGTGGATGCCTCAGTTCTTCTCATGGAGCTTTGGGAAGGCACTTTTTTCGAACACAGTGCCACAAAAGTGCAAAAATTGAGGACCAAAATGATGCTGTGTCTCGGAAACTAAAGATGTGGCCAAAAGGTTTTGTGTAGTTCTTCGAGACGATTAACTTGAACTATTTTTTAAGGCAATCTTCCCACGCCCAGTGCCACCCTTACGAGGCGGCGGACTTTCCAGCTCAGCAGTTTTCTTCGGGAGTAGAGGAGAAGTGATTATATATAAATGTCGCCCAAGGCCCCAGATTTGCTGAGGCGGCCATATCCTCTTAGTCAGTTGAGGTTCGCGATCTTTACGAACCAGCATATATCTCTCTCTGAGAGATCACCAGTTTTGGTTTGCGGATCGGACCACTGCTCCGTCGAAGAGATCGAACGTTTGTGTGGGAAATACTGGACATCGCACAGAACGTCTCCTCCTCCTCTCCCTCCTAAATTTCGATGGAGATGCCCACTTTGTCCAAGTGGGCCAGGAACAGGCCAGGTTGCATGGCAACTTCCATTCTATATTGTACTTTGTGTCTGCGGAGTCGCCTTTATTCTGCAGGGAGTCCGCCCGGTTCTCGAATTAGATAGTAATTTCTCCTTAATTAATGAGAAAGATATGTTTTGCGGAGAGGTCCTTCCCTCTCTTGCCTCAAAGGAGTGAAAAGCAGTAGGTGGTGGAGGGAAAAGGGTCAGGTCATGACAACCCCTCCCCTCCCACCCCTCCACCACCCACCACTCTCCCACACCACCTTCCTCCTACCCACCCCATCACATACCTCCTACCCCAACCTCTCCCTCCTCTCCCAACCCCTCCCTCCTCTCCCCCTCCCAATTCCACATTCCCAATTCCTCCCCCCCTGCACACAATTTCTAGTAATAGTAAATTTTTATGATGAGCGCCTGTCTGAGTGTTTGTAGCAAGTCTCATTTTTTACGCCAAAGCGATGCCCACTTGCAAGTGAAACATTCTCAAAAACGTGAGGTAAATTCACGCGTTTTCTCATCTCAACCATTTTGTGGCTTCAATACGAAACGTCTCACCTCTAACCACTTAATTAGCGTTCTGGGCTTTTCACAGAACGGGAAATTCTGAAAAGCAACCTATGGCCGAGGTCATCAAAGCATCATTCTCGTCACTTGTGTGTGAGAATGTATCGAACCCAATCAAATTACATTATTATGGTTTAAACGTAAGATGATCGATTTATTTGAACAATTAAAAAAACACTTCGGTAAATCAATGCCCTTATCGCCTGAGATGATTCGTGCGATCAGCCTAATCAAATCGTCTAGAGTATCCAAAACTTATCTTTCATATTCTTAACAATACGTTTTATTAGTAAGGGTCCAACACCTGCAACTGATAAGCTGCAGGTGTTTTATAGATATGACCAGGAACATTTAATAAATATTTGCTCTAGTTTACGATAGTTAGTGGGTTTCGCCCTGGTAAAAAATGAATGGTAAGTTTTTAATCAACTTCGACGAACGTGTTTCAATGGATTTTTCACAGCGGTGTTCTACCTGCTCTGTCTGCTTTGTTTCTCGTTGGCCACAGGCTATACTGCCGAAAAGCGAGAACCTAAATGTCACTTCTTGCATGTTTGCAACCATGATCCGAAGGACCGTGACCAAAATTGCGTGGAGGTGACGCCTCCTGAGCGTTTAAACCTCACTGATCCTGAAGCTAATGCAACCAACACACAAATCAGGGAGTATTGTCCCTTTTTGTACGAAGGAACTGATAAGAAAGTGGATGATAGTAAGTTGCGCTGGTGGTATTCGATAATAGTTTTGGCATTTTTTTATGTTTTCCAGATCCAGCGCTATGTTGTGATTTAGATCAAATGAAACTCACAATAAATGGGTTCGAGAAGTCAGCTCCTTTTTCCAGGTGTCCTACCTGCATCAAAAATATCCAAAGGTTTTTCTGTCTAGTCTCGTGTTCGCCATATCAATATTACATGACCAGTTCGTATAAGTCTGAACGAAATGAATCAACAGGTGTTGGCAAGTGGTAAGCTCATATGGTGGAGGTAAACTCTTCAATTTTGCTTTCGTAGAATATGTAACGGAGGTGCACTTGTTCAGCAAGAATGAAACGCTAACTGAAATTTACAATTCTTGCAAGGACGTGTCTTTGCCAAGCACAGGAGAACGTGTACTACAAAGTGCTTGTGGCAATTATGGCGCGATTTGGTGCACTCCCAAAAGGTATGAGTTTCACTATGATGAAATGGAATCCAAGCACACTATAATGATCATTTCAGGTGGTTTGAATTTATGAACGATCCAGATCAAAACATTTTCTCTCCTTTTAAGATTCTCTACGAAGACGACATAAATGGCACGAGCCCTTTGAATTTTGATGTTCCGTCATGCCAGGAAGCTTATGTAAATACTCGTGGAATGTACTTAAAAGTTTGAATTCCAATTTCTAAATATCTGCTTTAGGAAAATTCATCCGCCTGCAGTTGTTCAGACTGTCCGGTCAACTGTCCATTAATTCCATTTGTTAGCATATCTAGCGATGAAACTCTCTTCTGGAATATAAATAAGTATTCTTTCTATGTCTCTGTCGGGCTATTTTTGCTTGGATCCGTGGGATTGGTGGTTGGATTGGTGCTCAGCCGCTTTATAACGTCGATAACACCAGGTAATTATACTATTCGGGAACAAGAGGTTTTAGTTATTCTGAGCAGAACTCTGAGCAGTTCTCTTCAATACAACGATTCTCTCGACGACTAAATCGATCAAATCAGAGAATCTGCGAGAGCAGAATCTCTAAACTTTTCGAACGCGTTATGGGATTAAGCTTACAAATTGCATTTTAAAGAATTATCTATTTAATGAAAATCTCACTTTACTTAATCAACTATACGATTCATGCAAAGCAAGGAGCGTTCCTCATAACGCATTGTCAATGAAATTTTCACGTTCTGCTTTAGATGTACCGCAGAGAGCCAAAGGAAAATTTGCGAAAATACAAGAAAATATTCACAAATACCTCTACAAATTCTTCAAAGCTTGGGGATACTGTAAGTATTTAGATCGTTTTAGAATAACTATCACTATATTGTATAATAAACTCAGTGACATTAGAAGTGTTACACCCAGTAGGAATGATTTTTTGGAATTAAATTTTTAGTAATGGGGTAGTCTTACAACCAGAATGAAACGATCAACTTTGCAAGAAATATTATTAACATTTAACCCAAAAAAACATTAATAATGTCTTTGGCGACCTCGTAGATGAATATACTCTTGTACACGTCTGGGCAGCGACAAAATTAGATGATCGATGTCTGCTTGCGGCACCTCGTTCCAGGCAATTTGAACTTCGTGAATTAACTGTGCCAGAGCCTGTAGAGGATGGGGCAAAGTGGATAGTCTTCTCCCTATCATATCCCACACATGTTCGATGGGATTTAAATCCGGTGAACGGGAAGGCCATGGCAAAACATTAACGCCAGCTTCTTGGAGAAAGTCCATAGTTCGACGAACGATATGGGGACGTGCGTTGTGTTGCTGAAAAAGTGAACGTGGGGACGACCATCTCGATAAGGCAGTAAAGCGGGTTGTAGGACGTTATCTACATAACACGCAGCGATCAAACTGCCTTGAATAAACACAAGAATTGATCGGCTACCATAGGCAACAGCCCCCCAAACCATTACTCTAACAGTCCTGTGTACATACCACCCAACAGCGTATTTAACATCACGACTTTCTCCACGATGACGTCTTACCCTTATACGGCCATGGTGCATGCCTAAACAGAATTGCGATTCATCGCTGAAGACGACATTATGCCATTCTGCCTTCCAATGCTGCTGTTAAGGGTAACACTAGTCGAGGACGGTATGACAGAAGTTCAAAGGTTCGAATGCGACGATATAGAGTTCGCATACTGTTTAGGCCAGAGGCTTCCTGAGTTCCTGCCTAACAGTAGTGACTGCCTCACTAGGCACCCACAGAGACATCCAAATACGCTGGCGGGGTTATGTACTTGAGTCGAAGGACCAGACGGGCTACTCTTATGAGTAATAGGGGTCCAAAAGTTTGAAAGGGTATAGAAACTCTGTTACACGAATCACACTAAATTTAATCACAAAGTCACAATCACAAACTAATTGGAATACAGTGTTGATTGGCGATCAAACTATTAACAATAATGCCTGTGTACAGATATCTATTGCAACAAGATGAGGTAGAAGTTGGTAGAGTGATTTATTCTAAGTTGTGAAATCGAGAGAGGAGAGAAGTTGCTATTAATGCAACGAGATGAGGAACGGTTCTGATTTTCCTCCAAGAGGGGTGGCACTCTTTCCCGAAAAAAGCAGGTCCTCGAGTCTGGATCTTTCCCACGATTTCATGGGAAAATCACCACCTACATGCTTTCACACCATTCACTTCGCAAGTGGCCCATGAACCAGAGGATCTTATCGCTAACACTCTCTGGTTCATGGGTCACTTGCGCAATTCTTGCTGGACATTCCATCCTAATTTGCTGCGACCCTTTATCTATTTTGCAATTCGCACTTGATAAATCAGGGTGGAAATAACACAGATGAATGGTAATTAGCGTGATACCCAGGGTTTGGCACCTAATGGTATGTCGAAGGTTAGGTTCTGTTTTCCATCTTTTATTATTTATTGCCCAGATGTTAGGGCATTGCGTGAGAGCGATCTTTATGTTGGAGTTTCTCCAACACATATTACCAGGTCTACCTTCTTCTCCAAACCATTGCTTACCAGGTTGGAGCGTAGTAGCAAAGGGGTCTCGCAAATCGCCGATCTTAACGCTCTGTGGTACGCTTCGGTTGACCAGTTGGTCTTCTACGATTTCCTCTACCTTCTTCTGCCCATCGCCATTGTAGTAGTGTTAACGCGACGAGCAATTTTGCGATAAGACAAACCAAAATTTCGATAGGCAATAATTCTACCTCTATCAAAATCATTAAGATGGTGATATTGTTGATCTGTTCGTACCCTGGGCATTTCGCACAAGTGGACAGAAATATGAAAACTAAAAATATCTGTACCAAGCAAGTCGCATGAACTGTTGTCATCACAAAAAACTGAGAAATGAAACTTTTTTTGCAAAAGCTTTTATAGATAAAATGTTAAGCATGGCATCATGGCCTGTTTTCTATATAGTCATTTACTTCCAAAACATTATTTCTACTGGGTGTAACACTTCTAATGTCACTGAGTATATATATTATGACATGAGAATTGATTGAATTTGGATAATACTCGTTCGTGATTATCCTGTTCTGAAGGTAAGTTTTATTATCATATCCGGAATTAGTAGGTATTGAGGGACATATACAGGGTGGTCAACGAAAGTTGTTCTACTACCTTATCTCAAAAAGCGTAAAGTTTAGAAAAAATAGTTTAACGTAAAAATTATTAAGTTTTTTTAGGAATTTTTATTTTTTAATATTTTTGAAGTTACATGGTCGTCTAGAAATTGTTTAAAATTAGAAATCCTAGATTTTGTTATGAATACTAATTCTGCTTGTAACTGTAAGTATTTCTTGTTATTACAATATGTGAAACATTTTCAGCATTCATTAAATTAATTAAATTTAATTAAAAGCAGGAAGAAAAAATAAACGTTTGGTGATTCTTAATGAATTCACAAAGTATTAATTGAATCGTTTGCAAATTGCTACAGCTACAACTTTTCACATTTCAAATAAAAAATTTGAAGTGATTTGATAGGAAATAGAAAGAAATTATTTTTTTTAATACAGGGGACCTATTTAGAAATAATATTTTAAATACTTGAAATGTGAATAGTTCAGATTTTTTTTTCACCCTGTATCAAAGTTCCCGAAAAGTAAAAGTGTACTTGTTCTAGTAGAACAACCCTTTGCTTTGAAATGGACAAATTGTTAAAATAACCTATCAAAGCTTTGTGAATTTATTGAGAGTTTTTTATAGCTTACTTTTCCCTGTATCTTTAATTTAAATCGAATTAACTCTAAAACTACTAAAAAATCCCATATTTTCTAATAACAAAAAATACTTATAATTAGAAGCATAACTAGTATTCTTAACAAAATATAGGGTATTCCGTTAAAAAAATGTATTTTTGTCATGACACGATTCTCTGGACCATCAAATAGCTTAGAAAATATTACAAAATAAATATTCATAGAAGGCTGGATAACTTTTATATTAAACGGTTTTTACTAAACCTTGCGGTTTTTGAGATAAGGTAGTGGACCACCTTATGTGGACCACACTATATAGTGGATCGCGCACGGCTATTTAATGACAATTCTACCTAATTTGAGGTAGATCTTTTGTAAGGTTGAATTATCCAGTGTCATGTTTATAAATGTACTCCCTGGATAGAGATATATTCAATTTTAATATGTTGTCTTTAGTATCTCTGGAATATCTGAAATAAATAAAGAATAAAGAACTGGCGGCAACATTAACCAACTTCCATTTTTCAATGAATTATATTATTTGAATCGTAGGAAAATGCTATAGAAATAAATTAATGAAGCGATGATGCCTCTCAATCTGAATTCCATGAAATTTTATGCTGAAGTATCATCGGTTATAGATAAAATATAATAATATTTGCTTATGGTTCATAAAATCTTTTTACGCACCAGTTACACATATACAGGGTGTTATTTAAGTGTGTGGCCAAACTTCAAGGGATTACGTTTTGACTGATTCTAAAACAAAAAGTGTAATACATACAGGTCCGGTAATGCTTGGTTCACGAGATACAGGGGATCAAACTTTTTTTTTAATTGTTACGTATTAAAAAATATAATAACAAAAAAATATAAACTAATAGGACTGTGAAACTTAGTGACAAGTTTTAATAAAGTATAAAGAATCTTTTCAGCTAAAAATTATTTATCTTCTTTTACCAGTGACGTGTACTGGGGTAACGCCAGAAATTAAAAAAAAAAACAAACAAAAAATCACTTTATTAAAACTATACTCGAGCAAATGGCTTGCCATATTTTTTAGTTCAAAATCATTTAGAAATAAATAACACGAAACTTACAGTAGTTGCTGAAAATGTCTTACTTCATCTTTAATGCAAGCATTAGCTCGTCTTAACATGGCCTGCCGAACACGTCGAAACATTCTCGGCGTATATTCGATCTGATTAGATGAATCCCGTTCCATTGAATTAATTCTTCTTCATTATTACCCGGAGGTTTATAAACAAAGGGCTTTGCGCGAAAAAAATCTAACGGGAATAAATCCGGCCAACTGGGGGGCCATCACTCTGCTTAGTGCGAAAAAAATATAAAAGTTTTAAAAAGTCAGTAGCGCATCAATAACAATAATAACCATTAATAACACTGCAAAACTTCAACAAAATCAGTTAAAGGAATTTTACGAAAAAACGATTTTTTACGAAGTTTGACACTCTTTACCTTGAAAACACAGTGTTATCGGATCCATGTTTATATAAACGTTTCGCCTTATAGTCACTCAAGGACTCCATCCCCTGAAGTTTGGGTATGTACTTATGTAACACCCTGTATACTGCCCAGAACCATCTATGTATATTTAATCTCACCCAGCACCGTCAGATTCACTAAAGCAATAAAGTGGACATTTTTCGTCCGGTTTTGAGTAAACATTTATTGTTGAATTACCCATTCTTATGGTGCAGTAATAGCAAAAAGATGGGGAATCGTTCTTCTAACAACCTCAGTGATAGTCGCAGCAGCATCCTCAGGAATCTATCATCTAAACGTTACCACGGACCCCATTGAATTATGGGCATCCCCTACAAGTCGAAGCAGGCAGGAGAAGGAATTTTTCGATACAAATTTTTCTCCTTTTTACAGAACAAATCAAATCTTTATCAAAACAGTCTCAATGAGTTCGGTAAGTCGCTTCAAAGGTATGACACGAATAAGCAGATTTATCTTCTCAGTTTTATTTCAACTCAACCTATGGAGGAAACATCATATTGGGGCCGGCATTTAATGACACATTCCTGGAAGAAGTGTTCAAGTTGCAACAGAAAATAGAAGCTGTAAGATTGGTCTACCACTGTGCAGATATGCCTGTGATTGATGTAATTTCCTAGATTACGGTGAAAGTAGATGGGCGAACTATCGGTCTTAAGGACATTTGCTATTCACCATTGAGGACCCCCTTCTATGGTAGTCGGTCAATTGATGAGTGCACTGTTATATCGTTGCTGGGACTCTTCTCTAATAATTTAAATTCTTTCAAAAGTGATATTCAATCGAGCACTGAGAAAATAATCGGTTGTTTGCAGTACGTTCCAGCCATTCTTGCTTGCCACTGTTGGGAGTATTAATGAATATTTTTTAGAGCCCCAACAGGATTAAATTGCCTCGCTCCTTATGGGGGTCCAGTAATGCCCGGGGTAGCCATGGGTGGAACTACACAAGACGACCACTTAGATGCGGTTGGTGTATCATTAACATTCATTCTCAACAACAATAAAAATAAAAGCGAACTCGCTGGAACTTTTGCTTGGGAGAAAAAGTGAGTACGGACTCAAGGACGTGAAAGTGATTTTCATAAGAATTTGTTGACAGATTTATTGAGTTCATGAAATCTTGGGATGGTTCAAAGGACAAACCATCGTTCATGAACGTGGCCTTCAGCGCGGAAAGATCCATACAAGACGAGATCGAAAGGCAGTCTAGCTCAGAAATGATAACTGTAATAATAAGCTACCTGGTAATGTTTAGTTATATAGCGATCTCTTTGGGAAAAATTACGAGGTTCAAGGGAATTTTGGTACGATACAAAGCCAAAGGGTAAGCAATCGATGACCTAAACTGTTTTCCAGCTGGAAAGCAAGTTAATGCTTGGTACAGGTGGCATAGTTATCGTGTTCTCATCGGTGACTGCAGCAATTGGCTTGTGCTCTTACATCGGAATTACCACCACAATGTTAACACTTGAAGTAATCCCCTTTCTAGTGCTCGCTGTAGGGGTAGACAACATTTTCATCATGGTACAGACTTATCAACGGTCACCTGGGTAAGTCTCGTGCGAAACTCTTTTCTTCATATTAAAGCCTTCAATTTTCTAGACGTCCTGGTCAGTCAGTTGCTGAGTGCATAGGTGATATGCTGGGCAAAGTCGGTCCCAGTATGCTCTTGACTGGCATTTCCGAAATAATGTGCTTTGCTATTGGTGAGAGGACGTGAAAGTTCTTTCTGTTATTCTATGATGTGTAAATTTGCATTTCAGGTTCTTTATCGTCAATGCCAGCAGTTCAGACCTTTGCAGTATATGCAACTATAGCAGTAGCACTGGATTTTTTATTGCAAATTACTGCGTTCTTGGCACTTTTCGCTCTAGATCAAATGCGATATAGGGTATGTGCGAGCACAGCTATCGTTTCATCAACTTGGTCTACAATACACAAAGATCTGGACTATACAACAATGTTTTTCATTTGCAGGCCTTGCGTTTGGATGTGCTATTTTGCATCAAGCTAAATTACTTCGAAAATAGCGATAAACCTTCCATTATCCACAAATTTTGGAAGAAAAAATTCACTCCCTTAATAATGAAGTAGGTATATCGCTTCCATAAAAAGAGCTTTGTATCTGGCCAAGGGGTAGATGTCCTGGGTGCGGGGTTCCGTTTTTAAGCCTTTAGGTGCTGGATGTGGTTTAGAAGAAGTAAATGAAAAAAAAATTTT
This sequence comes from Euwallacea fornicatus, assembly GCF_040115645.1. NCBI lineage: Eukaryota > Metazoa > Arthropoda > Insecta > Coleoptera > Curculionidae > Euwallacea > Euwallacea fornicatus. The sequence continues at coordinate 4,766,118 of NC_089551.1, forward strand.
AAGGTTTAATTTTTAAGAATGCGAGGACGAAATGACTCCCTTGGTCGGAAATGCAGGGTGTCCGCGTAGTGGCATTCACATTATCCGGCTCCCTTCGTCATATTTGATCCCCGCCCTGTGATTACTATTTAACAGGTATAAATGGGGGTTGGAAATTTCAATATAAAAACCTATCGAGTTTAAAACACGTTAACAAACTTATTAGAATTGCGAGCACCATTTGTGATCGTTTCATTTTACAGGGTGTCCCGAACACGCATGTTGAAAACGATGTCGTGACATTATTTAGGTCGATGCATTAAAATTTGGTACCAAAATTTATTTGAAAAAAGTGTTTCGTTTAGGCGAAATTGACAGTTAAAGTTCTTGAAAAAAAAATGTTTTTTACTATATTTGGAGGATGGTTCAAATGAATTTCAGCGAAACCTATTGGGCTTTTATTCGTTAGTACAGGGATTATTTTCATGTAACATTTAGGTTCATTAGCAATGTGCAAGTAGTAAGTATATAGCGATCTTTGCACAAAAATAACCAGAACTTTTCACTAGGTAGCTGAATCATATTGATTTTCTTTCTGATGAAACGTTAACTGCTTCTCCAACTTTTCCGTCTATTGGAAATTTCTCATACAATTGACATTTCACGCTGAAAAAAAATATTTTCTTTTCTCATACACAACGTCAATTTGCCATCACATCGATCATTTTTATCGATACTCGTTGATGTAAACGCTGACGCTACTTATGGAAAATGTTAGTAACAATTTATCAAATTTTAGAAGTTTCTTTTAAAATCAATAATGGCGTTTTCTGGTCAAGAAGTTATCGATATGGTTTAACTTAGTAGATTTTGTGGAGATCATCGTTGTTTGTGTTTCAGTTGAAAGGCCAGGTATCGATCTATCTACAGCGAAGACTGAACTCATTAAAAAATTTTATAATAATAAAAAATGATAAAAAACCCACAATTTTAACCATATTGGTCATGTTTTGATTAGAGAACGCCATTATCGATCTCAAAAGAAATATTTTGATGAATCGTTACGTTTTCCAAAAGCGACTTCAGCGTTCACATTGAGAAGCATCGATAATTATAGAAGTGATTGCAAATTGGTGTCTGTATGAGAAAATAAAAAATAATTTTTTGGCGTAAAAATGTAACCGTGCGAGAAATGTCCTAGAGATAGAAAAGCTGGAGAAGGGGTGAAGGCGTCATCAGAAAAAAAAATCAATACCATGCAGTCACCCAGTGGAAAATTCTGGTAATTTTTGTAGAAAGATGACTAAAAACTTACCACTTGCACATTGCGAGTAGATATGAATGTTACAACTACATGGAAGTAATGCCTGTGCTAATGAATAAATGCATGTCGGAATGGAAGGGTAGTTTCTTTCGGAAGCCATATTCAGGAATTCAAATCACTCGAATAATGCTGTTGATTATATTAAAAGGACAACAACGACACTTTAAACACTAGTGGGTATAAATTAAATAATATAAAAATAAAGTCACTAATCTAGATTCCTAGAATAATCGCAAAGAACTGGTGATCCGGGACCAGCTCGCTCTATCATACTGACTCTCTCTTCCCTTTTTCTTTAGGGCCTCAGTCCTTTCCAGGCTATCTTTTCTAATCTCTCCCCTTGACCCCGTTTCACCCGACCCGGTCATATTTTACACGTTGGGTCAGTTCTTTATCCAAACCTAAATAAAGTACACAAATCAGCCAGCCGTCCATAAACTCATATTCAGCTGGTTCTTCAAAACTCATTACCGACTCTTAACAAATCAACAGGTCCCTCTATCGTAGCTCTTTATTATATACACGTTAAGGCGCCGACATATATAGGATCATTCACGGTAAGTGTCCTATTAAAAGTTTACGGGGTTCTAATAGAGCTAGAGATCTGAAATTTTGGATACTGACGTAGTGGAGTTTGATCTGTTGAATTAAAATATTGGTATCGTTGCGACGTTGGCAGATCTACGTGTAACTGACAACAACTTTGTTATTTTAAATGTCACACCCTGTATTTTATTACATTTTCGAATTTCCCAGAAGATTTAAACCCCTGTTTATCTATCATATGCCATAGCTATGATGAACCGTTTTTGAAATAAATATTAGAGTCTTTGAGAGCAAAAGTCACTACTTATTAGTTGATTCGGTTAGGAGGAGGCTATGGGGTAACAACGTAAAATAAACGAAATTGTAACATCCTTTATAGTAAACTAAATCTACGTAATATAAATAAAATTAGAGATTTTGCTGAAAATGTTTATAAAAAATTTATAAAAAAATATTTGCCAATATCTCAAAAACAACTGAAAACAATTATATTAATGTATAATACTTTTCGATAGAGAATTTATTGATCTTTCAGATGCCATCGAAAAATATAGGGTCTTCTATTTAAGATTCTCATTTAATGCTCATATTTATATCCTTCTGATATCGCACTAATTTTTCCACACCCTGTATGTAAATCCAAAAAAATGTATAAGATTAAAAGATACAGATAGCTAATAAGAGTCTGTAGCTCATATTTCAACTCTATAGCTGTGATAGCTGAAAAGATATGCGCTTTTTAATTTAGAACTGTTTGTTGCTAAATCAGTAAAAAAAAATTATTTATTTCGTAAACGGTTCATCACAACTATGGCACATGATAGATAAACTGGGGTTTAAAACTTCCGGGAAATTGGAAAATGTAATAAAATACAGGGTGTGCCATTTAAAATAACAAAGTTGTTGTCAGTTACACGTTGATCTGTCAACGTCGCAACGATACCAATATTTTAATTCAACAGATCAAACTCCATTACGTCAGTATCCAAAATTTCAGATCTCTAGCTATGTTAGAACCCCGTAAACTTTTAATAGAATACTCACCGTGAATGACCCTGTATAATGGGTTTCATTGAAATCCATTGAAGCAACCTCAAGATATAGTAAGAAACGTTTTTTTTTAAAGAACTTTTACTGTCAACAGCATCTAAGCAACATACTTTTTCAAATAATTTTTGGACCAAAAGTATTGCCCCAAATAACCTCATGATACCAATTTTGACATGCATTTTTCGGTGGCCCTGTATAGCTTTCGAATGCTACGAGTTAGAAATTAGGAAAAAAATCCCAGATATGCTCCCCATATGCTTGAGTGACCTGCTAAAAATTGAAGTGATCGATGAAATTTAAAGATGCGACGAATTTTTGAATTTGTCTTCGCAAAGCAATTTTCACCAATTTTGTCAAATTAGAGCCAGAGTGTTGATTTATGTCTTTACCTTTTGACAGATTTCCGATAAGGGTCATAGTAATGATATTGTTTCTAATATCAACATGTGCTTGCATAGCAATTGCCCCATCAATAGAATTGGGACTGGAGCAGCAACTCTCGATGCCAAAGGACAGTCACGTTCTGAAATACTTTAAAGTTAGTACTACGAGTGAGGCTCCGTGGGAAAAGTATAAATAAACATTTATTTCAGTTCTTGAACAATCTACTAGGGACAGGCCCTCCATTATATTGGGTTATTACTGGCAATGTGGATTTCTCCAACAAAACCTTGAAAAACAGGTTCTGCAGTGGCGTAGGATGTAATGAAGACTCTATAGTAACTCAACTCTATTTGGCTTCCAAAATGGAAAATATGTAGGTAGCACTAAAAAATCCTGTACAGATAACCCGACACACCTGTACCTACCTTATGGAAACCGAAAGTAATATGAAAAATTTAAACTACGAGCCTTCAATGGGGTTAGACGACCTCCATTCCGACTTCAAGAAGTTCATTTCTAAAATGTCGGAGAAACGAGTTATGATATCATCAATGATATTTTTTCCAGAAACCTACCCACATTTTGACAATATCCTATTTTTTCACACAATTTTGAGAAATATTTTTCTTTGTATTATCGATTAACAGTTATGAGGAAAATCGTCTTAGGAATTATTGCAAAAATGTATCCAGAAATATCAATCAGATTAACCTCGATTTATCCCTAAATCCATATCAGTACAAGAGTTATTCACCCAATGCGTTCATTAAAAGTTTTTTAGGATCTAAAAATAATACGAATTTGAATAGTTGGAGTTAGGTAAACTTCCACGTATAGAATTATTTTTTTCAACTTCTTGTCACTTCGGGTTTGACCGGAAATAGCTGTGAACTTGCTTATTTTAAGTGGAAACCTTAGTATATTATTTTATTTTTAAATTCTACCTAATATTTGAGCCACGTTTTCTCTATAATTTTTTAAACTTGGCACTTACCGTTTCTGAGATATTTGACTTTAATTTGAAAATGTGCCTCGTAATGACCGATTTTAAATCTGCATGTCTAAGCAGTTATTAAAGACTTAATCTTCATATTTAGCAAAATTCTTCTATACCTATTTCAAACCATTTTTGAAATAATTCTGTTTCATGTGAAACTAGTGGTACATATGGATTTTAGTAAATTGCTCTTCACGTACTTAATAAAAGCACTGACGTATTTCCGCGCATTCCTGCAAAGTTCCACATCTGCAGGAGAAGATTTGAGAGTTTCACTTTCATCTACATATAGAATTTACCAGAATGAATATCTACTACTAGTTTCACATGAAACTTAATTATTTCAAAAATGATTAGAAATAATTATAACTATCTCTGATCCAGTTAAAAAGAGAACTAGATTCTCTATTTGATACTGCTTAATGTTTTAGGGCGTCCCATTTAAAAAAGTACACTTCTGTAGTTTCCAAAATGTGAATGTTAGGAGTTGAATTTGGACCACCCTGTATAATATTAAGCCATATAAATAGAAAAAGTTTAAACTTATGACCATGTATTGATATTCTGCAAACCACCAAAATTATTTCTTTAATAACTAAGGAAATGTGCAATTTAAAATTGGTCAAATATATAAAAAATGGTATGGGCCAAGTACAGGGTATTATACAGAGAATATGCCTCAAATATTACGTAGACTTTAAAAATAAAATAATATACTGGAGGTTCCATTTAAAATAGACAAGTTTATAGCTATTTCCAGTTAAAATGGAATTGGAAAAAAATAGTACACATCGAAGTTAAGTTAACTTAAAATTGTCATATTCATGTCACTTTTATATCCTAGTCAACTTTGAATAAACGGGATGGATGAATATTCCGATAGTTTATTAAACTTTGTACTGTGGAGCAATATATAAATAATACGTTTGGACCAAATTGGATTGGCATTAACAATGGCCAGAAAATTTTCCTGACTTATCTCCCATGGAAATTTTTGTGTGTTTTTTTTTTTTAAATAATTTAATTCGATATAATTTTGTCGAAATTTGGGTGTTGTTCTTTGGAAAAATAACACTCATAACGCCATAACTACTTACTCCGGTACTTTAGAAATGAACCTTTAAGGTCAAAATAAACGTCATCCAACCCCATTGGAGACCGGTAGTTTAAATTTTTCGTTTCCATAAAATAGATATACGGACGTCTAGTTTCATATATAGAGCGTTTGATAGTCGGTAGAGGAAGCTGAGCAGGACTGTAAAATTGATAATTCTGAATCGATTTAACCAAACTTAGTTATAGAGAAAGTGAGACCGTTCTCGAGATATATCACCAAATTAAAATGATAATAGAGCATCGTCAAATCAAAAGCTGTACTAGGAAAAATAAAAATTAATCAGAACATAATAACTGCCAACGAATCTACAAACTATTAATACTTATGGTCAAATAGTAAACTATTGTTTTGAATGCATTTACGAGCACTAATTCTAATGTGAGTTATGATATCAACTCGCGTTTCATTTTCAAGTGTTTCACTCGCTTGAAGAATTCTAGCAATAAAATGACCTCGATTCTGAATTTCCACTTGATACTCTAGTTTTTTCGTACGTTCCGACATAAAAAAATCGAGGAATGTCAAATCGGGAGATCTCGGAGGCCATAAAATGGGACCATTCCTGAAATCCATCGACAAGCGAACGTTTCGTTTAAGTATTGAGCCGCTCTTCGGTGGTAATGAGCGGCACATCCATGTCATTCAAAGATCATATTTCTTCGTACATTCAGGGGTATCTCTTCCAATAAGACGGGTAGATTATTTTGTAAAAAAAGCTAAATAATTGTTCCCGTTTAAGTTTTCTGGTGGGTTATGTACGAAATGGCCACCAATAACTCTTCCCCACTCACTAACATTAAACTTATATTGGAAAGGAGTAGATCTCTAGACACGTGGATTGTGATTTCTATCAGCTCAATAATGTAAATTATGACAGTTCACAATTCCTTTTCTCGTAAATTTAGACTCTTCCGTCCAAAAAAAACGTTTCAAAAAATTTCTGTCTTCCAGATCTGAGCTTAACAAAAAACGACGAAAAGTTGTTCATCGTTCCGGATCTTCAGGTTCCAGACCCTGCACCGCAGTATAATGGAAAGCGTGTTTCTTTTGGGTTTTTAATGCCGACGAGCCATTCCAAGTAGAAGGTGTTCTTAACTGCAGCTAGTTTTCTAATACTAGTTGTAGGCTCCTCCTCAAAAGCAAAAAGAATGTCTTCCTCCTCTTCAGGCTCATTACGATTACCCAAATGGTCAAAACGATTGTGGACCAAACAAGTTTTTCTAATGCGACGAAAGATCCTGCTGAACACTTTTGCATCAGGAATTCGACGATTAGGAAATTTGTCTTGATACAAACACTTAGCAGCATTGGCATTTCCATCAGCTATTCTATAACAGTAAAAAGTGTCAGACACATCGTTCGTTGTCAAAAAAGGTGTCATTTTATAAGATACCTCCAAAAACAAACTAAAGGAGAAATATCTGCTATAAAACAAACTAAGTAAGAAATAATTAAGATGGAACAGGTAAATCTAACAATTAAATAAGTAATATGTCTGTGAAATGTCGTGCAAATCCACTTCAATACTCAAAGCGAACTGTGTTTTGGGCACAGTAATCCGTTCAGAAGCTCTGTACGCTTTCATACTTGGATAGAGACAAATGTTATTATCTCTGGCAGATAAACTCCTTAATAAGGAAATTTTATAATAGTTTGGATTATTAGGGCGCAAACCATTTTTATTTCTTATTTCGACTTTCTAATCGAGTTATTTTGATCCTAACGTGACGATGATGTACAATAAGCTGACTACGTCATGTAGATCGTAGCAATTTGAGGTAAATTGTCATGGGATGTGCACTACCAGTTTTCTTAAAGACAAAATGTCCAAATTTAATAACGTCGGCTGCTATTTCATTGCACCCAAAAATTCACCAATTATTCTGAACAAGTAGAAAACAAAAAATCGGAAATATCTCGAGAACGGTAACACTTTGTATTTGACTAAGTTTGGTGAAATCCATTCACAAAGATCTATTTTAACTCGGTTTCCTCCACTTATTACTAAACACCCTGTATGTTACACACCTATAGAACCTACATTTCATCCCAATCAAATTCTTGGATTGACGACTTCTACGATTGGGCAGCCGCTGAAAAATGCTGCAAGTTCTTCAATAGTAACTCATCATTTTGCCCTCACACATACACGACCGATCTTTGTGAGTCTTGTGACTATGCCACTCTGTCACGTAAGGATCCGAAAATGAACGAGGCCACTTACTACTTGAATTACTTACCATATTTTCTGATGGATAATCCGGATGCGGTATGCGCTAAAGGGGGTCATGCCGCTTATTACCAAGTAAGTGGTAAAACACGAGGCACTGTCGGAACACTTATGGTTGTTTTGTTGGTATTTTAGGGCATCGCTTTTTCCAACGATAACTCAGGTAAAACCAGCGTGGCCACCTCGAGCATCATGTCCTACCACTCAGTCCTCAAAAACTCCAAGGACTATATTGAGGCTCTAAAATATGCTCGATTAATTGGGGACAATTTGACCGCCACATTAGACCAGGAAGGCATTCAAATTTTCCCATATAGGTCAGTTCTCAGCACGTAGAATAGTCCAAGCAAGATTATTTTTAATATTTCAGTGTGTTCTACGTATATTACGAGCAATACCTAACCATCTGGGCAGACTTTCTAAAGAGTATAAACTACTCCCTGACGCTAGTATTTGTAGTAACTTTTGTTCTTACTGGTCTGGACCTCTTTGCCTCATCTGTAATTATAGTCACTGTGACGATGATTGTAATTCACATGATGGGCATGATGTATCTCTGGAACATATCCCTAAACGCAATTTCTATGGTCAACCTAATATTGGTAAATTATTATTGTTAATTTTTGTAAATGAAACTACAAGTGATTTATTTCAGAGTGTGGGGATCGCGGTAGAATTTTGCGGCCATTTAGTTCACTCTTATGTACGTTCTTCGGAGTCCTCCTCACTCGACAGGGCCACCGATGCATTGGGAAACATGGGAAGTTCCGTAAGTTTCAAATATCTAAAAATCCATAGAGGTAAATTGGGGCCTTTACTTAGATATTAACTGGTATCACCATCACCAAGTTTTCTGGGATAGTAGTTTTGGCATTCTCAAGCTCACAGATATTCCAGATATTCTACTTCCGGATGTATTTGCTAATGGTCCTCATTGGGGCCTTTCATGGCCTAATATTTTTGCCGGTGTTTTTAAGCTTTGTGGGTAAGGATTATTTCAATATGATATTCATATAGGATTCGTGATATTTATCTAGTTCGATATATTATTTTGCTTTCAGGAAGCATTAAATACACTTGATGAGACATCGAAGACAAAGTTTCAGCTGCAAGGCGACGACGGGCTTTGTGGTGCCGACAGTGCGATGGTACTAAATGCAAAAACTAATGTGACAATTTCTCCTCGACCTAAAAATAATTCCATTAATGTATAAAAAAAATTAAAAAAATATATATGATGCACTGACTGCACCCATGGCTTGTAATAAAGGAATTATACGTATACATGGTGTTTCAAAACATCTGTCCGCAGATGAAGGGTATGATTCATGGGCGAAATTTTAGAAAAAAATGCCTATTAATATGGCTTCACAAACGTACCGTTTTCGAGATACAGGTTGTTAAATTAAATTAATATATTAGAAATAAAGTTTTTTTTCACTTTTGTAGCGATATCTCAAAAACCGTTTGAGGTACGAACTCAGCTTCTCTACATACATTATCATTAATATTAGCTACTTTTGAGCGCTAACAAAAATTTTTTCATATATCAACGGCGAAGATTTTAAGGCTTCTGTGAGCTTTTTTGCTTCTAATTTCTATACCATTGAGACAATTAACATTTGAAACTACATTTTAAACCATTTATGTTTTCTGCACAAAAATACATTCGGCCGAAAGCTTTAAAGCGAACCGTATGCCAGAAAAATGGAGATTTATAACGAAAATCATGAAAAAATTAGCAATAGATTTATTGTTATGAAAATTGTTTTTCATCTAATCGTCTGATTTAATATTATTGATAGAATAGAGGTAAAAGAAATCACTGTTGTAGCTACTTATTACCTTTATTATATTAATTAATTTGCTCATTTTTGGTGTTTTGTTTGCTTAGTGATAGAAATACGACGATAGTACCAGTAGTAGCAGACTTAACACTCAAAGGAAAAAAATGGAAAATAATACATTATTTCTTAACGTAGTCTCCTTTGAAATCAACACATACTTTTCTCAGCGATGATTTGCGGTTTCTATACCCTGTTTATACTAAGAAGATTTAAATGTTTGAAAAGAGACATCAACTTCGGACTCCGCCATTATTGGAAAATTTCGTTCCACTGAGCCATTTTTTCAAGTTTTGAAAAAGAAAATAATCTAATGGGGCTAAATCTGGCGAGTAGGGTGGGTGAGGGAAAGTTCGAAACCAAATTAATTGATTTTGGTCATCGTAATGACGGAAGCTTGAACTGGTGCGTTGTCCTAACGAAACACGACTTTTTCTTTGCTCAAACGTTGCCATAATTTTATATAACATTCCCTGTTTTTCCCGTTTGAGTCCATTGTATTAACTGCTCTTTCGTTTGAGATGTGAAATGATGGACCCATGTTTCATCCATGGTTATGAATCGACGCAAAAACTCGGCTTTATCGCTGCGAAACTTTGCCAAACACTTCCGTGACATATGCTCATGACGTTCTTTTTGTTCATCCTGTTCCATCAAAATGTGATGTAAAATATTTTTTGAAATACCTATCATTTCTGCTAACTCGTGCAATTTTATCCGACGGTCTTCCAGTACAGTTTTGTGGATTTTCACCACGTTCTCTAGAGTGGCCAAATCTGGAGCGTCACGAGGTCAACCACTGCGGAATTCGTCTTCACAGGTCGTACGACCGCGTTTATACTCTGCCACCCAATATTTTACAATTGTTAACGAACAATCAGATTCCCCCAGAGATGAATTTAACTCTGCTTTAATGGGGGATGCACTAAGTCTTTTCAAATGGAAGTTTTGAATCACATATTAATGACCAATTTTTCCATGTTCACGGAATGTCTAAAAACGTTTCTTAAAAACGGCCCCAAAATAAACACAAGCTAACGTGGCACCCTCAAACCATAGACATAAGCTTCTTCAGGTTAGACTTTTGTAATATAAGCAATTCTTTAACAAAAAAATCGATATCTATGTCAGGTCAGGCACTTCAGGGACCACCTGCATGTGAATAATTTCACTAATAGCGAAATGTGTAGTATGCATTTTATCTCTGGTATTACCGATGAAAAATGCTGCAAAAACTAGACGAATTAATCAGAAATGATTTCCAAACCGACAGTTACCAAATGGAAAAACAGTTATTCGTATTTACAAACACCTAAATCAAACTGGAACTTTTTACAAGAGAACTCCTGGGAATGGACGACCTCATCCGATTCCTCCGCAAACAGAAAAAGCTGCTCTTCAAGCAATCGTGGACGATCCGGGGACAAACTCTAGAAAAATCGGTCTAAATCTAAAGCTTGGTCACGTTACAATACGATGGATATTAAAAAGCCAGATGTTATGCTCTTATCAGGTACAATGAGTACAGGCCCTTTTACCAGGGGATTCCCCTCAAAAATTGGCTGTGTGTCTACGCTTCTTCAAACAAGTTTTATTTACAAGCGAAGCAAATTTTCCTCGTAATGCAGTTATAAATTTCCATGATAATTACATTGGTTTGCGCCATATCTGCTGCTTGACATGTTTGAACTGTTGCCGATTACTAGTGATATCCTCAATTCGAAAATTCAAGTAGAATTTTTTATCAGGTCTTGTTATCGATTTAAAGATAATTACATTTTAAGGAAAGGAATAACAAGTTTTTAGCTAAAGAAAAATATTTTATTAAAATGGTATCAATCGTTAGCTTCTAAAAAGCTGCGTTTTAAAGCCTTTCTGTTATGTCTAGTGTTGGAAACATGACGCATCAGAGACCAGCAATGGTCGGACATTATACGCGTACCCCAAAAACCCTGGTGAGGCTCCTCAACGACACGTGAATCTTTATGCATAGGTTCTCCTTGCTCTTCATTCAGATCACCTGAGTAATCAGGAACCTTGTCAAGTTGATAATGAAGAACGTGAATTTTTATACTCATAATACATCCAATATTTTTTAATCGTAGCAGTAGATCTTTTACTTGTTGGACGTAATTATCTGGTTCTGTATTACCCAAAATATTTCGCATCACCAAAATAAGCCTTCCAAGCATTTAATTCAATATCAATCATCGAGTCTATGAAGTTGGTGTCTTGCGTGAGTTGTTTGATTTGAGGATCCTCAAAAATACCTGCTTTTAACTTGTCCTTTGTAAACTGAGGAAATTTTCGGCAAATGTACGATAAACAGCTCCCATTTTTATCAAGACTTTTCACAAACTGTTTCACGATGCCCAGTTTTATATGTAACGGTGCCAGCATGATTTTATCATGAGATACCAATGGATTGTGAATCACATTTTGTGGGCGAGGTGTCACATATTTTCTCAAAGGCCAATTCCTTCTTGCCCAATGGTCAACTTTGACTCTGCTATCCCAGAGACACATGAAACGTGGGAACTTAGTGTATTCACTTTGTTCACCAAGAAGAATGTTAATCATTTTCAAATTAGCACAATTAACTCGTTGATGTTCATGATATTTCAATTTTTCCAAAATTAATGAAACGGTACAATATTCCTCCTTTAATTTTGTGTTGTGGTCCATAGGTGCCTCAACGTATCGATTTCCATTATGTGATAAAATGCGTTTAAGGCTACTTTTTAAACTGTCAATAAACAAACGCCACTTACTTGGTTCATATGGCGTCTGTTAAGACTTGATGGGCCAAGTCTTGATATATTTTGCGGCTAAATTGAAACCCCAAGTTGCGCCCCTGCACATCTTATATTTGTTGCCTTTCAGATTTCGCGATCATTAGATTCACTAGAAATGGTTTATGGTTCAAATTCTTCATCTTTTGTATTTTTGCTAAACGCTAAATTGTGAGGCATTCAGGTCGTAAACGTGCATCGGAGGTGGTTCTTGGGTACCGGAGTTCCTCACCATCACCTTCGGCGGTGATCGTGATTGGGGGTGCCGTCACGTCCCTTTCAGGATGAAGGGAATATTCCGGTCACTTGATAATTTGTCTATTGGCCGTTAAGCCTGGCGAAATGGGCATACTTCAGCTGAAATACGCTCCGAGTAAGAGTACGCCTTACGTCTGTTAACCATCATTTTCCAGTATTTAAGGGCTGGGAGAAGCTGGGAAGCATCATTATTATCACTATTGTCACTCTCATCACTCGAAGGTGAATCGGCATATCGCCTAATCCTCAATCATAGCTCATACTCTTCATCGGAATCGCGATCATCCAATCCTGTATTTCTTCAACTAAGTTTTAATCATATTCATGTGCTACGAGTCAGTTAATAAACCGTGTTAATGTTTAAAGGGTTGTCCTAATTCCACGACTTTCGAGAGATCCCACGTGTTTACCTAACTACGTAAGTTTCTAGTCTGTCCTGGACTTTCGCAAATAGGGAAGTACAGCATCGGCCCTTCGAACCGAGAAGTGTTACAGGTAGTGCTCGCGTGTAAGCGCTCTCGTACAGTAATCATGGATGGTATCTCCAACCTCTAAGGAAGAAATCCCTGCATATCGGGAAACGGCATCAAATCCATTTTTATCAACAAACTCTTGATATTTAAACATAATTCAGTTTTGTCATCTTGGTCAAAAAAACCGCTTGAGTCTTTCTCTCGTTCTCTATAAGAAGTAATTTTACGTCTGGAGCAAGTAAGTTTTTTTCTTTTAGCCGTGATGTCAACAGTTCCGCTGACTGTTTAGAAAGATTTAGATCTCCCGCAAGATCATCTAAATCATTTTGCGAAGAGGGTCGAGGTTCTTCGTCCGATAAACTTTCAGAACTGGTATCAGTTTCTGCTGATGCAGAATCCACGTTTTCTTGTATTTCATGTTCAGACACATTTTCAGTAACTGGAACTGAAGGAGTTGGAACTTCAACCGAACATTGCATGGGACGCTGCACAGATACGGTATTTGGATATTCTCGTTTAGTTCGATTTCTACCACTTATACGTTTTAAATCCACACTACAAAAATAACAATTGTCTAGATGATTTGTCGGTTTTTGACAAATAGTTGGAATTTCAAATTTAATCGCACTCCTTTTCGGCTTTTCCACAATCTCAAGTATTCAATACACGATTTACAAACAGAATCAGGAGTCCAGAGTTTAGCATTTTCATCCAGCGTCAAGCCAGAGTACAGCAAATAGGTATTTTTAACGTGCTCGATAATAGTTTTTTCAAGATTTTTTAAACACACATATGCAACAAAGATGGTTTTTATTGTTTAAACAACATTTTGAGCCACTCACAAAGCCAAAACTTGACTTATGGTGTGATTTTGCTTAAAATCTGCACGTTATAAGCGAAAAACAAATAGTGAAGAAACTGGCGGTGTACAAAAAAAGATTTAGAAATTTAAAAGCAGCATTGACATAAATAAGTTTCATCAGCTATAAAATATCCAGCAACAGAGAAAAAATTAAATTTTGTAAACCAGTGTTGTCTATGGCGACGAAAATCCATATGCCATAACGGCAGGCGGCTCTTATAGATCATTAACAGGGCCATATGTTTTGCCATTGAGGCTCAATAGTCCCCATCATGAGATCGCTTTCTTGAAAAGGAGCTGTTGGAACTTTTAGAAGACATTTTGCTCCACATCAGAAACGACATGTAGGTCATGCACGATGGTGCTCTTGCACGTGTTGGTTTAGTTGCAATTTTTAAATGAAGAGTACGAAACGCTGAATAGATAGAGGAGCCCCACAGGCTTGGTCCCCTCGGCTTTCAACTTTTAATGTTCTGGGAATTTTTTTGGAGGTACTATAAAATTTTATTTACGCTTCACCGATTAATAATGTTGGAAAAACTCTGGAATCGCATTATTACATGGTGCAATACGATCCGTAACACTCCGGGCATTCCCACACATGTAGGCGAGTTACTCAGACGTGGGTTGGAAATCTGCATTACGGCAAGAGCAGGTCATTTTCAACAATTGTTGTAATTTTTATTGTTTATTCGCTTAGTTTTGATAATAAAAAAATTGAAAACATTTGAAAAATACTAAACTACTTTTTTTAACTAAGACAGAAAGAAATTCTGTCTTGTGATACATCATTGTAATGGGGCTACTAAGAACTTCTAAAAATGGCCAAGAAATGTACGGGTCCGTGTTTAAAAAACTCAAGTTGTTGTCATTATCTCAAAAACTAAGTAACATTTAAAATTTGAAAATTTACTGGTTTTTAGACATACGGAACCTGTTAAGTTTTCACATCAAACGTTTTGATGAAAAACCTTTAGGTTTCGGTTTATTAAGAAAATTAAATTCGACCGAATTTTAGTTTTTTCACAATAACTCACAAACTAAAAATCATTTGGCAACAATGTTTACAGTTTTTAGAACAGTATGAAATTTACCACATTTCTTCTAATTTAACCGACCCTGTAACTCTTATCGTTTAAGAGATAGCAATGATTGCACATAGAATTTGGAACAACCTGTATATATGAGGGTTTTTATTTCGTTAGTGTAAGATATAGTTCAAAAATGGGTTTGTGAGGGTGGGCGCAGCTTTGGTCTTCACTTTGAAATGTAACTTTTGAAGATGTCCCGTGAATAGAATAGAATCGAATCGAATATCAGTAGGAATCGATACTGGAATAGGAATTCCCCGTTTTCGGGAAAGTCTTAAATAGTAAACCCTCTGGAGGATGATCATAGGCGTACCCTAGTTGGGGTACCCTCGACACAACATGCGCTACCCGCCGCATTGAACCGTGGTGTCGAAGCTGATGAGAGGTCCTTCGTTGACGATTTCTTCAATTGTAATTGCATCTGCATCATAAGGGCCGACAAAGCTTATCATAAGTAATACCGATGCCGACAAAGTCTTCCACGGGGAATTCTCCTGTCGATAAAATAACTCGGTGGGAGTTCTCACGCACCAACCAAAGTCTATCATGGGCGTGCCAAGGGGGTACATCATCTCCTTAACAATAACTTAACCCTAACTTTACTCACAATCTACAACCGTTTCGATAGAGTCTCGACCTGATCAGAATACACAATGCAATGCAATTAAATACTGTCTACAGGGTGGTTGATTTGATTACTGGATCCTACATACAGAAAACCACGGCGGTGTGAAAAGTGGTTTCGAAGCAGCAATTGTCCCAGGAGCGTAGGGCAACAAACCTCACATAAACCTTAAAATCTTCAGCATTGGCCTATGGGGAAAAATTGATTTAGGGCTCAAAAGTAACTAGTAATAATGATAATATGTGTCCAAAAGCTGAGTTCTGCATCTCAAACGGTTCCTGAGATGTCGTTTAAAACTATTTAAAAAAAATTCTTTATAATACCCTTCATCTTGGAAAAGGTGCGTTCGCAGACTCATGTTAATAAGAACTATTTTTTACAAAGCGCCAAAGAAACACATATGTTTGAAACACTCTGTAGAGGCAATTTTTTTTTAATGAGTCTGAGATCTCGGAAACTGTTAGAATTGCGGAGCTTCTCAGCAGTCGTCTGCTTCATCTAGCTGTGTCGCAGTACTAGCTGTATTCCGTGGTACCATACTTTTGACTTCTTCCGCCCTTCTGACTATTGATATATACAATTTCGTCGTGCGAACCTGAAAGCTAGTCACAGTGAGTTAACTACACTGAAGAGATTCATTTTCTTCACGCAAAACCACAAGAAACCATCCTAGAATTGAATTTTCAACACGTTGTTTCGAGATAGTTCAGGCATCAGTCTGATCGTGTAGAAATGTCTTTACCACGTCATCTACTGATGACTGAATCAAGGAGCCCCCCTACGAGAGATCGATGGCTAACCGGAGCTAACCTGAAATACTGAGGTCGCTGTTTCACTTTATTGCAATGGTGATTATTTATTACGCGGTGATTTCAATACCAGCTGAGGTTGTGCTAATGCCACCTTCTTATAACTGAGTCTAAATGAAATCAGCTGAGTTTCTTTGAAATCTTTACTTTGAACGTTTTCGAAATCACGCAAAAAGTGCTTTAAACTAATCGCCTAAAATAGTAAACTACACACATTAGAAAAGTTTAAGAACACTTTTAAAAAATCATAAAATGACAAGTCATTTCAGTTGTAGTTTATATTATGCTACAGAGTGATAACGAAATAACTTTCATAAATTTAACCAACAATTAAGAACATCATTTTCATTTAATTTTTAAAATCGCAGAAAAACGAAACATCTTTTGAAAATTGGCAACGTCGCTTCGTGTTTATTTAATTTCGACACCTCTCTAAGTATCTGCATAAATTAGGTATGCATTATTACACAGCTTTTTGGATCTGACACTTGTTACCTGCGCATCCAATGCTTTATCCCCTTACCCGCAGAGTTCACTTGGGGGACCCTTTAAAAGATCAAGTTTTCAGAGTTCAGTACGGTGTTGCCGCTTAAGTTTACTTTTCCCGGTTAACCCGTATATCAGTTATTAATTAAGTTTTTAATTAATTTTAAAAATGTTATTAATAAATAATTTTCACTTTTTTGTTACTCGTCAAACAATAAACATGTCAAATGTGTTTTTCAACATTTTATTAAACTTTTAAGCTTATCACAGCTTTTCGGTTACCAATTCTAACATTTTGTTTTTTTTTTTAACTATTAGGTTTCCAACCCCTGTTGTAAGGAACCTTTTTGATCAAAATGACTCTCCTCAATCATTGGTTAAATTTGCAAAACTTATTTCCCTAACACCCTGTATATTAGTGTAAGTCCTCTTTGTGTACACATATTTCAATTGATGGGAAAAATCTAAAAGTCGATAAACAATTTTCTTGCAGATGTACAAAAAGTTGGAATTTTGTACCCTGCTAAATTATCAGGCGGATTCAATTTCATTCTTTCGATACCAGCTGGTGTTCAATAGGTGTTTTGAAACTCTTGTGTTTTACCATGGTACAACAACATTTAATTCTGGATGAGATAAATCGAATGATAAGCCCTCTTTAAGCTGGCTTGAAACAATTTAATGTAGCTGAGCGAGTGTGTGTTTCCCAAAGTGTCTAATCAGTCGATTATGGAGGCGCTTTAGGGAAACTGGGACTCCGGCGAACAACACCCAGGATGTAGACGCAATACAATTGTAACTCGAAACTGATATTTAATTTTAATAAACTAGAAAGCAATCTACCACTACGGTACCTGAATTGGTTGCTGATTTACACAGGGCGTTCCGCGTGACTATAGGCCGAGATATTGTTATAAATAGTCTCCGTGGAACTAATCTTCATTTTCGAAGACCATTAAGATGTCCACCTCTGCTAGAGGCAATTGCGCTACAAGATTAGAGTGATGTCAAGAATATGGAAATTGGAATTGAATTGGTTCAGCTACAGGAGCATGCACTGACAAGTCGAGATTTGGATTTCGCCCAGATTCTAATTGAATAAGAGTGTAGACACAGTCTTATTCAGGTCGTTCATACATTTTAAGAGACGTCCGGGAAATCTATTCATATAGAGGTGCTACCATACCGGCATGAGTCGAAATAATGATTGACGGCCGAACCGACCTCGTTTTTCCAAATCGAGTCTTAACAGCTCGACAGTACGTCGATATCATCTTAACCCTACAATCCGACCATTTGCTGGTGCTGTTGACCAAAACTTTCGTCTCGTGTTTGATAATGTTCGCCCACATGTCGCTGGTATTGTGACCGACTGATTGACCAATGAATGAGTCACGTCGCATCGCCATGGCCAGCACAATCACCAGATCGGAATCCAATTGAGCATGTCTCGGATATGCTTTAAAGAAGAGACTCGCCTCGTATGGCCAATATTCACGGTACCTTTCGATTCCGGGAGCTATTGTCGAGTTGAAAGAATGGGGAATGGTTCGACAAGGGGAAATTCACATATGTGTATAATAATGTTTTGAGTATGGATGACAGAATTAGGGCTGTAATTAACAATCGTGGAGATCCTAGTTTGTATTAGACTTCACCTTTTTTGGTTGCCATGAATGCTTCATTAAGCTGAAAGAAAGGCGTTTTTAGTTATACAGGGTTCCATGTATTAAACCATTCACTTTAAAAGGCAAATAAAAACTTCCACATAAGAGAAAAAAAAGATTTTGTTCGACCATTATACAGGGTGTTTCTTAACTTATACGCATGAATTCGGGAAATTGTTGTAAAAACGAGGGTTCATATAAAATTATTTCCCCTTTTTTGTAGTATAAATTCGGTGCTTCTTTCTTAAAACTTGTATATTTTATTTATTAACAGAATCACATGCACACAGCTCATTTGTGGCGACATTAAAAGAAAGAGAGCGATGCTCTTTTTTTTGGGGTGGGTATGTCAACCCCGGGGTAAAAAATCTTGTCGGTAAGACGGTACTGGAGTCCGTACTACCAACTTGAGTGGGGTTTCATCCACTAAAAAATCCCCGTGTGTTTTCAAAGAATTTTGAGCTCATGCTCAAAATCTCGATCGCTCTTTTGGGACGTTGTTGTTGATAGTCTTCCTATGAGCAAATTCAAGCGGGACTATCGCTCTCTGCTCTGTTTTCTGTAGTTTCTCGTTCGGGAATTCTGGGTGTTTCCCGGAACTTTGGCGTCAGTTTCCCGGTTTTCTTTTGCCTTCTTCTTGTCCTTTGTGTCCTTCTTTGTCGTCAGCTGACTTCTTTTTGTGGATCAATGGCTCGCATTAATAAATTTGAAATACCAGAAGGCGTTCTGGCGTTCTTATTGCATTTTTGTGATAGTTTTCTTGGCAGTTAATCTGTTTTCTTTCAGGGTCTTTGACTTCTGCGGTCCATTGTCGGTTGAATTTTGCTTCTCAACCGTTGTCCAGCAGTTGGTGCCTGGGTCTTTTGCGCGGAATGCCATATTCTGTACTGTAGTCCTTTGCTCTTCTTACCAGCTCGTTTGGATGTTCCTCGGAGTCTCGGAAGGTCTTTGCTGCATGGTCTTTGATGACGTCCGTCATTGTTCTGTAATTTAAATCAATTTTGATTATTTCGTTGCTAACAAACCAGGGTGCTCCAAGAGCCGTTCTCAGAGCAATGTTTTCTACTGCCTGAGGACTGTTTAGATGCGTTCTGGCTGCATAACCCCATGCTGTTGATGCATATGTTAGCTGCGGTTTAATGACGGTCTTGACGAGCATGATCTTGCTTTTGAAGAGCAATTTGGACTTCCTATATATCATAGGGAGAGAGCGATGAAGACCAGTTTCCAGTCTTAAGTATGAAAACACTGGGCACTAACCATGGGCGTACACTGACTAGAGTGCCATTAAAACCTGTCTAGCATAGCATAAAGCAGTTATCATGCAGGATTTAATTCTTTATAAAAAGTTCCGACTCCAGACGCAAACACTGCTCTTTTAAAATCATAAGGGATAACGCTAGGAAAATTCCTGCCAACAAGGAACCTTATGCTTAATCTTAAGAGCAGCGTTATGAGTCCATCCTACGCGATAACGCTAACCATAGGCGTAACGCAGGGAATTCACCATCCTGGCCTACCTTATGACAAACTAAAAAAAAAAATTATTATTAAATCCTAAGCAATTGTAGCTGAGGACAAGTAATAATTGTTAATGGAAAAAAATGTGGTAAAACATTTTTTATTTCGGAAATACCAATTTATTGCAAATAAACAGAAAATAATTTGAATTTAATAAAATTGAAATTGCCGTTAATTTATCACAGTAACTGTTCGAAGTTATTTCCGTAATACTTAGTACACAGTTAGGACGAGACATAAAGGATTTATCAACACACTTTCAACAACGATTTTCAGTAAATGTGTGGGCCGGTATTGTGAACGCTGTACTTATTGGATGTTTCATTCTGGAAATTATTAAACTGACGCTTCTTATTTAGAATTTTTGCGTAATAATTTATCGGAGCTTCTTGAAAAAGTTCATCTCAAAGTTAGAGAGCATATGTGGTTTCTTCATGATGAGGCTTCACCGCATTTTACTCGGCAAATGCGACGATATTTGGATCTGTGTTTCCCGAACGACGGATGGACCGGGGTAGGCCAATAAGTGGCCTCCTCGATCGCCAGATTTCAATCCTCTAGACTTTTATTTTTGTAGTCACGTAAAAACCATGGCGTATGTTACCGTAGTTAACACGGAACAAAATCGCATTTAAGCTGCTGCTGAGACAATTCGTCGACAACCTTATTTAGGTCGCGCTTGTGGAAATTCATGAATTCAGCAAGCTTTAGTGTACAGTGCCTTCACGATGAAAGGAACAAATTCATTTAAAATTCAGGAGTTTTTTTTTTGGAAAAATGCTCGGACACATTGATTTTTATTTTTGGCTACAGTTTTTTTATGATAAATTCATGTCTACAGGGTGGCCCAAAAATGAGTTACGACCATCGACTTTATTTTTTCAAATTGAAAGCCTATTTTTTATTTCATTTTCGTAATCGGCATGGAATGCTAAGTTTCTAAGTATTTTAAGTATTCTGAGTGCGTTCGTAATGAAAGGAACACATTCATTTAACAATCAATAATAACAATTTTATAATAAATCTTCGCCGTTTCCCCGTTCACTTCAATACGTTTTTGTTCTCGAAGGATTGTTTCCCGTTGAACGTTTTCAATTACCTCTGTTGGAACAAATCTTATTTCCTGGTGTATGTTCTGTTTCCGGGAATCAAGATTATTTGGTCTACTTACGTAGAATTTAGATTTAAAATAACCCCATAAGAAAAAATCTGGTGGGGTTAAATGCGGTGACCTTGGTGGCCACTCAATAGGGCGTATGCGTCCAATCCATTTATTAGGGAAAATTAAGTCAAAAATTTTCGAGCTGCAATTGCAAAGTGAAGAGGTGCCTCATCGTATTAGAACCACATGTGATCATAAGGAATATTTGGAAACACATTAGCTAAAGCAGGGATGTGTTTAAACTAAAGAAAGACTAAGTAGCGTCCTCCATTTAAATTTTCTTTAAAAAAAAGTCTACGAATTCGATTTTCGAGAATACCTGCTCAAACATTGATTTTTTAACGATGCTGTGTGTGACAAACTTCTGTCCAACGAGGATTTTCAGTTGTCCAATATCTGCAGTTTTATCTCTTCATGTGTCCATTTAAAAGAGAAGGTGCCTCATCAGAAAAAATGTTTCGAGTGAAATCTAAGTTTCAGATTATTAATCTCAATTCTGTCCGCTCACAAAACCGCGTTCTTCGGTCAAAATCGTCTTCTCATAGTTTACGTATCAATTGAACGTTATAGGGATGTTATTTATTTTTTCGGAGTATTTGTAACACAGATCCCGATGACAAATTGCAATTCCTCCAGATTGTCCTAATGACCACATGAGGATTATTCACTGTTTCTAGTAAAACGTCTAGTTTAGATTCTTCTGAAATTTTTGCTGCTCTTCCTTTAGGTAAATCTCTAACGTGGTCATGCTCAGCGAATTTCAATTTAATTTTGCTGACAGTAGATCTAGTAATTGGAGGTAGATCAGCATGAACTGCATTAAATAAATTTTACACTTCTTGTTGAGTACGCGCTCTGTCTCCAAAATAAATCATAATAAGTACTTCAATACGTTCTTTTTCAGATAAATGCATTTTTTAAATGAAACATAAAATTGACAAAATGACACTGAACAATTAACAGCCGGAGAACCGGTTGATATGATGTGGTATTTGATGACACAAAATACCACATCAAAATGGTTTGGGGTCCAAGGAATGAAAATCGATGAATTCGAAATGTTTTGTTGAAGATAAAATTTGCCATAGTAGGTAAACAATAAACGCCTAATTGAGTGTTTTGCCCGATTTACAAAAAATCCTCAGAAATGTCGTCTTAGTTATTAATATGGGCAATCGTAAATGTCTCGACAAGTGCTGAGTTTAGACATAGGACATGGTACGTGAAATATACTTAGAATTCCATGCAGATTCCGAAAATGAGATAAAAAATAGGTTTTTTCGTTTGAAAAATGAAGTTGATGGTGTTAACTTATTTTTGATCCCACCCTGTATAGACGAATTTATCGTCAAAAAAACTGCAGCCAAAACTAAAAATCGACGTGATCGAAAATTTTTCCAAAAAATAAACTCCTGAATTTGAAATGAATTTGTTCTTTTCATCGTGAATGCACCGTATATTCATAATCATGGAAATAACTCTTACTGAGATAAACTAAATGTGTTTTTAATTTTACAAAATTCGGATTCCTTTATTTTTATTTGAAATAATTTGGAATTTGCGAAACTAAAAATGTTTTATCATATAATTTTTTTTTTCCACTAATAACCATTATTTGTTTTCAGCTATAATTTCCCAAATTTAGGCATATAGGTTAAGAATTACCCGGCAAAGCTAATTCTATGGGATTTATTATTAATTTAGATAAGAATTCAATCTTTAAAAATCATGTCTTCCAAACGGCCCCCGTAAACTCTAATGCAATTTTGAATTTTGAGTTCCAAATTTAGCATCACCTGGTGAAGTAAATCTCAGTCAATTCTTCCAGTTTGGTGTCGAATCCGGCCTCCTAGCGCCGGAAGTGGTGCTACACCACACCAAGCAACGACTTCGACACTGTGGAGTTTTTTGGAAAAAAGTTCGCGACAATGGTTACGCCAATGGCGAACAAACAGGGATAAAAATTTAAAAAGTATTTGTCACAGAACTAACCATTTTGATAATTAATTTAAATGTTAACAAAATTAATTTTTTTAAAATTTGATTTATGTATCTCGCCAGTCTATATCCAAAAAGCAATAAATAATAATTTCATTTTATGCAGTAAACGTCTGGACAACTTGTGCTGTGTTCCATTAATCACCCGTTCTCCTTTAGAAATCCAAAATTTTTCTCCGTGGATGGAGATTTGCCTCCCGGGCAATGCAAAATTTTGAACTTAGAACTCAAAATTGCGCATGGCTGATGATTGCCGAGGGTACCCATGAATCATAAAAAGACTGTTGGAAATAATTATTGAAATAAAACTGCCTTTTTTATATCGTACAGTGGTGGAAAATAGTATTTAGACACATTTTATAAGATGTAATAACAAGAAACAAAAAATGTTTAAAACATTTTTTTGTGAAATATCATTGGGACTTTATAATAGCTTCCAACCATCCAGGCATAGATTTAACTAAATTTGTAGTCACTTCTGAGAAAATAGTATTCCATGCGTCCAGTAATTTTCTTTTCAGATCAATGCGGTTTTTTATATTTTTTGTCGAATTTTCCTATCTAATTCTCCCCATATATGTTCAATTACATCCACGTTAGGTGATAGTGGGGGTGTTTCAAATACGTGAGGGATATTGTATAGAAGCCATTCCCTTACTAACTGCGCTTTATGTTTCGGATCGTTATCTTGTTGAAAGTGATAACGATCCTCTATTTTTAATTTAATAACACTTTGACGCAAATTTGTTTTTAAAATGTCTAGATAAGAGAATTTGACATTTTCGAGAATGAGCTGAGCTGGTGACCGCGTTCTCATCAATTACCCAGCAGTTCCAGAAATTGAAATAAAGAATAACTTTTTTTCTGTTTAATTGAGGCTCCAAATCAAAATTCAATAAGAGATAAAAAAAGGTGTATAATAGACCGGAAATTTCACATAAAAAAACCGACCGTCTTAATGAGCGAATAAAAAAGTTTTGGTGTATTTAACATTCGACCTTCTAGGAATTGACCACTACCCCTGATGGTTTTGGAATAATAACCCTCCTCTAATGTACCTCGAGAAGCAGGAAGACTATGCACCAAATTTCGTTACAATCCATATAGCCGTTTTCGACTTATTTGCAAAATTAAAAACACAAAATGTGAAACTTTGACGGGCTGTATCTCTAGAAGAAGACAATTTCGTATCTAAGTATATGACCATGAATCGATATATTTTCGACCAAGGAATATGTGGGTAAGCCTTGACCCCCTCATTCTAGGACACCCTGTATACATGATTTTGTCCAATTAATAATGTCTGTTTTTGAAAACTTCATTCGCTGACTGAAGTGGTGTCTAAATATTTTTTTTCCGCCACCGTATATTCTCCCTCAAGACCACTCGGAAAGCAAGCCTAGACAAGACTGACTAATTTCATATTCACTTTATGTAAAAATAATCCTTATCGCCCGATAAAAAGACACCTTAAGACCATCAATACCATGTTCAAGTTTCATACATGGGGTATGTTATCCTTGTGAAACGTAAATACAGGGTGGGCTAATGAAAACGAAACAAGACCAATTTCTCACATTTACCACTCAAAAAAAAAAAAATTGTTGAGACTCGTCGATTTTTATTTCGAGGGCGAAGTCTGTTGCGTTCATTGTCAACTTTGTAACTTTCAACCCTTTGGCGGGAGAAGGTGCAACCCTTAAACTTTAAATGGGATTAGGGGTCAAGTGATGCCTTATATTAAATTTCATCGAAATCTCTTTTCAACGCTATCAAGTTTTTTGAATTTGATCCAGTAGTTTTTTAGAAATCACGTTGTAAATGTTAAAGAAGCCAACATTGAACAAATAATAGTGTTTTTTCAATTCGTAAATTACATTAAAAAAAAATGTGGGAAAAATCATTCTTTCTGAACACAGATTTAAGTTTCTGATAGTAGTAACTTTACAATAGGGGAATTATTCAAAACATTTATCCCCAATTTTACTGACTTTCTAATTTAACAAATGTTCAAAATGTTGCCTTCCTGCTTCCATACAGAAATAGAGGATTTGTTCAAAACGATCTTGGACGTTTTGACGCATTTCAGATGTAATCTCGCGACATTCATCAATGATTCGTTGGTTTATAAATTTTACTCTTTAAGTTACCCCATAAAAAAAAATCCAGCGAACTTAAATCTGGTGATCTTGCGGGCCGCTTCACTGGTCCTCTTCAGCCAATCCGTCTACCAGGAAAATTTCACTTAAGTACTGACGAACACGAAAGTAATGGTGAGGAAGTGCTCCATCTTGGTGAAATGTCAACTCATTCTCATTGTAACAGTCATTGTGTTCAATAATTTGTGTCAATGCGGGATCGATAACGTCTTCTAACAACTGCAGGTACCTCTTTCCTGTTAGATTTCCTGATAAAGGAAAAAAGCCAACGACACAATCGCCATAAATTTCAGCACAGACGTATATTTTCTGCGGATGTTGGGTGTGAATTTCACGAAATAAATGTGGGTTTTCACCAGACCAATACCGACAGTTATGACGATTAACACTACCATTCACAAAAGACGAACACTCATACGAGATGCAAATGTTGAATAAGAAATTCGGGTTATTTGTTATCCGTTCACTAATTGTTTCGCAAAATTCTAAACACCTCTCAAAAACATTTTCACTTAATTCTTGCTCGAGATGAATTTTATACGGGGGAAATTTATAGACTTTCAGAATTCTTCGGATGGTCGTACGGGCGATGCCAGTAACTGCTTGTAATAGCCTGGTACTTAACGTAAGGTCCATATTAACGTGGCCCAAAATGGCAACTTCCATTGCTTCGTTTCCCACTATTTTATTTGCAGCGACTCGTTTTTGATTTGTTGCCGATCCTGTTTCCTTAAATTTGGCTACTGGTTCAAACATGAACTTCCGGTTAACATGGTTATCCCGATGTAGGTCATTAAACTATTTTTTTTAATTTTTACATATATATATTTTTTTAATTTATTATAATTTTTTTAATTTTTTTTTAATAGAGGAGGGAAACCTTCAAAAGGTACCCGGTCTAATGTTCTAGCGACCGGGTTATGTGGGATTCGTCCCTGAGTGGGACGCCTACCCGCTAAAACCCTCTTCTCTTCATCCTGGATCTCCCCCGGAACCGCCGCTAGGCATTACTTCAGGGGTGAAGGGTGGTATTTCATTTGGCTACTCTACGCCTCTAGGAGGCGGGGTAGCCATACTCCTCCTCCTTTCATCCTCCTTAACTCGCCTAAGTGAACTCCTGAACTCGTCACACTTTCCTGACCCAGTTCTGTGTCCGAGCTTCCCACAGTTCACACACCTCTCCTCCGCTTTACACTCCCTACTTTCGTGTCCCTCCTCCCCACACGAGAACCAACACTTTGTCCTGTCCATTCCCGTGCAGTTCCTTGCGAGATGATCAAGTCCCCAACACCCGAAACACCTTCCCACCTCTATCCCCTTGGGTCATTAAGCAACTGCACTGTAATATTAGCACACCTACCGTTTTCATAATATTGTTCAGTAATGGATAGTCGTTCCGCAGTTGAATAAACCATTTTGAACAAAAAACAATATTACTTTTAAGTCGAAATAGTCAAAGACAAAATCGCAGGTACTAAATGTAAATAAGTCAAAGATAAATAATTCATCGTATCCAGACCCAAAGGGAGGTAAAGAATCACTTCGTTTATTCTTGTTAGAAGTATGGAATTCCATGGCAGAAATAACCACTAAAATTTCACTGGTGGAATTGTAAATAAGACACTTATAAATGATAATGATTTTAAGGCTTTAACGTGTAAAATAAATCTTCCTTTAAAAAATATCAAAGTAGATTGTAGATGCATTTTAGTAAGTAATACAAAACCAACATTAAATGCTTCCTTGCATCAAATTGGTTCAAGAGCGATTTAAGAAAGCACATAAAGCACTCCTCACATAAAAATAGTACCAGCTACGAAAACGACAAAAGCGTTACATTCGTTTATTGACCGATTTCTAATTAACGTGATTTCTCGAAAACTGCTGCATCGAATTCAAAAAAACTTGATAGAGTCGAAGAGAGATTTCGATGATTTTCGAAATGAGGCATCACTCGACCCCTAATCTCATTTAAGTTTTAAGGGTTGCACCTTCCCCCCGCCAAGGGGTTGAAAGTGGCAATGGTTGCAAAAGAGTTTCCCCTCGCAGTAAAAATCGACGGGTCCCAGCGATTTTTTTTTGTTTTTGGGCGGTAAACGTGAGAATTCGGCCATGTTTCGTTTTCGTTGGCCCGCCCTGTGTAATAAATCTGAAGACTGATCTAAATCGTGCCATCAATTGGGTTAGTGTCACCTTTTAGGGTTCAGGTGTCCATAACTCGAAAAAATGCATTCGAGAGGGAAACAACAAAAAAAAAACTTCAGACGCTGCAACGCAAAATGGCCCTTGCAGTTACCAGAGGGTACAGGACTGGCTTCAACATCATCGTTACAGGTGCTAAGTGAGCAAATACACCTGGATCTTTTAGCTATCGAAAGGGGAAAAACATGGAAAAAAAAACAAAGAAGAAAAACAGAAAGAAAAAGAAGAAACGGTGGAGAAATGGCAACAAAGATGGAGGGAAATGGGAAATGAATGGACCAAGAGACTAATACCAAATATAAAAATATGGACAGAGAGGCGATATGGAGAAAATGGTTTTCACTTGACACAATTCCTGACAGGGCATGGGTGCTTTCGGGCATATTTAAAAAAAATTGGGAAAATAGATAACGAAAGTGTATATACTGCAAAGAAGGAAAGGATGATGTAGAGCACACTTTTTTTAGATGTTTGGAATGGCGAGAGAAAAGGGAGGAACCGTACGAAAAAATGGGACTGGAACTGACACCTGTTAACATAGTGAGAAAGATGATGGAAAGTAAAGATTGTAGGATATAGCGATGACTCTCCTCATATCATCTCGAAATGCTCAGTGGTAAATAGAGGTCGTGAGTCACGTGCGCGTGAGGAATTAACTGCTCAATTGTGATGGATTTTAACGTATTTATTTTAACAAGTAACAAAGATAACAACTAAGACAATGATAACAAAAAATCCCCGAGGGATCTCAAGTGCGCCCGTTTTGATCACTTGCCAAGGGTGTTCTGCCATCTTGCAGTATATCACCATTGCCTGTCTCCCTGATCCTTAGTCATCTGCACCCCATGTGCAGCACAGATGTTTCCTAGCCGTTGTCCACGTGTAAAAGGTACACGTGGACCCATGTGTCTCCTTTCCAACAAAGGGTATTCCTTCCCTTGGCCGTGATTTACAACGGGAGATGGGCAATGATTTACAACGTGCAAGAAGTCCGAACAAAGATAATTTCGAATTGATTGTGAAGTACATAGATGAAGTATTACGTAAGAGCAGGACGAGCGAAATGAACAAAAAAGGACATAAATAGATATGGAATGAAGTGAAGAAGGAGAGTGAGAAGAAATGAAAAGGAAATGGAAGAAAAGTTACTGTAAATATCCCCCCTCCCCCTTGAAGTAATGCTTAACGGCAGTTCCGGGGGGGATCTAGAGTGAAGAGGGGAGGTTTTCAGTGGGTAGGCGCCCCATTCTGAGGTGAATCCCACATAACCACTGCTGACAGAACATCAGGCAGTGGTACCTATGAAGGTTTTCCTTCCCTAGACAGAAAAAAAGGTGTCCATAACTCAGCAAAGACATACTCGGCTGCCGTGGAAGGAGTGCGATTAGGCCTCAGCGGCTCGCTCTTGCGGACGGGACGTCCTGCCGGTTCTAGGGTCCGCTTAACTCCCCACTTCTCCTCTCTAGCAGTAAAAGTAGTGAAAAAAAGTTTGTAGGAGTCGCAATTACAGACTGAATGTAAAAACTCTCTGTCGGTTTCGCTGAACGTCCCCACGGAAGGGAGCATGCGAGCCCCCCCGACGAACGGAAGAAATGGCCTTTGACTCAATAAAATTTTCAATTAACCTGCAACATTCCTCCTCTCCATTCTCTCTCGATTCACGCATTGTATTAACGCTAGCAATAATCGAAACTCAGGCAATTTACGTCAATTAGCTCGACTAGTTTAATAACAAAGTCAAATAGAAGGGAATCATATTTGTCGCGAATTTATATGCTCTAGTTTAGCTGTGCTAAAAGGAATTCGAATTTAGCATTTCCAGGGAAATTAATAACCGTAACTGTGTTCGCATTTCGCAACTCTTTGATGTTCGACGCATTAAAGGCACGCATTGTTAAAGTTGTCATTATATTCACAATAATTAATTTCAAGCTATTAAAATACTGTCGCATTGTGAAACCAGGGGAGCCATTTCTTTGTAGAAGTAATAAGCGACGTTTGACGATTTCATTTAACTCGCTTTTTTTTCCCCAATGGCAATGTCTCAGATAATTACTTATAAATCGTTGCAGATGCATTAAAGGCCTTCCGTTAAACCGCCAACTATTAGATTCGCTTTGTGCCAGCAATTTTGCTGATTAAATATTAAATCCGAGGATATACCGTGAATCTCCTATTAAACTCTTCCTATGTTGGAGTCTGTCTGTGGCACCTGACGTTTAATAACCCTATCATTGCCAGGCTAACGTTCCCTGCTTTGTGCATCCCCTCATTTATGTAGATAACTTTTAATTATATAAATTTAAAGCTGATGCCACTTTAATGTTATTTAAAATTGCAAAGGGCAACGTTGGCCGTTTGGAAGGGATACAGTTCAATGGAGTTAAGTTGGTCGTGTAAAGGAGGGAGATCACAATGAGGGGGATTAAAGGTGGAAATCTGTTATATTTCATTAGGTAGTTTCGAAGTGGGGAAATTTAGTATTTTTCGAGGGGAAAGTGAATTGGCAAATTGTAACAAGCCCCCACGAACTGCGAGGTTAATATACAATGAGTCCCCCAAAAGTGGCTCACCCGGTTTTTTGTCAAATTCGAAGCTTTGTAACTTCTGTACCAGTTATTCGGATTCCCTCGGTTTTCCGACGCTTCATGGTTGGCTATTAATGTCAAAGGAAGAAACGAACTTTCTTTCTTTCTTCGTGGAAGTTAATGGAAAAATTTAGATTCACCTATTTTATCATTTTTTTCAACCACTCCGTGCGTCAGTACAGCACTTGTATTAAAAATCTCCAAACGTTGTTGGAAAGTGCCCTTTTTAGTAAACATTACGTTTTCCGATTTATTCTTTTACTTTTAAAACTGTCCAAAACGCAACATCTTAACCGGAACCCTGCATCTAGCTCCAGCCACTCCTCCTAATACAGCACTGAACCCAAACAAGACTTGTGCAGGAGGAATCCCTTTTACCACAGCGCCTAGAGCTCCTCCAAAGTACGAAGAAACTGGAAGCTCAGCTCGAACGGGCGGGTTCTGGTCGCCCCCGAAAAACTACCCCAGAGACGACCGTCTTGTGAAGCTTCAGGTTTTACATAATCGATTCAGTACTGCAGGGCAGGCACAACAAAGTCTTCGACAAGTTCGAGGTATCATCGTTACGAAACAAACTGTTTGTAGACGACTGCAGAAAATCATTCTTAAAGCAAGGAGGTCTGCGGAATGTCCCGAATTACCTGCAGAGGACCGCATAGTGCCAAGAATCTTCGTTGCAACCTGTGGACAATGGAACATTAAAGAATGGTGCCTTATTCACGTATGAGTTAAGGTTTTGTCTCAGTAGGGCAAATGGAAGAAAGCAAGGGTGCAAAAGAGTGGGCGAGATTCCACCAAGATTTGTTTATACTGCGCCAGAATTTTAATGGGAGTTCGGTCATGGTCTGGACTGGAATTTCGATTAACGGACGTGCAACACTTCATCTTTTCCCTCCTAAGCAATCAGTCACAGCGCTGACCTAACATCTTGCAGCAGTATGTGCAACCGCATGCTAAGTTATCTGATTCCAATTTGATCCTAATGCCAGACCTCATGTAGCAAGAATTTTTCGAAACTTCATAGAAACTGTCGGCATCAACAAATTGCAATGACCTGTGAAAAGTCCAGATATGAACCCAATTGAACATCTATGGGATGAGTTAGGGAGCAGTAATCCTAGAAGTAATGCGCGGTACCTTTGTTGCAGAGTGGGAACATCGTTCCAGACAAATCGTACTAAATTTAATTTCCAGTATGCCAAAAAGACTAGAATCTCTAAGAACTGCTAGAGGCGGTAATAACCGTTGCTGAGTTTATATATTTTGGTGATTTTGCCTTGTTTACAACACAATTTTTCAGTAAATATGTTAAATTAGTGCCTTTTGTATTCACAATACATTGATGTGGATTGGAGTCCTCGTCAAATGCAAGGTTCCAGTAAAAATGTTGTAATTTTGACAATTTTAAAGGGAAAATAATGAATTGAAAAATAAAATGTTTGTTAAAAAGGGCACTTTCCAACATTTTTTAAAGATTTGTAACACAAGTGCTGTATTCATGCACAGAATGATAAAACAAAATTATAACGAACACGAATCTGAATTTTTCCAATAATTTCCATGAAGAAAGAAACAAAATTCGTTTCTTCCAATTACATTAATAGCAAACGGACTAGTCTATAAAGTGTCGAATAATTGATTCGAATAACTGGTATAAAGGTTATAAAGCTACGAATTTGACAAAAAAATCGGGTGAGTCACTTTTTTTGGAACTCAGTGTAAAATTAATCTTATCATTTATCGGCAAATGAAAAATATTTCCTATATGGAAAGCTTGTGATTTAATAATTCATTCTTGCATCGTAGGCACTACCGGCCTTATGGGCCGCGAGGTTAGGCGACGGTCCAGGGCGGCAGACTAACAAGTCCGACCCTCATCGTATGGATAACTGGATTTAATTTTCATCATTAAATCTTGACATCAAAACTGTTGTCACCAACAAATTGATCGTGGCTGATAAAGGGACTGTTAGAATTTAGAACAAGCTTAGATTGTAATTATAGAGGGTGAGTTTTTTCTATAGTTGATGGGGGGATCTCGGATACTAGCAGTGTTACGAAATTGATTCAATGAAAAAAAATTGTGGTTTTACATAATCAGGTTAAAAAACTATTATTTTCTTGAGAAAGATCAATCTGTAGTAGATATTTTAAAAGGGATTTCCAAAGAATATTTTACGTTGATTTGTAGCCGGCTTGTTATTGGTTCTAAACAAACAATACAAATAAAAAAAATGTAGCAGGCTTTACCGTGAACAAATCAGGTTAATACGTAGATTCAGATAACTGGCCCCTTTCATATACAAGGTGTCCCATATTCGAGTGTCAACGTAGGAATCTCGAAACTGTAGGAGATACAGAAGAATCGGTTAAATGGAGGTAAAATTGTGTCTTTACGAGATCGTCATTTTAATTAAAAACAAAATCCCATTTCTTCCGGAGACTTTGGAAAAAATGGATAATTGCTATTTTCTTTTTATTTCCTTTCTGCTTTAAATTACAGAGAAGCATGAAAATGGAGAACGCTTTCTTAAGGCATTTTTTCCGCGCTACAACATGAAAAAAGTTTTTGGGAGATTCGACATTTCGGTTTTTCGATACCATGATCAACGTTTTTTTTTTTTTTTTTAATACGAAGCTGACCGTTTTTTTACGAATTCGGATAGTTATTAATAATAGAGAAACAATCACGTGTCACACTTGCTGACGTGGGAAGTCCAGATCAAGAGTATTCACTATCAGAATTTGGAAAATATCTATATTTTAAACATTCTGGTTGTTCATGCATTTAAAGAGCATTTTCAAATTAATTTCATAAAAGCTAACAATACCACTGATTAAAGACTAAAACAACTGATGATGCTGTTTTCAATAAAAAACCTTTTTTTGTTTCTAAAATGAATACAAACAAATAACAGAAATAAATACAAAATATATTTTTGGTTTAGACGTCGCAAATTGGCAAGCGTGACACATGGTTGCTTTTCGATTATCAATTAGTAGCTGAATTAATAAAAAAACGGTCATTTTCCTATTCGAAACTAAAAGTTGATGATGGTATTGAAAAATCGAAACGTCGTATCCCGGAAAAACTATTTTCATGTTGTAGCGCCGGAAAAAGTGCCTTAAGAAAGCTTTCTCCATTTTCATGTTTCTATGTAATTAAGGCAGGAAAAAATAAAAAGAAAAGAGTAATAATCGATTTCTTCCGAATATCTCCGGAAAGAACCGAATTTTTTTAAAACTTAAAAAGGCAAAGTACTTCTCTCATTGGGACCCACCTTTGCCTCCATTCAATCGATTCAGTATCTCCTACGATTCCATGATTTCTATGTTGAAAGTCGAATCTGGCACACCCTGAACTCACAACGAAATTCGTATGGAATTACCCAGTATTTATGGGAATTTTTTTTTGTCTTTTTAAAACGTAAGAAGCGACTAAAAATTGAATGTGTTTACTACTAAAATCAATTGAATTCATAAAAACATAATAAGATGCGTTTCTGTATTGTCGGTTTTAGTGTTCTGATGTAATCTTAGGGAAGTTATAAGTTTTTTCTTTCCGCAAATTGTTATTAAAAACGCCTTATGTGGGATTATCAGATGTTCAGAAGGGGACAATTATTGAGCTTTCGAAGTAGGGCATATTCCAAAGAAAAGTTGCACCAACGGTGGTGGTTACACGAGAGGTTGTTTCAATAATGTATTCAAGATTTCTGGAGTTGAGAAGTTTAAGAAATAGACCGAGGAGAATTCATAGAAAACTCATCACAGAAAGTCAGAATCGTGTTTAGCTGAAATAGCAAGAAGAAATCCTACAACATCCCACCTCGAGCTTCAAAAGCAACTTTTGAAAGTTACGAGTGTTAGCATTTTGGTCGAAACTGTCAGTAAAAAAGATCAAGCTTGAGGCCTTTTCAGCAGAAGACAGTTAAGGGTTCCAGCCCTATCAGTGCACAATAAAGTTTATTGTTTAAATCGATGTTTGGCTCACTAAAATTGGACAATTGGAAATTAGCGAAATGTTTTGTTTTGGGATGAAACCAAAATTGACCTACATTCAGACGAGTAGCGAGTTCGTATTTTAAGAGGTCGTGGAAGACAGGGCAGACTTCGAGGTACTCAATTTGTTACTAAATACAAAGGAGGAGGAGGTGTAGTGTCTTGGGGTGGCATTATGATTGGTGAAAAAACTCCTTTAATTTTCATTAGAAACACTAACAGGTCCAAGGTATGTGGATCTAGTGCTGGAACCCGTAGTAACGCTCTGGAAAAGTGCTTCTGATGTTTCTTTATTATTCATGTACGATAATACACCTCCATATACCAGCGAGGCCTGCAGGAAATTTTTAGCAGTTGAAAATGATATGGTTTTAGATTGGCCTCCCTATTCGCCGGATCTTAATCCAATTAAGCACTTCTGAGATGAGATTGGAAGAAGGACGTCAAAATAATTCTGGTCACGTCGGGAAATTAATACAAGCAGTTTTAGAAGAAAGGAAAAATGTTCCCCAACAAGCCATTGATAATATAATAGAGAGCATGCCTCGTCGAGTTCGATGTTGTATTATCGCTATAGGAGACAGTGCTGATTATTAAATTAAAAAAAAACTATTATGTTTTCTTAAATTTTAATTTACTTTACATTTAATTGTCAGAGAAATTTAAGTTTTTTGTTGTTTTCTTTTAATTTTAAAATTTGTTTATTTACCTTAGATTTGCTTTTTATCGTGAAAAGATTCTTTTCAACTACAATATTATTTTCTGGTAATTACCGAGTGATTCCATATAAATTTAGTCGTCTGTAGGTGTAATGCACAATAAATTTGCTTTTCAGACGCCTATCTAACAAAATAACCTTCTCTTACTTTAGCTTACTTAAAAACATCGTTTTCATCTCTAGACAGAAAATATCCTATAGCTTTAAATTCCGTCTTCAGAGACGAAAGCTTAACAATACCGCGTGAATGCAGCCCACCCGTCATGCTAGAATTGTTGAAAGGAACTAAACTACAGCACTAAAACCTTATAGTAACACATTTAAGTAAATCGCTTCTGCGGCAACATTTGTCTATTGTCCTTGAAGAAATAATAATTTTTCCCACGACCGTGCGGTAAAGCCACTTTATCGCATACGTGCTGTAAAAAGTTTCATCTCACGCAAATCGAAATGGCATGTGTCGATGTTAGGCATTTTTAACTGTGTCATGCGTGCGTAACGTTTTACCACACGCGGTCTTTGTAAGAATTTTACCGCATGCCACTATTTAATTGATCTCACCGAACATGTTAAAGATATCATTTTGCGTTCGTAAAAAAAATTTACCTGGCATGTGCGAGAAGGTCACTAAAGAGATGTCATTGAATTAAATCACGACCAGTTAGCACCAAATCGATTAGTTTTCTATCTAAAAATAACCTCAATAATACTGCGATTTACGTATTTGGTATTATTTTTCCTCGTTTACTAAACGCACGCTAATTGATCATATCTTGTTTGCCTCCATAAAGGTTGTACAATTTGTCGCATTTTATTAGCACGTAACATGTAAATCAAAATCCTATTGGTTACTAATCATTAAAAAAATAAATGGTTCTGAAAAGAGAGTGTAAAAGTGTTTTCCTATTTTGTGTTCTGCATAAGTACACTTTTTGAATCAATATTTACTCACCAGGATGTTTGTTAGCATCTGACCTTAATTTAGGATGGGCCTGGATTTCTTAGAATTTAAAATTTCTCATAATTACAAAGAAAAAAATTGACATTTTTCAAAATTTTGTTAGCGCTACTTCGCAGAAACAAATCGAAAAAATAATCAGGGATAGTAAACTAGCTTTGCCGATCCCTTAGGCCAATTTGCGAGTCTGGGCCCTAAAAACGTTACTTTCCATTAGCAAAATTGGCCATAAAGTGTATATTTCCTGGCCGGACGTAAAAAAAAATTTACGTAATAGCTGTGAAGTTCCGCAAAGTTTTATGCTGGGACCGATTCATCAGAATTTTTTCTAATATCAATTTCCAGGCACAAAGCTTAGGAGCAAAGTGCGAATGATGACAAAATATAATAAAACACAACATACAATGACGTAAGTGATGTAGACGAGGAAGAACATAACAGACATGACAATCGACTAATTAAATTTACTAAGCCAAGTAAGGATGAAGAAAGTTAAGCCGGACCAGCACAAACGGTATTCGGTGAATAGCTAAGGGCGAATATTTGGCATTTAGCAAATACCAACTGGTTGTGGACAAGTCGCTCTGGGCAAATATTCGTTAGTCGTGATGTTATCTTGCATTTCCGTCTGTAATCTGTAAAATGTGCTCTATCAAAGAGATCAACGCATATTCACCAAATAGCGACTATCCGAGAACATTCGACGGCACAATAAAGGCAAAATATCTTGAATTCCTGTATTGTTTAAATTCCCAATAAAGTCTTTAAATATTAATATCCTGGTTGTAATTTCAATTAACACATGTTATTTTGTTTGTCATATATCTCGCAAACAGCCGCTAAATACGCATGAATAACTTCTGTGCTATTTCAGTATAAATACGATGGTTTCTCTCTATTTTCACAATATCTAAATCAGTTCAAATCAGTGGTGCTCAGAAATCGTTGTGAAATATCATAAAATGCAAACCGCATTAGCGGTACTTGCTCTGCTGTTGGCGATTCAGAGTGTGGTGTCCCAACCTCTGGACGGCAATGGAGACAAGAGGATCCAAAAACGATCCCTTTACACCGATAAAAACTTTGGACTTACTGGCATGGAGAAGATTTCTAAGAGATCTGCGCCCGAAGTGACAGAAGACAT
The DNA here is from genome assembly GCF_040115645.1 of Euwallacea fornicatus. Classification (NCBI taxonomy): domain Eukaryota; kingdom Metazoa; phylum Arthropoda; class Insecta; order Coleoptera; family Curculionidae; genus Euwallacea; species Euwallacea fornicatus. The sequence continues at coordinate 4,803,104 of NC_089551.1, forward strand.
GGATGGAGCACAAAGCGGTGTCTACTTTCTGCCGTCGTTTGCGAGAAGAGGAAAGCGGTCGGTTCCAGATCAAGTAGATGACATGGAGAATGCAGAAAGTGGTGTCTACTTTCTCCCATCATTTGCCAGAAGAGGTAAGAGGTCTGTCCCAGCTGTAGATGACGACATGGAGAATGCTGAAAGTGGAGTGTACTTTTTGCCCTCGTTTGCAAGAAGAGGAAAGCGTTCTATAGATGATATGGAAAATGCTGAAAGTGGGGTGTATTTTCTACCATCTTTCGCCAGAAAGGGCTTCAGGGGTTCTTAAATGGAGAATTAGTTTCTGGGAAATACTTTGATGGAGATTAACGGACTAACGACAATCTGACATTGCATTTCAATTAAGAGTGGGGTAATTGGAAGCATAACATAAAACGTCATAGGCTATTTTTAATTTAAGTTTGTATTAATTCATTAATTGGGTACCTAATAAATATTAAGTCGGCATTCATTAGAATTTTACATTAATTCATTCATATTATTCCTCCCACCTAAAATTTTTCCATAGTTATAAAACGCATATATTCTACGTGATCCTGGAAAATGCCGATTTGATAACCATTGAGAACTGCCAACTCTTAAGGTAATTTAATTCACAGGCTTTATATCAAAATCATCGAAGTTCATGCATTAAAATAGCAATATCAATTCAATTCGAAGTTCAATAGAAAGTTTCAATAGAAGAGGAGCTGCACCAACATTAATCAATATTGGTGTTGTGTAAGAACACGAATATTTCTGAAATTAAAGGTAAAATTGTCTCAAGCTTTTACATTTCTCGTGTTCACACTATTTCGCTACAATCAATAATAACGCACTGGGCCACAAACATCAAGTCATGAATAACAAAAAGGCACAATGTCATGTGGTATGCGTTAAACGAAGCTTTTGTCGCACATTGCAAAGAATTTGGTTATTGTTTTTGATTGTATTTACGCCATCGTGAATATTACTTCATAACTTATCTTTCCTGTTAAATACGGATTTTTATTCCAATGACTTCTAAACTAACTAAAAAAATATTTTTGAAAATCCAATAGGTTTAAGTCTGGACTTCGTGGCGGCCACCGATGCTCATTACGTCGGCTAATCGTCTGTGTGTGAGCCCCATGTTATATAAACTATAATTATTATCCTAAGATCAGAGGAACATCTTTAAAACTAAAGGTAAGTCGTACCCCGAGAGGCTCATGTGACGTCCTCAATTCCGGTGTGCCGGATGTTCAATTGGTATCAGAAAGTACGTCTGGTGCCAACTTTTGGATTTTCCAGGATTGGGATGAAAATTGCTCCTTCTTGGTGCACAGTAAGTATTTTTAACCTTTTATCATCCGGTTTTGAACCAAAATGAATCAGTCTCCGCCATTTTGTCGTAGAGTTGGTCAAAATATCGATGATTTGCTTGTCTGTTGCTACGTTAAGGTTCTGGATAAAAATGCAAAAAATGGCCTGATATTTTATTGTATTCATGGCCTAGTTGGTAGTTCAAGCAGTTAGTGAATATATGGCGGTATTCATAAATCTCTGGCGGAACACCGAAACGCTTAGTTGAATATATCTCGAAAACGGTTAGAGACACTCCTTTTGATACCTTTTTGATGTAGAAGGGCTTAGAGTCTCAAAATTTGGAAATATATTGGAGTTGTCAGCAATGGTAACAAGGCTAAGTCATGTTTCTCGTGCCCAAAACTCTCTTAGCAGCATCTTCAGCTCTGTAGACGAAAATATGCGAGCGGTATTTCTGATTTAGAAAATTTAATAAATTATTATACTTCGACACCCTGTAGAATAGAACACTCTGCGTAGACCTGAATTTCTCACTATGGCTACGCTATGGACAATAAAAATTTTTTGCCATGTTTGTGTTTGAAGCCCCCATATTCGTGCCCCGGGGCCAGGGAGAGCTACAATGCAAATCGCTCAATGTTTCCACTTGCAAAAAAAAGAAAAATTTCATTCCGCCCATAAGTCTACGCTCCGCTAGATAACATTATCTGGCAGAATAATATATAATTTTCTTTATTAAAAGGGTTAAAGCTGATCGGTCTCCTTATCTGCTTAATTAGGCCCTTTTCATAAATAATTACACTCATAGGTATTTTATTACTGTTTAACAAACGTGGTTTTTAAGATAAACATTTATTAAAAGTATATTAATATATAACACCTGATAAGTTACAAGCAGCTCCTAATAAAGTAATAACGTTTTAATAAACCGGCGTAATCAATTTAATTAACTGTTAACATTTCGTAGAGTACACGGTATCGAATTATTCAAACAGATTAAGTTGGCTGGTCGGCGTGGTTAACTTTAGATGAGGAAGCATGCGTAAATAAAGGAGTTATTTTGATTGGTCTAATGGGAGAAGGCGGAGAAAATACGAGGGTAGGTTTTACTTCCCCTCCGAGGGCTCTAAAATATTAGTTCAGTAACTTATAGCCTTCGGGACGAAGGGATTCAATTAAAGAACTCCTTTGGGCTATCGATTCACTCTGTCTCACAAAATTGACAGTTGAGCAGGCAGAGTAAACAGTCACTTCTTTTCCCAGTTATGTCTAATTCGATTCGAGAACAGAAATCGCGCACTGTGTATAGTATCGATCAGATTTTGGGATTCAGTTCGTCGACGGAGCACTGCGGTAAGATGAGAATTTGATTTAAAATTTTTCTTTTTCTTAATACCTGTAATAGCTTTTAAGCGGAAAAGGGGCATCTCATGACGAGGAAAAACGTAAAATTTGCACTACCTAGCGATCTAAAGAAGATATTATTTATTGCTGAAAACCCCTAAAGTCGCCCTGAAAAACGCTATTCAGCATTGACTCAAACGGCCAGTAGATTACGACCAACATTTCAATCACGCCTAAATTCACATACAGACGTACAGACCACGGGCGCAAAACTTTTTCCATTACGATCCTGTGCCAGCATTTTTTTTACATGTTAATGATCTCAAGGTAGTGATTTTTTCCTTAAAATTGGGCGGTTAAAAAAGTAAATTCGGTCATTTCTTCGACACCTCGTGGTTCAACCTCTAAACGAATACGATTACCTTCGAAGCAGATAAAAAATATATGCTCTTATAAGGAAAAAATCGGGGTCTGAACTGAAATTTTCGCTCAGAGTCGAAACGGCCCATCTTTTAGTTAATTTTGAGAGTACCTGCTAAAAGCAAAAGACTGCAAAAACCGGCTTCTTCCAAATCGTCGACGAACTCGTCTTGAAGGAAATATTTGCAATTCCTTACAGGGTGGCGAAAAATATGATGCGAATTTGTTCGATTTCAACCAACCGCTTTCGGTAGCTGCTGTTATTTCGGAACCGTCGTTGTAATGTAATTTGCGGGTCTTGGTCGATATCCCGAAACCTAGAGGCGGATTTTCGTTTTTTTCATAATTTTTTAAAAATCAACAAACCCGCATTTTTTATTTAGTTGCCCTGTGTCTAGGCATTAAAATTCATTTAGTGCGTCTGCAAATCGTAGGTTTTACGAGCAACGGAAGATATCTCGGAACATATTTGAGGTTTTTTGATTTTTGCTCCATAAGAAAAATTACATAAAAGCTTCCATAAAGTTTCCATTTTTTATGAAAATTTAGCAAAAATTATGATCGCTACGCAACTACAGCAGCGCTAATGGCATTTTGAAAAATTTAACTGGAATTTCTTTTGTGTTTTACGAATCAAGTCGGTGCATCATAAATGGATAAATCGACCAATAAATGGAAGCTTATTGTGAACACATTACAACTAGTTACCTCTCCAAATTCATGATAACTTCTTACCCGCTAAGGGATAATTATGAACATTAACCAATTTCATTAGCAACTTCGCAAAAAAGACATTTTAACTGCCTTATTGCGCTAAGGTTATAAATTTAGCTGCTTTATTAGACCAAGGCTGTAATGCATAAGTTTATGGCTGCAAAATAGTGTCATAAACCGCTATTTACAATCAAATCGGACAAAAGTATATTATTAAAAATTTATTACAGATAATTAACGATTTATCGAGTGGATTTTTAATAGAATTGATAGAGCAAAAATAACTCAAATAGGATGACAGAATAGGGACACGCTGCTACCATCTTTCAAATTTAGAGTTGCTCATATCTAAACTAATTTTTGTTCATAATATCTGTCCAGAACTCAGAAGAATGTGTTCAAATATTACATTTGCCTGGTTCTTCTGATTTCCACATAATAAAAAACCTTTTTGTCTCCTCTCGCAGAATCCTGCTCGTTATACAAAACATTGCGTGTTGACTATGTATTATAGTTTTATATACAAACGTCTATTTCCCTTAACACCCTTGAGAAATAGTACGTCGTAAGACTAGGACATTGTCGATATTATTGAGTAACATGGTCTGAGGTCTCTTTATCAGATCCTTCTATTTCTCTTCCAAATGAAGATAGATTTATAGGTCTATTTACTACATAGTATATGCTTTTTCTTTAAGGATGGAAACAAGAAAAAACAAACACCATTTTGGTGAATTTTGGACGCAGCTGTTCGGTTTTTTATGCTTAAGGCGATTTTCAATTTTTCAGAAATTTTTTATTTACAAAAGTTTTATTTTTCAGAAATTTGTATTGTTTCAGTGGTAGAAGTATTGTTGCATCAAAATCATCGTTTCCTACACATGGAACTTACCGTACTCGTCCAGGGCTCACGAGTTAACCATTTCGTGCTCGTTGTATAAAAGAGGTACCATTCCGCGATTCTTGCTCGACATTTTACTACGCGGTCCAAGACCACTCAGTTGAACTTATTAATAAAATCAAAATGCAAATGAATTAATATTTATTTTATGCAAATAGTAGCAAAAATTAAAATATTTATTCTCTTTTGTCTACTATAAATCCCTTCCTCTAGACAATCAGAATCTTTTAAAATTTCTTTTTAAACAACGATTTATGAAATATTTTTGGCCCAATTTGCTTTAAATGCGACTGAATTAATTGATGCTTGCTTGGACGATGGATTTGAAACAGTTTTACTTAACTGATTCATTTTCGTACAGCTTCTTCTAATAGATTTGTTAAAGCGATTAATCAAAGTGAATCTTTTAAAACGCATAGTGTCTTTTTATGAAAAGTTACACAGTGGATTTGATTCATTTCACTCTGGTGCAAGTAGGATAGGATGAGAATTTCCTGATTGATAAATTACCGCAGAAACGTATGACCGAGTTGAAGGTAGAAGACAAATTGAATTTGTCTGGACATTTTTTAATTTGACCGTCAACTTCAATAATGACAAAAATGTGTAACGCCTGTGACGTAAATGACAGGTGACAGTTGACATTTTTGACCTATTGAATGAAAGTGGCCGGTAATTTACAGGAAGAATAGATAAACAAGTAAAATATATTTGTTTCACCAGAGATGTTACAATTCAAATTTTAAGTGACGAAAAAACTATATTAACACATTTAATTTTATTGGAGAATTTATAGCTTAAACACAATTAAACTCATTTTAATTTGGAGTAATTATAACAATTTAAAAATTTTACGGGTCAAAGGTTTACATATCTCCTATTAAATTTTGCCGGAAACAAAAGCCGCATATTACCACGTTCTATTTTCGCCCATACATATCGAAACGACAGTGGGATGTTAAAAATTAACTTTATTGTTTACAGAATAGGAATTTTTGACGGTTTGTGGATGAGTATGGTAGGCCAAAGAATAGTCTGATTCTTACATAATGGTGGTGTATTATTTCTTATACAATCTCACAATTGAACTATTGACATAAGCGCGCCCAAGTGATCTGTTAAGGCGAGCTGGATGACCATGATCCGCCATGTTCATTGTCTACCCGTTCGATCATAGTTATCCATTATTGCGTGTCTCGGATCAAGAAATTTAGGTAAATTTTGGTAGGTTATTAAGGGAGTCCTGGATGGTGACTTTAAAACCCTTCTCCTCCAAATCTTTCATTCATTAGGCTATGGTGGATCATGGTGCTCAACAACTAAAGTTGAAGGTTAGAATATGGTGGGTGATTATGACTGGCGGTTTTCTCTGCGTCCTATGCCTCATGGGATGGGTTATTAAATTCCTATGAGTGTAAATAGACCTATTAAATCGTTCCTGAGTTGAAATTAGTGTGACAACTACCCCTCCTGTGTGATCTCTATGTTATCTCTATCTAGGCTAATTGTTGCTTCAGAGATCGCTTTGCTTTGTTCAAAAAGCAATGGGTCACGCCCGAGCAAATCCAAGGAGTCAAGCTGACTCCGACCTAAGGGCGTTACAAAATTAACGCTAGATTCGGGTCCTGATTCATGGTCCGTAGAATTAATTGAAACGCAGCTTTTTCTTCACTAAGTATTAACAATATTTCAGCCAAAATAGTTATTACTGCACTACCCGTCACTATCACTATCCTGCCCCATAAGTACTGCGACTTCCAATTTCGCTGGTTTGCGCGCATCCATACCCAATACCCATGTATCCACATCCAGTACCCAAATCAGCATTCAGTACTGGTTGCTGATTTCGTTATTATGCGGGTAGCAGGAATGATTTCTACATAAAACATTTCTTCATAAATGTTCGACCAATTTTCGATAACGAACCAAATTTACATCGGCGCATCCTCAGACTATCGTAGAAGTCCATACGTTGAGTAAGGAAAGTACTAGACTGTCCGCCAAAGTCATGTTCTTTTGGTAAAAGCTGTTGGATGCTCAACTCCGCCCGAAAATTATTTTCTACAGCAGTATAGAAATGAACATGAATGCTCTGGACGTGTTCGTGTTCAATACACATATACAGTTTAATAGAATAAATCGACTTTTTGAAAATGTTTGTGTGATCTGTACTGTGAACAACATTTACATTCTCTCTCTCGTAATGAGTTCATGCAGGAGATCTGTGATAGCCTGCCTATGTGTGAGACTGATAGAAAGCAAGCTAGGTATACAGAGGGTAGCAAGAGCTAGAAATTGATCAGATCATTTCTTATGCCCAATGCCATGTTATCGGCAAAAGGATGGAATGTGTTCGACTTGGGCAAAGGGTATTTCCACTGCTTCACCAGATACGCAGGGTTTGCTGAAGTCTAAAGTGTGCAATTTCATCTATTAATCCATTGAATAATTTTATTTCCTGCTACTGCGTTTTCACTTCTTTTGACCATCTTATGGCATTCAAAGGAAGTATGCAAAGTCGTCTATAACTAAGGTATAGTTATTTTTTAGGAGTTTCCTATCAACTTTCTTTTTCTTGATGCTTCTAATTTTCGCTCCTACTGCGTTCAGCAATGTCGAAAAGTCCAAATGCACTATCGGCAAAAAGTAGATAAATAATTTAAAACTATCAATAGCTCTGCAACAAATGATTTAAAGACTTCTCCTCCTGTAGACAAAGTTGATTTCAACTTATAAATAATATTCCTGTACATGAATATTTATTTTTTATTTTTTTTGCTAAGAGAGAAATGATAAATTCGGTGCATCAGAATGGAGAGAATAATCTTTGCCATTGTAATTTACTGGAACAATTATCCATGACTTTTGTAGAGAGTCGCGCTGAAAATGCCACGCGATCATGCTTTATCTGAAGATGTTAAATTAAAAATTATTGAAAAGTTTAAAGGTGGTGAAAAGCAGGCTTCAATTGCTCGACAATTTAATCTCAATTGATCTGCGATAAGTAAAACTATTTCATGTTTTAAACGTTGTGGAACAATGAAAAACCCTACGAAAACTGAAAAGCCTGAAAAACAACCCCCGCTGAAGAGAGGCTAACGAAAAAATTCGTTGTGGCAAATCCATTTGCATCTTCCACTACAGTGAAGAAGGAATTTCCAGAAATATCGCTTTTGCCTCGTAGGATTCGCTATCGCTCGAGTAGTTTGGGGCTTTATGGAAGGCGCCCAACAAAATTTCATTTTATATCTGCCAAAAACCGAGTCGCCAGACTTCAATTTTCAAAAAATCACACTGACTGAAGTATTTCGAAATGAAGGACTGTATTATGCCCAAACGAAAGCAAATTCAAATTTTTCGAATCAGATAGAGTGAAGTGGGTGAGACGGTCAAAACAGTGTAGGTTAGGCCCTAAATACACATCACCAATAATAAAACACGGCCAAGGAAATGTTATAGTGTGGGAATGTTTTTCGGGTTTTCATGAGAGTAGTGTTTGCCCCTTGATTAGAATACAAGAAAAGAAGGATGGGTTTCAGTATCTGGAAATATTGCAGAATCAAATGTGTCCATATACGAAAGAAAATATGCCGTTGCGCTGCTCATCTCAACATGATAACTGTCGGGATCGTTAAACGTTGAATTGCAGAAAACGGGATTTGCGTTTTGAATTGGCCAGCACAGAGTCCCGATTTGAACCCCATCGAGAACCTATGGATGAGTTAGATAGACAGTTGCGCTAATGACATCCAAGCAAATTTAAAAATCAAGACGAACTGTTCTTTACATTGAAAGAAGCCTTGGCTTCAGTAACTCCCGGATACATTGACAGCCTGATCAAGTCAATCTGATCTAATTGTATTGACGTGATAAAAATTAGAGGATACGCAGTTGGATACTAGTTGTTGTGAATATAAAAAGGTTATTAATAAATGTTTCTTTGCTTTTTGCTGCACCCAATTCATCAGTTATCTCTTAGCAAAAAAATTCAAAAATAAATACTTATATACGGGAATATTATTTTAAAATTTTATATACAGGACGATTAAGCGTTTAGGTTAATTTTTTTGCAGAGTTATTGATAATTTAGAATTGTTTCTACACTTTTGGCCGACAATGTATATGCCATTCCATGTTTTTGAAACTCTAGCTTGGCCTGGAAAGCACATCCGTTGCTTTCTGTAGTTTTGCTTCCTCTGGATATTTTCGCTGGTATAAATATTGGACAGTGAAGTTGTGTCCTTGCAGGTTTGAAATCCACGGCGTTTTTGACAGCATAATCGAAATCGATGGATTTTATTGGTTGAAATTCGGTAAGTAGGAGATTTGAAGGTTGCACTATTAAGTAACGCCTCATACGCCGAGAGTGACAATAAATTCAACTTTCGTGTACTTTACGAGGCTTCCGCTATTAGCTTGATGTATTTGTTTACATGTCGGTTCAAACTTGAAAGTTTAGGTAGTCTGGTGTTCGCCTCTTACTGCCATTTTACTCTTAGTAGTTGCAGTTTTAGGGTTCTTTCAAAAAAAAAAAAATTCAATAGACAAAAATTTTCACATCTCTGTCACATTCGGATCAAACGTGAAAGGCTGCGCAATGTGCGCCTCGCATATGTGACAAGAGATTTCGCTCTATTTACGGCCGCTCTGCTCTAACGACGGCCGTGAGGATTTTCTCTTAACTGACGGATGTGCGTGCCGTACATTAACAAAGGGGAGGCCCGCAAAAAATTTGAACCCTTTTTAAACATGATAAAATTGTTAGAAATTGTCACGTAATTACATGTATAAAATTTCACTAAAATCAAATAAATCATTCTATAAGAAAAACACAAAAGAAAAATAAAAATTCTCATGAACGCTCGGGACGTTTTCTCGGCAGTGTGATATGATAAAGCGGTATGCTCGGCTGTAACCAGGCAGCGCGACACGTAATAAATTGGGGATTAGGGGAGATATTTGGCTTTAACTTTTTTAGTTTGGCTTTTTATTACCTAATTATTCGTTAAATTGTTTAACGTTTGTGCTGAAAATGGAAGAAAATGTTCAAGAGGCGAGGTCCATACCAACAAAGCGGTATTACTGGTGCCGCTATATCGCACGCGTCTCTCTAAATTATTTTGCGTAAATTGGACAATGGTGCTCGAATCTTAGTGCACTTCTTCAGATTCTCCACTCGACTCTAAACTTGCAGGAACCTGGTGATCGACTTATCGGTAGAGTTGGTCTAATTCTACACCTACAGAGAAAATACCACCCCCTCCTCTCCCTCTATTATACTGTCTGCCTCGCCGGTTACAAACATTAAAATTCAAATTTTGAAATATCATAATCTGAACAAATTAAAAATATCGAAAAATTGCCTCTGCTTACGGATGAGCCGTGGCAATTTATTTCCGATTTATTTGGAAGCCGAAGGCGTTTTCGGCCTTTCAACGGTCAACAGACTGTGTGATCTCCGAACTACCATATTCCACAATAAGCAGAGAAGACAGGTCTGAACATTTAACGATTTTGTACTATTCAGGAATATTAGCCTCCATTAAAAAAAAATAAGAGTTTCCCAGAAAATAGAGCCCATCACAGAGAGGAGTTTAACTACATTTAGAGCAAATTGGTAACGATAATTCACGTACACGAGCTCTAAAGAAGGTAAAAATGCGAAACGCGAGGAGAAAATTAACGCTTGAGAATTTAATTAACGATTTAAACGAATTGAAAAAATAAAACTCGGAATTGCACCGTTATTGAGTGAATGAGTGAAATACGGGTACCGCAAGATGTCTCGTTAAATGGGGTCGCATAGACGTTTGGCAAAGACAAGACATGACCCCTTATTAATTGACTAACTGACCAATTTCGTGCACTCCCATTCCCCTGTATAAAGTTTTCTGGTGCCTACGCAGCTTATACAATGCGCTTGTAATCGGCTTAATAGCTTAAAATCTCCATTCGTAAATCGGACTAAGTTTTATTATTTGTGTATGTATACCTTTTTAAATCGTATGCCGAGCTGAATTAGCGTCCATTAAAGCTGAACGTTTAAACTGGATTAAGTAATTCAAATTCAAATGAATGTTGGCTATTGCATAAGTATCAAGAGGGTACAAATTGTAAATAGATTTAACAAGCACCAAGTTTCATTATTTAGGGGTGTTGTTTCAGGTAGTACCACCGAGGATGACAAGCACAATATCAGTAACTCCAACGAAGGTTCGGATGACTTAGAAGAATCTAGGCCAAGGAAGGTTCGGCGATCGAGAACCACCTTCACGACATATCAGCTCCATATCTTGGAATCGGCCTTTGAGAAGACGCAATACCCCGATGTGTTCACTAGGGAGGAGCTCGCTATGAGGCTGGATTTGACTGAGGCTAGAGTACAAGTGAGTATGCCAGTATATAGGGCGTTTCAGAGCTATTTTAGGGATTGTACGGTGTAAAAATAGAAGACGTCTGAGTGTAAGGACCTGCGTCCGCAAATGTCCCCCCACAGCGCTGCGACCTCATGAGGTTTTAAGGCAGTTTTGCGTAAAAATGTTTTTAGCAAGTTTGAGTGCTTTTTAAGTTAATATGTTTATACAAAGTAACACTACACAAACTGTTGAAAATGTCGTCCTTGACCTTAAATGCATCTGTTAAGTACCTTTTCCTAAATGTTTTTCTCAGCCCAAACTGATGACAGAAATTCTTGATCGTTACTTTGACACATTCACTCGTAGATTTTGAAAATTTTAAAAAGTTTGCGAAGTAATCGGTCTGTACGGAGAATTACACCAATCCGGGATTGGCAGATATGCATCATATGGAGACACAAATTGCAACGTCAAAACTGCTGAGGGCTTCATCAAGAACGTTTTCCCTCAAGGCCCCATCCTACTAAAAGTTTATTGCAGTTCATCGGCAATTTCCCGTAAGTGATACTTTGAAACCTAAAATGCAAGAAACTAATGCAGAAAGAACGGTAAGAACGGTTCATTTTGAGGAAGATGTCCTGCACATGAACCTTCGACTAGTACTCTTCAAGATATGCAAGATATGGGTGCAACTCACCTTTCCGTTTGGCAGATAGGACAACTTAATCCCTCTCATTTACATAAAGTCCAAGATTTGACAGCATCAATTCATCAGCCAAGAGTTCAGTTTTGTCACTGGCAAGCGATTGCTACAAGACGTCCTGTCGGAACTTCTTGAAAACGTCCCATTAAATTTGACAGCAAACGTGGCTGTAACATGATGGTGCCCCTGCACACCTTTCTTCTCGCGTCCGTCAGTATTTGAATCGGCCATTCGGACAATATTGGAATGGCGGAGGTGGTCCGGTTCCGTGGCCCCCTAAGTCACTCGATCTGACATCTTCAGATTTCTTTCTGTGGGAACCTGTGAAGGTTCGAGTTTATGAAATGCCAGTGGAAACAGACCAAGATCTGATTGCATGAATCACTGCGGCATTTGAAACCGTTCAAAACGATTATGTACGTCGTTTAACCAACTGCAATGAAGTTCAAGGACCGCATATTGAGTAATTACTATAGTGTTATTTTGTACAAATAAACTTAAATGAAACGTACTAAAACTTCTTAAAAAAATATTTTTTCATATAACTCTCTTGAAGCGTCAAAAGGCCGTAGCTCTTTGGGGAGTCATGTGCGGAAACGAACTCTTATACCCAAACGTCTTCTACTGTTACACTGAACAATTCCTAAACATTTGATCCCATTGTTCTGAAACATCCCGTATTTAACCATGTAATATCTTAAATTATTTAAAATACCATAACACGATAAAGAAATATTTTTAATGAACAGTAATGTAAAGTGATTAAATTAATTTAATGTAATTAACCTCCCACGAAAATTACTGCTTGTATTGCATTCAAGAATGCCTTACTGGTCGCTTAATGTTGCGCTGAACCAGTCAGTGGCGAATTACAGCAGTAATTTGCACTAGTGAAATTACCGAGATCATTTCCCTGGCCGGTCTGGCAATTTCGTAACAAACTCACGTGATTCAATTTTGCGACAATATACGTGCAGGATGTGATTAATTAAATTTTCTTCTTAATTAAGGTCCTAAAAGGTATTCGTGCACATAGTGCACGCTTGCTCGTCTTAAAGTAATTTACTGCAGAAAAAAGTCAATGTTTTCATTAAAAGGCGACATTTATGTAGAATTAGGTATGATATTGAAAACTAGCCGAATATCTCCCGAACCATCCCATTTTTCTGGATATTGCGGAAGAATTGTTTCCTAAGAGATGTGGATCGAAAAAATTTAATCAAAGAACTTGGTCATTTTCCGAACCTGTAGTAGACGATGGCAGTTGATGCTGCACAACATTCAGACTGGTCATTTATCGATGTCAGGAATTCGGTGTTAACTGGCATGGTTGGCTGGACATCTAACGTTTCTAAGCATTAATCCGATGTTATATCCGAAACATGTTTCAGTCCCTAAGGCAAAACTATTAGCCCAATAAATACATTTATTAACCCCAATCATGGCACGTCTCTGCCAGGCCGAGACACATACGGTATTAAAAATGGTTTGAAGAGAGACTGTAAAAATTTTGTAAGTTCTTTTAGCTCCAGCTCAAAAATACGCAAACTTCCACCTCCTTCTCTATATGTTCAAACAGTTTTATCTGGTATTTACGAAACGCAAATTGCTTCGCTTCACAATACTTCCAAGGGCATTAAAGATATGAATATTGGAAATAGAATTTGCGTGCATGCTGAGTAAGATATTATCGAAGTTTCCGAAGTTGTTGCTGGCATCGTTTGTTCTTTATGTGTCGACAAAAGTAATTCCAGCGGCATCAAATCTGGCGAAGGCGGCGGCCATATCACTGGTCCGTTAATTCCTATCCCGATTTGTTCAAAATTAACTGGTAGCAATTTAAGTATTTCACGTTTAACTTATTGCCATTCTCTGAAAAAGTAAGAATTGATTTGCAAGCTGGTAGTTATCTGGCGCAAGTTATAAATTGCGTTCCACCTCAATGACATCAACATTAAAAATCATCCATAAGTAAAATATTGGAATATCCTTTGTGCGACGCATTCAACTGTCCTTAAATCGCCGCTGAAAAGGCAATTATGAAAAGAGACAGCCCTCCATCATTATATACGTAGCAGGGAGGCACTTTAAATGAGACATCAGAGAAAATCTAGTGCCGGATCCAGTTCCGATTACCTCCATTGTGGCGAACAATGGGCAATTGCGCTCCCACTTCAACAGCTACAAGGCAGATTAATTATCTAAATTGTTACCAATTAAGTTCAAGTTAATGTCCATCATTAGTCGGGTATTACCGAATAAAACGCCTAATCATATAAGACTATTATATTCGAAATTTCGAGCGCAGTAGCGAAAAGGGCATTAAGTGATATTACCAGTTTCAAACGGGCTTTTTATATTGGGGGTTGCAGGAAAATCGATACTGGCAGTTAATTGCATTTCGCTCTGCTTCTATGATTCGCTAAAGGCTTAAGGGTCAAAGTGAAAGATTGTTCTCATTGATCTTGGGCTTTTCACATAATCCCCCAAATAGGACTCAATTGTGAGATGTAGGTAGGTGAAAAAGAGTTAAACCTCATGTGCATTAGGTGCAACTGTGACCCAATCGGCAATAGGAACGTAAACAACCCTTAAATTTGCGACTTTGAGGGTGGCTCTTTCCATTACCAATACGACTTGGTTAGATTTCTGGCAGGGGCTGATGGAAAAATTTTTGCGGAATGGAGTATCACTACAGAAATAATTACGCTACAAACTGCTTTGTAGAGTCCTCAAGCAATGCACAGAGAAGAGAAGGTTTGCTCGGTCGATTTTTTTTTATCGTACTCGGTTTCACTCAAATTAGGTGGTTTGCTTTTGACCCCTTAGAGCCACATATAACTACATTATGCACTTCTTCGCGAACGCACTCTACAATTTCTCCATTATGTCTCCATAAAAACGAATAAAAATAATTTCCCCAACCGAGTCGATGCCTCCAAAAATCTTGAAAAACCAACGCAACAATATTAGGAGATTGCGGTAATGGTCAGACCCTTCGAAAGCGACAAGGGGGGATGGAAATGGGACACGATAGCTACAGGCTATATCAAGGGATCTTTGGATGTTGACGTTTGGTCAAGCCCTAACTTCGTCATAAAAAGCGTTTCTTCTCCCAGTTAGTTGTTAGCTGGCAGCTGCTGCTCTCGAACTGGACGCTGAACAACCGGCCCTAAGTCCCACAGAGGACCATCCATGTTACAGCTGTTATTAGACGTCAGTTTTTCTAACTTTTTGACCACAAGGACACTTCCATTCTATCTCTTTGTGCCACAGGCCTATGTATGGTGTCCTCTCAGCGGTGAGGGTCTGCGACAAATCAAATTATTCAATGAAATGAAGTATCCAGAAGAACTAGTTGGTTTGCCTCACGAGGGCCACGTTTAGCAAAGAAACACACATTTTAGATTAAATCATTTAGTGTTTTGGACTGACTAGAATTATCTTCTTCTTTTTATCCAGTTTGAATTTATATTTAGGAAATCCTCAATTACTCAGCTACGAATCAAACAACCTTCAAAGCAATTGGTTTATTATTGTGAATAATCAACATCCTAACGAGCAAAATCCGTCAAAATTGGAATATAACATATGAATGCAATTTTCTAAGTATCTCACAAAGAGTGGGGTCCTTTTCGTATAGGATTTAAGCGAAAATAGCGTATATGAAGGTCTCTTTGGTGATTTTATTGATTGGGTAAGGGACACGTGTCTCTATTAATGTACAAACTTGGATGAGTGTAAATTTCCTAGCCAACTATTCATGGCTTTTCTATTCACATTTTGCTCGTACTTGCTTTGACCAACACTGAGGCTCGAAAATGTTGAAATGGCCTGACCCAATTCCATTTTAATAATTTATGTGGACTTCTGCACCCACGTTAATAATAATTAGTTTCGATTTAATAAGAAATTTCCTTCTTACGAACATCTCTAGAAATATTGGGAATATGGTCAAATCTTAATAAACGACAAATAACATGCTGATAAATATACAGGGTGTTTAAAAAATAGGCGGAAATATTTACGGGGGTGTTTTCCCAGGTCATTTTATGAAAAAAAGTTCCTATAAGTATGGGTCCGGAAATGTATCGTTTCCAAGGTACAGGGTGTTCATTTTATTAAAACAATGGTTTTTAAAAGATAAATCAAATATCTTATGATCGATTTTATTGAAATTTGGTAGCATTGTTTATAGTAACAAGAGGCTGATTGACTCTAACTAGATTAAAACTATTATGTCCAGTTGCGTCAGGGGGACACCTTAACCAAATTTTTCACTAAAAAATGTACACCACTGATTTTAATTAAATTTAGATATTTTTTTGAGATAAAGCAACAAAAAATACAACTCTTTTGTCTCTTGAATTTTCGTTGTACCTTGCTCCGTTTACAAGATAACAAATAAAAACCATTTTGTGGCATGTCCACTTACCAAACAAAAACATAAAAAAGAATCAAGGGTTTATTCCCTTATCCCTTAAAATATTTTTTCCTTTGATGATTTTTTAAAAGTTTTTAAAAATCGATCAAAAGATACTTGAATTATTTTTCAAAAACCGTTATTAAAAAAAATACACCCTGTATCTTGGAATACATTTACGTACCTATGTTCAGAGGAAGTTTTATTCACAAAACGACCTGAGCAATCACCCCCTTAAATGTTACCTCCTCTTTTTTAAACACCCTGTATATTTTTTCGCATCACTTTTAAAGCGATAACAAAAAATTGACAAAAAAAGTTTATTATTATTTAAAATTGTTTCTGTAGATCTAATCAAAACATTGATATCGGATGACTTTACCATTTGGGTAGTTCTTGTCTTGGGTATATAAAGGTGTTCGAATATTTTCGGAACGGTTCGAAGAAACGTCAAGATCAGGAGAACAAAACAGGGCTATACGCATGTTACAGCCTGGTTTGAAACAACGGAATGTTGTGTAATTGTCCCACGTTTCTGGAAAGCATGCTATCCAGGCTATTAACAAGGTTTCAGCAAACTGAAGACGTCACTGAAAGACGGCACGTAGGGCGACCGAAGAAAACCACGGCTGCCCAAGAGTTGCGCAAGATTGACTTATTACAGTTTCTGCGCGAAGAGACTGCGCCCGGTCTACATGTAGACATTTGGCCGATAGTCCAAGTTCCCATTGAAACAATTCCTTGAAGACTTAAAACAATAAACCTAATCTCAAGACGTCTTTTAGGAAGAGTTCCTCCTACCCAAGAAAAAAACCTGCAAGACTAGAGTGGGCCAGAGAGCGCATCAGTTAGTGTGAAGAGTGTCGTTTTGTATTTTCCACGGACGAATCCAGATTTGGCCGTTACTTTGATAGTCGGCGTCTTCGTGTTCGGATAAACCTTGGAAAGAAACACGAATACACCTAATCTATGAAGAAGACATAATCAACGTTATTCTGTCAAATTTTCAAGCTGCTATAGGAGAAAATTTTCCATTTTTGCACAGTAAGACCCGACTACAACTCGCAGCAATCATTTTACTGTATATAATGTGGATGCGATTTAAGATTTAGGTATCGAATATTTATCATTTCCGTCAAAATCGCCTGACTTTAACCCCATTGAACGTGAAAGGGACGCGTTGCAAAGAAGTGTTGAAGAACATCGACCACGTCCCCAAACAATGCCACAGCTTCGAAAACTTCTTCCACATGTTATGGGAAAATTTACTACAAGAGAAGAGAAACCTTCTTATTGAAAGGATGCTGAGATGTTGGGAAGCACTTGAGGAAGGAGACCCAATCTGAAGAAAGACTTTTTGTCGATTCATCTTACATACCGATATCCATGATGGAAGATTTCTTCGCAAGGTTTTATAGCTTGGCGAATTGAAATTTTCTCGTGAAGGGATTATCAACTTTTATAATTTGCATTATGGGGTTGAACAAAGTCAGCATCTGAAAAATTATGTTTTGTTTCAACATAAGTTTAGGGTAAACGTGTGGGCTGGTATAATAGGCAAGCTTTTGATAACCCCATTTTTAGCGAGACAATTTAAATGACGAAAATTATTTAGGTTTTTTAACAATTAATTTATCAAATATTTTGGATAAAATGCCTTTAGACGTAAAAGAGAAAATCACGTTTCAAAACGATGGATGTCCCGCCTAATTTCGAAGAACAATAAGGAAGTTTTTAAATAATAAATTTCCTGAAAGATGGATAGGGCGAAATGGTCCGATCTTATGACCTGTCAGTTCTCCAGATCTGACCCCAAGGGTCCATCATATATGGGGACGAACGAGGGAAGTAGTATAAAATGTGGAAATCCATTATTGAGACCATCTAATCTAAAAAATTAATGGGGCGGCAGACGTAATGAAGGCTGAAATGAGGCTAGAAGTAACCATCACAGACATTTCGGGCATGAAAATTAATCATAAGTAAATAGTATAATTAACGGATATATAATAAATAATTATTAATTTTCTATTTAATTTGTTAAATCGCCATATGATTTTGCGAGTATTTTTTTTCCTTTCTTAATTAAATATCTTATGCAGCATTAAGTCTGCGTGTTTCCATACAGCAATGGAAAGAGCAATGGTCCAAGAAGTTTTCGAAGATACGTGAACAACTCTTGAATTTGCAACTTACTTTTTTTTGGTTACAAAATCGAGATTTGGTACTGAAGAAGTTCACTTTTGTAATTTTAAAGGGCTGCAATTTTTTTTCCGTATATAAATTCCATAACATGTTTGATTTCGAGAAAATGCATATACAAGTTTATAGGAAGAAAGATAGTCCGATCAAATGCTTCATTAAATTTTTATTGCAACTTATGTAGGAGTAAGCAAAGAATTTGGCAAAATTCGCAAAAATGACGATATCACGATATGCGTAACACTTTGTATAATAGTATATGTACTTAAATGCTTTCAAAATCATTTTTTCTTTCGGAGTTGCACCGCTCAACCAAACACCCTGTATACGTCAGTAGAGACCAACGGCATACTTATTTTCAAGACGTAGTTTTTATGTTATTTTCGATTTTTCAAAAATTCTATATTATTTTTCGGTTTTCTTAAAAAAATAAAAAACATTTCAACAATCATTTTTTGCTTATTTTGTGATAAGAATTATAAAAAAAATAATTCCTGTTGTTAGCTCTAATCAATATCCAAAATACTTTAATATTCCTAACTTTTGTTGGCCGGTTTATTAGTACTTTTACCTCTTGATAAACAATGACCACTAACAGTCAATACACCATCTTGGCACCTTTCTACACCAGGTCAATACCCCGGCATATCATAGTTCATAGCATCGATTGCAAATTACCAACACAACAATCTTAAGTTACTTAAATACGCACATCAACAACGTTGATGTTCGCAGTAACTCGTAACGTTGTAACAACGTTGTAATAATGTGTGTCTCACGATGTTGCGACGTTACACAACGTTGTAACGACGTAAAATAAAGAGCATCTTCACTGTTCCAGGTGTGGTTTCAAAACCGGCGAGCCAAATGGAGAAAACGTGAGAAATCTCTAGGACGCGACACGAGCGCCTTAATCCACGCCGAACAACAAGGAATGGCGGAGTACCAAATGCACATGAGCCAACTTTCCATAAACGACACATTTTGGCCTCGAACTCAACTGCCCGCAGTGTATGGGAACACGCCGTTAGGGTTCCCTTGGGTGGCTAACCAAATGGGGGTGCCCAACATACAGGCTTTTTTAATGACAAGGTTCGCATTGGCTGAGAGTGTCGCCAAGTTCGGTACTTGTCTCAATGAGAAATTGAAAACTCCTCAAGAGACGAATTCTGGTGGATCCAGTCCTCCTCCGCCTCCATAGTTCATGTAGATGTTCGGGGTGTAGATATGTTGTATAAGGAGGG
This sequence comes from Euwallacea fornicatus, assembly GCF_040115645.1. Lineage (NCBI taxonomy): Eukaryota > Metazoa > Arthropoda > Insecta > Coleoptera > Curculionidae > Euwallacea > Euwallacea fornicatus. Next base: position 4,822,737 of record NC_089551.1, read on the forward strand.
GTAGGTGAGAATTTTATACTGTTTCGTTAGATAATTTGTAGTAGTTATTATTTTAGTGATTGACATTGTATAGTCTTAAAGTTACGCGGCTGGATAATATAAATATATTTTTAATAGTTTACCATTCCTGTGTTTTACTGTTGGTCACATTTCAAACTTGCACAAAACAGTTAATTCCTGCTTCCTGGATATGGGACGAATTGAGAGTAATAGAACATTTTTTTCAAATAAAGTATCAATTGAGGTGTGCCTATTTATTTTAAGCATTTTCTTACCTTAAATGTAACATACGAGGATGTACTCGACTTGATAATTTGGCATTCTCAGGTCAATAAAAGAATCACTTGATCCATGTTGAAGCCTTATTTCAGTACCACATTCACTTAACACAAAAGACACAAAATTAGAGCGAAAAAATTGACTTTTTCAATTCAAGAAAATATATCACCTTGCAGATATAAAGGGTGAGCAATGGGGAACTTTACATACTTTACCATGGAACCACACTGCCAAGGGGAATATCGATTAAGTCTTAAAAAGTTACTCTCATTTTTCATTTTCAGCGGGTTTTATTTATTTTATCGAAAAATGGTTTTGGATGTAACTCTGTAATGCCAGTTTGCTTTCTTTTCATTTTCTGGTGAAATAATGTGTATGAGTGAGATAACGTATCCAAAATTTAAAAATCCAGGACCGTCTTCAAAAAGTTCGGTAAGTATTTTCCAAACCCAAAAATCACTTTGTATACGAATTTTCGAAAAAGCGCTATGCACATTTACTCCATCTTAGATGAATTAATAGTTACATTTAGTCGACAAGTTTGGCACACTCTTCATTGCTTTGTAAAAAAACAAAGTTTACCAAAATGCTACAGTTTTGATTTTTGGATATATCCATCATCCTTATCTTGAATTCACTGTGTTTCAAAATTAAATATTACAATTAATAAAAAAACGCAACAATGGAATATTCAATAGAATCATAATGAAAAAAATTATTTGAGAGATACATAACATTTTAAAATTAAAATAACGAGAGAAAAGAGAAAGAAAACTTTTTTTTATTATTGTTGGAAAGGGAGGCGACTCCAAAGACTTACATAAAAAATGGAAACTTCGCTATTTATTATTAACAATTATTAATTGTGGATATCTTCGAAATGATTCTCCAGATTCGAAAGTAAGTATATCCAAAATTGCAACATTTTTGTAAATTTGTTTTTTTTAGGAAGCAGTGAAAATTGTGACACATTTGTGGACTGTGTATGAATATTAGTTTATCTAACATGTAGCAAATGTGCATAATACTTATTACAAAATTCATATACAGAGTGATTTTTTTGGTCTGGAAAAAACCTACTAAATTTTTTGAAGACGGTCCTATATTTTTTAAACTCTGAATTCACGATCTTACTTATACATAATAGTGTGCCCTTTCACCAGAAAATAAAAAAAAAAAACAAAAAAACTGGCGTCGAAAAGTTATAGGCAAAACGATTCTTGGACAAAATGTGTAAAAAACTCCCTGTATAATAACGATACAAAATGCGAACATCTTTGTATTTCTCATACAATATTCTTCTTACCAACGGTGTTTACTAGTAGAAGTATGTACAGTCCCTTATGACTCACCCTGTATGAATCAAAGGATGCTCAGAGTGACATATTCATATTTAATTTGAACGTTTACTTTTTGCTGAAAGTCGAACAAATCATATGGCATATGAGGCGGAGTACCCAAAGGGGCAGCAGAACTCAGGCAAACCAATCGCGTCAAACAGAATTTCAAACAAAGACCCTAAAAATCTCACCAGAAAGGGGGTTGCAACCCTCCGCTTTATTGCCAATGCCACTATCAAGTTCCGACGCTGGCCATCAACGGTATAGTAATAATGCTCGACACATAGAGTAAAGACAGGAAGTTTGTTCCACCGTGCATAGATGGCAGTTTGCTATGATCAGTGGCGTAACAACCTTAAACAACAGTGTTGTGTGAGACTGGTAAAGTTGTCTCGTGACGATTGACAGACACTCCTGAATATCGTACGGGAACACTGTGATTTTTAGGGATTCCATTCGTCAGAAATGCAGCTCCCGAAGAATATCGATAGCTTCATGGAAGACAGGCAGTATTGGATGACCTCCAGACTGGTCCTGCTGGACGTTGATCGATAATTGGAGTCTAGTCCGACTGCTTGATCTACGAAATGACGAAACAAGATTTGCAGGTAATAATATGCCACCTCTACCCCAGAGACCGGATGGTAGGCTATAGAATCTTCTAGACTTTCGTAACAGGAGAAATTTATGTCTACGATGCCAAAGCAACAACACCAAGCTGTTGAAAGAGAATGTACTACGGTGATCGAAAAATAAGGTGAATTTATTTATAATCTGAAAATTCTTTTTTTTAATAAATTTTGAGCTTATGACATCGTTTTTTCCAATCCTCAAAACAGTGAGAGAAGTTCTTTTTCGGGATGGCCCCCAATGCTTTCTTCGATTTGGCTCTTATCTCCGCAATCGAGTCGAAACGATGTTTTTGGAACGGTCTTTTGAGCTTGTCGAACAGCCAGAAGTCCAACGGTGCTAAATCGGGCGAACACGGCGGCTGTGGAACGGTATAAGTCGAGCTTTTGGCCAAACGTTGTCGAAGACCCATTATACCAGTGGTGCAAAAACCAAAAATTGTCTACTCATAAGTCTGGCCTCTTGAGGTAAATAGCTTCGTACAAACGACTCATAACGCCCAAACAATACTTGTTAACAATTTGGCCTGGCGAAAGAAATTCATAATGCACAATCACGTGATATTCGAAGGTAACTGTCAATATAACCTTGATTTTTGAGCAATTTTTACGTGTTTTTTTCGGTCTTATGTCACTTGCACGAAATTCATTCCATTGGTCGGTTGTTTCCGGGTTGTGAGCACTGATCTAAGTCTCATCTTCCGTAATGATGCATTCCATGACGTCCCGGTAGCCATAAAGAATTATTTGACAGATTTCAACGTGACACTTTTTTAAAAAAAAAATTTTGTTTTTGAACCCAATCGAGGTTTGACGAGTTTGAGGCATAAAAATTTTTTTTCAAGGTTCATCCAAATGAAATTACCGTAGCATCAGTGAAGCCTTTAATTGGCAATGGGCGGATTTGGAGTACCAAATCTTTAATTTCCTTGAGGTGGCTTTCATCAACACCATACTCATTCTACAAACAAAATTTAATGCAAATTCTTTGCATTAAATTTTCGTCGTCGAGGTGAAAAGCTTTGCAGAGATACGTGTAGCCGCGCAGCAATTGAATATATTGATGACATTCTGCATGGATGTCACAGACAGTGCTACCAACCTAAGGAAAAAAAACATGATTTTATAGTACTCGCAAAGTTTAAATTCAAAATTTACTATTTTTTTTATCCCAATAGTACTTCCCAAAGTGTTCTATTGTTCGGTGACTTTGGTCCATATCTTCGGATGTGTTTGGCGGATTTTTGTTTCTGGATCAATTAAAAAAATTACAGGATGTTTCCAAAAATTTCTCAATTTTAATTTAATTATCTTGCACTAGGAAATAACTCACCTTAAATAACATAATTCGTGTCTTAAAGACCACTTCTTTTAGAATTATTAGCACGGACCACCTCTCCTTGACCTGCCAGATTCTTCAAGCTGTCACCAAATTAAAGATATCAATAAAAGAAATAAATTTTCAAAATGTGATTCTCCGTCAAAATATACAGTTAAAAAAAAATTTAAGACATTTTCTGAAGCCAACGTCTCAGCAACCGCGGTTATGAGAAAAAAATTATATAAAAAATTGACTCGTGTTGAGGTCTTCGCAACTGTTCTGAGTCCATTGCGTAGTAAAACACCCTGTATCTATTTTTGGTTTGCGTGGCTTAGTGTTGGTCAATAATCACGTAATATCGGACTCTTTAATTAAATATGTCTTTAGTTGGCGAGTCACGTTGAAGTTGCCACAATATCCTCGGAGTAAGTATACAGATTACAAATCGTACAAGATACATATGATACATTAGGTAGATGCATTATTTAGTTCTTTGAGAGCATTTACCCGCTATACCTTTCCCATTCAAAGCACTTTATTGCGGGGACTTAGGACACGTGGATGTTCGGACAATTTATTGACATTCAGGTTATTAGTGTATTATCGAATGGAACTACCGAATATATAAAACAGTTTAACGAATCAGAAAGGCCGATAACACGCTTTGGTTAGATAGAGATGAAACCGCCCAATTGATATAAAACAGGTGCGACGGACGTACATATTATGCAGTATCATCAATCTAGTGGTCGTAGTAATGATGATAATGATAATGATGATTGATGATGATTGATTAAGATGAAGACGATGATGACGACAACGACGATGATACTGATCATTGCGACGTTTACGGTAATGATTAACCTGATGGTTGTAATAATGATTGTGCTGATGATGACGATGATGATGAAAAAGGGAGTCGTACGTGAATTTCTACAATCTCTTCTGCACAGAGCAAGGTTGAGAAAAAAAAGTTAATCAGCCGACTTTAATGGTTATTTTAATTTAATTGAAGGAATGCGTTTAATGATTTACCCTTAAGAGAACCCAATACTACGAAGCAAATAATTTAGAATACCCGTCGGTATTTTAATTTAACCAGCAAATCCCACATTCGTTTTATTTGCAATGCGTTTCAAATAACGTTCCGAAGTTCTCTAATCTCTCGTGCAAAACTAAATATAAAGACAAACAAGCAACAAAAAATATAAACCTCGAGATCAATGTAAACGTAATAAGTTGGGTCTAATGCCATTGTGCACGGATTTCTTCAGGCGATTACCATATGAACGTCGATTGAATGCGACACTGCGCCCCCTTGCGCTTTAGGGTTCTTTCATCCGTATTCATATCCACCCTCGGATATTGGTTTCTGATTCATTCGGATCGGACAAGATCAACACTTACTTAGATCGTCACACTCTGTCCTTAATAAACCCTCGACTCTGCTGAAATTCGACAAATTAATTTGCGGAACTTTAATATTACAACTCGACGTTTATTGCGTCCACAAAATTAAAAAAAAAAGTGTTCTCGGATTTGGTGCACGTTTTCATATTTCATTTCGGTTTTTAGGGGGATAAAATCAGTTCTCGAACGTTTTACGGAGGAATTATGTCTTTATTGACTGGCTTCCAGCAGATTTCGGCAGGTAACATAAAACCACAGGTATATTGCGAAGCTGGTAGTTTTCCATTTAATTTTGAGACTAGAAGATATCTAGATTATGAAGGAACTTTTGCGCAATAAAAACTTTTCGGAACGGTGGTTGATCGGTTTGCTTCATGTATTGTACTCAGGACATTATTCGAGTACGTGACGAAACATCAAGGGGTGATTCTTCGAGCGATTCTGAGACGAAAAGTTTATATAAACATAAACCTGGTAATGCTTCGTTTTCAAGATGCAGGGTGTGGAACTTCTCTCAAAAAATCTTTTTTTTTTTTTTTGGAAAAATCTTAACGGTCCTTTAGACAATTTTGTGAAATTTGACAGTCTTATTTATGGTTTATTATTGATATTTATGTGCCACCGATTTTTCAAACATTGATATTTTTTTTGCATTAAGCACCGTGATGGCCACCCAATTGACCGGATTTAAATCCGTTAGATTTTTTCCCTTTGGGGGTATTTAAAGTCATTCACTTGTAGAACTCCGGTCAGTACTGAATAAGCATTGGTCTAGCTGATGCGGGATTCATGTAATCAGATAAGATATACGCCGGGAATATTTCAACGTGTGCAACAATCGACGTTAAGATGAGCTAATGCTCGCATTGAAACTGAAGGAGCACGATTTCGGCAACTGTTGCAAGTTTCATATTATTTATTGTTAAATATGTTTTTATACTAAACAAAATTGCGTCCCGTTTTCATAAGTGTAGTTTCAATAAAGCGTTTTTCTTCTTTGATTTTTCCTAAATTTCCCGCGCTACATATGTGTACCCCATTAGCAAGAGGAGACACACAATTTATAGCTCAAAAGATTCCTTTTTCCGGCATTGAAAACTGACACGAAGGTTGAAAATCATATTAGTTTACGCTTTTTTTTGGTATTTAGCCCTTGTTTTTAATATGCAAAGATAAAATAGAACTTCGATCTTCTGTATCTTGAAAACGAAGCGTTATCTACCCTATGTGTATATAAACTTTTCGTGTTAGAATCGCCTAAAGAATCACTTCTTGCAGCTTGGCCACCTACCTAAATGACACCCTGTATGTTGGAAATTACTAACGTGCTGTTAGCTTTAACTACAAACCAATTTCAATACAAATACTGAAATAGCATTTTACTAATGTTCAGTTTCTTTGTTTATACGGAAACTAGCTGGATGTTAAAGTTAACCGCGGGCTAATAATTTGACCCTAACAGAAGTATTTAGAAAGAAGTATTGACTATAATGTTTCCCAACTTTAAGGACCATTCTTCATTCCAAGGTTCAACTATATCGATGCCGAATAAGAGTTATGCAATATTATTCGAGTTGAAACTTCAACATTGAAAATCTCCCTAAGTATAATTTTTATTGAGGCATATCATTGTTGTTGCGGAAGAAAATGGAGGTATGTCGCACCTCTATAGAGTAAGCCAACAAAATAGTGATACCAGGTAGGTCTGCACTTACCAGAATTGCTATTTCTTTACATCAAGTCAGTTGACGTCGAAATTTTACTATCGAGGTCTGAAGTATGGTTTTTGTGCGTGTCAAACTACTGAATTTTTACTGGTTTAAAATTACTTAAAAGACCCTGAATGTCCCTTTCACTATTCTGATTTGTAACGCGTTGTCAAGTAACGTGAATGAAATGAATTGATTGCCTACGGCTTAACATACACTTGTGGACAAAAGTATGGAAATATTTTAAAATTATCAGTATTTCTTGTTTTAATAGATTTAAGAAAGAAGCCCCATAAAAAATTAAACATTTGTTTGAAGCAAATGTATATATCAAATTCCATTCACGTTCGTACTTACCACTTTTAATTAATTTGAGGTAGAACTAAATTAATGTGGACAAAAGTGTGGAAAGAAAACATTTATTCAAAAATAAATAAACATAAAGCTGTTTCATCAATATGAAGCTGCATAACCTTTTGCCCTGATTACTGCCTAACATCTCCTATGCATCGAATCTACCAAATCTTCACATTTTTTTACAGGAATCTTGAACCATTGGTCTTGTACGGGTTCCCAAAGCTCATTTTTGTTACAGACATTAATTTGCTTTATTTGTCGTTTTACATGGTCCCATAAGTGTTCAATTGGGTTTAGGTCTGGTGATTGGGACGGCCACTTTAAAACATTAATGGCATTTTCCAGAAACCAATTCTTCACCAGTCGTGATGAATGTTTTGGATCATTATCCTGTTGATATCGCCAGACAAGGGGCATTTCTTCTTCGGCAAATGGCAACATTCTGTTTTCTAAGATATCCCGATAAACAAACCGGTCCATAATACCGTCAATTTTCACAAGGGGGCCGACTCCAGACCTAGAAAAATATTCCCATACCATTACACTACCGCTACCATGTTTTACAGTTGGTTTTTGGCATTTAATATCGAATCTTTGGCCTATTGGTCTTCTAATACACGTTTTTCCATCTGAGTTAAAGATGTTAAATTTGCATTCATCGCTCCAGAGAACAGTATTCCATTTTTGTGCAGACCAAGTCAAATGTCCATTTGCAAATTCAATTCGCGCCTTTCGATTTTTTTTTTTTTGATATAAGAGATTTCTTGACGGCAGTTCTCCCTATAAGACCAGCAGCACATAATCGACGTCGTACCGTACAAATTGTGACATTTACATAATATTTTTCCCATATTTCTTGTCTAATTTGCCGAACCGACTTATTGGGTGTCCGCAAGTGATAAACGTTTAATGCATTTGTCATTGTTTGGGGAGGTTTTTTTGGGACGTCCAACTTTTTCTTGGGTTCTTACATTGCCCACCAATTTAAATTTTCCTAATACTTTGGACACAGCACCTTCGCTAATTTGTAAATTTCTTGCAATAACATTTTGTTTTAAACCTTGTTGATCCAATTCCACAATCTTATTGCGTGAGTCCTCTGAGAAATACTTATTCTTACCCATCTTTGCAGATGTTTAGAACACAAAATGAGAAAACTGTAGCAACTATTGGTTGAAAACAACTAATAATATTTATCTTTCGATATTTTTGTCCGCAAGTGTAGATATTCATTGGAACCCAGTAGAACAAACCAATGATAATAAAATGTTCTGTGACCGTTTCGGTAATAGTACGAAGGCAAAAAATCCTTTTTTTACAATTTATGTTGTTGTAGACACAGAAAAAGTATACCACACAATTTGTTCCCAAAATGCCAAAAAACCACAATGTGGCGTTCGTAAGTAATACTAAAGATAAACATCATATGGAAAGCATCTGATGAACCCTATCGATTCTCTTACAAAAAATACCAATATAACGTTTTCAGCCACTGGCAACGTCTGCAATAATAAACGAACGAAGGGCTATTTTTATATTGGGCAAAAATTGAAAAGTTGATTGTGGTGTAAAACAAACGACAATGGAAAAAATTTGACTGGATCATTGAAATTTCCTCAAGAAAGAGAGATAAAGTTGCGAGGAAAATTTTTTATACATACAAGACCACAAGTTCCACAAAAATTCGTTAAAAATTGAAGGAAATGTTTTCCGTAAAAATGTTGGAACGGGCAAATGTGGTTTCTAGTTGTGAATTTTTCGATGTAGCAAACCAGCATACAGGACTACCCATGTTATAGATAAATGGTCATTTAATTTTTTATTCTAGAACCCTGTGTATATTATGACGATTTTGAGTTCTTTGAGAAATTTTGAACATATTTCATACAACATGCTCATGTGTAAAGTCAACAGGTTTCAGTAAAAACACTAAATGTAGAAATAATGATAGAATTAATATTACTTAAAAACTAACAATATAAACTACTATAATCTAGTGTATTAAATATTCGAACTGTACCCCGTTGATTTTCTGCCAGTGAGCAAGCCACAATTCGAATTCCTCAAGAACTTTTCTTATCATTTGAGGAGGTATCTGGTGAGCTTCTTGAGTAATTTTATTTTTTACCTCTCTTATATCATTTGGCTTATTTAAATACATCTCATGTTTCAGATGACCCCATCAAAAAGTCTATAAGGGTGAGTTCATGCGATCTAGCAGGCCACCCTAATTACAAATATGTATTTCAACAATTATTGAATTTCGACATGTGTATGTTACATGAAATATGTTCAGAATTTCTCATACAATTCAAAAATATCATAATATACACGGAGTTTCATAAGAGAAGAAATTAAAATGTATATTTACATACTATATGGGCATTACACAGTGCGTTTCCTAAATGTTAGGCAAAAATTTAGGGGGTTATTCTCTGAGTAATTTTAGGAATTTTCGTTCTTTGACGATTTCAGAAAAAACGCTTTGTTCCTTAGATGCAAAGCCATAAATGTTTATTGACTAATTTCTTTCTGTTTTATTAAAATGGTTAAAATAAGCGTAGCAAGATAGTGTTAATCTTAAAAACAACACTACTGAACACGTTGAATATAACTTAATTTGAAAACGTTTTCAAATTTGTCATTTTGTGTAGTTCTAATCTTTTTGTTATCACATATCACCTATACATATGCTGAGATGACTGACATGCATCTCATGTATGGACTTGCCGATGGAAATTCATTACGGGCCAGGCAATTTTAGATTGGACGATCCCCAGATTTGGACCCTTTGGGCTATTATCTATTAAGTCACTTAAAATTATTAGGTTACACTAATCTAGTGGGGAACCTAAACTTTTGCCTAACATTTAGGACATATACACACTGTATAGATCAGTTCCATCAAAAAATACCCAACTTAAAGCAATATTGAACGTGCTTCTGCATCTTCATGAAAAATGTTTCCTTCAATGTTTAATAAATTTATATCTACATACATAGGCAGCCCATAAGGACAAGCAGTTTGGAACACCTTGTAAGTCTATCTACATACATATGTGTATCTAACATAAATAGACTAGTAAAATAATTCACTAAATCTACAAACTGTTCTCGTGAGGCTCTGGCCCTCTTTTACCTGCTTCTACCACTCGCTGTTCATTTCTCTCTGACGTTTTATTCCTATATACTACCAATGTAGCAAATTTACAATGCATCATAAAGATTTCATATCTGAAAAGATGATCTTGAGAACTTCAGGTTAATTCATGGGGAATCATATGCATTTTTCAATATTTTGCAAATATCTTGAAAACAGATAGAGATAGGTGCGGCTAGAAACTGAATGCTCCTAATATCTTAGAATTTCTGTAATTTTTAACATCCCGTAACACATGCATGAAAGATCTATACTTTTCCGTAGAAATCTCTTAGCAAAAAAATGCTAATTTTTTGAATATGTGTCACGTTCACGTGTAGAGATATTCTTGTTTCTCGTTAAGAATATATTTAGTGCAGGGTGTTTCTCAAGCCGTCAGAAGCAGTCGAACTTCCTGATAGGTAATGAGGCACATAATTATTTTTCTCTATATTAGTTTGCGCTATCAATACAATACATGCAAAAAAAAGGTTCAAAAGTAAGATCTAATTTTAAAGCAATTTCAGAACATTCTAAAATTTTAAATTCTAATAAAGTGCGCAAATGGGTAATATATGGAATAAGGAAATTTTCTCGAACGCTCTTTAAGTCTAGAAAAATTTACTGAAATACGTATTCTGTTTTTCCTAGAAGTCCACGATATTTTCGATCATGCTGGGTACCTCACAAAAACAGGGCCGCAATAATCTTTAGTTGCTCAAGTTAATAGTTTCCTTGAAAGGCACAATATGTTGTAATTGTGGTGTCTCATATCGCGTTTCAAAACAACCAGTCAGTTTTCTGGAATAATATTTTTTCTTGTAAATCTACAGTATCCAGACTTTCGCCTTACAATCTGACACTTTGCATGTTGCCTGCTTTTGGTTGTTCAAAATTTTGGCTCTCTAATACAACTTTGGTGCATCATTAGATCACCTATTCTGTCAGAATAGAATTTTCCTTCCACATCCACAGAAGTTTCCAGCTTATCGTCCGCTGTAGTCTCTCAATTTATTCACATTTCGAGAAACTACAGCTTCAAAAAGAGTAGTGCCATCTGTTATTCGTTCAGAGAACGAGAAACTATAAACTCAAACTGTTAACCGTGCCCTGCGTGTTTTGCCTCTAGAGCGCATTCACAAAAGTCGATATTTAATTATCCATTATTGAAGTTAGAGCGACTGCTACTAGATGGAGCAGAGATCGATCAGATTTGCGAGGGTCTAAAGATGGATTATATTATTAAGACTTATTCAGCAGGGGCGGAGATTATTGTTTTTAGAGGGTGTATACCGTTTATCTCATATATTAGGCCATAATAGGGAGCAGTACGATTCACAAAACGTAACGTGTAATTGCACGATTTTGTAGAAGATAATATTTGGAAGCAAATGAAGGTTTTGCTTTATTGTGTTAGTTACATTTGCACAAACGTTCAAAACTAATTAAAATATCCCGTAAGCAGACAAAATCATCAAATAACGTATGTGTCAAATAAAAATCCCCTTAACAGGGCACCGGAAAAGAAACGTAAAGTGTATTAAGTTCCTTAAGTTGAGCGTCTTACGGTTGGTGAACTTAGAATCAATTTGTGCCAGTAACACGGTTGATTTCCTACAACAAACACATATTAGCATTTTATTGCTTTAGCCAGTCTTTAAACACCCTCTAGATAAAATGAAATTAAAACTGAAGGGCCCTTTGATCTCGTCTCTATTGCCTAAACTTGATTATTGCATTGCCTATATTAATTGGAAGGTTAACCGTTTTAATTGTGTTCGGCTGTAATGAGAAGCTAATGTGAACTGAATATGAAGCCGCAGGTTAGCTCACTCGCTTGGTTAAGGAGCAAGTTGTCATGGCCAAAGAGTATCTAATTCTTAATCATAAGGTATCGTTTGGTTCAAGTTAAATCATCTCATTCTCCTTATAAGGGAAATTCATTATTATCTACATAAATTTGGTGAATTTAGAAGCGATAGAGTTCTTTCTGATAGCCTTAAAATATGCTCACGGTATAAGCTTCATATATAATTTTTTTCATCAGTTTTAAGACTAAAAGACATATCGACTCATTCTAGAGGTCGGATTTCCGGTTTATCTTCTTATGAGGTATATTCGTATGAGGCAATAAAATTTTTATAGAAATTTGCCAAAATGGCATTAGTATTTTTTGATGTAGTTACATGATTTTATATCTTTTAAGCTTTTGTTAGAAATTTTAGACAAATTTAATATTTTTCTTTCTTTTTGAGACTCGATTTCGAGCAGTTCGAAAGCTAAACAGGAACATATTGCATAGTGAAAACTCCAACAATGGATATGGTACCTAGAGAGCAAAATACAAATAGCTTGCGGCTCTAAATTCTGTCCCCCTCCCCCATTCCACTTTTTAATAAAGTATTATCGTTCAAAAATTCAAAGGCAGCATTAAATAGGACAAAAAATACCACCTTTTAACTTTTGTTTATTTGTTTTTAATGCTGCTTAAGTCATGGGTAGCGCAAAATGAGCGAGTTATTTAAGTTTGAACATGGGTCATATGACATCTTAAACTAAAGATCTTTCAAAACTAGATTCAACGATGTATTGCGATTCAAAGTCTATCAATTACTCTTTGAGAAAAATAAGTGTTAATTTGGTAAAAAATGCAATACAAATTATGCTAAATAAGGCGTGAACAATGGAAAAATTGTTTATTGGTAGAAAATTGGTTTGTTCTCGATTTTGTGCCCATAAACAGTCTTTGGTAAAAAATAATAATAATAATAAAATAAATAAATATAAGTAATCAATCGCTTTCTTCGACTTATCTTGTTAGACAGCCCTCCCACTGACCTGAACCAAATTTCCATAAATTCAGAGATTTAATCTCATAACGTGTATAAAAAATGCGGTCAATTTCTGTAAAACATGTGCCTATTTCCTGAATTCGCCTCATTCATCTTTTCTACAAATTTTCCAAAATGTTCCTCATTTGCATTCCATTCTAGAGGAGTTTTATGTAGCACATTTAAAAAAACCAAAAAAGTTGCTACAAATGTGTACCCAGAGATGGTTCCTTACCAAAATCTAATATCTTCTTGTGTGAAAATGGTTCTCAGTATTTTCTTTACAGCTCTTATAGCTACAAGAGATATTAAGTTCAAATTTGGGATGAGTAATTTTAGAGATGATACAAACTCGCATCTGAGTTGAAGCTGAAACTCTATAGATCGATAATTACTTTGAGCCTTGGGGGTTAATATGTTCGTAAAAATGGAGGGGGAGTAACTAAAATCTGTCCATTATCACCAATATCTCAAACTCTGCATTTTGGGAAAGAACCATTTTCTCATTTTTTAAGGAAATGATCCTCAAAATATATTTTATGATGGGAATTATTATGACCATTTTTCTGACCAACACTGCATGATTCTGCTAATTCGTTTGACCAGTTAAGAAATGTGACCGTCCGAATTTTTAATTGGTAAAGTTCATTCGTTTCTTAACCTTTATGACCATAAAAGAAATTTGTAGGCTTATACAGGATGTAATATATCATCGAAGAGATATTTCAGAGAGCAATAGAACTTTGCAAATGAAAAAAAACAACGCTAATAGATCCATAATCAAAAAGACGCTATTTTCGATATACATGTATAGGATAACAAAGTTTCACATATTTTGCCTTTTTAACGTATGTCTTGAGTTAAGTTTTAGAAATTTCGTATACCTATTTTCTTTAAACCCCTTAATACCAAAATATCAAAATCGTCGATAGCCATATATGGGGTGTAATTCTTTTTTGGGTCAGATACTATTTTATGCTTTGTACCTTTTTTTCGAACACCCTGTAAGAATTTTTAATTTAAAATTTAAATTCGGTTTTCAGTTCCTTGGCTTTTTGACCTTTTACGGCATTTTCGTATCTTTCAATGTTTTCGTAGAGTCAAAAAAATATTTATCGATTTAAATTAATAATGTAACAGAAGTACAGGAAAAAAATGATCCGGCTCAGTTAGCAGCTGTCTGGAGCAATTAATTACATTTAATCAAATTTGTTAAAACGAAAATAAATTTAAAAATTAACAAAATAATTTTATAACTAAATTATAAAATTTGTTAAAAATGTCCTTTAAAAAATGTTGAATTTTGTCACTCTGTATATCGAAAATGGTGAGTTTTTGACCATGGGTTTATGAGCATTTTTTTATCATTTTGCAGAATAGTATCGTTCCTTAAAATATCTCCATGAAAATATGTTGCATCCTGTTAGTACACAACCAAACTTATAGAATCACTTGGTATTAATGGGAAAAAATTGTCGGTTTAAGTGTTCCGATATGGTCTTAGTGAAGATATAATTTTTTTCTTACTGCTAATTTAAATTTTATTAAATGTGCCTTATGTGGGGTTATCGGACGTTTAAAGGGGAATAATTATTGCTCTCTCGGAATAGGGCGTCTCGCAAAGGGAAATTGCACGAATGGTGGGGGTTGCACAAGAAGTTGATTTATCACGTTATTCAGGATTTCTGGAGTTGAGAACACTAGAAACAAACTTAAAAGCAGTCGTAGAAAAATCACCAAAGAATATCAGGACCGTTTTTTACCTCAAATAGCAAGAAGAAGTCTGACAACATGCCATCCAGAGCTTCAATGGTACCTTTTGCAAACCACAGACGTCAATATTTGAATTGAAATTGTCAGAAAAAAATTTTAGCTCGAGCCCTTTTCAGCAGAAGACAATTAAAGGCTCCAGCCCTATCAGTGCAAAATAAAATTGACCTTTAAATTGGTGTTTCGAGCACCTAAACTAGACAACTGAAGACTGGTGAAATGTCCCATTTTCAGATGAAACCAGAATTGGCCTACAGACGACCGGCGAATTCGTGTTTTAGATCTAGTGCTGCAATCCATAATAAGGCTATAGAAAAGGTGTTTTTGGTGATTTTCTTTTATTTATGCACGATAATGCACCTCTTCATACCAGCGAAGCTACTAGAGATTTTTTAGAAGCGAAAGACGTGACGGTTTTAGATTGGCCTTCCCATTCACCGGATTTTAACCCAATTGACCCACAAGTGGTCAGGTTAGTTCAGGCTAGTTATGTGGGTCAGTTGGATTAGCAAGAAAAAATGGAAGGATTGGAGCACGTAAAAAATTTTCCTGGCCACGTTTAGTAATTAATACAAGGAGTTTTAGAAGAATGGAGAAATGTCCCCCAAGAAGCCATTGATCATTTAATAGAGAACATACCTCATCGCAATCGTTGTATTATCGCGAGATGAGATAATACTGATTATTAAATTAAAAAAAAGTATTGTTTTTTAAGTTTTTATTTACCTTACATCTATTTTTTACAGAAATTTACATTTTTTTAAAAATTTGTTTCAATAATTTTTTTTTCTGTGTAAAATGTTTTTGTATAAACTACTTTTTATCTTGAAACGATTCTTGTCAAAGGTAATGCTGTTTTGTCGAAATTACGGAGTGATTCATGTAGGTTTGTTTGTGTAATCAGAGCAATAACATTAAACCAGAAATTTATACAAAGATCAATATATTGCTGATTTAAAATATTCGTAAAAACGAAACCAGTTTGGATAAATGGGGAATAGATAATGTAGGGGACATTGGTTCAGCTTGTTCAAGTCGTTGTTGAATGTAATGGCAAAGGCAAAGTTACAATGTGCACGATAAATGTCAGATTATCTACAATACCAGAATTCAGACATGGAAAAAGGTTTCTAAGTGTTCAAAAACGTGTTGAGTGATAAAAGACGGAAGTGTGAAGTGAAGCATGTAAATCAACGTTGAGTAATTACCTGATACCGCAAGAAATAGAAAGTTTGCAATTATTTGAAAAATGTTCGAAGAGAGGAAAAGTAACATATTTTAACACATGTTTCTTGCATGTTTCTCGGAAATGAGCTTTTTGTACCCTTTTTTCATGCATATTCTAGGGTTGTCGGCTTTAATTTATATAGTTTGAATAATATACAAATTCGTTGCATGAAATTTATGTAACGTGAAAATGTTATGAATCAAATCTTGGAGAATTTTAATCGCAAATTAAAATATTGTGAGTGTAATAGCGCGTTAATATGGTGCTTGATAATTGCACTAGTGCAAATTATCGCTTTAATTCGTCAGTGAGATTACACGATAAATTGACCAGAAGAGGTGAACGAAATAAGGGTAGTTAACTGCTGCCAGAGAAGGTTGTTGTATATTTCATTCTTAACATAAAATGTACTGCAAGAAGCAAGATATGGGATGCTCAGTACTAATTCAAGATGCACTTGGCTAAATCGATCCAGCACAACCAAACTATCAGACTAAGGGAGAAAATAAAAAGACAACATTCAAATATAAGTAATACTTGACTGATATTTATTATTAAAGTAAAACTGCCTCCTCCGAGAGGAAGCGTAATAACATGTAAGTTATTTCGGACATCTCGAATTTTGAATGAAACAATATACACATACAATCATTGGTTGTACAATAATTATCAAAAAAGGAACATAAGAAAGTTTATCTACATGACCAGGTTAACACCAGATTTGACCCCCTTCGATTAGCTTGCTGCCATTACAATGATTTTCTTCAATTTCATTTCTGTCATTAACCTGTACTACACGTGAGAAGGAATTGTCCAGTTCACACAAGAGTCACATCAACGAGTCCATTACTCTACTATTTACAAGAAGTGAGCCGCTATATTTACACAATTGTCACATTCGACCTATACACAATTACACAGTCTGCAAGCCTTTTGTAATGCTTTCTACATGCTCCTTTGCTTTTAGGCGTAACGCCACTATGGAGTTCCTTTGAAGTTCTGGCGGAGGGGCACTTGGTGAATGGGAGTGTGCTACCGGAGGGGGCCGTGCAGGATCCGTCGCGATGGGCGAAGTGAGGTAACTGGGATACCCCGTCTGAGGGTGGCTCAAGAACCCGGGGAGTGCCGAAAGCAAAGGTGGAGAGAGCCAAGGATCCATGGGGAGAGTGAGGCTGGAACCTCCCACTCTGGAGAGGGAGGCAGCGGCGTGGTAATCACTCAATCCCAGTCTTGCAGCTTCCATTTTCTCTTGCCTTCTCCATTTGGCCCGACGATTTTGAAACCAGACCTGAAACGAGCGAAATGAAATAGTTATTTGCGCAAGAAGGGAGGCAAGCGCTGCTTTTACTGCCGTTAATAATCGGAGGCCTGGCGCGAAGCGAAGAACATCCACGTTCGAGGGAGCGAAAGGTACTTTTCCGCAGAGCTGTGTGTGTGTGTGTGTGTCTTTATTTTTTTTACGACCGATGTTCTGTTTGACAGCAAAGAGGCAGGTCCTATTTGAACAAATAGACCGCAATTTGTAATATTAAAACTAGCGGAAGCAGAAATAGCCTTGTCCTCTCTCCATGTGAAAATTATTGGGTGTTTATGGTGCGTGCGAAGGAAAATACTTTTTTTATGCTCTAAGGAGGAACAGTGTATTCCCCGTTGGGGAGACGAAGTGCGGTTTCTTTTCTCAAAGGAAGGAAGGGAGTTTTATTTCCTGGGATGGTCATAGAAAAAAAACTAACATTGCCTCAAAGACAACGAAATGTAGTCAGTCTGTACTAGTTCAGGTTTTAAAAATAATTTCTTTTAACTCGTGCTGGGCCATAACAGATATTGATTTGGAACGAAAGCCATCAGTGGGTGTTCCTCTTGTAGCTCCAAACGTTGCGGGATTACTTTTCCGTAAGAATGACCCGTCAGACAAAAATATAGTAAGAAGCGATGCTCAGAAAGGTTAAAAATGTCTACAGGTATTCCACATTGCACTCAAAGAAATGTAAATAAGCATCAACACACTTCTTAGCCTTTTTGAAATTTTTTTGGAGCTAACGCCTCGTCCACGATGAAGGGTTGTTGAAACAATGGAATTGCACACTATTCTGAATTAAAAATATAAAAGAAACTAAGAATAATATTTACCCTTTACCCAGTGCTCGGGCGAACACCCTTGTTAACCTTTATTTAAAAAAAAAGGAAAAGGGTGTTCGCTTAAACCCTCAGTGAGTGGTGATTTTTACTCTGAGTTGGTATTAGTTGAAATCAGTGTGCCATTTTCAGCGGGTGAAATGGCGTTCAGAAAGAAAAATAGAAAGGGCACGAATAGTCCCTTCAAATGCATAGAAAATATTTATAAATTTAATGCGGTTTTAAACTCTTTTACGCTGTTGGGTCCTCTTGTAGGTTGAAAATTATCCATTATAGATATTATACTGATTACACGGAATTGTATTTTAATGTTTTCTCATCTGAATGTTGATGAATGGCCGAAGAACATTAGGAGTTATTATTTGCATTGCTAACGTCGAAAACCATTCGAATTATTTTTAATGCTCTTCGAGTACTTTGGGCAATTTGAAAAACAATTACATCGATTACCTTATTACAATACGTAGATCGTTCAAATAAAATTCATCATAAACTATGACAGAGGAATATTAAATAAAAGTATAGATACCATCGCACTTCATAGTCTTTTGCCATCAAAATTACAATTGATGATAATATTTATGAAACAAGGGATGGAAATACGGCTAATAAAACAGACTACGTCCATTATCAAATAACCCAGGTGTTTATCTAGTAAATGGATATAAAATTGGACTTACATTTACTATTAAATATATAGCTTTTTGACATGCTGACAAAGTAAGCAAATATAATTTATAACCACCTGTTTGTGTATCTATCGTCTGTGTTTTAGTAATTACTTTTCAATTTACCTAATTACAGTGGTATACGCTTTATCCTCTAAGTGTAATCATTGATTCGTTTCTGGGGTCTACAGCGTGTTCATTTGAAGAGTTACCGTCCCAAAAAACGTAAAAACGGAAATTCGTATGAGAATACTGAGAAAGGTTGCGAGGAGGGAGAACACTTTTGACATTAACTCTGTAGTTCTAATAGTCACCCCTTGCCACCTCGATACCATCCTTGACAATTTTGAATTGCACCCCCCACCGAGTGGCGCGTCATATTAAAGGTAATTAAGGGCACAAAATGTCGGTGCATCAAGAAACTCGATTTGTCAAAGCTCATTCGAAAAAACACGTAAAAACGAACGAAGAGTCAATTTAATGTTATTTATCAATGGACGAAAACATCAGGTTACCAGTAGCAAATGCGTAGGAATAATGATTTTAGACTTGTAATTTTATCATTTTTGAGTCACTAAATGTTCAAAATGATTTCCATCTTGTGCTAAACACAAATACAATCTTCTTTGGAGTTCCTGTTGGAACCCTTGAAAAGTGTCCCTAGTAATGCCCGACTTTCTGCGGTTATACGATTTTTTGGACCATCAATGTATTCAGGCTCTGATGTATAAACAACTGATTTAAGATGACCCCAAAGGGAAAAATCAAGATGCGTTAAATCAGGAGATCTCGGAGGCCATTCAATTGCTTCTCTTCTGCCAATCTACCTACTTGGAAATCGGTCACCAAGTCATGGTCCCGCCGATATGACATTACGTGGCGGTTGTTGAGGGTGCAAAATACCTTCGTTGAGTAGATAATCACCGTTGTGATCTATGTGCGTACCAACAGCCTCTGTTGGAAGATGATCAATTCAGTCTCGCAGCACCTGGAGATTTACTTCACCGTCACAGTTACCATCGATGAATAATTGACCAATAAGTGTATCTTCCAATAGTCCAGGTCATACATTGACTTTTTAAGGTCACTGAGTATGGCCATCGCGAAAACCATGGCGGTCTTGGTCGCACCAATAACAACAATTCTGCTTGTTAACAAAACCATTTAAATGAAATGTGCACTCATCGCAAAAATAGATATTTTTCACAAGGCTTGGGGTAGTGGTAATCACCGACGACATACTTTCACAAAACTCAATTCTGTAATTGGGATCAACCTCAGCCGCTACCTGATGAATTTGCATTTTGTATGAGTATATACATAACATATATATTTTCGACATTTCGACAATATAGCTCATGGAAATTCCAGTTTGACGAGACACTCTTCTAATTGGTGTGGTTGGTTCAGCCACTGGTTGCTCCAATGACTGAATTGTAGCAGGCTCGTTCAATGACAGAAACTCTCATTTTGCAAAGGTTTAGTATTATGTTAACTGGTGTGCGATAGTTTAACATTAAGATCTCGATTAACATGGTATGTTTTGTAGAAGAAAAAATGGAAATCGTGTTAATACATAGAGCGAACAACCCCCTCGGCAGAGTTTTCAACGAGAAATACTCCCACCAAAAAAAAATTCTTATGCCTGCGTGAAGAAGCTTTTCAAGGGTGATTCAATTTGGATTTCCGCAGGAAGGCATTAAAGGGAACACGAGGAAACTGAAAAATATCAAAATATTCATTTGCCCTTTGAGGTTGGTTCATAACAATTATGAATGAAAGATATGTAAATGACCGTCACGGTTCATGTGGCATGACCCAATTCGTTTGTGACAACTTTCGACTACTTTGCGGCACTAATCAGGTTCGATGTCGACTATTTGGCGCCGCATCTCGTGTTTCACCTCTGTGATGGTGTTGAGATTATTTTTGTAGACTCAGCTCTTTAAATACGCCTGACCCCCCCCCCCCAAAAAAAAAGGGGGTTATTTAAATCACGTGATCGCGACAGCCAATAAATGCAATTTACTATAGTTTTTGATCCACGTTTCAAATTGTCCTCTCAGAAGGTCGATTTTACGCGTCCAAAGGTTTATGTAAAGCACGAAATGTACTTTTCTCGATCGGCCATTTTCATAATGGGGTCGGATAATTTCAACACGTTGCTCCATAACTATTTTTGTTGAAATTTTTAGTTTAGAACTCTCACGTTGTCGTTGGCAAATGCATTGACATTTCGAAAATGTTTTCTATTGTAATGTGGAAATTTAGTTAGTTTGAATAAACCGTTAAAAAATTTTACGACAGGGTGAATAGCCAATTTAAAATTAAATCAAGCGGGAGTATTGAATGAAGCTGCCATAATTGAAGTGTTGGGTCAACTTGTGGCTGAACGAAGGACATTAATTAGAAAAGTGTCTCGTCAAACTGGAATTTCAATAGATCCTATTGCAAAACTGCCGAAAGTATACGAGTTCCACCCATACAAAATGCAAATTTATACAGTACTGGCTGAGCATGATCTGGATCGCGGAATTGAGTTTCGTGAAAGCATGGTAGCACTGAGTACCACTGCCCCAAACCCTGTGAAAAATATCTATTTTTGCGATGAGTGCACATTTCATTTAAATGGTTTTGTTAACAAGCTGAATTGTCGTTATTGGTGCAACCAAAATCCTCGTGTTTTTCCAAAAAAACCATATTCAGTGGCTTCAAAAACTTAATGAAAGAGATCGAATTTTCGGAGATACTGTAATTGAACCATTATTCAACGATGGTAACCTTGAAGGTGAAGGATACCTCAATGTGTTACTAGAGTCAACTGATCATCGTCTAACAGAGGCCGCAGCTACCCAAATAAATCACAACGGCGATCATCTACTCAAGGAGAATATTCTGCGTGACATGGAAAAGAGAACACCCCGTAAAAATGGTTTTATTTAATAAATATTTGGTACGCATGTTTGTATATGGGAACAGAAAAAAAGATTTAATTATCAGCCATATTTATCAATGTATTTACGAGTTATCGGGAATTTTCGTTTTTTTTTTAACTATAAAAATTGCAATGAAATATCAACAATTCGCTGTAAAATATCGTTTATTGATATATAATATACTTTGAAAATGCTTTTAGATTAAACAAATAGCCTTGGACGCAGACTACAGCGAAATTTTCATCAATTGAGCGAGTTTGAGTAAATTCGAATTTAGCTGGTCTACGAGAGGCTGGTCATTTAGGGAAATCGCCACTAGGTTGAACCGTAGTGTCAACACTATATTGAGATGTAGTCAGGCATGATACCAACAAAAGCAAACAGACGGAAGAAACAATACAGAACCATTCCGAAGATTTATAGAACACCAAGATCGCCGTCTTCAAATTATGGCTCTAAGAGATGGATTCGTCTCGGCGGGAACGCTGGCGGATCAGCAGTTTACTGAGTCAAGAAAGACCATTGGTATTCAGACCGTTTATCGCCGGATAAGAACATTTGGACTGATTTCCTACCGTCCCCATCTTGTGTTATCACTCATCTTAAATCATCGAAAAAATTGACTGAAGTGGTGTACAGAAAGGATACATTGGAATATGGAATGGGATAATATCGTGTGTAGTGACGAATCCAAATTCTGTTTGGGTATGCATGATGGTCGGGCAAGAGTAAGAAGAAGACGGGATCCTCAGTTTACAATACAGAGGTATGTCCATCAAGTAGTATTGTAGTAATGGTTTAGGGTGTTATTGCATATGGTAGCAGGTCACCTTTACTTCTCATTAGAGACAATATGATGGCTCGGCGATACATCCAAAAAGTCCTGGCACCTCATCTCGTGTTCTTATGTGGAAACTCTTGTTAATCCAGTTTTTCAGCGAGATAACGCACGACCATATGTGGCTGAAGTGACAATGGACTTCTTTCAACAGACGCGTACAGGAACGCATAAGACACCGCGGAGGACCGACAAATTATGAATTTGTTTTTGGTTTTTAAAAATTATATTAGTTAAAATTTTAATTAAATATTTATTATAAAGCGAGAAATATGTGTACTGAAAATTATTAAAAAAAAAACAATTTCCAAAGGATGTTCTCTCTTTTCCACGTCACGCAGTATATTTTACACTTTCAACAACTGCCACGTTATGTCATACCGGTGCGACAGTGGCTTGACGACTGATTTCTAGGTAGATGGAATGGTGGAAGAGAAGCAATTGAATGGCCTCCGAGGTCTCCTGATTTAACGCCTCTTGATTTTTCCCTTTGGGGTCATCTTAAATCAATTGTCTATAAATCATATCCTGAAAACATTAACGATGTAAAAAATCGCATAACCGCAGAATGCCGGTCGCTGCTAGGGACACTTTTCGACGGGTTTGACAGGAATTCAAAAGGAGATTGTATTGGTGTTTAGCACGAAGTGAAAATAATTTTGAACATCTAGTGGCCAAAATATGAAAAAATTACAAGTCTAAAACCATTATTTCTGTACATTTGCTACAGATAAGTTGAGGATTTTAGTTCCGCTGATAAATAACTTTAAATAGATTTTTCTTTCGTTTTTCCGTGATGTTTCGAAAACGCCTTGATACATCGAGTTTCTTGACGCACCGACATTTTGTACGCCAATTTACCTTTAATATGAGGTGCAACTCGCTGGGGGGTCCTATTGAAAATTTCGAGGGGGGTAGCGGGGCGGCAAGGGGCGACTAACAGATTTACACAGTTAATGTCAAAAGTGTTCCCCCCTCACAACCTTACTCAATACTTTCGTGTGTATATCCGTTTTTACGATATGTGACATAGTAAGTTTTCAAATGAACGCACTGCACAACATTACGTTACAGGAGATCTTGCTAGTTTTAGCGATCCTCTGTCCTCTCTCTGTCTCAAAGCAAAGCCCTTGAGTTCCGGCTAACTAACATCCACGAAGAAGACGAAGAGAGGAGCCAGAAAATCTGGTCTCTAACCTAATTTCCCAACAACTCAGTTAATAAAGGCGAAGTATTTGTATGGACTAAACACAATTAGAAGTTAATATCTCGGTAATAACTGGAAATGCCTTCTGGTCCATGTCACACAACAAACAATGTAACTAGCTTTAAACAATCGTGACCGCCGTCTGGGGTCACGTGACGTTCACGTGGCGTTGCAAATTACATATTATAGGCCTGATTACTTGGTAGCAACAAAGAAAGAAGCAGTGACGTTGATATGTGTAGCTGCCAATTTATTTTAACAGGGGGAACATTGCTTCAACCGCTGCCGTTGTTAAATACGACAGGGGTTGAGTAATTGTGCGTTGAAACAGTTATTAAATAACATGCGTGGAACTGAGAATTAATATGACTGTTAATTGGCTGAGGATTTGTCAAATCTGGGTTTTGGGTTTCTTTTATATGCGGTATGATTGGACGTTTTTTCCGTCAGTTGCATGCAATGAAGCTTTTGGAAGAACAGTCACTGGACGTGCCGTCCATGCATAACTAGAAGTTAGTTCAGGTCATCTCAAGTCCCTTTCATATGAATTAGCACCTATGAAAGTTTCCCTCCTCTCGAACAGAACAAAAATTTTTTACATGAAGCCAACCAGAAGGAAAGTCTAGATAGAGATGCTGCATTCGGTAAGATCGTATACAACTACCAACATGGAGCGATATTATGAAACATAAAAATATAAGTTGAAGAAAATCCAAAGAAAAGCATTACTGAACGGTACTTACGGACGCCGCGCAGGTGATTGCCGGAATCGCGATACAGATCTTGATTGAAGAAAGGGTAGAGATCCGCGAAAAGCGAAACAACGAGAAAACATAACTAAGGGAGAAAGCTATGGAGAAGTGGTAGAGGAAACAAACTAGGGAGACAGAGAGTGCCGCATGGACAGGGAGACTAACTCCGAGTGCGAAGGACTGGCGTGGAAGGAAGGACGGCGGAACGGAATAATATTTGAACGCCATATGTTGGTGGGTCTGGGCTGTTTTTCAAAATATCTGGAAAAATAGCCAAAAAACCATCGTCTAAATGTTGCTATTGCGAGACGAAGAAAGACACGGCGAAGCACACAATTTTTTAGGGCGCAAGGTCGCAAAACGAGAGGAAACAAACTGAACGAACAGCTGAAAAAACAATAAATGGGTAAAATGTAATGGGAGAGGTGCTGAAGAGGGCCGAAACATGGGACAAGATCAGTTCATATGTCAGGGAGGTTCTTATAGATAACGAGAAGGAGGAAAGAATTAGGAGAAAAGGAAGACAAAAACGTTGCTACCCACATTAAATGGAGAAGATGATAGGAAATGAGGGTAAACTAAAGAAGAAGAAGAAGATAAGAAGGTAAGAGCACTATCACCGCTTGAAGGAAGGCCGAACGAAGGCCTCAAGCGGAAGAACGGCGAAGAGGGGAAGTTTGCATTGGATAGGTGTCCCCGCAGGGGGCGAATCCCATACAACCGGGCTGCCGGAACACCAGGCCGGGTGCCTATGAAGGTTTTTTTCTTCTGCAGAAAAAATATTCGTTTACGTTACTTCCGACTCCGAAATGGAGGTTTTGATGAGTGATTTTCCTTGCCGCCAACCTTATGCGAGAAGTCCATGGCGTGTAATCAACAAGATGCAACTATGACGATGGTTCCATAAGTCCCTACCTGACACATAAGTGGGGATTTATTGATCAAAATTTGCCTAGGTTACAAAGCCGTAACCTTAAAAAGCTTAGGAGTAAAGTTTGAGGGGGACGCATTGATTTGTGCTTATTTCAGATATTTTTTTAACATGGAAAAAATTGTTCATCGATACGTGGTTCAACACTTTCATTTGAAAGCTCAGTCCATCCACCACCGAAGCGGAGTGAGATTCCTCTCTGGGCGAATCTGGTGGTTCGTTAACAACTTTAAAATATTGGAAGTTTAAACGCGGTCGTACGAGCTGCCAAGACGAACTTCACAGTGGTTGATCCAATGACCATCCAGATCTGATAGACGAAGAAAATCCACAAAATTATACTGGAATGCCGTCGGCTACAGCTGCGCAAATTATCTGACACGATAAGCATTTCAAAAAGTACTGGACATCGCATTTTAACCGAACTAATGGAAATGAGAGAGCTGTGAGCAAGATGGGTTCTTCAACTACTCACAATTGAACAAACACGGTACCGTTAAGATGTTTCAACTAAATGCGTGGCAAAGTTTGAATTCAATGAAGCCGAGTTTTTGGGTCGATTCGTAAATATGGTTGAAGCATGGATCCATCATTTCATTTCTGAGATGAAAGAGCAGTCAAAACGATGGACTCCAACGGGAGAATCGGCTCCAAAGAAGGCGAGAACCGTTTCATCTCCAGGAAAGGTTATGATGTCAGTTTTTCGGATGCACGTCGGATAATTTTTATTGACGATTTCCCTAAAGGAAAAACAATAAACGGAGAAAATTATGTGAATTTATTGCAGCATTTGAGCGAAGAAATTTGGCAAAACCAACCGCATTTGGCGACAAGTCACCCTTGTTTCTTCGAGGCAACGCACCAATCGACGCTTCCGTCATCGCAATGGTTAAAATCAATCAACTTAGTTGGAGCTTTTTCCGCGCTCACCCTATTCGCCAGATTTAACCCCCTCAGATAATTTTCTATTTCCGAACTTGAAGAAATGGCTCGGCGGAAAGAGATTTGCTAATAACGGAGAGACGGGGTCGGAGGATGATACCTATTTTAAAACATTGGAAGTGTCCTCCTATAAACATGGCACAGAAGACATCTCTGGGAAAACTGTCAAGGGAGACTATGTTGAGATATATAATAATATAATATTTTCTATTTTTTTTTTCAAGTGTTAGGTGAGGTACTTCTAGGACTATCCTCGCGCCCCACAAGTTCAGAAATTTCCCTGAAAATTACCTAACAGAGTTTTCTTCGTGTGACGCGTTAGACGGCGCCTATCGAGTGGGACCATTTACTAACAGGAATGAGCATTGTTCGCTATCAACCCTAGCGCTAAGAATCAACAACTCTTGCCAGTTTACCGCTATCTTAATCTAACAAACGACCTTACCAGTGTAAGGCCATTTATCGAATTCGAGAAATCAATTCGACTTCGACGAAAAGAACGTATATTCTTGCTCGATAGCAACACAACGCCTTATAACAAACCAGCCGATAAGTATTCGGAGGTTTATACGTCACGCTGTGCAGCTCAGCTACCCTCAATAAGATGTCAAGAACAGATTTTTGTGTTCTTTGTCAAATCTTTAATACTGAAGCCAATTTAACTGCCGCTGTGTTGTTACGAATAATCTTACACATGACGTTCGGCTGCAACTCTTGTGATTTGTTTCCTAACAAGCTTCAGGAAAATCGATGCTTGCATGCAAACTATTTATCGACGAATTAATCTTGAGAGCAGGGGTTGAACCCTGTGGGGGTTTAAAATGCCGCACACAATATAATTGGACTTAGGTTGCATAGCGCTTTTATCTCAATTAGTATCGCAATGAAATATGATCGAACTGGTTAAGCTTCAACCGTCAACATCTCGGTGACAAGAGATCGAGAAATTGAAATTTAAGTTTAAACATCTCGGCCAAGAAAATAACACCTAGAAGGGCCTAATAGAGGGGGATAAGAAAACTTTAAATAAAGGGTCGCTATACGCATTCTCCAATATATTGTCGGATTGAAGATAGGTTATATGCTCATAAAAGGGCCCCCAACCCTTCTTTCGTGCTCGACTAAGCGGACACCCCAAATATGCGACGGCCTGATACAAACTCATTTGCTCGATTGTTGCATAATAGACCCTAACAAAGAGACCATTGTGTGTATGAAAGCTCTTAATAGCCTGATTTGGCTAGCTGATTCGGGTTTAAAAAGGTGCCAGCATTTCGAGAGCACTCTTTTTTGTTCAAGAGAAAATTCTATTTGCTTCAATATAATTTAACGTGTTGATTATGTGTTTTCATGTAAAATGACCTAGCTTCAACGTCTCGTGCTTTCCCAGATGTCTAATTTTTACTTTTCTCAACGCCTCTACCTATCTGTGATCTTTATTTTCGCACTTGTGGCAATTAAGGTAATTGTCGTGCGTCTTTCCCAACACCTTCGTGGGATTTATGGCATTTTACACGGATCAGTTCTCACAGTACCTTTATTTAAAATTTCCTCATAACTACACTAAATGCGAGGCAAATGACAAAGTCAACCAAGTCCAGACAGCCCTTGGGAGCCTGGACCTGGTTGATTTGAGTTTCGCCAAAATTTCTGACCTTTTCCCAATATGTCAGACTAAATCTCCAAGTTCGTTTTAAATCTTCAGATTCTTCAGAAAGAGCATTCAGTAAGTCAAGTACTGAAAATATTTACGATGGTCTTACCGCTCGGAGCATCCCACTCAGACTGGTGGGATGGATTAGAGCGGCACCCCGGGATCGCAATGACATCTCTGGGAGGCCATCAAAAGGAAATTAGAAATGTAGAAATGCTCTTCAGGGACTGACCGATACGAAGGGAATCGCCCTTGGTCAAGTTAGAGACTGGGAGAGACGGGGCACAGAGATGCGGAGGGAAACAATGCTGCGCTGATGAGGTACCCAGGAGAGATTCCCAATCACATTTCAGCGGAATTATACCATGTCTAAGTTTTGGCTACATGTTCTGAACACATGAGTGTGGGAAAGACGGAGGACAATCAGTAGCATGTGGAAACGCCGGGGAAATTTTGCAGGTCTCAAACACATCCAAAACATCATCTTGCCGAAGAAAAAATACATCCGGAACCTCGTGGGAAAACTCACTAGAGCACCTCCTGGGAATGGAGGACAGGCTGCTCTGTAAATACTGCTGTGCGGTGTTTTTTCCCGGGCCTGCGCAAAGGATCGGCACGTCTTGGGCACCTACCTTATTGTTATGAAATGAGAGGAATGCTGACTTGAAAGGAATAGAAACCTTTCCAACGTAAATAAGATGAGCGGTTTTGAGGAGTAGTGGAAATCCGTCAGTCATTTCCAAAATTGGAGGGCATTTTTGTAAAAATAGGGCTGGGCCAACTCCTTTGAGGGAATAGTCAATGGCCGGCCAACGTTGGGGTCTTTCAGTACTATTGAATCAAATTTATAGCGATTGTTCAATGTAACAATAGAAGACATATGAGCATAAGAATCCGTGTTCGCAAATGTCTCCCTGAGGCTCTACGGCCTTAAGACGCTTTAAGACAGTTACGTGTGAAAATGTGTTTTTTCGAACTTTAGTACGTTATATTTGAATTTATTCGAACTTAATGACACTACAGAAGTTTTTAAAAATGTCGTCTTGAAACTTGTATGCATTAGTTAAGCCGTTTTTGCTAAATGTTTGTCATAGCCAAAACTGATTACAGAAAGTCTTGATCGTTAGTTTGATACATTCACTCGTTAATTTTGCAAATTTTAAAAAGCTCGCAAAGTTATCGGTCTGTATGGAGAATTACACCAATCCAGGATTGGCATATATGGAACAACAAATTACAGCGCAATAGCTGCTGTGCGGCTTTATCAACAACGCTGTACCACAAAGCAACATCTTGGGTACAAAACTTTTATTACAATTCATCGGCAACTTTCAGAGAGTGGTGCTTTGAAACTCAACATGCACGATACTGATGCTGAAAGGACAATAAGCACAGATCATTTCGAGGAAGAGGTTCTTGACCCAGTTGCAAGATGAACCTTCGTCTAGCACTCGTCAACTTGCACAGGTATGGGTGCAACTCAGGTTTCCGTTTGGCGGGTATTACATGAGCAACAACTTTATCCATACTATTTACAAAAAGTCCAAAATTTGACTTCAGACTAGTGTCAGCTAAGAATTCAGTCTTACCATTGGCAGGCGATTGCTGCAAGACGTCCTGTCGGAAGTTCTTGAAAACGTCCCATTGAATTTGATAACAAACGTGATGCAACATGACGGTACCCCTACGCACCTTTCTGTTCAAGCTCGTCAGTATTTAAATCAGACAATACTGGATCGACAGAGGTGGTCTAGTTCCGTGGCCTCCCAAGTCACCCGATCTGACACCTTTAGATTTCTTTCTGTGAGGACATGTAAAGTCTTTGACTTATGAAACGCCAGTGGAAAGAGAACAACACGTGGTTGCGCAAATCACTGCGGCATTTGATGTCACTCAAACCGACGATCAAATTTTTACCCAAGATCACGGAAACCATGTACGTCGTTTAAAGAGATGCAATGGAGATCAAGGATGATATTTTGAACAATTACTGTAGTGTTGCATACACAAATTTAAATGAAACGTACTCAACCTCGATAAAACACGTTTTTGTACATAACTGTCCTAAATCATTCTAAAGCCGTAGTGCCTTAGGGGGGCATTTCCGGACAGGGGTTCTTATGCTCAGATATTTTCTATTGTTGCACTGAACAATTCCTAGAAGTTTGATCCCGCAGTTCTAACACGCCCTGTAGATAGCTGAAACAGTCGCAAATCGTGCCTTTTTTTACTTGAGAAAAACACCTGAAATTAACCTCATTATGTTCGTGGATGAAAATAAAAAACATTTCCTCGGGGAAATATCCATCCTTAAGATTAATAACAAATATTTGAACACACGCACCCTTTGTGCAGGCCTCTAATGAAAGCGACTGATGTAAATCAAAGGTATTTGATCTCCGAGAAATGTGGGGATTTTTTCAACTAATTTTCAAATCCTAAAAGGGGTGGTACCACTCGTGGGCGTTTTGGAAGTTGAACGAAATATATTAATTTCTATTGGAATTTTCGGAGAGCTCAGAATTTGAGTTTCTTTTTTTCATATGCCGACCTAGGGGCCGTTAACACGACACTATTCTTCAATTAAGAAAAAGCGCGGTAATAATACTACGGCTGTTCTGAAGGCGTCGTAGGCCAATCGCAAAGCAGTGAGGAATAAACTAGGTAGAGCGACCAGAGAAAGAGATGCTTGGTTTCATCTAGACACAAGATTCATCACGACTATTTAATTTATCAAAATAAAAAACGACAAGAAACCTACAATTACTCTTAAGGAAAAACCCCCGTCGTTGTGAGATTAGGGATCAACACACCCAATATAAATGGTAAAATTTGACACGGATCGCATTACTAAATGAACATGTAAGTGTGAGAACCGAGACACATGGAAAGCAACCGTCCAGAAAATTCGTTTGTCGGAGAAAATAGACCCCGGTTTTTGTAAGACAAATGATGTGGGGTGATGTGTATCCATACTAATATGCCCCTCTTGCTTTTGCCATTTACGAAGGCTTATTGGGCTGTAAACAATTAGCCATCGTTTATGGCGCTCGGGGTGTTTTTGCCACACTTTTATACTCGATTAGGCCATTTAGTTTTATTGTGGGGGTGAAATTAGGAGAGTTAACTTACAGGGAGAAAACAGTTTTATCAAAGGAATTAATGTGGGTGATGTGTGTAGAGTAAATTTTCACATGCGGGACGTAACAATCTGACCCTAATCCCAGTTCGAAGTTATTCGCTCACAAAGGAAAACTCCAACTAGAAACTCCTAAAAGTGATAATAAAATTGCATGTCTGTTGTAAGTCTCTCGGAAATAGAAAAATCTGTGGAAGAAAGTTTCAATAACGTTGGTCCACAGCCCTAAAGGAAACCGGTAATTTTACATTTATTTGTCAAGATATTGCACGGCACGGTAAGCCGCACAGTGCAAAAGTGCTGTCGAACGTGAATGATGAGTTCATCATTCCCGCCTCGGGCTCACGTGAATCCACGAGTTCGTTTTCGTCGCGAACCAATTTCACCGATTGGAATTCATTTTTGATTGTAAACAAAAACGTTTCCCATAATAGAATTTCCGCGCACATTTCCCACTAATAGAATCCAAAAGTCGAATGCGACCGAGAGGTGCATGATGTGGCCCGTCACTACAACCACTGCAACGTGCCAGCGGAAGGTGGTTTTTTGATGTTAGACGATCGAAATTTCGATTCGAAAAATGAAAAATTTTGCGTCACCATCGGAAATAAACTTAGGAAGTTGTATCAAAAGAGCATTAATACAGACGCATTCGAGGGCTGAAGTATCAAGTAATTGCCTTATTGAAAGAATAGTAATTAGAAGATAATCCCTTTACCCCACTAGGGCTGAGAAAATAATTACTCATCCGCAACGTAATCATCTCATAAACGTTCCATTATGTACGCTGTACCGTTCCGACCAAAATAAATTGTATGCTCGTAACAGTCTTATTAAAATCTTGATTAATAACCACTAAATTGAGTGTTAAATTCATTACACAAAGTGAATAAATTGAAGATTAATTAACCATTGATAATTTAAACTCGCTAGTCCGTGGCTTAACGAGGTTAAAATTTGCATTTGAGGACGGAAAGCACTTTAGCAAGCACAAACACGATTAGGAGGGGCGACGCAATCGCCGCCGCTTAGAAAAATATTAAAAGCGAAACATTATTGGTGCCTTCATATCCAACGAAATTTGATTTTCACTCATTAGAAAAGGCTCCAAGAATGTCGTTAAGGCAATAATCCGCTCTGCATTTTTAATTATTAAGGCAAAATAGCTTTTTTAACGAAGTCAATTTTAATGGCGCTCTTCCGTCATTCTGCGACCGTTCTGAATAAATTCGTTATCACAACTTTCTGCCGGGTTGGCAAAATTGTGTTTTGATATTACAAAAAGCAGGAAAAATGATAGTTTCCAGGTCTGGCTACCGCCATTGTTAAACCGTAAACATAATGCGTATTTCGAGGATCGAGGCTTCGATTCGCTGATTGCTTTTTCCTTGATAATTTGACTCGACAAGGACCTGTTTATTTGATTTGCGAAAATTGAAGCCTATAAATTCCAGCTTTTCGGCTTAATGCACTTTACCCCTTGAAGTCGGCATTCAAGTGAAATGCAGGCGCGCAATAAAGGATTGCAGCCGTGCCGTTCCTCCAAATGCGCATCTTATAATAGTATCTTATACACCAAGGCTGTGAAGTGTATTATTATGACCGGAACGTTCAGTTTAAATACTGAAGCCCGCAACGCCGAGGGATCTGACAGTAAAGACTTTAAGTTTTTCACAACCGCGGCGAGTATGCGAGTTTTTTCATTACCAAACACACTGACTTTCAAAAAAACCGCAACACCAAGAAGAACGCATTGTATGTATTTGAAGTTTTGGCATGATTTTAGACTTTTAAAAGAAAAAAAATGAAAAAAATTTCAAGTTCGTATTTTAATGCGATATGAAGTTTTTCTTTACTTTTTTATCTGTGACGATCGTTCTTTTTGCAATTTTGTTACAGGCGGATAGCGATAAAGGTATTATTGTTAGTACCATATGGAATGTGTGGTAGTGCAAAATGCGTCGTGTACCCCAAATGCAGTTTATCGGCAGTTAACTCCCTTTGAAAGAGGAAGAACTGTTGGTATGCATGAGGCAGGTTTACCTTTCCGCGAAATTGCACGTAGATTGGATCGAAACGCATCAACAGTGCTAAGAGCTTGGAGAGATTGGTCTAACGAAGGGTCAGTAAATCGTCATCGTGGTAGTGGCCGTCCAAGAACGACGAACCAACGCGAAGACCGGCGACTTCGTCGTTCAGCGACAGACGCCCCGTTTGAAACAATTCCGTCTCTTGGTGCTGACTGGGTAGCCACCCTAAATCGAAGGGTCTCCCTTAGTACGATGTATCGCAGAATTCGAAGTTTTGGACTAAATTCATATCGTCCTATGCGTCGGCTTCCATTATCACGAAACTACAGGGTGGCCCGACTGGAGTGGTGTCGTCTGAAAGTGCAATGGGTCGATGAGTGGAGAAGAATCGTATTCAGTGATGAGAGCAGATTTTGTTTATGGCGAACTGATGGACGGTTACGTGTTAGAAGGTGCAGAGGAGAGCGATTAAATTTGAACTTTTTGGAAAGGCGTCATTCTGGTTTAACACCAGGGTGTCATGGTTTGGGGTGCCGTCCAGTATGGTAGTCGGTCTCCTCTTGCTTTCATTTATGATAGGTTAAATGCTCAGAGGTACATTAATAGTGTCTTAAAACCGGTTTTTGTATCATACATCCACGACTATCCTGGAAGCACATTTCAACAGGATAATGCGCGACCACATGTAGCCAACGATACTTTGAGGTATTTGGAAGCTGAAACTTTGGATAGTTTGCCTTGGCCAGCTCGGTCTCCAGATTTGTCCCCAATAGAGCATGTATGGGATATAATGGGTCGGAGACTTCAACGTTTAGCTCGCTCTCCAGAGACCATAGATGAACTCCGCGAGCAGGTGCAGATTGCCTGGGATACAATACCACAGGAAGATATTGACAATCTAATTTTAAGCATGCCACGTCGCTTACAGGATTGTATTAATTTATGAGGAGATACCACCCATTATTAAATTATTATTAAATTTTTTCACTTATTCACAATAATTTTCTTTTGACATTTTGATCGTTTTTATCTCTTATCCGACCCAACGTAATGCCAGAATTTCAAACGTGTACGATGTGTTCTTCTTGGTGTTGC
The DNA here is from genome assembly GCF_040115645.1 of Euwallacea fornicatus. Taxonomy (NCBI): domain Eukaryota; kingdom Metazoa; phylum Arthropoda; class Insecta; order Coleoptera; family Curculionidae; genus Euwallacea; species Euwallacea fornicatus. The sequence continues at coordinate 4,857,078 of NC_089551.1, forward strand.
GGTTTTTTTGAAAGTCAATATATAACCACGCCTAATGAAATTACGAGTAGCTCGCCTAAATCAACATCAAGTAAATCTGATGCACCGAGGAAATTTAAATTATCTACCTCTCCACCTCCTCCCTTAACTTTTTAATATATTTTTTTAATTCAAAAGTAGCATAAATAGGCCAAAAAATACTAACTTCAGACGTTTTTATTATTTTTTTAAAGTTGCTTACGTCACCGCTAGCGCAAAATCGCCGAATTTTCAAAATTGAAACGCGGGTCAAGTGACATCTCAAATTAAAGGTCTTTGAAAACTACATTCAGTGGTGGATTGCGATTCAAAATCTATCGATTCGTTTTTAACAAAAAATCGATAGAGTTTTCAAATGCGATACAAACTCAGTTACCTAGTGCGCAAACAATTAAAAAAATTATTTGTTGACAGGAAATTGGTTTATTGTCAATTTTGGGCTCCCAGGCGTTAATAAAAAAGGACCAAAGGATAGATTAAAATATCCATAGACTGAATCCCAATACACCATTAAATGTAGTTTCGAAAGACTTTTGATTTGAGGTGTCACTTGACCCATGTTTCAATATAAAAAAAACGGCGAGTTTGCGACACCAGTGACGTACGCAACATCAAAAAGAATCAACAACCATTAAAAAATGGTATTTTTGATCTAATTCGAAGCTGCTTTTAAATTTTAAAACGTTACAGTTCGTCAAAAAGTCAACAGAGGCGAGACAATTTAGACTCGCACGGTATAAAAAGAAAATGCGTTTCGAATCAACGGTGATGTTTCATGCAGCAACGATGACATTTTAATTGGCAACCGTAAACACCGCAACATTTAGGACTATGACGATATTATGCCCCATTATGTTGCTAAGTAAATAATGCGTCATATACCGTGTGACCCATTTAAAATGAAAAGACTCCTGTAACTTTTACATTTATAAATGAACTTCAAAGGACCAAGGTTCAACGCCCAGCGACCTTCATTACCAAGTTACTCGCTTTGAAAGTAAGATGGAAAAAAAAGTATCTCTGTTGTAAGTTTCAGACAGTTACTACGATGACGATGAAAGTTGGACGATTTAAATGACTCGTCCTGCTTATTTTCATATGTAAACAGGTATATCATATGTATCCTTGCATAGGGGGGGTTAAAATTTCTCGTTTAAACACAGTTATTTCCTTCGTGAGTGGACGAAATCAGTATGTTTATATATTATATACAGGGTGTCCGCGAATTGCGTGGCCAAAATGATATCGCAGATTATTTAAGTAAAAATAAGTCGATTTAACTAAATTTGCCTCAGTCCAAAAGTTGATAATCACGGAGTTACAGGGTGTTAAAGTTGAAAAAATAAGTCGCATTTTATTTAATGTCTTTCGATTCCTTTGAGGTAATTTCCCGAAATTTCGTATCTGAGGGTGTTTTAGAACGCGAAATTCAAATTTATTTAACATTTAGTTGTATTTTCTAGAGGGCACCACAAGCGACCATTAGGACACATTTAAACCTCTGTAACTTTTTTGTGCCATAGTGTATGTTATTTTGGCATTGAAAAATCTTCTTTCCTACCGTTTATACTTGGAAAAGGTATACTTTATTGAAGTCGCTAGAAGCAACGGTTTCTGAGAAAAACGCATAATTCTAAGAATTGGAGGCAAGAATAAGTCATGAAGCGGAATTATTGAATAGTACTTCTGAAATGTTGTTCAGAGTATAATATAATTTCTTAAAAAGAATTAACTTGTGCATACAGGAAAATGGTGAACATTTTGAACATTTACTGTGATAGCAAATTAAATGAAAAAAAAATTAAATCAAAAACTTACATAAGTTAATTTAATTAATTAGTTAATTTTATTTCTCCTTGTTGTTGTTTCTTTGTTAATTATTATTTATGTTTTATCTTTATTAATAATTGTTTTTGAAAAACTTGAACAATTTTTTTTTGAACGGGAAATAATTTTAAGTTAATTTACATACATCATCAGCTTTACATGGGTTTTTCTCAGAAACCGTTGCTTCTAGCGACTTGAATAAAGTATACCTTTTCCAAGTATAAACGGTAGGAAAGAAGATTTTTCAATGCCAAAATAACATACACTATGGCACAAAAAAGTTACAGAGGTTTAAATGTGTCCTAATGGTCGCTTGTGGTGCCCTCTAGAAAATACAACTAAATGTTAAATAAATTTGAATTTTGCATTCTAAAACACCCTCAGATACGAAATTGCGGGAAATTAGCTCAAAGGAATCGAAAGACATTAAAGAAAATGCGACTTATTTTTTCAACTTTAACACCCTGTAACTCCGTGATTATCAACTTTTGGACTGAGGCAAATTTAGTTAAATCGACTTATTTTTACTTAAATAATCTGCGGTATCATTTTGGCCACGCAATTCGAGGCACCCTGTATAACTCATCTTTACTCTCAAGGGAACGGCCTATCGACGATTTGGTCTTTCTACCCCTGTTGTAGAATTATTCTATTTTGCTAACATATTTCACTAGAACGAGAAGAATTATCGAAAACATGGCAGTACAAAGATCAAAAGGAAACGTAGAAGAGCTCTGTTGCCAACAGTACTTTAGTAGGGGTTTTGACGAAAGATGGAATTTTGCTTGTTTCATCTGTCCTGCCAGACCAAGTGGGTTCAGTATCGTCCAATTGTGAGGGTTGTCTTTCCATTTGGCCTGCAGCTGTAGTAGTCTTCCAGTTATTCTTGTCATGTGCGTACGTCCATACAGTAATTGGTTTGATGGGTGGTGTAGTGGGTTTCCAGGGTGTCTGATCTTGGTGATCGGCCTAAGTGTAATCTGTTCTGTTGTTTGTACGTATCGTTTGGCTCTGTTTGTTGCATGGGCCCTTAACTCGTGACCGTAATCCAATAATGGTCTGCACATAGCTTTGTATATTTTGGTGGTATCCCCTGTACTGGTTCCCTTGTCTTTGTAGGTTCACGACCGAAATTGTCTCCTCCTTCTGACAATTTCTGTTCTCATGTTCTGTATATGTTTAGTGAACTTTAGTTTTTTGCCGATTGTTCCTTCTAAGTATTTTAAGTCATCGCTTGACTCCGTTATATGATCACCTAGCGTTATTGTAAGTGAGTTTGGTTTAATTTGATGCAGTTCTTTCATATACCTTGATTTCTTCATAACTCTCGTACAACAAAGACATATTTTGCTTTAGTCGATATCTTGTACCGCTTTTGAAAAAATCTCGTTTTATCATCAACACGCACCACACACGCCAACAATTTCAAATAAAATAATATTGCAGTTTATTATAACAAATGGCTAATGTTATCAAAAATGTTAATGTCTACATTCTAGGCCATCAACATTAGTTATTTTATTATTTGATATGCATCTAATGCTGCGACTTATGCAAGGTCGAAGCTGCTGTGTTGCAGTCCATAATGCCCATCACAAACATTATTGATATCTTCAGCTGTAATATTGGATTGTTCGATAATTAATGTCGTATTTTTTATGTTTTTTTGAAAGCGAATATACTTACATTAATAATAAATATTAATTAATGATGTAGTGGCCTTCTTGGTGGATGACCTTTTGCCATCTTTCGGCAAGTTGGAAAATTCCGCGTTCGAAAAAGCCTTGATTTTTAGAAGTAAAAAATTGATTTAACTCATTTTTAACGGCGTGATTAGAATCAAAATTTTTACCATTCAAATGATTTTGAAGAGAACGAAACAAATAATAATCTGATGGCGCCAAGTCAGGGCTATATGGTGGATGAGGTATCAGTTCCCAATTTAGTTCCGATAATTTTTGACGCGTTATTAAAGACATATGGGATCTAGCCTTATCATGATGGAACAGTACCCCTTTGCGATTGGCGAGTTCAGGACGTTTTCTTTTGATTTCTTCGTTCAATTTCGATAGCTGACGACAGTAAACATTCGAATCAATAGTTTGGTTTCTCGGAAGCAGTTCAAAATAAAGAATACCCTTGTAGTCCCACCACACAGATAGCAAAATCTTCTTTTGATGAATATTGGCTTTGGACGTCGATTGCGCAGGTTTGTCTTGTTTGGTCCATGACCGTTTTCGGACTGCGTGATCGTAAACAATCCATTTTTCATCACCCGTTATGACTCTTTTTAGAATTGGGTCGTTTTGGTTACGATTCAGCAAAGAATCGCATGTGTCAATGCGTTGGGTGAGGTGAATTTCCTTCAATTCGTGAGGAACCCAAACATCCAATTTGCCAACGTACCCGAGCTTTTTTAAATACAGAGAAACGGTTGAATTTGATATGTTCAACTTTCCTGCTATCTCTCGAGTTGTCATACGCCGATTAGCTTCGATTAAGGCCTTTATTTTATCGTCATCAATGGCGATTGGGCGTCCAGCGTGTGGTGCATCTTGGACATTAAAATTTCCGGAACGAAAGCGAGAAAACCAACGCTGGCACTGGCGTTCAGTAAGGCAGTTCTCACCATAAACTTCACACAATTTCTTCTGAGCTTGTACTGCATTTTTGCCCTTTCGAAAGTAAAATAATAAAATGTGTCGGTAATGCTCACTTTGCTTGTCCATCTCCAACTTAAATTTTAAACAACTTTTTGTTTACTGATCACGATCAATTTTCGATTGAAAAAAGTCTAAAACATAACCTTTAAAACGGCATATAATAATATAAGCGACGAGATCACTATTACTCGATATGTATAAATTAAGCCATCTATGAGAATAAAACGACATTAATTATCGAACAACCCAATACATACGATTGTTTATAATAAACTGCCATTTTGTTTGATTTCACACTATATATGTGCGCGTTGATGATAAAGGGCGATTTTCTCAAAAACGGCGCAAAAAGTCGATTAGAGCAAGTTATGCCGTTTTTGTTTGGGAAAATTACGAAAGAACCGAGTTGTGAAAAATACCGACTTTGTCAACCCAATACAAAAATTTAATGAATCTGAATGAGAAATTTTGACTTTCCCTGTATGAGGAAGATCTATGGAAACTCTGCTCACACGCGAAAATAAGCACGACTGCGGTTAGCTTAAACCGCCATTGTTACCATGATAGTTTTGGAGTCAACAATACTCTTTTAAATTCTCCCTTCGAGAGCGAATAACTTGGTAACGAAGGCCGCCAGGAATTTTTTCTATGTGAAGTACCGGCACTATTTCAGCTCTCTCTCTCTCTCTCTAAGCCCTAGAATTTATGGCGCGACCTTTCCGGACGCCCGGTACATTTCGAAATCGCTGAGGAATTTCGAATCTAGTTGCGCGCAGAACGACAACCCACGGACCAACCTTTATGCATTCAATCACATTATTCGGTACTTCCATTATTTATTCGCCACAATATTCATGAAAATTGCGGTTTAAATGTAAATTAATTAGAAAGTTGCAGTAAAGTTCAGGTTAATATGATTATTAGCCACATTAAAACAAAGGGCAAGTTTTGATGAAAATAGCAACCGTTCGGCGCCTAACTGTTCGCGAGGGTTGCGTGTTAACTTCGGATAACAATCTGAAACTGCTTACTTGCCAATAAAATTAATTTCTCCTGCGTTCATAAGTTGCGCGATTACAGACGATTTTACACAATTATAATACAGCATAAGCTACCATGATAATAGTTTCAAACACGTTTCAACAAATTTATAGGTTTAAGAAAGCAATAATTAATACAGGGTTGCCAGCACCAAACAATCGTTGGCACATTAACATGGTGTTAATGGAAATGTGTTAAGCGAATCGATTGGGATTTTTTGAGGTGTAGTGACTAATCTGACCGTTCCAGTTCCGATGGACCTGCAGCTATCCCTCTCAGCACTAAACGGTGCCCGTTATTATCTCATTACTGAGCAGCGCAGGTTTACATATTACCGAGTCACACCAGATCGCATTGATGCGACGCGCAGTGGGAGTGGCTAGAGCGACAGAGAACGAGCAAAGGGACTTAACAAGGAACTAAACCGAAAACTCGTACACTTGAAAATTTCACTGATCTGTTAAATTTGATATTTCAGCAGTGCGTCGCCTGCACTTAATTGTTAAAACAAATGTTAAAAGACGATTTGTGAACATAAAACGTCCCCACGTGGATCTGTAATGACGTAAGCGCCGCATATAACACCTTTCACTGGCAACGTAATATAATCGATGAATGACCACTGTAACTTTACGTTCAGGCTCGTAATGAAGTGTCCGGTCATGACAATATAGGATATTTTACTCTCGCTCCGTAAACTACCAACCAAAACCATTTCACACGTGAAGACTGTCAATCGTCACTGTTATTTACGTCACGTATGTCACTCGCCGTGTCATTATTGAAGTTGACGGCCTAATGGAAAAATCTCCGAACAAATTCAATATGACTTATCCATCGAGCTCGAAAATGGCTGCGCTAATTTGTCAATCAGATAATTGTTATCCTACCTCACTTCAGAGAGAGCAATCTCTGTCCGTACGTTCCGAGAATAAACGGTTTAAAAGCAATTAGATTTAAACATAATAACAAATGAGGTTCTGTGAGGAGAGCGACGCGGGCACCGTTAATTTACTGTAAGGGAACCCTCTACATAGAGTTCAGAATTTGACAATTCAAAAGTTCTGCTCCTACATCAATTTGGAAATGTCGAAATGTCAATTGGAACCCAAAATTAACAGCGAAACAATCATTATCTACACTTTGAAATTTTTTTCACCGTTTCTTGCACTTGCATAGCTGCCTCCGAAATAAAGGGTGTTCCAACGAGAGCACGATATTTAAATTTTAAATAAATATGTTTTTTTTTAAGAAAAACTGAAATTATCATTTTTATCATAAAGTAGAGATGTCAAAATTATGTATGGAACAATATATCCGATAAATGCTCACCCCGGCTTTTCTGGCACATTAGCGTTATTTTGCCAAAATTCTGAATTTTTTGGCACGAATGTGGTTAGATTTTAGTTAAACAGTGTCTAATCTCCTGTTTCAAAGCTTGGGAGGCGGTGGGCTTGTTCACATAATCTTTCGACTTCGAAAAATCCAAAAGTGTTAAATCGGCCGATCTAGACGGCCAATTCATGTCACCCCCAAGGGTAGTTTACACTACCAGGGAATGTCTCGTGCAATAACGCCATTGCTTCGTGTGATGTATAGCAAGTGGCACCGTCTTGTTGGAACCACACGTTTTCGAAATCAATACCGTCCCTGTGAGGCATAAGGAACTGGAATATCATCCTCCGATACTGTTCGTCATTGATTGTTTGTGTATTCCCGGCAGGGTCTTCAAAGAAAAATGGTCCAATGATGCCTTCTGCCTAAAATCCACACTAAACAGTAACACGTTTAGTAATCGTAATCATACAAAAATTTTCTTTACTCCAAATGCGAAAATTTTGCTGTCATGAAGCCGTCAACATGAAAATTGGTCTGATCACTGAAGACGATTTTGTTCTAAAAGTTACCGTTCACTTTTTGTCATTCAATGTTACAATTGACGAATTCTGTTTTCTGTGCATGATCTGTAGGCTCAAGTTGCTTAATGAGTTGGATTTTTTAGGCATGAAGATGTAAGTCTTTGGGCTGCATAGTGTTTCTTGTAATACGCAATTGTTGCGTATCGTGGCAGCCAAAATCTCACCATTTTTGAAATAATATTTAGTAATTAAAAGGCGACTTTTTAAAATTAAACTTTCAAAGAAATTTGACAGTCAAAGCGTAACGGATAAAATGGCGCCAAATTTAAATTTTGCGCTCTTGTTGGGAGAGCCTTTATTATTGGATATTTGTCTTATTTTTAACAGATTCATTCAATTTTCTGTGATCCTGTTCTCCAACCAGTTAAAAATAATCTCAGGAAATAGTGCTTTTATCTAGTATTGGACTGGTCAGTTCTAAATGTGCTGCAATTTCCGATGGAATTTTGCCGACCATATGCAGACCAAAAAATTGGTTCGTGTATCTTCCCATCTACTAATTTTGAAAAAAAAATGTGCGACATCTGCTAATCAGGGATTTGAGTATTTCTTGCATAAGTTGAAATACGTTTCATTCCCTCCGAGGATAGTCCTAGAAGTACCCGACTTGACATAAATATTGACCTTTTTGTTGAAAATTTGCGAATATTACAAAGACCTCATCTTAAAAAGTTTATGTCTACAGCTTAAGAATACTATGTCGCTCGGTGTTTGATTTTGAGTCGTTTTTAGAGATTTTGTGAACATAGAAAAAATTGGCCATCTATACGTGATTCAATACTTTCATTTGATAGGTCTTAATCCATTCAAGATCAAAGCTGAGTTACATTTTTCTCTAGGGGGACTTGGTAGTTCGTTAACAACTGTAAAATATTGGGTGGCAGAACATAAACGCGATTGTACAAGCTCCGAAGACGAGCTTCGCAGTGACTGACCCAATGACGCTCCAGATCTGATCACTACAGAAATGGCGGTGAAAATCTACAAAATTGTACTGGAAGACCGTTTGTTAAAATTGCGTGAGTTAACAAACATGATAAGCATTTCAAAAAGTACTGGAAATCGCATTTTGACCAAAAAAAAATAGAAATGAGAGAGCTATGTGCAAGATGAGTGCCGCGATTACTCACAATTGAATAAATATAGCACCGTCAAGGTGTTTCAAGGAAATGTGTGGCAAAGTTTCACATCAATATGGCCGAATTTTTGGGTTGATTCACAAGCATGGATGAAGCATGAGTCCATCATTTGACATCTGAGACGAAAGAGCAGTCAAAACGATGAACTCAAGGGGGAGAATCGGTTCCAAAGAAAGCAAGAACAGTTCCATCTGCAAGGAAGGTGATGACGTCAGTTGTTTTGGATGCACGTCGGATAATTTTTATTCACAATCTCTCTAAAGGAAAAATAATAAACGGAGAAAATTATATAAATTTATTGCAACGTTTGAGTGAAGAAATTGGGAAAAATCAACCGCATTTGGCGAAAGATCACTCTTGTTCCTTCAAGGCAACGCACCAGCCCGCGCTTTCGTCATCGCGATGGTCAAAATCACTTAACTTGTTTTGGAGCTTTTTCCTCAACAATCCTTTTCGCCAGATTTAGTCTCCCCATGTTGTTTTCTATTTCCAAACTTGAAAAAATGGCTCCGTGGAAGGGAATTTACCAATAATGAAGAGGTGGAATCAGAGGTTGACGCCTAATTTGGAAGGTTCGAAGCTTTTACTATAGACAAGATATAGAAGACATCGCTGGGAAAACTGTGTCAATCTCAAAGAAGACTAAGTTGAAAAATAATGGATTAAGTACTTTTCAATCTTTTTTTTTCTTTAATTATTAAGTCGGGTACTTTTGGAATTTTCTTCGTACTTCTTTTTGAATATCACAAAATTTAAAAACTACGAAATGATATTTTTCCTCGATATTCTCAATCGATAACTTCACAAATTGCACCCCGCCATAAGCTTCTGCTAAATGAAATATAGTGGCAACCTTCATGATTAGGTGTGTTTCAATCAGAGGTTCCTTAACACATTTGAATACTCCTTTTTTTTAAGGTAAATATCCGCACCACTGAGTTGTTGACTTGGTACTTCGCATAAGGAAATATTTGTTCTTCAAATATTTCCTTGAGGCTTTGGAATTTTCTTAGATTGCACCATTTTATGAATACTTCAAACACCTTCTCGGAGCGACGTGAAAATCTTTTTTCAAAAATAACCTTTTTCTCTCTTGTTCTGTTGTCTGACTATATTCGAATTGTCTGTCTTCCTTGCCAGGAAAATTAAAAGTTTTCATATAAAACGCGAAATGAAGTACGAATTTAATTTCATCACTTTACTATTTTGTAGATTTGTTGTGTTAATTGTCCGTCGTGTATGGATAAAAGAGTAATAAGTTGTTTCACCCTCAACTTGCCATTCAACACGCTTTTACTGTTCACACGCATATGCGTGTCGAAAGTGTTTGCGTACGGAAAGTTCAACTTTTTGCACCACAGTTTTTGTGAATTTTTGGAATTCACATTTGAATGACGTAATACATTTGCAAGCGACTTCAACTCCATTATTCCGAACGACACGATTCACGCGTGTTCACCGAAATTCGGGAGAACAGAACTCTTTCAAATTTCCCTATTGCCATCACCGGAAACGGCAGTTTCGTGAATTTATAAGAAAATATGCTCTGGCTGTGTTTTACTTAATTTACGAAGTTACCATTTTAATACATTACCAGAGGCTTGCAGGTGGTTAGTTAAGTCAGTCACGCATGTTATGCAGAAGAACATTCTTGAGGTTAATTTACGTATAGGATTGATGCAGATCCAGATAGGAGAATAGATGTTTATGAGATCAATTAGCAAAACGTGACCTTGATTAAGTGTTGCGTTTAAGCGGGGATTGCGTGCTACCCCTGACACCGTTATTATACACGACATTTCGAATTATTTTATCAGCAGGTAAGATGCACGAGGACCCTTATTTCCTACTATTTATTAGCAATCACGTGCGTAAGCCTTTTCTTACCCCGTGCCAGCCTTCGTGATCACATTAATTATGCGCGAACCACCCTTGCATGTTGGGTTGGTAATAGTTCCAACGCGACCAATTTAATGCTTCAGTATACTGTTGGTTTACTACCAAATCGTTAAGGCCTCTGTAATGCAAGATAAATTAATTTTATTGCCAACTAAGCAGTTCAAGATTGTTGTCTGGCGTTTACACGCAATGTCACATGAACCAGGCGCGCGACTATTATTTCGTGGAACTTTCCCCCTATTTAATTTGCTTAATAATGATATTTCTTTGAGGCTCGTTTCCATGGTTTTCCGGATAACTGCGTTCCATTATCACTGCAGTTTAATGAAAACAGATTTACCCAGGTAAAATGACAACAATTGACCCTTAAAGTTCGCCAATTCGGCAAGAAAACTGCACAACACCTACGATCGCATTGCGACCCTCGAATCTTCATAAGACAGCGATGACGCAATGGGAGCTCACACAATTCAGCTCAACACAATGGAGTTCTTACTGTGATCAGGTGCTGTGGCTGAAAGCGGAAAGAGTAGCTCTCATGGTTCATGTGATCTGGCCGTAATCGCCAGAGCGACCACCGAGGGTACCAAGCGAATACCAAACGTGGAAAAGGTAAATGGCATGGAAAACTGTAATGGAATCTTCGATACGCTTACGCAAAGCAATCATGGTAAAAGTAAAAGCCTAAAGAAATGGACGATCAAGAAACGAAAGACCAAAATAAGTTCCCGTGGAGAAAAGCTCCACCGTCATACCAGGAAATTTGTGGTGGAGCTTAATCGGTCATCGATCCTGAATGGACAGCAGCCCGACACTGTGTGAACGTTCAACATAGCTTTATGTCAAGCTCACATGCCTTCTGAGCAGCTCCTCCAATCCGCTATACAAAAAAAAGTTGTTAATCTCATTTTTACTCTCACCTCAATTCACTTCGGAACATCCAGGTTGGTGCCCTGAACTAACCTAAGCTTAATGCTGCTAAATCGCCCATTAAACGAGGATTTATAAAATCGATGTTGGATTTGGCATTGAGTTTAACAGTGAAAGATAAATACCAATAAATGTTATTGCCTCGTTTATACGCGCCGTAGGGTGTGAAGTGTCTTTTTAACGTTGACGCTCGTAGTAAAACCGTAGCACGGCGTCGCCGTCCAATGAAATCAGTCGTTAAAGACACGTGATAATGTTTTGATTTTTTTAAAGAAAGGTCGAAAACGAATTAAGGAGTAATTAATAATGCAGCAAAACACGAAATTCCACCTCGAGGATATAGTTTCCGTAAAACTGTGCTACGAATAGAGCGCTAGCGTTCGGAGCTGGCATTGAGCCCAAATTCAATATAGAGCTTCGAAGTCTGGCTTAGGCTTAGCAGCCTTAAATATAATACATACGGGGTGTCCATTTAATAGCCCCTCGGATTCTTATGGGTTCATTTGTGATTTCATGAAAAAGTCGGTTATGGGGATGTATGGGGTGTCCCATCTTCGAATCTCAATATGGGGATCTCGGAAACCGTAGAAAACAGAGAGTCAGTTAAATGGCGGCCAAGTGGTGTTTATATGAAAGGGGTAGTTTGCCTTGTTACTCTTTCTTATTTGCGAATACTTTCGGACATATCCAGGACAAAAACGATAATTAGTATTTTCTTTTAATATTTTCCTGTCTTAAATTAGAAAGAAATATGCAAATAAAGAACGTTTTCTTAAGTTGCTTTTTCCCGCGCTACAACATGGAAATCATTATTTTGGAGATACGACGTTTCGTTTTTCCAATGCTGTCATGAGCTTTTTTTTCCAAAATGAGGAACCTGATTTTTTTTTTGCCAATTTGGCTAGTTATTAAAAACTGAAAAACGACCATGTGTAACACGTTTCAATTTGCGACGTCTACATCAAAAATATTCATTGTCAAGAGAAAAAATCCCTCAACATTTCCACTTTTTGCATTGGTGCATCCTGCTTACTCCACCTTCATGGCAGAACTTTAAAACATCTATGTCAAAATGAATAGCTCAATAAATGTCAAATATTGATCACGTGACGTGAGCATTTTTTTTTTAAATTTAAGTCGTTAAAATTTGTATTTATTTTTGTTGTTAGCGTTCACTTCAGAAATTTAAAAAATCTTGAAAATTACGTTATCAGTTCTTTTAATATTGAATCAGTACTATTATCCACTTGTATAAAATTAATTTGAAAATGCTCTTTAAATGTATGAACAACCAGAATGTTTAATATATATTTTCAAAATCTTGAAAATGAATATTTTTTATCTAGACGTCGCAAAGCGGCAAGTGCGGCACATGGTTGTTTTCCAATCATCAATGACTTGCCAAATCCGTAAAAAAACGTTGAATTCCGTATTTGGAAAAAAAACTTGCTAGTGGTGTTCAAAAATCGAAATGTCATATCTTCGAAAAACTGTTTTCATGTAGCACGGGAAAAATGCCTTAAGAAAATGTTCTCCATTTTCATGATTTTATGCAATTTAAGGCAAAACAAATTAAAAGAAAAAAATGTAAAGGAAAATAGTTTTTTCGAGATACCTCCGGAAATAATCGAAATTTTCAAAAAATTAAAAAGGCAAAGTACTCCTCATATAAATCCATAAGTTTGCCTCCGTTTAACCGACTCTCTATCTCCTACGATTCCTAATATGTCCATGTTGCGAGTGAAATATGACAAACCCTGTAAATGAGGCTAATAAAGATATATTTTAAAATCACTGACAACTTTACAGAGTGTCCCAAAAAAGAGACGCGTCATAAAGTGGTCATTATTGTTAATGATACCATTTGTATTGCTTCCACGTGATAGAATCTTTTCTTGATCTTATTAGTTCTTAATTTTTTTTACCCTACGATGCAGTAACTCAAAGCTGTGACGTTTTAAAAAAATTTTAAGCATTTACAGTGCTTTGTAAAAAATAATATCTCAGTTAGCGTAAGTTAGATTTTGATAATTTGAGAATGGATTCTCTTGTAGGATCACCTTAGTAGGTGCAAATATTCATTTGGCCAAAAATACATACAAAGTGTTCACAATAATAATTTTAGTTTTAACCTTTTCAACTTCAATTTTTTTTATTTTTTCAGATAAGATGGTGTATTTTTTGTGACGTAAGAAGAAAGAAAACTTTTTTTTCATTTTAGTATGAAATCATCTTATATCTATTTTATAAATTAATGAAAATATTAATTATTTCAGGTTATTAATTATATTAAAAACCCGCACTCATGGCTAAGCGTCTGAGTGTTAATCATGCGTTCTCAAGATTTCGATTTTTTTTTGTTTAAAATTTAGACACCTGAACCTAACCTGAATTAATCTGAAATAATTAATAATAACTCTAGTAATATTTAAGATAAATATAATATTATTTTATACCAAAGCGAAGATCATTAGTTAAAAACTTTCGTCCCACGTCAAAAAAAAACGCACCACTTATTCGAAAAAATCAATTAAATTGAAGTTAGAAAGAGGAAAATTAAAATTAATATTGCGAAAATTCTTTGTGTATTTTTGACTAAACAAGTATTTGTGCCTGTCGAGGGAATCTTACATGAGGATTAATTCTAAAGTTACCAAAATTTACCTTCAGTTAACTGCGATATTAATTTTTTCATGAGGTAGTGCAACAGTCTAAAATTTCTGTTAACACGTCAAAGATTCCACCCACTGCATCCCAGGGAACAAAAAAAATTCAGTAACCAGCACAGAATCAAGGAAAGGTTCTATTTCGTGAAAGAAATGCAAATGGTTCCATTTAAAAAATAACTTTATGACGCGCCGCTTTTTTGGGACAACCTGTATGGTGGTTACTAATTTTATAATGAATGTTCATTAGCATCGCACACAGGGTGGTCCAATAAGAGCGTGTCTTGCTTTGTAACTTTTGCAATTACGACTTTATTAATGGTTTTAATGAAAAATTGTTTTTACACTTATATGTACGACCTTATTGGGCACATTTTAAAAATATTGTCATTTATACAGGGTGCGCAAAAAAAAGATATAATGCAAACTTACGTTGTTTTAAACGTAACACCCTGTATTTTTTTTTATATTTGAAATTAGAAGAAGAAAATAGTAAAAGTTTGTATAACACTCAATAGGTCTAGAACAAATACTCAATGAGAAATTTAACGAAATTTGAAAATGCAAGGGTCAAGAAAACATTTTTTTTTCTACGTGAAATGAATTACTTAATTACCGTTTTACAGGGTGGACAAAAATATTGATTACATCTAACTCACTTATGAATTAGAAAACCTTGCTTATCTTAAATGGCATATATACATTTTTATGTATTCATTAGAATTACTATTTAATGTCCTTTAAAGTGATACCAATATGTCCTATACCTGTCTTTAACCGTTTCTCGTAAAATTAGGTTTTATTTTATTTTAAGTAACATGACATAAAAAAAATTAAAAAAAAAACAAATTTCTTCACATTCTCCAATTATAAGTATAAATTTAACTTTTTCTGGTAAAGAATAATTTTTCATTTTTAGATCTCAAACTAACATCAAACACATACTGATTATTAGAAGAATTATCGTCATTTCGAATGCATATTTTGAAAAATTGTGAAATTTTTAGAAGAATTATTACAGTCTGATATTTTTGTTTTTTTAAACATGGAAACGAATCCAAGGTATACCCTGATAGTACTTTGTTTTAAGTCATGTTACTTAAAATGAAATAAAACCTCATTTTACGAGAAACGGTTAAAGGCAAGTATAGGGCATATTGGCATCGCTTGAAAGGACACTAAATAGTGATCCTAATGAATACATAAAAATGTATACATACCACATATAATATGCAAGATATTCCAAATCATAAGTGAGTAAGATGTAATCAATGTATTTGCACACCCTGTATATCAAATTTCAAGAGAACTATTTTCAACTTCAAGAAGTATCTGTTGTTGAGACGTACCGGTCGAAAAAACGATAATTAAGTAAGTCATTTCACGCAGAAAAAAAGTGTTAGATTAAAAAAACTAAGTTTGCATTGTATCTTTTTTTGCGCACCCTGTATAAATGGCAACATTTTTAAAATGTGCTCTATAAGGTCGTACATATAAGCGTAAAAACAATTTTTCATCAAAACCGTTAATAAAGTAGTAATCGTCGGAGGCGCTCTTGTCGGACGACCCTGTATATACATCTCCATAATTGATTCATTTATGAAATCACAAATATACTCACAGGACTCCGAGCAGCTGTTAAATGGACACCCTGTATAACCAGCGATCTTTAAGGTAATCTTTCAGTGGGCGGTAAACGCAGGACGTCGATTAAGCCGTTGATTTGTTTTACCGTCAAAAGATGCGCCTCAATTCCCCCTTGAGGTTCTTTTTTATGATCACCCCTTACAGTAATTGTAGATCAAAATTCGAATTGAAGAACGAAATTCCATTTTTATGCCACTTTACTTTGATGAAAGGGGTGGATACGATTCACATGTTGATCTGACCGAAATGAGCGGAGAAAGCACTCGGACAAGTGGAGCGCTGCGGAATAAATTGATAAAAAAAAAACAAAGTCTTAAATGAAAATTAACACAGAAGTTTTTTCCGACTGACATAAAATCGAATAATGGGTTTTCTAAAATAGAAAAAAAATCTAGGTTAAAAGCTCTCTGATGTTACATTTGCGCCACTAAATTATTATGTTAGCATGAAAAATTCAATTCGGTCCTATCGCATCGGTTTGGATTATTGAATTCTATCACGAAAACACGTAGATAGATATATTGAGTTCGACACAAGTCGATTGATGTGGAAAATTTTTAGAAATAGAATTCTCGGGTTGGAATCACACAGAGATCGGACGCTTTTCACCATGAAATGTATTTCCTTTGAAAATAACCCAGTTCAGTATACGAAATTTGCTTTTATTTCAAATGCGTTTTTATTTCGCGAAGTGTTGTAGAGAGTTTTTCTGAAAATTATAGAGCATTTGTGGAGCGTCTATTTGTAGTGTTCATTAGCTCTGATATACCGCGAGTCCCGAAATTTCACGTGCAGGAAAGGTTTCCAGTCCAATTCCAATTTGAGGAAAGTTACAAATGACGCAGAAACGTATGAAAAGCAAATAACGTCAATACTAAACGGGAATAAGTGCCCTATACCGGGTGTCTCTAAATAGGTGCCGAAAACCACCCCCTTGAACGCAGAACTTTATTCGTATTGAACCAAGTCCCTATCTATTATGGTTTTCCAGACCCGCTCTCTGCATATAAAATGTTAGTTGACAGATCTGTCAGACCGCGATGCATTTTAGATGGGAAAAACCGTATCAGCGAAATAAACAATTTGTTAACTGTACGTTTAGGTGAATGGGGCTTCCTGGCTCATACTAGGTGTACCAACACTCAGCTTTCTGGTGGACTCAAGACTAATTGAGAGATATTGCCGTTATTCTGTACCTAGTAACGAAATTTCATACGTTCGCGAATTTTCAAATCAACCGTTTTGACAGTATTGAGCATGGTGACCGTACCCAGATTGGGAGTTCTCATCCTTATCGTAGAAGCATTGTATCTTACCTGGAGACTTTTTTAAATTTACCCTAACTTCAATTAAGGAAGAGCTGATGCAAACGGCCCTAAGAATCTCACAAAGTACCATTAAATTCCGTTATCAAAGTATATACATCTGTAAAGTCAAATAATTTTTTTTCAAATCATAAAACCGATAACAACTAAATTCAATTGTGGTTTATATTGCACTGTATTAGTGCAAGTTCTTACTCTGTACCCACATTTAAACTGATTGAAAAAATCGAAAATGAAATAAACAATTTTCTCGCGGATATGAAGAAATTTGAATTTTTTGCTCTGCAAAATTATCAGGTTGGTCCAATTTCATTCGTTCGATACCGGCTGGTATTTAACAAATGGTTTGAAAATAAACCTGTAAGCCTTTTTCACGTAGGTTCGAGACAAATTAAAATGACTGAGTGTGTGGGTATTTCCCAAAGTGTCAAATCAGTCGATTACGGAGGCTCTTTAGGAAAACTGGCGCTTCAGCAGAACAACAGTCAGGACGTGGACGCATTACAACTGTAATTAAAGATCGATTTTAAATTTTTAAGGGCTAGAAGGCAACCTACAATTGCGGCATGTAAATTGGTAGGAACTTTCCAACGGAGGCACCGCGCGACTCTAGGCAGAGACACTGTTAGGAATCATCTACATGAAGTCGATATTCATAGTCGAAGACCACTGAGATGTCCACCTCTTTCCAAAAACAATCGTCCTACAAGATTAGAATGGTACCAAGAACATCGAAGTTGGAATGGAATTGGTTGGGTGCCAGTTTCATTTACTGACGAGTGTAGATTTGGATTTCACCCAGATTCTCACCGAATAAGAGTGTGGAAACGATCTGGAAATGTTGAACCTTTACGACAAATCCAGGAAGTCTATTCATAGAGAGGTGGTGTAATAATGATATGAGCCGAGATAATGATTG
Organism: Euwallacea fornicatus; assembly: GCF_040115645.1. NCBI lineage: Eukaryota > Metazoa > Arthropoda > Insecta > Coleoptera > Curculionidae > Euwallacea > Euwallacea fornicatus. Next base: position 4,875,071 of record NC_089551.1, read on the forward strand.
ACGCCAGAACTGACTTCGCTTTTCCAACACGATTCCTAACAGGTCGACATTACACTGATAACATTCGTGACCCTACAGTTCGACCGTTTGCTGACGCTCTTGGTCAAAACTTTCGTGTCATGTTTGATGATGTTCGCCCACATGTTGCCAGTATTGTGATAGACCGATCGACCAACGAATGAATCGTCGCATCGCTATGGCCAGCACAATCCCCAGATTTGAATCCAATTGACCAGGTCTGGGACGTGAAGCAAAGAAGAATTTCACCACATATATACTGCGTGACGTAGAAAAAAGAACAACCCGTAAAATGATTTTATTTATATAATTTTTTGCATGCGTGTTTGTATATGGGAACACAAAAAACGATTAAATTTGCAGACATATTTATCGATGTATTTATGAGTTATCAGGAATTTTAGTTTTTTTAACATTAAAATTGCAATAAAATATCAACAATAATTCTGCAAAATATCATTTATTGGTGTATAGTGTGCTTAGAAAGTGCTTTTAGATTAATCAAATATGCCCAAATGAAGAATGCAGCGAAATTTTCATCAATTGAGCGAATTTGAGAGAAGTCAAATATAATGGACATATGAGAGGCTGGTCATTTAGGGAAATCGCCAGTAGATTGAACCGTAGCGTAAACACTCTAGTGAGATGTTGTCAGGCATAGTTCCAAGAAGAGCAAACAGGCAGGAGAAGAGGTACTGGACGATCCCGAAGAATTACAGAACACCGACATCGCCGCCTTTGAATTGTAATCCTAAGAAAAGGTTCATCTACTCGAAGACCCTGGTGGATCAATATGCGACTGTTATGATGCAGGGAATGAATACATTAGAACATGGAATGAGATAATATCGTGTTTAGTGACTAACTCAGATTCTGTTTGGGTATGCATTTTAGTCGAGCCAGAGTAAGAAGAAAACGCGGTGAAAGACGTAATCTTTAGTTTACAATACAGTGGCATCTCCATCAGACTGTTGCGGTGATGGTTTGGAGTGCTATTACATATGGTAGCAGGTCACCAGTACTTTTCATTAGAGGCAGTATTCCAAAGACACATTCAAGAAGTCCTGGAACCTCCGCTCGTGCCTTATCTGGAAACTCTTGTTAATCTAGTTTTCCAGCAAGACAATGCACAACCGCATATAGCTAAAGTGACTCTGGACTTCTTTCAACTAAACGTAATCAATTTGCTACCTTGACCATCTTGATTTCCAGACCTCTTACCGATTGAACTTGTAAGGGATGTTGTAGGAGGTTGCTTAATTTATCCCATCCCACATAAACCCTAGCGACTTTACGTCATACTGTATGGTTAGTCTGAAATGAGATCCCTCAAGAAAACATCAATCATCTTATCAGATACATGCCTAGATTTATACAGGGTGTTGGGATTTCGAGTATTGTGACAGGAAAATCCCTGGCTAGATGGTAAAAAACTAGCATACATGCCAAGAGCTCGATTTTTGAAAAAAATATTAATGGTAAAAACTGTATTTCGATAATTTTGCGGTCCTCGGGGTTAGAAGGAGTTTTTCAAATTTCGGCCATTTTCAAAATTCCTCATAACTTTTTTGTTTAGGACAATATTGAAGGAAAACACAAACCTTCTTAAAGCATTTTTTCGATATGATTCCAGTGGCGTGCTTGGTGTTTTGTTACAGCGTACCGTTTTGTCAAAAACCTACATAACTTTTTTTATTTCAAATGAAATCAGTCGGCGATGCCTTCAAAAAAATGTCAATTTTAAACTATTTTCAATTATCTAAGTATATCTATAGTTATTTTTGAAAATAACTGAAGAATTAGATTTTTCATGTTTCTATTCAAGTTGGTTTTGGCATTAGCTGTCCCAGTAACATTATTTATTTTACATGTTTTAATTTTTTCGTCAAAATTTTAATGTTTAGTGTGGATTTGGTAGCAATTTTCAAGTAAATATGATAGATAACTATGAAAACTATGACATGATAAAGAGTTTCATATCGTCAAGTGAAAACTCACAAGCAGCCTCTAAGTTATTCTTCCATACCCATCCCGAGTGACATAAACCAGATAGAAGACTGTTTAAGAAGTATAAAAAACAATTTACAGAATTATGGAAACTTCAAAAAGTGTAGACCACAACGTTACAATTCTAATGGAGATAACGAAATTGAAGAACTAAATGTAATTGGAGAAATTTTAGAACATACAAACATATCGCTTATTTTTGAAAATAACTATAGTTGGAAATGATTTAAAATGGACATTTTTTTGAAATCGTAGCTGACAATGATTTTCACTTAAGATAAAAAAAAGTTTTGTCGGTTTTTGACAAAATGGTAAGGAATCACATCGAAAAAGTCCCTTAAGAACATTTTCGTTCCACTTCAATATAATCCTAAACGAAAAAATTATGAGGAATTTTGGAAATGGTCGAAATTTTAAAACCGCCCTCTAGCGCTATGGACTGTAAAGATGTCGAAATACGGTTTTTGCCATTAATATTTTTTCAAAAATTGATCTCTTGAGGTGCATACTGGTTTCTCCTTACCTAGCCGCGAAATGGGATTTTCTTATCAAGACACTCCTAAATCCAAACACTATGTACAAGAACATATAAGACAGCGCGAAGGACCGACAAATGCAATTTTTTTTCTGTTTTTTAACAATTAAATTTGTTAAATTATTTAACAAAGTATTAGTTTCAGCGTAAGAAACATGCATACGAAAAGTGATTTAAATAAAACCATTTTTACAGGGCGTTCTCTATTCTGTGTGACGCAGTATAAAACCAATATAGTTTAGAAATCTGACAACAGAGCTGCTGCACATAAAACACTTTCAAACACTATAAACTTTATTTTCTTATTAATCTCAGAAGAAGTTCGACCCGCTCGTAAAAGTGACCTTAGACTCCCCCGATTGGAGTGTCTCAGTGTTATTGTGTTCCTTTCGGCGGTTTTTAACGTGGCGAAATGTACGTCGTTGTGTGACGTAACGTAACGTCCGCCTTGGCGGTTTGTCGAGCCGTGCCGGAACGGTATCCGTTTCGATGCGGTTTCGGCGTCGCAATAAATCGGCAAAATACACAACGATGTATTCATTCGAGGTGTTTAGTTGAAATTTGACACAAATTCTGGAAAAGAAACCTACCTGCACCCGAACTTCTGGCAAATTAACTTTCATGGCCAGTTCCTCTCGGCTGTAAACGTCTGGGTAGTGGCTCTTCTCGAAGGCGCGCTCCAGCTCGTGCAGCTGATAGGTCGTAAACGTAGTTCTGTTTCGTCGATGTTTCTTTTTACAGCCATCACTCTCCGATAAACCGGAATTATTGGCCGAGCCCTCGTCTTCAGAACCGCTTCCTCCAATCTTTCCGAATCGCAAATCCGACACGCCGTCGTTCGAGTTACAGCTTCCCTCGCCTGCGAATAAACATATTATCAATAAGTATCCCTTGTTAGGTGGTGGAAATGCGACGGGGTGCTCGGGGATTAACATCCCCCGGTTTCGTGCTGTGCCATTCGACACAGAAATCGGTGTATTCGGTCTATTCAGCCTCTCGCAACAATCCGATGTTTGCCAATAAGGAGAATAATTTAGTTGCTACGGATTTTGGTAGGACTGAAACGTGCTCGCGACCGGGAGAACCAAAATTGTCGAAAGTTCGTCTCGAATGCGAGGGAGGTATCCATCAGGTTAATTCAGGTTAGTTCACGGGATCGACGACGAAATGTTCTAGAAATAATTAGATATGCGAGTAATGGACCGCAAGCTCTATTGGAGACGGATTGACGTGTTGCATTATCCGCAGGGCCGTGCACAGCTACGGGGACAGTCCCGGAAGTACCCGACCTGACATGTAGATGGCGATTTTTTGGCCCGTGGCGCCACGACGTAACCTTAAAGTCGGTTCGTGTTTATTTTGGGGCCGCTTTTAGGGATTTCGCTAACATGGAAACCATTGGTGATCGATGCGTGACTCAATAATTTCGTTTGAACGCCCTTAGTGCATCCACCGTCGAAGCGGAAGTAGATTCTGCTCTAAGGCGGGAATCTGGTGGTTCGCTACCAGCTGTAAAATATTGGATGGCAAAGTTCAAACGCGGCCGCAAGAGCTGCGAAGAGGAACTCGGCAGTGGTCGACCCCATGACACGGCAGATTTGACCATTCCAGAAATCGTGATGAAAATCCGCAAAACTGTATTAGAAAACCGTTAGTTAAAATTGCGTGAGTAAAACTAACATGATAAGCATTTCAAATAGTACTGATCATCGCATTTCGAACGAACATTTGGATATAAGAAAGCTGTACGCAAGAGGAAGAATGGCAGCGCCGCGAGGATGTGTCAAGGGAGTGTTTGGCGGAGCTTCGCAGCAATAAAGCCGAGTTCTTGCGTCGATTCATAACTATGGATGAAACATGAATTTATCATTTCAGACTTGAGGAGAACCAACAGCCAAAACAATAGATTTCAAAGGGAGAGTTGGCTTCTAACAAGGCGAAAACATCTGCAGAAAAGGTGATAATGTCAGTTTTTTTGGACGCACTTGGAGTAATTTTTATTCTCTATTTCTCTAAAGCAAAAACAATAAACGGAGAAAGTTATGCAAATTTATTGCAGCATTTGAGCGAAGAAATTTTAAAAAATCACCCGCATTTGGCGAAAGATCACTCTTGTTCCTTCAAGGCAACGAACCGTCCACGCATCCGTCATCGCGATGGTCAAAAGCGATCAACCTAGTTTGGGGTTTTTTCCCAACCATCCTTTTCGCCAGATTTAACCCCCTGAGACAATTTTCTGTTTCCGAACTGGAAAGAATGGCTCGGCGAAAAGAGATTTGCCAATAATGAAGAGGTGGGGTCGGAGGTTGATACCCATTTTAAAACACTCGAAACTTCTTACTATAAACAGGAAAGAGAAGATGTCGCTGGAAAACTGTGTCAACCTCAAAGGAGACTGTATTGAGAAATAATGTAATAACTTTCTATTTTTTTTCTTCAACTGTTAGGTCGGGTACTTCTGGAACTACTCTCGTATGCCATGAAGTTTTGACAATATATCTTCGAAAGAAAAACGACATATACAGAGGGTTCAGAAATATTAGTGCAAATGAGTATGGCATGCAAGGAGAAACTAACATGTAGAGCGATTCAGCTAATCTTACCTTAAAATAAAGTTTCTAATTTTTATTCTGCGCGACATCAATGTTCTCTAATTTTGCAAATTTGAGAACAAATTTCACAGGTTCTGGCATATACAACCGACAATATCAATTTCAATTGCCATAGAGTGTCCTTTCATCTACGACAATGCGCAGAGATTCATGTTAGAGACTTCTCTGGACGAGAACTGCGGAGACGCTCAACATGCTTTCATATCCAGACAATTTTAAGGAGGAACAGTACCTGCTCGCGATAATTGCAAAAAAATTGTGCCCACAATGTCAGTGTTGGAAATTTGCGGATAATTCACTTGATGATCTCCATTCCATGGTAAAAAAATTTATATTGTTGCTATATTTGAACCTGTAGCGCAAATAGAGTTACTAAAAGAAATTGTGCTGGTAATGTGAATATCGTTTTCTATCAGTGCCGCCATTTTTTTTCCAAAATCGATTTATTTACGTTTTGAAGTTTCAAACATTCGGCGTTTTATTTTGCTTCTATTTCCATAAAATTAAGGAAACAAATTGGATTTTGTCAATTAAGCCAGTTGAACTTTTACAAGGTAAGAATATTATGAATATTTTACTGAGAGTTTCATTAACCTCCAGTTCTATACTAATAATCAGGTATTTTATTATCAAGCAGCAATGGTGGATACAGTAACAGACACTGACAGAAATTTTATTGGAATAAAGTGAGATAAAGTCTGAGAGGAAAAAACTATTCGACATTGTCACAAATACGTAAAGACGCACCTTTTGTCGAAATAATTTCCTTCCAAATTAAATTCGTACATAGAAAATTATCGATTTTCTCAGGGAAATCGGTCTGAAATTATTCAGAATTTTCGATGCCCTTATCATATGACTTCATATTATATTCATTAGGTCTTGAATCTAGGTTTACGATCTGAAATAAAGGTTCACCGATTTTATGTAATCGTGATAGCAAATTGTACAGTAATTTAAAGTAAAATAACAGCAGTTAATTCCTACACCACTAATGTGGTTCTTTAAGCCTTATGAATAGACGTAGGCAAATATGCACGCAATGACCTTTAAAAACATGTACTTGTATATGCAGATTTTTCTGAATAAATAGGAATGAAATAAGTTTTGCATGAAAATGACACTTTTTCTTCCCTCAACGGGGATTTCCAAAGGTGCGCCACTTTCACCCTTGCTTTAGAATACAGGGCCGGCCTCTGGGAGCTGCCACAGTCCACAAATGGATAATTGCAAGTTTAATGTATTTTTGAAGTTGGTATTTTTGTTTATAGAAAAATCCCGACATTTTAAAAATATTTTCAACCTGATACCACTACCGGTTACACAGGAAACTGACCTTTACTTCATTTTTTAAAATGAAAGATGACAGTTCTCTTTACTAAAAATGTTCTTTTTTGTAAAAAAATAACATAAGTGTTATATTACAACATAATATCGACTCCCAACTTTTTTTATTTATTTTGATTTTTTCAAGTTTGTCGACACTTATAGAACTTTTGTCATAAAACGATAAAGTAGATTTTAAATTGCTGAAAAATTAACACGTTTTTTTCCAACAACACCCTATAATTATTTTTCCACCATTCGAATGTAATATAATACATGTGTAGGAACAAAATTAATAAAAACGATATAAATCATAAATAAATAACAATAAATAATAAATAATAAATAAATAAAATAGCAATTTTTTTTATTTTTCTGAGTAAATCGCAAAAAAATTCGAACTGCTTTGTACTGTGTAGTTAATAAATACATGAACGCACCTTTACACGATCAAGTTGCTTAATGATTATTTTCATTGTTTGTTTTGTATAAAATAATGTTTATGCTACACCATTAATCACCAAGGAACATTGCGTTGCAAGGGTGTAAAACGCCTTCAATTCTCCTTCTGCTCAAGAAATTCAAAGAAAGAACTACAAATACAACTGTTACAAGTTTTGTTCAACAATGGCTTGCATCTACCGGGCAATATTTTGAGCATTAATTGTAAATTAGTTGTAAACATGTTATGTTAATTGTTATTAATTCAATCGTTAGAGTAGCAAATTTGTTTTTCAATTACTTTCTGACTAAAGCTAAAAAAAACAACAATCAAAATAAGCATTAAACAACTTCACCGTCTGAAAGTGCCCTGATGTATCTATTACCTACGCAGCATAAAGTGGTTTAGAGTTTTTTTCGATTTACACAAAAAGTATTAATTTTCGATACTCATGATGTATATCGTAATTGTTTTTTTTCTACCAATCAAATGGCGGGAAAACAATTGTAGGGTGCTATTTGAAAAAAAACTTTTTTTTTTTATTGTACGGAAAAACACGTTAATTGTCCAGTAAATTAAAATTTATTTAATCTATTAATATCAAAGAGTTTTGTAAATAATTTAGTTTTAGCAAAGCTCTGCAAGTGTCTCAACTAGTACAAATCAAAATAAATCAAAAACAGATGAGAATGGGTACTATATTGTATTATAAATTTATGTTCATTTTTCACAAAAGGCCATTTTCGCCAAAAATACTGCCAAGTTGCAATTTAAAAAAAATTAAATAAGTTTTGGGTACCAGTGTAACCGGAAATCATATCAGGTGGAAAATATTTTTACAATATCAGTTTTTTCCCAAAAAACAAAAATATAAACTTAAAAAATGCTTGAAACTTGTAATTTTCCATATATGAATTGTGTTAGCTCACAAAGGTAAACACTGTATAAACTATCATACCACGAAATATGCAATTACTATCTATAGGATAAAAAACACAGACAGAAAAATCAATCATATTACATTACGGTAATGACACTACACTTATTGTACATGACTCAAGTTCGGAGAGAGCAGTGGAGACTGCAAATGTTAACAGGCAAAATAGTGACATGATTTTACAAATGGAAGCTAACACTAAATATCACTAGGAAGCAACTTCTACTCTCTAAACCATCAAATCAAAGGCGACTCACCAACAATAATAACAGACGAAGAAACAACGGAACCAAAGAATGACGGGAAGTACCTAGGAATAACAAATGACAAAAAACAAAAGTTACTAAATATGTACGAAACGTCACATTGGAAATCACCAAAAGAACAAACAATTTCCGAAAATTAGCATACAAGAACAAAGGAGTCACCACTAAAACTGCAATAAATATATACAAATCCATCTGTAGACCACTGTTAGACTAGGAACCCACATAAGAGCAAATGCATAAAAAAATATTAAACGATATATACAAACAACAAAACATATTTCAGTGATGTAGGAGTAATTACAAAAGTAAGACACCCCAAAAACCCGCCACATTACCTACTCGACCAATAACCGAAACACTACAACAACTGCAGAAGTGAAAGAACAATCCTTCCAGCTCGACTATATTGGAGCCACTTTGCTTAACAAGACAGACAATTCCGGTTTTTTTCGACAATTTTACCGGCGACCACCCTGTTGAAACACTTCCAGATGTACGTTATAAATTTGGTTGATATATGCATGTATAGAGTGTGTAATATTTAACCTGGAATATGGCAAAATCACGTATATTAAGCATCCAATAAAGAAATATTTAATATCAAGTTTTAATCACACTTAGGGGGAAATATATTGCTGCTAAAGCTGATTCCCCTTCATCCCAATGTGGGCGGGGTGGGGGTTAACTTTTTAATTTCAAATGACCATCCCCATTTTGTTCACAAATTCAGATAACACGGCTAAAAATAAGAAAATATTGACCGAGATGTTTTTTTCGATTCATGCTAGAAAATTCAATGAATATTTTAAACGGTTACTTCCACTTTTAAAAACGCTCAGTGTTAATATACATAACATGCATTAATGGAGTGCAGAAAATCCGCATTGGGTGCGGCAAGTTAAGCACCACCGTCCTGGGACGGTTAACATATAGTGAGGAATCATTGGTAACAAACTTATCGGTCATCCCAAAATTGAAAGCCACTTGAATGGTAAAATCTACCAGAATATTTTGGAAAACCAACTGTTCATGTTACTTTAGGTTTTACATTTAGAAACGCGTCAGAATATGTGATTTCAACATGACGGTTGTCCAGCTCACGATTCAGTTCTTCACTATAAGTCATTTTAACGGTCAAAGGATCGACAGACCTGGCCTGGTGAATTGGCCTGCAAGATCTCCAGATCTTACTCCGCCGGATTTCCTTTTGGGGTCATATCTCAAAAATTAGGTTTATAAAGAAATACCAACGACACGTGGGGGTATGATTCTGCGAATTATAAACGCTTGTGCCAATGCTCCAGAAGATACTCTGCGTATATGTGAAGAGTCCTTTAAAACACGAATAAATAAGTTCATTGAAATTTGTTAAAGGCATTTTTAACATTTACTTTATATAAAAGCTACACAAAAATGCACGTTTTCATTCCTTTTAAGACACGTGTCATCAAACCTTCGGATAAATCATAACCGAAAGAGGAATGGAGCTTCGTTAATTGCAGTGTTTTCTAGCATAAATCGAAAAAAATGTTTCGGAGAAATTTTTCTTAATTTTTGCCGTGTTATCCTATTCCGTAAAAAATGAGGGTTGCAATTTGAAATTAAAAATTTAACCCCCATCCCAGCCACAGGGGGGATGCTGGGGATCAACTTTAGCACCAGTACATTTCCCTCTCAGAATGATTAAACGTTGATACTGAATATTTCTTTATATGTCGCTTAGTATTTGAGAGATTTCGATATTCCAGGTTAATGTTACACCCTGTATATGACGCTTTTTGAACTTTAAAAAAAGCAAATTCATAATACGAGTCTTAATGTACTGAATGGTGACGAGAAACTGAGTTCAGATCGGACTGAATTGTATTTTTTAGCAATCGGTGCCGCCTCAACTAGTCGTAGAATGACCTGCTGATTTAACATTAATTTGCCGACAAAACCGGCAATAAACTAATTTAACTTGTCCCTGTTCACGGATTAATTCTGGTTAGTTTAGATTAGTTGGTAGACGTAATGAGCTGTTTCAAGTATATTATGCCAAATAAAGGTATTGAGAGCCATAGTAAAATTTTGAACTGGTGGCACTACCATCCCCTAATCACGACCGTTTGTAAGATGGGTATCTTTAAAAATAGGTAAAAGCAATTTTTTCAAATTAACGCAAGTGTCCGCATTTTTGTCGCATACGGTCGGTGTTTGAATGGACTTCTTCAGACCTTCCATCTGTCGTCTTCGTGCATACAATTTATTAAAAACTTTTCGAGTGAATAGAAATTTCATAACCCATATGTCAATTCATTATGGACATGAAACGTCTTTTGTGTTGCTTCGGACATCTGGAGCGGGATGCGGAGAAAAGTTGGGAGGTACCGCGAGCAAGGTCTCTATGTGCATATTACGAAAAATCATTTCGCGAATTTCTAAACATTTAAAAAGTTGTGGAGTATGCCAAATCTGCGGTTTTCGTAAACTTCCAACTCTACTTATGAACCTTTTCTTTACGCGATATCAAATCATTAGAAGAGGTCAATCGGCATTAACGGTTTCGAGGTGAATTGTAATCTCGGTAACTCGGTCGTCATGGGAACTCCAAAGCGGCGCAGAGTTACCTGAGGTTACTAACGTTTACAATTCCTCGGGTGAGTAACACTCAGAAAAGCCTATGGCACGTTTATATCTGATCTGGCTGTTGCTTTATTTGATTGATGCCATCACATTACCTCTTCACTGCTTCTTGTATATCTAAGTGCCAAGTTTATCAGATCATTTAATCAAGACTGAAGCTTTATTGTGGGTTTTGAATTCGCATCAATGCGAGTAATAAGCCAGACGTTTTTAATGAGGATCGTAATAATAGAAGACAACCAATTTTCTGCTAGTGTCGATTTCTGTGAAGTGTAAGGAAACAGATATATCTACCGAAACATTTCAAAAAGGTGCAAAAAGGAGAGAATAATGCGGTCCCTTCTAGGCTCTGCTTGCATAGGATCTAGATCTGTGTGATTTCTAATTACACTGTGTCTGCAATTGCACCAGAAAAATTCATGCAAGGCTAATCGGAGATTATTTAAAAAATCTAAACCACATCCAATCAATTACTACACGAAAGTATGCACATGACGACGAGACACGAAAAAAGCGCAACAAATTGAGGGAAGATGAAAGACAATCAACACAACTGGACCGTTGTGACCCCTTTTTGCCACAAAAGACCCTCAACTAGTCCCCAATCTCACTTCTTTTTCGCTTCAACCGCTCCATTGGAGCGTTTCCAAGTGAATTTTTTCCTTTTCTTTATATTTTTGAGTGATTATGTAAGTAAGTGTTTTTGACGCAAGGGCGGAAATACCAAATCGTCGAGATCTTTTTTTTCCGAAAGTAAAGATTTTGAGAAACAAATTATTTCATTTACTTAGAGCGAGATGTTTCCTAGATGCGAGACAATTAAATCGAAATTGGCAACTTTTTGAAAGTACTCTGTATTAAATGTACAAGAAACGAAAGTCCGCTGAACACATCGTCCAAAGGCATCAAATAACGGAACACTACGTGAAGTATCACTGTAATAAAAAAAATTTGTTAATTTTTATACTATAAAACTACTATAAAATCAAGAAGTAATTTTTTTGTAGGTTGGAAGGACTGGCTGCGACATCCATGCAAGGTTTCACGCCAATATATTGAGTTGCTCCAGAACTACACGTGTTTTTGTAAACATACAGAATATTTTGTTGAACAAAAAATTTACAGCACCTCCGGTTGCAGAATGGATATTCTGTCGTGGAAACGTTGAAGACGTTACAGTAGGCCTTTGACGTCACCGTTATGACGCTAAAAAATATTTTCAAGTGATAGAAAGAAGTTCAAAACCAACAGCGTCTCGGACAAGCATCAACATCTACCGATGAAAGCCACGTCAAGGAAATCAAAGATTTGGTACTCCAAAATCGTCCATTGTCAATTCAAGACCTTGCTGATGCTACGGGAATTTCATTTGGGTCAACCTTAACAATGACAAAAATGTTTTGTGGCGCAAATGCGTCAAATATCAATTGTGTCCAAAAACACTAAATTTTTTTGAAAAAAAAGCCGCTACGGTGAAATCCGTCAAACAAAGATTTTTGACTACCAGGACGTCATGGAACGCATCATTACGGAAGATGAGACGTGGATCGATCCATACACCCCGGAAACGACAATCGATCGAATATCGTGGGAAAGATGAACAAGGGTAGAAAAACCGGCATCAAATTCGCTCAAAATCAAAATCATGTTTGACAGTTTTAATCGATTATCGCGGTGTTGCGTATTATGAATTTCTTCCGCCAGACCAAATTGTTAATAAGGAATATTATTTGAGCGTTAAGGCCCGTTTGAGTTTTAGCTATTCCTCGGAAGGGGCCGGAATTGTGGGCAGACAATTCTTGGTTTTTATACCACGATTATGCATCATCCCACGCTGCATTGATTGTTCGAGAACTTGTCCAAAATCTCGACCCGTGTCGTTCCACAACCACCGCATTCGCCTGACTTGGCACCGTTAGACTTCTGGCCTGTTCAACAAGCTGAAAAGACCACTCCGGGGACACTTTTTTGACCCAATTGAGGAGATGAAAGCCGAATCGTGGAGACTATTGAAGGCCATCCCGGAAGAAGACTTCGCTGATTGTTTCGAGGAGTGGAAAAAACGAGAGCATAAGTGCAAAATTTATCTGAAAGAATAAATAACGATTTTTCAATTTATAATTAAACCCCTCTTGCTTTTTGATCGCAGCGTATGGGAACAATCTGATTTTGAAAGGTTTGAAGGATTAGACAAGACCCGGTGCTCAAAGTTGGGTTAAATGTCGCAAAAACTGTAAGCGTTGTATCTCAAATACTAAAAAATATGAAAAACTTAGACACCCTGTAACTCAAAAACCGAGCAACCTCCGACAACGTGTCATTGCAGCCAACTGATTTGACTCCCTTGAATTTTTGTCCTTCACACGTAGCATTGAAAACTTAACTGTTAAGCATTAAATTCGAGGGCTTACGCTAGAAGAATTACGAATTGAACGTATCAACCGACAACAAAGCAGGCCCTAATGGGCCGCCCCGTGCAGGGCTTTAGAAGTGATATAATCAAGATTACCTGCACGATAAACACAGCAGTTATTGGAGTTAGCTAAGGGTAGTAATAATAGAAATTTAAAAGCCACGTTATGTCTGTTTTCTCGGGGAGGAAATATACCTACTCCGGTTCAATGTGTTCAAAGGGATTTGTGACACAATCTTACATCTAAGCGATTTGTAGGCGTTTTAGGCTTCATTAGGATTTCAGCTCGTTCGAGAGAGGGAATTGCATTATTTCTGGCTTGAAATTGAAGACACAGTAGAATTCTTGTCTTAAGAAAAAAATACAATACACTATTAACATTATCTTTACTGTGTACGACATCATTGTCACTCTGTCATTAGGTGGAAGTAGAGAACGTGATGTTTTTACCATTCCCTGACCTCCACACTGTGATGACTGTTGTAAAAAGACTCATCCGCGGATAGGTCTAGGGGCAAAAGAGACGGGAAGGTCCATTTCCCAAAGCTTTTAGCCCTAGCATTCACGTTAACAACAGCTGCAGAACTAATCCATCAGTTCTTATTCTCACGAACTTACCTTAAGCCCCAATCAAGATTGAAAAAGCAATTAAGACACTATCATTATGTTATTTTCCTAAGTTAATAATACAGAAGCCAAGGCACGACATAATTAAATAATCAATGAACGGCCGTGTAATTTACAGCTCCTATAGCTTATGGTGATAACATTCCCAAAAATTTCATTTAAATCGCTATATTATGTAACGGTAACTGGCAAATGGATATTTAAGCAGTAATTATGAATAAATGGCCGCATGCAAAAATGCTATTAACAATTACCGACCTTATCAGAAATCTGCTTTGTTTATTATTAATGCGAAGCAATTAGGGCTCACGAAAGTATGTGTGGGGCAAAAGGATCAATATTTCTAATTTATTAAAAGGGGGTTTCCTATAAATATTTAAAGCGTTGAAATAGGTGAGGTATTAATAGAGTCAATAGCTCCTAAATGAATCATCTACCAATCATTTCACACACAGAACAACCCTCTGGAAAGCACGTTGAAGGCAAGAAGTCATGGCATAGAGTCCCGTTTCAAATTACCATCACAATTTTATGCTCAAAGTACCTGTCCGAAGGGAGTACATACCCTTCAACTTCACAAACATCATTACACCTCTATTAGTAAGTTCTATGAGCACAATTGCTTGGCTTTTACATGGTAATTTTGATTGAGGTATTCAAGGCTCTTTTGGCTCGAGATGAAGTTTACTAATTAAAATCGCCTAGTTATCGAGATTTCTAGATAGCAGACGGCACTTGGGGCTCAAATAAATCAAATCCAATTCGCGTGAATTTCTCCTGATATCTACTTAAATCAGAATCAGCGAAAATTTACCAAATCCTCCATCGTTCCTTGTTTCGTCCCGGTCTTTAATTTTCCATATTTCTCGTATTTTCTGGGCTGCACCTAAAATTACAGCTCCCATGAAATAAAATTTCCTTATTCTCTAATTGCGTAACAATTATGTATACAAGTGAATTAAACCACTGCTTATTCACGCGACGAACTATTAAGTCCCCGAGCGTAGAAAGTGGCTTAAGCTATTCAAGCGAATAAACAAGTTTAAGTCACGGGTTTCATGAAAAATTTCTCATCGATTTTAAATATATTCTAATGAAAAAATTGACTTATCACACTGTATTCGGGGAACTGCAACGAGTTTTACTATACAGGGTGTTTATTAAGTGCTTGTACAAATTTTAAAGAGGGAATCTCCGACTAATTTTAACATAAAAGGTTAGTATGAACATAGATATGTATCGACTAGGTTCTTCACATACAGGGCTTCAAAAAAGAATTCTTTTTGGTATTTTGATCATATTTTTGTTCGATAACATGGAAATTTGGCGAAATTCCGAACACTGGGAGTATCGATGATGATAAACTTAAATATTTACTTAGTTTTTAGTTTAATCGTAGAGAGCGCCACATATGCATGTTGTATCTGGATTTAAATAACCATATCTCTTAGTATTTGTCGCTAAAAGCACCCGTTTCTAAAAAAAAAAACAGTTTTAGGCTTAAACCTGCGTTGGAAGTTTGTAAGTTGGATCACTGAGAATTTTCGAAAAATAAGCGAAAAATGCCTCTTTTGTCGATTGTCTTATGATGAGACAAACTTAAATCACTTATAAGGCTAAAACCAAGTCACTTTTACGAATAAGTGATTAACATTTGCAATATATGCTAAAAATGGTTGCCGCCCACTGCAATGCACGCATCAAACCGCCTTAAAAAATTTTATGTTGAACTCTTTCGAATATACCTGGTGTCTGATTAATAATGACACGCGATTCAAATGTTCGTTTCTTAAATCTTGTCCATTTCGGACTGGACTTTTGTAACAAGTGCCTTCGACTGCCCCCATAAAACAGTCTAAATGATTGAAATCTGCTGATTTGGGATGGTTTCTCTTTGAAGCCCTGCATATCAAGAGCCAAGCCGATGGGGGCCTACGTGCATATGAGCTGCTTATCTTAAAATTAGTCAAAAATTCACTTTTTAAACTTTCTACACATAGTTAATGAACACCCCGTGTAGGGTGGTCCTTGGCGCATCTGCCAGAGCCTAAAGGTGAGTCATCGAAGCAATTTTAAGTCACAAACATCTAATGATACATAACCCTTAAGCTCGATCCTAACTGAACTACATTAATGTTCTCTTTTTTTAGTTATTCAAGCAGCTGGATTCGCAGATTTGGTTAAATACGTATATTTTCCGAAACTCGAATTTCCTATTAACATAAAGGGACTTTTTGATCATTTCAATTACATCAAAATCGAATTAATTTTAGGCTGCAATGGACCTTAACGATTTACACAACAAACAGCTCTAGAGACGACAATTAATAATTTTATGTCTCATATATTTCTGATGTTAACCGGATTTTTGAAAATTGCCGTTCTCGCTCCCCGTAATTTGATCGAAATGAAATTTTAATTCGAATTTTGCTTTATAATTTATAATCAATAGCACAAAATAAGCTTGAAATTTTCGAAAAATTAACGTCCCAAATTGGTCAGATTTGGTGCCTCGGGATGTTCTGCTGCCCGAATTAGAATCGGTTAGAAGACCATACCCCGTTCTCTCTCAAAATTGAGGTTTTAAAGTTACCACTTTAGCACTGTTTCTTGCAAAACTAGATCTCTTATAGACATTTCTTCCGGGATGGGAGCTTTTTGTCCTTGAATTAGAACGGTGTTTAATATTAAATTGTGTTGAAGGGAAATTGGAGACCCAAGATTCGAGCTTACCTCGATTTTGAGCGAGTAGTTGGCTCAGTATCATCATAATAAGCATGTTAATTAAAGCTGTCTATGCAACCTGAAATTAAATCGTCTCGAAACTCTCGATTCGAGGGTATGTTTAGCAGATTCAAATAATAGAATACGAAATGTCCAAACAAAGTTAATTTAGGGCTTATTGTGTAGACACAGTTGACGTTTATTGGTCGACGCAAAATCCCTCCCTGTGTACCAACATCCCTGCTCGCAACGGGGCGATTGGACGCTTTGCCCACATCAAACCCGATAATTAACTCAAAATCAATGTCGCCAGACATCGGTCGGGTCAGCGTACAATAAACATTATTCTGGTTAATTATCATTAAGTTTTACACGTTGACACTAAAACTCAATAGCTCAATAGACTTTCAATCGATTGTTTTGGTAATATTCCATATCTTTCGGGTAAACACCGAAACTCAGTTTATCCTAAATCCGTACACCACCCAACATGAGTACAGGCAGGAAATGAAGAAACTAAAATTTCCGGACATGATGAAATCACTTTTTTCTGTGCATCCTTGTAGAGATAGTAAATCTTCATGGCTTTAGTATAAAATACTCGCTAATGGCAGGAAGGTTCGATCTACAAGATGTCCGTTTTGAACTGCGCAGTCTGTACAGGTTGCCCCAAGTTTCATCATTAGAACTTCAGATATTGTCAGAATTGCACATTTTAAGGAAGATTACTCGTATAAGCACAAGTCTTGAGTTCCGTCGCATCGAAATGTGCAAGTTAGTTCGGAAATATGCCGACAGCGGCGCCCAGAAAGGCAAAAATAAGCTCGAAATTATTTTCGCTAATCTGAAAGAAACTTGGCCGAGTTGGGTGCATTTTCCAAACCAAAAAGGTTTATAGACCGAATGTGTTAAAGCGTTGTCAAAAATAAAAAATGGCGATGAATTAAATTCTCAATTAAATTCAAGATAATCTGTTTGCTTTGACAAGGATTATAGCACAAGAAATCAACGTATCTCATCAGACAGTGCGGACAGTTTTGAGAAAAACATTAATCTCGTCCGTTTAAAATTCATGTTACCAAAGTCAAGTAAGTCATTTTACGTAATTGAGATATGCCGTGGCCGGCACGATCACCAGATACGTCCCCATTCGACCGGTACTTTGTGGAAAAATTACAAATTTGTAAAGAGTAATAGATTACAAACGCAAGTATTTCCGAGATTTTCTCACCTTAAATCTCAAACACTATGAAGTTGATCAACATCTTTCAATTGGATAACCATCTACGCATTTTCACGATATTGAGGAGACCACTATCCAGTGTCAGTACTTTACAGCCAACTCTAGAGGAGAAAAGTCGTTGCAGTGCGTTAATGACACAAGCACTGTGCCAGATGCTTTCAAATACATATTACAGAGTTTCAAGTCATATATGTTCGGGAACTCACCGTTACAGTTACCGTTATCACGAGAACGTTAAATTTTCGTTGGAGTGCTGATAACAAACAAAAACACATTGACCCATTTAGTGGTATCTGTCAGTAATCATGATTATGGCTGCGGAACTACGTTGTAATGCATGACCGGTTAGAAAATCAAGGATTTGTTATACTATATAGCGGTACCTCATACGATCATATAATAATAAATAGGTTTCTCCTTTTCCTGTATCTGGGTCTGACAAGTCCAAACAGGCCTAGAGGGTACCATCCGTAACTATCTGGCAACTTAAAGTCATTTTTCATCAATGCTATACTATTGCGTAATTAATGGTCAGAGTCTGTAGTAAAAATACAAATATTTTTCATAATATGGGGAAGCTTATTACCTAACTGTGACTGTGGGTTCAATTCGAAGGCCGTCGAGATGGTTCTCTATAGTGCCCACACTTGAATAATTGAAAGCTGGTCACTAACAAATCGCTAAAGCTTAAAAGCGTTAGTAAGCTTTTGGAATAGATCCAGAGATAAATCGCATTATTATCAAAAATTGTGAATTCAATCTGAAACCCTTATAGCTGCTTCTCAATTCCGCAGAAACGTAAAGGGTTGAAGGCTAATTAGTAAAACATTGTTAAGGCTTAACACTGCTGGTAGTCTATTGGGATAAATATAAAGATCAATGGCACTGGTGTTGTGCTTTAGAATTCAAATTGAATTCCTATTTTGCTCTACTGCAGAGGCTCACAGAGTTGAAAGCTGGTTGCTAACAAGTCGCTAAAGCTTAAAAGCGTTAGTAATTTATTGGGACAAATCTCAACATGAATCGTACTATTATCAACGATTGTGAATTCATTTTGAATCCATTATAGATACTTCTTCATACTGCAAGAGCTCAAAGGGTTGAAAGCTAGTTAGTAAAACTTTGTTAACGCTTAAAATGGCTGGTAGCGTATTGGGACGAATCTAGAGATCAAAGGCACTACTAGCTTTGATTTAGGATTCAATTTTAACTCCACTCAGATACTTCACTCTACTGCACGGGCTCAAAGAGTTGAAAGCTCGTTGTTAACAAATCGCTAAAGCATAAAAGCGTTAGTTATCTATTTGGATAAATCCAAAGATAAA
Organism: Euwallacea fornicatus; assembly: GCF_040115645.1. Lineage (NCBI taxonomy): Eukaryota > Metazoa > Arthropoda > Insecta > Coleoptera > Curculionidae > Euwallacea > Euwallacea fornicatus. The sequence goes on from NC_089551.1 coordinate 4,894,174, forward strand.
TCGTACTATTATAAACGATCATGAATTCAATCTGAAACCATTATAGATACTTCCCCATATTGCAGGAACTCAAAGGGTTGAACGCTAGTTGGTAAAAGTTTCTCAACGCTTAGAACCACTGGTAGTCTGTTGGGATGAGTCTAGAGATCAATGGCACTACTAGCTGCGATTTCGGATTCAATTTCAACTACACTTCGATACTTCACTATACTGCGGGGACTTAAAGAGTCGAAAGCTAGTTGCTAACAAATCGCTAAAGCTTAAAAGCGTTAGCAGTCTATTGGCATAAATCCAGAGATCAATGGCACATCTTCCCTATCCAGAATCCCGCGAGGCGTAAAGAAACAAAACGATGGTCCCCCATCGATTTTGCGCACTTACTTACCTGCACTTTCGTCGTTATTCAGTAAACCTTTGTCTGGATGCGAATCGTCTTTTCTAGGTAGTCCCAAAATATTGTCAATGGTATGCCTGGGCCCGGAATTAGTTCCAACGACCATTTTCAATGGTTTAACCTCCAACCCGTAATTTAGAAGACTAGAAGTGTCGTCACACCGATCTGACTCCATCGCCCGTTTTGAACCAACTAATCTAAATGGGCTGCCTTTTTGCTAGTGATGGGCGTTCTCGAGGGTGGAGCCGTCCCCGCTCCACCCAATAGCGACTCCGCTCTATCCAACATGGACTCCGAAAACTAGGGAGATAGATGGTAATGAGAAATCAACGCAAAGGCCCGCCAACTGTAATAAGCCTGACGTCGAAAATTTCATGGTGTAAAAAAGCTTTAAATTGGTGTCAACACTAAAGAAATTAGGCTGAATAAACTGCTATCGCTACCCACTTCTTTGATTATGAGTTGAATGAAATTAGAAAAATATCACGTTTATTAAAAGGATATAAGGAAGTAAGTGAAGATAAGGCGGATTAATTAGTTTCAGGGGATATTTCAGCTTATTAGAAATTCAAATTAGGCTGAAATTTACCTAAGAGATCAGAATCTCCAATTTACTGAAACAGCGCATTTTATAAATTTTAGCCGAGGCATAAATAGGTAGTCAGTTACGCGATCATAGTCAATAAAAGTCACGGGCGTGTTATGGTACGTTAGGTCAGTTAACGGTTAGGTGAGAGCAGGCGAGCTAACATTAGGTAGGTACCTCCATTGACACACCCGCAAGGAATTTAGGTACTTACACCCATGGGAGGTCCTCTGGGAATCGCTCGCTAAAAGCAGCCGTTCTGGGAAAAAAAAGGTATGAAGTTTGAGTTTTACAATCAAAAATACCATTATCAATCAGTTGAACGGTTAAAATAATAAAATTACATAGTACCGCTAATAAGAAACAAACAATATTTACAAAAACTGGCAAGTTCTTTCGATTGTACTTGGTTTGTGTTACATCTAGTTCTGACACACGACCCAAACATCATGTCTTCTTCATTATGAACTATTGTTTTATGAACTAGTGACTTCAAGTGACCTCCCGAAAAATAATCTAAGAGCTCCGTATCGGGCGATCTGAGGGGCCATGCTGCGGTCCTGCTCTTTTTATCCAGCAGTGAAGATAGTTTTCCAGAAAGGGGGCATCATCGTGCACCACCACGCATTGGGTACCAACGAGGATCTTCTTCGATTTCTGACAGCTCCTTCAATCTCAACTAATAAATAATAAATAAGCGTTTTTAGCTCGTAGGTTAGACCTGATACGAAATAGTTATTTAAGTGCTGAATGAGTAGTGTTAAAGATGTGCAAATGTGTAAGGTTTTATGACATGAATCAGTTTATAACCGAACGCGCTTACGAGGGAGTCTATGAATGGTTGAGTCGAAACAATTGCGTCTTTTTGAAAAATACCGTAAGCTAAAACGGCCTTTCAAAAGTGACTGAAATTGTCATTGAAATGCGGTTGTAAATAAAATAGTATACAGGCTATGGTTGAAAATGATCTTTGCATAGTTCACGGTAAATTGAATATTTGAGGTTTCCATATACAGTGACTGGCAGAAAGTACGCGCCATATAAGAATGTTTTTATTTGAGTTTATCAGAAAAATTAATTTTTGGTTGGTGCATTTCTACAAACTCAAAACTCAGTTTATATAGTTTTATATCTCATTTCATGTGGGGAAAATTTGAAAAGTTTGAAAATGGTTCATGAGTAAAACATCTTAATTTTTTATTTTAGAAGAAACATGTATTATGGAAAGTTATTTAGAATGAAAAGATAAGTCGAATAATGAATTTTCGAATTTCTATTCCATAAAACACCTTTTCGAAATTTTTTATCATTTACCTCGTACAGGAATAAGACAAATTTATTTAATATGCCAGTGTGATTTCACACGGGATTAAAAATACAAATAATATTTTGAGTTTGCAGGAATGCACAAACTTTTATCAAAAATATAATATTTTGATCAATTCAAATTAAAAAAAAATCCTTATGGTACGCACTTTTTGCTGGTCACTGTATGTTCAATATATTTTTTGTCAATTTCTCTATAGCATTTATCGGAAATTTTGTAGACAACATTATTTGCGTAATTTGGGCACAAAATTTCGTTGCTTTCGAAAAATATCCGAGCCCAGTTTGCATGCTTTGTTACCTTTCTTTGATCAACGATAGAGTATTACACGTGCAGTACTAGTACATTACATTACGAGAACAATACGCAGCACGTTACGAGCAAAACGAAAGTTTGCGACGGGGCCGCAAACGCAGTCAATAAATTCGTCGAGAAAAGCAACATGCCTTGGTTTCGTGTAACGCACAGTAGTTTTTGTGTGGTTTGCTCAGTTTGAAAATGTTCTGAAAATAAAAACTGTACTGGCCATGAGATCATAAACGTAATAATTTCTTAATAAATGTGCCAATCGCTAATGATAACGTATTTTTGTTTGCGTTCCGAGAACTTGGAAGAACACATATAAAACACGCCTAGTGGTATGATTCCTAGTCATGCTACCGACGTGCCGGAGCTTAGCACTGTGAGGTAATATAATTACATTATGTAGCGTGCGATAAAGTATCTCTCTCCTCATTCAGGCATATTTCAATATCTCACTTACCGATCTGTTATTTTTCTGTCACCAGAACTTATAGAAAGCCATAAATTTTCTTCCGACAAAACAAAATAACAAGATTCCTTTCTGATCGAAGAGAAAATATATTAGTGATTAGTACCACCATAGATTACCATCTCGAGTGCAAAATCGAGTTAGAACCCACTCATTGTTGGCGTGAGCCTCTTAAAATCAAAGAACTGAGATACCGCAAACTTGCTTCCATCTATAGCAAATTCCTACTGGTCACAATAATATTATTCTCTTGAAACGTGTGCAAGATAATCTGCTTTAGCAAAGTTTCAGGAAAGATAAGCTGGTTGATAAGACAGTCTTTGATCTTAGAGGTAAAGTATCTAAATACGGATTTTTGTAACGCAATATACCGACAAAACATAATAGACCCAGAAGCAGTTGTTAAGTATTAGACTGGTGCTCTTTTAAAGTTAAGGACAAGAGAAAATGGTATTACAAAGGTGAGTCGACTATTGTCTGCTTGATCTGTCCTCATGGACATAATGTATCTTTATGAATGTATATGTTTACTAAACAGGAGATTATGTGTTTTGTACTTTCGAGAATTTTGAAATGGATTTTAGGATTATTCCCATTATTTATTGTTGTTGGTTGACACGGTTTGGAGATCTTTGTGCCATTTGGGCTACTGCATTTTTTTTATTTTACTTAACTACGGATGATTCACGGGTACATCCACCAACAAGGTATTTTTAATATTTGTAATATGTTTGGTATTTCGTTACAAACCGTTCTGTACTTCTGTCGAGGAGATATTGCGGCCTACAACGTACGTTAATTGGGTGAAGTAGAGCTAATGAAGCAGTGATTCCACAGCTGACTCCACGGAAAGTCTTTCTCCTGTAAATTTTTTTAAAATCTTAATGATTCCGATTTTAATGAAACTGAATTGAATTTATTTTATTTTTAGAACTTCTCAAGAGTCTGCCTCAAAAAAAAAAATTCTTCCCAACCACTTAACGCTGGAAGTGCCCATAAAAAAATACCTTCCGCTTTCACAGATCCACGAGTGGTCTACCAAAAATCGACAACAAATATCTATGTCTTTGATAAGCCGCCATTGTGTGCCGTTCTTTATTTACCGTAAAGTATTTTTGATACTTTTTTGAACACACCATCATTGAAAGCGGCTAAACTTCTTCTTCGTGCATGAACCCCCCACGGGGTTACGGGTATTCTTTGTGGTAGAGGCGTCGAGTTGTTAATAATCTTGAGCCTCATAAATATAGGGTCTGGATCAAGTAAATTAGATGGTGGGCCAGTGACGTGCCCTTGAAATATTTGATGCAATTAGCTAAAATGTGATTTAAGCAGAGCGAAGCAAAGACGTGAGACACCATAAAACGCACTGAACGCGCCCTTCGGTGCCATTTTTAAAATGGCAACTGAAAAATTAAAAACAAAATGAAATAAAGCATTTCATTAAAATTAAAATTAGAATGCAGGATAATCTGTTTGTTATCGCATTTGCTAGACACTTCATATAGAGCAAAACGTTAAAAATTCGAGTTGCAGAACGAGGTACTGTGTATGTTGAAAAATCATAGAAAAATACATAAAGTGTATAAAAAGTGCGGCATACTAAAAATCGTTTTTTTAATTCAACATTTCTATCTCATGAAATGGTTCATTGTGCGCAATTGCTTTAATGGATCCTGGAAATTATCAGCGAATCGAGTTTCTTGCGCACTGTAGAAGATCATTTTTTTGATATACAAAAGAACTTTGGAATAAGATCCTGCAGGTTTGAAAAATGGTAATACTTATAGTAGAAGTTCTCTCTATAAAGTGAAAAGTTTTCTCTTCGATTGCATAAACAGGGATACCATTCGCCCAATCCTGTACCTCACTTTGACTTTCTCAAGCAAACCGCCAGCACTAATTTTCTTGGTTTCCACATATTTCTCCTGTACGTTGAGAAAACAGTTTTTCATACGTCGAGGGGATAGGGGTAGTATCCAGTGCCCTGACAGTTAATTTGATGAAAAATTTCAATGTCGTCCAATGAAAAATTACTACTCTACGCCTATGTCGAAACGCGTTATAAGAGACATCATTAGTCGGATTAACTAGCTTTGCGGTTACTCGATGCTGTCACATACACAAGAGTAAAAAAGGCATTGTTACCTACTCTATAATAATGGTTTAAACAGCGTCGTTACAAGGCGTAAACAATCGGATTGAGTCGTTTGTTGGCCACGGGGGGCCATTTAAAATCCGCTCTTCTGTTGAACGTTTTTGCTACAGTTTCATCGAGGAAACATCTCTTCTATACGCAGTGGTACGAGTGTCTTTTCAAAGAGACCGGTGTATGGAAATGTAACAATAGAACAGGAATTGGGAGTGTGGTTGCCTCTGATAATCGTATATGGGAAAATCAATTCAATATAATTTTAGCCCTAGCAGACGCAGTAACCTTTTGATGGTCTGGAAGACCTCAGAGACTTTAGACTAATACCTCTTAAGAGCGAGCAAATATAATCTAAATTGACACTTCGTCGATCATTAAAAAAAGTTTATTAAATTTTAAAGTTTTATAACGTATTTTACAACCCTATTGGCAAATCCAATCCAAATTCAATGGACTTTCCGGCGGGACAGTTATGAAATATGGGTAGCGAGTTAGCCGGATTTACAAACTTGACATTGGATTTGGCTTCGGTGCCAGTTCCGAACGTCGACGCTGTATTCGTAGCACAGCTTGATAGATCAATTGATAATCTGCAAGTTGGATTCGGCGTTGTGTCGCGGGTTAACTTCGATCATTGATACGCGAGGCCTCGAAATCCCCCGGATTAACCTGATGTGTATGTATCTCACTTTTGTTCGGCGATAAACATCTAAACCCCTTCCTCCCTCCCCTCTCTGTCTCTGTCTGTTTCTACGAGTTGGTTCGAAGAATTCCGATCTCCTAACCGGAACTTAGCCACAAAAATGTAACTCCGCATTTTACGATTAACACTTGTCCAAAAGTCAAGACACGGCCCCCTGCCGTCAAATTTCATTGGACGACGTCGTCACGCTACGGTCTTGCTACGAGCGGCAATGTCAAAAAGGTAAAATTGGTTTTTACTGCGCATGCACCGCAATCGACGTTTTGTGCACGCTGCAGCATGCGTCGCACAGTATTTATGGCGCATGTAGGGGCGACATGCCGGAACTGGTTTGAGGTCGAGAGTAAACCTGTTCTTTCGTGGAGAATTCAAACCGAAAACGATTTTTTGTGGTGTGAGGAAAGTATCCTCTCTATGCCAGCGCAATGAGCGAATTTGAGTACGGTGTGAGCACCATCACAAGCGCCGAACAATAGAACGCGTCCCCGTTTATGGTGAATAAAGTCTGTCGTCGAAAAACAAATGCCATTTTTCCGCTTACTCACAGAATAATAAACCCTAAAGTCTCACATAACTTAATAAAAATCATTTTGCGTCCCACAACAAATGTTGCCATGTCGAATTCAATAAAGAGCATAAAACAAACCTAATTGTGTTCAAAAAGTCATTATGAAGTTGCCGGGGGCACAAATGTTTCGAACGTCTATTATATATAATATGTAACGCAAGCACTATTAGGGCCCCAACTGAGGGGATTTCCATTCAAGCGACACATCGTTTAAAAAGCCCTTTTACTTTTTAGCGGAGAGATATGAATGAAACTCGTTTAACGTAATAAAGTTACTTCGTATACAAATAATTTTGAAAGATTATTCTTTTTGAAGTGACAAATTCGATAAAGCGGGGCCATTAACGTGGTGATTGCAGTTTGTCGACTTATTTGAGATTGGATGGACATGTTGACGATGAAGAATTTATTTAAGTTAACGAGAATGCCGTTAATTTCTTTTACAGAAGCAGGTTAATCCTTGGAAACAAGCGATGTTTGTGAAACACCTAGACTGCCAGGGATTATTACACGGGATGATAGCCTGGCGGAGCGCTATGCATTCAAGCTGTTGCTATCGGCACCAATCCGCAGCTCCCACATTCAGGTTGGAAATCACATTATTCCTAGGGAATAAAATATCTGTCTTAGCGCGAAAACTATTACACATAGTATCGTGAAACTGCATCGTTTTGAAATCAAAATGGAGATTAGTCATAAAAATAAGGATATACAGGGTGTTCGCCGTAAAAAAGTTAAATTTCAATCCGGTCGAAAAATGGAAAAGACGACGCTCAATGATTTCCTATTAAACTCCTGTAAAAATGTGACTCTCTACTTGTGTGCTTTACATTTTCTCTATCTTGGCTGATAAAAAAGTCAGTTTTTATATATACAGGGTGGGGCGCCGAGAGCGCCTCGGGGTTTACGTCCTTATTAATAATTTGATCGAAAATTGTTTTAAGAGGTGTATGTAGGCCCTTGCAAAGTACATTTTAAAAATCTTTTCATTTATACAGGGTGTATATAAAAAAAGATACAACTCAAACATATGTTTTTTTTAACGGAACACCCTATATTTTATTACATATTTGGAATTATAAGAAGGAAACAGTACAAGTTTGTATAACACACATTGGGTCTAAAACAATCGCTTCTCGAGAAATTTTAGAAAATATAAAAATGCAAGAGTTAAGATAATTTTTCTTTGGTAGGTGAAATGAGTTACTTGGCTATTATATTTTTACTATTACTTCTTAAGTACAAACTAATCTTCAAACTAGAATGCATTATTTACTAAACTGATATACAGGGTAAGCAAAAAAAGTGGTCAAATTTTACTCCCTTATAATTTAGCATAACTTTCTTATTTCAAATGGAATATATCCATTTTTATGTATTACTTAGAATCACTAACTAATTCCCTTTCAATTGATACTACAGTGTTCTATACCTATCTTTTACCGTTTTCCCATAATATGAAATTTTATTTAACTTAGTAAAAAAAATATTAATTTAAATAGTAAAAAAATAATAGTCAACTAACTCATTTCACCTAGCAAAGAAAAATTTTCTTAACTCTTGCATTTTTATATTTTCTAAAATTTCTCGAGAAGCGATTGTTTTAGACCCAATGTGTGTTATACAAACTTGTACTATTTTCTTCTTATAATTCCAAATATGTAATAAAATATAGGGCGTTCCGTTAAAAAAAAACATATGTTTGAGATGTATCTTTTTTCATATACACCCTGTATAAATGAAAATATTTTTAAAATGTACCTTGTAAGGGCCTACATACACCTCTAAAAACAATTTTCAATCAAATTATTAATAAGGACGTAATACCCCGAGGCGCTCTCGACGCCCCACCCTGTATATAGTAAATATATTTATATAGTAGTTATAATTAATAACCCTGTACAGGCTTTTTCACAGCGTCTTATAAAGGGGGTTTCGTCTTCTGGCAGCAGTGTAGATACACACATCGGAAAAGTCTAAAAATGTTTAATAAATAGATTGAAGTTCTTCTGAAATTAATTAGAATATGAAGTTAAGTATTTATAGTGGTAGAATGTGTTTAATAAACAACAAAACTAAGTTTTGGTTGATAGATTTCTAAATTACATCGATTTCGTTGAATGTCGGCCATACGTGGCGAAACTCTTCTGTAAAGCATATTCCACACGTGTTCAATTGGATTCAGATCTGGCGATTCTGCCGGCTATGGTAATGCGACGATCCCTTCATTGGTCAACCTCTCTGTCGACCATGTATCACGACACGTGAACTACCATTATTATGCATGAGGCGAAAGTTTTAGCCGGCAGCGCCTACAAATGGTCGGACTGTAGGGTCAAGGATAGTGTCAGTGTAATATCAATCATTATCCAAGCCCATACCATTATTGGATCACCTCTATATGAATAAATTGTCTGGATATGTCGTAATTCCATTCCAATTTCGATGTCTTTGGCACCACTCTAATCTTGTAGGACGATTGTCTTTGGAAAGAGGTGGACATCTCGGTGGTCTTCGACTATGATGATCGGCTTTATGTAGACGGTTTCTAACAGTGTCTCGCCCCATAGTCGCGTGGGGCCCCCGTTGTAAACTTCCTACCATTTCTGGTGCCGCAATTGTTGGTTGCCTTCTAGCTCTTAAAATTAAAAATCTATCTTTGGCTGCAGTTGTAATATGTCCACGACCTGAATGTTGTCCAGTTGGAGTGTCAGTTTCCCTAAAGGGCCCCTTTAATCGATTGATTTGACACTTTGGGAAATAAACCCTCACACTCAGGTACTTCAATTGGTCTGAACCAGCTTGAAAAAGGCCTACCGTTCGATTCATTTCATTCAGAGTTACATGTTATCATTCTATGATAAATACAGTATTTTCAATCCATTTGCTAAATACCAGCCAGTATTAAACGAATGAAATTGAATCAACTTGAGAATTTAACAGAGCACCAAATTCTAACTTATTTACATCCGTAAGAAAATTGTTGATTTACTTTTAAAGTTTTGCAGTCAATTGAAATATGTATACAGGGTGACACAAAAATAGAGCACACCGTAAAAATGGTTTTATTTAAATAATTTTTGATACGCATGTTTATATAGGGTCATTCACGGTGAGTGTCATATTAAAAGTTTACGGGGTTCTAATATAGCTAGAGATCTGAAATTTTGGATACTGACGTAGTGGAGTTTGATCTGTTGAATTGGTATCGTTGCGACGTTGACAGATCTACGTGTAACTGACAACGACTTTGTTATTTTAAATGGCGCACCCTGTATTTAATTACATTTTTGAATTTCCCGGAAGATTTAAACTCCAGATTATCTATCATATGCCATAGCTATGATGAACCGTTTTCGAAATAAATATTAGAATCTTTGAGAGTAAAAGGCACCACTTATTAGTTGATTCGGTTAGGAGGAGGCTATGGGGTAACAACGTAAAATAAACGAAATTGTAACATCCTTTATAATAAACTAAATCTACGTAATATAAATAAAATTAAAGATTTTGCTGAAAATGTTTATAAAAAATTTATAAAAAAATATTTGCCAATATCTCAAAAACAACTAAAAACAATTATATTAATGTATAATACTTTTCGATAGAGAATTTATTGATCTTTCAGATACCATCCATAAATATAGGGTGTTCTATTTAAGATTCTCATTTAATGCTCATATTTATATTCTTCTGATATCGCACTAATTTTTCCACGCCCTGTATGTAAATCAAAAAAATATATAATATTAAAAGAAACAGATAACTGATAAAAGTCTGTAGTTCAAATTTCAACTCTCTAGCTGTGATAGCTAAAAAAATATGCGCTTTTCAATTTAGAGCTGTTGGTTGCCAAATCAGTAAAAAAAATTATTTATTTCGAAAACGGTTCATCATAGCTATGGCACATGATAGATAAACTGGGGTTTAAAACTTCCGGGAAATTCGAAAATGTAATAAAATACAGGGTGTGCCATTTAAAATAACAAAGTCGTTGGCAGTTACACGTAGATCTGTCAACGTCGCAACGATACCAATATTTTAATTCAACAGATCAAACTCCATTACGTCAGTATCCAAAATTTCAGATCTTTAGCTATATTAGAACCCCGTAAACTTTTAATAGAACACTCGCCGTGAATGACCCTGTATATGGAAACACAAAAAACTATTAAATGTTCAAATATTTTTATGAGTGTATATACGAGTTGTTAGGAATTTTAGTTTTTTTTACTATAAAAATTGCAATAAAATATCAACAATAATTCTGCAAAATATCATTTATTGGTGTATAATGTGCTTTTAGATTAATCAAGTATGTCTAAATGAAGAATGCAGTGAAATTTCCATCGATTGAGCGAATTTGACAGAACTTGAATAGTGACCCTACGAAAGGTTGGTCGATTATTTAGGGAAATCACCACTAGATTGAAGCGTAATGTAAACACTATAGAGAGATGTGGTCAGGCATTGTTCCAAGAAAAGCAAACAAACAGAAGGAGAAATTCTGGACGATTCCGAAGAACTACAGAACGCCAAGATCGCCGCCTTCGAATTATGGAGCTAAGAAATAGCTTGGTCCCATCGAGAACGCTGGCGGATCAGCAGTTTACTGAGTCAAGAAAGCCCATTGGTATTCAGACCGTTTATCGCCGGATAAGAACTTTTGGACTGATTGCCTACCGTCCCCATCTTGTGTTACCCATCACCTCAAATCATCGTCAAAATCGACTGCAGTAGTGCACAAGACGGATACATTCGAATCTGGACCGGGATGATATCGTGTTTAGTGACGAATCCAGATTCTGTTTGGGTATGCATGATGGTCGAGCAAGAGTAAGAAGACGGGATCCTCAGTTTATATACAGAGGAATGGCTCTCATTAGACTGTTGGGGTAATAGTTTAGGGTGCTACTGCATACGGTAGCAGGTCATCTTTTCTTCTCATTAAAGACAACATGACAGCCCAACGATATATGTAAAAAGTTCTGGAACCTCATCTCATGCCTTATCTGAAAACTCTAGTTCATCAAGTTTTTCAGTAAGACAATGCACGACCACATATGGCTGGAGTAACCATGGAGTTCTTTTAACAAAAGGCAATCAGTTTGCTACCTTGACCACCTCAATTTTTAGATCTCTCACGGATTAAACATCTATGGGATATTGAAAGTAGAAGGTTGCATGATTTACTCCATCCCCAAAAACCTTAGTGGCGCTATGTCATGCTGTGTCGATAGCCTGGAATGAGATCTCCCAAGAGGACATCAATCACCTCACTAGTACCATGCCTAGACGTTTACAGAAATGTATAAAATACCACGGAAGACCGGCAATTTATAATTTTTTTTTGGTTTAAAAAAAAACAATTATTCAATTTTTTAATGAAGTATGTGTTCTAACGCAAGAAACATGAATACTAAATATTGTTTAAATAAAACTATTTTTACGGGGCGTTCTGTTGTCTATGTCACGCAGTATACAAAGTGGTCCAATTGCAATGGGCTATAACTGCTTCTAAATCGTAAACGTTACAAGTTTGGTGAAATTAGAGAAAAATTGTCAAATTTGATGACAAGATCTCGAGGCGCTGTTGTCAAAATTTATTCGGTTCCAGAAGTTTTGGGAAAACGTGAAATTTTTACAAAAACATATTTCGTTTTTTTATACTTTGAAGATTGTCTTGTTGAAACTATAAATTTTATTTTGTTCTAATCCTAAAACTTTAATGTAGAACAAAATAAATTGGGTACCTCTGCTGAAACAAGAAATTAATGGTGGTTAACTAAATCAATATTATTTCATTAAAACAGCATAGTGCTGAAATATCTCAATTAATTACAACACCGGCACACATAGTACAAATAATTATCAATGTTGAAAATGTCCCCCATTACTTTGAAGACATGTTCGAGCTTTTTTATAACTTTTTTTTATAAATTACTTAAAATATTAAGCGTCAGTTTTCTACAGGCGAGTCGAATTTCAAAAGTCGTCCAAATCTACGGGGATCGTTTGATACACCCGATCTTTAATAAAACTCAAAACCGAAAAATCTGTGGGTGTGAAATCTGGTAATCGAGGTGGCCAGTTTGTAGGACCATTGTTTCCAATCCATGCATTGGGTTGAAGGTATTTAGATATCTTGCGCAACGACAACTATGATGTGCTAAAGCACCGTCTTGTTGAAAACACTTAAAATATCCTAACACATCAAGAGAAAAATCATCTAAAAGTTCTTGTAAGATGGTTTGTAAAAAATCTAAATATCTAGCTTTGAGCCATCTACCTAGACCATCGTTGCATTCAATCCAAATCCATATTTAAAAAAATGAAGTTAATGTCGACATCTCAGAAACTAAAAATACTATTTTTTTAAAATTTAATATTAGTGTGTAGAGCTTTAAAACCAATAAAATGTTGTAAGAAAAACTTTTTTCGAAAACCTTTAGCTTTCGGTTTATTTACAAAAAACGTTTTTGGAAAAATTTTGTGTTTTCCCCATAGTTCCTAAACTGAACAAATTTTGACAACAGCGCCTCGAGATATTAACTTGTCATCAAATTTGACGACTTTTACCTAATTTTATCAAACTTGCAACATTTACGGTTTAGACGAAAGAAATACTGGCCCATAGCAGTTGGACCACCCTGTATAAAGAGCAAGGACTCACAATAATATAGTACAGTATACATTGCACTTAAAATTACTTGTTATCGATTTTATAATAAAAAAAAATTATTTTTAGACTTTTCCAATGTGGACATATACAGTTAACATCAAATTTTTGACCAAAAATTGATGAGAGAATAAATACAGGGCAGATCTGGGCAATTACTTGCTAAAAAATTATTAAAAAAATAGTGAGCTTCTTGAGTCGTCGTAATTGTACAGGGTGCCCCATTTTTTACCTCACTTATTAATGACAATAGGGAAATGCAGGTTTCACGAATTTGCCGGCTTCTTTTGTGTTTGGGCAACAGAAAAAAACATTTTGGCTTCTCACAAATTAAAAAAATCTAAGTCCGAATTAAAAAACAAATACGTTGGTATGAGTGTCTTTAAAACTGAACATCAAAAACCATAAAACATTATTTTCATAAAGAGGATAACAAACATATTCAATGGTAATACGTATACAGGGCGATATTTAACCTACACGCATAAACTGGGGAAATTACAGCCGAGGACAAGTAATAATAATTGTTAATAGAAAAAACGTGGTAAAACATCTTTAGTTACGGAAACACAAATTTACTTCAAATAAAAATAAAAGGGCGTGAATTTCGTAAAATTGAAAATGAATTTAATTTGTCTTAGTAGTTATTCGAAATTACTTCCGTGATTTTCAATATACAGCTGAGCTCGCCGAATCCATGAGTTGCCACACGCTCACCCCAAACTAGGTTGTCGACAAATTGCCTCAGCAGCAGCATAAATGCGATTTTGTTCCGTGTTAACTTCGGTAACATACACCATGATTTTTACGTGACTACAAAAATAAAAGTCAAGCGGATAAAAATCTGGCGATCGAGGGGGCCCCCAATTGGACCACCCCGGCCCGTCCGTCCTTCGGGAAACACAGATCCAAATATCGTCGCACTTGTGCGAAATGCGGTGAAGCCTCATCGTGAAGAAATCACACATGCTGTCTAACTATGAAATTAACTTCTTCAAGAAGTTCCGATAAATTGTTATACAGAAATTCTAAATGAGAAGCACCAGATAAATAATTTTCCAGAAGGAAATGTCCAATAATTATTCCGTTCACAATACCGGGCCGCACATTTACTGAAAATCGTGGTTGAAAGTGTGGCGATAAGTCTTTTGTGTCTCTGCTCAACTGTGTATTGAATATCACGGAAGTAACTTCGAACAGTTACTGTGATAAATTAAATGCATTTTCAATTTTATGAGATCCAGCTTCTTTTATTTTTATTTGACATAAATTGGTATCTTTGAGGCTGAAAACATTTTTTTCTCGCTGATAATCACTACTTCTCCTCGGCTATAATTTTCCAAGTTTGTGGCTGCAAATTAAAATTCACCCTGTATAAGTAGAGCTACGCCTCTTTAGGAGCAAATATGGCGACGGGGCGACGGCGCTCTCCGCAATTTACATACAAAATATCAGCAAATTGCCGACGCCGCTCCAAAAAACCGCCAAATACGAAGTTTGCTTGAAATGACATCAGACATACCATGAAAACGATACGGAACGAAAATTAATTTTCGAAAATCGTCATATTTTGAACGAAATCAAGATGGGCTAAATCGTGCGTTTCGACCTCACGAATCCGTGCTCGAGTCTGGGGCAGACCATTTAGGGAAACCCTGTATAAAATAAATTAACACCACTTAAATTTTGTTCAACTGCATTCTTCTAAAAGACTTATATAAAAATGGGTTGCATTTTAATATTCACTTCTTTAGAATTTCGGGTTAGCTTTTAGTGGTTCCCTATTATACCACTTGAGTACCCCTTTTAAGATTTTAAACAGAGATATTGTTAATGGGTTTATGGTGGTTGCTTATCAGATTTAAGCTGTTCTTTTGTTGCGCATTAGTGTCAAAACGTCGCTAATTATTTAAATACATCCAGAATTGTGGGCGGCAACTTATAATGGGATCGTCCGGAATGGTATTTGAGCTTCTTTTTGACAGCTGCCTGATTCAATAATCGGGGAATTAAGTTCAAGTATTAAATTTAATTGATTATTGTTGATTTGAGTAGGTAAAGGCGATTGTGGCTTCAAGAAGACACAAGTCACGCTCGAAGCCTGATTTAGGTATAGAGATTCAGTGTCAAGGAATTAACTTTTTGTCGTGTTAATTAGTCGGAATGGCCAATAATCAATGAAAAGCTGATGGAAGGGATCGTCTAAGAAGCCTAAATGTATTTACATTCGAAGCAATTTTTTCCATGTGGAGATTTTACGCTGTTCATTATTCAGTGTTGATCATACGTTCCGGAACGGCTCAATTACCAAGTGACCGACGTCAGACGATCTGGTTTTTGCCATTGTGTGGAAGAAAAAAATGGATCTTCGGATGAACTCCATTAATGCGTGTCATCATTACGAAATCCACGAGGCTGGGACTGACAAAGACTGATAATATGGAGAAAAAATATACAGAATACTCTAATTTAAACTAAGGACGGTTTAATCGTTTCCGTGTTACAAAAGATATTGTTTGCGCCTTTGACCTAAAACCCTTTTATGCCTTAATGACTGTTGATGCTTTCGCACAGTTCGGGGAAACAACTATCAGCTAAGGCTGTTAAAGTAGAGTTTTACAGCCCTAGTCTAAAATAAACTATTTCGTATGACAAACGTAAAACGTATTTCAACAAAATTTAGGCTTTACTGTTAACGTTCCTCTAAGCTAATAACTTTTATGCATATTTTACGTAAAAAAAAAACGTCTGGCACAGTTGCATTTCCTACGATCACGTGCTGCACCCCTGGTCACTAACAGCAATTTATCGTGTATATTATAGTTTTATAGGCATTATAAAGCAACTATTTTATTAACAGGAAATGTAATTGTGCTGACCAATCTTCAAGCAAAAAGGTCTAAAGTGGATCATTATGTTCTTAGTTACCTCAGCCTCACTTCATCTTTCGCGTGCGTACTTTACTACATTAAACGTACCGTGCGGCTCCGAATTTTCTCCGCCTCATCAAGCTTTTCATCGATTCATTATTTTTCTCAATTTATAGTTAATTTCGATAGGACAAAAACTAAAACACTACATGGGACAAAAACACTATCTTTTAACGTTCGCTTATTTTTTAAATATTTCTTGCGTTACTGGTAGCGCAATACGGCCGATTTTTCGAAAATTGATATCGTGGTCAGACGACACCTCAAATTAACGGTATTTCAAAATTAAATTCAATGGTGTGTTAAATATCTAATTCTATCGATTGGTTTTTGAGAAAAACCGTTAGAAATTTGGTAAAAAATATAATACCAACTCAGTTAAATAGTACGTCAACAATAAAAAAAAAACTTGTTTGTTGATAGGAAATTGCTTTGTTTTCGACTTTGTGCTCATAAACAGTCTTTAGTGAAAAAAACTAAATAAATAAATAAATAAATAAATATACACAACCAAAAACAAAAAAGAGACCGAAAGTGTATTTATTTATTTATTTAATGAAAAACTGTTTGGAAAACAAAATCGAGTACAAACCAATTACCTATCAACAAACAAGTTTTTTCACTGCTAAACTACTATTTAACTAAATTTAAAATACATTTTTCTTAAAAACTAATTGATAGATTTTAAATCATAATATACTATTGAATGTAGTTTTGAAAGACATTCAATTTGAGGGGTCACTTGACCAATATTTTAATTAAAAAAAAACATTTAAAAAATTAACAAACATCAAAAGATGGTATTTTTTGTCATATTTAATGCTGCTTTTGAATTTTAAAAAATGGTTAAAAAGTTGAGAAGGAGGAGTACAATCTAGAACCGTACGGTACACAGTTTGGTGCCTTTAACTGGAATAAATTTGATATCTACGCAACACTTTATTCTTAGTAAAATTAGTTAATCACGTCAATTTTTATTTTACCAGATACACTTTTTAACAGTATTGTGATTCTGCAAATGCCAACCCCTTAGCCTGGGCGACAGTTACCACTAAAAGTTTAAATGGAAAGGGGTTCAAGTGATACACCATTCTAAACATTTTTCAACCCGATCTTATCTGACATGTTACTTTTCATCATAGAGCAAAATAATACTAAGAATAAACAAAATTTTCAACACTCAAATTATTATTTCCTTCAACTTAGCAACTGTTGGAAATGTTCACCATTGACTTCTTGGCACAACCCTAAACGTTGATAAAACTCTTCTCTTAGTTTTTCTAAACTATTTGTAGTTGCTTACCCAACTTCTTGTCTTATGCCTTCTTTGAGTTCGTCGATATCGTGTGGTTTCGTATTGTAAACCTTTGATTTCATGTATCCCCATAAAAAGAAATCGAGAGGAGTAAGATCGGGAGACCTCGGGGGCCATTCTACTGAACCTCTTCTTTCTATCCATCAATTTGGAAAAGTTTCATTTAGGTATAAGCAAACATTTCGAGCAAAATATGGTGGTGCTTTTGTTGTAACTAAATCCGTTTGTCCGGAGTGTCTGGAATTTACTTCACTAGGAACAAATTAGATAATATAGGAACTAGTTCCTCTTCAAGAAGTTTTAAATGTCGACGACAATTTAAATTTTCATCGGAAAATGTTGGTCCTAATATGTTCGATTCCCTATAATATTCTCCCAAACATTTGTTTTTGTAGGATACTGCGTATGATCTTCTCTCATCCAATTAGGATTTACTGCAGACCAATGTCGAAAATTTTGTTTAATGTTATGTCCATTTAATGTAAAAATTGCCTTAGCAGCTAATAAAATCCATTCCATAGATATTTTGAATTGCTGAACAGCATTCATAGACCTTTCGCAAAATTTTGTTGGTTGATCTCCAGCTTTCTAAGCAATTCTTGATGTATTTACATTTTTAAATATTTTGAGAACGGATCTATTACTGATTAAATTTTCATAACCTATCTGCCAGGCTGGGGTAACCGGGCTTTCTTCTGATGTCAGATAAAATTAGGTTAAAGGGGTTGAACCCCCTTTCCATTTAAACTTTTAAGGATAATTGTCACCCTAGCTGAGGGGTTGACATTTGTAACATCAGAATGCCACCAAAAAGTGTATCAAGGGAATTAAAAATTAACTTGTTTAAACATTTTTGTTAAAAATCAAATGTCATGTACCGTCAGATACCGAATTTATTCCAGTTAAAGTTACCGCAGTGTATATACAGGGTGTCTGTTTAACAGATCCTCGAACTATTATGCGTTTATTTGTGATTTCGTGGAAAAGTTAATATGCGGCGGTATATGAGGATACTGAAGGTTAATTTTAAAATAATGGTAACCTTATAGAGTGGCCCCAAAAAGTAGAGTGCCATAAAGTGTAATTGTTTTTTTTTAAATGGCATCGACTGCATTTTTTCAAGTGAAAAAATCCTCTCTTGAACCTGTATTAGTCCCTAGATTTTTTTTACACTGAGTTGTAGTGACTTGAAGCTATGACATTAAAAAAAAATTAGACATTTGCGTTGCTTTATAAATGAAATTAATATCGCAGTTAGCTTAAGTTAGATTTTGATAACTTTCGGATGTGTTCTCGTACAAGACCACCTTAGCAGGAACAAATGCTTATTTAGTCCAAAAAATATACAGGGTTTCCTCAATAAGAACTTTAATTTTCATCTTTTCAACTTCAATTTTCTTGATTTTTGTAAATGAAATGGTGAGTTTTTTATAACACAAAACGAAAAAAAATTAATTTTCGTCATTTTGGTATAAAATAATGTCATATTTGTTTGAAAATTAATGGAATTGTCAATTATTCCAGGAAATCCAGAGTTGATGGCTAAATTTCTGAGTATTTAGTATGCATTGTCTTGGTTTCCATGTTGTTTATTTTAAGATTTAACAGTTTCTTTATGATTTTCCGTGTCTTCAGAATTTGCTTATTCTAAAATTAGCCATCAAAATGAAGTATACTCAACAAGATTTTATTAGTGCGAGTTATGCAATTGTTTCATGTGATAAAAATTGTTTAATAGCACCTCAGGTTTACGCACAACGAATTCTTAATAGAAAATATTTTAATATAAGGAGCCTAGAAGATCTAAAGAACGTTTTGACCGGACAGGAAGTAACAATAATGGAATTAAAAAAAATTATAAATAAAATTATAGTCAAAATTAGAAATTATAGTAATTTTAATGAGGTTTATAGGTGTTCAAAATGTCTTTCGTCATTTTCCAAACACTCTGGAAATCTTAAGAAAAATGACCTTCTAGTACTAGAAAGCATTTCCACAGTCAAGCTCTGAAATGACTGTTGAATTTTCAGTTTTATTTCTTCAAGTCTTGTCGTACTAACGTTCTGTAGACATCTGACTTCACTTTGTCCCGAAAGTAGTTCATAGGAGATAAATCGGGATTCCTTGGGGGCCACGCAGCTGAATCTAATAGAATTTAATAATGTCATTACGAAAATTGTCGGTCTGTATTGTTTTTACAAACGGTTTCTACCAATCCATTTTTCAGCAAAATGCATCGAGAAGTGTTTTCGTACATGTAAACTGAAAGGAGGTAGAGCTGCATCTAACTGAAATCACATTTGATCGTTTATGTTTTCCAGGATGTGTTCTAATCCCTGCGGAAGATCTTGAATAAAAAAATTTAGGAGAACATCTTCAGTCACTCGTTCTTAAAAAAAAATATGGACCAACAAAATAATTGTCAATAGTTCTTGCTTAAGCATTTAAATTCCAGTTCTGTCGAACATAGTTGATGCGAATGGCACGGGGGTTTTCTTCTCTGTAATAGTGAAAGTTGTGTGTATTAGCAAAGCTGTTCAGACGAAAGAGGCACTCACCAGCAAACAGAATTAACTTTAAAAACTCGTTCCTATTATTTTGCTGCTGAATTTACCCGCAAAAATGAATTCTAGCAAGAGAATGGGCATCAGATGATTCTTAATGTAATTGTAAATGATGTGGATGGAACTTATTGCCCTTTAAACCTTTTGCAAATGATGATTTTCTTACTTGCAGTTCCTGAGTAATTTCTCTTACGCTAATGCTGGGCTTTTCTATTTCTGATGAAGCAATGTTCAGTTCATTTTCTTCTAGTAAGACCCTCTTCTTTCAACTTTTTTTTTTAATTAACGCTTCCCCTCTGTTCAAAACGCTTCTTTAGACTTTCTAGATTTCTTACATCAGGACGTCCTTTATTAGGAAACCGTTTAGCGTAAGCCCAAAATGCTAATAAACAATTTTCATCAAATGTTCCAATTACATAAATCATGCAAATAAATTCTTGTTGAGAATGCTTCATTTTGATGGCTAATTTTAAAATAAGCACATTTTGAGGAATCAGAAAATCATAAAGAAACTGTTAAATCTTAAATTAAACAACATGGAAACTAAGACAATGCATGTTAAACACTCAGAATTTTAGCCATGAACGCTGGGTTTCCTGGACTAATTGACAATTCCATGAATTTTCAAACAAATATGACATTATTTTATACCGAAATGAAGAAAATTGATTGTTTTTTCGTTTTCCGTCATAAAAAACTCACCATCCCATTTGCAAAAATAGAGAAAATTTAAGTTTAAAATATGAAAATTTAAGTTTAAAATATGAAAATTTAAGTTGTGATTGTGGACACTCTGTATGTGTTTTTGACGAAACGAGTATTTGTGCCTGCTAAGGTGGTCTTATACGAGAACACATCCGAAAGTTATCAAAATCTAACTTAAGCTAACTGCGATATTAATTTCATTTATAAAGCAACGTAAATGTCTTATTTTTTTTGATGTCATAACTTCAAGTCACTACAATCCAATTTAAAAAAAAATCTAGGGACTAACATAGGCTGAAGAGAGGATTTTTTCACTTGAAAAAATGCAGTCGATGCCATAAAAAAAACAATTACACTTTATGACATCCTGTTTCTTGGGGACACTCTGTAGCGTTATCATTAATTTTAAAATTTATCTTCATTATCCTCATATACATCCTCATAATTTATTTTTCAATGAAATCACAAATAAAATTATAAGATTTCGAGAGGCTATTAATAGACACCCTGTATATCTAGGGAAAAATAGGAATATTCAAATCAGGAAACTGTTGATGGGACGAATATAAGGACGGTTCTTACAATTGTTTCCTGCTATAAGAAATCCTCAAATGCTCTCGGATGATTATCCCAAAGAAAGTTCGCATATCTTAAACATGACTGAGCATAAGGGAAATAATAGAGCCTCAAAAGATTGATATCCTCTGGAATCTGCAGCTGTCATAACTCATCATGAAATAGACAATCCCTTTAACACCCCATAAACGCAGTCCGACCAGACAAGTTGTCCCGGACTCGAAGAGACTTAAGCACAGATTGTCATTCTAATGTTTTTCCACCAAACCTTATCAATAAACAGTTATTGTGATTTCTAAAACTGAAAACGGGCCAGACCAATCTTTGCTCAATTTAATACCATTATCTGAGACGTGGTGGCGATGCTCAATACTACACACCGATGCACCTAAATTTCCTCCAAGAAAACTTAAATCACGAACAATCAGCCCACTTCTGTATCATCGGCATACAAAGAAATGCACGAATTGATTGAACTATCAAGAGAAAGGTCATTGAGACAAATACTAGAGGATAAAGAACCCAGAAACCATTATGACCTAAGGGCACCTTTCGAGTTCTACCAGATAGAAATCCTTTAGCCAGCGAAGGGCATCACCACGAATGCCATGGGCAGTCAACTTGTACAATGAAAAACCAGTTCAAAGACTCTCCTTAGGTCAAAAGTACCTTTCTAATGCCAAATTGGTGTGGACTGAAAAAACTTCTGCCTCGGAGCTATACAATTAATCGTTTATAAATTGCTCTTTCAAAAACTTTTGAGGAAACCGAAAGTAAAGGCGTTCTTCCATGATTCACGGTCATTTTCTCCATGATCACTCTTACTTAATGGAACAATAACTGCGTTTTATCAGCAAATGCACCTTCTGTAAAGGATAAATTAATTAAATGAAGTAGCGTTTCCGCGATGTAATCAATAATATGTTCTAAAGGAGAGCATGTTATCTCGGCAGGGTTTTTCTTAGAAATTTCCTAAATTAATATTCCTCCTCACTAGTTGAACATTTTGAGGAGCTGGTTGTTAGTTTGCAAGTTCTCAATGGAATCTAAAAAGACTTTAAAAGATGCTTTGCTATATCATGTAAATTGCAAATATTTTGCTTATTTTCAGTTTCATATACAGGGGGTGCCTAGAAAAAAAACAGGCAAAGCCATAACTCGGTTAGTTTTGAACGGATTTCGATTACCTTGAAATCAAATAAAATGTCATTTTTCAGACTACTAAGTAACGTCAAAGTCGATTTTTTAAACTGAACTTCTTGTTGTGATTCTGGTGTCACTTTTAAATTTCAAACAGAACTCCATATATTTTTTTTTACATTTTTTGAAAGAAAATATTTTTCTGAATTGAACGCAGTATGACAAGTTAATGTTGAAACAATTTTTAACTGAAAAAAAGTAAAAATTTTGAACAATATGAGTTATGTAGTCATCTGTATCGTCGTGAGACCATCTGCGTTACTCTATGATCATTCGCATTTCGTCTCATGCTATTGTATTGTCTCGCTCAGACGCCTGGCGCGATGGACGCCATTCGTTTAGAAAAGTATCTTCTATCAGAAAATGTAGAAAGAATGTCGAGTTCTATTTGAAATTCTCAAGTTGACACCTAAATCAGGAGAAGTTGATAAAAAAAACTTCGATGTTATTTAGCTGTCTGAAAAATAACATTTTATTTGGTTTTTAGTTAATCGAAATTCGTTCAAAACTGACCGAGTTATGGCTTTGCCTGTTTTTTTTTCTAGGCACCCCCTGTATATGAAACTGAAAATAAGCAAAATATTTGCAATTTACATGATGTAGCAAAGCAGCTTACAAAGTCTTTTTAGATTCCATTGAGAACTTGCAAACTAACAACCAGCTCCTCAAAATGTTCAACTAGTGAGGAGGAATATTAATTTAGGAAATTTCTAAGAAAAACCCTGCCGAGATAACATGCTCTCCTTTAGAACATATTATTGATTACATCGCGGAAACGCTACTTCATTTAATTAATTTATCCTTTACAGAAGGTGCATTTGCTGTTAAAACGCAGTTATTGTTCCATTAAATAAGAGTGGTCATGGAGAAAATGACCGCGAATCATGGAGGAACACCTTCACTTTCGGTTTTCTCAAAAGGTTTTGAAAGAGCAATTTATAAACGATTAGTTCATTCCAATCTGCTGATAAATAACTGAGTTACAGTTTCGTCTGTTTTTTTGACTCACCCTGTATTTTTAAAATACTCTAGCAGATTATTATTTTTTTTCGATTCGTTCTCCTCGGTATCACCTGCCAGGCGATTCTTGTCATATTTTTAAAAGTTCAAAACAAGATATTGTGTGGCTTGTTTAAATCTTTATAGTGTTGAAATAGTACATATCTTTTATAAGATTTCAACGAGCGAAAGTGTCAATCTTCTAAATTGTCACCTATAGCAAGAACTTGTGTAAAAATTAAGTACTTCCAACTTATCGCAATTCCTTATATCTGAAATCCAAAAGGATAAAATAAGCTTTCGTGGTTATGGATAGAAAGCGGATGTTAAATTTATTGAGGCCTTATATCTGAGTAGTAAAAAAGTACCGCAATTTCCTAGAAAATGGTAAAGTTATTCTTGTCATTGATTCAAAATCTTTGCTCTGGCTCCTGACATCGAAATTCGAAATCAGAGCTCACGCGTCGATCACTACTTTTAGAGAACTTCGGGGTGGTGGATTGTAGAGACAACGAATTTGCTGATTTTTTAAATAAAATTAATCAGCCAATGAAACATTTAATGTAAAGCTCATAAATTCCGAAAAACTTTTTATTTCACACCGTCCGGGTCGATCTGTTTACCTTGTCGTGCACAGTTCTTATCTGCGACCGGTAAATCTTCATTACAGTATTGATATTGTAATATCGCCACCGAGCAAACTTGCCGGAATTTTATTATAATAAGATACCGTTATATAAAAAATTGCAGTCGGTTCTACAACTATCACCTCACTTATATTATACAGGGTGTCTCATATTGCGTGCCAACCCATAAACAGTATAATCTATGTGAAAAAATAATACTAAATTGGTAAATAAACATACACACACATATGTATATCTTGAAGTGCTTTCTAACGGAGATACGGTCTCTTGAAGGGAGTTTCAGTGAGACTATTTTTGTGAATTAACACCTAAATTATTTAACATAAATGCGAGAAATTTTGGTACTTTCACAATTTTGACGTGCTCAATTCAAATATCTGATCAAAATAGTAACTGTGATTCATGGGCCTCTCATTGGGGGTGTTGGCGTTACAAAAACAGCCCTACTTTTTAGTATATGCGAATTTTATATTTCTTTCCTAAAAATATGTAAACCTGCAGTTTTTACTCAAAAAATATACTCTTGAATAATATCTTTGTCACCGTTTTTGAAAAAAATACAATTTAATGTTCTGCATGCGTTTCACCTTATTTTTAGTAAAACGTTGAAGTAATCTCTGAAACAAAAGCTGGTTGCTTATTATGTGATAGTTTAATATTTCTATGTACTAATCAGTTATTTTTATCAAATATTTTTATTGAGCTATAGTTGCGCAACATAAAATAACGCTAAACCAATACTAACTGAACTACTTAGGAAAGTAACTGTTCAAACAGAATTCCCTCTAAATTAAATTTCGACAACTAAAGGTTACTTAACTAGTTACGAAAAATATGAAACTGTTAAGTATTGAGCACCTATCTTTTGTTTTAAAGCCTACTTAGGCGTTTTACTAAAAATAATATTAAACGTATGCAGAACATTAAATTGCATTTTTATCAAAAACTTTGAAAGTTACAAATATTATTTAAGAATATCTATTTTGAGTAAAAAAATGTTGATTTGCACATATTTAGCAAAAAAGCACAAAATTCACATTTGCTAAAAAAAATGACTGTTTTTGTCTCATAAACCTTCTCAATTGCAGGTATAAGACTCACGATTAACAACTTTGATCAAATATTTGCACTAAGTTCGTCAAAATCGTGAAAATACCAAAATTTCTTACATTTATGTTAAGTAGTTTAGAAGTTATTTAGCAAAAATAATCCCATTGGGACCACCTTCAAACAACCATATATCCGTTAAGAGGCACTTCAGGACATATGTTTATTTATCAATTTGGTATTATTTTTTCACGTACATTACACTGTTCAAGGATTGGCACCTAATTTTGGGACACCCTGCATATTTTTTTCTACTATGACCATTCGAGGCACTAATTTAATCCTTAAATTAGTTTGAAACATTGTAATGTTGTCATTGTTTTGCATGTTAATAGTCAAATTCATATAAAACATAAAGCGAATGTATTTGATACTGGCAATGTCAGATAAATCCCGAATTACGGATAACTGCGACTGCGTGACCAATGTAGGATGGTATAATAACCATATTTTCCATCAATAAGGTTTGCTCAAGAACACAAATCGTCAGTAAACTGTGTGTTGCTACCTTACTCTTTGACATTTTCCAAAGTCAGTTCTTCACATCGCTTCGTCCGCAAAAAACTCGCATTATAACAAGCCACTACTTGTGCCACGAACCATCATTCTTAGCGGCCGGTCACCATTACGGATACTTAACAGATGCCGGCCTTTCGTTAGAGTTCGCCAATTCCACTTTTCAAAATCGAAGGGAGTGTCGTAGCATTAAGTAATATTTAATTATAGATAAAAAAATAAATCGAGTTTGTTGGGCAACGCTAATTTTCCAGCAGAACACTCGATGGTTTTGATCTGTGATTCAGTAAGTTTCCGATGAACATAACAATGTAAAATTTGGATTGAAGAACTAATCTGAACAACCGTAACAAATTCGGTTTCGAAATTTCACCCTGATAGTAGCCGATTGGTTGCTATCACGGTGAGATACCAGGAAGACAGAAAATGCTCTACTGTCATCTTTTGGCGAATATAGAAAAGGTGACGCAACTAATTGAGAGACCTGCAGAGAGCGCTGCAAATTATCGTGACCTTGCTAGTGATTCGGTAGATGGCGCCACACACATAAAAAATCGAGTATATGTAGTATGTGGTCATAAGGCGTGGCCGTGAACAAAGTTGAACATTAGTGTGTCAAAGTGTGAATCTCAGTGAATACGAGTTTTAGAAATTAAGTTTGAAATATCATAGTTTTTGATTATTGAAAGGTGCGCATTTTAAAATTATTTTCAAATGTACCGAGTCCGTCATGAAAGTGTGGGAGGACCAAATCATGTTTTGCCCACCCATCAGTTTTTCCGCTTTTCCGGATTTATCGTCAAACTTTTAAGGTCATTTTTTGCAAAGAACTTTATGACTAAAACTTCACTTTTTCGAGTTATTTGAGAAAATTCAAAAATTTTTATAGCTACGTCTTACGAAAATCGGTGCTATACTCTAACAGCTGCAAATTTCGAAATCGGTTTTGGGAAGTTATGGGAACTCAACAAGCTACGTTTTCATGTCTTTTAATAAAAGAAAAAGTTTTCCGTAACCCCCAAAATAAGCCCCTGAAATTTCATACCTTCAAACCTCAATAAGTTGCTTATTTGAATGGGAATGCCCTAATTTTCTGGATGGCATTGTGTTTAGAATCAAAAAATCTACAGCTTTTGTCAACATTACCCTAACCCCAAGGGCAGCAGTTTTTAAGTTCCCGAAAATTGTCCCTTTTTGGCTTTTTAAATTTTGCACCAATAAGGTCACCATAGACTAATTTTACGTGATGTCCGGTGACGTCCAGTATCATTTTTACATTTTTCATGGTTATTGATGACTGTATTTTTTTTTCTGATATTAATTATAGTGTACAGTCGCGGAAAAAAGTATTTATACATAATAAAAAATAACTTTATAATACAGTTTATGCAAGAACCTCTTGAATATATTTCTATTAACTTATGTCTGTACAAAGTACATGATCTAAGCTTTTTTATACTAACTTAAAATGTATTTATGTTATCATTTTACAAAAGAAATATTGAACATTTCGAAAAATGTTCAAATAAAATAGGAAAAAAAGTATTCATATGATTTTAAATCATACACCATCAACCGACAATTACCTTACAACCAAGTATCAGAAATGACGTAATAATTTTATAAACAAGTCTATGCAAGTATTTGAATGGTGTGATTAGAAAGTTGTGAATCTTTGGTATCGCTTTGTATAAAATGAATTTAAAACGTAGAGAAACAACAATCGAAGAGGGAGAACTAGTGATAGGGCTTTTAAAGAAAGGTAACTCATTATATAAGACTAGTGAGATTATAGGAAAAAATCATGTAACAATTCAATGTATTGTAATGTACCTCGCGTATTATCTTAGTTCTCATGGAATATTTCTTTTGAACATTTAGACACATCACAGAACAATTAAGCTATTTGCTACATTTAGATATTATCTCTTTGCTCATATACAGTAAATTCATTCTAATGTAAATTACTGGGGCAAAGTTCTAAGTTCAGGCTTAATTCACAAACTACCCTTAATGACAAGCAGTAGCATATAACTTGGAACCCCTTGAAAGGACAGATTCCCTATAGAAGTCATGCAGATTCGTCCTCAGAAACCGATATAAGAAGAAACCGATAGTTAGTGCCTGCTGTTGTCTTGCTCTTGTACCATTGAGAAGTTGAATAAAAGTGTTGTATCTGAATTCTCGTATAATTCCCCACGGTCACAATACAGTATTGTAAAAAAATATAAGGTCTCTATAAATATTGAGAATACCTAACGCATTGGAAGATAATCTAAATAAGATAATCGAGATGAGAGTTTTATATTAAGAAGTATAAAAGAAAATCCATTTGAAAGTTCATTTAATACACTCAGTCAAATAGTACTTTACAGAAAGGTGTTTTTACTGATTTGTTTTTGAATTCAAATAAAAAAATGTTGTATTTATTGATAAATAACGTTTAATTCAATAACATATTAATGCCAGTACATCAGTAGTATAAACTTCATTGAATTAGAAGTCACGTCTTAGGTTTTCTCATTTGAATTTTTTGTCTTAAACTGCCTTAAAATGTCTTTTGTGGGATTTTCTGATTTACAGAGAGGAAGAATAATTACGTTAGTGGAGCTGGGTATGCCTCAAAGAACTGTTGCCCGTACAGTTGGTGTTTCGCAAGGGGTGGTTTCCAAAATATATTCAGGGTACTTAGTGTTGGAGAAACTCCAACATAAACATCGTACTCGCGCATTGCCCTAACATCTGGGCAATAAATTTGGTAAAGAGAGAAGACAGAACCCAGAACTCGACATACCATTAGGTGCCAACCCGTGGGTACCGCGATAATCACCTTTCATCTGGTTTTCTTCCACCCTGATTTATGAAGTGCAAATTGTCCAATAGATTAAGGGCCGCAGTAAATTAAGACGGAATGTCGCAACAAACTCGCAAGTGGACAAGAACCAGAGGATATTAGCGATGAGACAATGGTGTGACACAATCAAGATGGTGATTTTCCCACGAAATCGTGGGAAAGAACCAGACTCGGGGACCTGCCTTTTTCGGGAAGGAGTACGACTCCTCTTGGAGCAAAGAACAGAACCGTTTCTCACCTCGTCGCGTTAACAGCAACTTCTCTCCTCTCTCAATTTCACAAACACAGAACTTTACGAACTTCTCACGCTCGTGTCGCAATAGAAATTTATACACGAGCATCATTATTGTTAATAGTTTAATCACCATTCAACCCTGTAACTCAACTAGTCTGTGATTAAATTTAGTGTAATTCGTGTAACAGAGTTTCTATACCCTCTCGAACCTTTGGAACCTCATTATTTCATGACGATAACCCGTCTGATCCTTTGACTCAAGTACAAAACCCCGCCAGCGTATTTGGATTCCTCTGTGGGTGCCTAGTGAGGCAGTCACTACTGTTAGGCAGGAACTCAAAAAGTCCCTGGTGTAATGTACCCACTCATATCCAATAGAAACAATCAGACATAATTTAGGACGTCACTATGTTAGCACAACAAATTCATAATTAACTGGGTCAAAAGTCTAAATCCATTTCATTATAATTAATTAGGTTAAAGGTCTAAATCTACCCTTAATGATATTTAGAGATACAAAGTAGTATATAAGTAAATTGGAACACACAAAACGGCAGTTCGGAGAAAAGCAGTAAAGAAAGAAGAGACTGAGAAACGAAAATCAACTTTGTTCGTGTTTAACAGAAATCTACAACCTGTGTTCTTAATCTTGTACCTTCGAGTTTGTTAAATAAAGGTGTTTAACTGAACTCGCGTTTAGTTCCACTACACTGGTCTAAACACTTAGAATTAGGAACGTTGCAAAATAGGCCTAGAAGAAATCACCAAAACATTACTAAAGATCGATAAGACCTATTTTTAGTGCAAATAACTGGAAGAAATCCAACAGTAACAATTCCAGAGCTCCAAAGGCAATTTCTACAAGCGACAGAGATACGCGTGTCCGTAAAAACGATTAGAAAACTTCTTCGAACTAGAGAATTATTTGGTCGAAGGCCACTAAAAGTCCCCGAATTGACTAGACAATATAAACGCAATAGATTAAATTGGTATTTGCAGTACCAAAATTGGACAATGGACGAATGACAAAACGTCCTGTTTTCGAACGAAACCAGGATTGGTCTTAGATCTGACGATCGGCGATTACATGTTTTAAGAGGCCGTGGAAGGCAAGCCAGGCTCCAAACTGCCCGATCTGTCCCGAAATATAAAGGGGGAACAGTAATTTTTGGGACGGCATAATGATAGGCGAAAGAACTACCTTAATTCCCATTTGACCCACCTTAACTAGACAAAGGTACGTAGATTTGGTACTCCAACCAATAATAACAATTTGGAGAGGTGCTATTGGAGATAATTTTTTATTTATGCACGACAATGCCCCACTGCATACCAGTACAGTCGCGAAAAATACCTTGGAAACCGAGAGTATCAGAGTTTTAACACGGCCTGCGTATTCTCCAGACCTGAATCCCGTAGAACATTTATGGGACAAGATTTAAAAAAAGGTTAGGGCTCGTCAACGCAATCTGGGAAATACAGAACAACAGGATATAAGTAGTTCTTGAAGAATGGAGAAATCTTCCTCAAGAAAAAATTGACAACCTTTTAAGAAGCACGCCCTGTCGCATGTGTACTTGCATTTAAGTTAGAGGCAGAAATACAGATTACTAAAACACCCAAAAAGTCTATAATTTCATTTATAATTAAAATTTCTTGAAAATCTTGCTTTTACAAAATGAGACCCTTTAGTTTATTTTTGTTATTACATACAGAATTGTTTTATATTTTCTCTGAATTCTTGCAATATAATTATTTTTTGGACCTACTTTTTAAATTTCTAGCACCTAATTTCCACCAAAAATCATTTTTTTTACAAAATAATAGATGATTCCATATATGTTTGATTGAATCTATAGCTGCGGTCTTGCAAGAAAAATTAGGAACGAGTGTTACACTAAGAATCATTAAAAATTTCCTAAAAAAGCAGAATTCACGGCTCACGTAGCTAGAAGAAAGCCTTACATTGATCAAAGAAATAGGAAGAAAAGGCTCCAGTTTGCAAATTAATAGGTTAATAAGCCTTTAGACTTCTGGAAAAACATAATGTATTGTGATGGAGGTAAATATAGCGTTTTGGGTTCTAATGGAAGGAAATTAGCGTGGCAGGAACCAGGAACTGCGTTAAGTAAAGAAAATCTAAGGTCCACTGTCTAAGACGTTGGAGGAGGTGTAATAGTATGGGGGCGTGTGGCAGCAAAAGGAGTGGGAAATGTGGTATTCAAAGAGGGCATTATGAAAAAACACGTCTATCTGAATATTTTAAAAGGAAATTTAACAACTAGTGTCGAAAGATTGCACCTTAAAGATCGCTATCATTTTCAACGCGATAATGATTCGAAACATACAACAGAGATAGTCCGTCTGTGGCTGCTTTATAACCCTCCCTAGGGGTTAGATACACCTCCACATAAATCCGATCGAAAATTTATGGGAAGAACTAGACAGACGTATTCGAAAACTTCCAATTACGAACAAAGAGGAACTGAAAGGTGCTTTATTACAAGAATGGAACAAATTCAACTCGAATGTGACAGATAATTTAATAGCTTCAAGTTCAGGACGTTTAACTGGCTTGATGAAAGCAAAAGGATGTCCTGCCAAGTACTAATTACTATACAGGGTTGTTCACTAGGCGCGCGTCGCACGATTGTGACCTTATTTATATTTTTTTTTCTAAAATTTTCTTTATAGTATATGCACGATATTATAAGGTAAATTTTAAAAATATTTCTTTTATACAGAGGCTGTTAAAAAAAATTCAACAAAAAATCTTGTTTTTTTAAATGGAATATCCTGTATATGTATTATTGCATGTTCGGATGCTACTTTTAATTTTATAAGGTCGTGTAGTATGAAATGAGTAGATTCTCGAAAAGCCACGATCAACTGCGAATAACTTCACTCTAAATCTATATTTGGACTTGACTTTTTTATGCGGAAAAGGTACATTCTTCCTCTTTCGATCAGAGTTTAAAGTGTTAAAAATTATCGAAAACTTTTATTGTTATAAAAATTTTTGTGCATCCATTCAAAATAGTGAAATTCGTATGTTAATGAAATATGAGTTCCGCCGTGGAACCACAACAGCTCAGACGACTCGCAATATTAATGATGCGTTTGGTACTGAAGTCACTTCATAGCAAACAGTATCTGGTTGGTTCATGAAATTTCGTTCTGGAAATTTTGACCTAACAAATCAACCACGTGGACGACCTGAAACTCAAGTGGATAACGATCATCTGAAAACCATGGTGAAAGCGAATCCATGTCAAAGTGCGTTCGAATTTTCTTTAATATTCAGTGTAACCAAAAAAACAATATTGACTCATTTGGCTGAAATTGGTAAGGTGAAGAAGCTGGACAAGTGAGTACCGCATGAGTTGAGCGACATACAGAAAGAACGACGTCTCGAAGTTTGTGCTTCTGTGTTGTGCCGGTATAATAACGATCCATTTTTGAATCGGATTGTTACTTGTGATGAGAAATGGATCCTACATGACAATATCAGACGTTCATCGCAGTGGTTGGATCAAGATGAACCACCAAAACATTGTGCGAAAAAAAATCTTTATCAAAAGAAGCTTATGATGTCCGTTTGGTGGTCCAACGCAGGTGTCATCCATCATAGCTTCATGAAACCTGGTGAATCGATTACGGCTGATGTCTACTGTCGACAACTGACCGAAATGATGAGGCAACTGACGGTTAAGCAGACAAGATTAGTCAATCGAAGCGCACAGCTATTGTTGCACGACAACGCACAAGTCACCTTGGCAAAAGCTACAGGAGTTGGAATTGGAAACTCTTCGTCATCCACCGTATTCACCAGACTTAGTATCCACTGATTACCACTTCTTTTAAAATTTGGATAACTTCTTGGTAGGGAAAGCATTCAACTCCGACGAGGCTGTCAAAGCTGCCTTCCACGAGCTTATCGACTCCCGGCCTGCAGGCTTTTACAGCAGGGGAATCAATGAACTTCCCGTTAAATGACAGAAGTGTATTGATAATGGTGGTGAATATTTCGGTTGACAATAAAAACATTTCATATGAAAAAAAATGACTAAAGTTTCAATTCAATTCTACACATTTCATACTACACGACCTAATAGTACAGGTTTATTAACACATTGGCAATTTTGGAATTAACAGTTTTCAAGATACGTGCAACTGAATGTTGAAAGTGACAGTTATACATGTTTAAAAAATTGCAAATTGTTAAGAAACGGAAAGGTATTTGTGAACTCTTTTTTTGTCACAATATAATAGAACGTCCATATTTTCGTATGATATCAAGTTCGCGCAACACTTTCTACAGGGTGTCCACAAAAATAACGCCAATTTGAACATAAAAAAATTGTCAAAAGTTAAAAATTTCAAATGAAATCCAATTATGATTTTGACGTACTATGAAACTGTATTTAAAAGAAACCTATGTTCATCATATTGAATTACCTGCACTAAAGTTTCATAGTATTTGTGTAATTTTGTTTAACAAGTTTATGCAGGGGCGGTACATCCCTAATTCTAATTTGTAATGTGAATATGATGAACCTATCTATGGAAACAAACAGAAATAATAACATGTTGTATAATCATTATTGTGTATTTTGAAATTAAGAGAGCAGCTGAATTAAGAATTTCTCTTATTCGTTGCTGCATGTTTGGTACTGAATTTTTTTAATTTATTATCTACAAAAAAACATATTTTATTATGTGCACCTTATAAGGTCGTACATACAATTGTAAAAAGAATTTTTTGGAAAAAATCATAAATAATGCTGTAATCATCCGACGCGCACTTAGTGGACAACCCTGTACTGTGCATAGTTTTTCGAATTATTTTTCACTGTATGAATACTTTTTTCCTATTTTATTTGAACATTTTTCGAAATATGCAATATTTCTTGTTTTAAGTCATAACATACAGTAGTGGCCATAAGTATGGAAACTTTTTTAATATCGCTTTTATTTAAAATGAACGATTATAATTTGAAATTGTAAATATAAAATAGATTCTATTTTTAATACTTTATCAACATCCAGGGTATATTGGTATTTATTGGAATTTGATTTGGAGTAAATATGAAATTAAAAAAAAACTGCGGACAAAAGTATGGACACTATTTGCATTTTTTGATAAAACGAATCAAATAAAAGCTAAATTTATCGAATTTACACAATATACAGTAGAATTCAATAAAAGTGACAATGCCAAAGCGTCATTTATCTGAAGAATTAAAACAGCGAGTTGTACAGTTGTTTAAGCAGGGGCACAAGCAGTGTGATATTGCTAATTCTTTAAATGTACCCAAAGGAACAATATCGAAAATATTGAAACGTTCTCATGAACGTGGTACAATAGAGAGATTTCCAAGACCAGGTAGGCCCAAAAAGTTTCCAAAACGCACTCAAGAATTAATACGAAGGATGTCGAAAAAAAATCCACTATTGACTTCAACGGATATTTCAAGACTTCTTGCTGAAGAACACAACATATTGGTATCGAGTCGCACGATGCGAACATTCTTGGTAGCTGGAGGTTTGTTTGGAAGAATTGCTGTCAAAAAACCACTAATTTTCAAAAGAAATAGAAAAGCGCGTCTCGCATTTGCTTGGCAACATATCAACTGGTCACAGGAAAAATGGAATACAATCTTGTGGACCGATGAAAGTAAATTTCAGTTATTTGGTAGTGATGGTATTCGATACGTAAGACGTACTAGGAATGCAAGATTCGATTCTAAGTATCAATTGCCTACTATAAAACATGACGGTGGAAGTGTTATGGTGTGGGGGTGTTTTTCTGCGTCTGGGGTTGGGCCATTAATTAAAATAGAAGGGACTATGGACCGATTCGTGTACAAGGACATCTTAGCGAACCATATGCTTCCTTATGCAGAATGGGAAATGCCATTGTCTTGGAGTTTTCAGCAAGACAATGACTTCAAGCACGCATCAAAACTGGTTAAAAATTGATTTGAAGAAAATTGTGTCGCGAAAATGGAATGGCCGTCGCAGAGTCCAGATCTTAACCCGATCGAACATTTTTGGGAACACCTTGGAAGGCAAATTCGGAAAGAAAAAATTCATAGTTTACCACATTTATTCGAGGTTTTGGAAAGAGAATGGAAATTAATTTCGGTGGAAGTTTGCAGAAAACTGGTGTATTCTATGAACCAACGGTGTCGTGCAGTAATTAAAGGAAAAGGATTTGCCACAAAATATTGACACAATTTTGAAACAAAGGATATATTTTATAAGTTACTGAAAATACATTATTGGTTTCCATACTTTTGTCCGCAGTTTTTTTTAAATTTCATATTTACTCCGAATCAAATTCCAATAAATACCAATATACCATGGATGTTGATAAAGTATTAAAAATATAATCTATTTTATATTTACAATTTCAAATTTTAATCGTTCGTTTTAAATAAAAGCGATATTAAAAAAGTTTCCATACTTATGGCCACTACTGT
Source organism: Euwallacea fornicatus (assembly GCF_040115645.1). Classification (NCBI taxonomy): domain Eukaryota; kingdom Metazoa; phylum Arthropoda; class Insecta; order Coleoptera; family Curculionidae; genus Euwallacea; species Euwallacea fornicatus. Next base: position 4,929,488 of record NC_089551.1, read on the forward strand.
AAATACATGTTAAATTACTACAAAAAAGCTTAGATCATGCACTTTGTACAGACATAAATTAATAGAAATATATTCAAGAGGTTCTTGCCTAAACTGTATTATAAACTAATTTTCTATGCTGTATGAATACTTTTTTCCGCGACTGTATATGTTATTTACTTATTATTGATTTTAACGTAGATTTCCTTAAAATTATCCTTTTAACTGACACGTAAATGTTACGTTATCCCAAGGATAGTCGAAACCGACGCAACCTCAGCAGCCCAAAATGAGGAAATATTTATCGAATAAAAACCGATAGCGGCGCGATATGATTTCCTTTGAGGAGTGATATACCACTCCTTATCTTTCCGAAATATCTACATTTTCTTATATAACGTTTTGAAGCGTAAGATACGCTAAAACTTTCGACTTGTTAAGATCTAAAATAAAAGTATATTCTACAAGAGTTTGGAGCCACTAACTTTCGTTGAGAAACGAACCAAGAAAACCTAACTTAAATAGGACTCTTCTAACAAGGTTGCAACTCAGTTCTGATTGAAATGGAGGACAATTTGAGAATTATATGGTGAATACTTCATTTGTATAAAAATAAAATAATTTCTCGTAGTTTTACGCAATTTTTGGATTCTGGACACGATGCCGTCGGAAGACTTGGAAAGTTCCGATTGAAATAACCAAGTTATAGAGGTATGAGGTCACGCATTTTGGGAGGCCTATTTCTTTGGGGTTGTGAAAAACTTGTTTCAACATTAAAACACGGCCAAGCGTAGCTCATTGAGCCCTCTTGAAGCCCCCTAGGACCGGGTTCGAAATTCCGAGCTGTTGGGGTACAGTACCGATTTCCGTGAGACTTCGCGGGTATAAAATTTTGGAATTTTTCTGAATAACTCAAAAACGATTAATTATTGACGTAAGACTCTTCACGTAAACTGCCCTTAAAATTTCACGATAAATCTGAAAATGACGAATAAATTGGGGGGTCCCAGTAAAAAGAAACATAATTTGCTTCTGCCATAGTTTTATGACAGGCACTGTACATTTGAAAATCATTTTAAAATATGCAGCCCTTGACGACCACAAATTTTGATATCAAACATTTCCTTCTAAAATTCGTATTTACTGAGATATCGCATTAATGAGCAAACCTAGGTAAATAGCTATTGCGCCATTGGTTTACCCTTTATTACCAAACAAGCAATTTTTGCGCGTTCCTTTGCGTGTTAATACGTTACTTCATATTTGAAGAATCGCAAATTACATGGCAGTGTCAAATATTAAGATAAAATGTTTTCGTTCTGTGACACTATCTCAAGACTTTAGAATTAATTCAAGTAGAAAATCACCTTACAATTGGACCTACATGACTGTTCGATCGTAATGGAATCATCTCCTTCGGCATACTATCACGTGAAAAGAAGGAAATGCAGGTAGTGGGGAATTATCCAGCTATACAGGGTGTCCATATTTCTAATCGCACTATTAGAATCTCGGTTATTTAAAGAGTCAGTGAAATTAAGTCAAAGTTATCCGATTTAATGTTTACTAACAATAAATTTATCTTTTTTTCTAGTTTTCTCTCAATTTCAATTTTCCTAAATTATTTCATACCATGTTACCAAAAGGAAATGTGTCTAATCACCTAAACCGCTAACACTTTCGTTAAAACTTAACTTAAAATGCGTTGTTTGTCAACTTCCAATGGTAAAATAGTTATTTCACAAACAAGTCTGTTAATGACGGCGATTAACAACTGAGATTGTTTAACGTTTGAACGTGGTGAACACGTTAAATTGGATTTATTGATGTATACGTTAGTTATTTTTCCATCGACCATATTTGTACTGTAAAAGTTACTTTACGTATCCCAAACAGTATTTCGATATGTGGTCGACGTCACTTCAACCAAACCGATGTCGGAAAGCAACGTGGGCTTGACCATGTACCGACTTTGTTCTGCACTTAAAAGGGGAATTTAATTTTTATTGGGACTAACGTCGAATTCTAAGTTCTAATCATTTTATCTTTGTTGATATTGTCTTACTTTTTTAACGATAATACAAATGATGAGTGAAATCGTTGTACGGCAGCGACACCATGGTGCACTTATTCTTGTGACGTTTCAAGTCCGTTTAATATTAAAAAATACCTTCAAACCCGTCAAATTTTGCAGAATTTATTGCAGTGTTTTTGACAATACAAACGAAAATTTTATCAGAAACGTACTTTTTACAACCAAACGTAAAAACTTATACTTTTCGTAACTAGTGGCGAAAAGTAATACTTCTCCTAATTAGTTATGAAAAGTAAGACTTTTCGTGACTAGTTATAAAAAGTAAGACTTTTCATAACTACTTGTAAAAACCAACATTTTTCGTAACTAGTTGCGTAAAAATGTTCCATATATTCTCGCTAAATAGGAAAAAATGTCTACCTTTTTTTAATGTAAACACTTCGTAAGTAAGTTATGAATCATTTGCCGGTACACATTTACATGAACTTCTTTGCTTAAAATAATGGATACATTGTCAATGGACTTTTTGAAGAACTAGAGATATTTAGTCTTGGTAGGTTCCTCATAATCTTCCGTTACACTGCTGATATTTTTATCTGACATATACATTCTAGGGATATACTCTAGATATAAATATTAACAAATGGAGTAGAAAATACAGAAAATCTTTAATAAACCCCTCTTTTAACCAATGTTTACAATTAAAGATGAGGAAAATTCTAAGTCATTAGAGTAAGATTCTTATCGCATACTTGATAAATGTTCCTGATAAAAACGGTCTTTGGACGATGCCAAAGAGTACTTGTTGCAACTATCCGAGGGTAACAATTCAGCAATCTATACAGTGTGTCAATTTCAAAATTTTAGATTACGTATAACTCTGAATATTAAACATTTTTTTAGACATGTCAAAAACCGTTTCGGCAAAATGGAGGTGTTATATACCTTCCTATCCTCAAATCCAGTATCTGTCATATAACTTATTATCCCAGACGACATGAACCTTTCCCAATAATATGAGGTTATCACAGGAATAATTTAGAGCAATTGGACTATCACCAGTCTGCCCTTTCATCTATACATGAACAATTAGCCGTGACCAAAGTCTCAAGTCCCCGGGTGTTTGCCCTTAGTGGTGTAATTTAGATAAGTTGTTCTACGCACATATAAGTAAGTTTCAGCCCCAAAATGAGAGATTATGATTTTTTCCTCAGACAGAGTGCATAGTGTTAGAAGCTCTTAAATTCCTTCAAAATAGTTCAGAGTAAAAGTATAGAACCTTAGTAATAAAATAAAGAGTTGTTAGTGAGTTAACGAGTCGTCTTAATCCTGATAAATCAACGTCGTGGTGTTGATCACGTATAAAATATCGGCTGGTGTCACAACAGTATAATGAGGCATTATACTTATAAAACAAACAGTTTTTTATTTATAATTAATGGGGATCTATTTCAAAAAATGTATGCTGTGCCAATACTTCTGTCCACCACTGTATACAATTTTTTGGTAAAAACAAAAAAGATAACATAGTTATCAATAAACCATCTCATCTTAAACATCTCAGAGTATTAAATCATTTTAGTTCGTACATACACTGACTTCCAAAAAAACCGCAACACCAAGAAGAACGCATTGTATGTATTTGAAATTTTGGCATGATTTTAGACTTGTAAAGAGAAAAAAATGATAAAAATTTCAAGTTCGTATTTTAATGCGATATGAAGTTTTTCTTTACTTTTTTATCTGTGACGATCGTTCTTTTTGCACATTTTTTTACAGGCGGATAGCGATAAAGGTATTATTGTTAGTACCATATGGAATGTGTGGTAGTGCAAAATGCCTCGTGTACGCCAAAACGCAGTTTATCAGCAGTTAACTCCCTCTGAAAAGAGAAGAACCGTTGGTATGCATGAGGCAGGTTTACCTTTTCGCGAAATTGTACGTAAATTGGATCGGAACGTATCAACAGTGCTAAGAGCTTGGAGAGATTGGTCTAACGAAGGGTCAGTAAATCGTCATCGTGGTAGTGGCCGTCCAAGAACGACGAACCAACGCGAAGACCGGCGACTTCGTCGTTCAGCGACAGACACCCCGTTTGAAACAATTCCGTCTCTTGGTGCTGACTGGGTAGCCACCCTAAATCGAAGGGTCTCCCTTAGTACGATGTATCGTAGAATTCGAAGTTTTGGACTAAATTCATATCGTCCTATGCGTCGGCTTCCATTATCACGAAACTACAGGGTGGCCCGACTGGAGTGGTGTCGTCTGAGAGTGCAATGGGTAGATGAGTGGAGAAGAATCGTGTTCAATGATGATAGCCGATTTTGTTTATCGTGATCTGATGGACGATTACGTGTTAGAAGGCGCAGAGGAGAGCGATTAAATTTTGACTTTTTGGAAAGGCGTCATTCTGGTTTAACACCAGGGTGTCATGGTTTGGGGTGTCGTCCAGTATGGTAGTCGGTTTCCTCTTGCTTTCATTTATGATAGATTAAATGCTCAGAGGTACATTAATAGTGTCTTAAAACCGGTTCTTGTATCATACATCCACGACTATCCTGGAAGCACATTTCAACAGGATAATGCGCGACCACATGTAGCCAACGATACTTTGAGGTATTTGGAAGCTGAAACTTTGGATAGTTTGCCTTGGCCAGCTCGGTCTCCAGATTTGTCCCCAATAGAGCATGTATTGGATATAATGGGTCGAAGACTTCAACGTTTAGCTCGCTCTCCAGAGACCATAGATGAACTTCGCGAGCAGGTGTAGATTGCCTGGGATACAATACCACAGGAAGATATTGACAATTTAATTTTAAGCATGTCACGTCGCTTACAGGAATGTATTAATTTAAGAGGAGATACCACCCATTATTAAATTATTATTAAATTTTTTCACTTATTCACAATAATTTTCTTTTGATATTTTGATCGTTTTTATCTATTACCCGACCCAAGGTAATGCCAGAATTTCAATCGTGTACGATCTGTTCTTCTTGGTGTTGCAGTTTTTTTGAAAGTCAGTGTATTACGACACACATATTCTCTTTCACATTTAAAGGAACATCTTCTAATAAGTCTGGCAGATTGTTTTGAAGAAAGCCTAAATAATGTTCCCCTATCAGCGGATTAGGTAAAAAGTAAGGTCCAATAAGCATGTCATTTACTACGTCAGCCAAACATTTACTGAAAATCTGTACTGAATATCACTTCTTTTCACAACATGCAGATTTGCTACTATCCAATCATGGTTGTTGTGGAAATTATTCACGTCATTTCTTGTAAACGTAGTCTCGTTGATAACCAAAATTAATTTGGTAAATTGTTCATTTATGCAGTACTCGTGTAAAAGCCACTGATAAAAGTCAACTCTTTTAGAATAATCTTCGGGTTGTAACGCTTGTACTCGTTGATAATGATATGAATAAAATTGTTCTCGTCGTATAGTTTTCCAGACTTCACTATGAGCAACCCCTACTTGAGCTGCTATGGACTTAGTACTCGTTGTTGGGTCGTTTTCGACAATTTTTAAAATGTCCTCCTCAATCTCTACCATTTGTCGTGGAGGAGGTCGTCCAGCGTGACCTCGTTGTTCCTTTAAATACCTTGTGTCGCAAAGTCTTATAACTAAATTTATAAACATCCACGTACAAGTGACATGCTGCAGCTACATTTTGTTGGCATACTCCGTAAGTTCATATTATGTCTTCTAGCTCCTTGTTTTGATAAATGTGTGCCATTTTTATGGCATAAAACACCCAAAAATTAAAAACAATACACGAACTTCTGTATGAATTTATTTAGCACTGATCAAATCGAAAATTTCACTAAAAACCGCGAAATAAAAAATTAGGCGTACAATTATATGACCATTTACATAGGTAATAACACATTCCACGCGTGTGACCCATAACACGTTCCAGAATCAGCAATTTCAGCATCTCTTAATTACATAAGCGCATTCCATTTTAGACAAGACACATTATACTCAAGAAGCTCATCCGTGTTGCTAGTGTAATGTCCCCTTAGGCTACGCCTATGCAATACGCTGTCTTAGTAAATTGCCCTGGACTGACCATATGTTGGGAACCCATTATTTTTCCATAAGGGTTCCCTTACATTAAGAACTTTTCACTCCTTTACTCTTATCAAGACAAAAGTCTAAGTACGTACACATTTGGTTAAAAAATCAGTACAGCTTGCAATTTCCTGTAAATTCTCATTTTGCCGTTCTTTTAAAACGTCACAGTTTAAGCCTTAGAAAGATACGAACTATGGATTACCTTGTTAACTGTCGAAACCCGGGGTACGCCTATGAGTACCGACCCCCACATGTTGGTACTGAAGATACCCTGAAGCTGGTAACAGGAGGTTGAAGTCAGACAGATGATAGATGCATAGAGTCAATGCAGCACTAAAAGTCTCTCTCAGCATTCTCTTTCGAACTGCTACTTTGATGTCAAAAAATCATTCAATCTTTAAATTTGTGAACAATTAAGGTGTGGGTGTCAGAACCAGTGTTAAGACTTGAGGGGCCAAAACTTGATACATTGGTAGTTGATGTAAACCCCAAAGCTACGCCCCTGCACATCTTGTATTTGCTTGCTTCCCAGATGTCACGACCCGTCATAGTTAACACAAATGGTTTATTCGTCAAAATTCCTCGGCTTTGTGTTCTTCCAAAGAAACTATATGGCGAGGTAATCAAGTTATAAATGTGCATCGGACGTGGTTCTTGGGTGTCAGAATTCCCCATCTTTACCTTTGGCGGTGGGCGAAATTGGGGGTACCATCACGTTTCGTTCGGAACGAAGGCAATATTCCGGTAACGGGATAACCTGCTCATTGGCCGTCGTTCTGGGCATAACGGGCCTTCTTCAAGGGAAAGTCATCCCGAGTAATAGTACGCCTATGTCGGTTGGCCATCATCTCCCAGTACTTAAGGACTGAGAGAGGATGGGATTTATCATTCATTTCTTCTCGTTGTCACAGTCACTGCTCTGACCAGTGTCGCTGACAGTTCAACACCTCGAATACCCCACAAAATCACAACTCGTACTAATACTCGGCCTCGCAATCAATCAATCTCGTGTTTGCTTCAATTGAATTTAGTAATAACTATTTACGAATCAGTTAATAAATAGTGCAATAATTTGACGGGTTGTCCTAGTTTCATGGATGTGGGAGATCCCACGTGTTTACCTTGCTAAGCAGGTATCTAGTCCGTCCTGGACTTTTGTAACTAGAAGTGCAACGTCGGTACTTTGAACCGACAAGTACTACAAGCAGTGCTCGCGTGTAAGCGCTCTCGTACAATAATTCGCGGGTGGTATCTCCAACCTCCAAGGAAGGAACCCCTGCATATCGCTCAACAACCAGTACAATAAAGATCTACCAAAATTGTTCCTGAGTTCTGTTTCGTGAAGTTCCATTACACTAGTTCAGAACCTCATTATCTTTGTATTTTAAAATAAATACATGTGTTTTTTTAAAGTCACTAGTGAGTTAACATAATTGTACCTAGCATACCCCAGTAGTAAACAAACAATTGTTTACTATTAAAATGTTTTTACAAAGCGATAGTCGAAAACGACGAAAAATCAGATTTGTATTCAAGTTTTTCTAAAATTTCAATTTTTCTAAATAATTGTTAATAATTGTTTCATTTTATATAAACAATTTTCGGTAAACCGACTTCTCTTTACGAGTTCTAACATCTGTTAAAATAAATAACTCATCTTTGAGAACACCCTGTAGTTACTATCATGTGCGAATAATATGTTTTTCTTGCCACGAAATAGCTCCTATTCGACCATAAAAATAATATTTGAAATTTTCTCGTACCATTAGGTACCATTTACATTTTTGGCTTATTAAGGCCAAAAGTGTAAATCGTTTTTCGACGGCTGGATTTAATGAAAATAAATTATTTCCCGGGAATACCCGATTATCATTATAGTTGTTTTCCCCTGGATAATGAATTTTTGATTATCGTAACATATAATGCAAAATGCATGCAGACAGCATTAACGTGTCCGCTGTGTCTGGTTGAATGGCAATTGGATTAGAAAATATTTGGAAATATGGACAGATTATTCCGAATGCATTTTCAGTTATTTGTCTAAATCTACCATGTCGGTAATCGTAAGTAGATTTTATGGAATCGACATTACACTAATTTTTGGGGTCAGCCTTCATAATATGTAATTTGACTAAGAGCAAATGCTTCATCTTCTAAAACAACACAAGATCGGACAAGATAAATTTGAGGTCTAGGAGTTTCGGGAGGTATGTGCAAGATATAATTAGTGATTTATCGTCTTATGTTATATTTACTAAAAATCCAACCATCTCTTTCTCGTCCATATGAACTAATATCTACAACCACAAGTATTGCATGTTACCATTATTCATCGATGGTAACCTTGATGGTGAAATATATCTTAATGTATTACGAGAGTCAATTAATCATCTTGTAACATAGGCTGTACCTGCGCAAGTACCGCCACGTTCTTTCATGCCGGCGTGACAAAGGCTTGATGGCGGATTTCCAGGTAGATACATTCCCCTCTGCGGTGTCTCCACCTTGTCATGATGGGGGGGGCTTCATGTCTCCAGGTCCTCCATCTCCTTCACTACGATTCCTGCGGGAGGGGACGGGGAAGAAGGAGATAGATAGAGATAGACACAAAAAGAAGTGATGGGTGGACAAAATAGAAGCGTACTCCAGGCGGGTGACAATCCCGTCGTCGGTTTCGACCGGGAGCAAGCCCCGCTGATCTGCGCTGGCCCCATGGATTCGGGGGAGGGCATGTATACTCGAAGTTTTTAAGGGGAGTATACATATGGAAAGGAGACAGTCAGAGTCCTCCATGGGAAGTATAGATGTACAATTGATGAAAAAACAAATACAGACAAATACGAACAGGACAACACAAGACAGGGATAAAGGGGTAAAAAGAAAAATTTCGGATACAAAAATGAAGGGGGGGATGCATACAAAAAGAATGAAAGTCCGAAGGTTTTTATCCTAACGGAGGCGATAGAGAGGTTGAAAATCTTAATAGAGTAATTGGAAAAAAAAATTGAAAAAATACACAAAGAGATATTAAGGAAATTAACAAAAAACTAAAAAAGCAAAAGTAAGTATTGGACAGGAATATAATACAAAAATTGGCTAAAACAACACAGATACGAAAAAACGAACTAAATGACATATGACGTGGACGTACAGACTGAGAGGGAAATTGGAGGAAAGGATAGTAGTGAGCATGGAACACAGACGGAAAATATGAGGGCATCATGGAAATAACAGAGATAAAAGACTATGGGGATTTTAAGAGGATTGCACAAAAAAGCTGACATAACTCGGTATATAAAAATATTGAAATTAAAGTGGAGAATTCTTTGGAAACGGAGATGACAATGGTAAAGGTGGTGATGATGCAAAGGGAGGAGAAGGAAATGGAGAGGGGTGTGCAGGTTCTGTATAAGGGGAGATACTCGAAGTTGAAAGAGTGTGCGGAGGACTTCGAGGTGATGGAACAAACCTGAAAATTAAAATCGGGGGTAAAGCAAAGGCAGGTGGGACAAAAAATAGTTAAATTTTTACTCGTGGAGATGGGAAAAAGATTTGTGAGAGAAGTGCATTGCCATGCATTAAATAGCAAGAATGAATACGGAGGTGGTAAGAAAAACAGTGGAGACAGTGTTTAAGGAGGAGAACATAAAAATAACTACATAGACAGACAAAAAGGGTGAAGGAGTGAGAAACAAAAAGAAATACGAACTTATAGTGGAACGGGTACCGGGGAAACACTTGGACAAAACAACAGTGAAAATGAAAAAATCAGTAAAAAATGAGGGAAATAGGGGCCGTAAGAACAACAAAAGACAGAAAAATTTTGGTAACAACGGGAAGGAAAAAGGAGTGTGCTAAGAAAATTAAAGAGGCGATTCAGTAGAGGTTAATAACGAGGGTTACAATGAGAAGACCAAACAAAAAGGGGGCAATTATACATATTAAGAGGATAAAGATTACTACAATGAGAGATCAAGTGATAGAGGCAGTAAAGGAAATGGTCGAAGGATTGAGGGAGAGGGAATACTCGTTTGGGGACTTAAGGGATAATAATGGAGACACGTAGGCGGTACCCCTTGTGATGGATGAAAAAAAGGCGGAGTAATTGAAAGATCCATATATTAGAGTGGGGTACGTATGGTGGAGGATGGAGAAGAGAGTGGAGGTAGGAAGGTGTTATAGATTTTAGGGGATGGACCATCTGGCCAGATACTGCACGGGAAAATATAGAAGCAAGTGTTGTTTTGTGTGTGGGGAGGAGGAGTATAGCGGAGAGGAGAAATGCAGTATCTGTAACGTGAAGGGGCACAGGATAAGAACAGGAAAATGTGATACCTTCAAGAGATCCTTAACGATGGTCAGGAGAAAGGAGAAGAGAGAAGGCTAGTGAAAGGAGTAAGGACTCTCTCCCTCCCTGCCTCCCCGTTGTAGTAATGCTTTACGGCGGTCCCGGTGGGGATTCAGGGTGAAGAGGGAAGGTTTTTAGTGAGTAGGCGCCCCATTATGGGGTGAATTCCACATAACCAGAGCCGACAGATCATCAGGCAGTGGAACCTATGAAGGTGTTGCTTTGTTATAGAAAAAAAGGTAGATATATTGGCAGAAGAGGGGCAATTGAATGGCCTCCGAGGTCTCCTGATTTAACGTCGCTTGATTTTTTTTCCTTTGAGGGGATCTTAAATCAGTCGATTATTAGTCAGATCTTGAAGGTATTGAAGAACCGAAAAAACGCATAGTCGCAGAATGACAGGCCATTACTAAAGAAATTTTTGAAACCGTCCGACAAGAATTCAAAATCAGATTAGATCTGTGCTTAGCATAAAATGGAAATCATTTTGAACATATGGTGGCTTAAATGTGACAATATTACAAGTTTAAAAACGTTATTCCTACAAATTTACTACGGGTAAATTGATGTTTCTAGTTCCATTGATAAATACAGTAGAAACTCTCGTATACGAACACCCAATATCCGAATATCCTCATATACGCACATTCCATTATGTTCTGTTATCCTCAAAACATTTTATGGCGTATTTAGATTTATATGAAAAAACGTAATTTTTTGTATTCGATCGGCTAAAATAAACATATTTAGTGTTAAGGAGATCACAATGGCCAGTAAACGGAAACGTGTAGTTTTAACTATTAAAGAAAAATGCAAAATAATTAAAAATCTTGAAAATAGAGCAAGTGCAACGAAATTAGCAAGAATATATGGTGGGAAATCTATTATAACCGATATCAAAAAACAGAAACAGAATATTGAAAATTATATAGTGAGCGACAATTAAAGGGAACAAATTCAATTAAAAAATAGGAGTTTGTTTTTTGGGAAAACGCTCGGGCCCGTAAATTTTTATTTTTTCTTGCGTTTTTTCTAATGGTAAATTTATGTATACAGGGTGATTCAAAAAGAAGTTACGACCACCAACTTCATTTTTTTTTATGGAAACGCCTATTTTTTATTTTATTTTTGAATTCCCCTTCAAATTTTATGTATGTTCCATTTTCAAATGTATTTATACAGACTAACTCAAAAAACGCTACGATAATAAACTTCATTTCTTTAAACAGAATTACGAACTTTTTATTTCATTCACTGAAAGGGACTGCGTGCAAATTTTAATCGGGCCTTTCTATCCTTTTTACTCAGCTGAGGTTTCTTAATAGGATGACATGCAAATACATTAAGCTCATCCGATCTCCGTTTAATAATTTTAGTTGAGACATTTGGGATTCCTTTATTGGCGATTTTATTTTTTATTTGTCTTGGTGTATTAAATGGATCTCTCAATAAAATAGTTTTAATTAATCTAACAGTTCTTGCTCGAAGTTTTCTAGGTCGGTCACTTCGGGGACTGACTTCAATGGTACCCTTTGAACTATAGTTTTTGATAATTGCCCAAACTGCCTTACGTTTGACATTTAAACCTTTCGCGATATCTACTTGGCGTATATCGTTATTGAAAAACTCAATAATTTTTTTCCAAATTCCCAAATTGGTTTGTGGACCTTTGAGCACAGTGATACTGCACATGTAAATCAAATTAGAAACTTTCAATATTTAATTTCACAGTTCATATAGGAAATATTGATCCCACACTGAGTCTATATATGTTTGTCCAAACAGACTGCAAACATTCTTGATAAACATTTTTTTGTATAAACTGAGAAAAACAGTTGCAAATATATTTGCGTTTTAAATAGTAATATTTATATTCCAAAGAAGGGTATTAAAATTCCGCATGTATAGAATTTATACAGAGATTTTTATTTGTCTATATACTTTTGTCTATTACTGTATATACGATCACATTTTCGGATAAATCTTTTTGCGTGTTCAAAATCTCTGTCATAAGGTAAAAACGAGGCTCCACGCAACTGAAAATGATGGTAAATCATCTTGAAACGTTTCCTACTTTGAATAGCCATAAAAAATCTCACCATTGTGTTGTTTTTATTTTGCCCTGGGCATTCATAAAAAAAAATGTACAATTCTTGAACTTGTTCAGGTATATGTTTCTTAATAGAGTCATTCACAAAACACATACTTCATTGGGTTCTTTCAGAGCTTCACACTCATAAAACATATAGAAATGGACAGCACCTGTTTTTAAGTTATGGATTTCAAAAGAATAAACCCATAGCTGTCTCCAATAAAATAACCCTTGTACTGATAATACTGAAAGCGGCAAATTTTGCATGTAATCAAAACTGATTCCAAGAATTTCAGGATACTCTTTAGGCAATTTACTATAGAAATGTTTTAGCCCTCCGTTTGTGAGTAACAATTTCTGAGGCATAAACTCTTTTAGTGGTATCGTTTAAACTTCTATCCTTTAATATCGTACTAAGTCGTTTAAATTGACCACAGACAACGACTTGTGGTCTTTCAAACCTCAGTCGATAATTTTCATTGAAGAATTTTAGAAAAAAATCATATTTCACTTTGTTTTTTAATTCAGGATATTTTTTACCAAGAAGGTCAAACATAAATTTCACGTTAAGTTTCAAGTCCAGATATCGAATGTCTTTGATAGAATAATAGGTAATTTTATAAGGAAATTATTCAATGTGCATTTTTATTTTAAGTTTTGTTTCTTCATTAACTGAGATGGGACTATTACTGTGCTTTCCTCGCTTATCTCTAGGATATTCTCCTTTGCTCAGTAATAAATTTAGGCACCAGATACGAAAATAAGATATTGCATGCAAGTTTGCAAATGCTTGTTTACATACTAATACTCGTTCTTGATTTTTTCTTAAAATATACTTAAAAGATGCGGATTTTGACTTGGCGGAGTTTTGATCTTCAACGCAATTCCGACGTCTTCAAATAGATTTTGTTTCAATTAAACCTTTGAGAAAAACATCCTGTTCGTTTATTGATTTATCATCATATAAATTTTCGAGTATCAGATTTTTTTCTACATCAGAAAATTTACTTGGACACTATAATTTGCACCTACAAAATTTTAATCCATTAGCTCAACATTTAATTTAAAACAAAATTTAAACTTACGTGCAATGTTGTCCAGTTTCCTTTCCTTCAACGATTTTACCAGATGAAGAAATATGAGACTCATCACGTTGTCGTGATAATTTTCTTTTATTTACTTTCCATTGTTCTGGATATCTGATACGTTTTTTACATCGTATTTTCTCTTTTTCATTTTCCATTTGGTAGTCATCAAAAGAAATTGCTTATTCTCTTTTCACTAAGTACTGCCAGAAAACAATAAAACGTACACAAGCAGCACGAGATTTTAATAATAAATTAATAATGGAATTCAAATAAAAATTAGTAAAAAACATTATCCGTTGAGATTAAGAATAGTACATATTCAGGATTTGCACTGATCTTTTCAACAGTATACAGTAAGCTTAAGCAATCGCCTTAAAAATGTAGTTTTGAAACTGTTCTTCTACTCATTAAATGCAGCTTTACATAACAAAAAATAGATATATTATTTAAAAATGGCTAATTTTGGACTTTTATTGTTTTTAATTTAATTCTTAATAAATTAATCTCACTGATTTAATTGAAGAAAGCATCAAAGGAAAAACTGAAGACGTTCACGTTGATGAAGTATTGACTTATTGAGCCGAAAATGGATTTGAAATAGAAGAATTGGAATTTCCAGAACAGGGGTGAGTACATGATAATTTTACTTACCACTATATTAATTATTTGTGCGTATGTTTCATATTTCATAGAAAGATAACTTTTGAAGTAATCGCTAAAGAACTGCGAACACCATAATAATTAAAGGAATTGCCGTGCGTAACATGAGGATCGATGCTAAAGAAGTGACTTCAGCAATTAACCAGTTGATCCAGGAATCCGATAAAATAAACTTCATTCAAATTTTGTGTGTTACAAAGTGCATTCTCTAAGACATTAATAAAGAGACGTGTATTGTTCATTATTTGACTAGGGAGTTAATCGGCCATAATGAGGTTGTCATACCCATTGTTGTTTTATTTATGGTTGCCATGGAAATTAATGTCAAACGAAATAATACTATGAGATAACTCAACGAAGTGTTCTAGATTTATATCCTGGGATTAAAAAAATTGTTAATTACTTTGTGTGTATTCTTTAAAATTAGAAAAAAAAAACAGGAAGACAGTTAATTATTTATTTTCACAAAATTTAGCACAGCAAAGTTTGTGGTGAATCAGCATTTCTGTCAAATTTGCAATTGTTGCAAAACTTTTTAATATATAGGCAGCAATAGCTTTACTTTACAGATTAGGCCTTAAAACTGACATTTTGCATGCTGCTTATTTTGTACCATTAAAAGATCACTTTAACTGTTAATCCGAAGAAAATTTTCTTGACGTGATAGAGTTCAGGTTGTTATACTTATTCCTATGTTAAAACTAAAATTTTAATTAGTCTATGTTTTTAGATTGCTGGAAAACAGAATTAGCCATGCCAAAAAACCGACTTTAATTCGAATTTAATCAAAAAATGTCAATTTTTAAAGTTGATAAATAAAAAAACTATTTCATTATAATGAGTGACAATGGGTGAAAGAGAACTAAGAACATTCTAGATGTTTATCACTTTTGGCTATTAACGGGCTCTTCGTAAAAAAGTAAAGAATATTATTTATTTACTGTGTTTGCTTTTATTATTCAAAATACGAAATAACAATTTTCAACCCTTCAACTTACAAATTAATAGCATCCACACCACACCCAAGCTAAAACCAAGGCACAGTTTTTTTAAGGCGAAATTCTTTCTGGTATCGACATCTCCAATTGAATTTTTTGTTATTAGGTCTACGGGAACTATCGATTTATCACACTACAATTTAATTTTAATCCTACAATTGCTAGTTAATTTATGTAAAATAAGAACCTAGTTTACCTGCTGCAGCCGATCTCGCAGCTTTTTAATCACGGGTTTCATTTGATGAATTTTGTATTTGATCTCAATAAAAGAGCTTTCCATAATTTTTTGTTCTTCAATACTCAGCTTTTCTTTGCTTAAATGTTTCATTAAATATTTCAAGCAAGCGTCCATTGAGATTATTTGCTTTATGGCTGATATCACTTGGGTAGCTACGTCTACATTACTAAAATAATACGTTATATTTTTGGTTTCAAATTTACATATAAAATACTAATAGTTCGTACCTGTACGATTTATTTTTAAGGCAAGTGTGCAGAGACTTAGGGAGATACGGTTGTTTGTGAAACCGATGTAACCCAGATAGAATCCTATTCCTCTGGTAAGGCAATAGGATACCTAGATTTTTTAAGTCGCATTCGTCAAATGACAGGAACTGGCCTAATGTTACTTTTTTATCCGATAAGAGAGGTATAAGGTGGCTGCACTTTACGGAGAATAAAAAGTTACATAAGTCCTCGAAAAATATTGGCCTAAAACCATAAAACTTGCAAATTTCGCCCGAAATAAAAAACAACGCGTAATTTTTCGGAAAAAGCAAAAGATATATAGAAGTTACGTACATTTTTCCAAAAACTTAGGTGGCAGACATAATTCATGAACTATTAGAATTAAGATTTCCAGTCCCATGATTCCGATATTTTAATGAGATTATACACAGAAATACAGCAAGTCTTGGAAATCTTATCTATTTGCACTAAGTACATAATTTAAAATTTTTACTAACTATTATACGCTCCCATCTAAGTTGTAGTTTTTTAAATCACTTTAAAATTTCCGTTAAATGTTCACATTTTCATAATCAGTAAATAAAGTGCACTCAATATTTCAAAACCAAATCAATTAGAAAACAAACAACACAGATGGAAACGTGGCAATCAGTATTAAAAAAATACGCACTTTTCGCCTCGTTTTAATCCGATGAAGTTCTTCTCAAAGTTTAAATGACATCGACTTAATATTTCTTCTACCAAATCAGTTTCTTTCTTTGGAAATATATTGATGATATCATCTAGACAATTATCTTTGGCTATGTCTAATGCAGTGTTACCTCGGACGTCCAACAAATTATAAGAAAATCCATTCTCATAGAGGAATTTTACTACTTCTGGTTGATTGTTACTTACTGCCCACGTTAAGGCCTAAAATTTGCATGGTGAAAAAGATATCAACTAGAAGCAGGCACACTTCAACATTCTTTTGATTTTTTGGATTTAGATTTTTAAGACACCATATTTGACCTACAACACCGTTTTTTACCCGATTAAACTAGAGTTTAAATTGGATAAGACTTTAATTATTCTATTATCAAATAATGTTTTAAATAATTTTACATTAAAAA
Source organism: Euwallacea fornicatus (assembly GCF_040115645.1). NCBI lineage: Eukaryota > Metazoa > Arthropoda > Insecta > Coleoptera > Curculionidae > Euwallacea > Euwallacea fornicatus. The sequence goes on from NC_089551.1 coordinate 4,946,349, forward strand.
CATTTAAAACCTAGACTGAAATAAATACTTACGTTCCACCGCTGGTTATCAACAGCTTCTTTATTAGCTTTAGGTAACAGGTACTCTACCACCAACAAATTGCCTAAAAATCAATAACATAACATAAAAAAAAACATACTAAAATTAACAAATATGAAAAATATACATAATTTCTTAAGGAAAGCTCCATTCCATTACCATTGCTGGCAGCATACATCAACGCATCCATCTTCTTCCTATTTATCACCGTTACAACTGCTCCCTTTTCAACTAATAACTTCACAACTTCAAACGATTTTTGATAAGGAGCTGTGTAACTTGGGCAACTGCATGCCATCATTAAAGGAGTTACACCATCTGTGGATTGAAAGGATTCAACATATCATAAATCTGAATGTAATTGGTGAAATTTGTGTAAACCTCTGTCCTGGTATACGTTTGCGCCATTCTCAAGGAGCAATTTAGTGATTAGTGGGTTACCTAAAGAGACTGATAACATGATAGCAGTCCAATTTTCCCGTATGACCATGTGGAGGTCAATACCTATTGGAGAAGTAGCAAAACCAATAATTAAAAAAATATACCTTACTTCTTGAATTTTTTAAAAACCACTCCTTATTTCTTGTTATTTACCTTTCGATATTAACTCCTTAACATCCTCAACATTACCAGCAGTTATAGCATTAAGAAAACAGATTTTTCCATTCTCCTCTTTTTTCAGTTGATCTGATATTGTAGTATCAATATAAGTATCATTTTTGCTATTTTTGATCTATAAGAAAAATAAGGAAATTACACTTTGTGAAAGGTCTTTACATATTTGATTAACATAGACTAAACATGATTAACTTCAAGTGCCAATAGATTTAAGAATACAATAAATATAGTGTATGATTTAAAAACAGACACTGCTGTCTGCCATTTCTCTGTGGTACAATTGTTAACAGATCTTTTGTAAATAAAAAAGATAGGTTGAAGAAATGATGGCAGACACATCTTTATGCATTGTGTATGAAAGTCCACAACCTTGAAATATCTCTAAAAATATACAGTTTATTAAAATATACGTTAAACAAAAACTGAAGGAGTTAAAAAATTCTACTATTCTGCGGGATTTAAAAATATACAAGGTGGGCACAAAGTAGCAGTGAAGTTGCCTTTTCTTATGAAATGGCAAATTTTTTATGACATTTTCTGATTTCCCATTCTCAACCCATTTCAAGTAACATGTCTGATGGCTAACTCTAGCAGCTTAGCAGCAATTGAAGAACTGAAGAAAAAAAACGAAATCGCTTTTATATAAATGAACTTATTTTTATTGAAGGAAGTACTCAAAATGTGCCTCCTGAATGGCATGACAATGAGCTAAATTGTAATAGAATTTGTCAACAACATATTTCAGTATTTTAATAGTAATGAGATGGCATTTGTCAATAATGTTTTTTCTTAACTCATTTAAATTTTCTGGTTTTGTGCCTTACACCTTATCTTTTAGGTGGTCCCATAGAAAACGGACAAGGGACGTAAAGTCCAGTGATCTAGGGAGCCATTCTATTTCATCTTCACGTCCTATCTAAGCAACTCAATGAGCAAACTGATTACTAGATAGATTAAATAAAAAAAAAACCAAGCCATTATCACCTATATTAATGACATTTAGAATGGCTTTCTAGATTCACAGATTTGATGCATCTGCACATTTTGAGGCACTTACTCCAATAAGAATAACTTTGTTTGGTGGCATTCAATAGCCATACATCATGTTACATGAAATGTGTTCTCAATACAAAGGTAAATCAGCAAAATGTAAAATAAATTCAACTCACACTGCTACTTTGTGAAACACCTTGCATATTTTTGAATATCAGAAAATGGTAGAATTTTAAAACCTTTTCTAATTTTATAAAATTTTTATATTTTTATGACATTTTAATACATTATATATTTTTCGAAATATTTCAGAATTGCCAGGCTTTTCATACATAGTGTATTTGCACCTTAATGAAAACAACTTACCTTCACCTTAAAATTCATATAATCTTCATCATCAGCAAGAAGGCTATCCTCACTATCTGACCAATCAGGACCATGTGCCATGGTGATGCTAAATTTTGAAAAAGGTTAAGGTGGAATTTTAAATGTTTATTTGAAGATTTAACTTGCTTGGATATTTCCTACAGAGTGAAAAATTTCAGTATCGAAATCATGATATGATGAACTCAGAAAACATGTAGTTGAATGAGACATAAATAAAAAATTATCGTTAAGGTATTTGAACTAAAAAAAATCGAGACACTTAATGTGAGTAGTGTTTTCCTTTATGTATTATAATTTTCTTTACAAGATTCAATATGCCATTAAGTCTTCTAACAATATCCAAAATAACTGAAAAATCAAGAGAATTTTTAGGATGACGAAATAATATTTGCTCATATGTACTTATTTCAATTTAGTGTAGAAAAGTGATATATTTCTTGCATTTTAATATTTCTGTAATGTATAGCGACACCTTTTAGGTTCTTGATTGATGGATTAACCTGTGTTACTTATAAGATCTAAGCAGTTAACTTGTGTACTGAGTAGTCTTATGCACTTGCTGAGTTTGCATTGATAAATGTTCAGTAGAAGAGTTTACAATAAAATTTAATGTGGACAACTTGATTATGAAAAGTTAATATTTCACATTTCTTGCCTGATATTGTTAGCTTGCGGTACGAACTTCCTTGTGAAAAGTAAATGGTAAGTTCCACTACATGTAAAGAAAAAAGTAAATCCCTTACAGCTTTTTGTAATATTAACTGTAAGGTTAACCCAATATTACTTGCCTTTTTTAGAATTTGGATATTTGTTAAACACTGTAAAAATGCACCACACAAATTGTATTATGATATATCTTTTTTTAGAAAATAAGTGAAGCTTTTAGGCCAATTTAGCATATTAACTAACCACCCTGTATTATCTCTCAATCCAATTTCGATAAATTCAAATAATTTTTCTTCTGGGTTTGGATGGCCTCTCGTCGCCTTAGCAACGTTCAGCCACATAAATATTTTTATTGAATATGGCGACCTAGGGCTAATCCGGCCTTGAACCATAGCCATGTCCGCGGAGCGCTCAATTTTGATGAAAATCTGGTTAAAAGTATTCCAGAGCATTTTGGGTATATTGGCGCATTCTATGCTTATTAAACGTTCTTTTATCTTATTTGCATGAAAATTTACATTATTCTATTTTTTCACTTCGGGGACCTGCCTTCTTGAATTTTAGTCACGTCTTATCTACAATATTCTGAATGAAACCTTGGGTTTTGGGATACTCAACGTGCCCTGCGAGACTACTCATATCGACTTTCAGGTGCGAATTGATTTTTTGTGCAATTTTTACATCAAGCACTAACGGTGATTTACAATTTACTTTTTACTTAGTTGATACTGAAATTTGCATTCACCATAACATCAAGTACTTTTCATATGTGTGTTTTATTAAACTTCACCATGGGAAGTAAAACCTTTAAAATTTAAAAAGACTTAGTATACAATCTTTTTCTTAGATTAATGTCTATTATTAATTAAGTTTTAAGAACACGAATAATAATATATTTATTGGCTGCACATGAACAATTTCGATTGCACCTCCACCTCCAGTAACAGCACTTGGAATAGTTATTCGCATACAGAAAGATTTACTCCATAGCTTGAAATTTGTGCACAAACAAAGGGAGGCTCAAACACTGTCCTTTCCCCAAAAAAACTATGGAAGTAAAAGTAACAGCTTTAATGATACTATAATGTATATCTAGGTTTTCCGAATTTTTCCAAAACTGGCAACAGCCCATCCATAAAATATTCAGACATTTTCTTCGGAATTGGTGGTAAACGGTATTATTTTTAAATACATCATTGATTACGCGAATTAATGTGCAACAATTTGAATTCTCTAATGAGTCAGCATGATCGACTACAAGATGATACGATGTGATGATCTGGTTTCTCACTCGAGGGTCTGTATGCGATTAAACTAATATCTAAAGTGTCTATGAACATAGTGCCATAAATTCAACCACATGTTCAAAGTACCAAAATATGGCGAAAACTTCATATCTTCATATAAACATATAAGGAAAGGCACATACAGGGTATGAAAGGTTGATACCTGAGGATAGTTTTTTTTATTAATATTTTCGAAACGTTTCGAGATTAATTAATTAAATTTTGTCATTTTTATGATCTTTTTGAGTCTCTTTAAATAAATTACGATATTTTTCTAGGGGTGGATAATATGGGGGGAGTGCGTGAAGAGGACCTACATTTTGTTGTTCTTAATTTCATCGACGATTTCATTGGAAAAATATTGAATTTGAAGATATTTACATATAAAGGGTACTCTAGTTAAAAGTCGAAATCCCCAACAGTTTTCAAGAAAATTTAGATTTAACAAATCGGTGGATTTTATTAAACAAACATCAGATTTAAAACCAAATACAAAATTTAATTTATTTAACTCAAAGCGATTCATAAATATAAATTAAAAAAAAAACATCCTGAGGAACCTATCTTCCACTTTCTATATGCCGAAAACGAAGCGCCTTTCGAGATGCATGTATTTATATGAACTTCTCGTGATATTTTGGGACTCACAGTATGTGGTTGAATTCACAGTTCAGAGACACTGTGTACAAGTATACATTTTTTCATATTTTTTTAAACACAATCAATTGCACCGAAAGTGTGAAGATTTGTTATGTTATAATTTAATCGTCATCGAACGCTCTGCAATAAGCTCAAAACATACCCATAGTTTTGTTTTGGTTTTAATGATATTGTTTATAATAGTGTTGTCTCGGATTGAGACCGGGTTATCCAATATATCTCACAACATGCGTCATTATGTTCCGGCTCTCGGAGAATACCTTTATCGACAATTTTGTTTATGCATAGTGTTTTTAACAAGCACATTTTCAAATCGGTCAAATCATTGGGGGAATTCCGGCTTAAAAACGATGCGGCTCCAAATTGACTCCTCCCCCTTCTTATTTCCTGTTAACTTTTTAACAAATTATTATTAAAAAAAAAATTTAAAGCAACATTAAATTTAAAAAATATATCGTTTTTTGATGTTTATTTTTTTAATGTTTTTTACGTCACAGGTAGTGCAAAAAGACCGAATTTTCAAGTTGAAACATGGGTCAAGGCCTTTCAAAATTACATTCGACGGTGTATTGAGATTCGAAATCTATCTATTCCTTTTGAGAAAAATAGTATTAGATTTATGTATGTCGCCAGTCTATAATCAAAAAGGAATAAATAATAATATTAGGTTTCATTTTATGGAGTAAACGTCTGGACTCATTAAGAATATAGATGACTAGATAAAACAAACAAAAAAAGGGGGAAATGGCAGGTGGGGTACCACATATGAAAGGGGTCGTTAGTTAGTTTTTGCATAGATCTTGCCCATGCAATACAAAAATAAAAAATAGTGCTCCAGTTTGTATCAACAACTTGTGCTGTCTATCATTAACCACTAATTTTCCTTCCTTATCCAAGAAACAAGTACAAATTTGGTAAAAAATACAATAGAAACTCAGTTGACTAGCACGTAAACAATGGAAAAACTTACTAGTTGATGGGAAATTGGTTTATTTTCGATTTTGCGCTCACAAACAGTTATTGGTTAAAAGAAAGAATAAAAAAATGAATAAAAGTAACCATAAAGTGAATCACAATACACCATTAAATGTGGTTTTGAAAGGCCTTTCATTTGAAGTCTCACTTTAAAAAAATTGGTCATTTTGCATTATTGAGCACGCAAGCAAAATTTACAAAACGAACTAAGTGAAAAAATAGTATTTTTTAATCTAATTTCATGCTGTTTTTTAATTTTTTTAAATTAACAATTTGTTAAGATGTTAAGAGAAAGAGGAGACAAATTGAATTCTAGCCGGGTTACGTTTTACAGGGTGGTCCAAATGCGAAGTGTGCCATTAAGATTTCAAAAACTACACGAGATGTGGGGTCGCTGAAATTGGGGCAGAGTTATAAATAAAAACACAATTTACTGTCCAAGAAAATGTCATTTTGAACCTAGAAAAATTCTGAACACCTCCGGAAATATCCAGAAAAAGACGAAATTTTGCTGCATCTTTTTTATTTATATTTTTACTTTATTTCAAGAGATATTTCAAAATAAATGCCACGTCATTATTATTACTGTTTTTGAGATCCCTTAGCATATTAATTTGCATTCATTTACAAAAAATAGAAACTTTGGATCTATTATCATTCAATTTTAAATAGTTTTTAACGCCACTTTTAAAGTTTATTATTTTTTCAAATATCTCTCTGAAGATAATTGAAGATTTCTGTTACAAACGTAATAGATATTTATTACGTAACAATTTTAAAGTAGTGAGAACATTTTGTTTTGCTTTAATAATAATTAATATCAACTTTATAATTTATTGAATAGATTTGATAGAACAACAATTTGAAAATGGTTTAATTAAAAAAAAGCACAACTTAATCCTCAGCCACCTGCTTGTCCATATATGCGTTTTTTTTAAATACTCAGAAGTTCTCTCTATTTGTTATACTTTATAAAAAAATATTTCTGTTATTTACTTCATATATAAAAGTTGATTAGAAACATGTATTACGCGAAAAAAAAAAGTGGAACGAAGACAAACCTATGCTAAAAACGTTACGTGGGAGAATGAAATAATATATATACTTTTTAAGACGGTATTTTCATCCTATTTACCACCTTTTATAGCGATTCTTTTACGACATTATTCTTAAAAAGGTAAAGGGTAATAAAACACAAGATAAAAAAAATTTAGGGTCGTTTTAAAAAAAAAAATTGATGATGGTGACTTAAAGACGAAACGTCTGATTTCAAATTTCACAACGCCATTTTGTAAGAACGAAGAAGTGGTAATAATGGAATGACATTTGTTTTTTGAAATATCTCTTTTTTTTCTGAATATCTTCGGGAATATTCGAAATTTTTCGTAGTTACTAGAAGTACTACCTTGGACACTAAATTCTGTAAATTTGGTCCACCTTAAGCGACCTCATATCTCTTGTGGTTTCCGAAATCTCAATGATACGCCTCAAATTTTGACTACGCTGTACACGAACGCACTATGCTCGGTGCTGCCGTCACGTTACGGAGGCAGATAAGAGGGAGGCCAGGCGAACGACCATTCAGAAGTGGCAAACACGATGGTCAGGACCGGCGGACAAAGGGCAGTAGACTAAGCGATTGATCCCTGACCTATACTTATGAACGTCGTGCAAACATGAAGGCCTAAACTTTTATCTAACGTAACTCAGGCGCTCAGTGAACACGGTAGTTTTCAGATCTACACTCATAGAATAGGGAAAACGGACCTGGATTTTGGGAATTGCGGAGCCGATACCACAGAATATTACATTTTCCAATGTCCGTTATTGGAAGACCAGCTAGATATGCTAAAAGAATGTGTGAACGACTTAACTCCAATATCTCTCATCAACAGGATGTTGGAAGACAAAACTGCTGTAGCAATGCCATTTTCGCGATGGTCGAGGAACTGGAGTGGATGCAGCGAGCCACTCAAGAAAGACAATAATCACGAGCTTAGAAGCAACTGTCAACCGAATCCCCAAGCCTCTCGACATTGACGATTTATCCTCTATGGACAGTTCCAGGTAGTTGTAGGGCGCAGGAAGTTTTTAGTGGGTAGGAGTCCGGGGAAATTCCACTGTGTCCAATCATCAGGACATCACCCCTGATTTTTTAGAAGGTTTTCCTGGAGACAAAGGGAAAGCATACGCTGTGCACCATCCGAATAAATACGAAAATGTTTGGCTGCCTCAACAATTGCCGCTGTTTTCAGGCCATAGAAGTGATATCGATATTTATTGTCGGCCAATACAGGGTGTTTCATTTAAAGTGCAAACAAGCAACTATCTTCGAAACCAAATCTAAAATTTTAAAAAGTTTTAAACAAACATTGTTTGTTATAAAGAGGGATTTTCAACATACATAAGCGAATTTTACTCAAGGTCATTTAAAGGACATTTCGAGGCCAACTTTGTTTTTTCAATGGCACATCAATTTTTTTTGGGTAAATTTTGGAAACAGATCAAAATTTAGGTATTTTTTGCTGATAAAGTTTTTTCCCAAAAACTTCTTGTTTTTCAAATATCAGCAAAAATTGAAGTGGAACATTTAAAATAAAACTTGATTTAAATTGCGAAACAAATTTTATTGATAGAAAATAAAAATTCAACGATTCAAAAAATTAACCCAAAATTATAATAGAAATTATTTTTAAATATTTTTCAGTTGAACAAAAGTCATGTTTTCACTAGAACGTATTTGTATTTTTTTTTTTTGGTATCGAATTTATTTATAAATTTCAAAGGAATCTTTAAGACGACGCTAATTATTTGCTTTTTTACATAAAGTTGTGAATTGAAATGTAAAAAATTAAGAACTTTTCTAAAGAATAGAATATTTAAATGATGGTAGCTTATGGAAAAAGTGGTCAAAACAGTGCTGAATCTTATTGGATTTATGTTCAAAGATTCCCTGAAGAAAGAGCACCTAATCGTCTAACTTTTTATCGAATATTCGAGAAATTTTTTAAAAGTGGCAATGTGAAGACAAGTAAAAAAACCCGCGTAAGAACTGTCACCAAGGGAAATAACCAAATAGCTATTTTAGCGACTATAGCTGTTGATTCCCATGCAAGTTGCCCTCATTACTCAAAAGATTCGGTAATTTCTTTGGCCAGTATGTATCGTATTCTAAAATTGAATAAATTGCATTCGTATCGTTTTTTCCTCCACCATGAATTACATGGCAACCATATTGGAAAAAGGGTGCAATTTTATTCTTGGGCAAGGGAAAATTACATTTAAATGAAAACTTTTTCTCCAACATGCTTTTTTTCCGAAAAATCCACTTTTACGAACCATAGTTAGGTAACTTGCCACAACATGCACTATGGCTGAGACAAATAGAACATCGAAGACTTCGGTCAAGTAATATTTAGTGTGGCATGGTCTGCGACAAAATATAATGTTAGGAACATGTTTTTATTAAAAACAATTTAAATGATCTACCGGTTTTGTGGGAAGATCTTAATCCTTGACCAAAAAGTTGCTTTGTGGTATCAGCATGATAGATGTCCAGTCCATTTTGCTCATGTCGCACGAGAAGTTTTAAATTAAATGTTTCCTGAAAAACGGATAGGACAAAATGATCCAATGAACTGGTCAGCCAGATCACCTGAAATGACTCCATTAGACTTTAATCATTAGGATTGCCTTAAAGAAAAAGTAAACGCTTAAGTTCCAACAATTCTGGATGATATGAGAAACCGCTTTAGAGCAGCTTGGTAAAGAATACCTGGAGAATCATCTTATATCGCTGGAAATGTATCGAGATCGTTTAGCAGGAAAATTGGAAAGTTCTCAATGCGGAAAGCCAACACATTTATTCGACTGATAAATGTTTAAACATATTTTTTTCTATCATTTTGGGTTAATTTTTTGTAAATGTGAATTTTTATTTTCTATGAATAAAGTTTTTTGCATAATAAGTTATGTGTTATTTTTAAATGTATCACTTTGAGCTATGTTAATATTTAGTCATCGCGAAGTTTCAGGAGAAAAATTTTCAGCAAAAAATACTTAATTTTTTAAGCTCTTTGCAAATTTACTAAAAAAAAACGTGGGTTCTATTTGAGAAAACAAAGTTGTTCTTGAAATATTCTTTAAATGACTTTTTTTTAATGAAAATTGGCGTATATGGGTTGCGATGTTTATTTTAAACTTTTTTTGATTTAGAATTTTTCTAAAGTGTCGGAGAATTTTAACTTTACTAGGACTTTAAATGAAACACCCTATATAAAAAAATAATAATAATAAATAAAAAGGCAATGAGTTTACACGTTTACATGGGAGCTACACCAGTTTCTGTAGAGGACCAACACCTAACCCAATCGAATTAGCATGGGTGCGCAGCTTAGCTTTCAGCGGAGCACCGGGTTCTAAATACGCAATATACAGGGTGTCTCTAAAAGGTCTGTACAAAATTCTACCACAGATTTCTGAGGTCAAAACATGACGATTTAACCCAATTTACCTTAGTCCAAAAGTGGACGGTTTTCGAAATACAGGGCGTCAAAGTGAAAACAAAAAACAGCAAAAAAATTGATTTCTTGGTTGGTAATGCTGCTATCTACACAAAATGTCGTATCGGGCGGTTTTTGGGGATAAGAAATCAGAATCCGTTTACATTTTCGATGCACAATGTAGATGGCGTTGTCAGTGCTTGATGAACCCTCTTTAAAAGGGCATAACTTTTTCATCACCCGGTATAAAATTTATTTATTGCTAAACTTGTGTTTTCTTACATTTTTTAAGGAAAAAAGGTCTCTTGTTAAAAATCTATACGAGGCTTCCTTCTTGAGAAATTTGAAGCTTGAAGTTCGCTGTATGTCTTGAACAATAATTTTAATGTACTACATATCTATTCTTACAGTTGGATCGAAAAAAATCAAAACTTAAAAATAGATTACAAATTACTTGAAAACATAAATACCAAACATAAACACGTAAAAATTATATTTTTAGTTGATGTTCGAAATGACCACTATTGACTTGCATACAAAGATTAATCCGACGCAAGATAATTAAAATGTACTCTATTCATCAATTCTTCGTCGTTCTTTAAAATGTTTACTGCATTTTGAATTCGTCCCCATAGTTCCTCTTCACTATTTATGGCAGTGAAGTATACCATGGACTTTAGAGTCCCCCATAAAAAATAATCCATCGGAGTTAAATCCGGTGAGCGCGGTGGCCGTGGTACCGGAGCATCATTTCCTTTACCTATCCATCTTCGTGGGTACTGTTGATTTAAATAGTTGCTCACATTTATAGTAAAATGTGGCGGAGCACCGTCGTGCATAAACCACATATCTTGCCGAAGTTGTAAAGGAAGATCTTCCAATAATTCTGGCATTGTATTTTGAATATGTTCCAAATAACTTTCACCACTTAATCGGGGTGGCAAAATGACAGGACCAATAATAAAATTGTCAATTATTCCTGCCCACACATTAATTTTAAATTCATGTTGATAATGTACCACTTTGTAGTACATTAAAATTATTGTTCAAGACATGCAGCGAACTTTAAGCTTCAAATATCTCAAGAAGGAAGTCTCGTAGAGATTTTTAACAAGAGACCTTTTTTCCTTAAAAAATGTAGGAAAACACAAGTTTAGTCATAAATAAATTTTATACCGGGTGATGAAAAGTTATGCCCTTTTAAAGAGGGTTCATCGAGCGCTGACAACGCCCTCTACATTGTGCATCGAAAATGTAAACGGATTCTGATTTCTTATCCCCAAAAACCGCCCGATACGACATTTTGTGTAGATAGCAGCATTACCAACCAAGAAATAAATTTTTTTGCTTTTTTTTGTTTTCACTTTGACGCCCTGTATTTCGAAAACCGTCCACTTTTGGACTAAGGTAAATTGGGTTAAATCGTCAAGTTTTGACCTCAGAAATCTGTGGTAGAATTTTCTACAGACCTTTTTGGAGACACCCTGTATAAAAGAGTATTTATTAGTTTTTTGTGACCATTTGCCTGGCTGAGTTACACTCAGACATCAACTCAAATACATCATTTTCCTCCAATGACGCTGTTATCCATTGTGTTAGTGTACAAAGGCCCTGAAAAAAATCGGCAAAAGTGTCCTGGCAGTCCCATAAGCTGTCAAGCGTATTTGATCTTCATAGGGGTCGATATTTATTCGAGTCTCCTAATTTATCCTGGGCTCAGACGCCCTGTTTCCTTTACTCATTACCATCCCCTGACATTCAGTCTCTGATGCAAAAAAATACGATATTCAGAGTTGAAAGGAAACCCTGCCGTAGACCAAAACTTCAAGGTGTTGCAGTTTTTCTGAGATGGTGGATGATGGTACTCACACGTCACCTAGATCGACAAATACTTTTTCCCCTTTCAACATACCTAAAGCCTTGTTTACGGCTCGTTGATTGCTAAAATGGGAAATTGCAAAGCGAAATGCAATTTTCTCCATTTCCACTTATTATAATGTGCTCGGGACGTTCCTCCATTTGTATTTAATGGAAACCAGATTTCATATCTAAAATTACAAAGCATTCGACACGCCACAGGGAATTGACTTGGTAATGGATAGCTGGTAAAGGGTATTTTTGCTGACCCCTTTTGCGTTGAGGGCACGGTACACAATCTGAAGTGTCCGTTCTTTATTTTCACCACCTCATCGGACCTGCATATTATCAATCACATTCAGGTTTCTCTTATTATTATATATTATATATTACTATATGTACTTATTATATTTGCAATCTTTATATGCTAATTGTCGAGGGCAATAACCGAATGGTGTATCATCTTTCAGTGTTATCGTCATTTTTCCAGTTCAGATATGGTCCGCCGTCTGCTTTTTGTATATAATTAACACATACAGTGGTCGTCAAAAGTACGGAAGCTTATTATTTAGTAAGCTAAGCGACAACAACGTTGCTACTCTAATTCGCTCTGTACTAAAACTTCATTGCTCTTTCTTGGAGATATTCGTTCGATATTAGTTATTTAAGTTTCTTTGGAGGAAAGACCTAAATTTCGTCGGCTAAAAGAATGATAACTATAAGTAAAATGGGCCGAATTCACCCCTACTCTGACTCAAATGGGCAGTATTTTCAAGTGCTATGGGCAACGAAAAACGTTTTTAGTCGCACTTGAAGAGTGAAATAATAGAGCTAGACAAGGCAGGAGTTACGTAAACTACCATAAGTCCAAATTTAAATATTTTTAAAGGGACTTTTTCAAAAATATTTCGAAAGTAGAATGAAAGGCGCAAAACTGCAATTGGTCCAAAGTTAGGAAAACTCATAGTGCTGAGCAGAAAAAATTATGAAACGTATTTCATCGGCGGATCCAAGAAAATTTTCTACTGAAATGGCCAAAGAAATGAGCGACGTGGGAATTTTGGTATCATCAGGAACTGTCAGGCGACGTGGAAATGCTCGGGGATTATATGAAAGAGTTCAGGTTAGTTCAGGTTAGTTAAAAAGTTAAGTCAGTCAAAAAAACTTCAATTTCAAAAAAAAAATCGAAAGACGCAACTTCAATTTACATGTGAACATCTATCCTGGTCATCGACCTAATAGAATACTGTCCTTTTTAGTGATGAAAGTAAATTCCAGCTATTTGTAAGTGATGGTAAAAAACATGTCAGAAGACCAAAAGGTGAAAGATATAATTATAAATATCAATTTCCTACTGTGAGACACGGAGGGGTCACTATGATGATGTAAGGCTGCTTCCCTAGAACTGGTACTGGGTCGTTAATTCAAATTGAAGGCGTTATGGATTCTTTTGTCTAGGAAAACAATATGTTGCCTTATGCTGAAGAAGAAATGCCATTACGATGGGGTTTCGTAATGATCGTGAGCATAAATCGCATTTAGTTAACAATTAGTTAAATACAAATAATGTCCGTCTAATGGATTGGCCGCCCCAGTCACCAGATCTAAACCCCATAGAAGATATCTGGGAACGTTTAGACCAACAAGTTGATCAAAACAATATTACCAGCATTAATGAACTATTCAATTTATTAAGTGAAAAATGGAAATGGATTTCTACGCAATGTTGTGTCTCTTTGATGGATTCTATACGAAAACAATGCGCAGCAGCCATTATGGCGAAAAGGCAATATGCAAACAAACTACTGAATGTTTGACGAAAGTTATAAAAAAAGAGAAACTATTTTAGCTTCTATACTTTTAATCAGCAGTTTTTCATTAAAATATAGCAAAATCACTGTAGTTTTTTTTTTAATTTCTATTTCCGTTCTTATTTAGTGGCATTTGAAATTATTTCTTCCATTTAATACTTATTACTTTGTTTTGGTGGTACAAAGCTGTAGACTTTTAAATTAAATAAAATTTCTATATTTTAAGCCACCGCTGTACTTTAGGTGTAGCTTTAAATCAATATTCACGCTTATTTCGATCGATTTGCATATTTGCGGTAGAGTTCTTGACAAAAATTGCTGAAGTATTACATGATTGATGGCGTAATTTTAGTCTTTAATAATTTTTTTCTGGTCTTGTTTCAATATTTCGGTTATGCAGAATAATCCCGTTTTCGTTTGTTAAAACTTTGAGGCAGAGGACGTACAGGGTGGTGCAAACTCAAGGCATATTTACACCATTTAGTGGCCAAGAAAATGTCACTTTGAACCCGGAAATATTTCGAATACTTCCGGAGATATTCAGAAAAAATCGAAATTTTCCTATATTTTTAAAAAAAATTTCTGATTTTATTTGAAGAGATATTTCAAAATAAAGGTAACTACATTATTACTAATTTTTCGCTCTTACAAGGTGTCGTGAATTTTGAAATCCGACGTTTCGTCTTTAAACCACCATCATCGGCTTAATTTTTTTAAATGCGGACCTGAATTTTTTATCTTCGTTCTTATTAATTTTCGCCCTTCTAAGAACAATGCCATATAACAACCACCAAAAAAAGGAGTAGATATAGTAAAAATAACCTATTAAAAATTGCATATGTCTATCACTCTCCCACGTATTGTTTTTAGAATAGGTTTGGCTCCGTTACAGTTTCTTCTGCTCACGTAGTAGATTTTTTTAGGAAATATTAATATATGAAATTAATTGATTGAAAATAAGTGGTAATAATGTAGTGACATTTGTTTTCAAATATTTTTTCTAATACAATGAGGAAAAAATATAAATGACACAGGAAAATTTTGGTTTTTTTCTGGATATCCTCGGAAGTATTGAGAATTGTTTTAGGTCCGAAGTGGCATTGTCTTGGGCACAAACAATGTAACTTTGCCTGGATCGTATCTCTCATAATTTCCGAAATCTCAATAACCGAAGTTGGACCACCCGTTATACTTTATCTGGATCCTGCGAGCGGAGCAATGCTGACGAGTATCGGTGCTTGATGGCCAATGGATTGTGAATGCACTACCCCTAAGTAAACTCACTTTTCCAGAGAACTCCTCATTTTCGGAATTTTCATTTTGAGTTTAAGGACCTTAACAATGAAAAAAATATAAAATTTTTTTTAACACTCTAATCTTGCTTGTGTTTTGTTTTGATGGCCACAATGCGTCTTTATTACTTCACTCGTTCACAAGCATATTCCAACAAAGAATACTTTCAATTGGTGAAACTGTGAAGTAGACGAGAATAGCAAATTGCCATTTAAAAAAACACTTTATTCCGATTGTAACGCCCTTATTCTCGTTTTCAAATTAACATTTGAATAGGTTTCTACTCACAGAGGTGATAAAATGAGTCATTTTCCTTCAGTTTACCGCCACATGGAAAACACCTTAGAATTGTGGTAGGTGGTAAAACCTTTCCTCATTAAGGTCTCAAACTGGCATACCTTCAAAAATTTTGGAAAATATTGTATTATTTCTCAATATAGTCTCCTTTGAGACTGACAGTTTTCTCAACGATGTTCTATGGCTTCTATACCCTGTACACAGGTTGGGCCACGAGTAACGCTTCGGAATTTCATGACAAAGCCAAGATATTTTTGAATTGTTTTTTTTGGATGTATACAGACGAACTAAGGTTACATTTAAAAATTATTTTAAAAATACACAGAGTGTCCCAAACACATGCAATTGGTCAAAGTTGTATTTTTTTAATGGAACCCTTTCTATATTACACCATTTTTGAATTTAACGATTAAAATTAAGTTAAGATTGATTAAGGTTTATGGTATCTAACTCTAGCGGTTTTTGAAATAATTTAGTTTTTATGAAAATGCAAGATCATTTCCAACATCAAATCTTTCATCCCATATTTAAGTTAAAAAAAAATTAATAGGAAGCCAACAACAGATAAAATTTTGTACTGCAATTTTCAAAAAACTAGTAAATTGCACAGGGTGCTCTGACACAACCGCCAAATTTATACAACTTTTAACTGTCAATAACTTTTTTTATTTAAATGGGGCATCTGGTAGGTTGTGTTCCTGCTAGATGCCAAATCTACTTATTTACCGAATATCATTAGAGTTCCCTATACCTAGTTCTACTCATTTTCGCCAAACAATTTTTTTTTTTTGAGAAATATCTGAGTAGTCTGTTTCAACATTATATGATAATGTTGACCAAATATCCATATCATTCTAACATTAAGTTACATTGCCATCTTGTTTAGGTCTGCCATATTTAGTTGAAAGTAATTTGTTTATTCGAAATGTTTTTAAATTTTAACTGGAAAGACGCTTTCATATTCAGTATCAGAACGAATCCACATCATTGTGGTGATAGCAGAATGCCAACAAAATTGCCTTTAGGCATCAAGAATTTATGTCCAAAAGCACCCGGATCAAAGTCATCAAAATAGCGGAGTATCTCAAAGGTGGTTGGAGAATTTTCGCACTTCGGATAGTGTGAATTATGTAAAACAAAAAAAGATTTGTGACTGATAATGAAGGAATCCAATTCCTGGTATTAGGATTAATTGAAGAGAATCCTAATACAAATACTAGAATAGTTGCCAACGAAACCGGTAGGTAGCACAAGAATAAAGCAGAACTTACATAATTTAAATTTTTGAGCCTTTTCATATCCAACTTCATTAACATTTAGATGGAGCGGATTTCTCATGTAGACTTCATTTTCGCCATTAGATACTGGAACATTCCAGAAAGGATTTTCATTTTTTTAATTTTGTTTTATTCACAGACGAAGCAATTTTTCATAATAACGGTTCGATAAATTATCATAATTTTCATTATTGTGACACGGAGAACAGACGTTCATTCAGAACAATTGATTGTCAGAATAAGTGGAGGTCGAATGTCTGCGGAGGAATGTTTAACATTTACGTAATTGGTCCATATTTTTTCGATTGACACTTGAATGGCAGAAAATTTCTAGCATTTTTAAAAAGGGATTTCTGACCTATTCTGAAGAATATTCCATTAAATCTGAGCGCTCGAATGTGGTTTCAACTTGATGGTGTCCCGGCTCATTTTCAGCGCTTGGTCAGAAGATAATTTGGACAGAAAATTTCCGAGCAAAATGGATAGGCAGGAATGGTCCATGCAGTTGGTCAGCTAGATCCCCTGGTCTAACGCCCATGGACTGTTTTTTATGGGAGTATGAAAAAAATTTAGTTTACAACATTCCTCTTGTTACGGCTGATGATATGAGAATAAGAATTAGAAATGTTTTTACGTCTATTACGTCGCAGATGCTAGAAAATGTTCGATCTTTTGAAGAGAGAATCAGAATATGCATAGAAGAAAAAAGTCACCATGTTGAACATCTGATATAAAATTTTAATCATAATTATTTTTCTAATTTTTGTTATACTGTCAAAAATATAATGTACGAATCTACGCAAGTAAATAATTTAATTTCATTAATATCTTGACAGTTTCATATGGCATAATGTAGAAACAAAGTATTTAGATATTTTTCGTAAAATGTATGATTTTGATGAGGAGAGAAATTTAAAAAAGAACTAAAGACTTTAGGTCATTAACGTACAAAGACAAAGGAATCAGCACGGAGACTGCTACCAAAATATACAAATCCATCTGCAGACCACTACTAGATTACGGACACATAATAAGAGCAAACACCACTGAAAAAACAAAACGGCACACACAAACAACAGAACAAATCGCACTTAGATTAATTTTTAAAATACGACACCCCGATAACCCTTTACACAATCCATCCAATCAACTATTATACCAACGCACAAACATGACAAAAATAACACAAAGAAATCTAGACATACAAATGAAATGAAAAATCAACCCTGATAAATGGACAATATTAACCCCACAGGTGCCTGACAAGACAGAATAGGCAATCACGGTTCCAATTTCCCAACAACACCTTGCTAGATTGCTACAACCCACAACTGTAATGTATCTAGAAGTTATTCTTTCTGTTATTTAATATGAAGCACTAAATAATGAAATATGTAACATTGGCAGAAATACCAAACAATGATCGATAGTCTGTTTCCTTTAGGAAATAAAGATTGTATATATATATATATGTATGATTTTGCGAAAATAAGTAGAGCTAGGTACAGGAAGATCCAATAATGCTTAGTAAATAAGTAAATTTGGCATCTAATAGCAACACAATATACCGGGCGCTCCATTTAAATAAAAAAAATTATCAACAGTTACAATTGTACAAATTTGGCGTCATTTTTAGAACATCCTGTAAAATTTGTTGTTTTGTTTAAATTGCAGTAGAAAATGTGATCCATTGTGGACTTCCTATTAAAATTTTGCTTTAAATCCGTAAATATGGGATGGGAAGTAGGATATTGAAAATTTTATTAAATTTTGACAAAAACCGGATTGTTTCAAAAATCGCTAGAGTTAAATACTATAAACCTTAATTAAACTTAACTTCATTTTAATAGTTGAATTTAAAAATTGTATAATATACAGTGGGGCGCATTAAAAAAAATCAACTTTAATCAATTTCATGTGTATGAGACACTCTGTATATTTCGGAAATAATTTTAAAATGTAGTTCTAGTTCATCTGCATACATCCCAAAACACTGGCTTTATCATAAAATTCCGAAGCGTCATTCGTGGTCTACCCTGTATAGTAAGAATGTTTCAAAAAAGGCGTTAACCTTGGACTGCTCCTTTTTATTATTGAAAAAACACTTTTCTCGGAACCATTTTTTCAAATTTAGAAATAGAAAATTAAAAAAAGGGGGGGTGGGGCAAAATATGGCGAATAGGGTGGATGAAGAAAAAGTTTCTAAACAAAGTTGATTGATTTTAGTCATCGCGATGACGTAAGTGTGAACTGGTGCAATGTCTTGATGAAACAAGGTTGTCATTTTCATCAAATGCGATCGATTTTTCCTAATTTCATCGCTCAAACGCTGTAATCAATTCGTATAATATTCTCCGGTTATTGTGTTTTCTTTAGGGAGATACTCAATAAAAATTATTTTACGTGAATCCCCAAAAACTGGTGCCATCGCCACATTCTAAGATCGCGTTTAGACTGTGCCATCCAATATTTTACATTTTTTTTAGCTAAGGACTAAACGCCCTCGGGGTAGAATCTACCTCCGCTTTGACGTTGGATGGACTAAGACTTTTAACATGAAAGTATTGAATTACGCATCTCTGATCAATTTTTTCTGTCTGTCTGCGACAAATCTCTAAAAATGTCCACTAAAGATGGCTTCAAAGCAAACATAAATCGATGTAGCCCTCTTAAACTGTAGACCTAAGCTTGTTAAGGATACTTTAGGTTAGGTCCTTGTAATATGGGCAAAATTTTACCAAAAAACTTCTGAGGGTACTTCTGAGGGTACTTCTGAGGGTACTTCTGAGGGTACTTCTGAGGTTATCCTCGTTACGCACATTCTTCAATCATCGATCGATCGAGGCAAACTTCCTAATATCAATAAAACCAAAACTTTCATATCAAAAATAAATTCACCGACAATTCTAAGCGATAACCACCGTGTCATCTGGTTAACAAAATGCCAAGTGGTTATCAACAAATAAGAATAAAGTACTTAATAAATATTATTTTAAGTGGTTATTGATGACCGCAATGCATCCAATCTGCTTTAAACTGGTTTCGGCTTAAAAGACAAACCATAATTATGAAATTTATTCAGCCTGAAATCGAACTTATTAATAGCATTTGTGAGATATACAGGGTGTCCTTAGCTGAGGAACCGTATTTGAAGAACTGCGAAAGCTAGAAAATCATAATTTCGTACGCAATCGTTTAAGCCCGAAATCCATTCATTAAAAACATTTTCAAAATAGCGGCAATTCCGGAAGTACTGGAAATTGATAACAATCTCGTTTTTTTTATCATTTTATGTTGAATTTTAGATCGGCTCTATATAACATACTGATAACTTAAAATGTTAAATTTTCCGAAATAAACATTGTTTTTTTTTAATCAAATTTGGCAAAAATTTCCTATGTAAACAAATTGTTATAGTAGGAACCAACAAAAGGAGGACGACAGTACTGTGCTAACAGAAAGTCAAAACATTGCACTTAATTCTTTTCAATTTCAGTTTTGATAATTATCTACAGGGCGTTCTGCAAGATAAATTGAACTTGGCCAACACAAAATTGCCAAAAGTCATTTTCTTCGAAGCGCATGTCATGCGATATTTCTATCATTACATAACATATTCCCATTCTCACATCCGAATGTTTTAAAATTTATTTCAGCTTTGATCAGGTATATTTACCAACAGAAAAGTATTTGAAAACAGCTGGTGGACTTTTTGAATAATACTAAAATAATTTGTTGACATTCATGTAGGATCACAAAACCAGGCCATAACTCAGTTGACCATCGTCATTGTTTTAAATGTATGCATTCGTTCTTTCCATTTCACAATACCGCGTCCCCATCTTAAAAGCATTGTGATAAGATAGTGACAGAGTGATGGTTCTCTAGGCATCTGGTGCCCAGATGTGACTAAGCGGTGGTAAGAAACCCAGAAACATAGGTAGTAGTTAAAGGAGTTGGAAAAAGGAAGAGGCTGACTCGGGCAGTTCCGAAAACGACGAACTAAGATGAGACAGGCCTCGATCCACTAACTCTTCTATCTTCAGTTAATAAATGCACACTTAAAACTTTTGCTTGTTGAACTATGATTTCTTTCGTAGATATAACCATCATCCCATATCTACTCTAGTATTGGAAATTGATATCCCATTGAATCCCGGCACTACATTTGGGGGCTCGTCCGGGATCACAGTAATGAGGAAGGCTATAAGTGAGTGTGAAATTGCGTCGGTAGTGCGTGTAAAAGTTGTGATAAAGTGCCCAAAGTTAGTGAGCCATGGAGGAGATAATTGACCAGGTCGCAAAAGTTGTCGTCGCGGTGGAGCTAGAAGACGCTCAACTTTCGAAAATGAAAGTTCCAAAGCTCAAAGAGGAGCTAAAGCGGCGAAATATCCGGGTGACCGGTCGCAAATCTGAATTGTTGGCGAGGCTAAGAGCCGCACTTCTGCTTGAACGAGACCACTGTTGGAAAAACTCCAACATAAAGATTGCATTCACGTATTACCCTAACATCTGGGTAATAAATCTGATAAAGGGAGAAACCAGAAACAAAAGCTCGACATACCACTGGGTTCCAAACCATGGGTACCGCGCTAATCACCTCTCATCTGGTGCACATTCACCCTGATTTATGAAGTGCAAATTGCCCAAACACATTAAGGGCAGCAGTAAATTAGGATGAAATGTGGCAACAAACGCGCAAGTGGACATGAACCAGAGGGTGCTAGCGATAAGGTAATGGTGTGAAAGCATCAAGGTGGCGACTTTCTCATGAAATCGTGGGAACCCCAAACTCGGGAACCTGCATCTTTTCGGGAAGGCGCACGAACTCCTCTTGGAGCAAAGGGCAGAACCGTTTTTCACCCCGTCGCGAAAACAGCAAACTTCTCTAGCTCTCGTTGCCATATAACCCCATACACGGGCATTATTGTTAATAAGTTAGTCACAACTCACCCTGTAATTCAACTAGTCTGTGATTAAATTTAATGTAATTTGTGTAACCCGGTTTATATAATTTCTTGAACCTTTGGAACCCTATTACTTTATGACGGTAGCCCGTCTGGTCCTTCGAATCAACTAAGAAACCTCGCCAGCGTATTTGGACTCCTCTGTGGGTGCCTAGTGAGGCAGTCACTACTGTTAGGCAGGAACTCAGGAAGCCTCTGGCCTAAACAACCACGCTGCCGGAAACGAAGAGGAGGAAGAAAACTTTGAGGATGATGAAGTGGAAGAAGATGAAGATGGTGAAGCTGTCAATGCCAGAGGACTTGGAATGGCAAGGAATACCCACGAGGAGGTACGTACCCAGTATCCTGTGAGTGGTAACCGAGGTAGTAATGATGACGAGGACAACAGTGATGACATGTGTGACGAACGTGCCCATCACACCCCAGTGACACGAGGCCGGAATATGTCACAACGGGTATTATTAGCGTTCAAAGACGTTGAAGGATCCCTGGAGAAGTTCAGCGGCGATGGCCACTCGAATGTCCAACGGTGGTTGGATGATTTCGAGGAGATGGCTTTGCTGTGTGGGTGGAACGAAATCCAGAAAATTGCTTATGCCAAGCGATTGCCGAAGGGATCCGCGAAATTATTTGTCACCTATGAGAGATGTGCAAAAACTTAGGTGAAAATGAGAAAAGCGCAGAAAGATGAATTCGACGAAGCTGTGGACAGCTTTCAAGTACATCGAGATCTGAGCAAGATTAAAAAGAAGCCCGAAGAAACACACACTTATAGCTTTTGTTCCTTGAATTGTGATTTCTTTCGTAGATATAACCACCATCTCATATCTACTCTGATATTGGAATTTGATATTCCATTGAATCCCGATACTACATGTAATTAAGGATATTACAGTTCCAAACAATTAACTATGATTTGAATATGTATATAAATTTTTCATGTTCAAATTTTAAACTAAAATGACTCAAATAATCACTTAAATCAATTCAATCAATAACTCAAAACGATTCTTATGTAACAACAGCAAAATAGTCCATGATTAAATACAGAATGACCTTTTAAGCCATATAATAAAATATGGGGTGTCCCATTCGAATTCCTTTTTGGCACTTTTGCGTTGGTTTAGTTCAATTTATTCTGCAGACCACCTTGTAGATAATTATCAAAATTGAAATTTAAAAGAATTGAGTGCAACGTTTTGGCTTTCTACTTGCAAAATTTTGTTTTCCTACCTCTGTTAGTTGCACTGTAAAATTTTTTTTCGCACAGAAATTTTTTGCCAATTTTGACTTAAAACAATGTTCGTCTCCGAAAGTTGACATTTTATGTTATCAGTGAGTTACTTAAAACTGATCTGAAAATCAATATGGAATCATAATCATATTAAAAACTGAATTGTTCCATTTAAAATAACAAAGTTATTATCAATTTCCGGTATTTCCGGAAGTGCCGCCATTTCGGAAATATTTTCAGTCAACAAATCGTTCCAAATCACGATTTTCTAACTTTCTCGGTTCTTTAAATAAACTAGTCCAAACGAATTAAAGACCACTTCTAGGCAGAAATGCTCATAAAACTAATTTAATTTTTTTTTTGGTTAATTTAGCAAATTTTAGGTTACTTAGGAAATCATCAGGCTTCAACGTAACATTTCCTTTTTAAAAGTTCAGTAGAAAATTATAAAGATATTAAAGAATTACTGAAAGTAATCAACTTTTCACCAAATTGGATTGTTGAAATAAACTCGATAAATGCAATAAACAAAGAAAATGAATAGTGGGTGTGTCAGCCTCGGACCAATCGGAATTCTTGACGTGGTCTGGGCATAGAGTTGATTAGGTTTTCAATCATTTCTCTTGGGATGTTGTTCTATTCTCTGAAATCATTTCTGTTAGGTTATCTAAATTTTTGGCAGTTACACCCTTCTCTGAAGAACATTCGAAAGAAGTTTTATTCAGCTTCAGCTCAGGGTTCAGCTCTGGAGAATTGACTGGCTCTAAAACTTCGATATTCTGTTCCTGAAGGTGTTGTGTTACTAATTGGGCGATTTGGGGTCTCGCATTGTTTTATTGAAGAACAAAGTTTGGGCCTTCTTCCGCTGCAAATGGGATGACGATAGGTTCTACAATCTCCTGTAAGTGCTGACGACCATTCACAATTACACCACGAAAGTGCGTTTTGTTCTAGAAATTCCTCCTCAGATCATAATGGAACTCCTTCGGAAATGCGCAGTTTTTCTCACATTTGACGATAAATATCACTCACCTCTGCTGCTGCTCGGATACGAGCATGGTTATGGCTAAGCCGATATCTTGGCTGATCTGCTAAGAGAACGTGGCCCCATTGGGTCCATGTTCGAAAAGGTACTAAATTACAAGCATAATAACAATTGGTCCTTAATTCATTTTGACCAGCTTACTTTTAACGGGTAATCAGCTAAAGACACCCTGTATTACAGTTCCTTTCCTCCAGTGATTTGGCAGATATTCCGTATGAATTGCATGAGGAGTCGCTAAAAATCTAGTAATTTTCAAATGCTCATGGAACCTCACGATCCCCCGGCCAATGGCTATTTCCAACTAAACAACAACTTTGCGTGCCGCCTACAGGGTCAATGCAGCACCCCATACATGAATCATCGGGCAGATTACAGCACATGTAACAGCATAATCGGGAAATTTGCGGATTTATTACAAAAGTTGTGCTTTTTGAAGTATGTCGTGATAAGGATTATCAGTTATCGTTCGAGGTCAAATATGCAAAGGTCATATGTCTGCAGTTCTAAACTTACTCAATTAATATTCGAAATTTTTCAACAATATCAAATTGCTAATATTTCAACATTTGTTCGCCCGATTTTTGAACATTTTTGCAATAAGTTTAGAATAAGTGTTGCCAATTAATTTATTATATTTTATCATTCAAAATGTTTAGTCTTGTGGGTGAGTGGGTGCGGATCTACTCGATTGCCAGCAATTCTGGAAATATATCTAAATAAGACATTCAGATTGCACCGCAGAACTTCAGGATTTCACGCCCCCATTTGTGGAATCATCAAACGATGATGGTGAAAGATATGGTGTCTGTAAAATGATATGGAGCCGTCACAGCATAACCATCTTTAAGGCCGTTGGATCTTTTATCACCATTCGAGGCTCCACTGCAGCTAATTCCACAATTGGTCAAGTTTCGACTTTGTTGACCCCGACTCAGTAGCGTTTTTCTCTTTAGGGACATGAAAATTCCCATCGTTACTGGAAGCTTCTGCAACTGCCCCATTATGTTCTGTTTGATTTTGGGGAACTGTATCGCTGCAATCGACGTACGATCCTTAACAACAACATGCGTATATTGGTACATATAATCATTTTTAAAGTTTTAAAAATTATTAATAAGAGGTTAATTAATCACAATGCCTAAACAACCAATAAAAAGTAATTTAATGGAATTATTGTTAAACTCGAAAAATGACAAACTTTGAGAAAAATTGCGTATTATGCTGAACAACTAAACAGCGCTTGTAAAAATGATTGCAACGCGTCCATGGCTTTTTACTTTCAAAGGGAAAGGTACACAGGGTAGTGTATCAAATGAAGGGTAATTCAATGAGGGTATACGCAACTGAAGCTGTTGTACCTCTCCAGGACACTGACGCAACTTAGTGGTATCTGCTTCCGCAACTGGTTCTGTTTTAGTTTACACCGAAGAACCACTCTCGTTTTTTCCAGACCGAGAGAAACTGGATTTAAGCACTATTGTTTAAATTATTTAATGCTTTATTGCGTAAACAATGTAACTAATAGTTCTACACAATACGGGTTGTAAGGGACTGTACTTAGTTGATGGTTTAATAATAACTAGCCTCTGGTGTTTCCAAGAACAACTAGTTTGATAGGGTTGCAAGAGTTTGTAATTGAGTCCCTTGAGTGATGAAACCACACCCTGCTTGTATATGCACGGTTAGTGATGCTGGTACCCTGTCTATGCCCTGAGATATGCGAAGGTTGGTTAAAGACGATTCTTCTGAAAAAACACTGACGGAACTGACTTGACTTCGGTTCTCCTCAGTCCTCAGATCTCGGTCACCCCCGCAGGATGGGGGTTGAATCGTGGTCCAACAAGGCGGTTGGAAATTCCCATCGTCGGTCAGTCCAATTTCTGTCCTTCCATTTATTTTAGTGACCATAAAATTGGGTTCCATGGGAACCGGGAACCAACGTTTTGTTGGTCTCTGATTTACCGTTACCATATGTGCTTCTTGCAAGCCCAGATGTTGGATCTTGGACAATGGCCCATGTGCGACCGATATTGGATGGGTTTAAAACTTCTCGGGAAATTCCAGACACTTTTATTATTTAGCAGTAAACTGTACTGCCGCTACCCTTTGAATTTCAGGCCTTGATAATACTGCTAGTTTATTGGTTCCCCGGGTATTAGCCTTTAGAATACTGTTTAGGCCAGGAGATTTTAGTTTCTGCCTAACAGAATCGACTGCCTCACAAGGCACCCGAAGAGGTATCTCCCTTTCGCTGGTGAGAGTTGTTACGATTCGAAGGACCAGACGCTGCTGTGTCATTTGAGGTATATGGGGTCCAAGGGTTCGGAAAAAACAAACTCCGTAACACGAACTAATGAATTTACTTCACACTACAGATATCAGTCTAATTTACACACTACAGATTTACAGAGTCGGTATTGGGTTGCCCGAGATCTGAGAAAGTTTACATTTACGGTTAGAGAGGTGGTTTACATATCAGTTATGGGACAGAACTTTGAGATAGAGATTTTTGCGTTTACGGACAGGAAAGTGTCCGAGAAAACGAGAAAAAGCGAGTTGAGCGACCGACCGTGAATACCTCGGGTACGAAAAACTTCAAGCTAAGAGCCAGAGGGTTGTTACTGTCTTTTTTCAAAGATCTCCACGGTAAAAGCTCAGATGTGGCTCGCTGGTTCCTTTGGTTTTTTTATTGGTGTCCCCCATAAATCGGAAAAGCGATAAATCAAGGACCAGTGCCATCACCGTGGTTGGGTTTAGGCACGTAGGGGTAAATGCTGCATTGCGGGGTGCGATGCAGCAGATATATATTGGAATTGTTTCAACGTTTTCATGGTCTAATTGCAACCCAGCAATGCCGCTGATTTACCAGGTCTACCGGTATGAAATGAGCGCTATTTTGTGAAAACAAAACAGCATTTTAACAAGGAAGAAAAAATAATTATTCAAAATATTGACCATTGCTTTTTACACATTTTGACCACCTTTCTAGCAATTTATGGATACCACGCCAATAGAAATGTGCCTCTTTGGCATCAAACCAATTAGACACCCATATTTTCTACTTTTTCGTAGGAGTCGAAGTGCTGCTCAGCCAATTCGTGTCCCATCGATGAAAACAAATGGTAGTCCGAAGGAGCCAAGTCTGGTGAATACGGCGGATGGGGTAGCAACTCCCAGCCAAGTGTTTTGATGGTATCCTGAACCGGTGTTGCTTTGTGTGCAAGTGCGTTGTCATGGAGCAAAATTACCTTCCCGTATCTTCTGACCCATTCTTATCGTTTTTCGATCAATGCATTGTTTAAATTAATTAATTGTTGTCGGTAGCGAACAGTATTAACGGTTTCACCAGGTTTTAAAAGCACACCTTTCTGATCCCACCAAACACACCGCATTGCCTTCTTGCCGAATCGATCAGGTTTTGCAGTCGATGTTGATGGTTGTCCCGAATCAACCCGTGATTTTTTCCGTTTAGGATTTTGAAAATAAATCCATTTTTCATCTCCAGTAAAAATTCGATGCAAAACTGATTTTCTTTCGTCCTTTGAAGCAAAATTTCACAGGTGCTTTTTCGGTTCTTCATCTGTCATTCATTCAATTCGTGCGGCACCCATTTTCCACACTTTTGGATCTTTCCCATAGCTTTTAAACGATCAGAAATTGTTTGTTGTGCAACATTTAACATTTCTGCCATTTGCTTTTGACTTAAAGTGTCATCTTCATCCAATATTGATTGCAGTTCGGCGTCTTCAAACTTTTTTGGTGGTCTGCCACGTTCTTCATTTTCCACATCAAAATTGTTATTTCTGAATCGTTGAAACCATCTTTTGCATGTTGCCTCTGATAAAGCATAATCACCATATTCCTCGACAAGCAAATCCGCATTTTTTTTTCCGCAAATCATCATTTTGTGGTACAAAATTCGACATTTTTGGCACAATGAAATAATATATTGTTATTTGTTCAATGACTTGATTTGTACTAAATATGTTTGTCAGTTTGCATGCCAACCAAGCAAACAACAAAAAAGGTTTGTTTGCAACAAATTCCCTATATCGAGACATTTATATCCTGACGCTCACTTCATACCAGTATACCTGGTATGTTAGATTTTTTCCAACAAATACTTTATTGCAAAAATCGGGAATTCCCAGAAAAGTCTGAACTATTTTCAGACAGAGGGATTCAACTGTATGCTCGGAACTAAAATTGGATTTGGAGTTAAAACAAAAATAAAATTATAAACAAAATAAAATAAGTCGTTTAGAAATTATTGTATCGAGCAAAATTGAAATTCCTGCAGAAAATGCTCAAATTGGGCTTCAGTAACAATTTGGCCATGACTCAGTCGTTTCTCGAACTTTTTTATGAAATCCAGTGTGGCTTTTGTTATTCATTCTAATTCTGGTAGAAGTCTAGTACGCGAATAATTTACATTTTATGGTTAATTTTTGCAAACGGGATCCTTCCATAAAACAAAAAAAAAACATAAGGAGCATAACGTCGCTTAGATTTCAAAACTTCGTATCGAAATTTTTTGCATATTCGTGTATATTGATCTGCCAATAGAACACGATTAGGCACTATCAGATGCAAAAACCCTTATCTTATTATTTAGAATGTTATTCTGGTAGCATTCAAATTCAAAATATTCATATCTCACATTATTAGAACATAATTTTGTATGTCAACACGTGGCGAGCATGTCAACACGTAGGTGAAACTAATTTGCGTTTTACATATTTCAATTGTTTATAAACTACTATACTGTGCTTAACTAAATTTGATAAGTTTAGATCATGTTTAATTATGGTTTGCGAAAGCAGCTCTAGTATGGTGGAATATCTCAATAAAGAAGAAAAAAGCACAAGTGCTTTTCAAAATCGTGTTGTGAATGCGCTTTGCCCACATGACTATTTTGATTAAAAAAAAACTTGCTTGCTGAAGAACTCTTTAGTCCAACCATTCTTTGCTCAACAAATAAAAAATTTAAAGAGGAAGTCTCTTTTTATCGAAACAACCATGGTTCTTCCCCCTCTTTGGACGACTAACAGGCTAACGCGTCAATGGGGAAGTGCCCTTTCTTGGATAAAGCGCGGTTCTTCCCCATTCACTATTTCATTAACGAAGTGACCTAATTAAGAAATTCTCCCAAGTTTAGCATTAAGGGAAACTGAAATTCTTCCACCCTCTGAGGCTTCGTGTAAGGGACCTTACGTCGAAATTTCACCCTTATTAATCAACAGGGTCAGGTGTAACTGGGAAAAAACAAAGGATGCAGCTGGGCTATAAAACCCCTACGTTTCGGACGAAGAAGAACAGTTCTCAGTTGCCCTTCGAACCTGTTGCATTCTGTGGAGAACTTGATGAGATTTCCTGAGAATACCCTTTCTTGGAAAACTTGAATTTTAAGTTTATTTCGTAACAAGACAGGAGAAAAGGAAAATATTTACTAAGAGTTACACTGTCAGGGGTTTCTTATAATTAAGTTCATTTTCGTGTAGTCTCCTGCCTGAGTTAAATTGACTGAAGTGTAAAGTTAGTGAACAGTGTGAGTACTGAACCTAGAAGGACAGAGAAGCAATTTGTCCCCCAAAAAAAACCCTTGAAGAAGACGCTAAATAAGGGACATTGGTATTGCTGAGTGCCATCTGCGTTCGCAAGAACCTCGGTGCCAGTTCTGCTGATCTGGACCGAAGAGTTCAACGATCAGCTTCTCAACAGATGGTGACCACGAAACGCTTCTGTTGAGTTCTGGACGTGTGAGTACACTCAAGAAAAAAGAAAAACAATCAAGGTGTTAGAGTAATTCCAACATAAAGGTCACTCTCACGCAATGCCCTGACATCTGGGCAATAAATAATAATAGAAAGAAATCAGAACCTAAACCTCGACCTACTATTAGGTGCCAAACCATGGGTACCGCGCTAAGTACCATTCATCTGGTTTAGTTCCCTCTTGATTTATGAAGTGCGAATTGTAAAACAGAAAAAGGGCCGCAGTAAATTGGAATGGAATGTCTCATATCAACCGGCGCAAGTGGTCCAAGAACCAGAGGGTGTTAGCGATAAGGCAATGGTGTGAAAGCATCAAGGTGGTGACTTTTCCACAAAATCGTGGAAAAGAACCAGACTTTGGGACCTGGATTTTTCGAAAAGGGTACCACTCCTCTTGTAGCAGAACACAGAACTGTTTCTTATCTGGTTGCGTTAACAGCAACTTCTCAATTCTGCCAATTTCACAGTTAGAATATAACTTCACCAACTTCTACCGCATCTCGTCGCAATCGAATTCTGTACACAGGCATTATAGTTAATAGTTTAAACGTTAATTAATCCTGTATTTCAACCAGTCTGTGATTAAACTTAGTGCCATTCGTGTAACAGAGTTTCAGTACCCTCTCGAACCTTTGGAACCCCATTATTTCATGACGATAGCCCGTCTGATCCTTTGACTCAAGTACAAAATCCCGCCACTGTATTTGGATTCCTCTGTGGGTGCCTAGTGAGACAGTCACTACTGTTAGGCAGAAACTCAGGAAGCCTCTGGCCTAAACACCAGGTTAGTCGGTAATCTAGGTTTAAGCAATTTTAGGAATTGTCTTCCTAAGTAGTTTTAAGTTTTAAGCAGATGTAGAGAATTCGGATTTCTCTCTTTTTGTTTTGTTTTTTTTTGTTAGTTTCCTAAGTTAAGCTTTAAAAGTACTAGTTATGGACTTTTTAGTAAACTTAGGTGGTACCCTTTGACGAACAATAATTTATAAAGAGTAATGTTCTTCCGTTAATAAAAAGGTTAGCTTGCTTATCTAATTGTTTTAAATGGATAGCGAGGATTCGTCAAGAGGCAAGCAAGATTTTCCAGGACTCTCCGAAAGCGAAGATGCTGAATTTAGGGGTACTGTGATAGAGGGTGTAGGAGCTGCTGGTGCCGCAGCAACGAGAGTGGCCGAGATCACGTCAGGGCCACTCTTGCGACCAGCAGTAACCGCGCAAACCGATAATCATCACAACACAGATTATTCGAATGGGAAGTTGGAGGAACCTTTCAATGATCCTGGATCAAGTTATCAACCCAGTAAGCAGTCATGCTCTGAAAGTGGCGGAACAGCAAAAGTGACATGCAGAAAATCAAAGCGGAAGCTAAGTCTAACAAACGAATACGGCAAAAATAATTAAGAAATAATTAAGAAGAGGTATAATGAAAGAGGTAAGTCAAAACCTAGTGAATGGGAAATAAATAAGCAGAAATTTTTAAGAATGCAGAACAAACGATGTACTGCTAAGAAAAGAGAAAGCGATGGGTCCATTATTAGAATATCTCGAGATGTCCGCAAATGAAAATCCAGATGTTAGACGGACGGAAAGTGCCTTAAATCAAAAGACAAAAGGAAATGTTCGACTATTATTGAAAGACAGTGGTATAAATTATTTAACGCTTTTTGGTTAGATATGGACTGGAATCAAAGACGATTATTTATGTATATGTAAGATTTACGGTTTAAGGGTGAAGAGAAAAACACAATTTTCAGAGCACTTCTTTATTCTCCGTGAACCAAAAATAGAATCCCGATACAACCCGGTATCCATACACAGAACACATCCCCTCTTTTCGAGAGAACCGATAAGATGGAAGGGCTGTCCACTCTTTTCCCACGGGTACCAAACCCCTAAACGTCATTCTCACCTATGCCAAAGGAATTTATAAACAACCCACTCTTCCCACGCTAATCCGGGGAAGTTTGGTACCAAAAGCTTGTACCACTTTCAGATAATGCCAATTAATGGTCTTAACATAAACAAGAAATGCGAAGAGATTCGTGACAGCCCTTTTACCATTTTCTCGCACTTATCTTGGGAGGAATTTAGAGCCAGAACCCCATGATATTTTCGGATAATTGATTAATTGTTTCAACATGGACAAAGAATGCTCACATATATCTTCGTTAATAAGGAGATAACTCGACAAAAAATACTGGACGCAGCATCACGGCGCAATTTTAGTTTATACTATCATTTGGAAATGGATAATGTTGTAATTCCAGTATGCAAAAAAAATGTATTTTTCTAATAGGTGTACAAAAAGAAACTGAGCATTTTTTGGTGAAATTAAGCTTCATTAAAAACATAGTTATTGAAAATATTAGTAATCAAAATAATTTCCATAACTGTCTATGGTCTTTTGCCATTTACTGGGCAGATGATGGATGCCCTCGTGATAGAAGTTTAGTAGTTTCGACGAAAAATAGTTATCGAGCCATTTTCGAATATCTTCAACGTTAAAGAATCGTTGGTCAGCTAAATGAGACTGCAGGGATCTGAACAAGTAGAAGTCGGAAGGAGCCAAGTCTGGAGAATACGCCGCATGCTGGAGTATTTCCCAGCTTAACGAGAAGATGAGTTCCTGGGTCGGTTTAGCTGTATGCGGACGAGCATTATCATGCAGCAATATTACTTTCCGACTTCCTTGGCCCGTAAATGGTCTTTTTTCCTCCAGAGCATCGCTTAATTTGATCATTTGGGCCTGATAACGGTCAGCTGTAACAGTTTGACCGGGTTCCAGAAGCTTATAATAAATGACTCCTTTACAATCCCACCAGACACAAAGTAAGATTTTCTTGGCATGAATGTTTGGTTTTGCAACTGATGTGAATAGCTGGCCTGGATCAACCCATGTTTTTCTGCGCTTAGGATTGTCATACAAAATCCACTTTTCATCTTCCGTAACAATATTATGCAGAAAATTCTTTCTTTTATACCGAGAAAGCAAGTTCATGTAGATGTCAACTCTTCGTTTTTTATCGTCTTCGGTTAGCTCATGAGGAACCCAGTTTCCTGCTTTTTGAATTTTTCCCATTCCATGCAATCGAACTGAAACTGCTTGTTGAGTTACTCCTAACTGCTCTGCAAGTTGTTTTTCAGTTTGGCATGGATTTTCATCCAGTCAAGTTTGCAGTTCTTCGTCTTAAAACTTTTTTTCGACACCCGCACGTGGATCGTCCTCAAGACAAAAATTTTCCTCACGAAACTTCTTAAACCATCTCCTAACAGTTGAAGCACCAACAGAATCATCTCTCCAAGCCGAATTAACCATTTCTGTTGTTTCAGCAGCATTTTTTTTTCAGTTTAAAAGAGAACAACATTGATATTCTCAAATATTGCTTGGAAATATTGATGTCTCTATTTACGTTTTGTGCACTGAACTACAGCTCCTAAGCAACTGAAACTTTTACCATATAAAAAGTCATAAATAAACAACACCTGCTTACAATTGCAGGCGAATTGAACGTGTCTAAGTATGTTTTTTTATTGCATATAACTTCATTGCTCAGTTTCTTTTTGTACACCTATTACATGAAGTTTAGGCAAGTGGGGCGTCCTTAACTGGATGAAATGAAGCAATGACGCGGGTATTTCCAAAACAGTTAGCAAATTCCTTAAAAAAAGAAACGCTGTGAATGTTGAACTGAAATGTTGAATTGAAAAGATTTCTACAAAAACTACCTAAAACGCCTTCACATTATTGCAGGTCTACTAGTGAGAAACTCTATTTGGAAACAGTTTTCTACAAATCTACGATGTATACAAACGTAAATAACCGCAAAACCTTGTAAGTACGATGTTTTCTTAAATGAATTAAGAAGCGACATTAATGTACATCATCCCAGGAAAGATCGATGTGATCTAAGTTTTTCTTATG
Source organism: Euwallacea fornicatus (assembly GCF_040115645.1). Lineage (NCBI taxonomy): Eukaryota > Metazoa > Arthropoda > Insecta > Coleoptera > Curculionidae > Euwallacea > Euwallacea fornicatus. The sequence continues at coordinate 4,979,949 of NC_089551.1, forward strand.
GGCTAGGAAACGTCGAAGAAAATTAATATCTGAAATATATTACTGAAAAAGACTGTGCCAGATGTGAAAAAAATTTAGATAAATCTGAAACAATAAAAGGAAATTTGTGTGCATTCACAGTCGATGCCCAAGCGGTACAACTAGTACCAGTAGCCCCCATTGGCATTCTCTACTTTAAGCAAAACTTAGCATGCCGAAACTTCACGATATGAAAGTTCGCAAAGGAACGCATAAATTCATTTTTTTAACGAAATTTTCCAAAAAAATCCGTGAACACGTCAATTTTGTTTTAAAAAAGTATTTTCTGTGACGTATCATTTGCGTTAGTGACGTCATTCGTGTGTAAAATATGACGACATTGATAATTTTTTTAAATGACAACCATCCGTTTTTTTACGGCACGTGATATTACGTCATTTCTACATTATGACCTATTAAATGAAAATTATTAGTATGTTACATAACAAAAATTTCGAAAAAATGATCATGAAAACAATCAGTTGTTCAAATTGAGAACCATTTTGAATTTGACGGTATCTTAAACGATCAGTAAATGTCTACTGGACATAGTGTAAAATCCACGGTGCAATATTGTTGCACTGAATTCCTATCCTGTCTTTCAGTTCTTCAATGTTGACCGGTTTACTTTTTTATAATACATTTTTAAGGTGACCCCAAAGAAAAAAATCCAACGGATTGAAGTCTGGAGACCTCGGCGACCACTGGATGGTACCACGTGTTCAAATCCATTTATTAGGAAATATCTGATTAAAATATTCACGAACAATGGCTGAATAATGTGGTGGACCTCCATCTTGTTGAAAGCCTAAATGTGCGTTAACTACTCTTGGTTGTTTATATCTGGAAGCAAGTTTGTCAGTACAGGAACCAAATATTCTTGTACAAATCGAAGGTATTTAGGGCCATCTAAATTTCTGTAAGATCCTATAATTTGATTTCTTACTATTCCGGCTCATACGTTAATTTTCTCAGGATATTGCGTATGAGTCTCTCATCCATCGAGGATTTTCTGATGCCCAGTACCTACAAATCTGATGATTCACTTCCCCGTTTAATGTGAAAGTAGACTTTTCGAAGAAAAGGATATTTTTAAATAGAAGTGGATTATCATTATTCATATTCATTAAAACTTCGCAAAACTATATTCTTCGATCTGGACCCTCTTCACTTAATTCTTGTACCTGGTGTACTTTGAAAGGATGCCATTTTTCTAACTTCAGTATTTTATGCACCGTGGTAGACGTAGTGAGATCTCGGCTAACCTGAGGAACGTTATTGTGTGGATTATCTTCCATGCTCAGAAGAACAGTTAATTAAAGTTGTTCGTTAAATTTAGAACGTCCATATCGTGATTGATGGTTAACAGATCCGATTTCTCGAAGTTTCCTTTCCACCCCACTAACTGTCGATTACATTATCGGTCTTTGAGGGTATTTATTATTGAACAACACGCACACTTCTTGTTGTGTTCGAGGTCTGTCGCTGTACCCAATCATCATTAATATTTAAATTTTTTTGGCAATAGTTAGGCCATTTTTGAAAATAAATGGAACTACAAACAAATGTGACAACACCCGATAGATAAATACACGTTTAATACCAGAAATAGAATAATGTTATTTGCATTGTTTTGATCTTCTAAAATGTACACAAAATGTCTGTTATCATTTACAATTTGTTTTGCTTCGTGTAATACATTTTGTTCAGTAAACAAGGCACTCCAGGGACCGTTTTTGATTTACAAGCAAAATATTTGCATTGAAACGAAGTAGTTTATCTTGAAATTTAGAATTTTATTTTCTCGAAAATTTTGCATAGTCATGAAGTGGAAATAACTCACTTTCACATGCCGTGAAAAAAATTGGAGATGGTCATTAAAAAAAAATTATCGATGACGTCATGTTTTGCATATGAGTGACGTCACTGACACAAACGATACGTCACAGAAAGTACATTTTTAAAACGAAATTGACGTGTTCGAAGATTTTTGAAAACTTTCGTTCTTCAAAAAAACGAATTTAGGCGTGGCTTTGTGAACACAGTGTATAATTTAACAACAGTTAAAGTTGTATGCTACCTCTGGCATGAAGGAGAGGGAAAAATGGACAGCTCCTGATTTGCCTTTTTATTTATTAAATTTTTGAAACGGAGCTGGACCCGCATGAAACAGGAATACCCAAAGGAATTCATAATGATGGTTGTCGTGCTCAAAATCGAAATGTCACTTTATCCAACGCGTTTCATCATCATTGCAATGAAAATTCGACCACCATAATCCAAAAATATTTGGTTAAAGGCCATTCACAAATGGAATGTGATAGCATACATTCAACCATTAAACGAGCTAAACAAAATAAATGTATCTACTCATCTTTTAATTATGTGCAGATAATCAATGAGATACAGAAAAATTCGAAAAATCTCTACCATTTTAATTATGTAGTTCATAATTTTTTTAAGGGCTTTTCTGGCTTAAAGTATTATTCTTCAGTTAGGCCAGGCTGGTGGTGTTTGCGCTACTGATACAAGAGCGCTAAAATATTCCAGAGATATTAAGGTCCAATATAAATTAAATTTTGATGCATAATGGCAAAGTCTTCTTGTTGGTATAAACAAAAATCCTGCAAAATGTGATAAAATGTATAAAGAGGCCAATACCCGAGGACAAGTTTCCCCCCTTGGAATCATTAAAGTCTGTGATACATGCAGACTACCACAGTTTTCATGATACATTAAAGCTTTGGGGGATCTATTAATTTAGAGTTGCTTCAGAATTTTTGAACGATCGTTTCGAATTTTTTCGTTTATTTTGCAGAATTTAAATGTTCATTTAATTAAATTTAATATACTAAACAGTTTTCCATTGTTCGTAACATTGTTTTGATTTTTTTTCTACATTTTTAGAGCAATAATGCATTCTTAAAAATCACATACACGCCAAATTTTTTAATTTTGAAAACTTATGAATCATATTTTTTAAGCAAAAAAATCTAACAAAATCAATGTTTAATGAAACATTAATCACTTTTACCCCATTTATCCATAACTTCAAGGTTATGACAAGATATCAAGCCAAATCCAAAACTTAATTGAAACAGGTACATACACTTGCATTTCCTGGAAAATGGATAATTTTCAGATACGTCATTTTGATATATGAGGGACGATATTATCTGGAGATCGTGACGGCACGGCGATTTTATTGTGCCTTTTCTACCAAACCTTCTTCAACGAAAAATTCCATGGAGATGCCCTTTCAAAACCATAGCACAGTGTAATGGTGCACCATTGTGTTCGAACCAAATATTATTGGGTGCTTGTTCACCATTTTCTTCAGGAAAAATTGCGGCAATTGATGAAACTATTTCGTTTTCCAATAAATACAAGTAAGATATGTTGTTTAAGTTTCTCTCTACAAAAAATGGACTAATGAACTGTTAACCGAGTATACCCATCCATACATTGAGTTTTCGCGGATGATGTGTATGCAGAGTCAGTATTGTCCATTGCTACGCATCTACAGACAATCCATTGAGGATTGTCTGTAGATGCGTAGCGACAATTATGTCGATTAATAGATCCATATAAGAAAAATGTTACTTCACCTGGTAATAATATTCTAAAAAAGAACTTATTACTTTGAATGCTTTTTTTCTTGCATCAATTCACAGAATTACATACTGTGTTCAAAATTTTCAGGAGTAAATTTTTGAGTTTGAGAGAAGGACGTTTTTTGTGTTTCAAAAGATTGGTTATGGATTTTGCAGATATATCAAGCTGATTATCAGCCAGCTTGCTGATAGACTGTATGGAATTTTCGTCGATAGATAAAAGAACATTCTAATGTTTTACCTCCACCAGTTGTTTGAAATCATCTACATTTTGGAGCAGCTTTTACACTTCAAAAATTTCAACAAACATTAAAATTTTTTTATTAACTCGACAAATTGCACTTCTATCAATGAGTCGGTTTGGATATTTCTCATTAAATACAAAATGCATGTCTTCATAAGTTCTTTGGGAAACTCCATACTCCAAAAACATGAAAATTTTAATTCTTCACTTCCTAGATAATCGATCAATTTTTTTCGTATTCTAACTGTAGTAAATGTCTAACAATTGAATCAAATTTCTGATGAATTCTATGAAAAACACAATATTCTGTAACTAAAAAATTGTTCACATTGAACACAATTTGGAATATGTACGTCTTATTGTCATTTTTCACTTAAAAATCTTGATCTTTTTAGAATACAGATTTTGTTCTTTGTTTTAAGGAAATTTTAGATCCAATTTTAGTTCGAAGAATATCGTCGTATCCCTTATTGGATTACCTTTCATTTGATATACCACACTGAGTATGTTTCCATTAAAAAAAAAAAACATTCATAGAGGTAGCTGAACAGAGGCAAAAAATTTAAATTGCGAAAATAATGCATTAAATGCCCTTTTTTGAATAAATTTAGACGTACTTAACCTTTCTTTTTTTTATGTCGAGTTTAAGAAAGTTATAAACGTATTGCAATACTTTTTACCAGAGCTCTATATTGGTATGCAGCGCATTTTAGCTGCAATTAATAGCTGATAACATCACTTTTCGATATGATGATTGGTTGGATTCGTACAGGCATAGTTGTCATCAATTTATTGCAAAATTCAGATGTAAATGTGTTCCAAATCTCATTAATGTTAAAGCTTCAAGGCTTCTTTGAGGATTATTTCTTAGTTATTTCTTCATTTCGTGCCAAGCGCATTCAATTAGTTTCAAATCAGGGGCGCGTGAAGGCCAAGACATCACCTTAATATTATTTTCACTAAACCATTGCTTTGTTGAACAGGCATTGTAACGAGAAGCGTCTTCTTCTTGAAAAATGAAATTTTGATCACTGTAAAATTGACTAATGCTCGGAAGTAATTTGTTCGACATGCATACTCAAACCATTTGCCTTTGATAAATGTAACGGTTTGTTTTAAACGATCTTTGTCAAACACTTCTTGTTTTATTTGTATGAGATTCTCTCACGCATATCTCCAACGCAGGCATTACATTTGGACTCGTTGAGATATTGCTAAACATAACCTTCTACCAATGCTCTTAAGATCGTGAAACATTTGAATTTTCCCAAGTCAATCGATTTCTTTTTTAGGTAGCTCCCAAAAGAAACTTTTCTTTAGCTTAACGAAAATTATAAAAAGCAATTAAAAAGTAACTTTGTAGAAAGAAAAGTACCGTGTAAAAACTAAGTCCGAACCTATGTATCTATTTTTGACAGCACTCTGTAGGTAAATTTAAATCACGTTAATTGTTCCATCTAGCAGTGATTTGGCGCAAAGTGCTCTGTCTACGTTTTTATATATTTTTATTAATGCTCATCAATCTCTATTTTCAACCACCAGTACTCCTATCTTTAATTTCCATTGTACCTCTGTTATTATGGTATTTTACAATATTGTCGACTGATGACTTTGACAATTTCAAGTCCTCTTTTATTTGAAAAAAAATATTTAATACGACGAGAAATTATAATTTACCTAAATTTCTGAGAAATAGGCACCTCACCAGTATTTTTTAGATTTTGTCATCTTGGATATGGGGTTTAGAAAATAATCACACACAAGATACTTCTATGCTGCTTTTATTTATTGCAGTCAGAAGGCACGCCCGTGTTGTCGCTATCAAAGTTCCTCAAGAACTAACTATCCAAAGGATTTTTAAGTTTCCATTCTTTTACAATTAGGGACCTCTACTTTAGGCACCCTCTGATTTATCACCACGGCCATGTGTTTCTTTTTACACTTCTTTCTGGACAATGCAGGTAGAGTCATAAATCTAATAAACTAGACTCTTCAAAGAAGTAAAATATTAGAGGACATGAAACTATTGAATTTTGGACAAGTTTGATTTTTACCAGAAATCCAACATGTCATTTAAAAATAATTTCATAAAATTAGTTTTTTTTTTTTATAATTAATAATAAGAGACCATTCAACCTAATCCACATGTTAAGAACCGATTTTTAAAATTTTCAAGGCTTATCAGAGGAATATCTTAATACTACTAAATTACAAATATCCTAAATGGCTTGGATAAAAATTGAACAAGGACAAGCAAATTTGTTAAAAACCAAAAAGATCTTTTCTGAGTCAGAGGAATTGACCACTTGCAATGTCCTGAAAAAGGGAAAGAGGTTAACTGACCTTTCACGAGAACAGATGGCCGAATTCGATTGCGTTTATCGTGTTTCAGCCGAAAAGCTAAAAAATCTGAACACATGATAGAGTGTATTCCTTTAAAATAGCTACATTTTTGTGAGGATTTCAGAGAGAAAACTGAATGAAAGAAGGTTTCTTTGGACATAGACCCTTTTTAAGGATTTTCATATCTAACACTTAAAACCTTCTAGAGTCTACAATATTTATGCTAATGTTGTTTCTAGCGCATATTTTCAAAATGTATAGAATGTACTCGTTTCACTTCATTATAACTTAACTGTTCAATAAACAATATTTTGGAATGGTAAACCTTGTTAAACGTGGGTAACCTTGTGGTAAATTTAAAATTTTTGACCTATACTAAGTAATATCTTAGTTTCATAGTATTGGTACTTGGACCCTTTTGAATTTCCTCCATTCATTTGTCTATGCATTTTATATACATTTTGAAAATACTACGTGTTTCAGAACTATGGTATCAAACTTCTAGGGATTGGTCTAATAGACAGTAATAATAATAACACAATTTATATAATATATATAGCAATATATAGGGTGTCCTATTTAAAGCTGTAGTTGAAGTTTACTCAAAAACGATACGTTGTATGCAAAAAAGTTTCAAATAAAAGTTGTCCGGTAAAAAGGGGGAAATATTATGATGATAGTGACTTTTAGCCGAAACGTCATTTTAAGGTCACTTCAAGGGCAATTTTTTTTTAATAGCAATTCCGTATTTTTTTTACAGATCCCTGTAAATCTCTAAAAAATGAATATCTTTTATTTGAACTGTTCTTCAATTAGACGTTTTGCTCCAGAGTTATTCTTCATTTTTATCCAGTTTTTTAGATAGTCGAAATTATTGCATTTTTTTCTTGAAAAGTTTTGCGACGTATATTCTGTTTAAAACTCATAACAATTCTTCTATTTAATTTTAAAAAAAATATATTTTTTTAATTTGGTAAATTAATTTAAAACTTTGATTTGAGAAACTCACGGAAGCAAATGTGCAAAATAAGGTCCTTCCTGCTCCAAACACGCATCAACTCTTATTAAAAAAAAAATTGGTCACTCTATGTAACATCTCTCCGTTTATCAATTAAATGATCATTTTTAATTCTCCTTTTCATATTGTCTGCAGTAGTTCGTACTTCTGCATAAACTTTGTCCTTTAAAAAACTCCAGAGGAAAAAATCTGGTGAGGTCAGATCAGGCCAGTTCACTGGACCACCCGTTCAATTCATCGATCAGGATACATTTCATCCAGAACTTCACGAGTCATTCTAGAAAAACGTTGGGGAAGAAATTTGCATTTTGATTTATTTGCTGGCTTGCTCAATTACAAAAATTGACTCTGTTTTCAAAAGCAGTTTCTTGAAGTTTCCGAAACCAAGGAAATGTGTTAAGGATGGTATTTAGCCACCTTCAAAATTCTTTGAATACTTGTCTTTGATATTGCTGAGTCAGCAGCAATTTAACTACAAGTTACATGGGAATTGACGGCAACAGCTGTAAAAACTGTTATTTTATTGTTTTTATTTGTTGCACTTCGGGAGGGATTAGGTTTATTTATTTCCGACATTTTCGTTTCTTTGAAATTTTTAAGAACACCGTTGAAAATCGTTCAACAGGGAACTCTTTCAGCTAGAAATCTTTCAGCATAAAGTTCCACTGCCCGACCAACATTTCTTCTAGCTTTTCCATAAAAAATAATTACTAATTTTTCATTCAAAATGTGGCGATCCATTTAAATTATTTGTAAAATTCGGTTCTTGTTCGTAATTTTTGACACCTGGGCAGGTTTGGTTACCTTGTAGGAATTAGTCTTACTATGGGTCATCACGATGCATTTTCATCCACGACAGCATGGCATCCCGTCAGGTATGAGTAACACATGAAAAGTATAATTCACAATTACAGTACTGCAAGACAGAACGAATTAAGGTGTACTCACCGGGGGTTAGGTGGCCCCCCACTGGTGGAGAAACCGAAACGGGACCCCGGGGCAGAGGCCTCGTACCGGCCCATATGCCTGGTGGACGGACTCGGAAAGGTGGCAGAAAAGGTGGTCAAGACCAGATTGCTGGAAGAAGCTAATGCTTTGGGAATGGTGAGTGAGAGTCAGTATGGGTTCGTCAAGGGCAGGAGCACCTTGGATGCCATGCGGGCCGTCATGCGGATAGTGGAGGGGATTAGGGGGAAAAGCTACACGCACGCGGGCTTCTGCGTCATGGTGACAATTGATGTGAAGAACGCCTTCAATACGGCGCCCTGGGATCTAATCGTCGATGTGATGAGGAGATCCCGGGTGAGCGGATACCTCTTGAACATTGTTCAGTCGTACCTGCAAGATCGAATTTTGGTGTTGCCTGACGGGGGAGTCCAAGAGCTGTCGTGTGGAGTTCCTCAGGGGTCCGTCCTGGGCCCCGTCTTGTGGAACCTCTACTACGACGTGATACTGACGGTCGAGTATCCGCGAGGGGTCACTCCGGTGGCTTACGCGGACGACTTGGCGTTGGTGGTCTCGGCGAGGGACGGGGTAACCCTAGAGGCGAGGACTAGGTGGGCCATGGAACTGGTCGCCGACACGTTCGAGCCCATGGGGCTTAGCATGGCCACGGATAAAACCGAAATGGTGCTCCTGGCCGGTCGAAGGAAAATAAGGAGTATGAGTCTGAGAGTGGACGACGTCTCGTACGAGACGAAGGAGTGCTTGAAATACCTGGGAGTGTGGTTCGGCAGAAATGCTCGCTTCGGTGAGCACGTACGTCGGACTGCCGAAAAGGTAGCAAGAGTGATTGGGAAGCTCGAAGGCATTCTGCCTAGAGCGAGTGGATTAGCGTATGAAAGAAGGAGGATGATGGTGTTGGCGGCATCGTCGGTCCTGCTGTACGCGGCTCCCGTTTGGCAAACGGAGCTGACGTACGGAGGGTACGCGGCTACACTGGAAAGGGCAAATCGTTTGCTCGCTCTCAGGGTGGCCAGTGCCTACAGAACGGCTCCGACCGCTGCGGTGCTGGCATTGGCCAAAAGTCCTCCGGTACGGATAAGAGTGAAGGAAAGAAGCATGTTGTGGGAAGGGCGAGATGGCGTGAAGGAATGGGTAAAGAGAGAATGGGAGGAGGACTGGGGGAAATATGAGGGTTGGGCCAAGACCTTCATACCCCGGATCCGAGCGTGGTACGAATGTGAATGGACGAAGAGTGGGTATATGTTGGCTCAGATGTTTACCGGGCACGGAGTGTTCGGTAAATATCTGAAGCGGATACGAGTGGAAAGAAGTAGTGAATGTTGGTTCTGTGACGAAAGGGAGGACACACCGGAGCACACGCTGTGGGAGTGTCCTGAATGGGAGGGCTATCGTGCGGAGGCGAGGGGGAGAGGACTCGACCTGAACCAACGAACGATAGGGAATGAACTGGTGGAAAGTAAGAGCAAGTGGTGTGCGTTTGAGGGCCTGATAGAGAAAATCTTGAGGGCAAAGATTGCGAGGGAGAATGAAAGGAAGAAAAGTGGGGTACGGAGTCGCGTCCGCACCTAGTCAAGGAGGATACAGGAAGCCCTGATGTAATGCCGCGAGGCAGTTCAGGGGCAGAAGAGGGGAGGTGGGTTTAGTGGGTAGGCGGGCAACATAATGGTCGGTCGAATCCCACACTACCCGGTCGTGACCAGGCCGGGTGTCTTGAGAAGATTCCCCCTCCTCGCAAAAAAAAAAGGTGGCCCCCTACTCTAACCGTGACTACCTTGCTTAGGTATGTTAGATGTCCTTGCCCTAATACCTCGCAACAATTCCAAGCATTTACGTATAGAAATAAGAATGTCTTCGACAACTAGCTAGTGCCCCCCTAAAATAAGCATGGGCTCCCCCGGACTCACACCTGTGGCCAACAGGTGGAATCCCAACGGAAACAGTAGAGAATTACCTTTCTGGTCATCCCCGACCTATCTGTGTTATTCAGGCTGCATGTAACACCTCCAAGTTACAAGACACGACACCCGAAGGAACGGCACCCGCACCCTGATCAACAGGCAAGTACAGAGGATTTCGATAGTATCATATTATCGCCATCAACACACAGTTATAGACAAAGTGTATATTATCATTAGTAAACAATGAGTCTAGGCGAACAACATACCTGCCACTGTTCTCACACACAGGACTTCTTAGTAGAAGTACATCAAGAACCATTCAATAATTCAGAGTTTACACGGTTATCACAGAACAATACAATACTTTCATGTGCTACCACCCCTCTCGGGAGTGCTTTCTTTAGCTCGTGTCGAGACTGCCCTTCATCCCGCACAGGGTTCGCCTTCGTGGGTACCACAGTGAAAGAACTATTAGGGAAATTTAGCATATGTTTTGGCTTCCTAAAAGAAAGGCGGTTAAAGTTTCATTGTTTTACATATTGAATTTTTAAATGAAAAGAATAATTTTTGCATGATTTCCTTCAACACAATTAGATTGTTTGTCGAAAAAAAACATCGATTTCTTGTAGACCTTGTTATAAGGTTGTTTCTGACAAGAGGAAATTTAAGAATTTTTTTTTAATTAGATACATCGATTGTTATGAGTTTTAAATAGAATATGTATTGCAACATTTTTTTAGAGAAAAGAAATTTTCGGTTAACTCAAAATCTGGACAAAAATCAAGAATAATTCTGCACCAAAACGTTTAATAAAAAATTATTTAAATAAAAGGTATTAATATTTCGACTGACTACAAAGATTTGTAAAAAAAATACAGGGTTGCCATTTGAAAAAAAGTTGCCCTTGACATTATTTTAAAATGACCTTTTTCGCAAAAAGTCACTATATTCATGACATATCCCCCTCTTTATCAGACAACTTTTAATTGAAACTTCTTTTCATAAAACGCACCATTTTTGAGTGATCTTCAATCACAGTTTTAAATCGAACACCCTGTATTATGATTATAAATAATAAAGGCGCTACGGCCTTACGATGGTTTAAGTCAATTATATGCAAAAATGTTTTCATCAAGTTTTCATACGCTAAATTTGAATTTATTTGTATAAAGGTAAACTACACTTATTGCTCAAAATGTCGTATTTGAGCTTCATTGCACTTGTTAAAATACGTACATGGCTCCTGCGGCCTTATCTAAAAATTGATGATATTTCTAAACGACTTCAAATGCCGCAGTGATTTGTGCAATCACGTGTTGTTCTGTTTTAACTAGCGTTTCATAAACAAGAGACTTTACATGTCCCCATAGAACGATATCTAAAGGCGTCATATCGGGTGATTTAGGGGGCCACGGAACCGGACCACCTCTGTCGATCAATATTGTCCAAATTGACGATCCAAATCTTTCAGGCTTGAACAGAAAAGTATGCAATCCCACCATTATGATGCAGTGGACATTTGCTATCGAACGATTAATGGGGCGTTTTCAAGAAGTTCCGGCAGGACGTCTTGCAGAAAATGCCTGAGGATAGGCCTCGTTAAATGATTGGGCAGCAGGTATGGCCCAACCAAACGTTCACCAACAATACCGGCCCACAAGTTAACAAGCAAATGTTGTTGATGAAATTCGGCAAATATCGAATGTGGATTTTCTTCGGACCACACCTGGCTATCTCTACTGTTGAATATGCCATCTCGTGTGAAACTAGCTTCATCCTTCCATAGAACAAAATGAAAAAAACTGGGTTACTCAACAATCTAATAAAGCAGCCATTGACGAAACTGAATTCTTTGCTAACAATCGGATGGAATTAAACCGTGGACTTTTTGGTGATGGTAGTTACGAATACGCTTAAGAAACTAACTTAAGTAAATTTAAATGGTTATGTGATTCGTCGGACGTTGAATGTCGGAAGCGCGAGACTCCAGCTTTAACTAAATGATCATGGAAATAAAATGGAAAAATTTCATAAAAGTGTTACTGGAGAGTTTGATAGCAGCAATCCAAATTTCATTAAAATCGGATTGATAATCTTCGCGTTATAACAATTCTTCAAAATATTTCAGAAACCAGCACCATACACAATTAGCATTAAAATGTTCAATATTATTCTAAGTTGATCAGTCTTGCAACTATCGCCCTATCAGAGATGCTAGTGTGCCATGGCGGTGATTGTAAAAGTGAATACCCTGTATGGGAAGACTAGTTTCCATTAACGCATGAGTTATGGACTCGCATAAATTTTCATGAATATTTGAAGAAACTAAAAAAGACCAAAATGAAATGCAAAGTGTACTTAAGTCAGTTCAAAATATCTAGCCAAGATGGAGCGTAAAAATGCCCGTAGGATATACAGTGTGTAACAAAAACACGAACCGCTCGCATTATCTCGTGAACCATTACTCAGAATTTCATGAGATTTTTTAATGTTTTGCTTGATAATGTGTTAGTATATGTTAAATGAAATGTTCTTAGAGTTCCAAAATGATAACAAAAATCCATAATATACATGGTGTTCAATTTAAAATAGGCAAGTCGGCTTCAACTTCTGGAATAAAACTGAGCGCAACACCTATGAGGAACTCGTCCGGTATAATTTTACATCCAATTATGTTCTAGTAGACGCAGTTGTAGTTATTTTAAGTCATTCGTGTTACTACATGAAAATATTTTATCAAGGTACAGAATTCATAAGGAGCTCATTGTTGCACCAGTTCAAGCTTGCAAAGCGAGGAGCGAAGCAGCGAGTGCTCCATACTCACTTGGTTACAAACAAAAGTTTATAGATATTTCTGTCGATCAAATAGAAGTCCTTTAATCCTTTAATGAAGCATTTTCAACACCAACGACCTTCAAACTTTTATCTCAACAATTTCGCAGATCTAAACACTTCGGAAAACGTGACAACAATTTTGCATCATTCGATCAGATACAGTCTTTGAATAAATCAATGTTTGAGTTCGTCTGGTAATTCCATTATCAATTCTATTTATTGTGCTGGCATCAATGAACCAGTGGCGTAGCATGTTTGCTAAAATGGTGCTTAATATAATTATTCGACAAAAATTCAGCTAAATTTCGCTTAAAACTTTTTATCACTGTATAAATCGTTTTTCGTGATTTTCGCGCATAAAGGCACAGTCTTCTTATTAAAAATCGGTGGTTAGTGCTTTGACTTGGTGAATAGTTATACAACCAAAGCGAGCATTTTCAGTCGTTAACAAATGGACGAGTAAATGGGACCAGTAACACTAGTGGTAGTTTCACCTTTATGAGGTGGAACTTGAATATGTTCAAATTTCTGCCTTTTTTTCTGCGTTCGTAGTCATATAGAAAATTACAAAAATATTGCGTATGAAACCGATTAGAAGATGGAATTTGTGCCATATTTCTAGAGTGCCATTCTCTCGTATCATATTCTTCCTCGTTACACAAAACTATGCATTACGCAACTGGTTAAATAAGTAGCCATTATACGCTATTAACGAGTTGTTCGTCATTAATCTTGAGAGTCGATGGTGTACACTTTCTGAGCAGATGAAGTTGGGAAACTGACTGGAAAAAAAAGATTAAAATAAATTGGAAAAAAATTGCTAAAGAAGATAAATGCCTTATTTTCAAGATGTTTTAAACAAAAACAACAAACATGCTTATCGTAAGAGACAAAGTAAACCGTATTGGAATATTGTGTAACATAAATTAATACAAATTTTATTAATAAGTTAAAAACGATTATGTTGGCTGAAAGCGGTTATCAACCAGTTAGGTTCCATGAAAACCGCTTTCGGCAGTATTGGGAATACCTACACATCTTCGAAGATACATTAATAACTAATTATCATTTTCTAACGATACGTGGTTAAAAGAGTCTATAATCACTTGAGTAATATGTCCTTCAAGTTGCAAAAATACCAGACCTATATCCTTAAAAACAACAAATCAGTCATGCAGCATTGACGCATAAGGAGTTTGGAAAACATTTGATTAATGGTCGACTCTTCTGTTAGAGAACAATATTGCTGGTATCAAGAAATCTCACATAAATAATCGATACGGGTTCAAAATATTTTGAATAATTTTAAGTGAAGAAATCCTACCACGATTCAAAAACAAGCGCAATGCAATAGTTGATGCAATGCCCATATATCATTCTTATTGTGATTAAAGTATCTATGCGTATTTTTCTAAATATTTCTATATTTAGTCTTGATCGTAAGCATTTTGTTTGCTTGTTGCCATTTAAAAAATGGAAAATACTTCATTTTCTCTTTGGTAGATTGAAAGAGGAGGGGGGACCGTTATGTGAGGGGAAGTCGAGGAATTTTTACGTATTTTTGTTAATGATGTCATTTTTCAAGGAAATGGTATCAAGTAAATTATGTAGATATGTCTGCATGTCTCTAAAATATTTCGAACGAGGTAAAAAATTTAAAACATCATATGCCCGTCACAAATTTTTTAATTAAAGTTTTCTTACGGGAGCCTCCGTGTTTGGGGCGAGCATGGACACGTCTTCATTTAGCTTTTAAGTTGGCTTTTGGCGGTCCTTCAAGGCAAATTGTCCATACAAATATATACTATGTATATATAAAATAATACATAGGATGCCTTATTCACGTATGCCGCCCATTGCAATCTTCCCAACCGTTGGGAGTTCCAAAATCGGTTTATAAAATACGTGCGAGAACAACTTTTCGCACTTATACGTCATGTAAAATCAACTTTCAGCACTAGTGACTAATTGCTCTAGTGCGCATAGGACCAATATTATCCACTTATTATGCAGAATCAACATTATTTACAAATTTTCCGTTACTGACCTGTATAATAGTTCTAAAATTGACCCACTACTGCAACTGTAACCCTAACTACGCCAATCTAATAATTAAGAATCCCCAATAGAGAGATGTTTCCTTCGCTTATTATTATTTAATTATAATGAGTTTTGTGTTTATCGATTAAGGTTAAATTCTTGAACGTAAAAACATAGATGTTGTAAAAGTTCAGAATCCAAAAATATGGATTTATTGTGACCTGTTAAGGGTACAGAGTTCAAACTGTAAGAAAATTCAACTAAATCTTAACTGCATTCTCATTAAGGGAATTTGATACTTAAAATTCCAAAAGCCTGTCAATTAGGCCTATAAACCTCAAGGTAATAGAACTACAGAAATAGAAAATCACTATAATGAAATCAATAAGAAACTAAGAAAATATCCAGTTTACAAAAAAGTGAGTTAATAACTCGGTAATAGCTGTTAATGGTAGTAACTGTTAACAGTCACAACTGGGTACAGTTGTCCAGTACATTAATCTCTGCCAAGTTATTGGTGGGACGCTTACACTCTGCTTTTACCACATTTACCACACTATTCAGACACATTTTTTCAACATACGAATATAGCTTCAGAAGTACCTGACCTGGCATACAGATGGCGTTTTTTTGTTCAATATTTATGTATATTACAGAGACCTAACCGTAAAAAGCTTATGTCTAAAGTTTAGGGCTCTTACATCCATTTGCGTTTGTTTTGGAGCCGTTTATAGTGATCGTTTTTGAAGATTTTGTGAACATGGGAAAAATCGATCACCCATGCATGATTCAATACTTTCCTCTGAAAGGTCTTAGTACATTCAACATCAAAAGGAGTTAAAAATCTGGTCCTTCCTTAACACCTGTAAAATATCGAGTGGCAAATTTTAAACGCGCTCGTACGAGCTGCCAAGACGAACTCCGCAGTGGTTGGCCTAGTGACACTCCAGATTTGACTACTTCAGAAATTGTGGTGAAAATTCACAAAACTGTACTGGAAGACCGTTTGTTAAAATTGTTGTGAGTTAACAAACATGATAAGCATTTCAAAAAGTACTGATCATCGCATTTTGACCGAACAATTGGATATGAGAAAGCTGTGCGCAAGATGGGTGCCGTGACTACTCACAACTGAACAAAAATTGTGCCGTGAGGATGTTTCAAAAGAGTGTTTGGGAAAGTTTCCAAACAATAAAGCTGAGTTTTTGGGTCGATTCATTATCATGGATGAAACATGAGTCCGTCATTTCACACCTCTGACAAAAGAGCAGTCAAAACGATGAACTCAAAAAGGAGAATCGCTTCCAAGGGAGGTGAGAACTGTTCCATCTGCAGGAAAAGTGACGACGTCAGTTTTTTGAGACGCACGTGGGACAATTTTATTGACCATCTCGTCGAAAGAGAAACGACAAACTGAGAATATTATACTTTATTGTGCCAAGAAATTAGGAGAAAGCAATTACATTTGATGAAAAAGAAAGTCTTGTTTCATGGAAACAAAGCACCAATCCACACTTTCGTCATTGCGATGGCCAAAATCAATCAACTTGATTTTAAACTTTTTCCTCACCCACCCTCTGCGTCAGATTTAGCCTTCTCAGATTATTGTCAATATCCAAAGGCACAGTGGAAAGAGATTTGCCAATAATGAAGAGATTTAGTCCGAGATTGAAGTCTATTTTGAAACAGTCGTAGCTTCTTGCTGTAAACTAGATATAGAACATCACTGGGAGAAGTGTGTCAATCTTAAAGGAGACATGTGATTAGAAATAATGGAATATTTTTTAATATCTAACTATGTTCGTATGTCTTTTCCTTATCATATCTTCATCGTACAGCAAAGGCGGAAAAACTCGTATAAGAAACTCATTAAGAAATTCCAATTTTTGTAATGAGCGGGATTTTGCAGGACGAGTGAAGCGAGATCGCGCAATGTGACACGGGTCTCGGTTTCGACATAACGACAAATTTCTCAACAGTGGCGAAATGCTTTCCATCTCTATTTCTAATATACGATTGTATCGTGTCATATTAAGAATTTTTGATATAGGACCGTGTCCCTTCGCACATTGAAAAATGTTTATTAAGTTAATTAATTTACCAAATTCTCGAAAACAAACGGTCCACTAATCTGTTTATTAAATAAATAAAAATAGAATTAACAATTAGAACATCTGTCGTAAACGCGGTACGAGTAAAAGCGATTAGTTGGGGACGAGGACAAGGATGAAAGAAGGCGGAGTCTCATCTTTACAACTCTTGCGGACATGGCGTAGACCATGCGTGAGTCAAAGTGATTTGAAAATGAATAAATATTTCAGATTTTTTCATGACGTTTAATCACGAACGTGTGAATAAACTAAGCTCTGCATGACAAAGATTATACTCCTCTCCAAATTCAAGAGGTTGCGGTACTTCCTATCACATGCTTTGGCACATTACGTAAGCATCGTGTTCACCAATCATATTAGGAAAACAAGATCACGCTATAATTTGTTTACATATACCTATTTCGACATAAACACTTATTTAGTCTCCGAGCACATATGTCGGGTTTAGGCCAATTTCAGAATTTCTAACAACTTTATCAGAACTCACTTAGCAACGAATCCGACGTTCCAATTACTTAATTGGAATGTTTCATGGTTCGATCACGTTATTTAACATGTGTTATAAAAGATCGAAAACTTTCTATAAAATATTTTATATTGGATAAAAAATAATAATCTTTCTTAAATAAACAAAGCAACAATGGAAACGTTATAGGTACAACGTAAAGCTCACTTGTAAATTTGATTTTTTTCGATAATTTTCTTAATTCTTTTAGATTTCTCTAAACTCTCTTAATTGTTTTATAGTGAAGCCATAGACTGATTAGGTCCAACCTTCTTCTATGATAGAAAGGTAACCGAAATCCCCAATGTTTCTTAAAAACACTAAGAAAAAATTTTATAGGTCGATCGTTTGTACAGAGTTTTATCCAAAACACCAACATTTTTCAATACCTAATGTTAAATTTTTATTCATGGTTTCATACGGGGTGTTTATAGTACAGAAGACCTTCCGTCATTTCTTTACGAGTTAAGAAGGTATGATCAAATCAGATATATCCAGAGAAATTACGATCTGAATTTGATTAAGCATAAGTTCTTAATTTGTCACAGAATTTGTGACAATTTTACGGACTTTTTTCTTTCACCACACTCATTTGAATTCTTATTTTTGTCCGCAGTTTCGGAAACTGCAGCTTCTCTCGATTTGCAAAAGACGTTTGACTGTGTTCCACATTGCGAAACTGCCACAATTTAACAGATTTCGCATCTCCCATAATTTCCGAGATACTTCTGGACACTCAAAAATTCGCGATACTCTCACCTAAACGAATCGGGTTGATGTCTGCTTCGTTTTTGGTGCAATTGTGCAGTAAAAAGTGACCGCTCTTATTGTATCGCCCTCTAGAATGTAGACTAAATTGTGCAATCGAATAACGTTACTGTTTGCAAAAATATTCCTTTCATTCAATCATTCTTATCAAAAGTCAAAGTCTCACAACGAGTTTTATCAGAAAAAATATTATAGTTAAAGACACGCGCTCATATTTGCGATTAAAATAGAAGACGAATGCAGGCATCTGCCTATTGATGTATCTTTAACAAATTGATACAAGAATAGTCCCGGATGTACCCGACCTAACTCTTAAAGAAAAAATAAATTTGGAAAATAATACATTATTTCTCAACAAAGTTTTCTATGACATTGACACACTTTGCCTAGCAATGCTCTATACTCTGTTTATACCGCATGTCTTAGCAAGTTTCCAATCTACCAGACCGTGGAGTTATTTCAACGGGAACCCGTATGTCTTTGATATGTTCTGCGTAATCTCGAACGTAAATAAACCAACCTAACCTCACTTAAAAATATAACTTTGCCTGTATTATTAGTTGGTTTTTATTAAAAATGGTCTTTTCCAAGACTCCACGGACTTGTGTGTTTGGTAGCGAAAGTTTTCTAATTGCAAAAAATCGTGTTAACACTCGAACAAAAAGCCTTCAGGGTTGAGTTTTATTTTCGGATTGACGAGTTCATAAATGGAAAATACATATCTGTGGTATTTGGGAAAAATATGATGACTTCGAAAATGGTTTTTTTATGATAAGTGGCACTACAGTAACCAAAATTGATTTATTTTATTTGGTGAAAATATGATATCTCCTCAGTCATAGGATAGAATGTTACTGGTTTGGTTTGGATATGATAAATCCGTAATAATTTAAAAACATTTAGTAGGGACGTGTTAAAACGATTTATTATGTTTCTACCAAAAAATATACTTAAACCTATTTGCTATAAATACGACATGTACATGTTGGATCATCATCGGGAAGAATTTCCATGATGATATAAGGTATTTGTTTTCTTTTAACAGCAGAAAAATAGAAAGGACAAAACCAACGAATTCGCTACTACACGAGCGCTTCTCGTCCCTTCCAAATCTTATCTGCCTGTGCCTTTTTGGTTTTGGCTTTTTTCAGATCTCGCAAGTCCTTCATATCCGAGGGATTAGGTACCTGCTAGTCCCTGTTTCCCAAGAAAAGCTCGCACACATGGCCTCGTGATTGCGCCCTTCGTGGTAGCGACTTCGTTCGACAGTGCTTTGTCTTAAGTTGGTCCTGCCAGCCTGCCCTTCGACTTATTATCAGCAATTAATGTTACACTTTATGACTTAAGGTCTAATAAATCTCCGACATACGCTTATTATACTCGTACCATAGGGATTCTAAAAATAATCGGTTTAGATGAGTGACTTTAAGTTAACTTTTAAGTCTTTTTGTAAAGTGAAGTTGGGTTATTACACAAAGGTTAGGTTTTTGTTCTTTGAGGCTGCGCGTGCGTAACGTAATAAAAAATTTCTTATCAGAAAAGAACGAAAAAAATACTTCAATTGTGCAAAGAAGAAATTGAATCGCTAGCATTAAGTGCAGTTAAAAATATATAGAAAATCGTAACTAGCATAGTTTTGATTATTTTAATTAATTATCTGATAACACTAAATGTTTGTTTATCCTTGAATTTATAGGACAATTTTATATGTATTTATTTGCAGTGCGAAAACGAATATACAGTATCGGACAAAATTAGAGCAACTTTAGAAATTTAATTTTAAATTGACATTGTTTCTTTAAAAATAAGATTTGTTATTATCAGTAATATGTTTACAGCCTATTATCATTTACACCTGAGATTCAATGTTTAAAAAGCACATTTTAGAGGAGAAGGAAAAAGAAAACCTTTTACCACCACAATTGGAGCGAGAAAATTAAAGCAACTTAAAAATTATTTGAATTAATATTATATTTAGAACAATTTTTTGTGTATTACAATTAATATTTAGTCCAATACCCCTTGTTTTGAAGAACTAGCTCACACCTTTTTGGCATTGAAGAAATTAAATTTGAAATGATGTCAGGATCAATAGACTTCCAGGCGTTTATCTATTTCTTCAAATAAATTATCCTGATTGGTAATATTTTTTCCTCGGATTTTGTTATCTATGATCTCCCAAAGGTTCTCAATGGGATTTAAGTCCGGAGATTGGGCTGGCCATTTCATTGCCTCGACTTTCTTCTCCACGAACCAAGCTTTTACTATTTTCGCAGTATGCTTAGGATCGTTATCGTGCTGGTAGACAAACTTAAGGGGCATTTCCCATTCGGCATATGAATACATAACATCCTCCAGTATATAATGATACTTAAATCTATCCATTTTGTCTTTAATCCTATAAAGTGGACCAGTTCCGTAAGCAGAGAAACAACCCCAAACCATAATATTTTCTCCTCCGTGTTTAATGGTAGTTTTTACGTACTTTGGATTAAGTCTTTAGCCATTTGGGCGACGTACCCATTGAGTTCCATCACTTCCATAGATGCAAAACTTGGATTCATCAGAAAATAATTCTTTCTTCCACTGTTGAAGAGTCCAATCTCGGTGGTAGGTGGCCAACAACATCCTGGCCTCTCTATTTTTTAGTGAAAGATGTGGTTTTTTGGCAGGTTTCCTACCTTTTAGTCCACGTTTTGTCAATCGACGTTGAACTGTTCTGAAAGAAACACTAACTTCTCCTGCTTGTGCAATAATCTGGCGAGCTGACATTTCAGGATTTTTTTTACTTAGCCTTATAAGACGCCTGTCTAACTTCTCTGTCGTTTTTCTTTTCCGACCACCTCGTTTTAAATTCGTTACGTCACCACGGTCAGTGAATCTCCTGATAATTTTTGATACAACATCTTTTTTTATGCCAAAAACTTCCTATATAAGTTTTTGCGATTTCCCACTCTCATATGCACTAATAATTTTTTGTTTTAGATCAACTGAATAGTGAACACCACGAGGCATAATCGTAGATATTAGTTGTTTAAAAGACCACAGGAAAGTCAGAAATACAAAATATTTAAATGTTGGTTGCTCTTATTTTGTCGCAAAGAATTTTAGGTCAAAACAATTTTTTTATTTTTTTATTCCCAATAACAATTTAAACTATTTATAGCAAATGTATTTTACACTAACTACCTTAAGCTGAATATTTATGATAAAATATTTCATGATTTTTTAGAGAACTTAAATTTAGAAGAATATTTCAAAAGTTGCTCTAATTTTGTCCTATACTGTATGTAAATGCCAACACAAAACTTAAATTATACTGTAGGCCCATTTGCAAAAAAAAAATAGAAGTTTTGAAGACTTTTCTATTCTCTACTCAATTATTTTTATTTAGGTATCATCGGAGGAAGAAGTGTTTAATTGTGGTTCCAGTGATAATTGGACCCCTTCAAATGGTTTCGCAGCCCAAAACTCCTATTCGGCAAGAGCGATGTAAACAATACTAACAGAGTGTCCGAAACAGAGCAGTCTGATAGAAGAACTGCTTCTGATAATATTCTTCTAGCAAAATTACCTTATAGGAAAAGAAAGGGCGTGGACCTATGCAAAGGAAATTACGAGTAGAATGTTCCGAGCAACGTGGAAGTGGTGAAGCGTACATAACAGTTAAAGGCAAATACGTTTCTGCCCAAAACCAGCAATTATATTACGGAACTGCTCCTCACAGTGGCAAAAGAGAACAGAAAATGTTCATTTGCAACAGCTCTATGAAGATTGTAGAAAACTATCGTTCAGAGATGCACAAAAATTGGTTCTAAACGGCTTAATGCGTATAGAATCTAAAGCTAGAACTAGAAATGATAATGAATCTGTAAAGGATCGTTAAGTCAGCGTTGACTACAAATTAGAAGGAATGGATGGTACTACGTGCAAGACTTGTTTTCTTAACGTTTTTGGAGAAACGAGAAGATTTTTAGACGATTTGATAAAAAAGAAAAAAAATTCGGCAACATCTGTGGTTCCCACCTACGACAGAGGAGGTTTACAACCGTCAGGAAATCGATGTTCAGAAGAAGATGTAGAGTTTTCCAGAAATTTTATTAACAGTATCCCAGCCTATAAAAGTCGTAGTAGAAAGCACACCATATTTGAAGCCCGATATGAATTTACAGTTTTTGTATAAGCTGTACATGGTAAAGTCTTCTTAAACCTTCACACAAACCAATAAGTCACTCCTCAGCATTAGTGGCTTTAGGAATTTATTTAAAACCCTGAACTTGAAATTCAAAAAACTGTCAAATGATACCTGTAAGAACTTCGATTCCTTTCAATCCAAAATAAAATCTTGAATGGAAACAAATCTTAGGATGCGAGCAAAAGTTACATCAGAATAAAGCACACTTTCATTACGATGTAAAAAAGAAGACAAAAGACTGAGTAATGAAAGTTTGAAAAAAGCCTTTATGTGGCTTCATTTGATCTTCAGAAATGCTTAAAAACTCCGAATTTGACTGTTAATGTCTTGTTCTACAAAAGAAAATTATGGACATTTAGTCTGACTGTTCGCGTTATTAGCACTAAGCAGACATTTTGTTACATGTGGCACGAAGGCACCGCCCAACGTGGGGCCGATGAGATTGCCTCTTGCATATACAGACTCACATTGCATCTACCCGATAGTGTAGAATCACTTAAGCTTTATTCCGAAGCATGTCCTGGGCAAAACTGCATTGATGTCTTGCCTATTATGTTTATGCTTGTATTAAATAAAAAAAGACCCTTACGGAAGTTCACCACAAATTTCTGGTGTTAGGACATACCTATTTAGAATGTGATAGCGACCATGCACTTGTTGAACGGTTTTTGAGAAAGCATAACACGAGTGTCTCCATTGCTCACGACTGGGTGTCGCTGATCAAAATGACAAGTGTAAAATTTTAAGTTGAATCAATGAAGCAGCAAGACTTCATTGGTTTTCCCAAACTCTTAACAACCCATTTCCAAAAAGAGAATACCGACATTAACAAAATTTCGTTTGCACGGAACAGCTTTTGTTGGTTGATCTTCAAAAACTTAACCACAAGCCAAGTCGGTTTTAAGTACTGGTTGCTGTAGTGATGGACCAAAAGATTGCGAAGGACCACCCAGAGTTCCCTGTGTCAGAGACATCGTGTTGGTGCAAATGAAAGAAACCAACAACCTTTCTAACTGTAACAAAGGTTTATTGATCACCAACAACTTTGCGCAGGTTAACGACAAGAAATCTTACGAATAACAACTTTCCATGATAAACTAGCTCGTATACTAATTAAACGTTTGTACGAATCGTGAGTAAAGTATTCGCGTACGACTAAGTACTACGCAAAGTACCGAGTTAAGAGTCCAAAAGCTTCAAGAAAAAAAAAACGTTTTTTTTTTGGAAAGGGGGGCAGGGGACGCGACCCCGGGGATAAAAAAAAATTGTCGGTAATATGGTACTCGACTCCGTACTACCACCCTATGTGGGGTTTTACCCACCAAAAAAATCCATTTTTACAGAGGTTTTCAAGTCCGCGCCCGAATCCTCTAGCGCGCTTTTGGGTCCCTTTTTTGGTCTTAGCATCAGATAACAAATTCAAACGGGATTATCGCTATTTACTCTGCCATCGCTCCAGGCCTTTATTTCTGCACCTCTCGGAGGTGTCAATGTTACCTCCCCAATCTTTCACTTAGATTAATTACCCCGTCGACAACGGATTCTTCCGCCCTCTTCTATCCTTCCAGCCGCTTTTTTCTTCGCCGGCTGTCTCCTTGGTGGTTGCTGGTTTGCAATAAAAAAGTCCTAAGTTCCAGAATGGCTATCTGGCCTTCTTCCTTCCACCATTGCAAAGGATATCTCGATATTTTATCTTTTATTTCTCAAGTCTTTAGACTTGTTTGGTCCTGTGTGAGTAATTTCTCTTTATCATCCGTTGTCCAACAACCGATGTCTTGGTCTCCTGTACCGTCTGGCATTTTTCGGACTGTAGCGCGTTGTCGTCCTGATCGGCTCGTGTAGATGTTTTTTCGTTCGTTGAAAAGTCTTGATTGCCTGTTCTTTAATGACATCCGTCAATGATCTGTAATTGAGATTTCTCTTTATCATTTCATTGCTAACGTACCAAGGTGCACCCAAAGCCGTTCTCAGAGCAATGTTTTCCACTGTCTGAAGACTCTCTAGATGCGCTCTAGTTACATTACCTCATGCTGTTGAAGCACACATTAGCTGTGGTTGAATGATTGTTTTAATGACCGTGATTTCGTTCCTAAAGGGCAGTTTGACCTTCTTCTTTACCATTGGGTAGAGTAGTCTCTTCATTGTTTTCGCCTTTTTTCTGGTCTTCCTTACGTGCTACTGCCACGTAAGCCTTTCCTCCATGTCCCCACCAAGATACGTGACTTTGGTGCTCCACGGTATCTGATCGTTTTTAATCCTCAATCAGTGTTCGTTAATGATTTTTCTTTTTCGTCCAAAGACGATGGCCTGGGTCTTTTCAGCATTTATTTCTATCTTCCATTTCGAAAACCATTTTTCCAAGGGTCGGATTTTTCCTTGCAGATATCTAACTAGCATTGTCCCGGTCCTGGATATGGCCAGTATCCCTTAATCGTCAGCGTATAGTGCCAGTTGCGTCTCTTTTGTTCTAGGAGGATCTTATATGTATATGCGAGCATTCCTTGTCTATGTTAAGACTATTAATCAATTATCTGAAAATATCACGGGGTTTTGGCTCTAAATTCCTCCTAAGATAAGTGAGAGAAAATGGTAAAAGGACTGTTATGAATCCTCTCGCATTTCTTGGTTATGTTAAGATCATTAATCGGCATTATCTGAAAGTGCTACAAGCTTTTGGTCCTAAGTTCTTTCCAAAATTTTCGTGGGAAGAGAGGGTTGCTTATAAGTTCCTTTAGCTTAAGTGAGAAAAATGTTTTAGGGTTCGGTACCCGTGAGAAAAAGGGTGGACAGCCCTTCATCCTATCGATTCTCTCACGAAGAGAGGGTGCGTTCTGGGTGTTGATACCGAATTGTATCAGGGATTCCATTTTTGGATCACGGGGAATAGAGAAATGCTTTGAGAATTGTATCGTTTTTCTCCACCTTCCAACCGCGAACCTCACATATATATTGTAGAGGAACCGGGATAGTACCGTTTCTTTAGGTACTTCCTCTTCTATTCCCCTATTCGTTGAATATTGTTTGACCAGCTTGGAGACCTCGGTTTTATATTTTACAAATCTTAAATACTAAAGTTAATAGAATACGGAAATAAACGTACCAGACTAGGAGGCCATCATGGACAGATCTGTTAGGTCTAGCTTCATAGCGTAACTAACTCTAACAACATAATTGGGGTTTTATTAGAGGACGGAAGATCTCGAAATCTGGGACGTATTTAAATTCTGGTCCATACAAAAAGACGGCGTGAAAGGTTATTACACAGATTTCTTGACTTGGAAAATGCGTACCAACATCTGGCCATACGGGCACAATGTCTAAAGAATTAATAATGTTCATAGGCGTAGCACACGGGTTTCTAATATATTGAGCCCAGATAAAATTCTAAGTTTACGTAGAACACCATTAATTAGAACTACTTGATTAACCCGGTTCTCGGCTATTTAGTCCACTACAGGAGTCCTAGCAAGTACTCTTTGGAAGCATCCGAACCATTCCGCTATTTTTTTATGCTAAGAAGAGAAAGACAAATTAGTATGGACAATGTTGTGGTTCCTTTGGTCTACATTGAACCTCTGATCATTGAGGAAAAAAATATATAACCGAATATAGAAACCGGGTTCCGTATAGGTAACATCACTAGCAAGTTTACTCAAATCTACTAATTGTGCAAAATAAGCTTTAAGTGGTCCAAAAGGATACATTTGCACCTTAGGGATTCTTAAACCCTCAGATTTGGCAGATTTGCCCTGCATAATGAAACAGTGCCTGACGGTGCTCTAGCTCCTGACTGATTATTTAACAACAATATGGTAACCGCTAGGTTGGTCGAAACGGACCAGTTAAATGGCCACCACGATCTCCCGACTTAACGCCGTTGGATTATTTTTTGTGGAGCTTGACCAAATCTATTGTTTATTCTTTGTCTGTTGGTGTACATAAAGAGCTAAGAACTTAGATGGTGGCAGCCACAGCAACTACCAAGCCTCACCCTGACGCTGTACGAGGTGTCAAAGAATTATCGTGCTGTATGCTGCATTCGACAAAATGGAGGCCACTTTGAACAGTTTCTCTAAATACTGAATTATTTAATAGATATGTTTATGCCCCAGGATCTGGATAACGAATTGACTTAAAAAATATGCTTTTATGAACTTTCTTTTTTTATTTTGTACTAAAGAATATGTACCTCAAATAGAGCCATGCAATTTCGAAATATTGTGAGATTCGTAGATTTGATTGAATCGATAAATTAATTTATTCATGAGTAAACTAAACGGAATTCGACTACGAATAAAAAGAGATGAAATTTAGGTAATAGATTGAAGACCTTAAGAAAAATATTAACATGCATTCGTGAGGTATGAGCAAAACGACAAATCGCCACCTATATGTTAGATCGAGTACTTCTGCCACTATCCTCATACGTTCGTGTACGTTCAAGCTAGACCCTGTATCTGCACATCTGCAGCCTGCCTTCTTATTCATTTCCGTATTGTACTGCTAAAAGGTCGGCAGATAAGAATGATAAATTTTTAATGCTTTTGCTATTTTATGAATGCTTCAAAACCAACTTTTGTGCGAGATACTGGAAGTGATGTAAGGTTGCAAAGCTCAGGGAGAAAGATAAAAATGTAACAATGTATGCATCAAGGAAATACCGAAGTTGGTTTAAACTTGCATATTGCAACAGTATTGCACTAATATATAATAGTCTAGCGCATAAACAATGTTGAAATGTTGTTAAAAGAAGTGGGTGGTTGGTTGGTAGGTACCGCATGATACACATTACGTGCGACAAATAGCGCTTGTAGATAACATTGAATTGTTTATAATTTTTATAAACCCGATATTTTAAAGAAGTGCTTAAACCCGTATAACTTTATTTAAAAAATGCCATTTATTGCATTTCTTTCGATGTTCAAAATTTTCACACCTATCCAGCTATCCCTACTAACTTTTTAGAGAGAACTTCGTAGAGGGGAACTTCAACACCGCGTCATACTTGCACTTTTTGCAAATCGAAATAATTCCATCAATCGAGCTATTTTTCCTGGAGAAAATGAGGAACAGGTAGCCAATAACATTTCGTTTCAACACGATGGTGCACTACCACATTATGCCATGATCGTGAGAAGGCATCTCGAAGCCATTTTCCTTAGAAGATGAATAGTCAGAAGAGACGCAATGGAATGGCCGCCGCGACCTCCAGATCTTATCCCCTTCGTTTTTGTTGTAGTCACTTAAAAAAGGTTTTGTTTACAGAAATGAACAACAAAATCTAGATGGTTTACGTTTTACAAAGTAAACAAAATTAAAATTAATAACAGAAGCAACAATAAATAATTGCGTAATAGAGTTCGAGGAACGACTGAGTCGTTGCTAAATTGTTGGTAGAATTAATGTTATTTGAGCATTTATTGTAGGAGTTTTTATTTTTTTCCATGTAATAGTTGTTGGGGAAATACCCAGCATCACTTATTGAGTCTAGACATCTAAATTGTTGTCCGGTTGATTGAGACCCAACACCCTAAATAGCATAGACTAATCACTGGGCATAATTTATGTCTTAGACTAAACAAAAACTATCTTTGTTTTTTATTCCGTTGACAGGGTGCTACTCAAAGGTGACCAGTCAGGTTTGGTCACCTTTGAGCGTCTACGATATTAACAACTCTTTTCACTTTTACTTTCGCCCTTGGTTTTAATCATTATCGCCCTAGTAAGGTACCCATGATTCGCTCATTAATCACTAATGTGGAACTGTTAACACTAAACCCCTTATAAGTACAAACTTGGAAGTACCAAGAATCATTGGTCTCTTGTTCTCTCGTATTATTGTAGTACCTGTTTTATAGACTTTAGTTCAGTTATTCAGTGTTGTTTTGTTTTGAATAAAAGTTAAAGTGTGATCCTGCATCAGGTGTATGGTTAAAATCGGTTCAGTGACGTATAAGCTGTGGTCCTTCGATAACTCGACCTTTGGCACAGTAAATAAGTGCCCCCCTTTGTGTTGGGGTAAGACACCGAATGCCAGATTACTCCTACAATAGTTTTTCTCTAAATTTCCTTAACAACTATTTACAATCTGCAATACTACATTACAATAATTAAATTCGTTAACTAAAAGAGCATTGACATTCACAGTAGGCATAAATAGAGCTCAACATCATGAGTTCATCCACTACGCTAGCAGGCTGCGTTAATTCTACTCTGCCGCCAGAATATGAGACATGTATACAGGGTGTACACCCTCCTCAGACCCCCGTCACAGTCAAGCAAATCTTAATGGCAGGTCAAATGACTTAAAGCGTTTGAGTCGCCTGACAGGTGGCTCGTTGAGCAGGTCGGTCACTAACACGCTGGTATGATTCTCCATTCGGTCCCTTTGTTTAAGTGAAAACCTGAGTATTTCATCGCGCACGCAAGGGATGTTGAGGTCCTTATGTGTGGTCTTGTTGCTTACGAACCATGGGCTCTTGGAGATGATTCTTAGTGTTTTGTATTGAAATCTCTGTAGTATTTCGACGTTAGAATTGCTGGCACTACCTCATAGTTGAATTCCATAAGTCCAGACTAGTTTTATAATAACTTTATATAGCAAGACTCTGCTTTCCAGACTGAGCTGCGATTAATATCCCAACATCCAGTACATTTTTTTAATTTTTAGGTTCAATTCCTCTCTTTTTGATAGGATATGTTTTCTTCAGATCATACGACGATCGAGATGCATTTCCAGGTATTTCGCCGTTTCCTGCTGAGGAATAGGGACTCCGTTTAATGTGTCTGGTGGACAAGTGTTTTTCTTCAGTGTGTAGGTAACATTTACAGACTTATGGTGGTTTATCGCTATTCTCCATTTATGAAACCAGTCCTCAAGGTCACTTAGCACCTCTTGCATGATAGCTGCAGCCAGCAAGCTACCACTGTCCTCAGCCATCAGAGCGGTATCATCGGCGAAAGTTGAAATTAGAACCTCTTGGTTATTTGGGATGTCAGCAGTATACAAGTTGTAAAGAGTCGGTCCAATAACTGATCCTTGAGGAACTCTGGCTCCAATGCTTAATAGATTTGATAGTTCCTCTCCCACTCTCACCTGAAACAATCTATTACTCAAGTATGACATTAGGACGAAGTAGTACTGAGGTAGCTTAGATTTGATTTTGCATAGAAGTCCCTCACGCCAAACTTTATCAAAAGTCTGCTTTACATCCAGAAAGACTCCACAACAATATGGTCCACTTTCCAGGCATTCATTTATCTTGTTTACCACTCTGTGTATTTGCTCCATTGTAGAATGTTTATTGCGAAAATCAAACTGGTGATCGGGGATTAGGTTAAATCTGTGGATATCAGGTTTCAATCTTTTTAACAAGAACTTTTCAAACACTTTAGAGAATATTGGGAGTGGACTAATAGGTCGGTATGAGGATGCTATTTCTGGTGGCTTTCCTGGTTTGGGAATCATCGCAACTTGAGCCACTTTCCATTGTGATGGGAAGCAGGCTGTACGGACTATAGAGTAAAATAAAGTGGTGATGTAAACTGTGGCTTTTCTTTGCTCTATATGAGAGTCTTTTTAGTTATTAAGTCATAACCAGGACACTTCCTAGGTTTTAAGCTATTTTTCAGATTACTAACCTCAGGTGGTGAAAATGGTTTCGTCGGCTTGCTCATAAGGATCGGACATTTGAGGAAGCTCTTGACTTTAGTTTGCCAGTCATCAGCCCCGTCAAACACATTTGGATTGAAGATGTCAGCCAGGTGGGAGGCAAAAGCTTTCGTTTTTTCTTCGTCGCTTCTAGCCCAGCCATCAATGATCTTGATCGGCGATGATCCTTTTTTCTCTCTTTTGAGTGACCTTGTTGCTCTCTATAAGGAGTAGTCAGCATCTTTTGAGGGTGAGAGATTTCTAAGAAAATTCTCAAAGGTCTCACTCCGTCGGTTCTCGAACAATTGCTTAAGTTCCCTGTATAGTTTATTCAGTTCGGTCCTATACATAGCAGTTCAATGCATTTGGCACATACGTCGCATTTTTCTTTTTTCCTTGATTCTATGCTGTATTTCTGATGGATAGTTTTGGTTATAACGTTTTGGGTCTAACTCAGGAGTTGCCTTTGTTACTGCCTCATGGATAAGCCTAGTTAGGTTTTCAGCGACTTCATCTATTTCAATTTGGTTCTTAAGTGAAATATTAAGATTTATGTTTGCTTTCCTATACACTCACTTTCACATGAAATGCACCACCCAGTAATTCTAATAATTAAGTCTTGTAACTTTGACAAAATAATGCTTCATAATGGAATATCAAATGATCAGACTTTCAGTAAAAAAGAAAGATTGCTAGTGGTTTTTTTGTCATTGACCTTTTAGATTTTTTATTTAATTGTAAATAAATAAAATAATATTTACATGGACATATCAGTTTATTTTGTTGTTGAACTGTGAACGAGACATCTCAAGATGCCCCCAGTGAGACAGCGTCGAAATTTTTCCCACGTTTCGGATTTTGATAGAGGGCGAATTATCGGCATGAAGGAGGGTGGACTTTCTTTTCGTGAGATCGCCCGAAGATTGAATCGGAACTACGCCACGATTGCGAGAATATGGTCTTCATGGTCTGAAGAAAGGGTTCAGCAACATCGTCCAGCTGGACGTCCTCTCCGTAGCAGCAATGCACTTGAAGATCGACTTCTTAGACGGATGGCCATTGGTGATCGATTTCAAACAACAATGGCTGTTGCAGTAGATTGGACGGGAGCTCTAAATCGTCGGGTGTCGATGGCAACAGTTTACAGAAGAATTTCGTCTTTTGGCCTGCATTCATATCGCTCAAATCTACGACTGCCACTAACCGCCCAACACCAAGCTTCCAGATTGGCCTGGTGTCAAAAACGAATTGATTGGAGTCGTGAGTGGAACAATATCGTCTTCAGTGACGAGTCGCGATTTTGTTTATGGATCAATGATGGTCGTAGAAGAGTCAGACGATATCGAGGTGACAGAAGAAATTTGCAATTTTGTGAAAGGCGCCACACAGCTTTAACACCTGGTGTTATGGTCTGGGGTGTGTTGATCGAAGATCTTCTCTTGTGTTCATTCCAAGCACCCTAAACGCACGTCGCTACATTAACAATGTTCTGAAGCCAGTATTAGTACCTTTCATGCAAACTATACCTGGAAAAAGCACAATTGGAAATACTGCCTTGGCCTGCAACGTCACCGGACCTATCGCTCATCGAACATCTTTGGCACATGATGAGTCGCCGTCTTCGAATTACCTATCGAATTTACCGAGGCCTCCAAACAATGTGGACGACCTACGACATCATCTTAAGGTAGCATGGAATGAAATACCCCAGGAAGATATTGATAATTTGTTGCAAACCATGCCGCGAAGAGTACGTGCTTGCATTGCAGTACGAGGGGATGTCACTCATTATTAATTTTTTAATTAACAAATGTTGTATCTTTTTACTGAAAGCCTGATCATTTGATACTTCATTATGAAGCATTATTTTGCCAAAGTTACAAGACATAATTATTAGTATCACTGGGTGATGCATTTTATGTGAAAGTGAGTGTAGTTACTCCGACAATAGTGACTCACTTTTTTTTTCATTTAACAATTTTATTTTTCAAGGAAATTCTAGAATCAATTTTAGTTCTCAGTATACCGTAGTATTTCTCATTGAATTACCTTTCATTTGATATACCACACTGGGTATCTTCCTGTTTGAAAATAAAAAGTTGGTAGGGGTAGTTGGATAGAGGTGAAAAATTTGCACATCGATAATAATGCATTAAAAACCTTTTTTTTTATTAAAATCATATACGTTTAAGCCTTTGTTTAAAATATCGAGTTTATGAAAGTCATAAACGTGCTGCAATGTTTTTTTTTATCGGCTCTGTGCACATTAGTGAAAACACCTAATTTATCAAGTAATTGGTTCCTTTCAAGCTGACCACACAGAAGAAACATAAATAGAGTTCATGTCTGGTTCTCCACGGCCTTTGTTGAAAAAGTCAGGTAGAGTAAATTTTATGATAAAAGCTTCGCAGCTTACGTAATATCGTCGGTAAACTTTCTCACAGGGCTGACGCAATACTCTGAAAAATTTTATGAAAATATGTTTTACGTAGTTATCTTAGCAAGTGGAAAAATAACTATGATTTATTGACCTTTAGTCTTGCAGCCAAATAAATGATTATGCTAAATTCCCCTAAGAGAACTTGAACCCAACTAAAGAAGTTTGATTATGATTAAGTTGAAAATTTGTTAACTGAATTTTTTGGCTACATCCAGGATAGATAATATTTATTTCCTGTTAAATTGAAATAAGACCGATATTTGAGCCTTTATACAAATACAGGGTGTCCAAAGAAATGCGAGTCACTATCCGTATCTTGGAAACTATGACTAGGAAAAAGTTGAAACTTGGGCATCATATTAAAGTGGAGGTGATCTGTGGATTCAAAATATTTTCATGAAAATACCATTTCCGGTTATGCCGGAAATGAATATCGACTCGCTTATTTTGAATGGAAAACCCTATACAGGGTGTTACAAATTAGTAGGCCAATCCGCTAATCACAGATTCTTTGAGCGAAAATAAGTCAACTTTCTTTATGCGACTTTTTTCTTTGGCGTTTTATACTCACTATACAGAGTGTTAAAGTTATTAAAAAATTAATTTATTTGGTTAATAACTTCGGTACTTCTTATCGTATTTTAATGAAATTTTGTAGTGATGCACAGTTCGATGAGGCGTTCTTTTCCTACAATTTAGGTAAAAAAAAATTAAATCGGAGAAGGGAAATTGGGGGTCACGGACATGTCCCCCTCCCAAACTTTTTTTTGCGCGCACCAATGGTGAGCGTGTTTAATTTTTTAAACTAAATATTCTTTTATCTTAATTTTTTCATTCTTGTAAAATTTTGTGAATCGAAATTAAATGTTCAATATAATTGCTCTCTTCTTCAATACACATCCGAGCTCTTTTTGTTACTGAGATACGAATATTTTGAAAAATTTGTGGTTCCAACTTAAATTGTTCTGCGCCCTCTATGATCCTTTTATCGTAAATGTTGTTCATTTAGTATCGGAACCATTTAAACGAAATCTTTCATAAATCCCCAAAAACAAAAATCTAATTGATTGAGATCGGGAGAACGAGCTGGCCAATGAATAGGTGTTTGTCCTCGGCCAATCCAGCGATTATTAAAAACCATGTTTAGATGGTTCCTAACATTTAAATTGTTCAGTATTTAATCGCGGAGGCATGAAAACCGGACCTAAGAGAAAATTGTCAACTATTCCCGCCCAGATATTTAAATGAAAATTTACTTAATGATTTCTCTCTACAATAGTTTTTGAATTATCTTCTGTCCATACGTGGGTGTTGTGCATATTCGTAAATCCATTACGCTTAAATGTGGCTTCCTCTGAAAATAAAATAAATCTAAGAAACCTAACGTCATGGTTATTCTGCTGGCAAAGCCAATTACAAAAAGTAACTCTTGCTAAAAAGTCTGATGGTAGAAACGCATGGACTTTCTGAACATGATATGGGTATAATAAATTTTGTATTAAAACTCTATGAACATCAACAAAGTTAACTTGTGCATTTTCGTTCATTCCATTTATTTCTGTAGCCATTAGTCTAGCATTTTTGCCCGGGTTTGCTTCCGCTATTTGAAGAATATGTTCTTCTTGATTTAGTTGTAGCGTACAAGTTCGTCCACATTGCCCTGTCCTCTGTTGCTTAAGTTCTCCCGATTCCCTCAAACGATTAATTAAATTGGAGAAGAATTTTCTTTTTGGACGGTACCGATTAAGAAATGTATCTGCATAACATTTAGTCGCTAAACTAGCATTAGAACTGCATTTTTCTATAAATGAAAAATCGTTTACCACGATATCAAAAATTATTACTATTGCTAATTTTACTGTGTTGGCTACATACCCATTATTAAGACCATATCAGTCATTTCCGAAAATGATAAAAATCCTTCCCGATTAGCCATTTGCCTTTGTAACCTGACGCATCATCACAGATATCTACTAGATTTTGCAATAGTAACGCAACGTCCATTTTGTACCGGAATAAATGATCGATACGTTCCCGATACACATAAATGAAAAATGGGTACCATGTATTGAGAGGCAACATGCTGGAATATCTTCTAAAGTAGAGTCCAAATTTTACCAGAATGACAAAATTAAGATAAAAGAATATTTAGTTTAAAAAATGAAACACGTACACCATTGGCTCGCGCAAAAAAAATGGGGGGGGGGGGGGGGCGTGTCCGTGACCCCCAATTTCTCTTCTCTGGTTTAAATTTTTTTAACCTAAATTATAGGAAAAGAACGCCTCATTGAACTGTGCATCACAACAAAATTTCATTAAAATACGATCAGAAGTACCGAAGTTATTAACCAAATAAATGAATTTTTTAATAACTTTAACACTCTGTACAGTGACTATAAAACGCCAAATAAAAAAATCGCATAAGGAAAGTCGACTTATTTTCGCTCAAAGAATCTGTGGTTAGTGGATTGGCCTACTAATTTGTAACACCCTGTATATTATAACAAATTTCGATTCCGTGGAACATTATAGATATTTTTCGTGTATAGTGTGCTATACCTAATATTTACAGTTTTCGAGATATTCAGAATTTACCAAAAAAAAATGGAGTTTCAGCCATGAATGTATTTTCTATTAATTCGAAAAGGGCTAAGTATTTTGCAATGAAATCCTGCGTTATCGAACAAAATGCTTTACAGTCCTTGGATCAGTGAGTTAAATCAAGTTTTTTCATACAGGGTATTCAAAAAGAGAGTCCAAAATTATCATTCAAAAATTGTAAAAAACTTAATTTTTTTAAATGGGAGCCTCATAGCTTTTCAACGAGTACATATTTAACACCAAAAATAAGTACTACTTTTAATTCAATTTTCTGTATCTAAATCTAACCGTTTTCATTTTATTGAAAAAACACTTTTCAATGTTCGGTACTTAACAATTTATTTTAAGTAATGTCTAGAGTAACTAAAGTAATAGACTTGATTGATTTTTGTTGCTCTTGGCCAATTCGGCTAAGACCTAATTTGCCTGATACACAATTATCAGTCAGCATTGCT
The DNA here is from genome assembly GCF_040115645.1 of Euwallacea fornicatus. Taxonomy (NCBI): domain Eukaryota; kingdom Metazoa; phylum Arthropoda; class Insecta; order Coleoptera; family Curculionidae; genus Euwallacea; species Euwallacea fornicatus. The sequence continues at coordinate 5,015,651 of NC_089551.1, forward strand.
TAATACCTTTCTTAATAGTAAGAGTCTTTCAGTTTAGTCTAGTTTTGTCGTTCGTTGTAGTTAGAAGTTTATAATAAATCTTTTACTTTTTCGTATCAACTGGTGTTTAATCAACATCCTAAGACGTAACTACAGGCAAAACTAACGTGACATACATTGATGCCCATAAGTTTGGAAACTTCCTTCCAATTTTTCTAAATTAAATAGCAATGCCATATTATGGACTGGTCAAAATTTGTGTATTTGTTTATTTTCTAGGTGGAATAAATAATTTTGAAACAAATAAATAATATTTTCAATAATTTAGTTTTTATTGGGCAATAATGGTTTTTGGTTGAACAAAAGTACGGAAAGTTTTTACTTATTTATTTAAAAAAAAAACATATTGTTTATGAAATTAATATTCTGTCACTAAATTGCTATTTGCACTGATTCTCTAGCATCTCTAGAATCTATAAGAGATCTTTATAGCAGGAATCCGTTGGTAGAGGAAATAGAAGTCACGTGCCACAGCCTCACTGAAAATAACACAGTGCATCCAATATGGTTCCCATCCCACATACAGTTAGGTGCAGAACTGAGTCAATACTTAGAAAATTCGTATTAATGGTGGCATAAACAAAATATCTAACAAGTATTCAAAGGAAGGCTTTTATTTTCAAAAAGTACATTAACATTAACATTAAAACGATACAAAACATTTGCCGAAAATAAATGGGGTACATCAAATAATCCTAAATAACATTGGTTCAGTTTTGCTCCACTAATATTAACATTGAACACTTTGGTCGACATTGACACTAATATTTGGTCCAGAGACCTTTAGCTTTTTTAACAGCTAGTAGACGTCTTGGCATGCTTTTTGTTAGTGTTTCACAGAAATCAGGTGGAATTTGGTCCCATACTTCTTATATTCTCTCCCATAAAACTTTAAGTGAAGATGGCGGCGAATCGTAGTCGTTGACCAGATGATATTTCACGTAAGCCCATAGATTCTCAATGGGATTTAGGTCGGGACTTTGTGCCGACCACTGCAAAACCTGAAATTTTTGGGTACCCAACCATTCCTTCACAGATTTTGCGGTATGCTTGGGGTCGTTGTCTTGTTGGAAAATTACTTTGCTAGTGGGATAAGGCATATTATTAACAGTATCTATTAGGTGATCATTTAAAATGGCTTTATAGATGTGCTGGTTCATTATCCCATTTATTTTCTTCAATGGTCCAACCCCATATCCCGACATACAGCCCCAAGCTTTAATATTTCCTCCCCCATCTTTCACCGTCAGAATGAAATATTTTAGTTTCATGGATTCTCCCTCTCGTTTCCAGCTCCAATGTCGACCATCTGTTGCATATCTGTTAACTTTAGTTTCATCAGACCAAATAACCTTCATCCAATCCTTCTCGGTCCATGCCTCATATCTTTTTACAAAATCTAGTCGTGCCCCAATATTCTTCTTAGAAAGTAGGGGTTTCTTCTTCTTCTCCACAGCAACAAATTTGGACTGATGTAAAGCTCGTTGGACTGTCCATTTGCTCACCGATTTCCCAGTATCCCCTCGCAGCAACACGGCTGCTTTGGAGGCCGAAGAGGCTTCACCACTGCCCAAATATCTAATTACTCTTCTAGTATCTTGCGCAGACATCTTTTTTGGTTGGCCACCTTTATTTATTTTTAAGGAAATTTTGCACTTATTTTTTACCCTTTGTACTGTGGATTGACTTATATTTAATTGAAATGCGATTTCCCGTGTGGATCTTCCATCAATCAGTGATTTTTCAATTAATTTTCTTTGAAACTTTGAAATCGGCTTCATTGTTTAAAGATTTTGAATTATGATGTTTATTAACGGAGGATATGCGATTAAATTCCACCTGATTTCTGTGAAACACTAACAAAAAGCATGCCAAGACGTCTACTAGCTGTTAAAAAAGCTAAAGGTCTCTGGACCAAATATTAGTGTCAATGTCGACCAAAGTGTTCAATGTTAATATTAGTGGAGCAAAACTGAACCAATGTTATTTAGGATTATTTGATGTACCCCATTTATTTTCGGCAAATGTTTTGTATCGTTTTAATGTTAATGTTAATGTACTTTTTGAAAATAAAAGCCTTCCTTTGAATACTTGTTAGATATTTTGTTTATGCCACCATTAATACGAATTTTCTAAGTATTGACTCAGTTCTGCACCTAACTGTAGGTATCCCCGGTAACGAGAAAGAGGACACAGTAGCAAAAAGAGCAGCAAATCCAAATCAACCACAAAAAAACATACAATTGCCTCATGATGTCATATCCTACTACAAACGAAAAATGGGCAGAAAGTGGCAAAACATGTGGACTCAGGCAAATACAAAACTAGAGCAAATTGAAAAGGCAATTAGAAAAACGCAAATCTCCAAAGATATTAGGAGGGACCAAACTCTAATGAGAAGACTGCGAATTGGCCATACCAGAATAAGGCCCGTATATTTGTTGGAGAGAAAAGGACCACCACAGTGTAACCCCTGTGGGGTAGTACTCACATGCAGACATTTTCTGGTAGAATGTCCTCAGTACCATAGTTATCGGGAAAAATACGGTATTGGTCCTGACTGAAATGAGAACCTCACAATGCCAGAGAAAAGCAAGGATGTTGTAAACTTTCTGAGAGATTTGGGTCTGTACGGACTCATATGGTACGGTCTTGCTGCAGGGCACTTCATGGAGAGTGTTAACAAGGATGTATATAGTGGTGTAATATATTGATGATAATAATTGTTCTAACCTATTATATTAAGTAACTACACTGGCGAGCATAAAATTCGGGTCACTTCGAAATTTTCAAATATAAATGTATTGAAAGAGAAGTGATATTTTTCGCTGGCATACCGGCATTGCTTCATGAAATTTCGGATTATTGGGAAAATGTTTAAGGTTCTGCATAGTTCTACCATGAAAAAAAAAAGATTGATAAAATACCTTCAATATCAAAATGTTACAGTGCTTGGGTAACGGACACCTGTACAATACTTCGGTTATATGGGTACAGGATCGTGTTTTTTTTACCATTTACCCTTAACAAGGTTAAAGAACCTCAGAATCGATAAAGGCTATCCTTTTTTATTTTTTTGGAAGTTAGGAAGGCAAAAATTTCGAAAATACTAAAGTGACCCCAATTTTATGCTCGCCAGTGTATCATATACAGTGGCGAATAAAAGTATGGAAACAATTTCTAATTTTAATGCAATTTAATTCCTATGCGTAGCAACAAACATCAGTCAAGAAAAAAGTTTTTTTTTGGAATATTAACTTTATCTAGAATATGTACATAGATAAAAATAAATATATTAATGTATTTGTCAGTCTTAAAAAAACGATATTGTAAAAAATGTATAAATTGACCGAACAAAAGTATGGAAATATTTTCTTCATTTTAGTTGAATCTCAAAATTTGTTGATTAAAGAGACTATATTAAGTTTTCTGCTTCTAAGATTTTGTTGAAAATGCCGAAGTGTAAATATTACAGTGCCGAGTTCAAGCGAAGAATAGTGGCCATGTACACAAACGGAACAAAACAAATTAATATTGCAAATGCATTAAATATACCTCGGGGAACTGTTCATAAAATAATTAAGAGGTATTTGCAAAGAGGAACAGTAGATCCAGCAATGAAATGTGGAAGACCTCGAAAAACAACCCGTAGAGTGGAGAGTGCAACCGTTAGAAGAGCTAGAGTCGATCCAAAAAAATCTGCTGTGGCGATAAATAAGGAGTTAAAAGAGGAATTTGAAGATATTGATGTATCGGATATGACAATTAGGCGTTGGCTTATAAGTGAAAATCTTCATGGTAGTTAAAAAGCCACTTTTTACAAAGTGACACAGACAAGAGAGATTAAAATCCGCCAGAGAACATAAGAATTGGACCGAACATCAGTGGTCATTAGTAGTTTTCAGTGATGAAAGTAAGTTTAATTTGTTCGGCAGTGATTTTACAGGATATGTTCGAAGACCTCCAGGACAAAGATATGACCCAAAATATTTAATTCCCACCGTCAAACATGACGGTGGAAATGTGATGGTTTGGGGTTGTTTTACACGATCTGGTACTGGACCACTAGTGAAAATAAATGGCAAAATGGACTCCAAGATGTACTGCGACATCTTACAAAATCACCTACTGACATTTGAAGAAGATCTACCGTTGGCATGGATTTATCAACAGGATAATGATCCAAAGCACACCTCGCGATGAACTAAAAATTGGTTTTTAGAAAACAAAATACGGGTGTTGGAATGGCCGTCACAATCGCCTGATATAAATCCGATTGAAAATCTGTGGTACTATTTAGATAAGAAGGTCAGATCCAAAAACGTTAAAAATCGCGATGAATTTTGAACAGTATTGGAGGAAGAGTGGAAGGCGATTCCCAGGGACCTCTGTACAAAGCTTGTTGACTGTATGGGACGAAAATGTCAAACGGTAATTGATGCCAAAGGGTTTCCAACGAAATACTAAAACTTTTGAAAAACCTTTTAATAAAATAGTGCATAATATAATTTATTTTCAACAATTTGTAAGTAATGTTTCCGTACTTATGTTCGGTCAACTTATAGATTTTTCACAATATTGTTTTTTTTTAGACTGATAAATATATTAATATATTTATTATTAGTTATGTACATATTCTAGATTTAGCAGATATTCCAAAAAAGGACTTTTTTCTTGACGGATATTTATTGTCACGTGTTGAATAAAATTGCTTTAAAAAATAGAAAATGTTTCCATACTTTTGTTCGCCACTGTATCTATGTATTAATTAATAATATAAGTAATAATTGCATTAAGTGCCAATAACCTCGCTGTTGAGGCACTTAAATTTAAATTTGAAAAAATAATAATAAATAAATATTCTGTAGCATATCTGTTTGCCTTTATAATAGCAGCACATCTGCGTTCTATGGAACTAACTAAATTAGCACACACATCATTAGAAATCTTCGCCCATCCTCCTTTAAGATTTTCCCAAAGTTCATTCCTATTATTCTTCCGAATTTGTCTGCCTCGATGCTCCCACAAGTGCTCAATGGGGCTCAAATCGGGACTTTGAGAAGGCTACTTAATGATTTGGATCGAATTTTCATTAAACTAATTTTTTACCAATCTACTGCAATGCTTAGGATCATTGTCCTCTTGAAATTGCCAACGCAGGGGCATTTCCCACTTCGCATAAGGAAGCATATCTTAAGAATGTTCCGATAAACACAGCGATCCATTAGTCCATCTATTTTTCCAATGGCCCTAGCTTAGATGAAGAAAAAGTCCCTCAAACTATAATACCGCCACCTCCATGTTTACAGGTTGGCACTTGGTATTTAACAGAGTACCTGGTATTTTTTGACCAATTTAAGTAGCGTCTACCATCGTTTCCAAATATGTTAAACTTGCTTTCGTCCCTCCATAACACAGTATTCCAGTTTTTATTGGACAAATCAATGTGATTACGTGCAAATGCAAGTCGAGCTTTCCAATTCTTCTCCGATATCGATGGTTTTCAACCAGAAATGCAACCAAATAATCCCATATGTTCTAATCTACGTTGCACAATTCTTGCAGATTAAAAGATGTTGCCTTCGCGAAGATCGTTTGCAATTTCTTCAGAAGACTTCTTTGGATCTGTTTGAGAGATTCGCTTAATTAATCTGTCCACTTTGCTCGTACATTTCTTAGATCTTCCAACTTTCGGTACGTTAAATGTCGATCCAGTAGCTTCATATTTTTTAATAATTTTGCTTATGGGAATATTCAATCGTTGTGAACTTTCACAGTGCCTCACACCCAAATTAAATAATTCAATCAATTTGTTTTTAAAATCTTCAGAATACTATTCAACTATGCCCATTATTGTGGGAATCTTTGATATTTCATACACGACCACTCTCTGATAAAATAAAACTGATAAAATGACCAAATTGATAAATTTCAAACGTGTTTCCCTATTCATGACCAAGGGCAAAAAAATAATTTTCAATAACGAAGTTACTTGGAATGAATAGAATTTTGTTTATACATTTTAGGGTTTGGGACAATGTATTAAATGTGTCCTAAATAATTTCAATTTTTCGTTATAATATATTTATATAATTTATGAGAAAAATGAAAAGTTTTCAAACTTATGGCCACCACTGTATGTTATTCAGGTGCATTAATCGATGCACATACACGATAAAAAAAACAGATTTTTTTCAAACTACTCTACAAATTAAAGTTGAAATGGACTAATTTTCCCCTATGGTATCGCAAGTGCCAGAAATACTATTTCTGGAAAAATATTGGATGCAGCATTGTTTTTTTTTTACAATTTTGAGGACCCTTTTTGGATATTGAGACAGTTACCCATGGCGGAGAAAACAGAGAAAATGATGTCATCATAACATCTTTTGTCTGATATGAATCGATTACGCCGGCCCATGACGCATATCTGTCCACAGAATGACGTCACAGATATCATAATATATAGCGGCAAAAAATTGCTTCACTTCTAGTGGGGTGCCGCACATAAAAAAATAGACATTGAAATAGCTTTTATTTTCTTGTTTTGAAAATGTCGTACAAAAAAAGTCAAGAGACCTTTTTTCTTCCTTATTGAACAAGAAATTCAAACATAATTTATAACTTAAGAAAAAGCGGTGGCGTATCATTTTTTTCTTTAAAAATAGCAAGCGGCTTGCTCGTGCGCACGTCACTGCTAGAACTAAAAACAATATTTTTATCGTAAATTACGCGTTGCTATTAACTGTCAAACTCAACAAAATTTCATTAAAATACTTCAAACGGTTTCGGACATATTCAAGAATTTGTGATTTTTTAATAAAACTTTAACACCCTGTACTTTCGTAACGAAGCATTTTTGATGTTTAATTTATATAACGAACTACGCTTATTTTTCAATTTTAAAATGACACCAATGAGTAGAAATAATTTTTCAAAATGGCGAACTGATAGTCATTTTTATCCAATGTGACAATTTTATGACAGTTGGCCATGAAATCGTTCATACCGATTTATTTTTTGTTTGACATTGACAGGTCCCATCATTTAAGTCAAAAAGTTTAAGTTTTTGAGTTACTCTGACAATGATGCTTTAAATCGAAAAATCATTAAATGTGCATAAATTTTTCAAATGAATAATTTAATCTTTGAAATACGGGATATTATCCAGTGTTACTTTTTTCTATGGAAATCAATAAAAAACGAAGTTTACACAAAGAAATAGGAATCAATAGAAGCGCTTAGAAAAGCGGTAGGGGAAGCTTTCAATATCATCCATGAGCATCCAATTAAAAAAGCTTCAATTTCATCTTTGAAGCGACGCAATACATGTCTAAATAACAATGGAGGGCTTTTAAGCATCTGTATTATTAATAATTAATTAGGTAAGTGATGAATACTTGTTCCTAAATAGATGCTAGATTTTTTACCATTTTAAAACATTTTTATGAAAGCAATTCAAAAACTGAATTTTTTAGTGACGTAAATGACACGAGCTGTCAGCGTCAGCACATAACAAATCAATATTAATGATTTCATGGCCAGCCATGTTAAAGTTGGAAAGTCAGATAAAAGAAATGTTGTGAATCCGCCATTTTGAGAAATAATTGTCTACTTATTGGTATCATTTTAAAGCTTGAAAAAATACCTTTCTAAATAAGTCATAACCTACTACTCTTCAATTACAAAAAAAAGAAAGTTTATGTCATATCTCAAAAATGGCAACTGTCAGAAAAAATCTGGTTAACTTGTCTTTTTCAAGGCAAAATTATCTATTATATTCGTATTTGCATAATTTATCTACTACTAATAATCACACGACTAGATCGATTTGAAAAAATCGACAAAATTTGATTCTTATTGTAATATGTAGATAGCCATATACGAGGGAGAGTCAAATAGAAACCTTAAAAACGATACTAAATTTAATTTATTGAAACAATGTCACAAACGAATATGTCACTTTTCCATGTAGTCTCCATTATGTTCAGTACACCCTCTAAACGTTTTGGAACTGTTTAAATACCTGAAGAAAAAACCTCTTAGTAATGTATACAGTGGTTCTTGTACCGCCTGAATAATTTCATCATTAATTAAAAATTTCTTCCCACCTAAAGCCTCTTTACGTCGACCAAATACATAATAATCGCTTGGGGCGAAGTCAGGTGAATATGGAGGACGTGGTAGACATTCAAACTTAGAATTTTGGATGACTGCTGCCGTTGTGCGGAGAATATGTGGTCGCATATCATCGTGTTGCCAAAGAACATTATTATTCCAAGACATTCGCCTTATTATTCTGATAGCATGCTCGAGACAGTTCTTCAAAAGTTTTAAGTATGTAGCATCAATAACTGTGTCAGCTTAAGGTATGTAGTCGTCTAAAATTACCCCCTTACCACCCCAAAACAAAGTCAACATAATATTTTCTGCCGAAAGCTGCGTGCGTAATTCTTTTGGCTTTTGGTGAATGAACGTGACACCATTCTTTGTCTGTTCGTTTGATTTCAGGTTGATGATAGTGCACCCAAAACTCATTTCCAGTGATAGTCCTTGAACAGAAAGGCTTCAACATCTGTTTTATATCGTTGCAAGAGTTCCTCACAAGCATCAACAAGTTACCGTTTCAATTGCTGTGGCACCCACCTTGCTGACAATTTACAGAACTGCAGAACGTCATGCATAATCTGGTATACGGAATCATGGGTCATGTTTAAAATTTCAGCGATTTCATTAAGAATAACATGACGATTTTCTTTCACTAACACTTCAACCGCTGAAATGGAGTCAAACGTGACAACACGATTTGCTCAGCCAGGTCGGGGAAAAACAGCTACGATGAGCACTCCGTTTTTGAATTGGTTGCTCTATTCATACCCTTGCTGGAGCGATAGACATAAACTTCCATCAAACTTCATTCTATGGTGAATATCAATAGGTTTCACTCTTTAGCAGAAAACGAATAACAGAACGCTGTTCCTCCCTAGCGCGATGCTCTAATGAAGTCGTCATTTTGGAACTGTTACTTTGTGAACAACTTTATTGTCATTACGTCACGATGCTTGCTAGGTTGTTTATGTCTCAAAAATAACATTTTTGTCAATTTATATAATGTAATTCTCCGCATGATTACGGTTTTCATTTGACTTTGGCTCGTACTTTTTCAAAAAATCAAAAGTGGATTCAAATTTTTTAAAGCTGAGACTTTTTCTCTATTTAACAGACATCGAAACTCTGCTAGTTTTCGAGATCCCTCCACCAATTGTAAAAAAACTCACCTGTATACAGGATGTTTCAGAACTCCACTGCGCTATTTGAGCTATGAATTTTTTGGTACAAAATATGGAAAAAGTTTATACTGTGTGTCCTAAAAATTTCCAATCTAGTAGACCATGGAATGATTTGAGCACAAACCCGTATGTCTTTGATAAATTCTACGTAATCTTGAAAATAAATAAACCATCCTAACCTCACTTAATAATAAAACTCTGTTTATGTGTATTATTAGTTGATTTTTATTAAAAATAGTCTTTGGCAGTACTCCACGGACTAGTTAAAGTTTTCTAAATGGAAAAAATGGCGTTTACACTCGAACAAAAAGTCTTTATGGTTGAGTCTTATTTTTTAAATGGCGAGTTCATAATTGGAGAATGGACCTATAAAATTCAATTTTTTCTTCAAGAATTTCCTGAAAATTTTTCCCACATTGTAGTGCTGAAATTGCAATTTCACGAGATTTTGAGTTATGCTGTGAAATTGTTTGGTCAAATAGAAGTTTTCAAAGAAAATCAGGAAGTGGTAGATCAACTAAACGAACTCCAAAACTTCTTGAAAAAGTAAGGCGAGGATTGGATCACAATTCCACTACAATTTTAAGATCACTTTCTGTAATAGAAATATTCTGCAGACTGAAAAGGACCTACAGACGTACAATTTTATTAATTAACGTAAAAAGGTGAAGAAAATAAATTTTTATTTTGAATTTTAGGTTAGAACTTCGAAACATTTAAATGATAGAACGTGAAAGTCACAATCACTACAATTACCATGTCAATATATTTAAAAATACATTACTGTTTTGGGCCCTATGTTATTAAAAAAAATTATTATCTCGAACTTTTTTATAAATAAAACTCGTAACATTTCTGTTAAGGGTAGTTATAAAACTGACCCAATTTATAATAGATTTGGATGAAATTTAAGATAGTTAAAGACATTTTTGGTGTGATTATCGCCTACAATTTTCATTCCATTACCTTACTCAGGAAAAAAGTTATTCAAAAAAGAATTCATATGATAGAATCCCTTTGGATGGCCGCGTCTCACTAATGGTGTACTGTAGAATTAATGTTTATGGGAACTTTTTTGACTATTTTTGACCCTACTTCCACCTCCTTAATTTAGTACCAAAAATTTTCAAATTTTATATTTAATAAATTTCATAATTTACTAAATATAAATTATGTAAACAATAATAAAACACAAAATTAATATTTGTTTAATTACACGATTTGCAACAAATATTCAAAATGTAGTCCATTATTTTCCAAACACAAATTAATTCTATGTTTCGTATTATCAAATATTTCAATGAGAGTCTGTGGAGAAACTCCTTCACATTCTTGTCGAATTTTGTCCATAAGATCCTCAATTGTGCTTATCGGAGTTTTAAACATTTTATTTTGTAACGTCGGGAACAAGAAATAGTCAAGTTCGGTTAAATCCGGAGATCGTGGCGGATAGATTCAGTTCGTCTGTGAGCTGATTACCCTATTGTCATAGTATACCATCTATAAGATAATTGAGTTGTCCTAGCCCTATGGGTCGTTGCTGCATCCTGTTGCAAGTATTCGTATCGCAGTTCATCAAACTTAAGTTTGTTAATGAATTAACTTAATATATTGTGATATCGGTCAGCTGCGATGATGTTATCGAAAAAAAATGGGTCCTAGTAAGTGTCTTCGTGAGGTAGCAACCCATATTCCAAATTTTTGTAAAAATTTTCCGTAAACACGTTGGGATTCTCTGCAATCCAGATTCTCAAATTTTGTGAATTCTCATAACCCGACAAATGAAACCATGCGTTATCAGTAACAAATGTTAAATATAGAAGGTCGTCGGGCATTGTTTGATTAAACCAATTGCAATATCTCAATTTCTATTCATAATCCGAGGGGTATGTCAGATTTATTTAAATAATTAAATGGCAATTCCGGCACTGCAATGTGGGGAAAATTTTCACGAAACTCTTAAAGACATAATTGAATTTTATATTTACCGACTCGTCATTCCGAAAATATGGCTCAACCAGAAAGGCTTTTTGTTCGAGGGTAAACTCCATTTTTTGCACTCAGAAAACTTTAAACTGTCACCACGCAAGTTTGTGAAGTTTTGGAAAAAACTATTTTTAAGAAAAACCATCTAATAATCCAGGTAAAGAGGGTTGTATTTTAAAAAAAAGTTAAACTGGTTCATTTGTGTTCAAAATTACGCAGGACATATCAACGACATACGGGATCCCGTTGAAATAACTCCACGCCCTAGTAGAATGGATTTTTTTTAGTACCCACGGTATAAGGATGTGTCTGATCTCGATCTGTAGCTGAGTTACGGGGTGTTAAAATCAGAAAATAATGTTTTTTAATTTTATTGTGCTTTATCTACTGCAAACAGAGCTCTTAAATTCTATATGCGTATTAGGCTGCTTAATATAAGAGAAGATTGACTCTAACTACTATACAGGGTAGTGTGCTTTCTGAGGCTTTGGTATATAAAATTCTTTAGAAAAATTTGGTCATACCTCACGAATGCATGTTAATATTTTTCTTAAGGTTTTCAATCTATTATCTAAATTTCAACGCTCTTTATTTGTAGTCGAATTGCGGTTATTTTCCTCATAAATAAATAAATTTATCAATTCATTGAAATCTACGGATCTCGCAATATTTCCAAATTGCATGGTTCTACTTGAGGTATACAGGGTGTTAATTAAGTACGTGCAGATATTTCAAGGGATGAATCTCTGACCGATTCTAATACAAAAAGTCTTTATTAACATATGGCAGCAACGGCTCCGTTTAAGAGATACAGAGTGTTTAAATTTAAATTTAAATTTGATTTCCTGTGAATATTTCTGGACACAGATGAGTCAGTCGGATGAAATTTAATAGATATTCCCCAAGAGTACTTTTTTGAATAAAACTAAATGTACAATAATGCCCTTAATACAAAAGTGACCTACAGTGTGGGCCAAAAATTTAGGGCCAATTTCAATGTGATGAAACCCTGTACGCGGCGCCCTCTATCAGTAATTAAAAAACTAACATTTGGGTTTTGTATCATAAAAAATCCGTGAATATTAAATTTGATCCGGTTGACTTATCTGTGTCCAAAAATATTCACAAAAAACCAAATTAAAATTAAAATTTAATCACTCTGTATCTCTTAAACGGAGCTGTGCGACCATGTGTTAATAGGAAATTTTTGTGTTGGAATCGGTCAGAGATTTATTCCTTGAAATATCTGCACGTACTTAATTAACACCCTGTATATTCTTTAATACAAAAAAAAGAAAGTTCATAAAAGCATATTTTTGAAGTCAATTCGTTATCTAGATACTGGGATAAAGATACAGAAAGTCAAAAAAAAAAATTCATACACACATTGGGATGCTATATTTCTCTCTGCCTTTCCAATAATTTTGAGAAATAAAAACATTTATATAATAGGTATAATAAGGTATTCTCTATAGCAAAATAAAGTCATTAATAGTTATTGCAAATATAAAATAAACAATAAATCAAAATTCTCACACCAAAAAAGTATTCGTACACGTAATTGAGTTTTATTATTTTTTAATATTGCAGTGGTAGGTGAACATTTTAATATTTCGTCGGGTACCCCTCAGCTTCGGTAACTGCCCGCAGTCGTCGAGGCATGAAGTTGACTCAGTTATTAGAAACATTTGAAGAAATATTTTGCCATTCCTTCTTTAGCTAGCCCTGAAGCTGGACTTTATTTTAAATTTGCCTTTTTCGGTTTTATCTATCGAGATTATCCCATAGACGTTCGAAAGGTTTCAGATCCGGTGACCGTGGAGGTGTTTTAAACTGGTGGGGAGAATCATACAACAGCCATTTGCGTATTAGCTTGGAAGTATGCTGCAAATTATTAACTTATTAAAACTAATAAACATGAGCTATTCTAAGGTTTTCGACGCTGGCATGAAAATTTTCACTTAACATGTAACTACACATAAATCTATCCATCTTTCTTTCAATAAAATGGAAGTTTCCCACCCCACTTGCGGCCATACAACGCTAGACTAAAACGTTTCCACCTCCATGCTCAATCGTAGGGTGTAAATTTCGAGGATTCATGCATTCTCCAGGTTTCTTCCATGGGTCCGAAAAGACTAAATTTACTTTCACCCGAAAAAATAACTTTATACCAAAACTCCATCGGTTGGTTTAAATGGGTTCTTGCAAACTCCATTCTTAGTTCACTATTCTTTTAACTAATCCATAATTTTTTGGCGGGTTTTCTGCCATGAAAATGATTTTTCTGACCTGAACTCAAATGGTTTATGGATGAATGGGTTGTCCAGTGGCGGACGCTAATTCGGCAGCTGAAATTTTTTTTAATAATTTGTCTTAAAATGAAATTATCATTTCGCTTCGTTACTTTTGAAGGGCGCCCTGAACATGTTTGATTTTCAACTAAGCCTGTATTTGTATATTTATTTATAGTCTCCTGTATAGTACTGACCGGTTTCTCCACAGTTCCACAGTTCTGGCTATTTTTCGTATGGATTGACCCTGCTGATAATGGCGCACAATAAGTTTCTTTATTTTCATTCTCAATTCTTTATCTTTTCGACCCAAAATGAATTTTACAATCAATTAAACACTTCAAAATTCTTTTAAATATTTAACTAAACTGATCCGTTTCGATATTTCAACAAAACTACATGAATATCGTCAAAAGGACCAATTTTTCTGAAGCCGTATGAATACTCTTTCGATGCGGGAATTTCGAGTTATTGTTTATTTTATATTTGCAATAAATATTGATTTCTATTCTGTTGTAGAGAATAACTATTATATACCTGACCCTTGTAGGTTTTTGATTTCCCAAAACTATTAGAAAGACAGAGAGAAATATAGGATCCCAATGGGTGTACCAATACGTTTTGACCCATTGTGTCTATTATATACACTACTCAAAGCAATTCGGGGGAAATTATGTTATTTATGAACATATTTTTTTATTCAATTTTATTCGCCCATTTCCTTTAGGATAATAATAAATTTACGAGACTAAACAGAAAAAGAATGAATACGGTAGGTCTCCGTCAATTTCACAGGTTTTAACTTGAATTGTCACGAAGAGTATAAAAGCGTATTAAGAGCTACTTAAGTATCAATCGAATTTTTCTACCCAGGAATAAGTAGTGTACAATTTTTTTATTCCATTATTTCTCCCTTAACGAGCAACATAATTTGATGGAAAGTGAAGCATGGCGAGCCATAGGGCAACTCGAACACAAGCGTATGTTGCCCAAGTGTTTAATGTCAGCCGAACTGTAGGTTCAAGATTGTAGAATCGATTTCTTGAAACAGGAAATGTTAGAAGAAGACCAGGACAAGGTCGGCCGTCAACAACACCCAAGGAAAACCGATTTCTCCAATTGCTCGCGAGAAGAAATCGCAATGTCAATGCAATACTTTTAAGAAGCGACTTCGCCCGTGGTACCAGAAGGTTTGTAACCACTCAAACCGTAAGAAATAGACTCTACAATGTCAGATTGTATGTCCGAGAACCAATGGTGTGTATGCCACTGACTGTGCAACACAAAAGAGCAAGAAGAGCATGGGTTGAGCTTCCTCGAAATTGGGTTCCTAATGACTGGGGTCGGGTACTCGTCAGTGACCAGGCTAGGTCAACTTTAGAACCTAATAATCAACGTGTTCTCGTTTAGCCTGAACGCGGAACAAGAAACAATTATCAGTTTATCAGAGAAAGATCTCACTTTGAAGATGGCGATACCATGATATGGACTGGTATTAGTCTTGGCGGACATACAGATTTTTGTTTAATTGACAATGGTGCCTTAAAAACTAACAGGTGTCTTAATGAGATTGTTCAACATATTATAATGTCGTATGCTGGAGCAATAGATAATCAATTCATATTTATGGACGACAATACTCGTCCACATCGTGAACAACTGGTAGAATGAATTGAATATTGAGAGAATGGTATGGCCTGCCAATTCTCCAGACGGAAATCCCTTTGAGCTTGCCTGGGATTTTTTAAGAAAACGTATTGCAAACAGACATCTACCACCTCGAACTAACCTGAATTATTCCAGATCTTCGAAATTCCCTAATTGAAGAATGGAATGGAATTTCCCAAGACATCTTTGATAACTTGATTGTATCAATGCCATCAATGACACCAAGCCTTTGCGGCAAGAGAAGGTTATACACGTTATTGAAAATTCATTTTTGTACCAAATTAATAAATCACAGATTCAAATTACTTTGGATAACCATCGCCTTTAAATTTAAAAATTTTCACAATTTTAAACGGGACTGTCACACTGGTCAAATCGAGTTTCAACAACAAGAAGTGCTTTATTTTATCGTTAAAAAATTTCAAAGTATAAATATAATTTGTTTTGATACGTTTAATGTGGCACAAAAAACTATTAAGACAATATTTTGAAATATCCCGTAATTGTTTTGACCAGTGTAATACAGCATTCAGAGAAACTGTCCAAAGTGGCCTTCGTTTTGTCGAATGCAGCATACAGCAATATGATTCTTTCACACCTCATATAGCGTCAGGGTGAGGCGTGGTAGTTGCTATGGCTGTCACCATCTAAGTTCTTAGCTCTTCATGTACTCCAACAGTCAAGGAATAAACAATAAATTTGGTCAAGCCCCACAAAAAATAATCCAACGACGTTAAGTCGGGAGATCGTGGTGGCCATTTAACTGATCCGTTTCGACCAACCCATCGGTTACCATATATGGTTAAATAATCAGTGACAATATGAGAATAGCGAGCTGGAGCAGCGGCTATTGACACGGGAACGTCTAGAAGCTAAATTTGATTCCTCTTGATGTTTGGTCGAATATCGTTTAGTTTCTTCATAAGTTAATCAATTTATGAATTCAATCAAATCTACGAATCCCGCGATGATTCAGAATGGCACGGCACTCTTTAAGGTACGTATTCTCTACTATAAAATAAAAAATAAAGTTCATAAAAGGACATGTCGTAAGTCAATTCATTATCGAGATACTCGGACATAAAAATATTTATTAAACAATTCAGCATGTCTGACATGAAAGTTCAATTAACCATGAAAACATTGAAAACGTTGCAAATCCACAGCAATTGTATATTGTTTATTTATCAACTCTATCAAATTCTGTTAATATCCATAATACTCTTGTCTAAGTTTCTTATCTGTTGACAGTCTTTCCAGTTCTCTGCTCTTTCTTGTGAATGAATATTGTGGAATCAGTTCAGTTTTTGACGATTATGGGAAGCGACATCACAAATTCGTTCACTTTTGCTGAACAGACATGGTTTCGATTTATGATGATATGGATAAAAATAGCATTACTGCTGTTCGAAGATACCTTAGGGACACTGGCACGCTAAAGCCTCATCGTGTAGACGTCGATCGAAAAAGATTTCCAAGAAGTGCCAACATTGAAGAATAAATACTTGATGTGGTTCACATATCTTCTACTGCAGGCACTAGGAGGTTGTCACTTATCTTCGATACTCCCTCCTCCGTCGTATGGTGAACGCTGCACAAACGACAATTTGATCAACTTCACGTTACCACTATGCAAAATTTATTACTAACAGATTATATGATAAGCGCAGATATTTTTGTGGATGGTTGCTTAACCATTCCGCACGAGACCTCAATTTTCTGAACTACCTGAGAGTTACTGATGAATATTGCTTTAGAAAAAGTGGAATTACTAACCGTCGAAACACCCATACTTGAGACGAAGGAAACCCTCACATGACTGTTTCTACACATTACCAACACACCTTTTCATTAAATGTCTGATGTGGCCTTTTTGGCGACAATCTCATCGGCCCCTCCTTTTTACCCTCTAAACTCTCAGGGATATCTTACTTGAAAATCTGCAAAATAATCTATTTGACAATCCAGAAGATATTTCCGTTGTCTCTGGTTATTTAAGAACGTACGGTAACCGATTACCGAAACGGATCGGTTAAATGGCCATCCCGATCTCCCGACTTAACGCCGTTGGATTATTTTGTGTGGGGCTAGATGGAGGCTATTGTTTATTCGTCGCTTGTTAAAACACAAGAAAAACTACGAAATCGGATCACGACAGTCATAGCAACTATTAAGCGTCACCCCGAGTCTATACGAAATGCTACAGAATCATCGTGCTCTATGCCGCATTCGACAAAACGGAGGCCATCTTGAAGAGTTTCTATAATTGCTGTATTGTTTAATAAATATCTTTATGCCCCAGTATCTCCACAATAAATTGATTTGAGACGTGTGCTTCTATAGAATTTCTCCTTTATTTCGTACTAGAGAATACATGACTCAAATAGTGCCGTGCTATTCTGAAACTTCGTAGAATCCGTGAATTTGAGAGAATTTATAAATTAATGAATATATGAGGAAACTAAAGGGAATTCGATCGGAAGTCGAGAGAGATCAAATTTAGGTAATGGAATGAAGATCTGAAGATAAATATTCACACCAATTTTTCCAAAGGAATTTATGCGTGAAGATTGAGAAAATACTCCTGTCTAGCGGTTAGAGGTAATCTAATCGCGTATTAAGCAGCATCTAGTACCTAACAGGCATATAAAATTTGAAATTTCTATTTGCAGCAGCTGAAGCACGATAAAATATAAACCCAATTTTTTCCTATTTTTTGACGTCATGTGACTCCTCTACCAGTCCAGATCGGACACATGCTCATTTGAACTTTTTCTTTATTTTGTACCAGAGAGTATTTAGGGCAAATAGCGTCGTACAATTCCGAAACGCCCTGTGTAAATTACCATTTTCACAGTTACACCAGTTCGTCGAAACCACGAGCATTGACGGTACGATATCATATACGTGATTAGCCACTACATCTTTCGCTATCTCACTTGAGTACCCGTACAAGCTGTAAGAAGAGCATATTTCGTTATGAATCAAAAAGGGAAAATTGTGAAAGTACCGGCTACTGAAATTTTACGTACCACGTACGTAAATTACTGAGAAATGAGGAAGTACTGGCACAGCATCGTGCAAATGTAAATTTGTAAAAACGTGTCCGAACCAAAATATTTTCCTCGCTTTATCTATAACTTAAATAAATATTTTTAAAAATCGAATAGACGTTAGTAGAATAATAGTACTTTCCAGCATTTTGGTGAATAGTCTCATTGTTTTGAAGCTAAAAATTTTAATCGCATTTTGCGATAATTTGGCGTATGATGATTTACTCCCCATCATCGCCAGTGCAAAACAAACACACCAGAAGTTTTGCAACCAGAAGTTCAAAAGAAAAACACATTGTGATATGATTTTCGGCATTAAACCATTTCATCATCTTATCGGCAGTACGAGAGCATTTTTAAAGCCGAGTTACATCATCCCATACTACTCGTTTCGAATATAAGCGGACCGATAGAAGACTCTTCATTCATTCTTTGAAATAGCTCGCTTCAGTGAAGGTACTTTCACATCAGACGTTCCGTTTGTTCAAACATGTCGAAAATCGGTGGTGGAATTGATTATAATCAGTTGATTAGTGTGCGTGCAGGAAGAAGGAGACCTGCCCTAACTAGGGAGCTAAGTAAGTTTCCTTAAGTTCGTTTTGATTGTGGGCGGAAAGCTAACAAAATATTCCGCTATAGCTAAGAGGCAATATGGAGCCTCCAAAGAGTCAATTTCATTAGCCGAGGGCATGCCCAATGAAGTAACGTTTCCCTTCCAAGCTATTAACATTGTAATGAAGGACGGCACCAGCCTGTCCATTCAAGGGCAGCAGCTCAATGCAGCTCTGCAGTATATCCCAAGCCAAGGCTATCCCCCCCTATTGAAGAAACTGAAGGAGTTCACCCTCCAACTTCACAACCCCCCAAATTGGCAAGACAAGGACTTGATCATGACCAACGGCTCTCAGGATGGCATTAGCTGCACTTTGGACATGTTGGTCGAGGAGGGAGACCCGGTCCTTGTGCAAAACCCTTTGTATGCGGGCACGGAAATTATTGTAAGTTTTTTTGACTTTATTTATTAGCACATGACGTTAAATTATGTTTTTTTTTGCAGTTGAAACCGTACAAACCCAATTTAATTGGAATCGAACAAGACGAATGCGGGATTATACCTGCGAAATTGATTGATGCACTCGAGAATTGTAAAGCGTACACCGAAGAGGGTGGAGGGCGGATGCCGAAAGTTATCTATTTGAACCCTACCGGGTCAAACCCTACAGGCTGTACTATGTCTCTTGAAAGACGCAAGGAAGTCTACAAAATCTGCTGCGACTATAACATCTTGATACTCGAAGATGATGCCTACTACTTCTTGCATTTCTTGGAGGAGCAGCCCGTGTCTTTCCTGTCCCTAGACGTTGAGGGCAGGGTCATCAGGTTTGACTCCATGTCGAAAGTTCTCTCCTCCGGTTTGAGGTTGGCTTGGCTCACAGCTCCCAAGCAGTTGGTGCACCACATAGAGCTTCAAATCCAGAGCGCCATTCTCCATCCCTGCACTTTATCGCAGGTTAGTACAAATGTTGCATCACATTTTGCATTAACATTTCGTAATGTCATTGCGATGTTTTCTAAGTTATTTGCGACCTCTTAACTTTTTATCTCTACTCGAGACTTTTCAACGACCCGTTGTCATAAGAATTTCGCATGTAGCCGCGAACAAGAGCAACTTTGTTGTTATTGTACGTTGACCTACTAGTTAAAAAATATCTAATCTTGTAGCGCCCTATCGACCAAAACCAGTTTGAACTGGATAACAATGAACCGCATATTTACATGATCATTGTTAAATTTTATTCTTTGTTGCTTCGGCGATAAGAGCATTTATAGCATCACCGCAAGAGGGGGAATAATGGTCTTCGCAGGGCCTCAATAATTTGTTGCAAACACTTTGACAAAAAAATTATTTACTTTTGCTTTTGCGGAAATTTCAAGCAATTTTTTGTTCATCATCGAATATTTCCTTTCCAGGTGATTTTAGACAATTTGGTGTCGGCCTGGGGCTTCAGTGGTTTACTCGCCCACTTTTCCTACGTGCGAAGGTACTACCAAGCCCGCAGAGACTTCACCATCGCTTCAATGGAGAAACATTTGAAGGGTTTATGTCAGTGGGATATCCCAACTGGGGGGATGTTTGTCTGGATTAAAGTTCACGGTGTGGCTGATGTCTACGACATGCTGATGACCAGAGGATTGAAGAAGAACATAACATTCGTGCCAGGACATGCTTTCATGGCTGATCCCACACAGGCCTGTCAATACATTCGAGCTTCCTTCAGCAAGGCAACTTTGAAGCAAATCGACAAGGCGATGCAGTTGTTGGGGGAATTGATAAGGGAGGAGCACTTGTTGTTGCGGAGGAAGCTTGACGGTTTGGAGAACAACATACTTAGATAGTTGATATTGGCTTGGGAGGGATTTGAATAGAATTTTGTATATACGCGCCGCATGTAGGTGCATACCATGGAATGGAAAAGGTGGAACCTACTGTTGCATTTTGTTTAAAAACAGCCGCTCGTAGCTGCAACTCCTATGGATTAGCATAATACGTAGCATTTTTGTAATGAAAAATTTATGGCACGTCTTTTTTCCACTGAACTTTTGTTAATATACAGGTTGGCCGTTTCTGGACCTAAATCATGGGGATGTTGGCAACCATAAAATATATGTTTTAGGGTTACCGAGATCCTCATTGTTGATGTCTAGAAACAGACATGCTGTATAAGAAGCTACAATAGAGATCGAAGAGGACTAAATCACGAATCTAGATGATTCTGATACCGACTGAAATGTATTATCATAACTTGTGTTCCCTATAATTGTATTCAATGACATGTAAAATTAGACAATTTTAAAAATGATAAAATGGGCTTTTATTTTACCTTATGCAGATGTTCATTGGCCTTCATTCAATATGATAGCCTGCAAAAGTCACTGATATAGTACAGGGTGGCCCACGTAAAATGGTCCTCTGTCTTATCTCAAAAATCCTAAAGTTCAGAAAAAAATAATATCAAAGTTATTCAGTTTTTTACGAATTTCTACTTTTTAACATTTTCGGAATTATAGAGGTGGCCAGAAAACCGTAGAGTGACAAAAATATTTTTTTTTAAATGGAAAACTTCATATTTCGTTTCGAATACTAATTCTGTTTGTAACTAGTGATATTTTTTCTATTAAAAAATATGTCATTTTTTTAGAAGTGTTTGGGTTAATTCAATTCAAAGCAAAGACAAAGGACAAATACATTTTTTAAACTTCTCAACAAATTTATATAGTATTAACTGAATCGTTTGAAAACTTGTCCAGTTAAAAGAAAAGGGTTATTCTACTAGAGAATATTTCCTATTTTCGAGAAATTTTATACAAGGTGTAGAAAAAACTATACAAACTTTTCGCATTTCAAATGCCTTAAGCTCGATTACTTAAATAGACTATCCTGCATTTATTTCTAAAATGAATTTTTCTTTTCATTTACTTTCAAATGATATTTGTATGAAGAGATCTTACTTAACTGATTAATACTGTTAATCCACATTTTGTAATTTAAATTACTAATTACCGATTTCTCGTTAAATTTACTTATAATTATAAAATTCTAACGTATAAATATTATTTTAAACTAAAATTAAAGCTTATCATAACCAAGTTCTCACATGGCTACCTCTATTTGCTATTCATGTGATACACATAAAGGACTAAAAATCCCTCATAAATGTGTTGAAAACTAAAAGAAATATGTTACATGAAACTGCTGGAAGACGTTAAATATTATTTTTAATTATGTATTTTTTGACGCAACCAACTTGTACATAGAATTACCCATGTAGAAGGTAAATGAATTTTTTTATTTTTTTTATGGAGCCCTATGAAAATTATGAAGTTTTTAAGTTTCTAGAAAAATTCTGAACATATTTCATGCAACATATCCATGTCTAAATTCAACAGCTTACGAAAAAAAATACAAAAAATAGAAATATCAGGAAAATTATTACTCAAAAAATAACAATAAAAGTACTATAATGTGATAGGTTTAATATTTGAACTGTACCTTGTTGACCTAATCCTAACCTGAACCAACCTGAGAGTGGGCAAGCAGCAAATCAAATTCCAGAAAAACTTTTTTCTGATTAAGAGGTATTTATTGAGCTTCTTAAGTAATTTTAATTTTTAGCTTTCCTATATTGTCGAGTTTATTTCAATAGGCCTTATGTTGCAGATAATCCCATAGAAAAATCCATAAGGGTGAGATCACGCGATCTAGCAGGTTACTCTAATAATCATATTGCGCAAATATCTCAATAACTGTTGAGTTTAGATATGAGTATGTGACATAAAATATGTTCAGAATTTCTAAAATAACTCAAAAACATCCTAACAAACGTGGGGTACCACAAGAAGAGAATGAAATCGTACATTTATATACTACATGGGTAACCCCGTGTACACATACGATATGTCAAAAAATATACCACTAAAAACAATATTTGACGTGTTCCAGTATTTTCATGAAAAATATTTTCTGCAACTTTTATCGAATCTTGACGAAACTTGTTGTCCTCTATACAGGATGATTCTAGATAAGTGGGATAAGCAAATATCTTGAAATTGGGAAGATCTACAAAAAAATGTTCAAACAAACTCTTCTTTATTTTCGGGGCCTCGACTTTTCATAATGTCATTTTTTTTTACAAGGTCACCTTCACCTGTCTTTTGGGGTTAACTTCATTTTTTCAAATGTTACACGCAATTTTTTTTGAAGATTTCAATTCTTTGTTGACAGTCAAAATGTTTTTATTTCAAACATTTTTCGCTAAAAGTAACGAAATTCATAATAATAACAGACACAAAATAAAAAACATTTCATTAAACTTTATTAATTTATTTTAACACTTTTATTAATTTTGTGGTAAATTTTAATTTATTATAACAAAAATCAGTCCAACAGATGTTCAAAATGGTTCCCCTGCTGTTGAAACCACTTAACAATTCTGTTTTGAAATGATTGTTTGGTATTTTCCAGCATTTCAGTTGTAATGTTTCGACAAGTGTTTTTGATCTAAGTTTTCATGTCTTCGGAAGTATTTGGTACTCGACTATAAACTACTTGTTTGAAATAACTCCACAAAAAAAAATCTGGTGAAGTCAAATCTGGTGATCGGGCTGGCCAGTTAACTTAACTACCACGCCCAAATCATCTTTGTGGGAAATGTTCATTTAAAACTTCTTTGACATTCCTGGCATAATGAGCGGAACAACCGTCGTGTTGAAACCACATTGTCAACTTTTGCTCTAAATTAACTGTTTTATAAAATTTTATAAAATTGGACTTGTAGCGTTCGTGGAATAAGAGTTTGGTATTATTATGAATTTCATTACTTTTAGCAAAAAATGTTTGAAATAAAAACATTTTTACTGCCAACAACGAATTCGAATCTCACAAAAGAAATTTGGTGTTACATTTGAAAAAAAGAAGTTGATTCCAAAAGACAGGTGAAGGTGACCTTGAAAAAAAAATTGACATTGTAAAAAGTTGAGGCCCCGAAAATAAAGAAGAATTTGTTTGAATATTTTTTTTGTAGATCTTCCCGATTTCAAGACATTTGCTTGTCCCACTTATCTAGAATCACTCTGTATATGTACATTTCTTCTAGTTTTTTTATTAAACCTTAATACCGCTTAATCAGCAAAGTGTGCAAGATCTCTTCAGTTTAGATATAAATAACATTCGCAGGGTCCATTATATATCTTGAATAACGGCAATAATTTTTTAAATACATTTTCTATAAAAAAATGTCTCAAGTAAAAATTACAAGTGTAATTTGTTGTAATTTTTCGATGACCTTCAATTTTTTCCCTTGTTCCATAATAGTCAATCAAGTTGAATTTTTGTTTTTCAAATGTGACCCTTCATTTCTGACTTAGTTTCGTGGAAGCTATGCTTAATTACAGGCATTAAATGTTACTGGTGACAGATAAGGAAAATTTGAAGTAAAACATTATTTTCTTTTATAAAAAAAAAATCAATCAGAAAATCAAGACAACAAATTACTGCTAGAAAGAATTAATTGTTATTAACGTTCAAATCATTTCCTCAAAATGTCTTCACTCGTTATTCACACACTTTGGACGATTGATCTTCTCACCTGGACATACGTGTTTGCCTGATCGATTGCATTACACCGGCAACACAAGCCCTCAAGTCATCTAGGTTATTTGGCCGATTCTTATAAACTTGTTATTTTATATGTCCCTAAAAGAAAAAGTCTCAGAGATTTAAATCAGGTAGTCACACTGGCCAGCCTATTTCACTAAGCAAAACATTGCTACTGCTTTTTTTAAAATTAAAAATTTAAATTTTCGGAATGCTATTTACTTGACGTTTAAATCATACACAGAGTGTTTTTGATATTTTGCTTATCTGATTGAATTTAATTTTTGAACTAAAATAAGGAAAATATTTTTTTTCTCGAAATTTTTCTTATCTAAGCTCAATAAAATTTAATATGTCTTTATGCACAATTGAGTGCAAATTTCATGAAACAAAGTCATGAATAGAGGGTTACATTTGAAAAACAAAAATTGGACTTGGTTGGGCTGTTATGGGACAAGAAAAAAAGGTTCAAGATCATCAACTAGCGACAACAAATTACTTGAAACATTTAGTAATAGGAGAATTAATTAAACAGTAATTGGCGTTATTCCATATACATTGCAGATGGCTGATCGAGTATATATCATTTGCATTGGAATGAAAGAAGAATTAAAGAATAACTACAGAGTATCCCATTAAAAAATCGAGATGGAGGCACTTCAAATGCGAAGAGTTTGGATAGTTTTTTTGACACCCTGCGTAAGACTACTCAAAAATTAAAACTATCTAGTAAAATGACCTTTTCTTTTTAATTGGAGACCTTTTCAAACTGTTCAATAAATACTATGTGAATTAACTGAAAATTTTAAAAAGTTTATTTTTCCTTTGATCGTTACTTTACATTGAATTAAATAGAAAATTGCAAAATTTTTTTCATATTTTGTAATAAGAGAAAGTACTCATAGATACAGGCAGAATTAGTACCTGCAACAAAATGTAGGGAACTCCATTTAAAACATATATTTTTGTTACTCAACGGTTTCCTGAACCACCCTGTAACTTCGAAAATATTAAAAAATAAAAATTCATGAAAAACTAAATAGTTTAATATTCAACTCTTCTCCTAGGTTGTACGGATTTTTAAGATGAAGAAGTGGAACAGCTTACGTGGGCCACCCTATACTTACGTTTAATTCATACTTATTGACCAAGTATACACAGTAACCATCACAATCCCCATATATCAATAACGAGCAGATAAAGTTATTTCAAAATTATACTAAATATTTGTTTTGTAGTATCTTTTTGTAAACGTGACATCGAAGATGTTTGTTTAAGATTGAAGAAAGAATTATAGGTTTATTTCAAGAAATCTACGCAGAATTAAATTTGGAAGGCCTATTGTCATTGTGAGGGTTGTTGATCCTAAATCTACAACAAAACAGAAAAATGTTACCGTCTATTAACTAGAAAATGACGAAATCCATCTGTTTAAATCCATGTGAACTGACTCGTTCGTAAAACGTAAAGGGATTAAGGGACATACAAAATTTCAATCGATACTCAAGGGCTCATTCCATGTCTCATGCCTCTTCCGTTAGAACTCCTCTCTACGCAGAGCGAGCCCTTCCTTTAAGGGCTCACGGTCGAACATTCTAGACAAAGTTGAAGCTTTAGCTAAAAGAGGGAGCTTAAATCAACAAGTCGAAGCCTTTCCAGTGCGGTAAATGGTAATAGCTTTAATTTAATTAGGAAGTTGGAAAATGTCATATGTTTTGTAACGAGTGACGAATTTCTACGGGAGTAGTGCAGCGAGCTCCTGCAAAGGACGCAAATTAAGGAAATTAATCTTTTTTATCGCATCCAACGTCAGAATTTTTCCAATTTTCGTAAAAAAGAGAAATATTAGAATGACAGTTTTAGGCAATTTTCGGTTAGTAAATAATTTTTAGCTCTTAAGAAATAACGTTACGTTTCTTATCAGTTAGGAAATGGAACAGTTTTCAAGTCCTTAATGGCTTTTCAAACGTGTTGGTTCATTTGTTACAAAGAGTGTTACAATGGGAACGCAAGATTGGCTGTAATCTTTTAATAAGTGAATACGAGTGCCAGATCGAAAGAAAAAGGATGGAAGTTAGGAAACATGGAGCAATATACGGCGCAGCATTGTTAAATCCTACGATCAAAATGGTGATAAATTGGCTTCTACAATTCGTAAAGTGCGTCCAATTTTCGGTAGAATTAGTGTTTTTACTTCACAAACTGTAAAAAAAATCAGCGAATAATTTAAAAGTATTCATTTACTTATTGACGTGAGGGACACAAGAGGACTCCGTAGCGGCCGTTGAGAGGAAAATATCACGGGAGTTGGTCAGAGTGTGGACGAAAATCCAAGGACCTCGATTGGTCAACATGCACGAGAATCGAACATGTCAACAGCCACTTTTCATCGTATTCTCACGAAAGATTTACATCGCCATACTGACAAAAACCAACTGACCCAACAATTTATGCCTACAGACCTATTTGAATACTGAACAGCACAAAATAGTGGTGTGGTCAAAATAATGTTTAGCCACCAGGCTCATTTTCACCTCGATGGCCTCGTGAATAGGCAAAATTGTCGCTTTTGCAGCTCAGAAATTCCAAGAATGATTCATGAGAAACATTTGCATTCCGGATCATGTCACTGTTTGATACGCATTTTGATCTGGAGAAATCATTAGACCATGGTCCTTGGAAAAGAAGTCAGGTAACGCAGCAACGATAAATGCCAAATGTTATCGCGACACGCTAAGTTTGTCTTGAATTGCAAGATGTCGCTCTTAGGGACATATGGTTTTCGTGGGACAGTGTCACTTGTCACACCGCTCGTCAAACATTGACGATCTTACGAGAAAGTTTTCCTGATCGGGTCATCTCCCGCCATGGCGACAAAAACTGGCCTCCACGATCATCTGACCTAATACCTCCTGACTTTTTCTTTTGACGTTTTTTGAAAGCTCATGTTTATGCTGACAAAGCTGAGATCGCCTAATCATCAAAGCCGAAACCGAACGCTGTAGCAAGCAAATATCGCCACATTTACACAAAAAAAAATTTCAAAATTTCGCCAAAAGAGCGCACTTGTGTCGGCAAAGCCGCGGCGGCCATTAATCAGATATGTTATTTCCTACTTAATTTACAAATGTCTATATTCTAAATCAATAAATATCTCAGCATTTTGCTGCACCAAACCATGCATTATTTCGACCGCAAATCTTGCGTTGTTATTGTAACACCCTTTATTTAGAAAATTCTTCATTAAGACACAAGTTTCATAAGGTGGCATTTTGGCGCACGGCTCAAACGTCTAAAACAATGAACGAATCGATTAGGTTGCAATGGATGAATTGCGATGACGATCTTATGGAACGTACTTCTCCGGCAAACTCTGGACTTACGTGATGGACATCGGACTGATAATCACCTATGGAAAATCTGCAGAGACATGTTGCTCCTGTAACGATAATAAGAAAGATGGGCATAACGCCGCGCAGGGCTGTCATGAAATCAACCTCCTCCACCTTTTTCCTCTACCCATTCTTGCGGTGTAAAGGGCAAGGAAGCCGACATGGAGGTTTAGAGAAATGGCATTTGGCATTATGAGACCCGCAGTCACTCAGCATGAATACTCTTTTAGGCATGGCGAATGACAATAAAATGTGAAATCATACTATTATTTCTTATTATACAAGGTGTTTCAAAGGTAACTGTATATACGCTATCACGTGTTACTCGCTATAACTAATTAAAATTTTGTGAGCAGTCACGGCTTAAAATACACTATAAAATACCATTAAAAAAGTTTGTAAATTGCAGGTCCGGACTAGAAAATAGTCTTATTTACAATTTTACAATTTTAATTACACATTTTTATGAATTTAGAAGTCCTGTTTTATTATTTTCGTTGAAACCATGTGGAACTTTCAAAAAAACGTTAAAAGCTGCGTTTACCACACTAGTTTCATAATTCTCACACGTGTCGTTTTGTCTCAGTAACAAGACATTTTTTGAAAAAATTAAAATATTTAGTAATTGTTCGAAATAAACGCCATTTTTGTATTGTAATACTGAAAAATTAATTCATATAATAATAATTACAACACAGCAAAGAAAGTTAGAAGACGTGTTCAAAATGACTGCCGTTTGCTCATATGCACGTTTCGCTCTCAGCGTGAGTTGCCTTATTGTCTTCGATATAATGTCCAGACTATGTCTAATTGTCGCCCAGCAGTCGTTTATTCTTTGAGAGTTCCTCTCTTGTGTTTATATCTCGTTTATAAATCTCAGCTTTTAAATGCACCCGAAAGTATAATATTAATCTAATGGATTCAAATCTGGCGTTCTCACCTATTAATTCTCGAGATACAGTTGACCTTATTTTGTTTTTAATGGATAGAAGTTTACTACTCATGTAGTCTTTTTCTCGTTGCTAGGTAATGTTAGATCTATGATAAGCTAATTCATAATTTTGTTTTTTTGTTTTGTGAAAGTTATTTTTGGTTGTTTCTTTTGAGTCTGTGCGTGATTTTTTTGATAATCAAATATTTTAACGTGTCAAAATGCCTGATTTACTTACAACTCAAGAATATGTTGATATAATTTTTGTGTGTGGTTTTTACAATGGGTTACCATGTCCCATTAGGGAGAGGAGCAGTTCGAAAATACACTGCACCGCAATATTAACGTATAATTTTGAAAATTAAAAAATCAGCCTTTGAAAATATTTACAGGGTGTTCAGTAAAGAATGGGACATACATTAATCGGAGATTATTTGCGTTAAAATAAGCCATTTGACAAGATTTATCTTAGTCCAAAAGTTGATACTAACGGAGCTACAGGGTGTCAAAGTTGAAAAAATAAATAATATTTCTTTTAATACCTTTCGACTACTAGCAACTAATTTCATGAAATTTCTTATACAGAGGTTTTTTGGAATGAGAAATTCAAATTTATCATCAATTTCGGTGTACCTTCTGGAAGGCGCCACTGGCAAAGATTTTGAACATTCAAAGCGTTAAAACTTTTTTGTTCCACCCTATATATTATATTGGCCTAGAAACATCTCTTTCTCTGTCTTTTCTAGTTAAGAAAGATGTACCTTATTGAAGTCGCTAAAGTCAACGGTTTCCGAGAAAAACGCATTTCAAAGTGATGTTGCAAACACTCTTAAATAAAGTTAGTTTATTGACGTATTTGACTGCTATCCACACACACAAAAAAATAACATCATAAAACAAGGATAAATTGTAATACTTTTTATAAAAATTTCAAAAAAACAAAGTTAAATAAAGATATTTAAGTAGTATTTAAACACAAAAACATGACAACATAAATGATAGGCAACATTCAAAAATAACAAATCGCGAAAAAGTTTCAATAGTTGTCTTATTACAGGAAAAGTTTCATTTCCAATTTAATTTTCAAAATGTTCGTCATTTGCCTCAATGCATTTTCTACATTTTTTTAAGAATTTTTTTTTAACTAAGAAGAATGAACGGTTCTGTTGAATAAGATTTATCGTTCTTATTATGCTTTACCACAATTCACTTCTAGTATTAACAGTAGAGCCAGTATACAAACTAGTGACTTAATACATCCTCAAAAATAAAAATTAAGAAGATTTAAATCTGGTCTCCGTGGAGGCCATAAGTGTTCACTTCTTCTGTCGTTCCACCGCTAGGAGTATGTGTTATTTAAATGATTTTGTACTGCTATGGTATAACGGGCAGGAGCGCTACCCAGTAAATGCCACTTACCAGTCCTAGAGAGAAAGATAGATGTAATATATTGTCGTAATCAGAAAAACAAATTGAGTTCAAAAATGTAAAATTCCAAGATGGCACTCATGAGAAAAAACAAAGTTGATGGTTGTAGGAAATCTAAACATCAGATTTCAAATATGATATCATCACTTTGTAGAAGTGAAAAAGTGACAATGGTGATGTGTCATTCGTTTTAATTATCTCTTCAAATAACCTCAGTAAAGAAAAGAAACGTTTTTTTCTTATTTCGTATAATTACGGATATCTTCGGAAGTAATCGGAATTTTTCAACTTTTAAAAAGGTATTTTAGTGAGCTCCAAATTGTGCAACTTTTCCCCAATTTAACCGATCTCGTATCTCTTATGCTTGCTGAGATTCCAATGACGAGCGTCGAATCTGAATAACCCTGTATATGCGGGATAGTAGTTTGAAATTATTTTTTTATCATTCTCAAAACTTTCCTACTTTTTTACATATTTATTTATAAGGTAACAACATTTGTTTACAAAATACTCAAAATTGCTCGTTAGGTAATTTTGGCTCGAAGGTTTGACACCTCACTTAAGTTCTGTTGGATTATCTTTTTAGTGCATTTTGTGAATATAAAATTTTGTTCTTGAAAAAATGGCCCAAGAAGTCCGTGAAAGGAGAAATCTTTCGGTAGAAGAATGTGCAGCTGCTGTGGCATTTGCGGAAGTAGGTTTGCCACAAGTTGAAATCGCACCAAGATTGGGAGTAACACAATCTGCGATCTCCAGAGCACTCGCACGGTTGTAGGAGACTGGTACGAATCAAAGACCTAGAAAAGGACGACGAATAATCAAGATCGATTTTTGCGACTGCCAGATTTACGAAGTCGATTCATTACAAGTACTTCACTTACAAGAGTACAAAACTTTCGTATCAGGCAAGATACAGTGAGAAGGTTGGCAAAAAGTAATATTACTCCCTATAGGGCTGCAACCGGTCCCCTGTTGATGATAGAACACCAAGACTGGGGAGATCGCCAATTGGGCAATGTTCTCCTTACGGATGATCTCGATTTTATTTTCTTAGTGATGATTATCGTAGGAAAGTGCATCGAAGTCCTGGAGAGCGATACGCCCACTGTAACATTGTCGGAACTGTGGGCAATGGAGGTGGATCTGTTATGGTATGGGGAGACATTAATTTGGAAGGTCACACGAAGTTAGTTGTGCTTCAGAACGGTACTTTGACAGCCCACCGATATATATCAGACATTTTAGAACCCCGTGTAGTGCCATATATCCCATTTATTAGCGAGAAATTTTTATTGATCCACGATAATGCACGTCCACATATGGCACGAGTAGTACAAAATTACATCGAAGATGTGAAAATTCAAACGTTGCATTGGCCAGCAAGAAGCCCTGATCTAAACCCCATGGGATATTTATGGGTGGACATTGGACGGCAAGTTAGAATTTTACGGGTTCCCCCTAGGGACTTAAATGAGCAGTCATTGAAAATCATGGAAATGTGGGATTTCATTAATCAAGATGACCTTAGAAACTTAATTTCAAGTATGTCAACGAGGTGTGAAGTAGTAATCAGAGCAAGAGGGGACAATACACGCTGTGAAATGTTAAAGTGTTTGCACAAATTAAAGGAAAAATATTATATCATTTGTTTATTATACATTTTTGTATCGTGTTATAAATTATGTATTCGTTTAACTATGTCCCTTATTGACTCCGTCAAGTTAAATCTCTATTGAAAATCATCGTCATTCTACGTTATTAAGAGTAAAATATTTACTCAAAAATCATAAAACCGAAAAAACGTAAAAATTTAGAATATGCGTTAATTTCGTGGTGCAGTGTATGAAAAGCGTTTTCCTAAACGTAAACTGCTCAACAATCAATCGTTTAGAAAGCTGTTTAGTTACCTGCGAGGAAAAGGCTGTTTTCCCATAGCTAAAAATAGTAAACATGGTGACCATAGTGGTGAGATTCACTCAAATCAAAAAACGAAACTAATGTGGCAGAAAACCACCTAGGAATAACCACCAGAGAAATTAATCATACACTTCGCGTTGAGGTCTGGCGTGCTTTAAACAAGGCAGGTTTATATCCATTTTATGTGCAGCAAATCCACAGACTTGAACTTATGAATGAAGTAAATCGAGTAAGATTCAGCAGGTGGATCATACAAAGTCAGAGAATCTATTACAGAATTCTCTTTACGGATGAAGCTCTATTCGCCAGGGACGGCATCGTTTAGTTGAGAAACAATCACAAGCGGGCTTAACACACAATAAGGCAAATTCATTCTCAATAGAAGTTTAATGTGAAGGTTTGGTGTGGACTGATAAACAATCACCTATTAGGAACATATTTTTATCTTGGAACCTGGACATTTCTGTAAAATGCATTACCGCTTCTTCTCGGAAATATTAATATCCGAAATTTTTTTTTACACATTTAAGCGCCACCCCATTGTACACGAGGAATTACAGAATTTTTGAATGCTCATTACAAAAACCGACGCATTGGATATCGAGGTTCGCATACATGGTCTGCAAGATCGCCAGATTTAAATCCATTGGATTATTATTTTTGGGGGGTGTTTAAAATCTGATATTTGCAAACGAGGGATAAATACGAGAAAAGAGCTCCTTCACAGAATAAGCGACTGCTGTGCAACGTTTTGAAACATTCTCGACATTGTACGAAAGGCAATAAGGCAACTTTCACTTCGAGCAAGAAAATGCATACAAGCAAATAGCAGTTATTTTGAACAACTCTTGTAACTGTTTTTTTTTGTTGTGTTGTAATTGTTATTATCTAATTTAACTTTTCATTATTTCAACACAAATATGGCGTTTATTTCAAGAAATTATAAAGTGTTTTATTAAAAAAAAAAAAAAGTCCTGTTATTGAAACAAAATGATACGTGTGAGAACTATATAACTAATATGGTATAGACAGCTTTTAACGCTTTAGTGAAGCCTCCGAATGATTAAAAAAATATAATATACAGAGTATTCAAATTCATAAAAATGTCTTAAAATGCTATTTCCTAGTGCGAAATTGCAATTTACCAACTGAATACAACAAAATAGTTATAGTGAGTAGGTCAAAAGTTATTACTCTAAAGTAATTGAGTAAAAAAAAAGACAACACTCAGTATCTTGAGAATTAGTCGAGATTTATCTACGATATATGAGTGTATTTGAGTCATTCTTCTAGCTATATCTATATTTATAATTCCATAAATAAAACCATTTTTTATTTTTCATGCGAAGCGCAACGATCTATTTTAATTATCGAATTTTGAAATGAAAAGAATAATTTCACACAATATAATTAAATTGATTGCCGAAACAAGATATTAGTTTCCTGTAGATCTTGTTATAAAATAGACTGTAACAAGAGGAAATTTGAGGAAAAAAATTTCCATGGAAATCATTTTTTGTTTTGATTAGATAGAAAGATTGTCATGAAAAAGAGTAAGCATTGCAAAACTTTTTAGAAAAAAAAATGCAACAGTTTTGACCATCTTAAAAATTTGACAAAAATCAAAGATAACTGCAGCAAAACGTCTAATAAAAAAATTGTTCGAAAAAAATATATTCATTTTTTAGAGGTCTACAAGGATCTGTAAAAATAAATACGGAATTGTTATTTGAGGAAAAAAAGTTACTTTTGAAGGGACCTTAAAATGACGTTTGGGTTAAAAGTCACTATCTCCATGACATGTCCCCTTTTTATCGGAAAACTTCTACTTGAAACGTTTTTGCATACAACGTACCGTTTTTGAGAAATCTTCGATTACAGCTCAAAATGGCACACCCTGTATATTCAATGCGTTCCCTATCGTTATATTTAAATTTTAAGAATATAAAGTAACTTAATTCTAAAATTAAAAAACACGAAAATGATAGGTCAATTTTTTTCGTTCTAAATTTACAGCCTTATGAAATTATATGAATGAATAAACCGATTTAAATTCGAAAACCAAACAAAAATAATTCCTCACAAATATTTATTAAATAATATTTTCAAAATGTTCTCTTTGCTGAATACGCTCCAATAATTTCGTGGCACCCATTGCCTACGAGCACAAGTGCCCATTCAGCAAGAAATAGAGCATTTTGAAAATATTATTAATTAAATGCATATTTGTGGAAAAGTACATTTTTGTGTGATTCTCAAATTAAAATTTGTTTATTTACTTTTATAATTTCATAGGGCTGTAACTTTACAGCGAATAAAAATCAACCTACCGCTTTCGAGTTTCTTAGTCGAAGAATTAAGTCCACTTCACACTCCCAAAATTTAAATATAACGATTCGGAACACTCTGTATTATTATACTATCAATCGTTTTACAAAAAGATAGAAAATTTTCGCAAACATCGCACCGCTTTATATTCATTAATGAGTGAACCCTTTGACGGTAATCAGTTTGCAACACCGTATCTACCGTATACATCAGACCATCTGTTACGGTCACCATTCGTTGTTTAGATGGCTTTAAATGACCCTAAATACTGTGCGTTCAACCAACAGGCTAATTACTGGTTTATTATGAAGTAGTTCTGGACAGATAGACGCAATTAACAAAAAAGGAGATATTTGGAGAATGAACGAAACATGCTCCAGGCATCTGGACAAGCATTTTTGGTGAGTTAATGATTTTAGGATGAGTTTCTAAGCAGCTCCTTAACCATAGACATTTCGTATTACGTGAAATGAATCACTTTGCCACTTATCACCCTCACAAACGACTCTCTTATTACCCTTTGAAATGACAATGAAAATTCACCAAGCAATAAAGTTATGAGGTTAGCATTCCACTGCCAATACAAAGGGTGTTACTTAGGTAGGTGACCAAAGTTTAAGGGGTGATTCTTTGAGCAATTCCAAAACGAAAAGTTTATATAAACACAAGTTCGGTATTGTTTCGTTTTCAAGATACAGAATGTAAAACTTAAAAAAAAAGAATCCTTACATGTTTTTAAAAAATATTAAATAACGAAAAGACCCAAACTAATGTGACCTTTTAACTTGATAACAGTTTTTGCTGTAGTATAAAGGAATATTTTACGTTAGAAATTGTTTGTCTACTTTTACTAGTGGCGTAGGCAGAGGTCATGCCATACATTAAATAAAGCTCAAGCAAGAAAATCGGTTTATTAAAACTACACTTAAACAAATTTTATGTATTTTTCTTTTGTAAAAAACCATTTAACAATATTGACAACATGAAATTTATGATAGTTGCTAAAAATATCCTTTAATTTCAAAGTAAGCATGAGCTCGTCATAACATCGATTGCCGAGAACGTTGAAATATTCCCAGTGCAGACATATATTATATATGTGCATATATTATTTGATTACATAAATTCCAAATCCGTCGGATTAATTCTTGTTTAGTGTTAACAAGAGTTCTATGAACAAGAAACTTCAAATGAGCTCAATAGCAAAAATCTAACGGATTTAAACCCGGTCTCCTGGGTGACCATGATTTTGCTTAATACAACAAATATACAGGGTGTTTCAAAACGTGTGTCGGAATATGAAGGGTGTGATTATTTGGGTCGCTATAAGAAAAAAGTTCCTATTAACATGGGTCCGCAAATACATCGTTTTAGAGATGCAGTATGTCAAAAAACAGTTTTTTTTTTCAATTTTTTGATGATATCTCAAGAATCGTTTTAATTTTTAGGCCACTGGGAAAATTAGCGTTTTAGAATCACAACAATTATTGAAAATGGCCTCCTATGGTAATGCAGGCTTCCAACCCACATCTTATCGACTGACGTACCCGTTCGAAAATGTCTGGAGTGTTACGAATCGTATTGCGGGATGTAATAATGGGATTCCTCAGTTCTCCAACAATATTAACTGATTTAGTGTAAATTAAACTTCCTAAGTGACCTTAAAAAAAAAATCTAAAACATTTAGATCTGGCGAGTGAGGGGGCAAAACTAGTGATTCTCCTTGACCTATCCAGCGGTTCGTACACTGTTCATTTAAGAATTGCCGCGTAACCAAAGTAAAATGTGCAAGAGCATCATCTGCCATGAACCATATTTGGTTTCTTAATTGAAGTGATCTTTTAAAAGTCCTGGCAACTCTTCTTCAAGAAAATGACGATATGGCTGATCATTTAGTCTTGGTGGTAAAAAATATGGCCCTATTAAATGGTCTCCTACTACACCCGCCCAAACATTAACGAAAATGTTTGCTGATGACGGCCTTCCATTATGATATATCGATTTTCGTTAGCCCATAATTGGTTATTATGGAAGTTCATAATTGCATCGCGAGAAAAATTTGCTTCGTCAGTAAAGATCACTTTTGATAAGAAGTGAGGATTTTGTGTAATTTTGTTTTGAAAACATTGACAGTTTTTGTGAAAAATATTCTGGTAAAAGGGCTTGTACCCGCTGTATGTGATAACGATGTATCATCTTGCTTTTTAATGTCCTCCACAGTGTATCGTGACATAGGTTTAAGTTTGAAGTTATTTTTCTGGTACTTCTTGTTCGATGCTCTTCAATTTTTTGAAGAACAACTTCTTCAATTTGTGGAGGAAGCAGATTAGGTCGTCTATTTCCAACAGCTCATGTATGAAAACTTCCAGTTTCATGTAGATGAATGCGAATAAATGTTCTTTGGTTTTTTGCTTGAACTCCCGCAGTAATAAAAAAGTACGAGTGCTGTTTCTTTTCTTTTCTTTTCTTTTCCGATACTTAAATACTGCTTATATAAATGAAAATTATTTATAGTTTCTTCTGTTTTTGACTACAAGAGCAGCCAAATAATTAAACCAATTGAAAAATGAATCCAACTGAACAAAATTCAATCAACAAGAATGTGACATACTCAGCAGTTACCAAATCAACGCCAAGGCAAAGCTTTCCCAGGAAAGAACAAGCAATAGTATTGCATGCGGAACCAACCCTCAAGCTGTTTGATTATGTAAGCACAATAGGGAATCTGGTTGAGCCTAAATATATTATATTTGCTTCAAGAATATCAAACAATAGAATTTGCATACATCTAAAAAGTGAGAAAGCCATAGCAAAACTCACACAAACTCAGCAAACAGTGGTAATTGAAGGAATCCAACATAGTATTAGAAGACTAGTTTCTCCAACCAAAAGAATTACAGTTTCTAACGTCAGTCCATTCATCCCACATGATCCAACAGAAAATATAATCAAAAACCTAGGATTTCTAATGTATACTCAATCACCCACTGAGGATTTTCAACTACAGACATCTGAGTTATTGCACTATGAGGGAGTAGATTATAGAATATTTTTATCTACTGATAAAATGGAGTGCTTTTTATGTAAAAAAAACAGGTCATATTGTGAGCAAGTGCCCAAATCCACCAACCACAGTTGATAACAATGAGAACACTAACTTAGAAGAGGTGTTAGGCGCTCAGAAGGAAATACAAGAGACACCAAAAGAGGCAATATTCTAGCACCTTATCAACCCTTGATTAGGAAGAAAATGACATTGAGGAACAGAATTTAATGCCACCACCTACAACCAAAAAACAGCCAAAAAATAAAAGAAAAATTCTCTCAGCGGTCACCTGTTCGCCCCTTTCGGATAATAGCAAAGGTGTAATAAAGGAATGTTATGAATCATCTCTCAATGATTCCATCCTACTTTTTGACACTTTTATAGCTTTCTTGGAAGACACGTTTAACAATGAGGATCCATATAGTGAAGCCTGTAAATTCACAACCAATGTCAAACAATTACTTGACAATAGATATTCCATTTATCCATTTCTCCAGGAGAGGTGTATTAAAAACAGGTTCACACGACTGCATAAAAAACTGAAAACAGGCTTAAACATTGAGAAAGCCTCGATTGAGAGGATTGCATCCACTTCAGACGAGGAGGACACTATGTCAGACAGTTCCCAACGGTCGAATAGCTCAGCACAATAACAACCATAACCAACATCTTCAAGATTATACAGTGAAACTTCGATGGATTCTATCCACGCCTTGCCAATCTACAACAACTGATCGCGGAACATCTGCCAACTATTGTCTGTCTTCAGGAAACAAATTTTAGGGAAACTCATAAAAAATTCCTCAAATATTATCAGGGATATCACTATTTGCGAACATATTGTGCTCGAGCCAGTGGAGGAGTTTCAATGTTCATCTCGAATGAAAATTTTTCGGAACATTTACCAATAAACTCCGAACTGGAATTGATAGCAGTAAATGTATGGTATCCTAATAAGATTACAATATGTAATGTCTACATCCCCCCAAATTATCCACTCATGGAGGCTGAAATAAGTGGAATCATCAGCTAATTGCCAATACCGTTTGTTCTTCTCGGAGATTTCAATTCGCACAGCCCATTATGGGGATCGGTCCACACATCAGGAAGGGGGAAAATTATTGAGAACATGAGAAATGTCCTTAACATACACCTCTTAAATTTAGAGCAATCCACACACTTTAACATCTCCTCGGGTACACTCAGTGCGATAGACTTAAGCTTTACGGATCTAAATATTGCATCTCAACTAAATTGGCAAACTCTGGACAGTCTATATGACAGTGATCACTTTCCTATTCTGATTTCTAATAATACGACCTTCGAGCCATGTATAATTGAGAGGTGGAACCTATCAAAAGCAAAATGAGACAAATATTTGGCTGAAACAAGAATGCCCAGTACACAAATCCAGCTCTCGGAAGACGTTCAAACTGCAACAAATCACCTAACAAATATTATACTTTCTGCAGCAAATAAACACATTGGCAAAAGGAGGGTGGACCGCTCCGGGAGGAGAGTTCCATGGTGGAATGACTTCTGCAGTACATCTACTAAGGATTGCAAAAAAGTTTTAAATAGATATCGGCGTAGAAGAACCTTGGAAGACCTCATTAATTTCAAGAGGCTAAGAGCCCGAGCTAGGCCTATAATAAGGGAAAGCAAAAAACGATCTTGGGAGGACTATGTTGGCTCCATAGTGCCTGATACGCCGCCAGCGGAAGTGTGGACGAAGATCAAACGCATTCGAGGTCAAGCTCTCAATCACAAAATAAATTCCATTAAACACAATAATCAAACCATCACAGATGACTAATCCATTGCGGACATATTGGCGTGCTATTTTCAACGGAAATCAACAAACCAATCTCCACCACAAGACCTGTTCATATCACAACCTAATCATCTCCAATCTTCAGACAGCTTGGATCTACCGTATTCAATGGAAGAACACACCTCTGGCCTAAACAGTTGTAAAAACACAGCAGCAGGCCCCAATAATGTTCCATTCATACTGCTGAAAAAAGTTTCATTGGAGTACCTTGGGAAATTGTTGATGATTTATAATAAAATCTGGACATGTCAACTATTCCCCGCCTCGTGGAGACAATCCATCATTCTGCCATTCAAGAAAAATAATATCTCTCCTCCAAATGAAAAAGACTTTCGGCCAATATCGTTAACCTGTACAACGTGCAAGTTAATGGAGAAGATGGTCAACAAGAGACTAGCATGGTATCTTGAATGTAACAAGGTCATTAATCAGAATCAAGCTGGTTTTCGCACTCATTGCAGTACAGTAGATAATCTAGTTCTTTTGCAGTCAGAAATAGCTAACTCCACGATGGTTAATAGAGAAGTTATTGCTGCTTTTCTGGATATAGAAGCAGCTTTTGACACTGTCTGGAAACCATTGACCTACAATAAGCTTGAAAGAAGCTATATAACCGGAAATATGCTGTCTTAAATATTTTTTAAGTGAAAGAACTTCCAGGGTTTTGGTTAATGGTAAAATGTCGCACGAGGTCTTTTTAAGAGATGGTGTCCCGCAAGGAGCGGTTCTCAGTGCCACATTATTTAACTTAGCCACAATGGACATTTGCAAGTGTATACCACCCCCAGTTAGACACTCATTATTTGCTGATGATCTAGTGGTGTACTGTTCGGGTACCAATACTGAGTCGACTAGCAAGCTAGTCCAGAATGTAATGAATAACCTGGAAGTTTGGTCAACCAAAACTGGTTTTAAATTTTCCACGGCAAAATCACAGATCATGCTTTTCAGCCGCAGAAAGATGCAATATACAGGGTGTCCCACAAGTGTTTCATTATATTTCAGTGGGTAATAGTACATTGAAAAATAATATGACTCCCTATATAAATCATATTCCAATAATGCTTCATTAAGAAGATACAGGGTGTTAAACTTTACTTAAAAAATCTAACTTTTATTGATATATTCAAAACCGTTTGAGATATGTAAGTGAAATTTAGCATATTTTGAGAGTTAATGTAGACGCATTTATTTATGCAAAAGGGCTATTTTTCGTTTCACCAGTGACGTGCGTACGGACACCTCTCAGCACATTTTTAAAGAAAAACATGGTACGCCACTGCTTTTTATCAAAATAAAAATTATTTTTAGAAGTTTAATTTCATTTAGAAGAAAAATGCTCACTTGACTCTTTTTCGTCCGATGTATCGTTTGCCAGTAAAAAATTGAATACCGTCTATATGCACGATATTCTCTAAATGGTTTTAATAATATTAAGTTTGTTTTAAATATTATTAATTTGCTATAACATTATAGAAATTGTTCAAATTGGTGGCCATTTTGTTCAATACATAATTGAGCTCGCCTGTTCATTGATACTCTGATACGTTGAAATATTTCAGGTGTGTTTTAAGTTTAACACCCTGTATCTTCTTAATGAATCATTATTGGAATATGGTTTATATAGGGAGTCATATTATTTTTCAACGTACTATTACCCACTGAAATATAATGAAACACTTGTGGGACACCCTGTATACCGAAAATTACTTTAAATTCAGGCGTTCTGCAGGTGGTTCCAGATCATCTGTTCCTTGGGCTGATTTTTGATGTTAAGATAAACTGAAAAAAACACATCCTTCATACCAAGACTAATTGCATGCAGCGGATGAGTATACTAAAAGCTTTCGCACATCAACATTGGGGCTCTAATGAGCAAATTCTCCTGAGGACGCTTATAAGAAGCAGACTGGATTATGGTTCTTTTGTATACTCAAAGGCGTGTGAGACATACTTGAAATTGCTGAACCCAATACAAAATACAGAATTTAGAATTTCTTTGGAAGCATGCCGATCCAGTCCACTGGACTCGCTTGCCTATGAAGAGCATGAACTACCATTAAATCTGAGAAGGGAAAAACTGCTCGTGAATTACTTTGTGCGCACTATGTCCTATCCAGGAAATCCTGCAGCAGCAATATTTAAAAATCAGCTCGGACCAGAGGAAACATGGAAACGGCCCTACTCCGTGCCTCAAATATTGCACAAGCTATTAAAGAATACTAATTATCTAAATATCCACGGAGTAAACATGGGTGAAACACCCCCATGGATGGAGGAACAGCCGGTAACGCAGGAGACACGGAGGTTCGATGGGGGAGTGGAGGCAGTAGAAATCAGAACACATTTTGCTAGAATCTTGGATGAGAGGTGGCAGAATATATTGACCCTTTCAAATACCAAACTGTCAGAGAACCACTGATATGTACGGCAAAAGCCCTAGGGCTATCCAGGAGAAGTAATACGGTGATACGAAGATTGCGTATTGGGCACACAAGAATAACTCATGATTACCTAATGAACAGAGAAGCGTCACCGCAATGTGTCCACTGTGACAGCCGCATTACTGTACAGCATCTTTTAGTGGATTGCCCACAGTATTCGAATAATAGAGTAATACATGGGATATACGGTGATATCCAGGATATCCTCAGGATAGACTCCATAGCATAACAGGAAAAACTCATAGAGTAAATAAAAGCAATTGGACTCTATATTGATATATAACAAATAGGTGTTTGATATTTAATTTAATGCTGTGATCCTTAGTGCCAATGGCCCGTAGTAGTCGAGGCACTTAAATAAAAAAGAAATAATAATAATAATAATTTTAAAAAAATTCTTTAATTTGATATCTATCAGTTTGGAAACCATTCTTGACAAATTTATCTAGCTTTTGCCGCGTTTCTATCAGCCATAAACAAAATGCATATTGCATATCTCTCGATCAGTGTAATTATTAATTTTTCTATCACTAAACAAACAAAATACTAAGCATGAACATATTAATTAAACAATAAACGGTATTTGTTAACAAACAGTAATAGTCAGTAACACTAATCAGAAAACTAGCTTAAAAACATACGTTTTTATCAACAAAAATATAAGTTTTGAAAAATACGAAAAAAGCAGTCACATAGTATTTTGTTGATAACAAAAACATTTGAACATGAGTGTTTTTCTTGTGTGGACACGTCGACGCTATAAAACGTAAGTCTGAAATACTAATTTTCCCAGTGGCGTAAAAATTAGGGAGAAAAAAAATCCACACCCAACCCTAAAATCTCCACCTCTGGCATGTGGAAAGAAATTGAATGAAGTAGGACTCAAAACGTAACTAATATTACTGATAATAGGTGTATAATATCTCAATTCTGTATCTCAGACGATTTTTGAGATATCGTCAAAAAACTGGAAAAAAAACTGTTTTTTGACGTGATGTATTTCGAAATCGGTGTATTTGCCGACTTATGTTAATGGGAACTTTTTTCCTTATAACCACCCAAAGAATGACGCCCTTCATTTTCCGATAAATGTTTCGAAACCCTCGGTATATGTAAATATTTTTTTAAGTCAGTGGCGCATAAATAGCACTAATCGTAAACATTGCCAAATTTCAACAAAATCGGCGAGAATTATTAAAATTTTTACAAAAAAACAATTTACTTTTTTTAAGTTTGACACCCTCTATCTTGAAAACGGAGCATTACTGGACCTACATATGTTTATATACACTTTTCGTCTTAAAAGCACTGAAAGAATCACCCCTTGAAGTTTGGCCACCTGCTTAAATAACATTCGGTATAGGTAGTGCCACTGAACTAATTTAAGCAGGCCTAAAACCATATTGCGAAATAAATGTTGGCGACGGTCTCAGTTCACGTCAGGTAGAGGAAGTTTGTGAAAAATCTCGAGATTAGTTTACGGGTAACTGCTGCAGAAAAATAAAAGAATATACAGAAAAAGGACTTTTTTCTGTCACCTGTTTTCCAGTAATTTATAAAAGAACCTGGAAAAACGTGCCATTTTTGTCATG
The DNA here is from genome assembly GCF_040115645.1 of Euwallacea fornicatus. NCBI lineage: Eukaryota > Metazoa > Arthropoda > Insecta > Coleoptera > Curculionidae > Euwallacea > Euwallacea fornicatus. The sequence continues at coordinate 5,059,047 of NC_089551.1, forward strand.
ATTCTTGAGCAGGTATTACGAAATATACAGGGTTATCTACTAAGCGCGTGGAACGATTACGGCCTTATCTACAGTTTCTTTCGAAAATTGTTTTTACATTTATAAGTATGATCTATTTTATAAGGCGGATTTTAAAAATATTTTCATTTATACAGGGTTTGTCAAAAAAGGTACAACAAAAAATATTGTTTTTTTATATGACAAGCACCCTATATATTATTGCATTTTTGGATGCTACGTTCAATTTTAATACAAGTTTATTAACACATTGGCAATCTTGGAATTAATAGTTTTCAAGATATGTGCAATTGAATGTTGAAAGTGACAGTTACAGATGTTTGCAAAATTGCTAATTGTTAACAAACGGAAAAATATCCGGAAACTCTTTTTTGTCACAATACAATAAAAGGTCCATATTTTTGTAGCGTATTAAGCTTCTCTTAACGTTTTCTACAGGACGACCACAAAAATAAAGCCAACTTGACCATCGAAAAATAGTCAAAACTTAAAAATTTCAAATGGAACACAACTATTTTTTTTTATGTATTATGAACTTCATTTAAAAGAAATCTATGTTCACGCTGAATTACCTATATTAAATTTGCATAGTTTTTGTGTAATTTTGTTTAACAAGTTTATGCATGGGCGGTACATCCTTAAGTCTAATTTACAATGTGAATATGATAGACGTATCTATGGAAACAGACCAATAGAGATGATAAAATATTTTTTTGGTGTTAAGAGAGTAGCTGCATTAAAAGTTTCTCTTATTTTTTTATTTAAATTGAACGTAGAATCCAAAAATGCAATAATATAGAGGGTGTTCCACTTAAAAAAACGAAATTTTTTTTTGTGTTTTTTTTTTGACATGCCTTGTATAAATGAAAATGTTTTTAAAAGGTACCTTATAAGATCGTGCATATAACTGTAAAAAGAATTTTAGAAAAAATATATAAGTAACGCCATAATCGTCCGATGCGCGCTTAGTGGACAACCCTGTATGGCATTTGACCACTTTTTTTCAATTAACATCCGCAACTCTACCAAAAGAGTTAAAAAATTTAATGTCTAGTAGCAACCTATAACAGCTGAGAACCCATATTCAAATGGTTTTACCTTTCAGTGTGCTCATGTGTTCGATTAGCTGGCTTATGGGCGATCACGTTAAAAATGGGTCGTTTCTCTTACACTTTTGCAAATTACCCGAAAACAGGCGACAGATACGAAAATATTAAAAAGGCGAAAAAGGTCCTAACTTAAACGAGAAATAGAAAACTTCGAATATCTGTGACGATATAATGACCCTTAGAAGACATAAAAATATTACCATATTTCGGGCTCCTGGTTCTTGAACGGGCTGTAGGGACCAGCGATCCGGATTCTTGAGAGAAACTTGAATTAAACGTGTCAAAGGTTAGAAGAGTTGCAAAGAGAACACGAAAGAAAAGGCGACTTTTTTAATAAAGCAAATAAACAACAGTAAATCTAATGCTATATCCTGAAATAAGGTGTCCCTTTTACACAACTGCCTTTTTCTCCTTGCTGCTTTATCTTGGCCCTTTGCCTGTTGGATAACAGTTTCCATTTCTTTTTGTATACGGCATTCTTCGTGAACAGCAATTGATTTTCCGCCGTCGGAAAACTAATATTTATGCATCCCGTTAAAAGCTTTTGCTTGTCTGGAAACAAGGAAAATTGCATACCTGTCATGCACCCCATTAATATCAAACGCAGGTCAAAAATATTTTGTTTGATCATTTCGCAGGAGCACAATGGATAAAGTCGTGTATGTCGTTTTTCATGGATGCTTGTCTGTCGGAAAAATTACCTGCGTGATGCGCTACGCAATTATTTCCATAAAGGAAAGCGGGCGAATCTCGTGCACGTGCTCGGCACGTGATTCTTTTAGCACCCTTCTCGATCAATTTATTAAATTACTAGGGCGTATCGTTGTATAAATTATGTGTGTACCTGCTGGTTATATTAAATGCCGTGATTCACTCGAAATATATTGCATTCCCAAAAGAGACTTGACGGATGGTTTGATGACGATGATGCTCGGAGACTGGCTTAATATGCTCTTATTGCTTCCTACCTGTATTACGAGGAATCTGTGACGAAGTAGCCACTAGAAAACGGTGAATAAACAATCAGGATAAAACATGCATTCAGTTGGTACTACCACAAATTCCCGCACACGAAGTGCGGAACGCACTCAAATCGGTCACCTTCCGAATTCATCCCTCAAAAGTCGTTCCTCAATCGCGCAGACATTCCTTGGATCGGATATTTTGCCGTTTACGAAGGGCGCCATCGTTGGGTGTACCGAATTTTTTATTTATTTTTTTAATTTAATTACGTGTAGAGATTCAATCTGTCACAATAAAGGTAAATATAAATTGGACATTCAATATCTATGCTGGCAATTACAGATTATAGTACTAAGTGGTGTAGTAAAAGGACCAACATTTCAGTCCCTTACTTGGTTGAATCTAGGTGGCAAATCTAGAGGGTTGAATCTCTTCAACCTGGTTGTATATGTCGCCGTGTCCAGTAAGTTTATGGCTAAGTGATTTGGGTGGTGATCTAATCTTCACATGTATTTATTCGAGTAGCTCTCTATTTCTTCTCGGACTGTTTTGATCGACAGATCGGAGTGAATTGTACTGTTGCTAACATACCATGGTGCATTAACAAGCATCCATAACGTCTTAGATTGAAAACGTTTGTAAAATTTCGATATTATAGTTGCTGGCAGTTCCCCATCGCTGGATACCATAGGTCTACACGGGCTTGATGATGGTTTTATAAATTAGCACTTTGTTCTCTAGTGATACTTGAGAGCGGTATCCCAGTAGCCAGGTAAGTTTTTTTGTTTTGAGATTCAGTTGAGTTCTTTTGGTCTTGATGTGCTTCTTCCAGGTTAGCCTCCTATCGACATGCATTCCTAGGTATTTCACTGATTCTGCCTGGGGAATTTCCACGTTGTTTATCTTCACTGGCGGGCAAGTATTTCTTCTTAAGCTAAAGGTGATGTGGCTGGAGGGTGTACCGAATGTCTGCTAATCCTATTTTCGGCCTTTTTTCTAGAAACATTTGAATAACAATGATCACTTGCATGTGATTCATTATTTACCTAGCGAGATAAAGTGGCATAATGCTGTCATCACACCATTGTTGTTTTATTTATAGATGCGTTGAAATTAATTTTAAATAAAATATCACCGTCGATGTTGTGATGATTCAAAACTCGTTCTTGTCGCGTTCTGGACTTAGTGGTTAAGTCTAGTGCTAGAAAAATATCACATACCGGGCGATTCAAGAAGGTGGCTCGCCTCTATAAGTTTTTTTGTTTTTAAACTTAGAAAGTTGAAATTTGGAGGGAAACTGTACCAGAATAGAGCCGATCGATTGGCGTTTATGGCGTTTATCTAGCGCTTCTGGTTTAAACCTGGAAATTACTTCAACTTTCGATTTTTAAATATAATGCCCTATAAATTTTTACTTTTTTGGAATCTGAAGGTCATTTTTAGTCTAAAAATATGTCATTAAAATAAATGCAACTATAATATCGAAATTTTACAAACGTTTTCAATCTAAGACGTTACGGATGCTTGTTAATGCACCATGGTATGTTAGCAACAATACAATTCACTCCGACCTCTCAATCAAAACAGTCCGAGAAGAAATAGAGAGCTACTCGAATAAATACATGTGAAGATTAGATCACCACCCAAATCACTTAGCCATAAACTTACTGGACACGGCGACATATACAACCAGGTTGAAGAGATTCAACCCTCTAAATTTGCCACATAGATTCAACCAAGTAAGGGACTGAAATGTTGGTCCTTTTACTACACCACTTAGTACTATAATCTGTAATTGCCAGCATAGATATTGAATGTCCAATTTATTTTTACCTTTATTGTGACAGATTGTATCTCTACAAGTAATTAAATAAAATAAAAAAATAATAATAATAATAATAAATTGGGTTTTTTTCATGGCGAGCTACGCCACTGAGGCATACGCATTAGGCACAATTTTAGGTCAGAATTATGGGGAAAAATACTGATTTATCATTTTATTGAGAATTTTTACTTTTACAAGCAATTTAAATACGGAAAAAAGTGTGTCCTATTTATCTTCCGTTTTTCAAATACCAATGTGGTGGCTCATTCCAATTTTCTAAAAAACTATTTTTTCCTAAATTTTTTGATACCAAACACAATGTATGTTAATTTAGAAATGACCCGTTAATTCCTTAAAAACCCTCAAATTTTGAAAAAAACACGTTGATCGTAGAGTACATTATAGCCGCCTTGCAAATGACAAAACGAAAGAATAAAATATTTCTATTTGTCGAAATTGTCTTTTTTCTCCTTCATTAGCATTTCCCATTTTCATTTTACTCATTAATTTTTTTAAATAGTGGCGGTTTAGATGGTTTCTAAGTGGAAACTTTTCCATATAAAGCCGCGCAAGATCGGAGAGACATTGACGACATTCTGCAAATACTAATAGCATATTATTTTTTTCACAGAATTTTTTTTTATTATAAATTTTTGAACTTAAAATAACCTCTAGATTCGAAAAAAGTAAAAATTTTTAGGGCGTTACATTTAAAAATCGAAAATTGTGGTCATTCTAGGTTAAACTGGCAGTGCTAGAAAAACGTCATTAATGTCAATCAATCGGCTCTATTCTCGTACAGCTTCCCCCAAAATTTCAACTTTCTAAGTTTAAAAACGAAAAAAGTTATAAGGGTGAGCCACCTTCTTGAATCACCCGGTATACCTTGTGGTTGCGAAAAACTTATGTCTGTGACGTCTTCATCTCACTTGTCCTTTAGCCCCTGCTCTCCAGGTAAGTCATTAATCTCTCTGAACTTGTAAAAAAAAGATCTATTTAAATTTTTTTTAAATCATAGATATAGATTAGTTGAACTACAGAGGGGGAATGACGGAAAATGATCAATTTCTTTAGGAAGTTAAAATGACAGCAGAGGATAAATTAATCAGGTCGTTTTTATTGAACAGAAAAAAACTCGGACATTCCAAAAAGGCGCAGTTCATCAAGACAGTAACAATGGAAGTGACAGTAAAAATGGGGATGATAAAATGTCGCCAATATGAATAGGACATTACTTGTCTTTTGCTTATTTTATACAGGGTGTTATTTAAATACGTGGCTAAACTTTAAGGAGTGATTTTAAGACGAAACATTTATATAAATATAGATTGAGTGATGAGTCGTTTTCGAAGATGCAGTATGACAAACTTTTTAAAGAATTGTTGCATGTAAAAGAAAATTATAAGTAACAAAAACACGCAAACTAATGTGACGGCGAAACTTAGTGACAGTTTTTAATCCAATACAAAGAAATCTTTTAAATGAAAAATTTTCTGACTCCTTTGACAAGTGACGTACACAGGACTAACGCCGGAAATTTAAGAAAAATCAAACAAGAAAATTGCTTTATTAACCCCGCACTTAAACAAACGGTATGCAGTGTTTTTTAATACAAAACCATTTAACAACAAGTGATCCAAAACTTCAAATGGTTTGGCGTAAATATCCTCTAACATCAATATGAGCATTAGCTCGTCTTACCATCGATTTCCGAACACGTTGAAACATTCCCGGCGTATATCTTATCTGATTACATGAATCCCGCATCCGTTGGATTAATGGTCTTCTTCAGTGCTGACCGAAGTTCCATAAACAAACAACTTCACGTGCCCTTAAAGAAAAAAATCTAACGGATTTAGATCTGGTGACCTGGGCCGCCGTGACTGTGCCTAATGCGGGAAAAATATAAAAGATTTTAGAAAGCCAGCGGCTCATAATTAACAATAATAATCATAAATAACTCTGCCAAATTTCAAGAAAATTGGCTGAAGGATATTTAAGACTTTTATGAAAAACAGAATTAAACAATAAAATTGACACCTTGTATCTTAAAAACGAAGCAATGCCGGACATGTGTTTATATAAACTTTTCGCCTCAAGATAAATCAATGAATCACACCTTCATATTTGATCACGCACTTACATAACACCCTGTATTTCTATATATCATATCATACGCTACAGAACTGTTTGATTTCGAACTCGGGCCAGTAAAATCTCCATCGACGTGGATAATCATAGGTTGAATTTCCTGCTGACCGGAAATTCTTTCTTTTCCTTCAGTTTAGATATCCACTTTTCAGTACTCTCTGTGCATTTTTTACGCATTTCTGGTGTAACGGTAAACAACGCCTCTTTCCAAACAGCTAAAAGAAATCTTTTGGGAGTAGCTTCCTCAATCAACCTCTATGTTATAATGCTTTTCGGTAACGCCCCAAACATGTCAAAAGGTGAAAGACATATAATATCTGATATTCATAGTTCTCTGCCAGTTTGTCTACCATAAATCTTCTTTGCGGATTATGTCTGGAAGGAAAGCTCATTTGACTGACAAATTTTTATGTAGTATATAAAAGAAATATTTTTCGCGTATTCTGTTCAACTATAAAAAGTTCAAAAATTCCCTTTTGAAGATAAAAATAGGGAATGGAATATCTGTCATGATTAATCACCCTTGAATAGAGCCTTTGGTCCCCACATGCTGTGATATTCAGTGTTATCCATAATGTTCCAAGAAGAATGTGCGAAATTTCGAATCGATAGATTTTTAAACCATTTTAGAAAATTCTTTTGATTCAATTCTCCATAGTAATTTGATAATTGTGCTTTTGATGTGAATATGGTCTCTGTTACTTTGGAAAAGCGGTTCATTGTCGAGTATCCATAAACCAAGAAATTTAATTAGAAACAGTATTTCCATGTTTAAATTATGTTTTACCTTTGCCATGCTCTTTGATTGACTTTATATTTGCTGGGTCCCTACCTCGCCAGAAATGCCAAATTGATTCATTGTGGAATACCCACGTTTCATCAATAAAACGAACTAATATCAGGTCAAAGCTTCTATTGCCAATTCATATGTGAAAAAGTCCAATAAATACATGCCCGATGTATCTCTTTTACATGGAACAAATTCGTGGACCTTTGTGAAACGATCCAAAAAACCTTCTTTGCTTCCTATGAATTCAAATTAGGTTAGAACATAAGCTCTATTAGTGTCTTAATTTGAATGGAAAAATGAGAATATTAATTGGTACATGTTTCGAAAACCACTAGAGATAGTAATAGAAAATATCTGAGCGGAAATTATTCAAAAGAAATAGAGAACCTAAAAGTGAAGCAATAAAGAGGGTGCGTCATTTAATATCTAGAGTTACTACCACTTTTTTGATATAACTAATAACGTCGCATTGCTGAAAATATTTTAAGTCGATAAAGGAAAAATGATTTTCGATATATTTACACATTTTCAGAGAAATCATGTATCTCTTTTCTGTAAAAGTCAAACGTCCCATCGGCCATGATTCACCCTGTAAATTTTGAAAATTTTACCTCGAAACTTAGTAGTAATTGAAAAAGGAGCTACATACAATCACTTAAAAAAGTATTCGTATAGCCGAAAAAAAATTCTGCAAATCGTAATTTTTGCCTGATTCTGTCCAAATTTTGTATAATGAAAATTCAAACTTAAACTCAGTTCACGTTTTCGAGAAACTTTTGAAAATTTCATTTTTGGAGTGCTTTTCAAGGTCTTAAAAAAATCGCCGCTTTGGAAACTTCTTATGGGGTGGAAATTTTTCAATACGGTTTTAATAATCTTTTAGAAGGTATTTTTCTATATATATCTTGAAAATTGGATCAGAGTCACACCACAAATAAGGGAGTTGTAACCTTTCAAAATCCTTTGAAATGTCCAAATTTCATAGTTTTGCCAGAAAGTGACAGTTTTACGTAAAATTATGAAATTTAGATATTTTTCAAGATTTTAAAAGGCCGCAACTTCTTTATTTGTGGTACGACTTTGATCAAATTTTCGGGATATATGTGGAAGAACACTCTCTAAAAGATTATTAAAACCGTATTGAAAAATTTTCACTCCATAAGAAGTTTCCAAAACGGAGATTTTTTTAAGACCCTGAAAAGAACTCTAAAAATTTAAATTTTCGAAAGTTGCTCGAAAACGTGAGCTGAGTTAAAGTTTCAATTTTTATCATACACAATTTGAAGAGAATCAGTAGAAAATTACGGTTTAGAGATTTTTTTTTTCAGCTGTAAGAATACTTTTGTGAGTGACTGTAAGTATTTAACTTACCTCCAACGTTTTTTAATTTCTGAGGCCCTGTCACAGTAAATCGAAAAAGCTTCTACCTGTTGAGGACATATGCCCTTTGGGTCGTTAGCATAAAAGGTAGCACATACTAATGTTTCAAACATCTACTTCGCATTTGAAGTATCTCCGAGATTTAATTGATGCAAAAAAATTAGCATTGATGAAGGTGCTGGTAGAAGCAATTTAATAGTCTTTAGGAGGAGGAACATTTATTTCATCCTAGATTTAAAAGTTGATAATATATTAAGCAGTTTTGGCATTGCAACGAGGATCCTACGGGGTAATAAAATACACACCCCACATTATTTCGGGTCCCGTGAGAGGACGGCATAAGTGAAATATCATGTTCTGTTTTACTCCCGATTTCCAGCTCCTCTGACAGGATACTTTCGCCCTTGTGGACGAATTTAAGTTAGGGGATTACTGCATTAAGAAAGATCCTAGTTAAAAAAAAAACAAACAGGTGTACGAGCTTAAATTCATATTTTATGAATATAAACGGGTGCATATTCATAATAATTATTCATTACCTTCTGCATTTGCACATTTTTTAGACGATGAGCAAAAATTTTAAGAAATCCCAATTGAATTCTTTCGCAGATTGTGAAAGTGACATCACTTTCCTGTCTCGTCTTTAGGCATTAAATTAGAATTTTTTAAAGTCTGAATAGTAATCAGTCATTTATGTTAATAGGAGAAGATGTAGCAAATCAGCAAAAAACAAGACAATTTCAACTATAAAGGAGTAAATTTGCGGTTTTGCCGTTTTAAATGTATTTTTTTGCTTAGGCTGTAAAAAACTTTTACGGCTTAAGCAGTTAAAAAAGATTCTGGCGTTTATCTATCAGGCTTGCGGCGGTTTAAGAAAATTAATACTAGTCAGTACGTTTCTTTATAGCCTAGGCGTTAAAAGTGGCCTTTTACAACTTGTCCTATGCCATTAACAGTCATATTTTTTGACAAACTGAGGACTTTTTTTAACCATCGTTTCGTTTGTGACGGATCTTCAATGTCGCTTCAGTGTTGTGGTGTCATCTTCAAACCCCATGGATTCAGTAACGGACGTCCCGTCCGACGGCAACAGAGGCCCGTGCATTTCTTGAGAGTTTATAATTTTAGGCAAATCAGTATTTCTTCAACTTTACGATACCTGTAGGAGTAAATGCGTTCAGATGACTTCAAAACAAGTGCATTTTTATTTATTTTTTAATTTAACTTTGTATTTCAGCAATGTTTTGACACATGACAGATTTGAAAAAGAGTTTTTTTTAATTGTTATTGTTTAGATGGTAGAGAAGCTTGAAGTGCCTGGCAGCTCCCGAAAGAGTGGGTCGCTCAACATATTTTATGATTTTCTTTCGCTCTAATTTAATTCACCTTTGAGATCGGCCGGTTTTATAACAAATTCAATTTTGCAATATTATTTTTCTCGTGAATTTTTCGAGAAACCATCCGTTTTTCAGAAAGCCGCGACTTTGCGATAACGGTCGAAACCGATTGAATTAAAAAAAAATGTCTATTATAAAAATTGCTTTTTTAAAAAGAGACAAAAACATATTTTAAAAAGTGAAAAAAAAAATGCATGCGATAACTTCAACAATTGTGCTTTTACATTTTCACGGCTGCTTCAGAAATTGGTCATAAGGGTCGTCATATATTTTCATTGATTTTCCTGGGTATAATTCATTCGTCTCTATTTCTGGTGGCCTCGCATCCCTCCGAACGTGTTAACTGAAAATCTTTGCCACTTTTCATGTTAAATGAAAGTAAATTGGGTTTCCAAAGTTGGAAAGTAACACTTTAGTTGACTTATTTGGGCTCATAACCAACGAAGAAGTGTTAATGGTGAAGTATGAGTTTTTGTTGGATGTAAATGGTACCACCTGTATTTATATGGCGAAAATGCAAATTTACTACCGATAATGAAAAAAAAACCTGTGGAACAAGTTGGTATGGCGATAAATCTAATATTCGCTTTGGGGAATAATTATTCATATTTTATACGATATTAATAAAATTTTAAACATAGTCCGAATTCTGGACCAAGTGCGCGAATTACTACACCGACTTCATTTTTACTCGCTCCATTCACCACGCCACATCTGTCGTGAAGTCAGACGAAAAGTGCCAAATAAATTTGTTTTTTGTTCACCGTTTATATAATATTTTATACTTCTTTAATCAGTCAACTTTCTGCTACTAAAATTAGCTACGTACAACTGAAGCGATGCGATGAAATCAGTGACCATAAAATCATTTCATGGCACCATTACAAAACAAATTCGCTATGCGATTGGACGAGAGTCTTGAGACTGAGGTCCAACGAACGCTCCAAAGCGAAATCGCAATAAAATCTAACAGAAACAGATCCTGTGATAAACCAAAAGTGATATGATCTCAAAATTGGTACCTAAAATGTTTAATGTTTCAGAAAAGAATTTTTATCGAAAGGAAAAAAGACAAATAAATTTACAATTTCATATTGAAAAGACTTTGGGACTTATTCGTTTCATCTTTATTATCCCTGATACCTTTACAAAGAAATAATGGAAGCGCGCGCTCCGCCCATAGATAGCGCTCCGCCCATTTAGGGGTCTGGCCCCCATCGGTCCGCTTCCCACTTATGTCCCTTTTCGGCATCAACAACATATTCAGAATTCAGTATCAAATCAGTACTCATTAAATAAACAGTGCAGTGCGTCAAATTTTATCGTCAGCCCAAAAATATGTTAAATACTTTGGGCTCTGTCGGTGTTGGTAAGTTAGGGGGGGCATTAATTGACGTGAAAGTCTTTAGCGGTTCAGCATACTAACGATAGGCTAGTTAAATGGGCTAAATTGGAGCAGCCTCGCCCTCATTAAGGCAATATTATTGGGCTTCGCTGGTAGGCCAAACAATTAGGACATATACCAACGAGGCTCTGAAGCTGTTCTGCCATGTTCAGTAGGGACGGGGCTCGCGATTCGCAAACATGATTTTTCCTTAACTATTTCTAAACTATCTATACCAATTACACAAATTGCAACTAATTAATTGCATACATATTACTTAATTTAATTAACGCACCCCCTCACTTCGAGTCATCTTCCATTCTAGGTATTAAGGACATGTGCGGTGAAGAACTAAAGAGACATCAGGGTGATTTGAAAGTGTTAGATCAGCCGCGAATTTCCGGACTATGCGAGAACAGTTTGGGGGTTGGTATTAGTGGCCCACTGAGCAACAACAGTTCCAACGATGGTGAGAAACCCTCGAAGCAGAAGAGACATAGAACCCGGTTTACACCTGCACAACTGAACGAGTTGGAGAGGTGTTTCTCCAAGACGCACTATCCCGACATCTTCATGAGGGAGGAGATCGCTATGAGGATAGGCCTTACCGAGAGTCGTGTTCAAGTAAGTGGGAATAGATACACCTAAGCGAACAGTTGTATAAAGCGGAAGTTCATACTTCCCTGTTGACAAATCTTATAGTGGTCGAATTATTGATGAAAACTATGGCGAAATTGCAATTTTTCCAGAAAAATCCTTACCGACAGTTGAGGAAATATTTATTTGAGTACCTAAATCTAGTCTCTATGGTGGAAATTCTATGATGCAAACCTTACAGACCCTAAACACCTCAAAATGGCATTGCGAGTTTAACAATCTTGAGCAATTATGGTATTGATCACGGGGGGCTTGCTATAGTGTCCATTGCCTTCTTGTCAACTTTATATAGTCCCAAACATAATTTAAGATAATTTTCATTAGATCCCCTTCATATTGTTTAGCGAATCGTTAATAATATCGTTTCTAATCATTTTTACTAAAAGCTATTTTCATAACAAGTGCAGCAGCAGATTCTACCTAACAAACTTAGCTGCCGATATATATAACGTGATTTATATCAAAAACCATTTCCTAATGAGTGTCACACATAATTATTTGCTAATTTTGCTATGATTACTATTATGAAATTGTAATAAAATATCTGAGATATGAGCAAATTCACACTGCGTTGCATCAGTAAAACTACATGGGGTATACACACCAACAATGCTGTTACAGGTTACATTGCTTAACTGAGTTGCTAAATTGAGGCATCTGGCTTTGTTACATAACCACTTGGAAAATGAAACCCCCTAGCCACCAGTTCCGATTGTCAAAACTGTTACTTCATTTTCTCAAAAAAAAAAACTCTTTATTTGCTAAATTAACCAGTATGTGTACGATATTTTGTTCGTGGCATCATAATAAAATAATTCTGACTTACAAAAACAAAGGGATCAGCACGAAAACAGCAACAAAGATTTACAAATTCATTTGTAGACCTCTGCCAGACCATGGACGCATTCTCAGAGCAAACGCAACAAGAAAAACCAAACAATTTGTACAAACAACAGAAAAAATTACAACGACAATGATAACGAAAATAAGACATCCTGATAACTCGTAACCGAACCCCCCAACAAATTATTATATGAACAAACACACATGACAAAAATTACGCAAAGGCTGAAACAACTGCAGAACAAATGGAAGAAGAATAAAGAGTTAGACCATACTGAACCCTCTATACTCAACCAGATGGGCAAAACAATCTAACTTCCCCTCCACCGCGCTTTGATACTGTTTTCAAGAATTATGATTTTTGTCCTTTTTTTCCACTTATTAGCTGAAGTATTGTTAATTTCAAACTCTCCAAAGCATGTAAAATATTTGATCACGGATAGAAAGGGCAATGAGGCCGATAGCCCTTCCTGTATTTAATATGGGATAAAGACTTATGGATCAAATGCCGCCTAATATCTTCAACTTGCCTTCCCCCTCTAGAGATGAGGTATCTTAAAAACGAAATTGTATGCGTCTCCACTATAGACGGAGTCTGAGGAAGTCACATCAGGTGAACGTGCCGGCCGTTCAATAATGACGTCTTCGTACTAATCTTATTATGCAAGTAAAACAGATTATTTGTGATATTAATCAGAACAGTTAACAAGTTTAACTCTTTGAAAATCGGACTTTGCCAAATAAAAGCGAAAAGTAAGCAAATAATTTAATACCCTGTTAAGAGAGTTTACATAATAATGAGATTAGTCGCGTGGATCGCTACAGCCCTCCAGGGCAAATAAAAGTAATGTGGCCGAGACGACGTGGTAAAAACCAACTTAATTTTAGGGTGTTGGTGGTATTAAAGACGTAAATGAAAAGGTATCTGGACCCACACACCCACACATACGTACATTAAATATCCGTGGTAGAATTAGGTTGGATGGTGCGATGAGGTGCTAAAGTAATCCATGCGACCCCTGAACATATACGCCCCGAGTCGAATCATTCAATAATATATCATTGTCCACATGGGTGGTTTGGAGGGAGTATCTTTAAAATAAGCTTATTACTTGTCAACTCGTGACAAAAGCCCAATATACCGAATGCTGTACATCTATAGTGCATGTTGACTCGAATGTATTACGATAGGAACAAAAAAGATTTTGCTATTCTTTCTACAACACTCTGTGCGAACTTCATTTTTGGAACCTCTGTAAACACGAAATTAAGGTTCAAATGGAAATGGATGTCACGTGTTGTCTTATAGTTCAAAATGCGGTGACTTTTTGCTTTACGGATATAATGTATGTTTAACTTACGTAAGTTTCCTATGCATTTATAAAATCTGATAGTGGAAAAATTCGTATATACAACGAGGTTGTGTAATACTTTTGACCCTCCCTACGTCTTAGATGCGCGCTACGGGATTTAAGCGTGACGTTCGGGTTATAATAGTGTACTTCACGATCTTGGTATATAAAATACTATCAAATGTTCCGCGAATGCATCCGTAAAGAGCAAAAATGAGTTTCTCATAGCGATTTAGTGTCCGTGAGATATAAGATATTTTTCGTGATATATACAAAAATAAATGTAAAATAAATAAGAATTAATGGAAAATAATTGTTTGCGTCACAAGACTAAAAGTTACTAATTTTACTGTCGCGGCCATATTTATAGCCGAGTCGAAAAAGAGATGTGAGCTAAAAAAAAACAATTTTTTAGTAACATTGGTTGGTTAGGGGATATCTAAATTTGACCCCCTCTGTTAACGTTTTAACAAATTATTATTTTTTCAAAATTCAAAAGCAGCATTAAATATGAGAAAAAAATATTTTGACATTTGTTTATTTTTTGAATGCTGTTTACGTTACCGGTAGCTCAAAATGGCCGATTTTTTTAAATCGCAATATTGGTCAAGTGACGCCTCTGAGTGAAAGTCTTTCAAAAATGCATTCAATGGTGTATCGTGATTCAAAATCTGTCAATTAGTTTTTGAGAAAAACAGCTATAAATTTGGTAAAAAAATGCAATACAAGCTTAATTAAATGGTACGTAAACAAAGAAAAAACTTATTCCTTGACAGGAGATTGGCCTGTTTTCGATTTTGTGTTCACAAACAGTTTGGTTAAAATAAATAAATAAAAAAAAACAACCAAAAACCAAAAATTGTTGTCGATTTTGCGCTCACACAAATTGTTTTCATTCTTTATATACTCTTAAACTGAATTTTTTACCAAATATAGTTAGTTTCCTCAAAAATTAATGAATAGATTTTGAATCGCAATAATTGCGTTTGATTTTAAAAAAATGGTTTGGTAATAATTTAATAGGGATAGAGGATCCATTTTAGAACTGCACGGTACAAGAGCTTGACGTGCTATTATACAGGGTGTTTCATAAACATACCGACAAACTTTCAGTAGATGTAGAGCTCATAAAAACAAGTTCGAACGAATAAAGTTAAGTTAGAAATCTCTTCGTTTCCAAAATACAGAATGTAATTTTTTTTTTTTAATTTCAAAAACGGTTTGGGATGCGGACATAAAATTGTTTGTCTTTATGTCCTCCACCTGTACTAAAATAAAATAAAATTAATTTCTCCTAAATAATTCTAATAAAATCCCACTTGGAAACGTATACCGGGTATATTGGTAGATATATAAATAAGAAATGGTTTTTATATCAAAAACGGCTACTTGAACTACAAAACACTAAGAGCTCTTTTTTATTTAGAATTAATGAAATAATATGAAAAAAATATTCGTTTTAAAAAAAATTGAGTTGCGCACCATTTTTTTTCATCAAAAACATCTCATTGAATCGCCACACAGTCGCCACTGGTGTAAATGAACATATTCTGTCTATTCAGGAACGTGCACATTTATCTCGGCACAGCGTATCCCGAATTTCATGTCCATATTCCAAATCGTTTTTCAAATATTAAGAAAAAAAATTAATGAAATATTAAACAACTTGCATCTTGGAAACGAAGCGATTTCGGACTTAACTTTATCCGTTCTAAATACTTGTTTTCATGAGCTCTATGTCCCCTGAAAGTTTGTAGGCATGTTTATGATATGCCCTTTATATAAAGAACTAAAAATTCTGTACAAACTCGTTACAAATTGAGGAAAATATTTTTCATGAAAATGCTGGAACATGTCAAATATAATAAATATGTATAGAGGATTACCCATGTAGTAGATAAATGTGTTTTTTTATTTTTGTTTTATGGAACTCCATGTATATTATGACATTTTTGAGCTCTTTGAGAAATCCCGAATATTGTTTATGTAACATAACCATGTCTAAATTCAACAGTTATTGAAATATTTGCGCAATATGGCTATTAGAGCGGCCTTATAGATCGCTTGATCTCACTCCTTTCGACTTTTTTATGGGGTTTTCTGAAACATGTGCGTGTATTTAAATAAGTCCGCAAATATCGAAAAGTTAAAAAATAAAATTACTCAAGAAACTGAACAAATACTTCTTCAAATGATAAGAAAAGTTTTTGAGGAATTTGAATTGCGGCACGCCCACTGTCAAGAAGTCATATCTTAAATATTTAATAGATTAGGTTATAGCACTTTATATTGTTGTTTTTTAAGAATTAATAGTTCTATCATCATTTAATTTTTTTGCATATTTTTCGAAACCTGGTGCCTTTAGACATGGTATGTTGCTTGAAATATGTTCAGAACTTCTGAAAGTACTTAAAAAAGTCGTAATATACATGGGGCTCCACAGGAAAAAAATAAAAACGCCCGTTTATCTACTATATGGGCAACCCTGTATATTTTAAATGTCACAAATTATACAACCAACACAATACTTCACGTGTTCCAGTATTATCAAAAAAATATTTCCTTCAACTTTTAACGAATTTATGTGAGTTTTTTGGCCCTCTCTGTATATAATGTAATATACAGGATGTTCGTTCAGGTCAGGAAATATTTCGATGATGTAGCATTTTCCAACAAGTTGATCGAAAGGCGTGGAGTCATTTAGTGGGCACCAAGGTCTCCGGATCTTAATTCTGTAGACTATTTTTTGTAGGATTATCTGAAAAATGTTGTGTACAACATTAAACCTGAAACAATTAAACAATGGAATAAGAACAGAATGCGCTAATATTAATCAAGAAAGAGTAAATATGGTTCAGAATGAATTTAGCGACCATTTGAAATATTGCCAGGCGCAAGTAGAGTTCCAATTTGAACGTTTAATCTAGTAAGTACTTAATGTTTCTACTTATTAATTACCGTATTTCGTCGAAATTCATTTTATCGTCGCCGTAAGGAAAAATATATTTTAGAAAA
This sequence comes from Euwallacea fornicatus, assembly GCF_040115645.1. Classification (NCBI taxonomy): domain Eukaryota; kingdom Metazoa; phylum Arthropoda; class Insecta; order Coleoptera; family Curculionidae; genus Euwallacea; species Euwallacea fornicatus. Next base: position 5,075,931 of record NC_089551.1, read on the forward strand.
TTTATCAAAAAAATGTTTATGCAACTTAGTAAAAAAGTTTGTTTCCTGTACATAAAAAAGTGTGCCCTTTCATATAAAATGACCCAAAAGAGGGGTGCCCACTAAAAAACAACTTACGCTGACATCATATCTGGAACAATAATGACGTCACGGCTAATATTACCCACCCAAAATATGTGGAAATGTAAACTAAAGTCTACGTGTCCGGGCACAATTTTTTATTTTAATTCCAGAGCGAGAAAATAAATTTATTCCATGTTTAATACCCACCCTGTATAATAATATACCTATATAGAGAAAATTTCGTATTGCCTTCATACCCCTTTTGGTTTTCATGGTCTAGGCGTTCTTTAACTTTTCACGAATTAACACCTTCCACAGACGACCCAACAGAACAATATAAAAGGAACTTATCGAAAAATTAATGATCATTAAAGGGAATGAACCTTCGTCGGGGATTTATGGCCCCACAGTGATTCGAGTCTAATAAATGCGACCCTCGCCCTTTCGCCAGGCATGATTTAGCAAGTAAATCCAACTTTAATATTATTAGTCAAGTGGCAGATGTATTTATTAAATTCACCTGCCTTGCTTAGCATATCATCTGCCAAAGTCGTTTTGGGTGCTCGTAAAGTGCGTGCCGGATTAAAGTTTGCTCGTTGGAAATTGAAATGGATTTAATGACTAAACGAGGTCTCCTAGAATTTAATATCTGCTGTCCTGAAGAGGATCAAAGTCTGCGTGTGTTTTACCGAAATGTCGAAAATTCGAGAAAAAGTACCTCAATTTAAATTTCCACCGAGTCGACTTCACGTTCCTGCTTTTGGCGTTCTCTAACCCCACAAGAACTTATCTGAATTTGTAAGGAGCCTCAAAACAGATCGGGACGTTAAATATGAAGCAATTTTTATGCATAGAGTGCTTGCTGATTTAATATTAACCGAATCTGTCCTTTGTATCTCGGCTCTGTGTTTATGTTCCGACTGATTTATAACAAAGGGTGGCTTTCATCACTCCCCTAAGGGTAAACCCGACATTATAACACCCCGCAAAAATATAGCTCATAATGCAGTCAAATGCCCATTTAAATATTTAATGAAGAGTGATGATCCGATTTATAAGATTCATCAGAGGCGTTTAGATTTATGGGTAGTCGATTTCAGCTTCCGTGTTTTTTTCAGTCAAATTAGGAAATGGGGGTTCTGGTTAGCGCCGGTTAGACGTCAAACAGCACTTTTTTCTCGTTTTGTGTATTGCCTTTAGGCACATGAGTTTTCCACGTGCGCGCCGAATCCAGATAACTCTGCTGGAAGACAATGAGGAACGTTCTCTTGCGAAACAGCGCTCTGCAGATAATATCAGTAGTGAAACCAAAAAATCAAAAAGGGCCTGCACTTCTCCAGAAATCGAATATCTCGTCCTGGAGACAAGCGATACCGAACCGAGACTCATTTCTGGCATTGGTACTACTCACAGATAGTCCAACTAATTTGCTCTGCGCGATAGGGAGACCCAGACACGTTGTTGCTATAATCAGGTGATTATGTTGTATTGTTTGTGATTTATTGACCTGAGTAGACTGCAACTTGCCAATATATGCAGATGGCTGATGATGCCCCGCTGTAAGAAACTCTGGATTCCCTTGCCGAGTGCACGTTGTCAGGAAGCTCTTCTACAATTATCTTCTTTGTTGTAGACAGAATGCGAGTAGCATCCCTGGATTTTACAATTGGTCGAAGCCTTTTTCTTGAATGGATTTCAAGAGTGCTGTTTGAGTAAATGTAGATAGTTCGAATTGCCCCACTTTCAAATATGCCCCTCATGTTGCTTCAGTTACAGATCCAGAGTAGAGGCCATCGTCATATGGGTCTATCATACAGTTCCTTCTGGGTTCCAGAAAAAGATGGTCTTTGGTAAAGTTTCTCTTTTAGCAATCCGTGGAACAAGTCAAGTTATGGAGTAATCCTTATTACGATATTTGCCAAAACTTACCTTTTTAACGAATTATCGCCCCTTTGAGAGGAGCTCTCTTGTATTAAAGTTAGAAACATTGTAAATGTAAAAGTTTAATTGTAAAATCTCCGAAACAACAAACTTACTCCTAGAGAAGCGTCTCCTCACTACTCCATCATTTTAACTCTTAGCTCACTACCTATTCTAGACTTTCCAACTCTCAAAAATTAATTGACTTAGTTAATTGACCCTGCCTTCTGAATATTTTCCATCTCGCTATTCCTCTCGTTCACAAATTTCCAAGAGATTAATCGTTGTGGTCATCGTGCAATTTGGTTCTCTTTCCATTTCTCAGATCTGAACTCTGGATTCGGATGCGTTATTCATAGAGTTCTTGTCCGGTTAAAGATGATGAGATCTAGCTTTGATTGACGTATTCATGAATGGATTTGGATATTACTGTCAGTTATCATTCATCATCTACATTTATTTTTTATTTGTAATGAGCTTGGTTTATTCCTATGGCCGACTTGAGACGAGCCATATTTTTCTGCACCATATAGCGAACGAACAAAACTATAATCCTAATTTTCACAAAGTACACAAGTCTAGTAGGTTTATAGTGGTTTCTTGAGAAAATCATACTTTTTTCTTGATTCATTACATCGAGTAGTTACATTATATGAAGCTGTCCAACATGGATTTGCTTTGACGGCGTCCTTGCTAGTCTTTAGATGTGGTTTTACCCTCCGCTTCGCGTTTTATTAACCCGAATGGAGCTCCCTTTAATAGATTATAACACTTTTGCAATGATTATTCTAAGTTGGTTGGTCTCCGAATTGTTCTCAACTCCGATGGAATGTTAGAGAGACGTTGAACTCAGCAGCGGTGATATTCTGATCGTCTTCGTCATCATCCAGTAAAGCAGTCGCTGTAATTTGACCTGACTAGTAACACCATTACATTGTATCCGGTCAAGAAATATAACAAGTCCAGCCTAAAAGTAAGGATTTGAATTATGTATTCTCTAGTATCTCGACTATCTTCAAAAAAGAGCTTATAAAAGTCATAGTCGTGCGAGCTGATGTTTTCCAATTCCTAAATGTTTGTCAGACCTATGGACAGCTTCAATATGTGGTCACGTGATTGCAAAGATAATCCTCGTGAATATCGATTCTACTTAAGACTTCAATTTTCTGAGTGATACCGAACTCAACGAAAGTTTTGTCCACATCAACTACAATTTGAAGACCTTCTTCGGGATATAGGATCGATGCTGGCAAATAGTACAGTGCGATGGTATGGATTGAGACCATCCAGAAGAACATTAATTGCTTTATACTGGTTTGAGAATGGAGGCCAGTACTATGGTGCTTGCGACGTGCGTGATGTTTGAACAATGACTACGTTTAGATTCGTTCATGACGTTGTTAATGCCGTTAATGAGGTAAAATCGATGGAGTAGTGTCACGGCCTCTTCACATGGTAGATGCCATACAAATATTTCCTTTATTGACCAATTTTCCAGAAGTACATGGTATAGTGGATGGAGCACTTATTAATATAGACTCTCCTAAAATCAACGAGCCAGCTTATGTAGATCGCCCCGATAAACATTCCATAAACTGTATGGCCCTATGCGGTCCCAATCTAAAATTCTATTATGTTAGTATTCAGAACGTTCTTGTTCATACTATTCGTAATAGTACATTATTAGAGAGTATAGAAAATGGTTGGAGACAGTCTATTCGCGAAAAGAATGGTTCATTCCACCATCCTATGAAGATCCGTCAATTCAAACTCAGAATGATTCTAACAGCGCTGATAAATGAACAAGAAGAGTGATTGAAAATGTGTTTGGCACTTTAAAAAAGACATTTCCATGTTTGAATCATTTACGCGTTGATCGAAATCACAAATTTTCCTGCAAATATTTTTAAATGTTGTCCGACTCTGTATAACATCGGAATACAAGAACAAATGATGATGAATATATAGCACCAAATGAAGACATCTGAGGCAACGAAAGAAATGACAAAAACCGTGTTTATTATTTACCTAATGTCGAAGGACAAGCAAGAATTTATTAATTATTTTAGAAGAAATTATGTGCTAAAGGACAACACTGTAACCAAATGGGAGCACTCTCAGTATCTAATGCATACAGGGTCATTTACGGTGAGTATCCCATTAATAATTTACGGGGTCTTAATATAGCTAGAGATCTGAAATTTTGGATACTGACGTAATGGAGTTTGATTTGTTGAATTAAAATATTGGTGTAGTCGCGACGTTGGCAGATCTAAAGGTAACTGACAACAACTATGTTATTTTAAATGGCACACCCTGTATTTTATTATATTTTCGAATTTCCCGGAAGATTTAAACCCCAGTTTATCTATCATATGCCATAGCTATGATGAACCGTTTTCGAAATAATTTTTTTTGACTGCACCAATGAAGTGAGTGCCAACTTATTTTGATGTTCGGAGATAGATGGATACAGCGTTACGGTTCTTGGAATTGGCCACCCCGGTCACCAGATCTTACATCGGTTGATGCTTATTTATGGGGTGTCATTAAAGATAGAGTATACCGGGACGAGATGCAAAATATTGACTAGTTACGGGAACGGGTGAGAGAAGCACTTGATCTGCTTGATCCATATGAGCTCCAGAGAGCTACAAACATTCGTGTTCTGAATTCAATCCAGGAATGTCTCAAAGCAAACGGTGGCCATTTTCAGCAAAATCTCTAATTTTATTTATATTACGTAGATCTAGTTTATTATAAAGGATGTTACAATTTTGTTTATTGTACGTTGTTAAGCTATAGCCTCCTCCTAACCGAATCAACTAATAAGTGGTGCCTTTTACTCTCAAAGATTCTAATATTTATTTCAAAAACGGTTCATCATAGCTATGGCATATGATAGATAAACTGGGGTGTAAATCTTCCGGGAAATTCGAAAATATAATAAAATACAGAGTGTGCCATTTAAAATAACAAAGTTGTTGTCAGTTACACGTTGATCTGTCAACGTCGCAACGATACCAATATTTTAATTCAACAGACCAAACTCCACTACGTCAGTATCCAAAATTTCAGATCTCTAGCTCTATTAGAACCCCGTAAACTTTTAATAGGACCCTCACCGTGAATGACTCTATATATATATATTTTTTTATTATGCTGTAAAAAGTATTTTATTTAGATTAGGGAATATTTGCAAGTGAACAACCAATCATGAAGCAAAAAGAATAATGAACACAAAAACAAGAAAGACAAATAATTATGCAGTTGTTGATAAAAGTATGAAATAATTTTAAGAAAAATGATTTTTAGTTGATCGCCCATGTTGGTCTCCTCAAAGTTTATGAATAAGGAAACGTAAATATTGTTGAATTTATCATATGATACTTGCCTTGGAAATGTTATTTTCGAGAAAGTTATTGTTAAAACCAATTTTTTTGCTGGACAAAAGTATGGAGTACCATGTAGTTTTGTTATCTACGAGGCATTATCAGTTATTCCACATGATTGTCTGCTAAATTTCATACGTGCTATGGCAAAGAAATGTTTCAAAAGAAGATTTTCGAAGTGCAATTGTTGAAATGTCCGGTCGTGCTTGCAATCAAAGAAAAGTAGCAAAAATTTTGAAAATTAATCAAGAGGCTGTTTTCAAAATCCTTAAGAGATTTAAAAATTTCGGAGATGTAAAAAATGGTTTAAAACCTGAACGTCTAAGAAAAACCAACATTACTACTGATCGAAGTATAAAAAATATACCATCTGGAGATCCTCAAGAGTCATCTATAGTTATTCAGAAGGAAATTTGTAATACCAACATTGCTCTAAGTGATCGAACTGTAAGACGTCAGTTATGTGAGGGGGGCTTGGTAGGAAGGATTGCAGCGAAGAAACCATTCATTTCTAAAAAAAAATAAGAAAGAAAGAATAACATTTTCTCACTAACATTCGTTTTGGTCTTTTTCAAAGTGATTTACTGTTCTTTTTAGTAATGAAACTAAAATTAAACATTTTGGTTCAGATGGGTAAATGCATGTTTTGCGACCAATTGGTCTTACCCTAAGTATCAAAAACCAAGAGTTTAAGATGGTGGTGGTGGTATAATGGTATGGGGATGTTTTTCGCCATCCGGTGTTCGACCGTTAGTTAAAATTGACGCGATTATGGATCGAATTCTATATATATAAAGACATTATTGAGCAACATATGTCACCATCTACAAATTAGGAAATGTCTTTGATTTTGACAGAACATCAATTACATGACAGAACTGAAATTACTATCTTAGAGTGGCCGTCTCAATCGCCGGATTTAAATCCGATTGAGAATCTTTGGGATGACCTAAAACGAAAAATTAGAAACAATCGAAGTTTTTTTTTTTTATTTTAGAATTTCTCGTTTAGTTTTATACTTTTTCGATTTTAGGTATTCGACTTGGTGCTGGAGCTTCTCTTCCTCTACAGCATTTTCTGTAAAGGCGCTGTTCGTGCTAATCTGTTTTTTTTTCCTATAAGCGAACTAAATAATAGCCACATTGCTCTGGAATATATATTATATGATATACAGTGTGTAACATTTATCCTGGAATGTCGAAATATCTCGAATACTAGGTATCCTATAAAAAAAAGTTCAGTACCAATCTTTAATTACTCTGAGGAGGAAATGTATTGGTGCTAAAGTTGATTCCGCTCCATCTCTTGTATGGTAAAAAATTATGGTAATAAAATGTGACAACTAAACAATAAACTGAACGAATAAAACGTCTAATTTTAAACATTCTGTTGTTAATACGGCTTCACGATGGAGTACTTGACCCTAGAAGAGAAAATTTAAATGGTGTTGGTATAGGGAGAAGCTGGTAGGCATTTACATAATGCTGTTAATCTCTGCGTTCAGCGTGTTCCTGAAAGACCATCAGCCCAGACTTCTTTCTATCGGGTGATTAAAAAATTTAACGAAGTGACTGTAAATCACAAGAAAAGAACTCACCCAGCTATTGTGTGTGGAGAAAACAATAAAATTGCAGCCTTAGATGCTGTGGCTTTTAATCCCCCCAAGTGAGCACAAAACAAATATCAGGATTATCAGGAATTTCTCATATGAGTGTGTGGAGAATGCTGAGAATGCACAATTTTCAACCTTATCATATCTATGTACTTCAAGGGCTTCATGAGGAAAATTTTCAAATTCGTTTAAACTTTTGTGGGTGGACATCTGGACAGATTGAACGCAATCACAATTTTTCTCGTTGCATATTATTCATTGACGAGTCATCGTTTACAAATCATGTTAAAGTTAATGAGCATAAAATGCGTTACTGGAGTGTTGAAAATCCACATTGGCTTCGACAAGTTGAGTACTTGGACTTTGATCGCACTTTGAACTATTAACGTCTGGTCTGGAATTATTGGCAGTAAACTTATCGGCCCTCGTATAACTGAAAGACATAAATGATGAAATGTACCGGAATATTTTGAAAAATGAACAGCCCATATTACTCCAGGACTTCAATGTAGAAATGCGTTAAAATATGTGATTTCAACATGACGGTTGTCCAACTCACGATTCAGTTCTTCACTATAAGTTTTTAATCGTAATTGTAACGGTCAATGGATCGGCGGATCTGGCCCAGTGAATTGGCCTGCAAGATCTCCAGATCTTACTCCGCCGGATTTACTTTTGGGGTCATATCTCAAAGATCAGGTTTATAAAGAAATACCAACGACTCGTGAGGATATGATTCTGCGCATTGTAAACATTTGTGTAAATATTCCAGAACACACACTTGGTAGGTGTGAGAGCTTATTTAAAAAAAAAACGGATAAGTTACTACAATGACGTTTAGGGGCACCATTTCGAGCATCTATTTTAATTAAAAGCTATATAAAAATTCACATTTTCAATAATTCGAGGACCGATATCATCAAAGCTTTTGGCAAATCATAAGCGAAAGTGAAATTGAATTTCATCAATTACAGTGTTTTCTAGCATAAATGGAAAAAATGTTTCGGATAAATGTCTTTTTATTTTTAAACGTATTATCCGAATATTGAATTTGAAACCAAAAAGTTAACCCTCAACCTGATCACAAGGGGGGGAGAGGAGGTGAATCGACTTAGACACTAATACATTTCCCCTTAGAGTAATTAAAGCTTGATACTAAATATTTTTTATGGGATGCCTAGTATTTCAGATATTTCGATATTTCAGGTTAAATGTTACACACTGTATACATTAACAACACAGATAGGTTTGCTTGTGCTGGCAGTGCTTTCCTCTTCCTCTGAGATTGGTTTGGTGAGCGATTCCTGAACCTACGGTTGTAGTGCGATTTCTATACTAACACCTTACAAATAATGGGAGATTCTTTTCCAATGATATAAAGTACCATATTGCCGACTTAGGTTAACGTGCCTGTTTTGTCGGTACCAGTTTTTCTAGCGTTATCTATTTCAAAATGGAAAAATATACCAGAAGTAAATCTACCCAACAAAGATTACTTGATGCCTCACGGTATCTCGCACATACATTGATTTCGTAAAGGTGGAATAGATTCATTAAAATTGAAATTAACATGTTTTGGAAAAAATCCTCGGACACTAGTTTTCAAAAAACAATTTTTTTTTTAATATCAGTCATATTGATGGCATCATTTCTGTCCGAGATATGATGCTATCGGTATTTTTTTTTAATTACAACCCACGTTTTTTATTGAAAATATTAAAGAGCACATTTTTTGAAACGCAAATCGTAAAAAAATTAGGGAAGGACATAAAACATTTTCTGAGAAAAATAGCATTGATTCAATTTACAAAATATAGAAAAAAAAACAAATTACCAAACACTATGTCAAAACTGAGTTCCATTCGCTGCCTGACAATAAGCAACATAGTAAACAAATTCCTTTTGAACATTGTCGATAATGTCTGAAGTTATAAGTTCTATTTCTTCTCGAATCCGTCCTTGTAAATCGTGCAAATTTAAATGCTTGGTGGATTACGCTATGCTTTTTAAATATCCTCACAAAAAATAGTCACGGGGTGTCAGATCAGGTGAACGAGCTGGCCACTCTATAGCTCCTCTTGTTCCTATCAACGATTTAGAAAACATTTGTTTCAGTATACTCGCGCAGGTACTGGATAATGGGGTGGCGCTCCATCTTGTTGAAATGGTAAATTTGTATTCGGCAGATCGGGTTCTTCTGAATGGGGATATACATAAAGTAACTAGCGCTGGCACTGATCATTCTTGAAGAAAACTCAAATATCGTTCTTCACTTGAAGCACCGTTGAAAATATAAGAATCCAGAATTCTATCGCTTATTATGGCACACTAAACATTCAATTTTTGGAGGGTGTTGGCTATGAAACTCAAATCCATCGCCCAATGGCGATTATCAGGAGCCCAATAACGACAGTTTTGACGGTTAGTGTGGTCATTTAAAGTAAACGTGGGTTCGTCAGAAAAAATATTTTTTTAACAGAAGTTTCATCACTGTTACAGAATTTTTGCATTTGTTCGGAAAACTGATTTCGACGATCTAAACCATCTTCAGAGAGTTCATGAATGAATTCTACTTTACACGGATGGTACTCAAATTCGTTTTCAATGTTTTGTGCACAGTAGAAGCGGCGATATTAAACAGAGATGAAACATTGTTTATTGTGGAATATGGATCTTCTTACAGTACCATAGAAATATTGATTTTTTTGTTTTCCAATAGAGAATTGACCAGTTTTAGGCATATCTTGGACATGTCCAAACTCTCTAAACTTTTTTTCAAATTTTGTAACCGCGGCTTGGTTAATTGGTTGTCTATCAAGATAAATTTATATTCTACGACTTCTGTTTGGATACGCACCTTATTTGCAAATCATTTTATCATTTATTATCGATCATTTAGAGGACTTTAATTCTTTCTCCTTCGGTTAGCTTGCCTATTTTTAAACAATTTTATGCGGTAAGTATTACACAAATAATCATGGACACAAAATGAAAAATGATTTTCGCTTAACAACAAGCATAATTAGTTTACACATATTTCAAGGCTGTTTTTCTCAAAAAATGTCTTATGTAATCCTTCTCGTTTTTTTATGGTTTATACTGGAAAAAATATGGGATGAAAAATGGGGGTTGTCATTTAAAAAAAAAGGCCGATGACGTCGTACCTCGGAGAGCAATGACGTCATTAATATTAGTAATATTAAAAAATATATATCTTTTTAAATACTAAATCGACGGGTTCAAGAATTTTTTTCAAAACATGTTATTTTAATACTAATGAATTTATTTCATATTTTACGAAAGCACTGGATGTACGTCCAATCATTGTCCATGAGCGCTAAATAAATGTTTTGAACCAATGTGACCATTCTCAGTTTATCTGAGAAAGCACCGAAAATAATTATTTTTGTTTTAGTTTACTTTACATAATAATTGCATTTTGGCTAAATAACAATTTATTTTGCCGACACTAAAATGTAACCACACTCAAGAACATCTCTCGTTTAGGTAAATAATTTCACATGTTTGTGATGATTGTATGTTCATAGGAATCAACTATATACAGGGTGTTAATTAAGTACGTGCAGATACTTTAAGGGATGAATCTCTGACCGATTCCAATACAAAAAGTTTCTATTAACAAATGGTCGCAACGGCTCCGTTTAAGAGATACAGAGTGTTTAAATTTAAATTTAAATTTGGTTTCCTGTGAATATTTTTGGACACAGATGAGTCAATCGGATGAAATTTAATAGATATTTCCCAAGAGTACTTTTTTGAATAAAATTAAATGTACAATAATGCCCTTAATACAGAAGTGACCTACAGTGTGGGGCAAAAAAGTTAAGGCCAATATAAATGTGATGAAACCCTGTACGTGGCGCCCTCTATCGGTAATCAAAAAACTAAGATAACATTTGGGTTTTGCATCATAAAAAAAATGTGAATATTAAATTTTATCCGATTGACTCATCTGTGTGCAAAATTATTCACAGAAAGTCACATTAAAATTAAAATTTAAACACCCTGTATCTCTTCAACGGAGCTGTTGCGACCATATGTTAATGGGAACTTTTTGTATTGGAATCGGTCAGAGATTAATTCCTTGAAATATCTGGACGTACTTGATTAGCACCCTGTATAATGATATATATGAAAAAGATTCGAAGTTTGTCCACGATCGATTTTTACCGAGACTGCCTTCAAATTATTGGACATGTAGATATGTAGTCTCAATAGTAACGAAATCGATGGTTTTCTACAATTGTCGTAGTACTGGGTAGTATTACCGAGTTCAGTAATTTATAGGCTGATTACTTGTAACCTGGAGAATTGTAACAATTATAGTGTTCGTATCATAGACACCTGGACACCACGACAACAAACATCAATAAATATAGCTAAGTCAGGTCAGTCATTGCTTAATTTCGTATAATCCCGATTTTCAGTTATTTTGATTTAGAACTAGAGCATATTAGATGCAATCGACTTCTCCTGTATCCCGATTCCCATCTCGATTCCTCACCACTTCATATGTCCAAGTTGTTTTTTGAACTTGTATTTTCGTGTCTATTAAGTTCTTCGATTCAGAATAAATAATTCTCCTCTGTCTTGCTAATTAGATTAAAATTCTTCCCTTTTCTTTTCTAAATTACCCTAAAACACACACATTAACAATGCGAGACCAATTTTAATCAACGTCGAGAAATCCTCCTTTTCATGGTCTGGGGCATCCTTATTATTCATCAAGCATTAATTACATTTTCTGGAATCTTCAGTGATCTAAAATTAAAACTCTGTTTTAATCGTGAAACTCTATAAGTGGCGAAGCTGATGAGAGGATCAGAATTTGGCGAAGCTCTAATGTAAGCGAGAGAACTTGCTGAATTCAATGTTAGAAAAGATTATAATAGCTAAAATGATAGTTGGAACGTCTTCAATATCTATGCCAGAAGCTCAATTAAAGAAATGAATGGAGAGATTTTCTGGTTAACAATTTGCCTATATTACAAAGGACTGACCTAAAAAAGTTTATATTTTAAGATTGAGGTGTTGGGTTGATTTGTGTTGGTTTTAAAGCCATTTTTGCGAACTCTAGTAGAGATTTTGCGAACATGAGAAAAACCATTGATGAAAAATGGGTTCATTGCTTCACACCTGAGACGCGAGAAGAGTCGAAACAACCGACTCAAAGGGGAGAAACGGCTCCAAGGGAGTCGAAAACCGTTCCACCTGCAGAAAATGTGATGGTGCCAGGTCTTTAAGATGTACGTGGAATAATTTCTGTTGACTATCTCCCTAAAGAAAAAACAATAAATATAGAATATTTATTGCAGCATTTGAGCGAAGAAATTTGGAAAAAGCGACAACACATGGCGAAAAAGTCCTATTTACTTTGTATTAACCACCCTATTCGCCAGATTTAGTCTCCTCAGATTTTGTTCTATTTCCAAAGATAAAAAAATGGCTCGGTGGAGAAATATTCGCCAATGACAAAGAGATGGAGCCTGATCTTGATGCCGATTTTTAAACATTCGATGCGTCTTACTATCAACAGGGTATAAAATATCGCTGGGAATAGTATGTCAAACTCAGAGCAAACTATGTTGAGAAATAATATAATATTTTCCAATTTTTTTTCGTTAAGTGTTAAGTCGTGTACTTCTGGGACTATCCTCGTATGTCTTCAGCGCTGTTGCAACTCAATTACCGACACAAATCCTCCGATCGTCGACTAACGTAATAAAGTCGAAGCTGGAAGCTCTAAACCTATATTGTTATTCTAACAAATGGCTAATATGTTAAAATGATTGCCGTGGTAAGCCGCCAGGAAGTTAATTTCGGCCGTGCTGGCATCATTAATCCCCAATGGGGCGCAGTTGATGTATGATTTGAGTTAGCCCCGCAAATACCACGCAGAGGCCCCGAACCCTCCCCATACGGAAACTTTATTGCTTAAGGATTTCGACGCAGGAAAATCAGAGGTAATAACTTTTAAAGCTCGGACCTTCTGCAATGATTTTTAACTTTTCGAGGGCGACTTTGCCGATTCATTTGATCTTTTTCTTCATTTAGCAGCACTCAAGAGCAAGAGTGAAGTTTCAAATTAAATCACATCAGATTTTATAGTTCAATATGGAGAGAAGTGTTTTAAAGTAACGGGAAAGAGCGAGATCATAAAAAACTTACCATTTTATCCAAAAAGTCACAAAATCCAAAATCTGCGCTATAAAAATGGATGAAATTAGCACGTTCAATTTTGCATGAAAATGTGTAGTGAAACATAAAAAGAAAACTTTAAGGCAATATTAACAGCCTGGAATTGAGAGAAAACTAAGACTCGTGCAAATAAAGACTAAAAAACTTCCGAGTGACGAGCGAACCCCTAGAGGCTAAAGCCGACTCAATGCACGATAAAACGTATGAAAAAGACTTTTCATCGGTAATGATTTACCAGAAAGATTTTAAGCGAGCGGAAAATTTGCATTCAGAACTTTCTTTCTCGTCAAATCTAACTTCATTTATACAGCCATAGGAAAAAATTGTAACCCGCATCACAAACACTTTACTATATGCCTAATTTGTTGCCTTCGTTTGTATCTTCAAAATTAAAAAAATTATTCAAACTTCTGAAAAAACTGACTATACTATAGTATATATAAAGGATGCTGTAATAAACCTTTCTCCGGCATTAAATATTCTTAAGGCTGACAGGATCAGGAGGTGCTTCGTAAATATTCAAAATTTTAGCAATAGTGACAGAGATGACGATCTAGAAGAGGATATTCCTATTTTTTTTTTTAATCATTGCAGGCTGATTATTGAAAAAACTAAATTCAAAATGATGGAAAAGTGAAACGCAATGAAGATGAAGATGAAAAGCTCAAGGACCTTAATACGTAAGAGTTAAATAGAGATAAATAACGCTATTGTTGGCCTGCCAGAAATGAACTTGCTCTTATCATTTCATAATATTAAGCTTCAGGGAGACAAACATTAATTTTTGAAGCCCTGCTTTCTTAATATTGCAATGAGCTTGTTTGCATACATATTGTCCAATTGAATATCACAAAATTCTTTCTCAAACACCACAGAAACGCAGAACATTGAATTTGATGATTATCTGGAAACATGAAAGAACTGCTGTAGTGAAATAACCGATATCACTATTGACATTCACATTAAGGGGCTCCTAGTATGGAGTTCGTCGGGAGAAAATGTAAAATTTGGACTGATGTGATAATACGTTTGATTATAAAACTTGCGTCTTAACATACATTTATTTTATTAGCAAACGTATATTTTTAGTAGAATTTTTCACCTTTGTAAATCAAAATATTTGAGCTACAATTTCTTTTCTGGAGTATGTGCCTAGACATTCACTTGGCGACAGACTTCTTCAATACATGTGTCACTATCAGTCATAACTTTCACTGACCCGAACTAACGGAAGTAACCTTTCTTCATGTCTTGATAACATGGAAATCTTCCAAAGACACCCGACTGAGGATCTTTGTTAGACTGATGGTCTCAGCTGGGTAGCGTAGGCTTTGCATCTTGACTCACCTACCTTCAAAAAATCACCCCCCTTTTTCTCTTGGCCAAAGAAAATCGTCTTTCGGTATTCCGTTGGAGCATTCTGACCATACATGCTATGCACTTCGATTCACCGCTTTCCTCTCATTGTGGTCTCGCTCACCTTTCACCTTCATAATTGTACCCGTCATGCACTCAAATGCCTTTCATTTCTCTTCGCTCTCAACCAGCTCTCTCCCGATTGCACTTCGAGCCAAGTTCAGACCTCTGCCCCTGGCCTTCGTGCTCACCTCTATCCTCTCGGTACACTCCCACAGCGTGTGCTCCCACTCTCACAACAAACGCAGTTCCAACTCCACAGAACCAAGAACCATCAGCGATTATTCTCTTCCACACCAATTCCCCACAGGTACTTCCCGAACACACCATACCCAGTAAACATCTGCTTTAATATTTACTCCCACTTCGTCCATACACACTCGACTCACAGCCTAATGTTCCCGACATATTTTTTGGTCCACCCTTCATACCTCGCTCACTCTCGCTCCCATTCACTGATCATCCACTCTCTCGTCTCGACCTTGACTTCCTTACCTCTCTTCTAAATTGTTCTTCTTTTATCAGTAAGCACAGTTCACCTTGGTTGCGAGCAGTCTGTTCCCCCGCTCCAGGATGGCTGTGTACCTTTTGCTGTCCAGTCCCTCATGCCACACCAGCGCCGCGTACAGCAAAACCGACTACACCGCCTGTATTAGCACCCGCCTCCTGTCATGCCCTACCCCGTACACACTGGATAGGATCTTCTCCACCTTCCGAATGATCCCGCCCACCGTGTCCGAGGTTCTGCGAGCATGCTCGCTAAACCTGGCATCTCTTCCTAGCCGCACTTCCATATACTTCACGCACTCTCTCGTTTTGTTCAACACTGTTTGCTCTCAGACTCATGCTCTTCATCTTCCTTCCTTCGGCCAAGAGCACTATCTCCGTCTTGTTTATTGCAATAGTGAGATCTTTGGTGCAGAACGTGTAGACGACTAATTCTATAGCCTCAGTAATCCTCGTCTTAAGGGTTTTCCCGTTCTCCGCGGTATGCATCAGCGCCAAGTCGCCCGCGTACCCCGCTGGAAGGAGGCTCTTTGGATAACCCATTGTCAGCAGTTTGTCGTAGTACGTAGGTTCCACAAGACGGAGCTCATTACGGACCCATGAGGCACTCTACATGATAACTCTCAAGCCTCCCCGTTGGGCAACATCGCAAATCTCTCCTGCAAGTACGACCGCCCTACATCATTCAAGTACCTTTTCCTGGGGAACTTCCCCAACACATGAACTATGAACTTCCAGGACGTCGAATTAAACGCGTTCTTTACGTCAATGCTCACCACGATGCAGAAGCTCGCGTGCATCACTCGTCCTCCTAACCACCTCCACGATATACATCACCACTAACATGGCGTCCACGGTACTTCTGACCTTCACAAATATAAATTATCTCTCACTTCCCATGCCGAAGATATGCTGCATTAGCTTGTTCTTCACCACTCTCTCCACTAACTTCCCCAGTCCCTGGATTAGCCAGATGGGCCGGTACGAGGCATCAACAAAATCCCGTTTCGGCTGCTCCACCAGAAAGAGTCTGGCCCTCTTCCAGATCTTCGGGAACTTCCCCGCCACCAGGATTGGCGTGACGCAGTTCGTCATACTCTAACTGCGAGTCCCGAGGCACGAGCTAAGGACCTCTTTGGGTATTCCATTCCCATGGTATAACCATTTCCCGGAGCTTTATGACTCCTGGGGGCCTTCGCCACCTATCAGATCTCTTTTACCGAGATCCGAGACACGTCTTCGTGTCCCCCCAACATTAATTCCTGTGTCCATCCGACGCCCTACTTCCTGGGGAAAAACTCATCCTCCAGCTTGATAATGTCTGCCTTGGCCAGGTGGCTCGGTCTGGGACCACCAACTGTCCCGGCCACTATCTTGTAGCCGAATCCCGAGACGTCCTGCTCGAGATCCTCACACAGCCCTTTCCATTACTCCGTCTTGGCCATCCATATTAACATCTTGAGGGTTTTCCTTACTTCCTTGTTATCGTCGATCTTTTTTTTTATAGAGGAGGGAAACCTTCAAAAGCTATCTGGTCTGATGTTATAACAACCGGGTTATGTGGGATTCGTCCCTGAGTGGGACGCCTACCCACTAAAACCCTCCTCTCTTCACCCTGGATTGCCCCGGGACCGCCACTAGGCATTACTTCAGGGGGTGTACTCGTCGACCTGAACTAACCTGAACTAACCTCAATCTAACCTTTACTAACCTCAATTATCCTGAAGTAACCCAACCTGAACTTATTTTATGCTGTGGATGATCAACCCGCTTTTCATAAAACGGTGAGTTAATCATCATACTCGTCATACCAGTACAATCATCATACATCATCTCATATGAGGAAAATCCTTACTCGTTTGTGGATGTAAAGAAAGTCGTTTGCAGTTCCTCATTTCTGAAATGAACGGGCCCAAATTCTGTTATCGATTAGATACATTTTGCAGATATAAAATGGGCCGCGAAACGGTAGCGGCATTGTAAAAATCAATCCCGTACAAGCGCAGAAAAGCCTAAAAAAGCTTCCACAATTAAATAAGCTTTCCGTGGCATAGAAAGAGAACACAACACTTGAATAACACGCTCCTCCCTTTTTAATTTCCTTTCAGTCCACCTCTAAAGGAACATTAGACAAAACCCGGTATCGATTGAGTATCGAGAGATCAATTTTTGTTGAAGAATTCTTATCAACATCGCAATCGCCGAGGAATTTTCACGTGCCCGGTGGATTTAATTAAACTTTCTATTTCAAAAAAAAAAAAAAAATCTTTTAAAATGTCTCCTCATGGAGTGGCTGCTATAGGATCGTTGTTCGCGATGATGGCGGTTTCGCCATTACCACTACAGCTGTTTCATTGGAGAGTGTTTTTCACCTTACGATTCTTCTCTTCCCTTTACTTAACTTCAGTTCGTTTAACTTTTAACTATATTCAATTTCATTTCTCTAGCATTTCGTTCTTTTCACACCTTCTCTATTCTGCGACCTCACGTCGCCAGACCACTTACGTACGTACACCAATGCAACAAACCCATTTCGTTTGTGCAGCCGGTAAACAAAGAGCGATTTACATAACAAACAATAGGGGCGGAGGACGAGTGTTGCATCACATAATGGAGCAAATAGTGTCCATTTTTATTGCGTTTAATTACCGAAACGTTCATAAAAAAATGTGACGTTCTTTGGCCACCGAAATCGTTCAAGACCATCCGTGGTCGAGAGTGAAAGGAGTGATCGGTTAACGTGTCGACTGATTAGTGGGTGTGAAAAACTGTGATTTAATGACTCATGGTATTTTACCGTTTGGCTTGTATTAAATGATTTGTTTGGATTTTTAGAGTCGAACCTTATGAGGGAAAGAAGTTGTCTTTTTGAAATTTGCGGAACGCAAAGGAAAAAAAAGTTCTTAATTAAGGGTCTTTATTTGTTTTTTGTGTTTCACTCACAATGCGGCCCTAATACGTTTAATTGCGAACGCATACATTAAATCTCCTACGTTTCGTGAGTCCTGCCCTTGCAGCAGCAATGGAGAAATCCATTAGGCAAAACTAGCGCTACCTCCGAGTGTAACAATCGAAAGATGGAGATGTAACCGTCCTTTAAACAAGATTCCATCAGTTTCTAAATCAGTACAAAACTTTTAATTACGTTTTAAATTATATCGGAGCAAGTTTCGAAAGTTTGCCAGGAATTCCGAGTGATACGATTTTGGGAAATTGTTCCCTTGGTTCAGCAAACTACCAAATATTTGTAAAGTTTCCGAAGTCCTACTCATTAATTTTAATTTATATGTATACGTATATAATAAATTGAATCAATACACATAGTTCGCATAGACAGGGTGTATCGAAACATTGCTCAAACTCTTCGGGGCGTCTAAAGTTAAGAATGCGACAGGAGCAGAATACCCCAGAAACGGATAAGTCCATGTATCTATATCACTTCTAATCGTTAAATTACACGTTAACGTTATATTTTCGCATAGCAGTGCTGGTCTGATAATACGGGGCTCTTTTTGGCAGATACACCGGTGGCCAAAAGTAGATTTACAAAAATACAATTTCTAAAAAAGTGATATTGAAAATAATCACCACAATATACAGGGTGTCTCTAAAAGATCTGTACAAAATTCTATCACAGATTTCTGAGGTCAAAACATGAAGATTTAACCCAATTTACCTTAGTCCAAAAGTGGACGGTTTTTGAAATACAGGGCGTCAAAGTGAAAACAAAAAAAAGCAAAAAAATTGATTTCTTGGTTGGTAATGCTGCTATCTACACAAAATGTATCGGACGGTTTTTGGGGATAAGAAATCAGAATCCGTTTACATTTTCGATGCACAATGTAGAGGGCGTTGTCAGTGCTTGATGAACCCTCTTTAAAAGGGCATAACTTTTTTATCACCCGGTATAAAATTTATTTATGACTAAACTTGTGTTTTCCTACATTTTTTAAGAAAAAAAGGTCTCTTGTTAAAAATCTATACAAGGCTTCCTTCTTGCGATATTTGAAGCTTAAAGTTCGCTGCATGTCTTGAACAATAATTTTAATGTACTACAAAGTGATACATTATCAACATGAATTTAAGATTAATGTGTGGGCAGGAATAATTGACAATTTTATTATTGGTCCTGTCATTTTGGTCCCCGATTAAGTGGTGAAAGTTATTTGGAACATATTCAAAATACAATGCCAGAATTATTGGAAGATCTTCCTTTATAACTTCGGCAAGATATGTGGTTTATGTACGACGGTGCTCCGCCACATTTTACTATAAATGTGCGCAACTATTTAAATCAACAGTACCCACGAAGATGGATAGGTAGAGGAAATGATGCTCCGGTACCACGGTCACCGCGCTCACCGGATTTAACTCCCATGGATTATTTTTTATGGGGGACTCTAAAGTCCATGGTATACTTCACGGCCATAAATAGTGAATAGGAACTATGGGGACGAATTCAAAATGCAGTAAACATTTTAAAGAACGACGAAGAATTGATGAATAGTGTACATTTTAATTATCTTGCGTCGGAATAATCTTTGTATGCAAGTCAATAGTGGTCATTTCGAACATCGACTAAAAGTATAATTTTTACGTGTTTATGTTTGGTATCTATGTTTTCAAGTAATTTGTAACTTATTTTTAAGTTTTGATTTTTTTTGATCCAACTGTAAGAATTGATATATAGTACATTAAAATTATTGTTCAAGACATGCAGCGAACTTTAAGCTTCAAATATCTCAAGAAGGAAGTCTCGTAGAGATTTTTAACAAGAGACCTTTTTTCCTTAAAAAATGTAGGAAAACACAAGTTTAGTCATAAATAAATTTTATACCGGATGATGAAAAAGTTATGCCCTTTTAAAGAGGGTTCATCGAGCGCTGACAACGCCCTCATCATTGTGCATCGAAAATGTAAACGGATTCTGATTTCTTATCCCCAAAAACCGCCCGATACGACATTTTGTGTAGATAGCAGCATTACCAACCAAGAAATCAATTTTTTTGTTTTTTTTTGTTTTCACTTTTATGCCCTGTATTTCGAAAATCGTCCACTTTTGAACTAAGGTAAATTGGGTTAAATCGTCATGTTTTAACCTCAGAAATCTGTGGTAGAATTTTGTACAGACCTTTTAGAGACACCCTGTATTTAAGCACATCTTCATAAATGTAAACAAATCTTCATGTAACAAAAAACTATCCTCAGTTTTTCGATTAGGCTTCATATCATATTATTATAAAAAATGATCAATTTTTGGTTTAGTTTTTGCGTAGCCAAAAATAGATTGACAAATACTAACATTAATGTTATCGAGGCAGTTTGAGTTCAAATTTTAAGAAAGATACGTGCGTTTAACTCTTGGAGAAATTCCCTTTTGGAATAAAATTAATAATTGACTTGAAACGTCTAATTATTGACGATTACAATAACGGATTTGGGCAAATTGATATTGCTAAAAAATATTCTCTGAAAAGACAAACAGTGTATTGTGTTCTAAAACAATTTAATAATAAAGGAAATTTATGCCCATCTAGAAAAACTGGAAGACCTTCGAAAGTGACCCGTCGTATGAGAAGAAGAATTTTTAAGTTAGTGAAAATTAATCCATTTATTTCGTCAAAAGAAATTAAAGCAGAACTTGCTACGAATTGTGATGTTATTTTAAGTACATGGACTATCAGAAGAATTCTTCAAAACAGTGATTTTAAAACAAGAACCCCGGCCAAAACACCGCTACTAACAAAAAAACAGAGAAAAGGAAGATTGGAATTTGTCGAAAATTATGGACATTGGATAAACGAATGGCGACGCGTCATATTCAGTGATGAATCGAATTTCAACTTGATAAATTCTGATGGCAAATAGTATGTCAGACGTCCTGATTGTCACAGACTCGATCCCAATCATACTATTAAAACTGTTAAACACGGTGACGGTTCCATAATGGTATGGGGCTGCTTTTCTCATTTTGGAATGGGGCCGCTTTTTAAAATCGAAGGCAAGATGAACCGTTTCGATTACATAAATATTTTGGCAACTGAAATGGAACTACATGGTGAAAGAACTATGCTTCTAAAGCATTGGTTCCAACAAGACAATGACCCTAAGCATACCTCAAAAGTAGTTCAGAAGTGGCTTAGAGACAACAAAATCAATCTTATTACGTGGCCTGCACAGTCACCCGATTTTAACCCGATAGAAAATATTTGGGGGTATTTGAAACATAAAATCAGCGATAAAAAATTTAAAGATGGAAATGAATTGTTTGATACTTTGCAAAAATTGTGGGACGAAATGGATTTACAATTTATTGAAACATTGATAGTATCTATGCCTAAACGTATACAGGAAGTAAAAAAACAATGGCTATTCATTAGATTATTAATAAAACTTTAGGATAGTTAACCTATTTATATCAAAAAATGTTTATGACAATTTTTTATTGAATTTTACATTTTGTCAATCTACTTTTGGCCACCAGTGTAAGTCTCGTTCATTATATTTTTCCATTTTATCCTACAGTTATCCCTCGACAAGAACGTCAAAATTTTGATTATCATCGGAGAGGTGCCTTGTCCGTGCGGGTGTTACGAAAAATACTAGATTCGTAAAAGGATATTTTTCAAAAAAAATCGGTTTTTTGTTATACAGGGTGTAACTGAATGTCTTGTCCAAACTTCACGAGCGTGATCTATGAAGCCACGATTTAAAAAAAAACTTCGTGTGAACGTAAATCCGCAAAGCCTTCGTTTGAAAGATGCGGGGTGTCGAAATTAAATTAAAAAAAAAAAAATTTTTGCAACTGCAAATTCAGTTTCATTTGCTGCCACTAGGTTGTTAACAAACGAAAACATAAAAGATAATCTTCCGAACACATGTCAGAAATTCATATTAAGTAATGGACACGTGCAACAACTTTTCATTCAGCATGCATCATTAGTTTTAGATGCGTTTTCACCGGAAACAGTTGCTTCTAGCAACATCGATAATGCATACTTCTTTAAAGAAGAAAAGGTGGAAAACAGTATATTTCCAGTCGCAACTCAGATACAATGTGACAGAAAAGTTAGAGCCAATTTAAATCCGATGGAACCCTGTGCGTGGCGCCCTCTCTCAGTAACAAAAAAATGAAGACAATATTTGGGTTTTTCGTGATAAAAAGGAAACTCTGTATACGAAATTATGCCGATTCTTAAATCTTTGTTCAGAAATATTAAAGAAAAACTGAATAAAATAATTAAATTTCAACACCCTGTTTCTCTTAAACGAAGGCGTTGAGGACCTACTTTCTTTTACTTTCTGGTTTCATAGATCACACTGGTGAAGTTTGGTCAAATTATTCAGTTAGACTCTGTATAAGGTGTCCTGAAAATGCATGCAATATTAAAAACGGTATCGTAAGCCTATTTAAGTTAATATATTAAAATTTGGTTTAAAAATTATTTGAAAAAAGTGTCTCGTTTATACGTTATCGAGGGTGAAAGTTCTTGGAAAAAAAATGTATTTTCTATATCTAAAGAATACTTCAATGGATTTCAATGAAATCCATCATGTATTTATTCTTTAGTCTAGGGATTAATTTCATGTAACATTGATGCCTATTCGCAGTGTACAAGTGATACATTTTTAGCCATCTTCCTACTAAAATTGCCAAAACTTTTCACTGCGTAACTGCATTGTACTCATTTTTTTTTTCTGATGATACGTCAACGCTTTCTCTAGCTTTTCTATCTCTTGGAAATTACTGTTACTCTTAACACTTCACAACGAAAAAAATTATTTTCTTTTCTCATACTTGACACCAATGAGCCATCACTTCGATAATTATTATCAACACTTGTTGATGTGAACGCTGACGTCACTTACGGAAAATTTCATAAAATTTTATAAATATTTTTGAAGTTTTTTTTTGAGTTGTTTCTTTCGAGATCGATAATGGATTTCGCTAGTTAAGAAATCGTCGATGTGATTAAAATTATGTATATTTGTGGCCATCACCTGATAGTTGTTTGGTTTCAATTGAATGACCGACCAAGTTTCGTAATATGCAGCGAAGGCTAAATTTATAAAAAAAAGTAATAATAAAAATAATTTAAGTGAATGATGAAAAACTCACAATTTTAACCATATTGGCCATTTCTTCATGCGAGAATGCCATTATTAACATCAAAAGAAATTTCAAAAAACTTCATAAAAGTTTATAATATTTTCTATATGTGACATCAGCGTTTGCATCGAGAAATATCAATAATTATCGAAGTGATGACAAATTAATTTTCTGTACGAGAAAAGAAAATAACTTTTTTCGACATGAAATATTAACTGTCTGAGAAATTTCCAAGAGATAGACAAATTAGGGAAAGGGCTAATGAATAATCAGAAAAAATCAATACGATGCAGCTACCCAATGAAAAGTTCTGATCACTTTTGTACGAAGATTGCTTCAATGGATTTCATTAAAATCCAATAAAGCATTCTCCATACACAGCAACATTTTTTGTTTCAAGCGCTTTGAGCGTCAATAACGTCTAAACGAAATACTTTTTTCAAATAATTTTTCAACTAAATCGTATTGCATTGACCTAAATAATCTTATGATTCCAATTTTGACATTCATTTTCGGGACACGCTGTAAATTTAACAGCGTTAAAACAAATTTATCTCACGCACAATTCTACTGCATGTTCACAAAGCTGATATATTTAGGGTTTTTTGGTGGGCTAATGGTCCGTTGCTGAGTTTATAAGGTAAAACATCAAACACATTTAAAATTTATTTATATATATTGCGTACATTTTTGCGGGTATCTCTTTGTTCTTGGATATCTGCATTATTTTTAATTCATACGGCTTTTAAATTACAAAGTGTCTCTGAACATAGTGCCCTAAGTTCAACCACGTAATCTAGGTCCAAAAATATGAGGAAAACTTTATATAAAGATATGTACGAATATGAAACGGGGCTTTCTTTTTTGAATATACAGGGTGTGAAAAATTGGTTCCTGAAGTTGATTATTAATGTTTCCGAAAGGCGACTAGATAAATTAATAAAATTCTGTAGTTCATTATAACTTTTCGTGCTCTTTCTGAATCGGTATAGAGAAGTTGACAAATTTTTGAGGGACGGTTAATACAGGAGGGAAAATGCTTAAAAAATACCTTCACTTTTTTGTACTTATCTTTATTGGCGATTTTATAGTAAAAACATTTCATTTTAATAAGAAATTAAAAAATAATAAAAAATCATTAGATAAAAAAGGATCTGTTGCAGAAAGTCGAAATCTTCCGCAGTTTCCGTGAAATTTAAGATTTAAAAAATCGGTGGATACAATGATCTAATGAATAAACGTAAAATTTTAAAGCCAGTTGACGGTGAGATAAAACAAAAAAAAACATTTAAAATTTCCGCACACGACAGCATTTATTAATAAAGTCTGGTGATTTTTCCTTGTCACCGAAACAGTATTTAGTTACAATTATTGCTAAAGAAAACGAATAAAAATGACGTTTAAATCTAATATTTATTTAGTAAATTCCGCCCATTTGTTTAATATTAATTTTCTTGAAAATTGTCGCAAATTTCAACTTTGCACACGGTACCTTTTTTATGTAAAAATCTTCAAATTCAATGTTTTTTCTATAAAATTGTCAATAAAGTTAGATACAAAAAAGCGTAGCTACTTTTTAGCATTACCTTCCTTTATCCCCCGTCCCTGGAAACATGTAAAAACTTCTTTATAGAGATTCAGAAAGAGCACAGAAAATTATAATAAAATACAAAATTTTATTAAGTTATTTTGATACGTTTCCAACATATTGATAAAAAAAACTATCCTCAGGAACCTATGACATCCTGTGTATCGAAAATGAAGCGCCTTCGGACTTAAATTTATATGAAGTGTTCATCATATATTAAAATAAATGGGTGAATTTATGGTACTATGTTCAGGGACATCTTGTATATAAAAGACTATTTCAGTTTTTGGTACCCAAAATCTAGCTGGCCAAAAATAGGTAAGTTTTACCTAATTATTCTACATGCGTTCAATGACTATCTCAATTTCTGTCTAATTTCTTTCATTTTCTGCTTTATTTTTTATGTTCAATATCATTCCCGATTCATCTATCATATTCCATTGCAACAAGTGGAATTGCCGCAAAGCAGATTTGCTTGCAAAATTTAAATGTTCCAATTTCATTACTTCTCTTACTCTCGCGCAATGCGAAAAAATCCATAATTGGCAAATTGTAAAAATTTGATGTTTCTCGGATATCTATGTTTTGAAGGGCCACCCAGAACTAATTAAAAATCGATGTTCGATAGTCTGAAACAAAAGTGAAATTTTACGACATTTTGAAAAGTTTTGAAAATGAATGAAGGGACTCTATGAATAAATTTTAAAAAAAACTGCATATGAATTTTTAGAGTTTTTAAAAATCACCAGCGTGAATCTAAAAAACTACCAAAAACTACGGTAGAAGTTGGATTTATTTTATTACGCACGTATACAAATTCCTGCGTTTTCACATATGTCCGTTAAAAGTAGCAAGTGACTTAACCCTTACTTTGACGGTCAAGATTAAAAACCCTTGGTAAACACCCAGGTCGCTTTTGGCCGTTTTTATGGTAGTCAAACACATAAACCAGAAGGTAAAATTTTTGTCTGGTTTGTGTTGCGAGAGGCGAAATACCTTATCGTGCATTGCTGACATTTAAAAATATTTCATGGGTTTCTAAAACATTGTTTGCATGTGGTCGTTTTATAAGAAATGCGGCCGTTCTTGGTCCCTGTGGTTGTACAAAATCATATCTGATCCCATAAGCTGTTGACCATTCTGGGAAGCGTTACTGCCACATTGACGACGTCGAGGTGAAGTTTAATAAGACAATGTGCAGATTTCCCCATGTAAAGGAAATTGTTGGGTGGTTATGAAAATATAGACATTCAACGAAGCAAAATGGAAGCAATACTAGGAGCTCTATTCTCAAAATTGAACGATTCCGACTTCGACCGATGGGAAAATGACTCACATGGAAGAAACCTTAATGTTACGTAGTGTGAAGTTCTCGTCATTCGAATATGGGATTCCCCTACTCGATTTTCACGAATTCGAAGACACGCCCTGACTTTCTGACATTCGATTTTCACAATGCCGCAGGAATATCGTCAAAAATGATGTGAATCTCATACGAGTAGAAAAGTGAAACCTTTAAATTTAACCATATGTGCGTTAACATGGTTAAACTTGAATGTTTCAATTTCGTTAGGATCAGTTTTGTAGGTCCTAAAGCCTTAGAATCTATAAAACTGATCCTGTGCAGCGTAGCTTTATAGCCGTTGCACCTTTCCGAGGTAAACTAAGGAAATCCCATTTTTGATTGGCGAATTCTAGAGTTTAAATTTAAAATTCGTTTTACTGAAACTTATAAACGGAAGTTACTGATTACTATCAGGTCTTATGCCTTACTACTGTGGAATTAAACTGCCGCAATTAACGATATAAAAATATTATAAACTTTCAAAATTAAACTGAAAGCCGCACTTTACCGCATATGTGCGGAGAAAAATTTTGCCGTGCGGAAATCAACACGACATGGATCAGTGCGGAGTTTCCTTTAGAATAATTGACTTTCACGTGCGTGCTGTTAAGCTTCTTGTCGCACGTGTGCAGGTAAACGTTTTGCAGCACGATAATATTTCATTGAATTTGCGAAATTCGATAAAGTTAATACAAATGCACTTGTAAGAAAATCGTTGTATCCAACACGTGCGAAAGCTTCTTTACTCTACTGAATTGCTAAACGAATAATCCGCAGTGTGGCGAAGTGCAATGAGTGCGAAGTAAAGCATCAATTTCCACAATTATTAAGTAAATAACTATGATAATATATATAGTTGTTTATGTAATAATTAGATAAACTTTTATGAGGTGAATTATTACATAGCCGAATGAGCTTGCGAGCGAGTCTATGAAAGGATGAATCTTCTAAAACGTTTGCTCATCAATTTCAGACTAATTTCTTAATAATTTAATTTTTAAGTGAAAAGTACAATGAATCCGAAATGGGTAACATGATCACGATTCATATTTTTCATAGAAATGTCTGTACGTCACTGGCTCTTTTTTTAGAGTTAGCTACAACAAAGTGAAAGATCTATGTGTATTAAATACTATTCAGTTGCTCACTATTAGTTGGCAAAAATGTCTAGATAAATAGTTAAAAACTTGCTTTTTTTTCATTATAATGAAGAAAAAATTCCGCCTAATTACAGAAAGAAAAAAAGTAACGAAGAGGGGAATTCTCTGACTTTATTAGGTGTTTTAGAACCGCAATAGTAATATTTTACGACCTAACGCTCGAAGGGGGATATAAAAGGGCTATAAAGGTAATCGAAAATCGTAAAGCCTAATCCTCTATAGAAATTCATGGTAGAGGCTTACAAAACCCCGAACTAAAATAGGAGGAAAGAGCTGTTCACATTTATAAAATTTCGGGATTATACATGTTTTCGAGCAGTCTCCCTCAATTGAGATATATAATGAGAGACAGGCAGGTTTCTTCTTACATATCTCAATTTTAGCGAATATTTCGTCATATGTTAATTCACATTGTGTAATTGCACTATTTTGGAAATATCTTAATACGGTGGTGGATTTTTTCGATCCAAAATTTCTATTTCTATGGCGAGACAGTTTAGATACCACAGGGGGGCGCAGATGAAACCTTTCCTACACCTCCGTGGATTTGCGATTTTAAAATCCCAGAAGAACACGGGTCAAACTACCTGCCTCAAAATTTTAAACGAAAGCACAAGTCAACGCATCAAAATTAGCTTAGAACGTGCGAAAGAAAGGTTCCAGCGACCTCTAAACGATTATCAATGAAAAAATTATTAATTTTAAAAATCGACGTCGACAGATCAGCAAAAATTTCAATTTTAGTTTTTGAGATTTTACACGATTAAATTTTCATATTTTGCATCCATCATCTCCATGCCATAATGTAATTTAGATTGACGCGCTTGAAAACAGAATGGCATGAATATATTTATTTTTTGGATAACATGTTACGTAAGTTATATGAAGGGTAACATTTAATTTGTGCCACTCAGTATAGAATATCAACACGCTAGATACTAACCAATCATCATGGGTTATTCTAATCAGAATTGAATTTTCACAAGCTTGGTCTTCTGCAACGTACAAGGTAATGTTTCATGAAACCGTCTACCAACAATATTTTTTTATTTGAGATTTTCATTAGGAACTACGTAATATCTGTTCGATATTCAGAAGTCTGTTTATGCAGATTATTTCAAAATATTTGATCACTAGTCTTGAACAGAGTCAATACTCCTTGAATGTTACATGAACTGAAGCAACGACTGTAGTTGGACTATTTCCGAAAAACTTCTCCGTAAGCTTGATAGAACGTTTTTAATTCGAGAAATTTTCTGTTCGTGAAATCGACTGGCGTAAATATCCAAGGAATGAAGTTTTCTGGGTGTAAGTAACCATGGGTCGACATTGTAAGGCATGAAGGGATCATGACCTCATTTTCTGAATGTGAATTATTGCAGTGCCGCTTTCGAGAAATATCCTCCACCTTTTTTCGTGGACCAGCAACGTACCGCTTTGCGCGGTTAATACAGAAATAGCTAACTCGAAAACTGAAAATTTCACCTTTACTTGCAGTTTAAAGAATAAAGAAATCATAGCAAGAGCTGAATCGCAGAAAGAATAAGCAATTGGGAAACTTTTGTCTAGGAATCCCATAGAATCCCGACCGGGATAACTTTTACCTTAGGGGATCACAAACTAGCCTAATTTAGCTGTTGAAAACTCAAAATTATAGAAATTTATTTATTTTCACAGCACCAACATTTAAAATTACTAAATGTTCATTCCATAAGCTCCAAAAATAGAAACGTTTTAACGTGAACAATAAGCATGTTCACCAGTTCTGCACTTCCAACAACAGTTATTATTTTAACCATTTAAACACATCAAAATACCTATTTGTGCATTAAATTTAGTAAGTAATATCCAACACTTCTAACAGCTTAGACACATAGTTAATAAATATTTATTTGCTAACAGTTGCTTTTAACACTTTGGTATAAGGTCATTCATATACCGCACGTGTTTAGGGCTAATTTCTCAGTTGAATACGTCATTACATATTCGTCATTACTGTATTTTGCATTAACAGATTTCACGATTATTATTTATTGCAAATTGTGTTTTTTGTTACTTGTCCAACACATGTACTTAATACGAAATTTAGAATTTTTGAGCAGAAACTCATGTCTCTTGCTTATATTAATTTCGGCAATTGTTCACTCAAAAATAACGGTTTGATGTCGACCATTATTGTAAATTCCAAACGTTCAATTTTTTTCATCCAAAATTCCTGTTAAATTTATTGACCGGAGCGTCGCGACGCTTGACGCTGGAATTTCCCCTCTCCATCGAGTTCCCCCTGGCAACCGACAGAGCCCTCTATCCATTTGGCCCTCCCGGTTGTAGGCACGGCTTTTAAATTTACCGTTTCCCATTTTATTCACTTTAGGATTTCCCTTCTGTTTGAAAATGCAAACTTCAGATGAGCAGAGTTTTATCTGGCGATTCCTGGAATTGAAGCTCTTTTGTAGTTATGGGATTGATTGAAGCTTGAGGAAAGCCATTTCAGCGTGACTCCACGGCTGCTACATCAGAAATTTCACCTTTACGTACAATTTAGTTGGATCGAATGGTCTATTCTGGATGGAAGCACATGTCTGGAATATTGTACGCGATGCATCCTAAGCGTACGCAAATTTTACGGGATCTTCCTTGGGACGTCATAAGGAAAGTCCAATCAACGTGCGTCCGCAATGGCCTTATTTCGGATAGACTGTGTCTTGCATTGGGAGAAAAAAGTCGGTTTTTCATCACCTGAAAAAAAATGATTAGAGCGATTAGGTTGAAATTTTCGCCATTTCAGGGCCACCAGCGAGTTGCCCGGAGGCAGCTCCTTCGGAAATTTTCACAAAAATGGTGACGTCCGCTAAAAGTTTGCAATTTGCGTAATTTTTCTGAGTAAAACAACTAAAAATGTAACTTCTGCCTCTTGATGTATTCTGGCATTCCGATCCGTTTTCCACATTAAAACCAAAAACCGAACTCCCGCGCATTTCCGAGCGATTTTCTGGCATCTTCAAAGAAAATCCACCGACTCGAAAGGACTAAAATCCTCCTATTATATATTAATTCTTACCTAAATATCGACTAATCCAGAGTGGAGGTGCTAACCAAACCGAAAGATCCACGAACTTTCCCCTTAAACAATGAACCAAATAAATAAAGATCACCATAATCAGGCTGTCCGAAGTTAAAAGACAGCGATTGATACATTGATGGAAGAAAGACCGACATCGAAAGTGTTTTTCATGGATGACGCGTCATCATTCGTGAATTAGGGAAGTAAATCTCTGCGGACCCACTGGAATAAAGTAGCCGGCAGATGCCTGAGGGTTGCGATATAGGGCGCTAATGTTGTTGGATTATTTAGGAGCCCTATATTTCAGAAAGCAATGGATAACTGGTGTCATACGCCACCAGAGGATTAGCGGTGTCCCTTCGCAGCCCGGAGGTTGAGTAAACTAATTTGCGTTCGGACCGTGGTTTGTTTACGTAATCCGTCATTTATTTTCATACTCCTGGTCGTCCTGTATTTTCAGCATTGTGCCCCACTGATTTTGAAAAGTCGCCAGTAGGGAGTTTGTGAACATTGAAAAAATCGGTCACCGATACGTGGTCAATACTTTCATTTGAAAGGTCTTAGTACATCCAATATCAAAGCGGAGTTAGATTCTACTCTGGGGAAACGTCGTCCTTTGTTAACAATTGTTAAATATTGGGCAGCAGAGTTTAAACGCAGTTGTACGAGCTGCCACGGCGAACTCCGCAGTGGTCGGCCTAGCGACACTGCAGATCTGACCACTTCCGAAATTGTGGTGAAAATCCACAAAACTTCACTGGAAGAACGTCGATTAAAATTTCGCGAGTTAACAGACATGATGGACGTTGCAAAAAGTACTGGACATCGCATTTTGACCGAACAATTGGACATGAGAAAGCTGTGCGCAAGATGGACGCCGCGAGGACGTTCAAGGGAGTGTTTGGCAAAGTTTCGCAGCAATAAAGTTCAGTTTTTGGATCGATTCATAACCATGGATGAAACATGAGGCCGTCATTTTACACTTCTGACAAAAGAGCAGTCAAAACAATGGACTCAAAGAGGAGTATCGCTTCCAAGGGAGGCAAAAATCGCCCCATCTGCAGAAAAAATGATGACATCAGGTTTTTTGCAATGCGCATGAGATAATTTTTATTGACAATTTCTCGAAAGGAGAAAAAATAAATGGAGAATATTATACAATAAGAACGTGTGGGTTAAAACTAATTCATATTTAGGGATTCGTTCTTCCGAATAACGCTACAATGCTCGGAAACGTCAATATTTACTTTTGACTGCTGTTTTTTTTTTATCGTAGAATCATGTATACAAAGTGACTCCAAAATAAATTATCATCATCAACTGAATTTTTTCAACTGAAACCACTTATTTTTTGTTTCATTTTTGAATTCTGCATCGAATTCTAAATATGTTTCATCTAACATATTTTATTCCTAAATTCAACAGTTATCGAGAAATTCATGATCGTACATACCAGTGACTCCGCCGTATCCTGTATACAGGGTGTTCGAATTTCGAATGTGAGGAAAATCCCATTTCATGGCTAGATAGGGAAAACCAATATACACGTCAAGAGCTCGATTTTTGAGAACCTATTAATGGCGAGAGCCATATTTCAATATTTCTACAGTTCACGGCGCTAGGGGGCGTTTTTCAAATTTCAGCCATTTTAAAACCTTCTCATAACTCTTTTCTTTAGGATTATAGGATGTATATTGAAGTAAAACAAAAACACTCTAAAGACATTTCTTTTATGTGACTCCAATGACATTATTAGGTTTATTAACAGTAACAACGCACCGTTTTGTCAAGAACCAACATAACTTTTTCATTGTATATGAAAATCACTGTCTGCTACGATTTAAAAAAAAATGTCCACTTTAAACCATTTTCAACTATAATTATTTTCAAAAATAAGCGATATGTTTGTATGTTCTAAAATTTCTCCAATTACATTTAGTTCTCCAATTTCGTTATCTTCATTTAAATTGTTGTGTTGTGGTCTATACTTGTTGAAGCTTCCATAATTTTGTAAATTATTTTTCAATTGTTTAAACAGTCTTCTATCTGGTAAATGTCGCTCGAGATACAGTTGTGGACAAAAGTATGGGATATTTTTTGAACCAAAATTTCCTTGGTGATCATTTTTGCTTTCGTCTTCAAAGTTTGTTGGTAAGGTAAAAGTATGTTCGCAAAATCACCGTACAATATTTGATTTGGGAATGTTGTTTATAAAAAAGTTACTGTTAAAAACAATTTTTTTGTTAGACAAAAACATGGAATACTATGTAGTGTTGCTGTTTGTGAAAGTGTTATCAGTCATTCAGCCCAATTGTGTAACGATTTTATACAAAATATGCCAAAGAAGAAGTATTTTTCGGAATATTTTCGAAATTCAATAGTCCAAATGTCACATGATGACTACAACTAAAAAAACATTGCAAAGAGATTAAAAATCAGCGAAGGTGCCGTCTCTGAAATTTAAAGAAAATTTGGAACTTATGGGGATGTAGAAGATGGTCTGAAATCTGAGCGTCCAAGAAAAACGACTGCCACTACTGACCTACGGATTAAAAAAATATAATCTGCAGATCCTGACAAGTCTTCCAGGATTATAAAGTAAGAAATCACTAACAATAGTGACATCAATATAAGCGATCGCACTGTACGTTGTAGGTTGTGCATAATGGCTTTAGTAGAATGGATTGGAGTAAAGAAGCCCTTAATTTCTAAGAAGAACAGAAGAGCCAGAACTAAATTTTCTCAGGCACATTTGTTTTGGTCACCTTCAAAGTTGAGTAATGTTCTTTTCAGTGATAAAACTAAAGTTAATATTCTTAATTCTGATGGGAAAAGTTGTATTCGTCCACCTGTGGGGACTAGCTTTGATCCCAACTATCAAAAACCAACAGTGAAATATGGTAGTAGCAGCATAATGGTACGAAGATGTTTTTCTCGATCCGGCGCTGGACCATTGGTCGAAATTGAGAGAATTATGGATCGGTTTCAATACAAAGCCATCCCTGAGAATCACATGCTGTCATTTGCTGATGAAGTCATACCTTTACTTTGGCGTTTCCAGCAGGACGACGATCATAAACATTCATTCCGATTAGTAAAAAATTTGCTGAACGATAATAACATCTCCGTGTTAGAATGACCGTCTCACTCGTCAGATCTCATTCCCATTGAACATCTCTGGGAACACTTAAAACGAAAAAATTTGAGACATAAATGTGCCCAATAGGGATGAGTTGTGAAAAGTCCTGCAGGAAAAATAGTTGAAGGTTCCTATTTCCATTTATGAAAAGTTTTGTATTTATTATAATGGATTTTACGATTTATTCCATTCTTTTGTTTAGCATAATTTATTGCTTTTATTTTTTTTATATATGTAGAAATAAACTTATTTGTTTTTGTTTATAATATTGTTAAATATATACTTGGGTTCTCGTATAATATGTTTTTTTTTTAATTGTCAACTATGTCGATGTAAAAATATGATGGATTTAAAATATTCCATACTTTTGTCCACAAATGTAGGTATGGAATTATAATTTACAGACTGTTCGTGAGTTTTCGTTTGACAATATGAAGCACTTTATCATGTCATATTTTTCATAGTTATCTATCATTTTTACTTGAAAGACCGACACCAAATCAACAATAAAAATTAAAAACTTTGTCGCAAAAATTAAACCATATGAAATAAATAATGTTACTTGGACATGCCAAAACCAACTTGAATATAAACACAACAAGTCTAATACTTAAGTTATTTTCGAAAATAACTATAAATATACTTACATAATTGAAAATAGTTTAAAACTGACATTTTTTGACTGTGATTTAAAAAAAAAAAGTTATTTTAGTTTTTACAAAACGGTACGCTCTAGCAAAAAACTAAGCACGCCACTGGAATCACATCTAAAAAGTGCCTTAAAAGTATTTTTGTTTTATTTCAATAGTGTCCTCAACAAAAAAGTTATGAGAAATTCTAAAAATTGCTGAAATTTGGAAAACACTCTCTAGCGCTGTACACTGTAAAAATATCGAAATACCGTGTTCACCATTCATATTTTTTCATAAATTGAGCTCTTGACATGCATACTAATTTTTCCCCATCTAGCCGGGAAATGGGATTTTTCTGTTAAATCACTCCAAATTCGAAAAACTTATACAACCACGAAAAAATTTATTCAAAAATTTTATTAAAAAATTAAATTAAATACTGAGATTATTGACCATTAACACTTATCAACTTGATTTTTGAGAGTTTTTTTTGTAAATCAAGCAATATATTCAATTGTTTATTTATTAAATTTATGATTGTTGGCTTGTCCAGTTCAGTCACATGTAAACTGTGTGAGAATTTTATTGCAAGTAAGTAAATGGCAAGTGCAGTTGTAAAGTTTGAAAGAATGGTGCCTTTAACAGAGAAGCAACAAATAGAAATTTTGATTTTGGTAAAATACGGCGACAGGACCCGAGCACAATCTGAAGTTTGCGAATTGTTTAACAATAAATATCCGGAAAGGCCGATTACACGTTCGGTAGTCAGTAAGATAGAAAAAAGTTTAAAGACTTGGGCCATATAAAAGAAAAATACGAAGCCAACTATAGTACAGTTCCGGAAAACACACACATGAAAGTTGTACTCGATTTACAAGAAAATCCTTACAAATCAACTCGACAAGTAGCTACAGACAAATCAGTATGTAAATCTGCTACTCTAAAATATTTACATAAGCACAAATGGCGCCTATACAAAGTACACTCAGTCCAGGAACTTATTGAAGATGATCTCGACCGCCGATTACAATTCTGCGAAGTAATGATGAATAGATGCAATGTTGACCCGCACTTTTTAAGTAAAATAGTTTTTGCAGACGAAGTAACATTTTGCTTGAAAGGTGCCGAAACAGGCTAAATTTTCGATACTGGACACCAGCAAACCCATACTAGAGCATGGAAAGTCATTCACAATTCCCTCAGAAAATAAACGTATGAACCGAAATTGTGGGCACCTCCATTGTGGGCCCCCTTTTTATCGAAGGAACGCTTATTTCAGAAAATTATTTGCTTCAAAATTACGTAACACTCAGTTTGACTTCACTGTACTCAAATGGTCAGAACGCAAATATACCAGTAGATTCGATATGGTTCCAACAGGACCGAGCGCTGCACACTATTCGCCAACAGTACGAAAATACCTTAACAATATTTTCCCAAATAGATGGATTGGAAGGAGAGGTTTTATCGAATAGCCAGTTAGGTCGCCAGATTTAACCCCATTGGATTTTCAATTATGGACTTATCTGAAATCCAAAGGCTAGTTCAATAAACTACAAAATGTTGAAGAATTGAAGAACAGAATTAAAGCCGAAACACAACAAATCCCACCACAAACGTTGACTGAAGTGTTATGAAAATTCCAAGCCCGGTTGGCCTATTGCCAAAAAGTTAATGATCAACAATTTTAACATTTTATTTACTTTGTTACTCAATTTTTTAAATTAATTTTTTTGTAGTTCTACACTTGATGCGGTCTAGTCATTGATATGTACAATCGTAAATTTCTCAATAATTGTTGAATTTAGGAAATGGATATGTTAGATGAAATATACTTAGAAGTCGATGCAAAATTCAAAAATGAAATAAAATAATAGGTGGTTCCATTTGAAAAAATTCAGTTGATGATGACAACTTATTTTTGGGCCATTCTGTATACATGACTTTACGATTAAAAAAAAACGAAGTAAAAATTAAAAATCAACGTGACCGAGGGTTATTCGAAATAACGAATCGCTGAATTTTAAATGAATTTGTTCCAACCCACGTCTCTTCAGTCTATAAATTTATCGCAGTGCTTGAATGAGGGAATTAAGAAAAAGGGACCGCATTTCGCGAAAAAGAAACTACTATTCATCAAGAGGACTCACCAGTCCACACTTCCGTAATCGCAATGACCAAAATCATTCAACTTGGTTTAAAACCCTTTTCCTCACCCATCTTTTTCGCCAGATTTAGCCCCCTTGGATTATTTTCTATTTCCAGAAAAAAACATTTCTGGGTGGAAAGAGATTTGCGAATAATGAAGGTCCGACGTTGATGTTTATTTTTAAATATTCGAAGCATTTTACTACAAGCAAAACATAGAACATCGCTGGGAAAAGTCTGTCAAACTCGGACCAAACTGTGTTGAGACATAATGTAATATTTTCCAACTTGTTTTCGTTAAGTTTTAGGTCGGATACTTCTGGGACCATCCTCCTAACATTCACCCTTCACTAAGAGCTCGTGCGAAAAGCCTCGTTAACGTTTCACTAACAACTCCATCACCATCTAGAAAACTTACGGAAAATTTAGATAAACGGGAAATAACTAAAATAAAGTGAATAATTGTGAATACGTAATATACTTCGTCTCAATTGATGAGTAATAACAATTTTCTTCGTGACTCATTTCATTACTCCAAAAGGTTGATTTAAAGTGATTGGTCTTTGAGCATTCTACTTAATTTAACCTGTCATTTTTATTATTATATTATTCTTGGTTGGTTGGTGATCATTCTAAGTGGTACTTGTCAGTGCTTGGTTGGTTGTATGTGTCCAAGGTTGACCTTGTGTTCAAGCACACGTAACGAATTGTTGTCCATGTCATGACCGCACGGCGGTTTTGGTTTATTAAAATATACATATTTTCTATGATTTTACGGTTTCATCACCATGGTCCCTAGAAAATGATGCAAAGATCGTTTCAGCTTATTGTTGTATTCTTATGGAACCAAGTTTTACGCAAACGTATCAATAAACAGAAATATATCGAAATGTAAAAATAGGGAGAAATAGAGAGATAAAAAGAGAGAAAGAGAGAGAAAGAAAGAGAAAGAAAGAGAGAGACAAAATAAGCAATTAAGAAATATTTTCCTTTGTTATGATATAAACTAAAAATGGCAAATATAATGGTTGTTTCTGACAGTGTCCTTAGAATCGACGTGCCTGCATCTAGGAGAGTAATAACTCTTTAGCTCTAACCATTGAAAAACTCTTAGTAATAATTCCATCGAGAATGCATATGCATAATTCAGATTCATCAATAATTCATTTACAAAAAGGGGGTAAAATGAGTTTGCGGTGCTTCACTCACCAGCTGGCCGCAGCGGAGCTGGCCTGCGGCTTTCACTATTTATGCTCAGCGCCCCCTTTTTTTTCTGGTAACATACTCCACTATTATACCCATTTTTTCCGATAAAACTAGTAGAATTGGTCGTTTTTTCCCAACAGGTCTGGTTCCAAAACAGGCGTGCCAAATGGAAAAAGAGGAAGAAGACCACCAACGTTTTCAGAACACCAGGAGCTCTCCTTCCATCCCATGGTCTGCCACCGTTCGGTGCAATGGGCGAGAATCTTTGTGGTACCTCGATGTTCAGGACGTCAGACTCCACGTGGGGTGTTGCAGGAATGGCAACAGGTACAGACTTCTATTTTATTTTATGATCCACTTATACGTGTGATCTGCAGAGCTTTAACAAGAAAACACCAAATATTTATATTTATAGAAAAATTACAATATTGTGTGGGTATAAACAATAATTAACGTGACCACAGGTCGTTAAAGCAATAAAATAATTCTAAACTTATTCAAGTGTAAATTCACCACTTTCGATTTCGATTTTGAATGAAAATTGAATAGTACATACAACGTACGTCGAGTACCACGCTAAATAGATAAATTTCCAATTCATTAGTAAAGAACACCACGATAATAGGACAATAATTCCCAATTAGAATCTTTATTTTAACAGTACTAATTAATCCGTAAATAGGCATACCTAACTAAATGATTTAGTAGCTTTTATTAACTATAAAACGTTCATACCTGACGAGAATTCGGAATGTAGTGAATTTACTAGAATTCCCTAAGAATAATTCAAATTCTTAAAGTAGCGATTGTTTATATGTATT
The DNA here is from genome assembly GCF_040115645.1 of Euwallacea fornicatus. Taxonomy (NCBI): domain Eukaryota; kingdom Metazoa; phylum Arthropoda; class Insecta; order Coleoptera; family Curculionidae; genus Euwallacea; species Euwallacea fornicatus. The sequence continues at coordinate 5,114,273 of NC_089551.1, forward strand.
ATCATTTTTTAAGTTCTATACGGTTATGACCATTTTACGAATGAGGAATCTACAAATTTATAAAACTGAGATCCAGAAACCACAACTAATTTTTCGCAGCGACGTCAACTTAATTTTTGACAATATTTTCCTCCAGTAAAAATTATTTTTCAGAAATTTTCGATTTCAATAGAATAATGTAAGATAATCCTTCGCAGGGCTCTTGGCGCATCCATTGCCAATTCGTCCCTTTGCTCCTCAGTTACCAAACTTGAATTCGTGCCCTAACGTGAACTAATTAATTACTCACCTAACAAGTGTGGAAAGTGACACTATATCGCACGCTGATTTTCGTTCGCGTCAGCAATGAAGTGCGTTAAGGACGCGTGGCATATGAATCTAAATGCGGGAAAACTTTTGCTCGCACATGTACGGTAACGTGTTGCTTTCGGCTTGCAAACGTGTGCGTTAAACCCACTGTGCGATACGCTCGTAGGAAAACCATTTTTCAATCCAGTGATGACATTCACAGATTCCTCGGTTTCCTGGTAAGGTGAACAAATGGGAATTTTTCAATAGGCGGCCGTATTCTTCGACGATGTAATCCACGAAATTCGCTTTCCAAATACAATTCATGAAACGAAAATGGAATTGTAATTTTTCACAACTTTGCACCAGGACAATTCAAACTGAAAAAAACACTGAACATAATTTGCATTCGTGCAAACTTCCTAAGATTTATCGATAATGTTCGTTGCACTTATTACATGACTCCTGATAACGTAACTGATTTTAAAAAACACTATTGTTGATCATATCATATATTAATACTATATATTGTCACAGGCTTATGAAATTCATAAGTCTGTAACAATGACCGATATATTCATTGACCAGATTGCAAATGATCTTAGGTCTATCCCAACTTGGCCAAGGGACAGTCGCCATGGGCAGCTTCGGCCAAACCTTAGGGCAGCTTAATCAAACCACTAGTTTAGGTTCAACTTTGCCTATAAGTTCAACAGCCAGCACTGTATACCAAGCTCATTATGGACTTAATTCTTTAGGTAAGTGTATGTTTGCCATTTTAAGTAAACTGTTTCACGAAATGCACTGCTTGGTATAGTAAAAAAGAGACCGTGTATTCTACGAGGATAGCCTCAGAAGTATTCGACGTGAACTAACCTGAACTAACCGGAACTAACCTTAAAAAGCAAATGTCTAAGGTTTTTCTGTGTGTTTTGGAAGCTTTTTTAATGAAAGCTTTTAGAGATTTTATGAACATAGGAAAAACTGCCCATCAGTTCGTGATTCAATACTTTCGTTTGAAAGGTCTTAGCCCATCCACCATGAAGACGGAGCTAGATTCTACTCCGGAAGAATTTGACCATTCGTTAATAACTACGAAATATGGGGTGGCAGGGTATAAACGCGGTCGCACGAGCTGTCAAGACGAACTACACTGTGGTTGATCTAATGAGGTGATAACGTCATTTCTTCGCGACTCACGTTGGATAACTTTTGTTGATTATCTTCCCAAAGTAAACACAAGAAATTCAGAATATTACATCGATTTATTGCAGCGTTTGAGTAATGAAATTAGGAAAACACGACCAGATGTGCGAAAAAGAAAGTCTTGTTTCATCAAGACAACGTGCCAGTTCACACTTGTTTCCTCACCCACCCTATTCGCCAGATTTAGCGCCCTCAGATTATTTTCTATTTCCAAACTTGAAAAAATGGCTCGGTAGAATGAAATTTGTCACTAATGAAGGTCCTAGATTGATGTCCATTTTGAAACATTCGATGCCTCTTACTATAAACAGGATATAGAATATCGCTGGGAAAAATATGTCAATCTCAAACGAGACTATGTTGAAAAGGAATGTTATATTTTCTATTTTTCTTTTCCTTAAGTGTTAGGCCGGGTACTTCTAGGACTATCCTCGTAAGTAGACTCCCTGTAGAAAGTCGTGCTCTACAACAAGTTTTTGAATGCGTGATTGTAGGTAAACTGTGTTGGTCAAGCGAGTCTATGTATACATAAAAATAAGATCATAGCAAACAGGTTAATGGTAAAATCAGTTTGTAGTACCAATTAGAGCCCATGAGGTTGGTGTATTTCAGTAGCGAACCACGCAGTTGTGTCTAATCACTGCTAATTACTCGTTTTATGTACCCTACCCAGCCTCCCATATCTGTGAAATAATACATAAGCTTGTTACTTCTGACCTGAAGTGTTAAAATTCAAATCCTTACAACCGGTTTCTGTTAATGAGAATCTATAGACTGGAATCTTTGTCTGTTCTTTGGCCTAACGATGTGTGATATGCGAAATGCTACAAGTTGCTAAAGGTATTTGTGGTGTCTGACACATCTATAAAATCATCTACAGAATCAACAATCACCATTATACAATGTACTAAAGAAATTAAAGTACCTACAGGATACATATTGGCGGTTAATAAATTTCCGTCCGCTGAGTATTACCGACTTACTTTTATTATACAAAATCATGCATTAATGACCAGCGTTAATTTATGATTTTTCATTAATGCATAACTTTAAACGAACGGGGATCGGTTTGATTTCGACCATGGCTCGTTACATCAATAGGAACATATCGAAAATTTCTGGCACTTGCGAAGGTTTTAATATTTTATATAGGGATTTTGAATTTGGGACTGAAGTACACATGTAGTATGGTCAAAACGCAAGCAAAGCGTCTTTTATACTTAAAATAGGAACGCACCTTACTTTCAAAATTTATTTCAATAAAGTATTAATAAAGCCTTCCTTATCGATTGTCAAAATAGCCTCGATTATTAACCTCCTTCAGGAATAAACTTATTCGTCAAATAATTATTCCTCTTGTACAATGGGCATAAATCATATTATATGATGATGGGTAGAGAAACCTGGACAAAAATCAAAGAGTTCAGTACTAATATCAGGAATAGGTAACTCACAGGAGAAAAATTATTATTTATGCTGAAATAGAGATTGGTTATTCCTTCTAATCGTATTTACATCTTTTATATTATCCCATAACTTTCCTCTGCTGGTAAGTACGATTTATATATTCATGACTAAAAAAGTACCAAAAAAAATCTATTGGGTTTAAGTCGGGACTTCCCGGAGGCCGTAGATATTCATTACCCCGAACAATTCGTCGGTGTGGCAAATTCGTGTTCACGAACTTGCTTACATGTATGGGGTACTGAGCAGGAATATGATCTTGCATAAATTATAAACATTGTCTTAAGGCTAGAGGAACAGCCTCCAAAACTCGAGGTAAGTAATTTCTCAAGAAGCTTAAGTACCATTCCTCATTAAAGTTTGCCGGAAATTCAACTGACCTCAAAATCATATCGTCTAAAATCCTATAGCAGAGATTAATTGAAAATTTGTGCGACACACATTGAAAGCCACATTCTCTCATTAAATGAGGATTTCCTGTGTCCTGGGTTGATAATCCCTTGACATCAAAGTTCGAAGAAGCGTAAAATTGTATAAAAACAGCTTCCGTAGAAGTCTAGAATTACATCATTTGCTGATCTCTGTCGCCTCAGGTACACGTTTGATGCTACTTTGGGATCTTCCAATATTCGAAAATTCCCTGTCCCACAAGGCAAAAAATTGGTCTGGTTGAATGGTTTTGAACGAAATGAACCACTCTCGCGAAATGTGTCGTAAAATCGTTTGAAAGTTTAATGATCTGGTTCTTCATTATTAGATGAAGCTCCAGATATCTTTCAACAGCATGGCGATTTCTAAAATTTGTTTGCTTATAAGCACAAACCATATTTCCCATATCAATATTAGTGGATTCATTATGTCGAGGCAGTCGTGAAAGTATAACACGATTTACTTATCGCATTAATAAAACAAGCTGTTTGTCGGTTATTACATCTCATGAGCTAAGTCGTAATGCAAGTAGCCGAGGAATTGATGGTACTCAGAAATCCTTAACAGTCCATTGACGAAAATATCTAGAAAACGGTTAGAGATTTGAGTTTATTTGCGGACTACCTTTCTGATATAATAAAACCGAGAATATCAGAATTCTTAAACATATTAGATCTACTAGGATTGGCATAAAAATTAAGTCGAATTTTTGTACCTCGATATAACATAAGTGGCTACCGACTAGTTTGGAACTGGATATTTGGATCAGGGATTTTAAATTAATGTGTCGGGTCAAAAACCCCCGTATAAGCAGTGTCAAGTATGTGAATAAAATACTGTAAGATATACAGTGTGTTTCAGAACTATGGGATCAAATTTCTAGAAATTCTTGAATGCACCATTAGAAAACGCCTGAGTACAAAAACCTGTGTCCGCAAATTTCCCCCTAAGATGCTAAAGCCTTATAATGTTTAAGACAAAAATGTGTTTTATCGAGTTTTAGTACGTGTTATTATAATTTGTTTGTACAAACTAACACTACAGTAATTTTTCAAAATGTCATCCTTGAACTTCATCACACCTGTTTAAACGACGCACATGGTTTCTGTAGACTTGGCTAAAAATTTGATCATTGTTTTAAATGACTTCAAATGCCGTAGTGATTTGTGCAATCACGTGTTCTGTTTCCACTAGCGTTTCAAAGACAAGCGACTTTACATGTCCCCATAGAAAGAAATCTGAATGTGTCGGATCGGGTGATTTAGGAGGCCGCAGAATTGCACCACCTCTGCCGATCCAAAATTGTCCGAATTGACGATCCAAATCTCACGGGCTTCAAGAGAAAAGTGTACAGGGGCACCATCATGTTGCAATCACGTTTGCTCCCGAACGTTAATGGGACGTTTTTAAGAATTTCCGGCAGGACGTCTTGTAGAAAACATCTGCTAGTGAGAAAACTGGACTTTGAGGTGATAATCACCTGGATGCAAACCTTGGACTTTTTGTAAATGGTATGAATAAAGTTGTTGCCCTTGTCTTCTTCGCCCAACAGAAACCTGAGTTGCACTCATACCCTGTGCAAGTTGACGAGTACTAGACGAAGGTTCATCTTCAACTCTGTAAAGACGCGTTCTCAAAGCAGACCGTTGTTATTGTTCTTTCTGTATCAGTATCGTGCATGTAAGCTTTCAAACTGCCAATCTTATTCGGTCGTCGATGATTTACAATAAATTTTTATATACAGGACGTTCGCTTTCAGGATAGCGTCTTTGATCAAAGCGTGTAGTAACTTTTGCTTTGTAATTTGTTGCTTCATGTGCCAGATTCATACAGTGAGTCACATTCAAAATAGCGCACTTATTTATATTATATGCATTTTTATTGAAATCGTAAACTTTTAAATTAACAATGCTTATTTTCATAACTATTGATAATTTTTTTATTGTGTTTTTAATAATATTAATTAAATAGATAATTATCGAGTTATAATACCATAGATATAAAAACACATGTTACCGCTCGCTGTTGTTAACTCTCAGTCAAAATCCTGCAGTTGATCTGTTCGGTGATTAAGTTATGGATAGTTTGGTTGTACTTACAGATTTAATTAGATTAGGTTATTACGTGCCAATTGTTGAAAATGTTGTTCAAAATTTGTTCAAAAATTCTAAATAATGAGTGGAAAAGAGCAAACGACCATCGAAAAAGCTTGTAATTTTTCATTATAATCAAGGAAAAAGTCAAAGAAAAATTGCCGACATACTTAACAAGAACAATACTACTAGTTAGTTAATAATAGAACAGTATGAAAAGTTTAATCGCAGATCCGATACGTCCCGAGTCAGCCATAAAAAGAAGTTACCAGCGCAAGATGAGCGTTGAATATTGAGATAAGTTAAATATAATCCAAAAATTAGTGCCCCTAAATTTGCAACTAATATTGAAATTAATTTAAACAATGAGATAAGTGCGAAAACTCTTTGCAGAGCTTTACGAAAAAATGGCTATAATGGCCGAATAGTAAGAAAGAAGCCTTATTTTTGTGAGAAAAATCGAAAGCTACGTTTAGAATTCGTTAAAAAGTATACGCATAAAGACTATGAGTTTTGGAAACACTTCATCTTTACCGACGAAAACAAATTTAAAGTATTTGGATCGGATGATAAAGTTATGGTATGGAGAAAGATCAAGGAAAAGTTGAAAAAGAAATATCTTCGCTCAACGGTCAAATATGAGGGCTGATCGCCATTGGTTAAGAGTTATATAGGTGCTTCAGATGTTGGCAAACTCCGTTTTATAGAGGGAAATATTGATGAATTCGAGCACTCGAACATTTTGAAACAAAATTTAAAACTAAGTGCTGAAAAATTAGGAATACCAGAAACATTTCACTTTTATCAAGACCCGAAGCACAGTGCTTATATTGTTAAAGAGTGGTGGTTATATAATTTCTTACATGCCATAAAAGCACATCCACAGTCTCCCGACTCAAACGTCATAGAAAATGTATGGAATGAACTGGATCGCCAAGTTCGCAAAAATTTAGAATGCCAATAGAAATAACTTGAAGAAAGCTCTAGAAGAAGAGAGGGCTAAAATTGATACAAGCTTTACAAAGAAATTTGTTAGGTCGATACCTAATAGGGTAAAATCTGTTGAAAGTAATAAGGGTTGCCCAATAAAATATTAATGCAAATATTAAATGACAAAAATTACCAATTTTTAATGTTCTACAGTACACGATTTTCAGTGCGATTATTTTTTGACACAAGTTCATGAAATATTCAATTTTTGAATTTCCCTAATTTTGCTTCATAAAATATTCATAGAGTTGTTTAATTAGAGATTTATCTGAAATCTAGTAATAAAAAAGTTAAAGGTATTTCGCATTTTATTGCTTTAATCCATTAGAGTTCTTATACCGATAGAGTGCACGATTTTAAATGAGACTCACTATTTGCGCCAGTCGTTGGTTGGTGCACCTCCATAAAGACCGATTATTTCGCGAACTTTTTAAATATTGCAAAATTTATGAGTGAATGTTTCAGACTAACGATCAAGAATTCCTGTTATCAGTCTTGGCTAAGTCAAACATTTAGCAAAAAGTGCTTAACAGGTGTTCAAGTTTAAAGCCGAAAATTTCAGTAATTTCTGTATGGTAATTGTGTACCAAAAAATTAAAGTGAAACGTACGAAAACTCGGTAAAACATAATTTTGCACATATAGTCGTGAGATTAATTATTCCAGAGTTATTCACTAAAAATCCTTTATAGCACACACTAAATGTTGCGCTAGACTGAAAATGAGCCTATATGGAATTAAACTATTCAGTTTTTATTAAATTAGCGGTGAAATAATTCTCAATAATTATAAAAGTTGCTCAAAAATAATAATGACTTCAAAGTCTAAGACGAGAAAAATTATTCGTCCACTATGCAGAAGCAACAAAACATTTACTCTTTACTTTTTTTTGAAATTCTTCAAGATAATTTAAACGTACTATTTAGAATATCAGATTATTCTTGACTGTTTTCATAAACATGCTGGTTAGTGCAAGTTCCTTATGAAAATGGGCTGTAAATTTACTTAAGTTTCTTCTTACATAGATGGGTTGATTAGGAAATTAAATACCCAAGGGCAATCCCAACGGACAATAGCCAAAATTGTTGGAAGGAGCAGATCAACAGATCAGTCCATCATAAAAAATATAAAACAAGAACAGCCCAAATATTGCCAAGAGAAAGAAAATCTCTCTTTAACGAACGCATGAAACGGGAAATTATCAGGGAAGTGTATATCAATCCAAATATTACTGCAACAGATTTGGCAAAAAGTGTTAAAAGTGATCATGGAAAAGTTGTACATTTTACTACAATAACAAAATTGTTGAACAAGAACGGTTTGAGGGCATGAGTAGCTAAGAAGGAACTATTTGTTAGTAAAGTGAATAGAAAGAAGCGTCTTGACTTTGCTCAACAATATTTTAATAAGGATCATTGAATTTTGCAAAAACGTTATTTTCAAGGATGAAACTAAAATTTAATTATTTGGAAAATCAAAAAAAGTTTTAATATAGAGAAAACAAGAGGAGGCGTATAAACTAAAACATTTAAGTCGAACGGTAACACATGGAGGTGATTCAGTTCTCATTTGGGAATGTCACATGTCTTGGTATGGTATGGGTCGACGTCATTTTATTGATAGAATTATGGACAGCTTTGTCTCCTAAGTAGGCAAAGCTGACAGACATTCTTAAGAACACTTTACAAGACAGTGCAAATAATATGGTAATTTTAAATAAATATGTTTTATAAAAAGAAAATGACCTTAAGCATACAGCGCATATTGTTAAAAAATGGGTATTCTATAATAAACTAAAAGCATTGAAAATGCCGCCTCAGTCACCAGACATAAACCTTATTGAATATTTATGACCAAAATTGAAAGAAAAGGTAAAGAAACGTCAAATGTTCAGTAAGGAACGATTGAAATCTTAGTGTCAAGAGGAATTGGTCAAAATAGACATTAATTTTATAAAAAAAGCTTGTTGAATCAATGCCTAAAGGGCTGAGGAAAATTTGAAAATCGAAAGCATTATCTACAAAATGTTAAATTAAGACATTTCTCATCAAAATTTAAGTGGACGAATAATTTTGTTCGGTTTAGATTTTAAAACCGTTGTTTTCAAGCAATTTTTATAATTATTGAAAATTATTTCGTTGCTAATTTAAGAAAAATTGAAAAGTTTAATTGCACCTAAGCTAATTTTCAGTCAAGCGCAACACTTAGTGTGTGTAACAATCTATTTTTAGAAAATAACTCTGGTGGACGAATAATTAATTTCGCGACTGTAACTGTCTTAAAGCATCACAAGATCATAACGCCTCAGGGACATTTGCGGACATGAGTCCTTACACTCGAATGTCGGCTATAGTTGCACTGAATAATTCCTAGGAGTTAGATCCCATAGCTCTGAAACACCCTGTATTCTCACTTTGGAGATTTAAAAAACAAAGTTGCAATGGCACCCAGTAGAATGAAAACGAGCAACTTTTGTGCGAACCGAGCTCTGCCGAATCGCTCTATTTTTTACCCTTCAGAACTTAGTCTTTTGCCCCACCGATCCTGGGACGCTGTAAAAATATATACACGAGGAAAATGATTTTCTTTTGGACTGAGGACTTCCCGTATTGCTTCCAGTAAGTTTCGCAGCCACAGTTCTAACAAAAGAGCGCCTGACGCGTGGTTAAAAGTCTCATAAGTAAAATCTTGCGCTGGAAAACGCACTGCACCTACATCCAATAGTGTCCGTACTCATCTACTTATTTTTACCGAAAGAACATCTAAAATTTTGTTTACAGAATTGATTTATGCATTGCAGGTGATAGCATGATGACGTACTGTAATAACGGAGGCGGCAGCAGCGGGGGAACTGCAGGAGGCGGAGGAGGGGGCGACGGTTCTCCACCCCCACAGATGCCGCCGTGTTCGAACGCCGTCACTCCACCGGTGTCATCAGGCACCTCCCCCAGCGGAGGGGAGCAAGATGAGGATGTATGGCGTGGCCACAGCATCGCTGCGCTTCGACGTCGAGCTTCGGAACTTAATGCTACTATCCCTTCTTACCTACAAATCAACTATGACACACACAATAATGCATCCGTTTATTAAATTTTAGTACTAAAGGATTTTTTAAATGGTAAACTGATAATATTTAATAATACAGAGGCACAGGATATTCAAGCTTGAAACTCCCGCATCAGGTTCTACTGGCGTTGAGCTTTAGGAGGTACCGTCGCTCTTGTCTAGCAAGACAAGGTGTTATGTGAGAAGTAATTCGTGACGTAGTTTTCTATTTGTTGTTAATGTTTGTATATTGTTTCGAAGATAACGATGGTATGTTGTGAATATTGTAGGTGTTATATGTGAAAACCGCGTTCGTCAGCAAATAGTTTCAGTGTATGGAACCTCAGAATCAATGCAGCAGTCGCCAGTATCTACGCCAGTTTTTTAGTACCCACTAATTTTTATGGTGTTTTAACTATAGATTGAAGCCTAGCTTAGCACAAAGAATAAACAAAATGTTTGACAATAAATCTTGCTTCTTACCGCAATAACTGTTTTGAAGCTTGAGCAGAGCGTACTTCAGGCAAGCTGCGTACGTATTAATATAAACAAATTATAAATAGGTCCTACTACTTACACATACAACGCAGGCATACCTCAATACTTCAATAACCACCCACTAAGCACATTTTGGGGAAAAACGTTAAAATAATGTTTTTTCTTTGAGTACGCATGGTTAGTAACGCAAAATTCACTTCATTTTATTATCAGTATTTTAAATCGTTTCTCGGCTGGATATGACCAAACTCTCTCAAACCTAAAATATCGCATTACTGCTATTTGGTCCTATCGATTTTTCCGGGGTATTTGTATTTCCCTTTTTGTAGTATTTTTTTATATTACGAGGCGAAAGATTTCTCCATGGAACATAAGAAACATATGAAAGCAATTTGTTTTTCGAAACCCGCGAATCTGCTAACAACGAGGGAAGTTTTATTGATTCGAACAGGTTTTTACTCATTCTAACTTCAGGAAAGTGTTTTTAAGACAAGTCGAGGGGGGTTATCGAATAACCAAACGTTCGTGTCTGTTAGCACATCGTAAAAGATGAGATGATAAATTATGATAAAGTGTCAATAACTTTTTAATAATTTGATAAAATAAATCCAGGAAAAAACATAAATTTGCCTAAGAAAGTCGCTTCTCCTCAATGTTTTCAAAATTAATCAAAACAAAAAAAACTTAAACTGTATATTACCGAGTGCCCCTTTAGACACTTTTTTTTGTAACTTTTCAAATGATTAAGACGTGGTGAAATTTTCGCGCTAACTTATATTTAAAAGTGGAAAAGGGGAAATATGTGCTGCCATCTAAACATCGCCGCAGCAATTGCAGACTAAACGCGGTAGATATCGGTAAGTTACACTTACTCGATTTCAGTAAATTCTAATCAATGCCGCCATTAATGTTACTGCTTAAGAGAAGGTGGCGCTACAGATTTCACTTGCCATTTGCCATGAAAGGACCCTCACTCACCACACCATCCCACGATAACATTATTTTACTTTTTACAGCTTAACATGGAGAATTGCTTAAAAGGGACCTCAGTAAGTGTAAACTAAAAAATATATCAGGTTGATTTAGTAAATTGGGGAATTGCGCGTTTAGGAGGATTTAATGTAAAAGTGAATAGTTTTATTAATCAAAGTCGATGACTAAACGGGTGTCATTTCGTAACAAGTGACATAATGAAACAGGTACTTTCATTTATGAATCTAGTTCACAAAGAGGAACAGTAACAAAAGTGGTTACTGGAGTGATGCAAGGTGCAAATTAAATAAATGATAATTTCCGGCCCTTTCTTCTGCCCTGCTAATTGTGCAGCAGAATTAAATTCGATGTACCTCGTCGCATATGTCGAAAAGTCGATTTGCTTGTCCTTCGGTCGCGCATTGCACAAAATAATGCATTTTATCATTGTTTACATAAATTGATATTTTAAGGAAGTTTTAACTAACGTGAACCATCCTTCAGGGAGACGTGGTATACTTCTGATGATAAAAAATTTCTGAATTCTAGGAATATATGTACCTAGTTTTCGAAGTACTATGACGAATCCCTATCTTTAACAATGAGACACATGCAGAGTGATCCACGTGATAGTTCACCACCTTATCTTTAAAATCGTAAGCTATTGAAAAAAAATCTTATAAAAGTAATTCCGTTTTTCATGAATTTTTAGTTTTTAATATTTTGGATGTTACAAATTGGTTCAGGAAGTTGCGGCATGACAAAAACACATTTTTACAATAAAATACCCTGACTGGATACTAATTCTGCTGATAATTATAACAATTTTTTGTTATTACAAAATATTAATTTTTTTTAGCAGTTTTGGATTTAATTTAGCTTAAAGATCGAAGGAAAAATAAGCTTCTGAAAATTCTCAATAAATTTCTAAAGTAACAAATTAATATTTTGAAAACTCGTCCTGTTAAAAACAAAAGGTGATTCTACTAGACAACACTTTTAATTTTCGACGAATTTTATACGGAGTGCGATGAAAATATCCAAACTTTTCACATCCGGCATAACATTTTCCGAAAATTGAAAGTATACTTTAGTAGAATCACTGTTTTTTTTTAACAAAGGTCAAACGATTCAACTAAATCTTTTTTTTTTTAATTTAATGAACTTAAAAATTTCAAAAAATTTTACATATTTTGTAATAACAAAAATCACTTATAATTACAATCAGAATTAATATCCTTAAAAAACTATTAAGGTATTCCTTTTAAAAATGTATTTTTGTCAGGCCACGGTTTTCATAACCACCTTGCAATTCGAAAAAATTAAGAAAATCACATTCATGAAAAACTGAATACATTTTATATTAAACTTCTTTTTCCAGACCTTACAGTTTCTCAAATAAGGTAGTGGATCATTTTACGTGGACCAACCTGTGCATAAATAAGAAGTGTATCAGAACATTTCTAGTCAAAAATGCTTTAAAACAGTTTTGGCTTACTGTATGAATGTTGTATTGAAAAAAAGCGGACTGTGAACGATAAAGAGAGATGGAGAAATAATCCAAAAATTAATCGCATAAACTCAAAAATATTTATATAGGAATACTTTACACAATTAATACACAAACCAAGTACAGAAATGACTGTAAATGTGTGAAGTAAAAAGTGATATAAATGCAGAGGAAATCAATCGATTTTGGATATACAAGCTTTGTCAAAAAACCCGTAACGATAAAGTATCTGTTAAACCAGTTAACCGAAAAAATATATATTTGGGGGTTTTCTTAACTTAAGTCATATAAAAATCGAATTTCCACCGTTGTTTACACAAATCAACCTCATTTTCTGAAGGGAACTAGAATAGATATTGATGTTTTTTTCTCAAAATATAATTAAAATTTTAGGACAGAAAAAGGTTTGAAGTGACCATTTTCTGGGCTCTCGCTGTACAAACTTAGCTATGGAAGCACAAGCCAAGAAGGTCCTGGATGCAAAATAAAACTTTTCTTTAAATAGGTTTAACAGATTTGACTGTTCCGACTCTGTAGAAAGATGCTGTATACTTTACTAGGAAAATAAATAATAATAAAAAATTATAAGTAGATAAATCAGTTAACTTAATCTAGTTCTTGGTTTGCTGTATTGATTCTATATTTTCGGGTACGTATTTTTTTACGAACTATTTTCTGCGTAATTCTCAAACTCAATCAAAAATAAAAATCACGAAAAGTTAATTTCTCGTTAGCAATCAACACCTAGTATAAATATTATTTATAACATAAAAATGGTGTGTATATACGTGTAAATATTTAAATGGTGATTGTCAATAAAACTGAATAGAATGTCTTGTTCTTAAATGTATAAAAATATAATAATAATAACTCAAATTTTATTGAAGTCTGTGTAGTAAGTTAGTCGGGCTATACTGAGTAGCATTTGTTATTCATCTACTTCTATCTGCTATGACCCATTTATAAATATTTATTAGTGTATTTTACACAAAATATAAATTTTGCAACTTGATGTTTTAAAACTTCAATGCCCTAATAAATACCATTACTAAAAGACTTGCTGTGCATTCGTTTCGAGGATTTCGAGGTAGATTTACTCTATAACACTGTTGTATACGTATTCATTTATACCTACCATATTGGTTAGAGGTATGAAAAAGTATACATTCGTTTAACGTGAATGTGCTCTTTATAACGTATACGATCAATTTAGTTTGTACAAATATATTGCAACGATAGCGTGTAGATCATGATAGCCATAGACTTGTATGTATTTTATTATAAAATAGAATTATTATTGTATGAAGAGTGTTCTTTTAAACAGGCATATGGTAACAAGTAAATAAAGTCTTTATAATATCAAGTAGTTTTGTGTTTACACCGGAACTAAGCTTAATTCGAGGACCAAAAATGTTAGAATTTGGGTGTAATTCTAAAGTGAAGGTCATCCATGGATTAAAAATATTTTCACAAAATCATCACTTCTAGTTATACTGGAAATAAATGTCAACTAACTTCTTTTAAGTAGAACATCCTGTATATCATATCAACTTTCGATTCTGTGGAAAATTATGAGTATTTTTCATGCATAATGTTCTATACCTGGATTTTACGGTTTTTAAGATATTTTTAATTTTTCAAAAAAATGGCAGTTGCAGTCATTAACGTATTGTCCAATAATTCGCAAATGGCCTTGTATGTAGTAGAAATTTTGCGCTGTTGCACCGCCCTTTGGATAGAGAGTTAAATCATAGTTTTTCATTCAGGGTGTTTAAAAAGATAGCTCAAAAGCGTCATTCAAATATTGTAAAAAAGTCATTTTTTTTTTAATAGGAACCCCTTATTTGTTCAACGAATATGCAGGGTGTTCAGATATCCCATGTACAACGCTCTATCAGATATAGTACAACTCATAAGTCCATTTAATTAAACTTGTCTTAATACAAAGTTGACAATGACGGAGATACAGGGTGTCAAAGTTGAAAAAAGAATTCCGATTTTTTTTAATATCTTTAGATTTCCTCGAGCTAATTTTACGAAATTTCGTATTAGGTGGTTTTTTGGGATTAGACATTCAAATATGTACACGATTTTGTTGTAAGTTCTAACGGGCGTCACAAGCGACCTTTAGGATACTTTTAAACCGTCAAAACTTTTTTTTTCTGTTACGATGTGGGAATTTTGGGTAGAAGAATCTTTTGCCTTATCTTTTTGCTTAAAAAAGGTATACTTGTTAAATGTCGCTAATGGTTAAAAATTTATTTACAATTTTATTCATAGATGCAATTTTAAATTTATAGCATTTTATGACATTCTCTGCATAACTTCTGGCTTATTTCTCACATCGTCAACTACATGGAAAATTCCATTATGTAACTCTTGAATATCATTAACTGGTATCGAATAAACTGTTAATTTGAAAAAACCCAACAAAAAAAATCATATGGCGTCAAATCGGGAGATCGTGGGGGCCATTGCACTGGAGCATCATTTTTCCCTTTCGATTCATCGCCCAGGAAATACATTATTTAAATATTAACTAACATTGAAAGTATAATGTGAAGTCGTCCCATCTTGCACGAACCACATGCCGTCACAAATTAATAATGGTATGTTCTCCAACAAGTCCGGTAAAGTCTCTTGAAAAAAGAGCAAATAACTTTGTCCATTTAATCGATTAAGCGTCACAACAGGCCCGAGATTAATATTTCCAATTATTCCGATCCATACATTAACTTTGAATGTATGTTGATGATGAGCTACTTTGAGACGTGTAGATTTTCATCACTATAAACATTTTCATTGTGAACATTGGTGATGCTGGATCTAGTAAAGCAAGCTACGTCGGTGAAGAGAATTTTTTTACTGAAATTCGGATTATTCACCTGTTGATTTTGAATAAAATAACAAAAATCTAAATGATTTCCAAGATTCATCGGTAAAAGATCTTGTACTTTTTGGATATGAGAAGAGTATAATAATTGTTCTTTAATTCGTTAATTATACTTTTGGGAACTGTTAAGGTGTTTTATAGACGCCTGGTACTAATTCTCGGGTTTTCTTTGATTCTATTTAAAATAGCTTCTTCATTATCTATCGTTCTAGTTGTCCGGATTCAACCCCCGTCAATTTGTCTCAGTTGAAAACTTTTATTTTCAAAAAATTTTCTTTCAATATTTGGAAACGTTTGGTAATTGGGAGTTTGAAAATTTGGAAATTTTTCATTGTAACATCGAACACTTTCCCGGCCGTTTTTACTGCAAAATCCAATAGCGTTTCAACTTGCTCACTATAGGTGTAAGTATTCATTGTGAAAAAGCAATAGTTATTGACTAAATAAAACTTCAGTATTCAAATAACGTCAAAAAGCATCTAACACGTGCAGTGTTATTTTAATTTGTTTACTTAAGGGTCTTCATAGAAACAACAAAAGATCCAAATTACAATACAAATTAAATGGTGAGCACCTTCAGCATTTGTTATGACATTTTTGTAATAAAATACTTGAATTAAAAATTTCACCTCTTAATAAAATTGCAAATATATTTTGAACAGTTGATTTTAGCGACATTTAACTAAGTAAACCTTTTTTAAGCAAAAAAATAGAGCAAAAGAGTTTTCTACTTGAAATTGACATACACCGTGGCAGAAAAAAGTTTTGATGGTTCAAAAGTGTCCTAATAGTCGCTTGTGGCTTCCTCTAGAAGATCAAACAAAGTCATTTACAAATTTGAATTTCTCGTACCAAGAAAACCCAAATAGAAAAATTTCGTGAAATTAGCTCGAAGAAGTCGAAAGTTATTAAAGAAAATGGGATTTATTTTTTTATCTTTGACACTTTGTAGCTCCCTTATTATCAACTTTTGTACTAAAGCAAGTTTAGTTATATTGACTTATTATGAGTTGTATTATATCAGGTAGAATGTTCTACAAAGGGTATCCGGACATCCTGTATATTTAACATAAAAAATAAGTACTACTTTCAGTTCGATTGTTTACACCTAAATCTACTCGTTTTCATTTTATTTAAAAAAACTTTTTAATCTTCAGTACTCTCTTTGACGTATGGCAGTACCAGTAAATTGTACAAATGAAGATTCTCCATATGTTTATTACTCATGGTGAATGTAACAAATTTTTAACTAGAACATATCATGCATTTGGTACTCGTTTTCCAGAAAAAACGAAGCTACCACGAAAAGTTGTCAAACGCATAATACATATTTTCAAAATTAGCGAATCTGCCAAAACGGCTTACAGAATAAACAATTCTATTGCTGATGACGAAGCAATTGAAACTACAATTTGCGAATTATTAGAAAATACATTAATAGCTGTAACAGCCTTCTTTTGGGAATCTTCTAAATATCTCGAAAACCGTAAAATTTGGGTACAGAGCATTATAAACGACAAATGTTCATAATGTTCCGCAGAATTGAAATTTGATATAATATACATGGTTATTCACTCAACCCGTTCATTAAAAGTTTGTTAGGATCTAAAAGTGATACGAATTTGAAAATTTGAAGTTAAATTAACTTCAATATGTACTTTTTCTAAATATTTTCAACTTTCTGTTACTTCCGGTTTAACTGGAATTGGCTGTCAATTTGCTTATTTTAAATGAGACCCCCAGTGGATTATTTTATTTTTGGATTCTGCATAACATTTCAGACACATTTTCTGTATAGTCTCCCATACCTAGCCTTTGCTGTTTTTGACATATTAGGCCTCGAATTGAAAACATGACTCCATAATGACCAATTTTAAAATTACATATCCCCGCAATTAATAAAGATATAATCTTCATATTTTGCAAAATGTCAATGCAGAGTCCTAAGTTTACACTTTTGCTACTTATATGGCTCAGTTTATACAGGATGCCCAAATTTCAACTCTTAACATTCACATTTGTGAAGTTCCAGAAACCTTTTTTAATACTTAATAACTTTTTAATAGACTAGTAATATATGTCTATTCTGGCAAGTTTTTACTTTTCATGTAGTTGATCATCGAAAAAATAAATAAAGTATTGTCCTATCATAGATGAAAGTCATTAAAAAATTTACTAAAGTCAACATGTACTACTACATTATTACTAGTTTTACATAATAAAACATAATTATTGTAAAAATGGTTTGGAATAGGTATGGTTAGCTTTAATATAGCTTAATAGAGAATTATATTCTTTACCTGAAACAGCATAAAGTATAGTGTTTTATTTTTTTTTTAAATTATTTTTGCAACTTCAAAAATATGAATGTCAGGAGCTTAATTTTGAACACCCTGTATATTATTAAGAAATATAAATGGCAAGAGTGTAAACTTAAGACTATGTATTGACATTTTGCAAAATATGAAGATTATGTCTTTAATTACTGTGGAGATATGCAATTTAAAAATTGATCATTAGTTAGAGTCGTTTTTAAATTATCAATATATGTCAAATATAGTCATATATATAAAAATCACATTGGCTAAATATAGGACATTATGCAGAAAATGTATTTGAAATATTACGTAGAATCTAAAAATAAAATGTATATACTGGAAATCCCATTTAAAATAAGCAAATTAACGGTTATTTCAGGTTAAAACGGAAGTGACAGGAAGTTGAAGATATTTTAAAAAAATAGTATACGTCGAAGTTAGCTTAAATTCAAATTTTTAAATTCGTATCAGTTTCAGATCTTAGTAAACTTTTAATGGACGGGTTGGGTGAAAAACCCATAAGGTGTTCCACTTACAATAAACGAATTGATGTTCATTTCCAGTGTAATCAAAAGTAATATTTTCATGAAAATATTTTTAATCAATAGATCAATTCGACTTTAGAGTGATGCCCAAATTTCAACTTTTTCGTAGTTATAGTTTTCAAAATACGGATAGAGGGTTATATTCGTTCGACTCTCTATATAAACTAATCGACAAAACATACAGTGTAATGTGAGATAAATTACATATTTACCTACTATGTTATTATTATGTTTAATTACCTATTTTTGGAATACTATTGTTAGTAGGTTCATAAGTTCATTAAAGCTCAATTCTCTAAAAATTTAGAACTTATCCTTTATATAATTTTTTTAAGCATGGGTTCGAAAAATATACAGGGTAAATATACAGGGTGTCTACGATCAAAGTGTAAATACTTTAACCGTGGTTTCTACTAATGAAATTAACAAATACGCATTTTTTCTTTTTGTCCAAAAGTCTTTCGTTTAAGTTCTAGGGCTCTTTGAATATGGAGACCCATATTCAAAGATCTCTAGAACTTAAACGACGAACTTTTGGACAAAAAGAAAAAATAGGTGTTTTTTCATTTCATTAGCAGAAACCATTGTTAAAATTTTGCATTTTGATTTGGGACACCCTGTATTTTGTAAAATACCAAAGAAATACTAATAGATCTATGGCCAAAACGCAAAATTTTCGATACACGGGGTGAAAAAATTTCACATATCTGTTTACATTACTTGACCACATTTTCAATATTTTTTATAATTTTATTTTCGTTCCGATTTATTTTTATTTTAAGATATTTGATTAAATATTACGAATTTCTTCAGATAATTGATAATTTAGCAGTATGATTTTTTTCTTTATATCCTTTACTTTCTTAATTTGCAGCTATAGATATTTTTGCTTATACCACAAAGAGGATGAAAAATACAAAAATACCCTACTAGAGAACAGACGACTGGAAGTACGAATCGACAACACCCTTTCTTTTTCTTTCTCCCCCGAGCAAGGACTTCCCCAGGGTTCGCCACTTTGCCCTTTTCTATACAATGTGTACTGCCATGACATATACAACCACAACTTGCAAGACAAACACGCAATAAACAAAACAGCTTACATATTACAATACACCGACGACACTGCACTCATTGCACATGACAAAACAACAAAAAAAGCCGTGGAAAGACTGCAGATTCTAATGGACAACACAATGACATGGTTCTACAAATGAAGACTGACACCAAACGCTACGAAGAACCAACTGCTACTATCTAACCATAAAATTAAACACAACTCCCCAACATTACAGGCAGACAGACACACAGTAGAACCAACTGACGAAATTAAATACTTAGGGGTAACAATAGACAAAAAACTGAAATTCATCAAACACCTACGAAACATGAGGACAGAAATCACTCGACGAACAAAACATTTTCGAACACTGACATACAAAGATAGAGCCATAAGTATCAAAACGGCAACAAAAATATACAAATCTATATGCAGACCTCTGTTAGACCACGGCCACGTACTGATGGCGAATGCAACAGACAAAACAAAAAAATACATACAAATAACTGAATAAATTGCCTTAAGACTGATCACAAAAATAAGACATCCCGACAACCCCTTACATAACCCACCCACCCAAATGCTATACGAACTCACAAATATGACGAAAATAACGGAAAGACTACTGCAACTTCGGAAAAAATTGGAAGGACAAACCTCATAACTGGACAATACTCAACCCCCTCTGCTTGACACGGCAAACTAGACATACCCGATTCCTTTATCCCTCCGAAACCCTCCTCGAACACTACCAACAACCATGAACGGACTGCGGACGGACGACAATGGCGAACGGTCATTCCTCTCTCATCCTTTTTTTTTTTTTTTGAAGAATTATACATGTCAATCGGGCAGAAAGGCCAAGAGGCCGATAGCCCATTCACCGGGTGAATAAAGATTGTTATTATTATTATTATTACAAAAATACTGCAAGTAACCATAAGGTTAATGAATTGAAAAAGGAATTTAAATTTGATATCATAAATCATAAAGGGTGTTTCGAAAAATATATAATCACAATAAAAATTTATGGCTAACGACAATTTTAGCATTTTGATTTAGAGAGCCTTAAAGAAAGTACGTATACAAAATTTCAAAAATTTGATCCTAGGCATATTTGAGAAAAAAGCAAAATATAAAAAAACATGTGAAAAAAATATGAGGAAAAATGTTCCACCCTCTATATCGAAAATTGTGCGTTTTTGACCATGGGTCTTTTAGCATTTTTTAAATTATTTTCTAGAGTACTATCGCAAACTAAAATTATTCCATGATTAAACATCATGTTACACTCTGTATATTTGAGGTTATCTTTGAATGCTTTAATACGGCTTCAGCTATCATGTACAGGGGGAAGATATGATTTATTTAATTTCTGAAAATAATTGGTAAGCATTTGGAGATAATCTTTGACAAGATAAGAACATAACGAGTTTGGTAGTTTCTGAACCTCGCCCATTTTTTCATAAATTTCTGCCCAGAAAAAAATTTTTGAAGACACTTTCTTCGCCATAAAAAACGTCTTTTTATACTTCTCCCCGGCCCGATAATTCATACTTAGCTATATAGCGTCCTTGCTGGGTTCATTTCGGTACCGCAAAATTGCAAAAATTAAAGATCAAAATTATGCAGTATTTCGGAAACTTTGATAAGGCGCATAAAATATTAACGCACGGTTTGCAACGTATATTAGGGCTCATTGACACTATTGACTTGAGTTATTCTTTGACGAAATAGTCCCTCATCTGTCCGAGTCAATGCTGTTAAAAATTTCAAAAGTACTAAAAACTGGGTCCCTTCTCATTTTATATATTTTTCGAACAAAAAATCGGAATTTTCAAAGTACTCTTTATCGGTTCAGTGGACTCATATCTGTTCTGCAAGGTGTCCCTGAAATGACTGAACACTTGACCAAAAATTTCTGAACCAAAAATAAGGTATTCTAAACAAATTTGTCTACATCCAATGTTGCTTCGTTTTCTTGCTACAGAGCGCCAAAATTTTTACATTAATATAGTTTTTTTTGAAATATTTGTTAAACGCTTTTTATCGATTTTCACTACTTTTGGAAATAAGGGTTGCTGTATACAGTAGCAACAAAAAGTTTATAAACTTTTTTAATTTTGAATTATTTCAAAATTTTTAAGGGCAATTTTATTGTTTTTAGAATATTGATAAGCATAAATGCACGTTCTTAAATACCAGTAAGAAAAAAATTGTTTATGGTTCTAAAGAATGTTGTTATTGAATATTTGCAGTTTGTCGACGGACAAAACTTTGGAAACTGTATTCAAAAACAGAGTATTATTCGATTATATTGGGTTAATATCGCAAATTATTTTCGATCAGTTTAGCAATATGCCTAAAACTAAATGTTTTTCGAGTGATTTGAAAAATAAAATAGTGAAGTTATATTTAAGTGGTCAGCGATTAATCGACATTTCAAGAAATTTACAAGTACCAAAAGGCAGTGTTTCCAAGATTTTGAAGAGGTATCGCAGTGATAATACCACTACCACGAGTAGAAGAGGATGACCTAAAAAGCTAATAGCAAAAGCAGAAGCAATCATCAAAAAGTTATCAAATGGAAATCCTAGATTGATCTCTGTTGATATTAATAAAGAATTATCCACAAAATATAACATCGTAGTGTCAGTAACAACTGTAAAAAGAACAATAAATAATCTAGGGTTATTTGGACAAAGACCTGCAAAGAAACCACTTATATCCAACAAAAATCGTAAAGCCCATTTACAGTTTGCAAAAGACCATTTAGATTGGACAGTCGCAAAATGGGGTACTGTCTTGTTCAGTGATGAAAGTAAATTCCAACTCTTCGGAAGTGATGGAATACAGCATGTTCGACGACCAGCAAGGAAGAGATTTGAAAAAAAAATCTAATACCTACCGTTAAACATGTTGGCGGTAATGTCCTAGTTTGGGGTTGCTTTTCTTCATCTGGTGTGGGCCTTCTAGTGGCTATTGATACCATTATGGACCGGTTTAAATATAAATAAATATTGGAAAATCATATGCTTCCATTTGCAGAATGGGAAATGCCCTTAAATTGGATCTTTCAACACGACAATGATCCAAAACATGCTTCGCATTTGGTGAAAAATTGGTTAGAAGAAAAATTTGTGCATGTTTTAAAATAGCCTCCTCAATCACCTGATCTTAACCCAATTGAACACCTTTGACATGAATTGGGGAAGAGAATTCGTAATTCTGACATATTTAATAGCGCAGAATTATTTGCAATTCTTCAAAGGGAATGAAAGGCAATTCCTGTAAGTGTTTGTCAAAAGCTTGTGGAATCAATGCATAAACGATGCTTAGCTGTGATTAAAGCCAAGGAATATGCCACAAAATATTGATATTTTTTATTTTTAAAATGATTATTACTTGGTATTTTAGTTTTTAGAAAATGGTTCCTAAACTTTTGTCATTCAAGAATAATACTTTTCTTTATAATTATATTTAGACTGAAACATTTGTTTACTTTTGTATAAATACTTGAACTTCATTTAAAAATATTACATTTTTAAAATATTAAAAAAAAGAAGCGATGGCGTTTTTATTAAATACTTGATATTAAAAAAAGTTTCCAAACTTTTGGTCGCTACTGTAAATTGACAGGTTTTGACGTGAGCAAGATTTTTTTTAAGTGTAAAAATATTAATAATGGCACATGGTTTATAAAAAAGCTTTGAATTTATAGTACCCTCTGTACGATTGACTTTAATCTTTTGCCCACCATTGGTGGACTTTATTTTAACCCTTTTTTGTCTCTTGTAAAATTTTCCCTTGGTATACGGTTTCTTTAGAAAAAAAATTATCTTACCTTACATTGATAAATACCTTGTAATTCATCATTGTTGTGAAAATTATGTGTTGCGTTTCCTACATAACAATAAAATAAATATTCCGTACATCTGGCATACTGATAGTGTTTACTATGATTGTTACTGCTCGGAGTTGAATTTATTGTAAATTGAATAACATTTGACCTTATAGAATCGAATATTATTCTATAGCTGAAAAGTTTAACGTGCTTCTAGTATATGGATTCTGTGAGACAAATAGGCATATGAGTGTCAGAGTTTATCGTAACAAACATCCAAATCGCACAATATTGAATCATCAAACTTTTATGAGTATTGGAAGGCAATTGAGGGAAACGAGTAGTTTTAATTCATACTAGGTTAATCGAACGCTAAAAAATACTAAAAAGAGAGAACTAAAAAGTATGGTGCTATTCCAGTTGATTGGTAGACCATCTATCAAAGTAGAAGATACCAAAGAAATCCATTCTTAATCGACTACCCGATAATTTCCAATACAAAAATAAATGGTAAAAAAGCCTTCCGGAGGTCCATTGGGAGGTAAAAGTAGGTTTATATGTATATTTATTGCAAAAATTAAAACAGGCTATTGTTTATTATATCACAATAATTGTTGGAATTTTGAAGTTGTTAAATTTTAATAGAGCGAGTTGTTACTGGCTTTATTTGGCCCTTTTGCCCATATATCTACTAATTGCAATAAATGCACGAATATGAATATATCAGATTAGTTCAGGTGAGGGAAGGGGGAAGGTATAATAATATGTTTTCCGATCCCTGTTCAAAATCGAAATTTACTGAACGAAACAAAAGATACTTGAAAAAAGGTACTTTATTAAAATAAAGAAAATATAATATACGGGGTGTTCCTTAATGATGTGCGGATATTTAAAGATAGGATTTTATATGAAAAAATAATTATGGTTCGTCATATATACTAAGTTTCAAAAATGCTCCATTACGAAACTACCAGGCCGTTAAGTTTTGGATAAAAAATTAAACTTAATGAATATTTCCGAAACCGCTTGAGATATTTTTATGAAATTTGGTATGTAAAGGCTGTTTATAAAGAGGCATTAATAGCGATAAAAACATGCGTTCCAATGCAAACTTATTCAAAACTATTTTAATGTGACAAATAAAATAGAAAATTTATTACATTATAGGTCGACATGTCTAAATAATAATACTTGAATGAGTAGTTCTGGAATAGTATTAAAATTTTCAGCTTTTTTAATGATGACTTCCATTTCAAACATACCGTTTGTTCAATTGATCACTGTTGGTTGCTGCTACTAGTGCTGACAGTGATTTCAAATTGAGAAAGAGGGTTATTTAATCCAATATCCTTGATGCTTGTGATTACTAAGGAATAATTCCCCTTTGTAAAGTGATGAAAGTGCGGTTCAAATGAAGAAACCACTCTTATTGGTAGGAATATCACGGTTTCCCTCAACTACAAAAGTATAGTAGAGCCAAACTTTGCGGGTACTACCTTGGTACTAAATATAGAATGAGTTACTTTTTTACTCAGTTCAATTAATTTTTAAATGGGTTCATTTTCACTCTCTTTTACAACTACAAGACATGTCTCATTTACTACTTATAAATCCGTCTAATACAGAAAATATGATTTAAAATCCCCCTAACCAATTACTGTACCAACGCACAAACATGACACGAATTACTGATTTACTGACAGACTACTAAACATTCAAACAAAATGGAAGAACAACCCTAACAATAGAACAATATTAAACCCACTCTGCTTGACGAGACGAACCAGACAATCCCGATTCTTCTTCCTTGCCAATTCCCTGCAAGAGAACTATGGAATATAGGGACTTTTTTTTTGTCTTTCTACTGTTGCTGAAGTTACTGTATATACCTAGAATGAACTTATAAAATCACGGGCAGAAAGACCCAGTGGTCGATAGCCTTTTTCTTGTGAAATAACGATGTGTTATATATATATATATATATATACACAGTGGTGGCCATAAAAATAGGACCACTTCAAAAATTTCAATTTTTTATTTTTATCAGTAAAGAGATAAAAAATTAGAACAAAAAAAACTAGAATACATTTAATAATAAAGAAAACAATATACAGAAATATAATTTAACGAAAAATAAATAAAAGTCTTCAATAAAACAATAAAAACAAAATAAATATGTGGTCATAAAAATAGGACCGGTAAAACATTATCAAAAAAAAAAGGAAAAAAAAACGAAATTAGCAATTGAAAATGGCCTAATGTTTAATATTTCGTTGTTTCTCCCTTTTGGGCAATCACTGCCTTTAATCTTTTAGGCATTGATCTTATTAAACGCTGGCAGAGCTCAACAGGAATAGCTTCCCATTCCCGTTGGACTACGGACCACAGTTCTTCTTTATTTTTGACCTAATGACTCCTCACAGCAGCCTTAAGGTGTACCCAAAGATTTTCGATGGGATTCAGATCCGGCGATTGTGAAGGCCATGGCACAACAGAAATTGCTTCATTTTGAAAAAATTGTTTCACTCGCCTAGCCGTATGTTTTGGATCATTATCTTGTTGATATTTTCAAATTAATGGCATTTCTTCCGAAGCATGTGATAGCATAACATTTTTCATTATTTTAAGGTATTCCTCTTGGTTCAGGATTCCTTTTATCCAATAAATAGGACCAACACCGAACCAAGAGAAGCAACCCCACAATTTTATATTACCACCTCCATGTTTAAGGGTTTTTAGAGTATGTTTTGGAAGCAATTCCTGTTTTGGTGGCCGCCTCACGTACCGTCGACCATCCGAACCAAACAAATTAATTTTTTATTCATCCGAAAAAAGAACATTTTTCCACAATTTTATGTTATCATCTTCGTTTTCAAAGCGAAGATGATTTTTCGCACATTTTATTCTTTTTAATTTGTTTGTTTTTGATAACAACGGTACCTTTCGAGCCACTCGGCCATGTAAATGAACTTCCTGCAATCGTCTTCGGATAGTTCTGGAACTTATTTCCAATTTTAGGTCCTTTTGAAGTTCTTTGGAACTTAAAAAAGGGTTTTTTTGAGATTCTCGCTTTATTCGGCGGTCGGTCAAAATGGTTGTTTTCCTCTTACTACCGCGATTTTCTTGTTGTTCTTCGTGTTTGAGAGCATTTATTATTAACGTTTTCGATCTTCCTAGTTTTTGAGAAATTGGACGCAGGGAATTGCCCTCATCTCTAAGTGTTTGTATTCTAATTCTTTCAGTTAAAGAACAGTAGTTTTTACGCCCCATCCGTTTGTATATTAATTATTAAAATGCATCAAAATGCTTCGAAATAATTAATTAGACTTACCTTTCAATTGCTATTCTAATGAATGAGGAATTATAAAAGTTATTAAAAAAATAACGAGCTTTTAATACACTGGTCCTATTATTATGACAACCTTAGTTTTGACTGTTTGAACGAAACAGGGGAAGTACAATTTTAGTATAAGGTAATTCCCCTGGTTTCTATTGACACACATAATTACCAACCTTGTAGAAATTTAGGACCCTATTTCGAACGAGATAGAATAACTTTCAATAAACTTTTCTCCATATTTAAAATTGAACCAGTAGTGGTCCTATTTCTATGGCCACCACTGTATATATATATGTCGGAGATTTATTAGTTCTTAAGTTTTAAATGTAAAATTTGAGTTAGCAATAAGGCTGAAGAGCAGGTTGACAGGTTTATCGTGGAGATAAAGCACTGTCGAACGAGGGCACTATTACCGACGCAATTAAGGGCCATGTGTGCAGTTTCGGTCCGTGGGAAAACCAGGACGAACAGGTACCATTCCCTTAAGTCAAGAGGACCACGGGGAATGGGAACTGTGAGGAAGGCAGTAATTGAAAAGAAGGGAAAGGTTGCGGTCGAGTAGTGGTGAATTCGTTAGCCTTGCCTTACTATCAATTTACTTAATAAAACATCAAAATTATCAATGATGGAGAATATTCCTAATGTTACCCCGACATCAGAAGTGGGATCGGACGCGCATCTAGTGATTTCTCAAGAACAGTGGCGTAGTTTATTAGACGCACAAAAAGAAAATACGTTGCAGTTAATCAACGCGATGAAAGCCGCGCAACCGGTGAAAAACAACGCGAATGTGACCCTACCTAAGTTTGACCCGGAAAAGTTTGGAGCCGAACCACTAGCCTGGTGTGCAGCAGTGGACATGTGTATGGGAGAAAATCCATTGGAGGGAAGTAATCTGATAATTACACTTAGTAAAGCCCTGGAAGGAAGTGCGTCTCAATGGCTCCCTGAAATTTGTTTTTCGGGCATCACTTGGTCACAATTTAAGGACCTATTCATTGAACGTTTTGAAGGCGCTGAAACACCGGCTGCCAAGTTGACAGCTATCCTGAATAGTAAACCGAAAGAAGGAGAATGTCTATCGATATATGGAACACGCTTGATGAATTCGTTAATGACTAAATGGAAATCCATGACGACCGAAGAAATCGCAATAGCCACAGTGCTGACCCATATGGCAAAGTTTGATGGACGATTGCAACGTACACTATTTACTACAAAAATTACGACGAGAACACAGTTGCAACAAGAACTGAAAGCCTTTTCGTATGGAAAACGGAAAATACCCGAACTATCGACGGAGATAGATTCAAAAAAACTCAAAGTAATAAGCGTCAGGTGCCATCGTTGTGGAAAACTTGGCCACAAAATCGCCGACTGCCGTTTCAAAAGGCAAGAAAGAAATGGTTCGGATACAAGGATATCAACAAATCTCAAGCACAAAGACTCAGTGACTTGCTTTAAATGCGGTGAGGTTGGACATGTTCGAAATTTAACGTAAAGATGGTTTTTAATTGAGTGTTATGGGCTGGGCGAGGGTAAAATGTACCCTTTCTGGTACGCCTCTGGTAGCATGCTATCGGGTATGCCAGAACTCGCTATCCTGATTTGGCGGCATCAAAATTGCCCACAAACGCCTTTGTCGGCAATGGATTTCTAGTCCACGTGATTACGATAAGGCAGTGATAAGTGCCGATTTTTCTTTGGCACACTGCTATCTTAAGTTATTGTTGGTATTAGAATTAGCTAGTTGTGTGGTTTTGCGTTAGCAGGTGAATCCAGGACAGGGTACGCCTATGTCTATCAAATCATATGTTAGTATTTAAGATTGGAAAACTGAAAAATCGCTCTCTTTTTTCTTCTGCTGGTCTCCAACACAGAAGTTGTGCGTGTTAAAGATACGTTATAAAATATATTTTTACCGTAGAGAAAGAAGCAGCATATAATTAATTCCAAAATTACCTAAGTAATTTTACAGGACACATCTCAACAAGATGTACTAACCATGAAGCGAGGGCATCAACATCTTCTGGAAAGAAAGAGGCCAATGTGAAGCGGGTCAATATATGTCATATCTCTGGACCAACTGGCATTTTGACACATTCGGGTGAGATGTATCATTTTTATTTTGATTCTGGGGCAGATTGTTCATTGATGGTAGAAAAAGTAGCTAGTAAATTCCATGGTAAAAGATTTGATAAAGTAATAACGCTAAAGGGCATAGGCAATGCTACTGTATTTAGTACAATTCAGATTCGAGCCGAAGTAATTATAAATGGAATTTTAATTGAAATTTTGTTTCACGTAATACCAGACACATACTTGAATTGTAATATAATGATTGGTCGTGAAATTCTTAGCCAAGGTTTTAACGTTGCCATGACAAATGATAGGGTTGATCTTTTTAAACCTTTATCTATTAGTGCATGTGTAGCGAAAGTAAACAGTGACAAATTCGATTTGAACGAAATAGAAACCGATGTTACTGGCAAAGACAGATCCCTCTTAATAAGCGTATTATCAGAATTTTCTGATTATTTTATTAAGCAGATTCCGCGTACACGAGTGTCGACTGGAAAATTGAAAATTCGGCTAGTCGATTCTAATAAAACGGTGCAGAGAAGGGCGTACCGCCTCAGTCCAGACGAAAAACAGATAGTTAGGGATAGAATTGACGAACTGCTAGAAGCAGGTGTAATTCGGCCTAGTTGTTCCCCATTTTCGAGCCCAATGTTGCTTGTCAAAAAGAAAGACGGCTCGCACCGTCTATGTGTAGATTACCGCGAATTAAATGCGAATACGGTTTCTGACAAATTCCCATTACCGCTTATTTCTGAGCAGATCGCTAGGTTATCTGGCTCAAAATACTTTACATGTCTGGACATGGCGAGCGGGTTTCATCAGATTCCTGTGCACGAAGATTCAATTGAACGAACGGCTTTTGTTACTCTGGAGGGTCAGTATGAGTGGTTAGCTATGCCTTTTGGCTTAAAAAATGCTCCGGCTGTTTTTCAACGAGCTGTGATAAATGCGCTGGGAGATCTTGCATATTCATATGTCGTAGTGTACAGGGTCATTCAAACTCGACGCCCCACCCATTTTATGCGAAAACAGTTGGGCTTAGCAAAATAATTTTTTCACCAGATTAAATAAAAGGACATAAGCTACAATAAATGCTAAAAACGTTGAAATGTGGAAAGCGATGCTCGGCGTCGCGACGCCGACTTTATGTTTTTTTTCAGAAACATACCCTTTTTCTTTCAAAAATGTGAACATTGATACATTCTAAACAAGTTTTGTATAAAGAGTTTTTTGAAATTTCTAATCATTTAAAAGCTACAGGAGAAACAAATATTGACATATTAGGTAGTCTTATGTTAACACATTGCATGGGGATATACTTCGCTACTATACTTCTACAATGTAAACCGTTGCCTAGCAACACAAACGTGTACTTTTACGTGATCAGTTTGACTGCATGTTCATTCTCATATTTGATAGTTAACAGTAGAAAGATACTTTTTTAATTTAATATTAGAATAATGGTTAGTCATCAAGAAAAAGTCGATATGTTATTAATTTATGGCGAGACTCAACATAATTCAAGAGCAGCAGTTGGACTATATCGAGAAAGGTATCAAGATCGAGTGATTCCTGATCATAAAATGTTTCCTCGTTTAGAAACAAATTTAAGAAACAATTCAAATGTATTTTCATGCAGGAAATCAATGCCAATAGCAAAATCTGTTTCTAATGATTTTGTCGTAGCTCAGATCTGCCAATTTTTTGAAGGCAATCCTAGAGCGTCAATTAATACTGCAAGTCGACAATTAAATTTAAGTTATTCTACAATTCAACGCACTCTAAAGAAGAATAATTATATTCCCTATGAACTGAACAACCTGCAGCTTTTAAATGAAGAAAACCGTGTTAGAAGAATTGACTTTTTAAGTAACATGGTCATTATGGAAAACGATAACCATAGGATTTATAATCATATTTTATGGAGCGACGAGAGCAGATTTGTGAGCAATGGGCATCCAAACAGGCATAACGCAAGATACTGAGCCACTGAAAATCCTCATATAGTTAATCAAATTGAAAACCAAGGGCACTTTGCAATTAATGTCTGGTGTGGCATAATTGGTCAACGTTTAGTAGGTCCGTATTTTTACGACTATAACTTTAATGGGCAAAATTTTCGAAACTTTCTGGAATTTGATCTGCAAGTAATATTAGAAGATCTGCCTTTATTGCTTAGACAAAATATGTGGTTTCAAATGGATGGTGCACCATGCCATAATGCTGCAATAGTTACCCAATACCTAAATCAGATATTTCCTGATAGATGGATCGGTAGATCTGACGCAGTTCCTTGGCCTGCAAAATCGCCGGATCTAAGTTGTTTAGATTTCTTCTTGTGGGGAACATTAAAAAACATTGTTTACAGTACTCCTACAAATAATGTAGAACATCTGAAACAAAAAATTCGAGATGCCTGTAATTCGATAGATCGCAGAACTCTTGGAAAAGTTACGTGTCAAGAAGTCAGAAAGCGTTTTGGATATTGTTTGCTAGTAGACGGCGGCAATTTTGAGCACATTTTATAGTTTATTTTTTTAACTTGTTACTTGTTTTATATCTTAAGATTTTGTGTTATGTTTTTCCTTTATTGATTTTGATAATTTTAACTGATAATATTATAAATAAATAAAAAATACTTGACAATTTAAATGTTTGTGTTGCTAGGCAACGGTTTACATTGTAGAAGTATAGTAGCGAAGTATATCCCCATGCAATGTGTTAACATAAGACTACCTAATATGTCAATATTTGTTTCTCCTGTAGCTTTTAAATGATTAGAAATTTCAAAAAACTCTTTATACAAAACTTGTTTAGAATGTATCAATGTTCACATTTTTGAAAGAAAAAGGGTATGTTTCTGAAAAAAAACATAAATTCGGCGTCGCGACGCCGAGCGTCGCTTTCCACATTTC
Organism: Euwallacea fornicatus; assembly: GCF_040115645.1. NCBI lineage: Eukaryota > Metazoa > Arthropoda > Insecta > Coleoptera > Curculionidae > Euwallacea > Euwallacea fornicatus. The sequence goes on from NC_089551.1 coordinate 5,145,764, forward strand.
AACGTTTTTAGCATTTATTGTAGCTTACGTCCTTTTATTTAATCTGGTGAAAAAATTATTTCGCTAAGCCCAACTGTTTTCGCATAAAATGGGTGAGGCGTCGAGTTTGAATAACCCTGTACATGGACGATATCATGATTTTGGGAACAACAGTGGATGAATCAATCGTACGGATGAGAACAGTATTAGAAAGATGCACAAAAGCCGGATTTTCTTTCAATATAAAAAAATGCTCTTTTCTCAAAAGTACTGTCCAATATTTGGGTTATGAAGTCAGTAATGGCGAAGTCCGGCCAAACGCGAGGAAAATTCAAGCTTTGACCTCCTTGCCACCGCCACAAACCGTCACCCAGTTAAGACAATTCATCGGATTATCTTCGTATTTTAGAAAATTTATCCCTAAATTCTCACAGATGATAAAATCTCTTTATCAAATGACTTCGTGTAAAAAGGACTTCCAGTGGAAGCCCGAACATGAATCTATTCGCAAACAAGTGATTTCATTGTTGACTAACGAACCTGTTTTGATGATATTTGATCCACAATATCCTATTGAATTGTATACGGATACAAGTGCAGATGGTTATGGGGCAATACTTATACAAAAAGTAGACAGTTTACCGCGAGTTGTAGAATATTTTAGTAAGAGGACCTCGAACACGGAATCTAAATATCATTCTTACGAATTAGAGACTTTGGCGGTAGTGAACGCTATTAAACATTTCAGGCACTATTTGCAAGGACGACGATTTACTGTATTTACCGATTGTCATTCACTAAAATCTTCGCGAAACAAGCTCGATTTGACACCTAGAGTACATCGATGGTGGGCATTCTTGCAAGCGTATGATTTTGATATCGAATATAGGGAAGGAAAACGAATGGCTCATGCTGATTTCTTTTCCCGAACCCAAATTCCGATAAATCAGAATCGTCCGGAGAGATCTCATAGTAGGGTAGTAGAAAAACGGGTAAATCTTGCTAAAATTTCGAGTAACTGGCTGCTAGCGGAACAGCGTAAAGATGGAGAACTAGTAGCGTTAGTATCTAAGATTCAAAATAATGAATTACCTGAAACTATTGCAAAAACTTATGAAATAAGGACAGGAATAGTACATCGGAAAATTCAACGAAATGGAAGGAGTAGGTGTCTACCTATCATTCCTCGCGCTTTTAGATGGTCTGTGATCAACCAGGTACACGAATCGATTATGCATTTGGGCTGGGACAAAACTCTGGAAAAAGTTTACGAGCATTATTGGTTCGAGCACATGACAAAGTATGTGCGTAAATTCGTTGATAACTGCATCACATGCAAATTATCGAAATCAAGTACAGGGAAAATTCAGTCAGAACTTCATCCTATCCCAAAAGTAGCAATCCCGTGGCATACTATACACATGGATATAACGGGAAAATTAAGTGGGAAGAGTGACCTGAAAGAATATGTAATAGTTGCAGTAGATGCGTTCACCAAATATACCCTTCTATACCACACCTTAAAAATTGATTCTAGTAGTTGTATCAAAGCTATAAAATTTGCTATTTCGCTGTTTGGTGTACCGGTGCGAATAATTGCTGATCAGGGAAGGTGTTTCTCGAATAAGGAATTTCGTGAATTTTGTTCCTTGCAAAGTATAAAATTACACTTGGTAGCAACTGGTACTAGTAGGGCTAATGGGCAAGTAGAAAGGGTTATGAGTACGCTCAAAAATATGATGACGGCTATTGAAACTAGTGATAGGTCTTGGCAAGACGCGCTGGAAGACATCCAATTGGCTTTGAATTGCACGATTCATCGTTCTATAAAGGCTACTCCTTTAGAATTATTAGTTGGAAGGGTTGCTCGACCGTTAGGATTAGTAGTAGATAGTGTAGACAATGATAATTTAACCTGTAACATTGAGGAACTTAGGAATAGGGCAGTAAAAGCCATGCAGAATGTAGCCGATTATGATAAGCTAAGATTTGATCGGGCAAGGGCTAAAATAATTAGATATAAAGTTGAGGATTTTGTTTTACTCAAAAACGAGGAAAGACATCAGACAAAACTTGACCCAAAATTCAAAGGGCCTTTCTTAATAACTGAAGTATTAGAAGGCGATCGGTATACTTTGAAATCGTTAAGTAATAATCGAACATATAAATATGCACATGAGAGTTTACGAAAGATGCCCGAAAGTAATATTCCCATGGAGTTTGAAAACGTTGAAAGAGACGTTAGTGGAGAAAACGTTGAAAGAGACGTTAGTGGGGAAAACGTTGAAAGAGACGTTAGTGGGGAAAACGTTGAAAGAGACGTTAGTGGGGAAAACGTTGAAAGAGACGTTAGTGGGGAAAACGTTGAAAGAGACGTTAGTGAGTAGAACGTTGAAAGAGACGTTGTATTAGCAGACACTGGGGTAGCTTTACATATGTCTTACTACAACTGCAAGTAACAACAGTCGAATGTTGTTTATTGCGTAGTGGGTAGGAGACAACGTAGAGAAGTTATGTGTCAGAGAGAGAGAGAAAGAGAGAGAGAGTAGTTCAAGGGATATTACTAGGGGATCTGTATTCTCTTGTGTTGATGAAAAAAAAAAGAGAAAAAAAAAGCAGTTGAATATGGGAAATGTTTTGTCTAAACAAAATAGGGAAATTATTCGAATTGAACTGATTGTCGTCTTTGAATTTTAGAATCACCCGAGGACGAGTGAAATGTCAGGTTGGCCGTGTCGGAGATTTATTAGTTCTTAAGTTTTAAATGTAAAATTTGAGTTAGCAATAAGGCTGAAGAGCAGGTTGACAGGTTTATCGTGGAGATAAAGCACTGTCGAACGAGGGCACTATTACCGACGCAATTAAGGGCCATGTGTGCAGTTTCGGTCCGTGGGAAAACCAGGACGAACAGGTACCATTCCCTTAAGTCAAGAGGACCACGGGGAATGGGAACTGTGAGGAAGGCAGTAATTGAAAAGAAGGGAAAGGTTGCGGTCGAGTAGTGGTGAATTCGTTAGCCTTGCCTTACTATCAATTTACTTAATAAAACATCAAAATTATCAATGATGCAGAATATTCCTAATGTTACCCCGACATATATATGATTTAAAAATATATATATTATTATTAACAGAATATTTACACAAAAGCGAAAATTATACTTCCTTTAGCTTCAATAGGATTTTGATTTTTAGTCAAAACAAAAAACTGGGAACTAACACTTTGTTGCAGTCAATCGACTGCCTGACTAAATATAACACAACACTTCTCTACACTTCGTATTTAAATGATAACTGCACCACATTTTTTCGTCAATTTAGATTGACTGAAAATTGATTGAAGAGTATTGTAGTTATTCAGTTTATTTACATGTTAATAGTCATCGATAAAAACTGTAAACATTTAATTATGTTATAAAAAAAATTATACTTATACATATCCACCTTATTAGCAATATCATAAATGAACGTAACGGTACTATTAACATAATTTTTAACGAATTTGGGTCCCCATAACCCCTCGCACATTCGTATACTCACATTAAACAAAAACATTTTCTACCGCTATGGATCCGATGGAAACATTACACACCATCAATCTAACGAACGAACCAGGTTCGATCCCAACCATGTACATATTTTTTCCATTTTAAATTTTATCTAAAAATCACATAATCAAAAATAACGTTGTAGTTAACGTACAAACTATAACCACACTAACGCTAAAAATTACGTCATTGAAAAATAACGTTATTGTTAAGGTACAAACTATAACCACTCATGCTAACGTTAATGATTCAGAACTCGCTTCGTTTATATATTTTTAACACTTTAAATAAAAAATCTAACACTTTTCATTTACCTATAATAAATAATTTTGGTTTTTCGGCTTCAGAAGCATTAGCACAAATCGTGGCTGTGATGTGTTCTTTAAATATTTTTTCTCCACTAAATCTTTCAGCGTTTAACTAACGTGTTTTATCTGACAACATTTTATAAAAATCCCTATTTCATCAGCGTTAAATATGTTTTCTTCTGTATAATGATTACTTGCCAAAGGCCAAACACGGACCAGCCATTTATCTATAATATTTCTATCTACTGAGGCCCACTCACCGCATATGTTTCTAAACACAGGGTTATGCCATTTTTTAAAACGATTAAGCCATCCAGAGCTGCATTTGAAGTAATCGCGAATCATTTTTCCAAATTCCTCTGCTTTCATTTGTGATATTGGTCCACTTACTGAGAAATTATTCGTTCTTTTCTGTTGAAACCACTTAAATAACATTTTGTCGACCCTGAAGTGTAAAGGAAAATGCATTTTTTTCTTTTGGTCATTACTGTTCCAATCATTTTTTATTTTCTCACGATTCTTCCAAATATTTGACACCGTGGACTTTTTTAACACCATTTTTGAACACACAAATGATTGAGACAATCGTTTTTTGATATCATTTATTATTGTCAGTTTTTCGTATAACGTAAATGCCCGTTTTACATTCTCAGCCATTTTTTAAATTTTAAAGACAAATAATGCGTATCGGATAACATCCATAGACCAACTGTAAAGGACGAGCTGCAATAAAATCTTATTTACAGCTGCATCAGAAACCATCGTATTGGGGAATTCCCGAAAAACCTCGTTTATGATAGATAAACTAAAAAATGTTTATCCATTACAAACCAGAGTTTATGATAACTGAGTCTATCTTGTCCGAAGGTTTTATGTTTTTATATAAGGTTAATGTGAGACTTAAAAATCAGTTCATTACATACGAGATCATTATAAATTGATTACACATGTATTTGGAATTTGATCTCTTGCAGTATAACCTGTTTCCATAGGAGAGTTGTGTTTGTTAGTAAATAGAGTATTTTGCTAATTTTTATATCCGTTTAATGACAACAATCACTGTTAGCATTTATGTCAAATGAGAATCATTCACAGGAGAATGCCTTTTCACTCCCCTGTAGCCACAACGGGGGAAGCGGGGTATTCGCCTCATCCCTGATACTACAGTTATTAAAAGGATGAGATCCGGCGAAACTCCCATGATGGTCACAAGTCCTATGTGGCACGGTGTCCTGCCTCCTTCCGCAGAAAATTGTGCAAAATATGCTCTGTTGCTAAGAGCACCGTTTCCTGCATAATTTTAAACAGATTTTAGTTGATTCCTATATCTTTTAGATTAGTCAGAAAATTTTTCGGAATGAGTCCACTTGTAGAGAGGACAATTGGGACTATGCCTATTTCCCATTGTTCCCCGATCTATTCCTGCAAATCCCTTCGTCGGGCGGTGTTAGTATCTGGATGGATGACCGCCTGGGAACACTACGTACAATGTTTTTTTTTGTTATTCTCTTCATCAAATTACTCCTTATTTTCATACGCAAATGACAAATCTATTAACTAAAATAAAAAAAACTAACATCCATTAACTATCATGTCATCTTGGTCTACCGGTTCCCGTCCAATTACCAAATTTAAGCGACTTTGGGCGTGGTTAGTACCTGGATAGGTACCTGGGAATGGATGAAGAGATTAAAAAAAGATGCGCAAATGATGCTGAACGTGCAAATAAAAGCACTCTTGAGGGTTACCTTTCCGTATCGCATTACATCCTTCGAGGCGGTGCAAGTGCTGGAAGGCACTCCTCCTATTGATATCCTCTTGGAAGAAAGAACGCAATTTAAGCAGTCTTCTTCCAAGTATCACTGGGACAGAAGGGAAAGCAGCCAGAAGCGAGGCCTGTCGGAAATTGCAGGATCGCCAGAAGATCTCGAAGGATAATAGTCAATGGACTAAGAAATGAATCCCTGATTTGGGCGTCTAGGATTCCTGCAAATACAGATTTCTGAATTAGTATCTAATTCGGGGACTGTAAGCACAAATGTTGTAGAGCTTTCATGCACCGCATTGGAAAAACGAAGCCGGAATGCAGGACCTGCGGATTGCGAACGCCGCAAATTGGATAAATGTAATGCTTAACAAACTCTGAAAAATGGGACCATTGCAGTAACGCTATATGTGAAATGATACAAGAAAAAGAGAGAATGGACCGAGCCACCCGAGTGGCATATAACTTTTGGGGATATCTCGGAAAAAGCACAAATCCAAAGGATTAGAAGGATAAAAATCCTCCGATCTGGTATCAATGTTTGCAATACGTAAAATTAAGCTAAGGACAAAAACTAAAAATAAGGAGCTCCCTGAGAAACACCTATCCACAAGCTGCTCAGGTGAAATGATTTCTATTTTCGATTTTTTTTTTATTGTAAATTAGGTATATCACAGTCGACGCATATCACGAAACGGAAAGGAATGGCCAAGAACGTGTGACACCAAATACCTCAATGATGCAAGAACACGGGCTTCTTCCCTATTCGATGGCAAACGGAGTTTGTTCATAATTTCCTTTACCAGAAGCGGGAACTACTTGGAAAGAAAATCAAATTGGTTAATCGGAGAAGGAATTGAGCTAATATTTGGTAGAGATTAGAATCCAAGATTATTAATAGGATTTTCCTTAAAATCCCGGAGATCATTATGAACTGCGAAACTTATAATATTTCTTGATTTGATGGCGGATGAAAAATATTCATACTTTCCATTATCAAAGGCGGAAAATATAAAGAAAGTAACCCAAATTGATTAATTGGAAAAAGGGTTGAACTGATACTCAATAACATTAAATTAGAAAATTACCATTTGAATTTTCTGGAAAATCGCTCAAAATAATATTATCTGGGATCTTGCAAAATTGCTTGATTTTTGATGTAATTGAATCATACTTTTCTTTACTAGAGGTGAGAAATGCAAGAAAAGAAAACCAAATTGATTAATTGGAAAAAGGGTTGAGCTGATGTTCGACAAAGCTAAATTAAAAGATTTTCAGGGCAATTTTCTTAAAATTTTGAAAAATATTGTAATCTGGGAAATTTGCAATATTTCTTGATCTGATGGCGAACGAAAAATATATTCATACTTCTTCTAACCAGAGGCGAAAAATACAAGGAAAGAAATCCAAATTGATTAATTGGAGAAAGAATTGAGCTGATTCTCAGCAAGACTAAAATCGAAGATTTACAGTTGGATTTTCTCAAAAACTCCGATAATCTTGTGATACGCATTTTGCAAAATTTCTTGATTCAATGGCGTACGGATTTAATTTCTATTCTCCCTTACCAAATGCGGGAAATGCAAAGAACGAAAACCAAATTATTTAATTAGAGAAGGAGCTAACTTTCGACGTTTACAATTTCGATTATTGCAAATTGCGTTATATTCTTCCTGAAAGCATCTGAAGGGCTAGACGCGTCTCCAATTCAATCAGCGAAGCATGCGCAGGGAGAGTTCGTTCTGTTCGCAAAGAAAATTCTGGACCTGTGGTAATGGAAGGTCTCACAAAACAAGTAGGGTAAAGCAAAACTATCGTGCTCTTTTCCGTCACATTACTATCGACAGAAACGGTACCGCGTCGAGACAACCAACAAAACAAGATATTGAAACCTCTGTTGGCATCGTTGTTTATCCCACAGGACGATCCCGGGTTTGTGAAGGGAGTACGTGACAACTCAAGGTTTTGGCTAGGTAGGCACAGTAGCCGATTTCCACACCATCCAACTGACAGAACAGCAGGCTGGATATTTTTTAAAAATTACTTCTTGAAAAAAAAATCTGGATGGGTGACCACTTGAGAACGCCACGTGCAGTTGTTTTTTACGCTTCAAGTTACTCCTAATTTTCATGCACAGATGACTAATTTATTAAGAAGCAACTGCCTTATCACGTTGGCCTATTGGTTTCCGTCCAAACTCCATCCGGCATTTGTTGCAACAATGTACGGAAGGCTCTTGACAATAACAGATCTCTAAACCTCTTCACGGTAGTGAACCAAATTGAAGGGGAGCACTCATGGAAGAAGAAACCGAGTATTATTTTTTAAAATAAAAAGAAAAAAGCCTTAGTGACAGTGAATGGCCTTTTCAATTCCTCTTGGAATCCAGACACTTCTAGCGACAGGGAAAGTTCAAAAGCGCGTATCTCCAAGAGCATGACCTCGTCATGGCCACCAATGGGGAATCAAGATGACACGATCGTTTCTCAAAGTAATAGCCCAGGCGAGTTTAAAACCCCACTGAATATCGTCAAATGGAAAAACGTGATCCGTGATCCTAGACAAGTAGAAACGACTAACCGTTATAAGTTGGCGGAGGATGAGGACACAGAGGAGATCAAGGGCAACCCCTAATTGGCTAGTAAATTCATATCAGGGCATCTACCACCATCCAGAGGAAAAAGGACACAGACAAGCTCCTCCCATTATTGGTCACGGCTAATCTTACCCGCCACAAAGGCTAAACCTCCAACATAAAATTTATAGTAAAGAAAAAATCACCCTCAAATACGTCAAGAATTTCGTCATGGTGTACATAGAAGACATCGCTAACTGGGGAAATCTAAAATGGAATTTTGAGTTGGAAAATTTAAAATTCCACACCTACACCACATCCGAAGTTAAAATTCACGCCTTTGCCTTCATAAGGTTGAGAGGAGACATCTCGCCGGAAAAATGAAAAACAAATTTAGACAAGAGAACGGCACGCTTGTTAAAGAAGTCCACCTGACGAAAACCATGTTCCGCTCCTTGTACCGAGTGGTAGTAGATAGCTCTTACATGCTCAGAAAGCTTTTTTTATTAATTTTTTTTATGAGGGCAAAAAAAATGCATTTACGCACTACCCCCGAGTCTTTGCTGTTCGAATCGACTCGGGGAGTGTGGAGCTCACTCCAGAATACCCACTAAAAAAATATCCCTCTGTTTTCTCCGATGGAAGGTAGGAATTATCTTTCGACATTACTTCCACCCGCATGTGTCTCATTCTACATTTCCCGGTCCTCTGTTTCTTTTTGTTTTATAATTTCCACTATTAGTTTCATTATAATTTCGTTTTTTTCTTCCTTTTCAGTTGTATGTTCTATGAAATTTTCTGTTGTCAGCTTTTCTTCTATAATTGTTTCCATTTCTCTTCTGTATCCATTCCATCTATCGCAATTAAGTATCGTGTGTTCTGCCGTATCTTGTGAGATACAGTATACACATTTTTCTTCGCTTTTGATCTTAAAACGATCTAAGTATTCTCCAAAACATCCGTGTCCCGTTAGGTACTGTGTTAGGTAATAATTTGTTTCACTGAATTTACATTTTATCCATTTGTCTAATTTAGGTATTTTTTTTTTGTTTGTGCTTTGTCCGTTAAATTGTTCCATTTCTGTTGCCATTTTTCATGTAACTTGTTTGTTTCTTCTTCCCTCTTTATGTTTTTTTTCTTTATATAATTTGTTTCTTAGTTCCACCTGTAGTTCCATTGGGAGTATTTTCGCGACCACGCATAGGGCTTCATACGACACGGTCCTGTATGCGCAACAAACACGTAATAATATTTTTCTGTGAGCCCTTTGTAGTATGTTAACATTCCTTTTTTGTTTCAGGGCGTCACTCCATACCGGCTCCCCATATAGGATTATGGATTCTATTACCGTTGCTACTAGTTTTCTTTTATATGTTTTGGGACCTTTTACATTTGGTAAGATTCTCGATAGATTGTTGGTCACTCGTTCTGCCTTATTTGCAGCTTCCTGTATGTGGTACTTCCAATTCAGATTGTTCTCTACGTAAACACCAAGGTATTTAATGTAGTCTTTAGTTTTAATTTTCACGTTATTTATAATAATAATAATAATAATAATAATAATAATAATAATCTTTATTTCCTAGGAAATAGGCTATCAACCGTTAGGTGTTTCTGCCCAAGTTTACACTATTGTATGTATGTCTAGAAAGAAAAAAAAAAACTCTCAGTTTGTGTTTTGTTAGTAGGGAGTCTTGTTGTGGTCAGGTTTGTCTTAAGATTTCATATAGCATATGGGACGGGAATAGGAATTGGGAAGTTGTTTTTTGTCTCGTCAGGCATAGTGCGTCTATTATTGCCCTATTATTGGGGTTGTTTGCCCATTTGGGTTGTAGTTGTAGGAGTCTGTCTGTGATTTTAGTTAAGTTCGTTCGTTCGTATAGAAGTTGATTGGACGGATTGTGTAGAGGGTTTACCTGATATCGTATTTTTGTAATTGTCCTTATTGCGATTTGTTCCGTTATTTGTATGTGTTGTTTGGTTTTGGTCGTTGCGTTGGCTCTTAGGATGTGTCCATATTCTAGCAGGGGTCGGCAAATGGATTTGTATATTATTGTTGCTGTTTTTGTGCTAATTCCCTTGTTTTTGTATGTTAGTGACCTAAAGTGTTTTGCTCTTCTCTTAACGTCTGTTCTAGTATTGTTCAGGTGTTTTGTAAACTTTGCCTTGTTGTCTATAGTAATTCCTAGATATTTAATGTCGTTTGTGGGTTTTGTTATTTGACCGTCCGCCATGATCTTCGGTGAGTTGGTTTTAATTTTGTGATTTGATAATAGAAGTTGGTTTTTGTTGGCGTTCGGTGTTAGTCGCCATTTGTAGAACCACTTCATTGTGGAGTCTGCCAGTAGTTGTAGTCTATCTGTCGCTTTTTTTGTGTTTTTGTCATGTACAATGATTGCTGTGTCGTCTGCGTATTGTAGTATGTAGGCCGTTTTGTCTATTTCTCCTTTGTTTTGTAAATTGTGGTTGTATATGTCGTGGCAATATACATTATACAGTAGCGGGGAGAGTGGAGAGCCCTGTGGGAGACCTTGTTCCTGAGAAAAAAGGGAGGAGCAAGTCTAGTTTATTTTTACTTGTAATTGTCTGTTTTCTAGTAGTGTTTTGATTATGTGTAGTAGATAGTCGGGAGTTTGTATCTGGTGAAGTTTGTGTAATAGTCCCCTGTGCCAGACACTGTCAAAGGCTTTGTTGATGTCCATGAATAGACTGGCAGTTTTCCCGCCGTCTAAATGAGTCGATTGAATGTTGTTGGTCAGTACGAAGAATGAATGTATCGTAGAGTGTTTGGATTTGAAGCCAAACTGGTATTTTGGTATGTGATGTCCAATTGCTTCTTGTAACCTTTTCTTGATGATTAGTTCAAAGAGTTTTGATATCACTGGTAATAACGTAATTGGTCTGTAGTTTTTTGGTGTGTTGTGGTCCGCGCCAGTTTTTGGGATGGGTATTATGATGCCTGTTTTCCATGAGTCCGGTATGTCTTTATTTGTGATGCATTTATTAAATCGGTGCTTGATGATGTTGTGGGTGTCAGGACCAACGGTAATTGTTCATAATCCTATATATTGGTGAACTTGGCTAATTCCCACTTGTTCTATGTTATATGCGTGGGTTGTCAAACTTTATCTAGTTTATGAGACTTGAGGGGCTGTATGGACGCTACCGCGAAGGAACTGTAGGCAGATTTCGCACATGGCTCCAGGGCGTGAGAAATCTTTGTTACATTGGCCAGGCCTCACGAAAAGCACTAGTTTTAGATAATGATTGCAAAAACCTTTTAAGGTTTTATGTTTCCATAACTTGGTATAAAACAGGCGCACCGTACCGTGGGAATCGGTCTACGGCTGTTCTGATTGGCGTGTACGTAGGCGGAGGGAGGCTGAAAATTATGAACTTGGTCGCCACCACCGTCGAAGCCAAAAGTCTCAAGAATTTTCCAGAATAGTTTTTTCCGAATTCTCTTGCCAACCACAGGCAAATAACCTCATTCTATTTATTTCGTTATATTCTTCAATTTTTTTATAAGCCAGTGCGGTTCTGAGCAATGTCCGATAATCAAAATAAAGTGTATATGTTACCGAATTACCAGGCCTTTGTTTTGTGAACCTTTGCTTCAGGGTATAAACGGGTAGTTGTATTCCGGGGCAAAACAGTGGGTTCCGGGGTTAATTGTTTAAGTGTGTCACTTTTGATGTTGTCTTTTCCTGGGGCTGTATTTTTGAGGTTTGTGAGCGCCTCGTAATATTCTTCGTCTGTGATTTCTGTGAATGCATGCGTAGATAAGTGATTTTTATCGAATTTTGAGTTTGTCGAGGTTTTGAAGGCCTCTTCAAAGTGTCTGGCAAAGGCGTCCGCTATTTTTTGGTCTGTCTGAAGCTCTTTTCCGTGTTCCGTAAGTGTGTTGGTTCTGCCTGTTTTTTTGTATTGGATTAGTTTTTTAATTTTTGTCCAGTATGATTTCCCGTGGTCGTTTTCTATTTCTCTGCATGTTTCCATCCATTTTTCCTGCCTATATTTATATACCATCCGTTTGATGTTTTTGTTAAGATTGTTAAGTTGTTTTTTGTTTCATTGTTTTGAGTGTTAGTGTAGAATCTGTACAGTTCTCGTTTATGTTTTATTAGTCTTAATATGTATTTCGGTAGGGTATGTTGGTAGAATGTATTTCTTAATTTTGGAGTGAATTTTTTTATTGCCGTTGTCAGCTTGTCTTGTATTTGTTGGATTGTGATTGTATCTTTTCCTGTCTCGATATATCGGTCTATGAATTGTTTGACATTTTCGATGTCGGTTCTCATCAAGTTTTGTCTTTTGTTCTCTGTCGTTGGCTGTGTTGTTGTGTGAGGTTGGAGGACATCAAGATCGAATGTAATTGCCAAGTGGTCCGATCCTAGTTCGTTGGTAAGTTTTATGTTGTTTATGTTGTTTCTGAGGTTTTTTGTGTGTAAAAGTATGTCCGGAGTTGTGTCTGAATTGTGTGCCATGAGAAAGGTTGGGGGCGTGTGTCTCTTCTCGAAGTCCGATTGTGTCAGGAAGTTCTGCAGCTGTCTGTTCTTTTGTTTGTTTAAATTAAAGTCTCCTATGATTATTGAGTATTTATATAGACTTGCTTTAATTAGTATGTTATTTTCGATGATCGAGAGTGGATGGATGTATACTAGAAATAGGTGTATTTTGTCGTTAGCGTAAGGTATAGTGAAATGTATGCATTCATTTAGTCTGATGTTTAATGCTGGCGGGTTTGCTTTTCCTATCATGATGGATGGCCTCGTTATTTATATTAAATTCAAATTCTTGTAGATTTCTCCTCGTACTTCTCAAAACTGCCTCTGTTTTCTCGGAATGTATATTTAATTTATTGTTTTCTGTCCATTTTAAGATTTTTGTTATAATTTTGTCTGTTTTAACTTTCAACTCCTTTATGTTCCTGGCCCTGATGTTTACTGCTACATCGTCTGCGTAGGCGATAATTTCGGTGCCCTCTACTGTGTCCAGTTGTAGGATTCCGTCATAGAATATATTCCACAATTGTGGCCCTAATCATTATTTGTTGTAAATAGTTTTGTATGACCGTAATTAAATATTGACTGATGTTTTTTCTTTTCATTGCAGATACTATCTCCATCCACCCGACCAAATTAAAGGCGTTTTGTACATCTAATGTGATTAATAGGCAATATCTCCTGTGTTGGCATGCTTTTTTTCTTTCTAATTGTTGACTATGTAAAGCTTTATTTATCGCGTCTAGAGTTGAAAATCCTTTTCTAAACCCAAACTGGTTACCGTTTAAGGCCGATTTTTTGTTCAATTCTATATTTATACGATTCAAAATTCAATTTTCAAAAACCTTCTCAAGACTATTAATCAAGGAGATGGGTCTGTATTTGATCTCGTTGCTCGCATTTTTTTTGGTTTTTTGATTAAAACGAGCCTGCTAACTTTCCAATCATTCGGTATTATGCCTGTATTCAATATTTCGTTATATATTCTTAGAAATAATTTTTTGTTTGTCGATATCAGGGTCTTTATCATTTCTGGCTGTATACAGTCGGGGCCCGGTGCTTTCTTTGTTTTTAGTTTACCAACCGCGTCGATTAATTCTTGTTCTGGAAATTGTATAACATTATTTGCTGTTTCTTTCGCCCACTTGATTACGTTTTCCTCGGGAAATATTTTTTTGTAGATTTCAATCTCTCTTTCTTTCGTTAGTTTTGTCTGATTTGTTTTTATTTTCCCCCGTACAATCTTATATGCGTGTCCCCATATGTCTTTGTCCAAGTCTCTCAGTAGGTTGTTCCATGCTTGTGTCTTCGCCCTTCCAATTGCCTTCCTTCATTTTTTCCTAGTCTCTTTATATGCTTGTCTTGCCTTTACATACTCAGAAAGCTGCAGAACTAAGTTGTGACGGTCACCAACATCCTTATTAATTGGGAGAACAGGCGAAATCAACGCAGCATCACCTAATGTCGCCAGATTCGGGGGGGGGGGAGGGGGGGTCACGTTGCTGTTTGTATTAAATATATATTACAAGAGGGTCAAGGGTGCGACGTACCTTTATGGTACGCCCATGACCAGCCTTATTGTGTACATTCGAATTTCCCGCAATATTCTTCGGCGGTATTAGAATTCTTAGCCATATGCTTCGTCACGGTGGGAATCCGCAGCAATATGCTGCATCAGCTCAAAAATTACAGTAACAATGCTGATTGGTGGCATTTTCAAAAGAAGGATTTTCCTCCACGGTTCAAGGCAGCGGGTGGTTCTAGATGTAGTTAATTGCACCCCAACCAAGGTACACCCATGATTAATACCAAGGGATTTTAGTAATTAAGGGTGGCAGGACATATACTGGCTCTCTTCGATATCTTTGTCATAAACGGAAGAGATAATGTAGTCGAAATCGAGGAGAACATTTCGACTCTGGAGAGTGGCATAAAAACAGCTTTAAATGCAAGCTCGAAAATAATGAAAAAACCGAGAATAAGGAACTATATGGTCAAAATCCCGTTGGAAACCAAATAGCTAATTCAGTAAAGGAGACAAATCAACAAAGTGTATCTAGGACAAATGCTTCGGTCGATAAAAATGCTTTAAATAAACTAAATAGGAGCGGCCCTACTGGAAGCTAGAGAAAACAGTGGTAGGTGCATCTGAAATCCCTCGACTCACAGAATAGAAGCATATGAAAAACGCTCAGAGCAATGAAAGCAAAAAGGAAACCGATACTACCCATCTATGAATTGCGAAAAATCGTATACATTTTGGAAGATAAAGCGGAGGCCTTTGGCGACAGCTTAGAAAATCTATTTCAGAAAAACGAGGTCGAGGACGAAGACAATGCAGAAGTCTGGGAGGAAGAAGTGGCCAGACGAATCGAACAAATTGAAAACATGGAGGACTAGGAAATCATCAAGCACGCAACGCTAAAGAATATAAAAGAAATCATGCGGCACGTGAAAGTAAGAACAGCATCAGGATGCAATCAAATCGGAAACCAGATTCTTAAGAAGTTGTCGATATGAGGAGTGGCCGCTTTATTGAAGATGGAGAATACGATCTTAAGGCTACGATACTTCCCAGAGAACTGGAAAAAGGCTGACATCATCTTACTACCCAAACCAGTAAAAGAATCACCTCTTCCTACAGAAGTTCAAACCGATAAGTCTCCTGTCACACATGGGAAAGGTCGTGAAAAGAGTCATTTTGAGAAGATTGAGAGAATGCCTAAAACAATCCCATAGGAATCATTTGGGTTTAGAAAACAACGTTCAAACAGGATTTTAGATGCTGAGAACGACGGAATTCATAACGGACAGCTTCAATAGGAATCAGGCCGTAGGAGCTATACTATTGGACGTCTCAAAGGCATTCGACAGAGTTTAGCACAAAGGCCTTTTGGTAAAAACGATAGACACAGGATTTAAAATCTTGCTCGTCAAATTTGTCGAATCCTTTTCTCGAAATAAGACGTTTCAGATCCACCTTGACAGACAATATTCAACGTACAGGGAAATCTGGCACTATGCGACGGCGATACAGCAATACTGGCGAGATTTTGGAACGGGATATGGCTAGTTAGATATCTACAAAAAAAATCCATCTCTTGGAAAAATGATTTTCGAAATGGAAGATAGAAATAAATGTAGAAAAGACCTAGGTCATCGTCTTTAGACGAAAAAGGAAATTCGGAACCGAAAACAGATTGGTGAACAAAAATGAAAATTAATTTATATCCGGAGTTTAGTGAGGAAATCATTGATCATTTGTTTCCAAAAGAACCAAAGTGTGACTTTAAGAAGAAAAAAACTATAAATGAACGACCTGAATTATTAAGTAGAGAAGAAATTAATAAGGCATTAATACAAATGAAAAACAAAAAAGCTCCAGGAATAGATGGTATTACCATGAAAATAATAAAATGAATTGGTAAAAACAGGATGGATATATTAGAAAAAATAATGAATGAGGAAATGGAGAAAACAGAGTTCTGTAAGGAGTGGAAAAAGGGAAGATTGGTACTTATCCCGAAACCTGGAAGGCCCGCTGATAATCCTGGGAGTTACAGACCATTATCTATTATAAGGACCCTAGGAAAATTATATCAAAAATGAATAGCAGGAAGAATGGTTAAGGAATTGGAAGAAAAAAATAGTCATTTTAGAACACCAATATGGCTTTCGTAAGGGTAAAGCAACAATAACAGCACTAAAAAAAATAATGGAAATAGCAGAAAAGGTAAGGGAAAAACTCAAGAAATGTAGAAATTTTATTTTACTGACTACTGTAGACATAAAAAATGCATTTAATTCGGCATCTTGGAAGATAATTATTGAAAGACTGGAAGAAATTGGTATATCTGAGTATTTGATAAACATGACTAAGGTGAATTTGACAAACAGGAGTGTAGTATACGGGGATGGAAAAAATAGGAAAGAAAAGATTTATTATAGGGTGCCTCAAGGCTCGGTACTCAGGTCACACCTATGGAACGTTATATACAAGGTTTTTCCTAAGAACAGTACATAACTTGGAGAGCGTATTCAACAGCTAAAATAAAGGTAATTTTGTAATATAAACTATATTCCAAAAATGCTTCGTTGCAGAAATACAGGGTGTGAAAATTTTATTGTCTGAAATTTAATGTCTCACGCACAGATAAATAAATGGTGTTGGAGACTAATAAAATTTCGACAATTTCGCTACCAAACAGGCAAGTACACAACAAAAAAATTCATATCTTCATACAAGTATTTCTTCTCTTAAAAATAACAAAAAAAAATGAAAAAATTTAGCTACAATGTTTTTTATTTATTTACTCGAAAACGGTGCATCCTACGAAAAAAAGTCAAGAGACCTTTTTTCTTCCAAATCAAACACATAATTAAACACGGAACAAAATATTGGAAAACCACAGTGGCGTACCACATTTTTCCTTTAAAATGTCCAGCAATTATCCTGCCCGCACTCCACTGATTACGCAACAGCCACTGTTTTTAGCGTAAAATACGCACCGTTACTAACTCTCAAACCCTGTAAAATTTCATTAAAATGTCTCAAGTAGTTTCGGAAATATTTAAAAAAGTTTAATTTTTTAAAGACATTTTTACACCCTGTATTTCCGCAATGAAGCATTTTCGGGATATAGTTTATATAACAAAATTACTTTTATTTTAGCTGCAGAATACGCTTTCAAAGTTATTACACCCTGTATAATGGAGTTTTGAACTTAGTTCTGCCATACGGAGTAGAGGGTGTTGCTTATGCTGATGACCTAGCTATAACTACAGTAGAAAAAAGTGAAATTGAACTGAAAGAGTATACTGAAAAAACTTTAAAGTTGGTGAAAAGATGGATGTCTGAGAATAAACTAGAGATGGAGCCTAAAAAAACGGAAGCAATATTACTTATAGAGGAAAAAAAGTAAAAACTTTAATATAACATACGACGGACATACAAAAGAACTTGCAAATACAGTAAAATACTTAAGAGTAATTTTGGATCAGAGAATGACTTTGAATGCACACTTAAATGTAGTTATTGAGAAGGCGGAGAGATCTATTACAAGTCTGAAACGAATAATGCCAAGGACAGGGGGGATAAAGGACATAAAAAGACGGATGTTGACTGGGGTGACTGAATCAATAGTTCTATATGCAACACCAATTTGGAAAAAGGCATTAAATCGGAAAATAAAAAAAAACTTATAACCTTGCAAACGCAAAATTGCACTTGCAATTAGTCGAGAGTATAGAACAGCTTCAACATCATTGATACTGGCGATAAGTGGTCAAATACCCCTGGATTTGTTGGCTATGGAGAGGGGTGAAATTTGGCAAAACGATCAGGAAGGAAAGTTAAAGGAAAGAAAAAACGATAGAGAAATGGCAACGTAGATGGGAGGAAACGGGAAGTGAATGGACTAAAACACTAATATCTGAGATACAGACCTGGACAAAGAGGTGACATGAGGAAAATATTTTTCACCTGACACAATTCTTGACAGGGCATGGGTATTACCAGTCATATTTAAAAAAAATGGGAAAATAGAAAGCGAAAAATGTGTAATGGAACTTGCGAAACAAAACTCGGGAACACTTTAGTAGATTTTATTCCACTCGTTATGACACACACAACACTGAATCATTACAAAACTAAAGATCTTAGGCTTTAATTCGCATTTAAAATGGAGAGAGTCAAGAGTTAAGGATGCAGGATTTTCAAGATTTCGGGAGCGTCGAGCTATATCAGTCGTATCGTTATTATTAGGAAAATAGAATAGTATAGAATAGAGTAGAATAGAGAGTAGTACAAGGTTCGGGGTATCTTAAGTACTAAACATGGGGGTCAGTACCCATAGGCGTGCTCCGGTTTTAGGCAATAGGCAACATAACCCACAGATGGTAACTTTCCAAATTCTTAACCCGTAAAGTCAAGACAATGGTAAGAAAGGATAATTTACAAGGGTGTTGCAGCTGTAGTCTGATTTTGGAAAAAATGAGGATACTTTAGTCTTTTGTCTTGACGAGGAAGAGGAGTGAAAGTTTTTATGAAGGGTAACCCTTATTGGAAGATAATGGATTCCCGACATATGGCCATCCTGGACATACCACTAAGGCAGTGGAAATCCATAGGCGTAGCCTAAGGGTACATTACAAATGTAAACACTGCTGTCTGAATTCAATTCAGACGTTTGGGAAAATTCCTAAATTTTGTAACAAGGGTACAGAAAGGCAAATCATAAAGTTGGGTAAAGCGCTTAACGTGACTCAAGTAGTCGGACTGTTTGATTTATTGTCCACAATAAAGGAATCTTCCAAAATACTCCACTCCAACGGACGATAGGTGATAGCCAACATCTGGTGGTTGCAATCGAGAGAAACAAAACACACCAGATGTCAAAAAGGAATAAATCTTAAGTTATCCTTGAGTAACACCCGAACTAAGGGTGGAGCGGGGGAAAAACAGGTTGAAGGGAAGAAGAGACGCAGAACGATTTATATACCAGCAGGTGACCGCACTTGTGACGAAAAAAGGGAAGAAAAAGAACTTCAGTTTTGAAAACCCAGAGAAGTGAGGCACCATCAACCGTGTGATCGTATTAACGTTGATTACAACGATTAGTTAATTTACGAACTTAGTCGTAAATAAAGATAAGGTAATTAAATTTTCAATTGAGTACAATTCAGTTTTCTCTCGGCCTGACAAAAACCGAGAGTGGTCCTTCGGAACACAACAAAAATACCCCAGAACCAGCTGCGGAAGCAGGACCCACTGATTAGCACCATTGTCCAGGGGATTTTCAAGATCTCTTGTACAACTGCTATGAAGAAAAGGATGATGCGGAGCATACTTTTTTTAGATGTATGCAATGGCGAGATAAAAGGGAGGAACTGTGTATAAGGATACGGCAAAGATTGACAACTGTGAATATAGTGAGAGAGAGGGTGGAAAAAAAGGAAAATTTCGAGTTGATTGTAAGATATGTAGGCTTTTCTTTTGTTGCCTAGGGGAATGTTGGGGTTCTTCAATGATAATCGCGTTAACTTAGCGATACGTATATTGGATAATTAGGTAGACTAGAGTTTACAAGAAGAAATAAACGCGGGCGCGACTTCTTAGTCTCGAGTGATGGGCCGAAGAACCAGAAGTCGATCAGTAATGAAAAAAAAAAGAGAGTTTCTCATTCTTCCAGCCCTTAAGTAGGCCCATTCATGGCTGTAAACCATGAGCGTACTCCGTCTAAAGTTCAAAAAGGGGCCTGTAAGCCGCCCTCCCTGGCGGACCGTTACGCTCACATCTGGCCAGAACCCAGGGTGATGGTCAACAACGACCATAGATGTGTCATTACCGTGAATCGCCTTCGAATACTTTCTACCCCTTAACTTATAATCTATATAATACAGATTTGTGATATTCAGATTGCATCTCGAGCTGGATCCCAAATTCTACAGATACAGTATTGGCCAAAATACTTGGAACTTCCAAAATTTCTCTATTACTAAAATAGCTCTATTCTAATGTGAACAAATTCAACATGGCCAATATGCCTTAATACGTTCAACAACAAAATGATAGTAAACATTTCTAGCTTGCATTTTTTTATAGGAAAAAATAATAATAATCGTATCATGTTGAAGAAAATAGTTGAAACTTTTTTCTTATCGGATTTAAAGGGCATATTTTGCATATTTTATTTATTTTCTTGGTCAGTTCGGTTTGATATCTGAATCAATTATAATGGCAAAAGGCAAAGCCTATTTGGTTGATCTCAGAAAAAGAATTATTGATTTTTATAAACAAGGTATTAAACAAAAAGATATTTCCACGAGATTAAACCTCCGGAAAAATACTGTGTCTCGAATTATCAAACAATTTCAAGCAAATGGTCATGTCATCCCGGGAAAAAGTTCAGGCAGACCTAAAAACACAACTGCAAGACTGGATAAAAAAATGATCAACCTTGCGAATAGTGATCCGTTCAAGTCACCCTCAAAAATCTTGCAAAAAATTATGGCCGATGAAGACCCTATAATATCATCGAGAATTATTAGAAGAAGGTTAGTACAAAATGGCCTAAAATCCTATCGTCCAGCTAAGAAACCATTGTTACGAACGAAGAACATCAAAGCACGGTTACAATTTGCACTCGAGCATATTCACTGGGCAGTACGAGATTGGAAAAAAGTTCTTTTCAGTGATAAATCGAAATACAACCTAATTTCCAGTGATGGTATAGTCCATGTAAGACGTCCAAAGGGCCAGAGACTCAATAAAAAATATATTAAGCTTACTGTCAAGCATGGGGGCGGTAATGTGCTAGCTTAGGGATGTTTTTCTTGGCATGGCATGGTCCCCATTCATCGCATTTGTGGCAAAATGGATCGATTTATGTATCGTGACATATTACGGGATATAATGAAACCCTATGCATTTGAAGCAATGCCAGTTAATTTCATTTTTCAACAGAACAATGATCATAAGCATTCTGCCAAACTTGTAAAAGAGTATTTAGAGCGGGAAAAAGTTACTACCATGAAGTGGCCAGCCCAAAGTCTGGATTTAAATCTGATAGAAAATTTATGGGACCTCGTAGATCGTAGGTGTAATGTACCCTTAGGCTACGCCTATGGATTTCCACTGCTTTAGTAGTATGTCCAGGATGGCCATATGTCGGGAACCCATTATCTGCCAATAAGGGTTACCCTTCATAAAAAACTTTCACTCCTCTTCCTCGTCAAGACAAAAGACTAAAGTATCCTCATTCTTGCCAAAATCAGATTTCAGCTGCAACACCCTTGTAAATTATCCTTCCTTACCATTGTCTTGACTTTACGGGTTAAGAATTTGGAAAGTTACCATCTGTGGGTTATGTTGCCTATTGTTTAAACCCGGAGTACGCCTATGGGTACTGACCCCCATGTTTCAGTACTTAAGATACCCCGAACCTTGTACTACTCTCTATTCTACACTATTCTTTTTCCCTAATAATAACGATAGAACTGATATAACTCTTGACTCTCTCCATTTTAAATGCCAATTAAAGCCTAAGATCTTTAGTTTTGTAACGATTCAGTGTTGTGTGTGTCATAACGAGTGGAATAAAACCTATAAAAGTGTTCCCGAGTTTTGTTACGCGAGTTCCATTACAAAATTGGTGTCAGAAGTGGGATCTTGCAGCAGCTACAACGTCCTGAAACAGTAAGTGCCTTGACGTACGAACCAGCCGCGATCCAGTTGTGGGGTTTCAAGGAACTGTTCCAGAAGGTACAGCGCAAGAATCCAGAACTATAAGGACAAGCAAACAAGCCTTTAGGACACTACATAGTACCGTAAGTTATGCCCATTGAGCCTAATCCCAAAGAAACTAAGGATCAAATCCAAACAACGAGTCAAACTCCAAGCTCATCGAATTCTTCAAGATCAAATTCTCCCAATTTATTAGGATTAAATTCGTCTGATATTAACGATACTATGACACAATACATTTCCTTGGAGATCGCCGAAAAAATGTTAATTAAGTTTGACGGCGATAAAACCAAACTTCACGAATTCTTAGACAATTGCGATGCCGCCTTCCTACATATTAAGCCTAGTAGTAAGCCCATTTTATTTACTATCATTAAGACTAAATTAACAGGTCATGCAAGAGCGATATCTCATCATAGAAGCTTTAATGAATGGGAGGAATTGAAACAATTTTTAGTAACTACCTATTCAGAAAGGCTCACGACAAGCCAGTGTCAAACGGAGCTCAACTCTTGTAGACAATTTCCTGGAGAATCTGTCTCAAGTTTTGCCAGTAAGGTTGAAACTTGCTACAGTAAATTAATTAATAGCTTAGAGTCAAATTTATCCCAAGAAGCAAAACGATTGTACGAAGACCTTTTCAAAAATCAGGCTCGTGATGTTTTCATAAGAGGACTATCAAGAGACCTAGGACTCTTATTAAAATGCCAAAACCCCAATTCATTAGAGAGAGCTATCGCCCTAGCAATAAATGAAGAGCAGGAATTAAAAACAAAAACCGATGTTTTTAAAAATCAATCAGTAGGCAATTCGTCAATTAATAAGTTCTGCCAAATTTGCCAAAGATATGGTCACTACACGCAAAACTGTAGAAATAACCGACGCTTTCCCTCAAGCGAACCGCCAAATTCCCAATATAGTAGTCACAACGTCCCTAATTTAAATTCAAATACCTACCAAAACCCTTCGAATCACAACCTTAATACCAATTCTAACAATCACTATCCAACATTAAGCTTCTGTAGATATTGCAAGAAAAACGGACATGTGATAGAGGAATGTAGAAAAAGAGCATACAATAATGCAAATCGGTATAACCAACAATCCCCAGGTAATGAGCCAAACACTTCAAACCAACATCCCCAAAATGAGAATCCTTTAAACTACCAAGACTCTCGTCCCAATCCGGCCCAAACGAGAGTACACACCTTCGAGGCCGAGTCACAGCTATTAACACCTCAGCCACAGCCTACGCCATCCTCCACATAAATGAGAGCACTCCGAACTCTTGTACATTTCTTATCGATACCGGTGCAGACATATCCTTAATCAAAACTTCCAAACTCAATCCTCATGTTCATAAATGCACAGGCAATCCCATAACCCTCCGTGGAATTGACGCAAATGTCTCGAACCCAAATAAAACCCTATTTTCTACAATTCTTAATTTCACCATCAACGACAAACAATTTCAATTTCAATTTCACGCGATAAATGATAACTTGCCCATAAAATTCGATGGTATATTAGGCAGCGATTTCCTAACTCATTTTTCATGTCTCCTGGACTTCGATAAAAATTATCTTAAAATAAAAGATGAATCGATCCAAATACTTGTAGAAGACTCACATTTCAACTTCACTAACCCGCAAAATAAAGAATTTAGAGAATATATCGTGGGATCTAGAAGTGAGGCTATTGTCAAGATTCGTGTCCTAAATCCAGAAATCAAAGAAGGAATTTGTTCAGAATTCACAATACTAGATGGAGTGTATCTTTGTCCTAGTATTGTGAAAGTAATTAATAACGACTATGCAATTACCAGTATTCTAAACACTACAGATAACGAAATTAAAATCAGAAACGCTCAAGTCCTTTTGGAAGAACTCCCAACAGACCAAGACACTCAAATTTTTCAAATTTCAAGTCAAAAACCCGAAGCAAATCCTCACAGGTTAACTAAGATTCAATCACTTTTACGAACTTCACACATGAACCAGGAAGAGCGATCAAGCATAACACAAATATGTAACGATTTTGCTCACATGTTCTATTTAGAAGGTGATTCCTTATCATACACAGATGCGGTAAGTCACCAAATCCCAACTACTTCCTCCAAACCTGTAAATACAAAACCTTATCGATACCCTCAAACCCATAAAGAAGAAGTTGATAGGCAAATTCATGAAATGCTAAAAAACGAGATCATAACCCCTTCTAATTCGCCGTGGAATTCGCCTGTATGGGTGGTACCTAAAAAACAAGATGCTTCGGGGACAAAAAAATGGAGAGTCGTAATTGACTACAGAAAACTCAACGATATCTCAATAGGCGACTCATTTCCCCTTCCAAACATTATCGATATTCTGGATCAGTTAGGCCACTCTAAATACTTTTCCATAATAGACTTAACATCAGGTTTTCACCAAATTAAAATGTCCGAGGAAGACGCTCCCAAAACTGCATTGTCTACTCCAACGGGTCACTATCAATTTAATAGAATGCCTTTTGGTCTGAAAAACGCTCCTGCTACATTCCAGAGGCTCATGAACACTGTCCTATCCGGAATTCAAAATCTTCGATGTTTTGTATATTTGGATGATATAGTAATCCATGCCGATACCTTGGAAAATCATAATAAACGATTAATCGAAGTATTCGAACGACTATCCTATTTCAATCTAAAAATACAACCGGACAAGTGCGAATTCTTACGCAAGGAAGTAATGTACTTAGGCCACATCATCACGGCCACTGGAGTTAAACCTGATCCAAATAAAGTCAAAGCCGTTTCGGAATTTCCCAATCCGAAAACTTCAAAAGACATCAAGTCATTTTTAGGCTTAGCTGGATATTACCGACGGTTTATTCCAAATTTCAGCAAAATTACACAACCCCTAACTAAATTATTAAGAAAAAATCAAATTTTCAACTGGACTGATCAACAACAAAACTCATTTGATCAACTCAAAATTTTATTATGTTCCGAACCTGTTTTGCAATACCCGGATTTTTCTAAACGTTTTTACCTGACTACCGACGCTAGTAATTTTGCCATAGGAGCAATTTTGTCTCAAGGAAATCCTCCAACCGACTTACCCATCTCTTACGCAAGTAGAACCCTAAATAGAGCAGAATCGAACTACAGCACGACAGAACGCGAACTCTTAGCAATAATTTGGAGCATAAAACACTATCGACCCTACCTGTATGGCCGTAAATTTACGATTTTTACAGATCACAAACCGTTAATTTGGCTAAAGAACTGTCAAGATCCAAATTCTAAATTATTCCGATGGAAGTTAACGTTATCAGAGTACGATTTTACCATTGAATATAAACCAGGCAAAACCAATCAAAACGCTGATTGCCTGAGTAGGCCGCCCATGCCTAACCCTTTTTCAAATGACTTTTCCAATTTTCCAACAACTTCTATTAACCACTTAACGAGTGAGTCCAACTCGTATCAAAATTTTAAGCTTAAACTGCAAGACGCACCAATTATTAATAATAACATAATTGAAGACAACACTAACATTTTGACTTCCAAGGACAACATCTGCATCTTTTTATCAAGCGACTTGAATTTGACAGAACCATACCAAAACGAAATTTGTAACCGTCACAATCATATACAACATTTAAAAACCTTCAATCCTCAAAAGGGTGACATAATATTTCTCAGAGAGGACAAAACTACCCTTTTTTATTGCTTCTTGTCGAATCACTATTGGGAACATATAACCCATGAAGATATCTATAACTCTTTAATCAAACTCAAAGGAAAATTGTTAGAATTGGACTTATCTTCAGTTTCAATGTCTCGAATTCAATCTCCTTTTAATAAACTAAGCTTTACCAAAATCAGAGTCATGTTGAGAGAAATATTTAAGAATGTAAATTTAAAGATTACTGTTTGCCATAATACGACTTCGACTCCCAAACCCGAACAGATCCCTCAAATACTAGAAGAATATCATTCCTTGCCGTCAGCAGGACATACTGGCTTTCATCGAACTTATAAAAAAATTAAACAAACGTACAAATGGACCAACATGAAAAAGGACATAAAGAATTTTATTAAAACATGCGAATCATGCCAACGAAACAAACTTGTTCGTAATAAAGTCAAAAAGCCAATGGAAATCACAACCACTAGTTCGAAACCCTTTGAGAAAGTTTTCTTAGACATAGTAGGTCCCCTGCCATTATCCGAGTCTGGTAACAAATATATCTTAACATTGCAAGACGACCTAACTAAATTTTCTCAAGCCTACAGCCTACCCAACCACGAAGCTCTTACGATAGCTCAAAAATTTGTTCCCGAATTCATTTGTCGATTCGGAATTCCCGAATCACTAGTTACGGACCAAGGTCGCGATTTTACTTCAAAAGTACTTAAGGAAATTGCAAAGTTTTTCAAAATCAAGCAAATTAATTGCACAGCTTACCACCCTCAGAGTAACGGCGCCCTTGAAAGGAGCCATGCCACCCTAACAGACTATCTCAAACACTACGTCAATAAAGAACAAACCGATTGGGACAAGTGGGTAGATTGCGCTATGTTCTCATATAACACCACAATTCACTCTTCTACAAAATTCTCACCTTTCGAGTTAGTTTTTGGAATCAAACCTAACTTACCGACTGCAATTTTAAGGCCTCCAGAATTCAGATATACCTACGACTCTTATTTAGATCAGTTAAAATTCAAGATGCAAACTGCTCATGAACTAGCTAAGGGCAACTTGAACCAGAGTAAAGAAGTAAATAAATCATATTACGATCGCAGGGTAAACGACATCTCATTTACTATAGGAGAAGACGTTTATTTACTAAGTGAAAAATTGCCAACAGGGAAATCACGAAAACTCAATCGTAATTATGATGGACCATATAAAATTATAGATAACCCCTCACCCGTAAACTACACAATTCTGATAAAAAATAAACCAGTAAAAGTCCACGCAAATCGGTTGAAAAGGGCATTTGTGTCAGTTCCCTAATTATCCTGATTAAAACCCTAAATCTTATCCTCTAACTCTTGCTTTAACTACTTTGCAATTATTAAGGTCGATCCAGGCACGTTTTTAGTGACGAATTTCCAAAACTGAACGATATAGTGAAAATGTTTAAATTTCTGTAAACACTCATAATCCTTATTTGAACTTTTATATAATTATACACCTAATAGGTATCTATTTACTTTATAACACTTACATTCTGTATAGTTCATAATTTAGTAATTAAGCTACTGTATCATGTATGTCGGATCATGAGAGGAAGAACTGCTTTCAGAAGCCATGAGTCCCAAGTTAAACACTAATTATAGTCACTAAACACCGCCTATTTATTAAATAAAACAACTGTCGCTACGATTACACTAATTTACATGTAGCAGACCAACTATCGGCTACCCTATATTCTAATGAATGTCTTAAGGCAATAATCGCTTTGCACCAAAGGTAAACCGTAAAGTAATCAAATCAAAGGATGAGAGACGTGACAATCCGGAGCCAGATCTCTACCACCCAAAATCTCGATAATTACTACCCTGTCACACAATATTCATTTCGTCCCCTGGCTCCGTTTTGCCCCCCTTGCGTGTTAAAAACAAGTGCGTCCCTTATTCCTGGGGTTCCTGGAAGTCATATCATAAAGAACATGAATGGTTTAGTTTCAACAGAATAGCGAGAAAACCCAGAACCCCGATCGATTACATAGGGTCGTACCAATACACAGAGCCTGTCTACTTAGGGGTATTCGCTAAATTTATGATGGCGCCGACATGTATATCTTTTCTAAATCATTGTGCAATGTTTCCATATCTGGCTCTTATTTTATAACTAAGTACCCTAGGTGCTACTATCTTATCCATTGTGACAACTTCGCCAGTTTCCCCAATGTCTAATTTAAGGGGGGAGGTGTAATGTACCCTTAGGCTACGCCTATGGATTTCCACTGCCTTAGTGGTATGTCCAGGATGGCCATATGTCGGGAACCCATTATCTGCCAATAAGGGTTACCCTTCATAAAAAACTTTCACTCCTCTTCCTCGTCAAGACAAAAGACTAAAGTATCCTCATTCTTGCCAAAATCAGATTTCAGCTGTAACACCCTTGTAAATTATCCTTCCTTACCATTGTCTTGACTTTACGGGTTAAGAATTTGGAAAGTTACCATCTGTGGGTTATGTTGCCTATTGTTTAAACCCGGAGTACGCCTATGGGTACTGACCCCCATGTTTCAGTACTTAAGATACCCCGAACCTTGTACTACTCTCTATTCTACACTATTCTTTTTCCCTAATAATAACGATAGAACTGATATAACTCTTGACTCTCTCCATTTTAAATGCCAATTAAAGCCTAAGATCTTTAGTTTTGTAACGATTCAGTGTTGTGTGTGTCATAACGAGTGGAATAAAACCTATAAAAGTGTTCCCGAGTTTTGTTTCGCGAGTTCCATTACACATGCTTAAAATTAGATTGTCAATATCTTCCTGTGGTATTGTATCCCAGGCAATCTGCACCTGCTCGCGGAGTTCATCTATGGTCTCTGGAGGGCGAGCTAAACATTGAAGTCTCCGACCCATTATATCCCATATATGCTCTATTGGGAACAAATCTGGAGACCGAGCTGGCCAAGGCAAAGTATCCAAATTTTCAGCTTCCAAATATCTGAAAGTATCGTTGGCTACATGTAGTCGCGCATTATCCTGTTGAAATGTGCTTCCAGGATGGTCATGCATGTATGGTACAAGAACCGGTTCTAAGAGACTATTAATGTACCTCTGAGCATTTAATCTATCATAAATGAAAACAAGAGGAGACCGACTACCATACTGGATGGCACCCCAAACCATGACACCTAGTGTTAAACCAGAATGACGCCTTTCCAAAAAATCCAAATTTAATCGCTCTCCATTGCGCCTTCTAACACGTAACCGTCCATCAGATCGCCATAAACAAAATCTGCTCTCATCACTGGACACGATTCTTCTCCACTCATCCACCCATTGCACTCTCAGACGACACCACTCCAGTCGGGCCACCCTGTGGTTTCGTGATAATGGAAGCCGACGCATAGGACGATATGAATTTAGTCTAAAACTTCGAATTCTGCGATACATCGTACTAAGGGAAACCCTTCGAATTAGGGTGGCTACCCAGTCAGCACCAAGAGACGGAATTGTTTCAAACAGGGCACCTGTCGCTGAACGACGAATTTGCTGGTCTTCGCATTGGTTCGTCATTCTTGGACGGCCACTACCACGATGACGATTTACTGACCCTTCGTTAGACCAATCTCTCCAAGCTCTTAGCACTGTTGATGCGTTTCGATCCAATCTACGTGCAATTTCGGGGAAAGGTAAACCTGCCTTATGCATACCAACAGTTCTTCTCCTTTCAAAGGGTTAACTGCCGATAAATTGCATTTGGGCGTACACGAGGCATTTAGCACTACCAAACATTCAATATGGTACTAACAATGGTACCTTTATCGTTATCCGCCTGTAAAAAAATTTGCAAAAAGAATTATCGTCACAGATAAAAAAAAGTAAAGAAAAACTTCATATCGAATTAAAATACGAACTTGAAATTTTTATCATTTTTTTCTCTTTACAAGTCTAAAATCATGCCAAAATTTCAAATACATACAATGCGTTCTTCTTGGTGTTGTGGTTTTTTGAAAGTCAGTGTATTTTCTAAAAATAAAACATAATATTTAATAACAATCCCGCACAATTACATATAATTAAAACATACCTCTCCTTCACGTACCACAGCGTGTCTAATCATGTTGCAGCAGTAATCAGTCTATAGCTTAGTCTCATCTTGAAATAGATTGCTTGCAAAAAAGACCTCAAAAAAAAGAAAATATACTTTCCGAACACATAAATACCGACAAGAATTTATCAACTTGTTCTTTTCAATGAAATATTATATTAACAAATTCAAATTAAAATTAAACTATTAAAATTAGGGGACACTGCACGAAACAAACCCCTTAAATAAACATAACAACTAGAAAACAGAGATCTAACTACATTGTCCAGTGCGTGATACATATTATCACCGTTAGAGTGCAGTAAGAACTATATCGGGGCCCATACAGTGCTTTCTTTGTTATACCGTATCTTAAAAAATTCCCCATTTGCTCAGTCATGAAATTATTTGAGCGTAAATCTGTATGTCTTTGATAAATTCTGCGTAATCTCGAACATAAATGAGCCGACAATTATATGGCTATTTACGAGTGGTAAAGTAATATAACCACCCCATAAGTCTTATTGCTTTATAGACGTAAACAGATAAATCTATAGGCGAACGTTATGTTTGGGAAATCATAATTTGGCTTGGGCTAACATTCAAGATACCGGAAGAGTCTCACATCTTACATGTACTAATTAATTGAAGTCATAACATAAACAACAGATTTCTTAATGATTGTATTTTTTGGTATAAGGAAGGGATCGAAACATATAGTTAGTTCTTAAGTCTGGAAGAGTCGAATTGGTTAGTGTGTTCAGATCGTAACCTGTTAAATAATAAATTATTTTTTATAAATAATTATTTTTTTCATTACGATCGCGATCCATCCTTAAAATTCGACCTAACGTTACTAAAAATATAATTCTGTTTACTTATGTTGTTAGTTGGTTTTTATTAAAAATAGTTTTTCCAGGACTCTACGAACTTGTGCGTTGGGTAGATCAAATTTTCTGAGTACAAAAAATAGTTTTAAACTTGAACAAAGAGCTTTTATGGTTGAGTCTTTTTTTGGGAACGGGCTTATAAAATTCTACCTTGTCTTCAAGGGTTTCGCGAAAAATTTACCCACACAGCAATACTAGAATTGCCATTTCGTGACACTGTCGGGTTCTGATAGGCGTAGGACTTTCACTACCTGACTTGAGATTGCTTACTGGCTGTAGAGTGATTATCGGTTTTATGAACATATATATTTCGTACTACACAATAAATTTATATCTAGATGTATGCAATTAGTTTGTTCACCAGAGATTGTGAGAGCCAGGTTTTTACCGTGTCGAGACAAAAGAAGCGTCGCAGATGTAAGAGGGTGCGTTGTTGCGCAACCCTGCCTTCTACACCCTCCCGGCCGAACCTTCTGGAATGTCCCGCTGGCAGTTCTGGAGACCGTTTTCCCGCCGGCTGTTTAAATCGCCTAGGGAACCGACAGGTTTCTCTGGTGCACGTCAAACTGTCATAGTCTGACAGTTGACAGCTTGACGCTCAGCTGGCACCGCCATAACACTTTGAATTGTGTTGTGCAATTGTTCTGTTAAATTGGCCAGCGTTCAAAGGAAATCAGGAAGCGGGAGACCAACTAAATGAACCCCAGAACTTGTCGAAAATGTGAGACAATAGATGACAATCCTAGCACATCTTTAAGACCACTTTCTATGATAGAAATTGTCTACAGGCTGAAAGGGACTTATAGACAACTTTATTAATTAGTATAAAAAAGTAAAAGGGTAAAGAATGATGGATGTCCACCCAACTCGTCATGTTTTATTTCAATTTGGGTCTATAATATATTAAAAGATTAAATTAGAATTCATAAATCACTCAATTTAAGGATTGTTCTGGTTTGACCATGAGAACCTACGAGAAAAAATATAGGTTCATTTTTGAACTTCGATATTGATAACATTCTTTGCAGAGTCAATATGTTAAAATGTTAATTGCAAAAACCTTTTAAGGCTTATATTTAAATCATTTAGACTAAAACTGCAAATTCATGGGAACTAACTAATCAGTGTTAATTAATCAATCAAAACAAAGAAGGCAGATACGAGCCCTCATTCATTTTCTCTCTAGAGGTTTTCTAAGAACAGAAATAGTTTGGTGCTTAAGCCGAAAGGAATTTATCTACATTTTCCTCTTATTTCAGTTTTAAACTTGTTGTGCCCAAATTAGACATAAGTAGTAATCATTTTGATCTTAATGCAGACAATTGTTAAAGTTAATGGTAGTACTTTTCTTGGGTATCATACTGATTTCTGTGGCAGTCTCTATATACAAAATAATACCTGGTGTCAGAAGACCTTTTCTGAAAATTCCAATAAAAAAATAAATTTTTAATTTGATTAAAACTTCAAAAAATTTAAATGATAGGATGTGAAAGTCATAATGGCTACAATTATTACACATATGAATGTATTTTAGAAATATTACTGTTCTGAGCCCTATGTTATTTAAAAAATATTTATTTCTGAGTTGGTCGATAGATGCAGTATGTCCATGAACCTATTACCCTATCATTGTATGTTTCCCTAAAATAATTGAGAGTAGTCAAAGCCATAGAGGCACATGCTCCATCCTACTGGAAGTACCATACCACAGTTCTTTAAAGCAAAGTTAGCTAATGAATTCACACAACATATTCTGATATTGATCAATTGTGAAGGTGTCATAAAAAAAATTGCTCATACTAAGCGTCTTTGTGAGATAGCAACCCATATTCCGATTTTTGGGAGATGTAAAGGTGTTTCTGTAAACACATGGGGATTCTCTGCACTATGAATTCTCAAATTTTGTGAATTCACATATGCCAACAAATAATCAGTAATCAGTAAAAAATGTCAAATCCAGAAGATTATCGTACATTGTTTGATTAAACCAATTGCAATATCTCAATCTCTTCATAATTTGGAGAGCAAGTCCTGAAACAATTTCACCTTGAATAGATACAATCACAAATTTTTTTAACAACTAAATGACAAGTATTGTGCAATATATCCAATTGTTGGAAAAGTCTTCTTAAAAATGTGCAGTTATTATCATTCACTATTCGTCTTATATTTTCACAAGTTCTGGGGTTCATTTAGTTGGTCTACCGCTATCCGATTTTATTTGAAAACTGCCAGTTTCACGGGACACTTTCAGAACATAATGCAAAGTGTCGCGAAATGGCAAATCCAGCACTGCAATGTGGGAAAAATTTTCAGGAAAGTCTTGAAGACAAGATTGAATTTTATAGGTCCATTTTCTGTTTATGAAGTCGCCAATCTGAAAATAAAACTCAATGCTAAAGGCTTTTTGTTCGAATGTAAACAACATTCTTTGCAGTCAGAAAATTTTAACTACCAAACGCACAAGTCCATGGAGTCTTAGAAATGACTATTTTTAACATAAACCAACTAATAACACAAGGAAACAAGTTTGTATTTTTAATTGAGATTAGGTCGGTTCAAAGACATACGGGTTTGCGCTCAAATCATTCTATGATGCTAGAGAGGAACTTTTTTAAGACACACGGTAATAATCAAATATTTAAAAAAATGAGGGAACCTCTTTGAAAAACAGCTCCTTTTGTGTAAAACTAACTACTATACAGGGTGGGCCACGAGTAACGCCTCGGAATTTCATGACAAATCCAAGACATTTTTTAACTGTTTCTTTTTTGAGGTGTATACAGACTAACTAGAGCTACATTTTCAAATGATTTTCTAAGTATACAGAGTGTTCCAAACACATGTAATTGATCAAAGTTGCATTTTTTTAAATGGGAACCCCTGTATATTATATTATTTTTTAACTCGAACATTAAAATGAAATTAAGTTGTTTTAAGGTTTATGGTGTCTAACTCTAACAGTTTTTGTCAAGATGCAAGATAATTTTCAACACCCAATCTCTCATCCCATATTTAAGTTTTTAAAACAAAATTTTAATAGGAAGCCATCAAGGGACCAAATTTTGTGCTGTAAGTTTCAAAAAGTCGGCGAATTCTACAGGGTGTTCTAAAAATAGCGCCAAATTTAACAATATTAACAAAAAGAAGAAAACTAAATATAATTTAAAAAATTTATATCAGTTGTTCTACATGATGACCATTTTCTTCTATGCATATTTTGATTGTTTCTTCAAAAGATTTTCTGACATTTTCTAGCATTTGTGGCGTAATAGAGGTAAAAACATTTCTAATTCTTATTTTCATATCATCGGTCGTGGTAGGAGGAATCTTATAAACTTCATTTTTTACATACCCCCATAAAAAATAATCCATGGGGGTAAGGTCCGGTGATCTAGCTAGCCAATTGCATGGACCACTCCTGCCGATCCATTTACTTGGAAATTTTTTGTCCAGATATCTTCTAACCGAGTGCTGAAAATGAGCCGGGGCACCATCGAGTTGAAGCCAGTAAATAATTAAACTGCATGGATATCTTAGCAATTTCATGTGTCATAATGTTAAAATTGGGGATTTAGATATTTTTATAAAAATGTATGTTTTTTGCGAAAATGAGTAGAGCTAGGTATAGAGAACCCTAATGATATTCGATAGATAAACAAATTTGACATCTAACAGTAACACAACATATCGGGTGTCCCAATTAAATTAAAAAAGTTATTAACAGTTAAAAGTTGAACGAATTTGGCGCTATTTTTAGAACACCCTGTACAATTCGCCGACTTTTTGAAACTTACAGCACAAAATTTGGTCCCTTGATGGCTTCCTATTAAAATTTTGTTTTAAAAACTTAAATATGGGATGAGAGATTGGGTGTTGAAAATTATCTTGCATCTTGACAAAAACTGTTAGAGTTAGACACCATAAACCTTAATACAACTTAATTTCATTTTAATGGTCGAGTTAAAAAATAATATAATATACAGGGGTTCCCATTTAAAAAAATGCAACTTTGATCAATTACATGTGTTTGGAACACTCTGTATACTTAGAAAATCATTTGAAAATGTAGCTCTAGTTAGTCTGTATACACCTCAAAAAAGAAACAGTTAAAAAATGTCTTGGATTTGTCATGAAATTCCGAGGCGTTACTCGTGGCCCACCCTGTATAGGCCGTCTCATATATTCCTTACAAAGATTATTTTATCCACCCATTTCTAATCCAAATTATCTAAGTACCGACCAGAGAGAACTTAAATAATTTTTTTCAAAAACTTTTTTTTCCCCTAAAAAATTACTCTACACATTAATATGATGCGCGAAAGGGAAGCATTTACTTTTTGCTGTTGATTTGCTCCTTATTTTGAGGTAACTAAATAATAACAAACATACGAAAAAACTAATATGAAGTATGTACAGTCAGTCACAAAAGTCTACATACAGCGCCATAATTGGTTATAAGTAATGAATGATTAAGTATCACTTCTTTGTTTAATTATGAACGAAAAGTACTTTACAACAATGTATTATCATAACAAAAAAAAGTATTATTCCAACATTCCAATTCGAGATAATAATTAAATAAACAAATTTTTACTCCATTAAAGTCTACATACGCTTGGAATTATTGTTTGTTTTCCCCTTTCTTATGCACCTTTATCAGTTAGCCGGAACTAAAATAAACATAAAGTGGGCATTTTGTGTTAGAAATAAATCCAAATAAAGCCATATTGTATTGAACGTGCCAACATCTTAACGCTAAAATCATGGGGAGAAGAGAAATTTCAGCATCCATCCGAAGTTTAGTGGTTAAATTGCAAAATGAAAAAAAATCCTTCGGAGAAATAGCTACTGCCGTAAGTTTATCTCGAAGTACTGTCTAAATCATAGTTAGGAACTAAGAAAATCGGGGAACTATTCTTAATAAAGCAAGATCAGGAAGCCCAAAGAAACTAAGCAAAAGAGATATTCGAGTGCTCATACGAAAAATTAGTTTAGAACCCCAATCAAGTGCCCCAAAGCTCGCAGCAGCTATCGAAAGTACCACCGGGAAAATCGTGCATAGTGAAACGGTGAGACGAGTATTACATTCACATGGCAATCATGGAAGAATTCCGAGAAAAAAACCATTCATATCCGAGGCAAATAAAAAGAAAACACTGGAGTACCCCAATGAACATTTAAACAAGGATTTAGACTTTTGGGAAACAGTTTTATTTACGGATGAGAGTAAGTTCAATATTTTCGGATGTGATGGTAAGGGCAAAGTGTGGCGAAAAGTGAGCCAAGAACTGAACCCTAAAAATTTTGTGCCAACGATAAAACATGGAGGGGGCAGCGTAATGGTTTGGGGCTCAATGGCGGCGGCTGGGGTAGGAAAATTGGTTTTTATTGAAGGCACAATGAACCACAGACATTATCTGAATATACTTCAAGGCAATTTGATTCCGTCAGTAAGACAACTGGGGCTTGGCGATCGATGGATTTTCCAATAGGATAATGATCCCAAGCATACAGCTATAGTTGTGCGAGAATGGATTTTATATAATGTCCCAAAACAACTGAATTCACCACCTCAGTCGCCGGACTTGGACCCTATCGAGCATCTGTGGGATGAGTTGGAGAGAAGAATAAGAAAATTCAATATTAGCAATAGAGAATTGTTAAAGGCAGCGTTAGAAACATCCTGGTCAGAAATACCGTTAGAAGTAACGCAAAACCTGGTCTTTTCAATGCCAAAACGCCTTAAAGCAGTCCTTGATGTTAATGGTGGACTCACGAAGTATTAGCCAAAAAATATTAATTATTATTGATAATAAATACAAATGTATGTAGACTTTTGTGGAGTATATATTTTTAGTTTTTAATTATACAAGGTTATTCACACTATACGGCGGAGAATATAGTGGCTAAAATACGAGGCTTGCAAAAGGTTTCACTTTTGGGCTATATGGGGATCTATTATGGCTACTTTTTAAAATTATTTTCATATTATACAGGGTGTCCCAAAAGCACTAAAAGTATCAAAGTTGTGTTTTTTTAAATGGAACCCTCTGTATATTATTGCATTTTTAGATTTTCCGATCAAAATAAGTGTCTGTTTTAATAAGGTTTACTATACCTAAAACTTAAGGATTTTTAAATAATTTGAATTTTATCAAAATTTGACCTAATTTTCATGTTTTAAACACTTAAGAAGTATTCAAGATATGTAAGTGTAATTTATGGTGTAGTGTAACAATAGATCATATTTTATATCTCAATCATGATAAACTTACCATTTTATACAGGATGTGCAAAAATTAAAACTATTCCAATAAGAACTTTAAGTAACTATAATTTGATTAATTTAAATACAATGCTATATTTTTTTAACTTACCAGGATATGTAATTTTTCGTTACCTATTGAATGGTGTTAGGGTGTTCATACCTAAGTCTTCGCATTTTTACAGAATACGCTAAATAATTGTTCTTTGCGCCATTTCATGTTATTTAGTTCAAAGTTCTAAATCACATATCAATTATAATAAAACAGAAAAAAAAAATTATAATAGATGTTCGGAATGTCTACTGTCCATTTCTAGGCCCTTACAAATTCTTTTTTATAAACTACTACTAACTCTGGAAAGCATTTGCGTAGTAACAGTTTCAAACGCGTCTCTCATACGTGTTTTCATATCCTGTGAATTTGTCGGAGGCGTATTGTAGACAATTCCTTTTATGTACCCCCACAAAAAGAAATCTAGTGGAGTTAAGTCCGGGTATCTGGGAGGCCAATTTTGATATCCATTTCTTCCAATCCACCTTTTTTTAAAGTTGGCATTTAAAAATTGCCGAACCTCGCGATGATAATGAGGCGGAGATCCATCCAATTGCAGCCACATGGTGGTTCTAATAGTTAAAAGGACTTTTTCTAATAATACCGGCAATTGGTGTAAAAAGAAATTTAGAAACATCACACCATTTAAAGGTCTTTCAAAAAAATACGGTCCAATTAAATATAGGACTAGTATTCCACCCCACACATTAACAGACCATCTATTCTGATTTCTTATAACTCTGTATTCATGAGGATTCGAATCAGAATAGTAATGAAAGTTGTGTCTATTTACAAGACCATTGTTATGGAAAGTACATTCATTACTAAATAAAACTTCATCGAAAAAGTTTTCATTTTCTGTCAC
This sequence comes from Euwallacea fornicatus, assembly GCF_040115645.1. Lineage (NCBI taxonomy): Eukaryota > Metazoa > Arthropoda > Insecta > Coleoptera > Curculionidae > Euwallacea > Euwallacea fornicatus. The sequence goes on from NC_089551.1 coordinate 5,183,531, forward strand.
ATTAAATAACACCAAATGGCGCAAAGAACAATTATTTAGCGTATTCTGTAAAAATGCGAAGACTTAGGTATGAACACCCTAACACCATTCAATAGGTAACGAAAAATTACATATCCTGGTAAGTTAAAAAAATATAGCATTGTATTTAAATTAATCAAATTATAGTTACTTAAAGTTCTTATTGGAATAGTTTTAATTTTTGCACATCCTGTATAAAATGGTAAGTTTATCATGATTGAGATATAAAATATGATCTATTGTTACACTACACCATAAATTACACTTGCATATCTTGAATACTTCTTAAGTGTTTAAAACATGAAAATTAGGTCAAATTTTGATAAAATTCAAATTATTTAAAAAACCTTAAGTTTTAAGTATAGTAAACCTTATTAAAACAGACACTTATTTTGATCGGAAAATCTAAAAATGCAATAATATACAGAGGGTTCCATTTAAAAAAACACAACTTTGATACTTTTAGGGCTTTTGGGACACCTTGTATAATATGAAAATAATTTTATAAAGGAGCCATAATAGATCCCCATATAGCCCAAAAGTGAAACTTTTTGCAAGCCTCGTATTTTAGCCACAATATTTCCCGCCGTATAGCGTGAATAACCCTGTATTTCGAACAAGGAGGGTTGTATATTGATTTAATTGTTATAATATTGTATTGTGAATTAAATGCTATAATTACATAATTAAACGAAGAATTTATACTTTTTTATTTACGAGTTATAGTAAAATTTATAGGTGTATGTAGACTTTTGTGACTGTATATTAAATAAGTTTAAATACATAGTTTCGAAAATACAAATTCACAGAATTTAAATATGTTTTACGTAAAGGAATTCATTATTTCTACAAAGGTAACTTAAGATAACATTTAGATTTTGTTGTACATTTATTCTGACGCCGATAAACTCTGTCATATTCGCAAAATAGGACTTTTTTTCAAGACATTCAAATATTTTTTATGAATAATTTGTTTTAAAGCATACTCCTTCGAAAAGTTAATTTAGTCCCTATTCAGAATGTAGTCTTATAAACGATATTAAATAATATTGAATGATAGATATACATTTTTTTTCTGACAAATTTGTTGTTTGATAGATCGAGCAAGTTTTCAAATCAGTGTAAAAAGTCTTTAAAATGTGTTGAAAGTGAATTTAGAGTTAATTCGTTGAATACTCAGGCGCACTTACAGTAGTGGACAAAATTAGAGCGACTATTTTTATTTCCCAATAAATAAACAAATTTACTTGTTTACTAAATTCAGTGCCTATCATACGTCTCTGTGAAACATTCCAAGAAAGTTTTTTAGCATTAGTCCCCATATTTGTGTAGGATCCGTTTGTCAGATCGCTGCAATATTCTGTATATATTAATTAATAAGTATAATTGTTGCCGTCTGACCAAATCGAGATGCAAATAGGAAGATGTATATTGTAAAGTAGCTATAATTTAGGATATGTTGGGGGAATGAGGAGTGAGGTACCCTGATGATACGCCCATGTGTATGGTCACTGAGTTCATGTGGTTCGCAGCATTACTGGAATTTTCCCTGTAATTACCCTTGGTCGAGAGCCACATGAAGTAAGAGAAAGTCGAGCATCTCTTTGTTGGAACCAGGAAAGAGGGTCGAAGGACAGTCGACCAGGGTTCTGACAAAGAATGGTTTATGATGTCCAGATGGGACTGGCCACATGGCGGATCGGGAATCGGACTCTGGTTAGGGTACGCCGCTGGTTTATTGCCCCCGAAGATAGCATTTAAGGTATTGGAGAAAACGGGGACGCTCTCTTTTCTCGAGGTGACGATTCGGCGAGGTGTCGGGAGTGTCGCGAAGGAACGCAAGCATCCTCTTAGTTAAGTTAGTAAGTAAGCCCCTAATTGTAACAACCCAGAAATAAAACCCTAGACAACTTAAGAGAAAGCCTACATTTGTTTATTGCAAGAGTTGCAAATAATTTTTTGTGAAATTCCTTAAATATTTTCTGGACAAAATTAGAACGACTTCCTTCATTTATCAACAGATACGTTATTAAAGAGTGTCAATGTCTTGAGTGCATTTAATTTAAGTTTTTAAAATGCCCTGCGGACATTATTATTCGATTGATTTGAAAGAAAAGATCATTCAAGCATACAAAAGTGGCCGTTCACAAAAAAAAAATTAGTGACCAATTTAACGTTTCTAAACAAGTAGTTACCAAAATTGTTAAAACTTACAATATTAATTTAAAACGAGGAGGTCCTCCTAGGAAAATCGATAAAAAACTGGAACGGCGCATCAAAAGGCGGATCCAAAAAAAACCAAAGAAGTCCTCAACTAGTATTCTGGCAGACCTAGGAGATGTAGAAGTGTCTTTGAGAACGATAAGACGTAGATCGGTCGAAGCTGGACTTCCAGGAAGAAGACCAGCGAAAAAACAATTTTTATCAAAAAAAAATTAGGGATGCAAGGATGTTGTTTGCGACGCGTCACCTTAACTGGACATTTAATGATTGGAGACGGGTGTTTTTTAGTGACGAATCGAAATTTAATTTATTTGGAAGTGACGGGGCAAATTACGTACACAGACCCAAAGGCAAAAGACTGGACCCAAAATATGTTTCAACCACTGTTAAACATGGAGGCGGTAGCGTCATGGTTTGGGGTTGCTTTTCGTTCTATGGAATGGGTCCAATTACACAAATCGAGGGAACCATGGACCGGTTCGTCTATTTAAACATCCTTGAAAACACAATGAAACCCTATGCTGAATGGGAAATGCCCCTGAAATTCATTTTCCAACATGACAACGACCCCAAACACACCTCCAAACTGGTGAAGCAGTGGCTGATGAGCGAAAAAATTGTGGTTCTGAAATGGCCACCACAATCTCCCGACTTAAATCCCATAGAGAATTTATGGGAGATTGTGGCAAGGCAAATTGGAACCAAAAATTTTTCGAACAGGGCGTTATTATACCAAGAGATCGTCCAAATATGGCAACATGTCAAACAAGAGACAATTGATAATTTAATTCGATCAATGCCTGAAAGATGTGGGGCAGTTATTGCCAATAAGGGTTATTGGACGAAATACTAATAAAGTAGGATCAATATCTTTGAAAAATCAACCACTAATTATAAATTATTTGTAGAGTCGCTTTAATTTTGTCCAGCCGATTTTAAAGAAATTTAGAAAATTATTATTTATTATACTTATATTAAAAATATATAGGACGACCATTGGGAGAACTTTTTATTTACGTTCTAGAAGCCTTTCGATAAGCAGTAGATTTAATAAAGTAATATAATTGTTTATTTATACTAAAATTCATAAAGTCGCTTTAATTTTTGCCACTACTGTATGTAAGCAGTAATTTTCAAAAGGATAAAATTATCTTAACTCATCAGAAACTTTTTGTTGAATAGGGAATTTTCATCCAATAGAACATAGAACTGTTCAATTGTTTCTCATATGTTATACAACCTTGCAAAATAAGTGATAAATATACAGGGTGTTTCAGAAGGAAATGTACCAATTTCAACATATTATTCTATAATTAATTCTAAGCATAAAAGTATTCTTATGAAAATATGTTCGAAAAGGCTTCGTTTAGGATGTGCAGGGCTATAAATGTTGATTTTGATTTTTTTAAAGAATTTCAAAAACGGTGGTTGGTGTTTTAAAGAAATTTGGTAGAGACGAACTCGTCCTTAAAAGATATGTTTTAAAATGAAAATACCTAAAATCTGTAAGCAGTGGCCGTTTGAAAAGCCGTAAGGAAACACCATGTCCGCATAATTACCGTAAGTAAATGGTGTTGACATTTTAGAACTTGCATTTAAAGACAAATTTATGCGACAAAACGGCTAAAAACTAAAACAATGGGAGATACCGAGCATTCGCACGGATCGGACGTATCGCTTGATAATAGTGCCTAAACATAAACAATTTTTTATCCCGTCGTGCGGTCGAGTTAAAAACCCAACCCGTAAAACGCATCGATATATACGATCTATTCGCGCTCTCTTTCAAGGATCATGGATCCTGGGAGTTCCTTTGAATCCGAATCGGATCAGGGCTCTCGGGACGGGCCTTTTCAGGTGCCTAGAGCGAAAAAACGTGGGAGGAAACCAAAATCCGCACCCACTACTCCAACCACTCCTCGAGTTGAAACGAAAAGACCAGCTCTCGAGAGACAAATCACTGCCGAAACCAATAATATGGATACAACATCAACGCCAACAACCTCAGAATCAACATTAACATCACCCAAAACAAAAACAACAATCGAGATCACAGGAAAAAAACCACTTACCAACAAATCACACACATTCACTGTGTACTTAAAGACAACAATCTCGAGACTGGAGTTCGCCCTCAGATGGGAGCAGTTGGTTCCGGGAAATCAAGATATAATTATCAAACTTGAAAAAACTTTCCGTATCAAAACAAATGATGAGAAAACAACAACAAACGGCCTGATGACGCTGACCAACAGCGGAACCGTGTCGTCATTCAATCTCACGTCTTCACCAAATTCCACCCTCAACACATCAAATTCAACGGCCAACCCCCTTTTAATACCCACCTACTCAGTCGTTGTGACCGGAGTGGACCTCGAAATCAGCGACGACTTATTCCGCCAAAATCTAGAAAAAATTGGTTTGACCAAAAGAATAATCTCACGTGCCAGAAACACCCTGACATATATGATTAGACTAATTACTGGAGACCTAGCAACATATGAGAAACTGATGAACGGTCGAACGGTCCAATTCCTGGGCCGTATGTTCAGGGTGGTGGAGAGCAAACCGCCACCACCTGTGCCTGCTCCATGCAGCAAATGCAATCAATATTCACATCGCACCGAAGACTGCAAGCAACCTATAAAGTGTACTAAATGTCAGGGCCCTCACTCAACCTCAACATGCAAATCTCCCCTGCCGCCAAAATGCATCGCTTGCAATTCAGAAGAACACGCAGCATGGAGCAGAAAGTGCCCGAAAAGACCAACCGCACCAATCGAGGGAATACCTAATGTGAAAATTAAGTGTATTAACAGAACCACAACCGAGGTGTCACAGTCAGTCAAAGAACAAAGCAGAATTCACTGTCCGTTAACCACACACGACTATATAATCAATAAATATAAACACCAAATTAACAAATCAAATAACATCAACCGAGATGAGCTTTTAAAAAAATTGAAAAAACAATTTATTGATGACTTCAAAGTTGACACCTCGGTTGTGTTTTTCGGAAGTTATATGTATATTTTAATGCTTGATATCCTAGAACCTAACCGCAGCTCCCATACCGAACCACAGGACCAACTACGACAGACCATCACAAATTTGCAGCCTTCACAATAATATACAGCAACATCAATGGACTGAACAACAAGAAACACTTAATATACAATTACATAGAACGCAACGACATTGACTGCTGTCTGTTTGTTGAAACCAAGACAAAGACTGGACAAACACCACGCTACAGAAACTGGCAATATATATGTAGACACGGCAATATTATAAACAATGCTAGGGGAGGGGCAACCGTACTAGCAAATCCCAAGATCAAACTTGGAAAGGCCAACCCACCAACACTTAACAACAGACTCAACGATAGCATCCACTTCACTATCCCTTTCTTAGACGACAAAATCCACATTTTCCTCGTATATATCCATCCTTTTTCACCAATCGAACAGACAATACTGACCAAGGCATGCCTCTATAAATATTCAATTATCATTGGAGACTTAAACATGAACAATAATAAAACCAGACAACTTGAAACATTCCTCGGAAACTCTGACTTTGTGAAAGTTGAAACTCCACCAACGTTTTTAATGCCTGACAACCCGGACTCTACACCTGACGTCTTTCTACATACAAAAAACCTTGGCATAAATATCAACAACGTGAAATTGACAAACGAGCTTGGGTCGGACCATCTAGGAATCACCTTTGAACTTGACATTGATCAAACTCCACTGACTAACATAGAACCAAATAAAAAACTTAATCTACAGAGAACAGATTTAGACAAAGTAAAACAATTCATACACAATTTTGTACAAACAGGCGATATAACCATTGAGACGATTCAACAACAACTGACGCAGGCTGTCGAAAAATACACACCACTGATAAAAAAAAGCTTCTTTCAGCACGCATTGCCGAGGTTTATTCTGAGGCTAATCAAACAGAAAAGAGACCTATACAGACAGTATACACTATTACAGGACAATGAACTAAAACGGACGCTAAACAAACTCAACAGAAATATCAAGACTCTAATTTACGAATACAGACAGGACAAATGGCTGAAAGCTTGCCAGGAGATAGAAAACGATAGAGGCAAATCGTACTGGCAGAAAATAAAAAAACTGTCTCGGTACAAATCGAATAATATCACTGCATACATCCACGAAAACGGACATCAACTGTACACAGACCAACAAAAAGCTGACGCATTCGCCAGACACTATCAGGGGACTTTCAGTAACTCAACCAACCCAAACTTTGACCAACAGACATGGGAAGAGATAAACGACTGGTACGACAATTACTTTGAGACAGTCCCAAACAACCTAAACAATCTAATTACTGACGCGGAATACGACGAAGGACTGACCCACCTCAAAAATACAGCACCAGGAAAGGACATGATAAAGAGCCAAATACTAAAAAATCTAACACCAGAATCCCACGATGTAATGTTGAGAGCTCTAAACCACCATATGACCAATAACACAATACCAGACTGTTGGAAAAGAGGCATAATTATACCGATCCCGGAAAACGGACAAGACAACTCACAAGTACAGAACTACCGACCTATTACGCTGCTTCCAGTTTTAAGTAAACTATTTGAAAACATCATAAAAAACAGACTTGACGAACATTTAGCACGACACATACCGATTTACCAATTTGGATTTAAGAAGAAGCAATCAACAATTCACCCTCTTTTTACCTTGACGAACAATATACAGACCACACAACTAAACAACAACAAATCAGCCTGCCTATTTATGGACATCAATAAGGCTTTTGATAGTGTTTGGCATAAAGGACTTCTATTCAAACTACACCGACTTAACACACCGAAATACTTAGTTCACATAGTAAAAAATTTACTTGACGATAGACTACTTGAAGTTCGAATTGATAACACGCTCTCATTCCCGTTCTCCCCACAGCAAGGCCTGCCCCAGGGCTCGCCCCTCTCCCCTTTACTTTACAACATATATTGCCACGACATTTATAACCACAACTTACTGAACAAAAACGACATAGACTTAACGGCGTACATATTACAATATGCTGACGACACGGCGCTGGTAGTACATGACAAAACGACAAAGAAAGCCGTAGACCGATTGCAGATGCTAATGGACGACACTATGACCTGGTTTTATAAGTGGAGGCTAACACCGAATCCCGCTAAGAACCAGCTTTTACTGACAAATCACAGAACTAAGGAAAACTCCCCGACACTTACAGCAGACGGACATACAATACACCCCACTAACGACGTAAAATACCTGGGCGTAACTATAGACCACAAATTGAAATTTAACAAACATGTACAAAACATAAGGACAGAAATTACGAGACGAACAAAACACTTTCGATCACTGACATACAAAAACAAGGGAATCAGCACGAAGACAGCGACAAGAATTTACAAATCGATCTGCAGACCCCTTTTAGACTACGGACATATAGTGAGAACAAACGCTACCGAAAAAACCAAAAGACATATACAGACAACAGAACAAATCGCTCTGAGACTCATCACTAAAATAAGACATCCTGATAATCCTCTGCACAACCCCTCCACACAATTACTATACGAGCGTACGAACATGACAAAAATAACGGACAGACTATCACAAATACAGACAAAATGGAAAAACAACCGACACAACTGGACAATACTTAACCCACTTTGCCTCAGACGACAAACACGACATTCCCACTTTCTCTCCCCTCCTAATACGTTGCACGAAGAACTGAGTGAAGATATACAATTTTTTTTTTTTTTTTTTTTTACATCTCCAAATGTATACCGTTTTGACCACTCTTTGTGTAGACTTAGGCACTTGGCTATGTAACAAGGGCAGAAAGACCAGTATGGTCGATAGCCTATTTCGTATGAAATAAAGATTATACAGGGTGTTTGGTTCACCGATACATATCCGAAAGGGGGTGGTAGGTGCGATGATTTGGAATGTATTGAACCATATATACTATTATACAAAGTGTTACGCATTTCGAGATATCGTCATTTTTCCAAATTTTACCATTTTCGCTGTTTACTTCCATATAAGTTAAAATAAAAATTTAGCTGAATGTTCGATCTGGCTCTACCTTTTTTCACATAAACTTGAATATGTATTTTATTGATATCAAACATCTAATGAAGTCTACATATTAAAAAAAAAATAATGTAGCCTTTTAAAGTTCGAAAAAGAAATTTCTTAAATATCAAACCTTGACTTTGTAAGCGAATACAAGAAAAGGTGCAAATGAAAGAGACGTTCAAATATCTCTAAAAACTTATTGAACTAATGCTCTTTCGAATGATATATTGAAAGACTCAGATTTAATGTCGCATAAGATATTTAATTAAAAAAAAATTAAAAATGCGGATATGGCGATTTAACAATATGAATAAAAATTAATTAGTAATTATTATTTATACATTAATTATACTATTTATTTAAGATTAATTATTATGCTCGAAATGAGATCCACCATTTCTGATACAACATCGGCATCTTCGTCGCATCTCTGTGGTGGTTACTCCTAGCTTCATTTCAACCTTCATGACTTTTGCTGCCCTATTAATTTTTTGAATGAGATGGTCTCGATCGTGAATTTCTTCATTGTATACCAGTTCCTTCATTCTTCCCCAGATATGATAATCTACTGGGGTCAGATCCGGAGATCTAGCAGGCCATAATATTGGTCCACTTTACCAACTTTCATAATTTGCATTATTGGGCTGAAGAAAATCCGCATATGAAAAAAGAAACTTCGTTTCAACATAAATTTAGTGTGAACGTATGGGCTGGTATAATAGGCAGGCTTTTGATTGGCCCATATTTTTTGCCAGACAATTTAAATGGCGAAAATTACCTAGAATTTTTAAGAAATCATTTACCAGATATTTTGGACGATATACCTTTAGATGTAAGAACGGAAATCATATTTCAAAACGATGGATGTCCTGCCCATTATCGGAAAACAATAAGGGAGTTTTTAAATAATCAGTTTCCCGAAAGATGGATAGGGCGAAACGGACCAATATTATGGCCTGCTAGATCTCCGGATCTGACCCCAGTAGATTATCATATCTGGGGAAGAATGAAGGAACTGGTATACAATGAAGAAATTCACGATCGAGACCATCTCATTCAAAAAATTAATAGGGCAGCAAAAGTCATGAAGGTTGAAATGAAGCTAGGAGTAACCACCACAGAGATGCGACGAAGATGCCGATGTTGTATCAGAAATGGTGGATCTCATTTCGAGCATAATAATTAATCTTAAATAAATAGTATAATTAATGTATAAATAATAATTACTAATTAATTTTTATTCATATTGTTAAATCGCCATATCCGCATTTTTAATTTTTTTTTAATTAAATATCTTATGCGACATTAAATCTGAGTCTTTCAATATATCATTCGAAAGAGCATTAGTTCAATAAGTTTTTAGAGATATTTGAACGTCTCTTTCATTTGCACCTTTTCTTGTATTCGCTTACAAAGTCAAGGTTTGATATTTAAGAAATTTCTTTTTCGAACTTTAAAAGGCTACATTATTTTTTTTTTAATATGTAGACTTCATTAGATGTTTGATATCAATAAAATACATATTCAAGTTTATGTGAAAAAAGGTAGAGCCAGATCGAACATTCAGCTAAATTTTTATTTTAACTTATATGGAAGTAAACAGCGAAAATGGTAAAATTTGGAAAAATGACGATATCTCGAAATGCGTAACACTTTGTATAATAGTATATATGGTTCAATACATTCCAAATCATCGCACCTACCACCCCCTTTCGGATATGTATCGGTGAACCAAACACCCTGTATATACAGGGTGTCCGGATACTCCGTGTACAACGCTCTATCAGATATAGTACAACTCATAATAAGTCGATTTAACTAGATTTGCCTTAGTACAAAAGTTGATAATAACGGAGCTACAGGGTGTCAAAGTTGAAAAAGGAAATCAGATTTTCTTTCATATCTTTTGACTTCTTCAAACTAATTTCACGAAATTTTGTATTCAGGGGTTTTTTGGGATGAGAAATTCAAATTTATAAACGATTTTGATGTATCTTCTAGAGGGCACCACAAGCGACCATTAGGACACTTTTAAACCGTCAAAACTTTTTTCTGCCACAGTGTATGTCAATTTCGAATAGAAAAATCTTTTACCCTATCTTTTCTGCTTAAAAAAGGTATACTTGTTAAATGTCGCTAAAGCCAACTGTTTAAAAGATATTTGCAATTTTATTAATAGATGCAATTTTTATTTCAAAGCATTTTATTACAAACATTTCATAACAAATGCTGAAGGTGCTCACCATTTTATTTGTATTGTAACTTAGGTTTTTTGTTGTTTCCCTGAAGACGTTTAAGTAAACAAATGAAAATAACACTGCACGTCTTAGTTTCTTTTTGACGTTATTAGAATACTGAAGTTTTATCAAGTCAATAACTATCGCTTTTTCACAATGAATACTTACACCTATAATGAGCAAGTTGACATGTTATTGGTTTATGGATTTTGCAATAAAAACGGCCGGGAAAGTGTTCGAGTTTATCACGAAAAATTTCCAAATCGTCGAACACCCAATCATCAAACGTTTGCAAATATTGAAAGGCGACTCCGTGAAAATGGAAGTTTTCAACCGAAAAGAATCGACGGGGGTCGAATCCGGACAACTAGGACAACAGGTAATGAAGAAGCTATTTTAAATAGAGTCGAAGAAGATCCGAGAATTAGTACCAGACGTTTACAAGACAACTTAGCAGTTCCCAAAAGTACAATTCACGAAGTTTTGAAAGAAGAATTATTATACCCTTTCCATATCCAAAAAGTACAAGATCTTTTACCGATCGATCTTGGAAGTCGTTTAGCTTTTTGTCATTTTATTCAAAATCAGCAAGTCCATAATCCGAACTTCAGTAAAAAAATTCTCTTCACCGACGAAGCTTGCTTTACTAGATCCGGCATAACTAACGTTCACAATGAACATGTTTATAGTAATGAAAATCCGCACGCCCTCAAAGTAGTTCATCATCAACATACATTCAAAGTTAATGTATGGACCGGAATAATAGGCAATATTATTCTTGGGCCTGTTGTGATGCCAAATCGATTAAATGGACAAAGTTATTTGCACTTTCTTCATGAAACTTTACCGGACTTGTTGGAGAACATACCGTTATTAATTCGTGATGGCATGTGGTTCATGCAAGATGGGGCGCCTCCACATTATACCCTCAATGTTAGACAATATTTAAATAATACATTTCCTAGGAGATGGATTGGAAGGGGAAATGACGCTCCAGTACAATGGCCTCCACGATCCCCAGACTTGACGCCATGTGACTTTTTTTTGTGGGGTTTTTTGAAATCAAAAGTTTATTCGACATCAATTGATCATATTCAAGAGTTACATAATAGAATTTTCAATGCAGTTAACGATGTGAGAAATAGGCCAGAAGTTATGCAGAGAATGCACTTTAATTTTTTGAAAAGAATTAATTTGTGTATGCAAGAAAATGGTGCGCATTTTGAGCATTTGCTATGAAATGTTTGTAATAAAATGCTTTGAAATAAAAATTGCATCTATTAATAAAATTGCAAATATCTTTTAAACAGTTGGCTTTAGCGACATTTAACAAGTATACCTTTTTTAAGCAGAAAAGATAGGGTAAAAGATTTTTCTATTCGAAATTGACATACACTGTGGCAGAAAAAAGTTTTGACGGTTTAAAAGTGTCCTAATGGTCGCTTGTGGTGCCCTCTAGAAGATACATCAAAATCGTTTATAAATTTGAATTTCTCATCCCAAAAAACCCCTGAATACAAAATTTCGTGAAATTAGTTTGAAGAAGTCAAAAGATATGAAAGAAAATCTGATTTCCTTTTTCAACTTTGACACCCTGTAGCTCCGTTATTATCAACTTTTGTACTAAGGCAAATCTAGTTAAATCGACTTATTATGAGTTGTACTATATCTGATAGAGCGTTGTACACGGAGTATCCGGACACCCTGTATATACTAAAACAATATTATGATTTAAGCATATTACTGTGTTGAAAAGAAATTTAAAAATGTATAAATGTCAACTATCTTAATATATATGACAACTTGTTAATCTTACTGCTCTTTATTTCTCAAAAATGACACATAACTTCTTAATAAATGTTAAAGAGATCTTTGTTTTAGTAAAATGAGTGGGAATTTAAAAAATCAGCAAGTCGTATTCAAAAAAATAGTAGCGCCCCATTTTTTTATCCATTTTATTGTAACAATGGTGTTGCACACGCCACTGCTTACAGATTTGACTATTAACTTTCATTGCAAAAGATGATTTTTATTGGCGAATTCTTCTCTGCCAATTTTTTTTTTAAATACCAACAACCGTTTTTGAAAACTTAAATAAAAAATTACGAAATTAACTTTTATTGCTCTCCGTATCCCAAACGAAGCTTTTCCGGACATACCACCTTGATCAAAAAGTTCCCGGAATTTATTCAGAAAATTAAAAATTTAAGTTAATTCATCTAAATCTATATTGTCCCCTTCAAAGTAATCCCCATCGACTGCAACACACTTATGCCAGCGCTTGATCCAATCCTCGAAACATTTTTTATATTCGGTTTTCGGTATGTCCATCAGTGCTTCCTGCGATTTTTCGATTACTTCCTCTCGGCTGCTGAAACGCGTTCCCCGTAATGGTTTTTTAACTCGATTGAACAGAAAGAAGTCACAGGGAGCCAAATCAGGTGAATTCGGTGGCTGTTGAATGGTATTTGTTACATTTTTCGTCAAAAAATTACGAATAATGATGGCACTGTGCGACGGTGCGTTATCATGGTGTAAAATCCACGAGTTTTCTGTCCACAATTCTGATCACTTTCGACGAATTGCTTCACGCAAACGTCTCATAACGCCCAAATAATACTCTTTGTTTACTGTCTGGCCTTCTGGAAAAAATTCATGATGCACTACACCGTTGTAATCCATGAAAACCGTGAGCATTGCCTTCTTTTTTGACTGAAAACGACGTGGTTTTTTTGGTGTCGGCTCATTTGGTGAACGCCATTCACTTTCCTGATGTCCGGATTGCGTGTCGTACTTATAAACCCACGTGTCGTCTCCAGTAATGATCCTTTTGATGAATGTGGGATCGGATTCAGCCTCGAAAATAATGTCTTTTGCGACATCAACACGGTCTCTTTTTTGTATGAAATTGAGGTCTTTTGGCACCAACTTTGCTGCTACACGATTGAAACCCAAATCATTAACCAAACTGTTTTGGATGAATTCATAGGCAATGCTCACGTCCTCCACTATCTCTCTGATGGTTAATTTGCGGTTATTGACCAACATGTCTTTGACTTTATCAATATTTTCGTCGGTTTTCGATATCGATGGTCTGCCACGGCGTTCATCATCTTTGGTTGACTTACGACCACTTTTGAATCGCTCGTGCCACTGGTAAACGACCGTTTTCTTTAGAGAATCGTTGCCGACACACTTTTCCAACGTTCGCGCATCATTAAATCAGTTTTTTACGCAAAATTTAATACAAGTTCGTTGTTGCAAATTTAAATCCATTTCTAAAATTGTAAAAATCGCCAAAACACAGAGATAGATGTACTCTTCGCTACGTAACTTTTGCAAATTTCAAACTTTGACGCTAAAATTTAGAGGGAATATCAACAACAGATGTACCAATTTAACAAAAAAACAGAACTCAAATAGGAATGATGAGAGCGTAGCTCGGTGGTTAGTCCGGGAACTTTTTGATCAAGGTGGTATGTTTATAGGAACTTTTTATTAAGTCGTGTAGTATGAAATGAGTAAAATTGAATTGAAATTTTAGTAATTTTTTTTTCATATGAAATGTTTTTATTGTTAATCGAAATATGCACCACCATTATCAATACACTTCTGCCATTTAACGGGAAGTTCATTGATTCCCCTGCTGTAAAAGCCTGCAGGCCGGGAGTCGATAAACTCGTGGAAGGCAGCTTTGACAGCCTCGTCAGAGTTGAATGTTTTCCCTACCAAGAAGTTATCCAAATTTTGAAAGAAGTAGTAATCAGTGGGTGCTAAGTCGGGTGAATACGGTGGATGACGAAGAGTTTCCAATTCTAACTCCTGTAGCTTTTGCCAAGGTGACTTGTGCGTTGTCGTGCCACAATAGCTGTGCGCTTCGATTGACTAATCTTGGCTACTTAACCGTCAGTTGCTTCATCATTTCGGTCAGTTGGCGGCAGTAGACATCAGCCGTAATCGATTCACCAGGTTTCATGAAGCTGTGATGGATGACACCTGCGTTGGATCACCAAACGCACACCATAAGCTTATTTTGATGAAGATTTTTTTTCGCACAATGTTTTGGTGGTTCATCTTGATCCAACCACTGCGATGAATGTCTGGTATTGTCATAAAGGATCCATTTCTCATCACAAGTAACAATCCGATTCAAAAATTGATCGTTATTATACCGGCACAACACAGAAGCACAAACTTCGAGACGTCTTTCTTTCTGTATGTCGCTCAACTCATGCGGTACCCACTTGTCCAGCTTCTTCACCTTACCAATTTCAGCCAAATGAGTCAATATTGTTTTTTTGGTTACACTGAATATTAACGAAAATTCGATCAAAAATTCGAACAAAAATTCGAACAAAAATTCGAACAAAAATTCGAACGAACTTTGACGTGGATTCGCTTCCACCACGGCTTTCAGATGATCGTTATCCATTTGAGTTTCAGGTCGTTCACGTGGTTGATTTGTTAGGTCAAAATTGCCAGAACGAAATTTCATGAACCAACGAGATACTGTTTGCTGTGAAGTGCCTTCAGTACCAAACGCATCATTAATATTGCGAGCCGTCTGAGCTGTTGTGGTTCCACGGTGGAACTCATATTTCATTAACACACGAATTTCACTATTTTGCATGGCTGCACAAAAATTTTTATAAAAATAAAAGTTTTCAATACTTTTTAACACTTTAAACTCTGATCGAAAGAGGAAGAATGTGCCTTTTCCACATAAAAAAGTCAAGTCCAAATATAGATTTAGAGTGAAGTTATTCGCAGTTGAATGTGGTATTTCGAGAATCTACTCATTTCATACTACACGACCTAATAATTAGAATTAAATGTAGAATAACATTTTGAAGTTTGTACATTTCCTTCTGAAACACCCTATAGATCAGCTTGAGGAAGGGTCAATTGTTTTGAACCCTTAGGTTTGAAGGTAATATTTGGAATTGAAAAACATACTCTAATTCAACTCGATTTATTATATTACACGGATATGAAGTTATTTAAAGCAGTTTTTCAATTGAATATCTAACAGTAAGTCTATATAGTATTTCTGAGAACATTTTTAATAAACCAGATGATTGTTAATAATTTTTTATATTTCTGCACTGCAAATGATGTCCAATTGACTATAAGAATATAATTTAATTTAGTTTAAGTTAGAATAATTGTTATATTTCGTCCATCGGTATTTGAAGGAATGTTTTTAGCATGGTCACATTGGTGGTTTGTCAAGGTGATGAGGTGCAGGTACTCCAAGTAGGTACCCAGGGATTTTAGACTATTAAGAAAGGTGTTATATCCCAAATACCAAAAATAATCCGTGCGGCATCTATTTTTAACCTATATTCTCTAAATTTCTAGGTGGTTCCTATCTACCTAGGGTAAAAGATTTTTTTTTTCTGAGAATAGTGACTTTCCACAACATATGATGATATTTAGGTGCATCTTGTGTTGATACAAGTGGCATGCACCGATGTGGTTAAATAATAACAAATACAATGAAAATTTCATAATGTATAGTTAGTGTATTGTTTAAATAGAGGGAAAGCTCTCCTTGCGGACACCTCTAGTAAGTGGACATTTCTTTTAGTCGGGCATTTTCGCTAAAACCTATTTTGATCATACAGTTTGTAATATAAGTCCCTTTCCTATATACGGACACTCGAATAACCGAATGTGGACACTATTATTTTTCTATTCGTAATTAGTTAATCTCATAAACAGTCGTGAAGTTCTATTTCGTGGATGAAAAAGATTCTAAATTGATGAAAAGTCAACATTGCAAAACGAATTTTAAGCAAGGGAATCCTGTTTCTACGATAACTTCGTTCGTGTTATTGTTTTTATGTTTATAGAAGGCATCATCGTCAATAAAAAAATAATTTTATCACTTAAAGAGAATAAGGGAAAAATCACTGTGTTGGAAACGAAAAGCTTTTAGTTCGATCTGTAGCAGTGAGATGCAACATTGGGATAATGCACAAAGCTAACATTGCTAGAATAAGGAAGAAATTCGAATTAGGTGGTAGTTTGGCCTTAACGTTGAGCAACAGAAAAGTTTTTAAAGCCTGAAGGATATAATATACAGAGTGGTCCATTTAAAACAGTCCACCTGAAATATCTCGAATGAAATATATTCTTCGGAAAACACCGAGTTACGTCTATTTTACTTTTCAGGAAAACATTTTCAGATAATAAATTCGTAATCATCTCCCTAAATTGGGTGGCAACCATTTCAAAGATCTCAAATGACACCGGAGTCAAGTGGCACATCAAATCAAAGGTTTTCTAATCTTTTTGCAAGTATGTTTAAATTTTTTTGTTTCGGCCTTAAATATTGTAAAATTTAATTTTAAAATATCGGTGAAATAAATCGATAAGAAATTTAGCAATATATTATTTAATTAAGTATTCAAATTGCGACCTATTTACTTCCATACAATCATAAAGTCTTTCTTCAACCTCTTGCCGAACGTTTTGTGGCATCTCTCGGGAGTTATTCCACCAAATGTTCTCACCGTTTGGTAGTGAAGATCTTCTAAAGAGGTAGATTCCATTTTACAAGTAACATTTTTTAATTAACCACATAAGGAAACATCCAATAGTGTTAAATCAGGCGATCTTGGGGGCCATTCAATGAAACCTTTTCTACCCATCCAGTGTTCGGGAAAATGTTGATCAAAGAAGCTCCGTATCGGAATTGCATAGTGTAGCGGAGCGATATCCTGTTGAAAAAATACATAATTCTTTGAGATCTGATTGTCGGTTTGAGGTATCCACAATTTGAGGATAGATGAAGTAATGAAATAGATTGAGGTAAGATTCAGCCGCCAGGTTATGAAGTAGAAAAAAAGGTCCAACAATATGATTTCACAAAATTCCAGCCCATGCGCACAATTTTTCTCAATACTATGAATGCTGTTTTCTCATAATTATCGGATTCACATAATTCCAATATTTGTAAATATGTCTGTTGACGAAATCATTTAGAAAGAATATGCATTCGTCAGAAAAGCATGTAGAATATAAAAAGTTGGGATTGATCAAAATGATTTCACTCATCATTTCTGTACGGGGCAAGTTTGCGTTTGTTCTTTTGCAGTCTCACCTTAGACACAAGGGGGGCACAGTTGGTTGGCAGTGCCGAGGTGAACTGTATCTGTTTTGCGTAGATTTTAATTTTGTTCGAAGGACCACAGCTCATTTGGCGCTGAATCGATACAGAACATAACACACTTGTATTTGTCTCACTAAATTTTCAATATTACTGTACAAGTGACAAAAGTCATAACAAATTGTAAAATTAGAGCAAACTAGAAACACACAAGCGATCACCGATTGTTAAGAAACTTTTACAATTGGAAGTTTTCCTTGAACAGGGCAAATGATACATGAATTGAGAGCAGTATTGGGATCCTACTAAGACTGTAGGAGTTAAAAAGAGAATAGGAGAGATGTTGAAGAGGCGTTGTGTGTTGTGTGAGAGATTCTATGAGACTGATCTAAATCTCAATTTTTCCCACCGAATGTTTTTTTTTTTTTAATTTTATTTTATTTTAAGTTGCAATCTGTCACAATAACACAACAAGGACATTCAGCAACTGGATTTATGTAGTATCGAAGCTTTTAGGGGTGGCTGTCTTTACAGTCAGGCCTGTGATTTATTGAACCTGTCAGTTAGCTCCAAAGGGTTGAATCTACGCAATCTTGAGGAATATGTTGAAGAATCCAAGAGGTTCATGGCCAGATGATTGGGATGGGTGTCTAGGCGGGATAGATATCTAGCGGAACGGCTCTGGATCACTTCTCTGACAGTTTCCACGTTGAGGTCGTCATGTAACGTGGCGTTTCTGACATACCATGGAGCTCCTGCTAGCGTGCGTAGAGTTTTTGATTGGAACCGTTGAATAATGTCCACGTTTGAATTGCTGGCTGTTCCCCAGAGTTCAATTCCATATGTCCAGATAGGTTGGATTATACATTTGTAAACAAGGACCCCACCGAATGTGAACCTCATGTTATCCATTTATATTTTTACCACCTCATAGTCATACCAATTAATGTGAATTATTAGTGCTGAGGACTAAGAATTGCTTATCGATACGGTACCATAAAGGTGTGAGAAAAATGATGGGTGAGAAGAGTTATGAGTGTGGAAAGAGTGTGGAATGTGTATGCCGTTGACTAATGTAAACACTGTCCTTAAGGGTGATTAATAAGGGTTTACGTTGGCAACATAAAAAGAAGTTTTATCAGTGGGTGAAGATGTTGGGTATTTTCCCAACAATTTCACAAAATTGCATGCAGATACACCTTATAGGAATGGAAATTTCGCTTTTTCAAGATCCACTGAATACTACTACATAGAATACCTGATATTGCTTCTAATTCTCGGGTGCTTGAAATAAACTTTTCTTGCTTTACACGATCCACTTCTTTTATATTTAATGTAATCTATAGATAGTTCATTTTAGGTGTATGTTATAAGACAGTTAAGGATACGACATACCCTTATGGTACGCTTACGGCCAGCCTTATCATGTACATTAGAATTCTTAGCTATATGCTTCGTCGGCGTGGGAATCCCCAGCAATATGCTGCGTTGAATCAAAATTTACAATACCAATGCCTGCCCACTGGTGATATCTCTAAAAAAAAAAGATTTTTCCTCACGGTTTAAGGCTGCGGAGCAGTTTAGCGGCTAATGGCACTCCAGCCAGGGTACGCCCATGGTTATCATCAGGGGATTTTAGTATTTAAGATTGGCGAACATGTACTAGATCTCTAGTCTTGAAATCGATGTGAAAGTGAGCGGACGTATCTGTGAAAATTCAAGCGAGAGCGGCACCCTGACAAAAGAACCCATTAGTGGCAAATCAAGTCGGGAAAAAAAGCAATAAGAAAGGCCTAAGGCCAATTTAGGCCTAAAAAAGCCGGCGGAATTTCTGACCCAAAGGACGATGGAAGATATTGCAAAAGTGGCTGAAGTATGCCGACGTAACCCCGACACATTAATGGTGCTGAACCAGCACCTGTATGATGAGAATGCAGCCGAAGAAAAAAAATCGAACAACTGCAAAACATTGTAAAGGAGCTTGTAAGAATTATAGATTGATTGAGGATTTACAGCGCGTTGAAGACAAATTAAAGAAGATTGAAAATAAAGGAAAGGAACTGAAAATAAAAGGATTAATCAGACATCCCAAAAGGAGGCTTCCTCAGGAGAAATTCCCGAATCGGATGAAGAAATGCAGGAACTGGAGACAAATCCAGCGACAGCAAAGACAAGAGAAAAGGTAGGAAGTCGAACCAAAAAGGAAAGCAATTTCTTTAGTAGAGACTGGAAAAAATTAGCAGTCTCAACAAGAAGAGAAGAGACAACCGATCGGGAAGAAAATCCCCCAAGAATCATTAAAAATGCGCACGACCACCGTCTGCAACATGCTACGGTCTAAAAATATTGTTTACAGTAATGCTAAACTGACCGGACAGGGGGTAGCAATATCCCCAAATTCAGCGGAAGATTACCGGGCAATAACCAAATTACCGAAACAGGACAAAAAGGAGTTCCACACCTACAACCTGCTTGAGGATAAGAAAATCTGGGCAGTAGTAGGATTGATTTCCCATAAAGTGACTGGAGAAGCAGTCAAATCAACCTGACTGAACAAGGAATTCACACTTTCTTTGTCCAAAAAATGAAAAACAGGATCGATAAGAGGATTTTACCACTGATGTTGGTCCAGGTAATTCTTGAAGATGAGGAAAAGATCTTTGCAGTCCAGAGATGCTGCGATATAAATATCAGGGTGGAAGCCCAAAGGCAGCAGTCTGGATCGGCGCAACGCCACTGTTGGCACAAATTTGGGAGCTTACAGCGACACTGCACGGCCACACCAAAGTGAGTGAAATGTGGGGAAACTCGCTTAACAGAAAAATGCAAAAACGCCAAAAACACCCCGGCCAAACGCGCAAATTGCTGTGGACCTAATCGTGACAGCTACAGAGGGTGCAAACAAGTACCTCAACACCAATCAATCAAACAAAAGCAGGAACTCCAACAGAAGAAGCAAGAGCCAAGAAATACCATGAAAAAAGCCCTTCTCCCGCTACTGTTCAAGCCTGGGACCTGCTAGGGTGGTGAGACAAAAACCAACAAATTAACTCCCAAAAAAGGAGACGTTGTTGATTTTCAGCAAGCTCTGAAACAGATGCAAATGATGTATTTAGCAATGACTACATTCTTTGCTAATTTACTGAAACTACAGAGTTAAATGGCAGCACACCCAAAATCTTTAGCACTGCGCAGATAATATCATGAAAAATTAATTGTAATAAGGGATGTAAAACGGAACTGCAGGAACTTCTACAACTCCAAATTACCGATGTTGTAGCCATCCAGGAAACGACGCTGCGACCTACTGAAGATATCAGGGTCCTAGAATATCAATTACACAGGAAGGACAAAGAAATTCAAGGAGAAGTGGCACATGGAGCAACAGCATTTTTTGTCAAAAACAACATTCAGCACGTGCAGATATCGTTGTTACAAACGGAAATAATGGAAGCCATAGCAGTGGAGGTCATTACCGCCAGAGGTAAACTGGAAATCGCCTCCTGTTATCGCGTACTGACCCAAGGACTGTTGCAGAACGGCCTAGAGGAAGTTCTCTTTCTGAAACAAAGAGAACAACATATAGAAATCGGGGATTTCAATGTAAAATCTCGACATTGGCACAGCAAAATCACAAATCGAAATAGCAAAGAGTTGGAAGCATTTTTAGAAAAGAGAGAAGACGTGCATGTAATGGTAACGGAAGAGCCCATACACCAAGCAACCGTGGTAACGAATAACGTTTTGGACATCATTTTAGCCAGAAATGTTGTCATAGAATTAGAAATGAAAGTCCTACAGAAAGGATCGTCCGATCACGCTCCAATAGAAGTTCTACTCGGAAACGGACCAACGGCAGAAGATAGCACCGAGTTTACAAAGACAAATTGGGGCCTGTTTAGGATAACTTTGCGAAGAGATCTCTTCGTCATAAACAGAATAGAAAATGTAATGGAAATCGAGGAGAATATGTGGACTCTGAAGAGTGACATAAAAACGGCCCTAAATGCGAGCTCCAAAATCACGAGAAAATCGAGTATAAGGAAATACATGGCTAAAATCCTAGAGAAAACCAAACGGTTTAGTTCAGGAAAGATAATAAATCAAAAAAGGGCATTTAGGTCAAATGGTTTGACCGACGAAAACGCTTTAAATAAATTAAATAGGAGGGTCAAAGCGGCTCCGCTAGAAGCCAGGGAAAAACAGTGGCAGGAGTATCTTTTTTTATTTTATTTTATTATTATTTTTTTTAATTTATTTTTTTTATAGAGGAGGGAAACCTTCAAAAGGTACTTGGTCTGATGTTCGAGCGACCGGGTTATGTGGGATTCGCCCAAGATTGGGATGCCTATCCACTAAAATCCTCCTCTCTTCACCCTGAATCCCCCCCGGAACCGCCGTTAGGCATTACTTCAGGGGGGGGGTGGTATTTATAGGCTAGGCTCCTCCGGTTTGCACCGGAGGTGGCGCAGCTTCACCTCCCTTCACCTCTACTATCCTGGCTTTGCGCAGGGCCATCCGAAAGGCTCCGCACCTACCTGTTCCCGTTCTGTGTCCTTTGGTGTCGCAAATTGCGCACCATTCCTCTCCCTTGCACTCATCACTCTTATGTCCCTCCTCTCCACACACAAAACAACACCCTCTTCTGTCACCACCCGTACAGTCCCTAGCCAGATGTTCCAACCCCCAACATCTGTAGCACCGCACCACATCCACACTTCTCTCCATCCTGCATCGGACAAATCCCACCCTGATATATTGCTCCACCATTAGTTTCTCCGCCCATCTTTCACCGATGGTCAGCGTTACCGCCTGTGTGTTTCCCATATTCCCTCTCATGTTTCCCAGCGTAAAATGTTCCTCGCCGAGACCTTTCACCCTATCCATAATAGCCCTCTTCACTTCTTCACTCGTCGTTGTAATCTCCATTCCTTTAATATTAAACAGTACCCTCTTTTCATTTGGTCCCGTCACTGTCACTCTAGTCACCACTCCTTTTTGTATTGCCTCTTTAATCTCTTTCACACTTTTTTCTTCTTTCCCCATAGTCAGCAAGATTTTTCCTTTTTTCGTTGTTCGTACATTGTTTATGTCTTTCACCCCCTCTTTTTTATCAATTGACCCCTTAATTTTGCCCACTGTTTCCTCAAGTTTTTCCCCCGGTATTCTATCTACTATCAATGCGTAAGTCTCCCTTTTATTTTTTACTTCACTTTTCTGTTTCATTTTATCCATTTTCTGTTTCTGCCCAGTCCCATATTTAAACCTCACCGTTTGCTCGATTACCTCATATCCCTCCACACGTTCGTTTAATTCCGGATACCTCTGCTTGATCTTATTCTGTATTCCCCTTTCATTGTCACTTATTACCACTTTCACCCTTTCTGTCTTTGTCTCCAAAAAGTTCACCCCAGTTTCAATTTCTGTTTTTGTAAATGCTGATTCATGCCATTCCTTCTGTTGTATTTCTTTAAACTCCGTATAATTTTTAATTCCCGTAACTTCCATTATGACCCCCTCCATTCCTGTCTGCGTTCCCTGTTCCCTAGTTCCAATTTGTCCGTCTGTTTGTACGTCCGCGTCAAAAGTCATTTTTTCAGTCATCTCATATCTATTTTTCACTAACCATTTCTTTACTATATCCCTATTTAAAGCATCCCCTGTTTTCTTCAGTTTTTTTGTTATTTCTTAAATGTCCCTTTGTGTGTTCTTTACTATTTTTCCCTCTAATTCTTTTATCAACCCCGTAATACCCTCAATTGCTTCAATCAATATAAAGGCTTCCGCACTTTCCCTTTTTTTGTATAGTTCTTCTTCATAATTTTTCCCTATAGAGGTGTCTAAAACTTTCCTTTTCTTTGATCACACTTCTCTGTCATGTGTTGTCCTGTCTTGTCTTGTCTTGTCTCTTGTCCGTTTGTCTGTCCCCTCCCATTGTACATCAAAGACCCCTATGGAGGGCTCTGAAACCCGTCTCTCCATGTACACCCCCCTAAACAGCCTTGAGTAAACCTCGGCCCCCCCCAGAATCCGTGGGGCTAGCGCCGGCCACCGGGGCTATCACCCGCCTGGGGTACACATTTTCCTAGTTCACTCATTGCATACCTTTTTTGTGTCTCTCTTAGTCGGTCTCCCCTTCCTATGACCTCCCCAGCAGGAAACCCGCTGAAGAAGCCAGAGGAGCCGGAGACGTGCAGCCCCCCCACCACGACAAGGTGGAGACACCGCGGGGGGGAGTGGCAGGAGTATCTGGAATTTCTCGATCTACAGGAGAGGAGCAAGTGAAAAACACTTAAAGCAATGAAATCAAAAATAAAACCGAATTCTCCCATCCATGGACTACGAGGAATCATGTATACCTTGGAAGAAAAGCAGAGGCCTTTGTTGTCAATTTAGAAAAGCAATTTCAGGAAAATGAAGTCGAAGATGAAAACGACACAGGAATCTGGGAGATAGGAGTGGACAGACGAGTAGGCCAAATTGATAATATGGAGGACTAAGAAATTATGAGCCACGCAACGCCAGAAGATATAAAAGAAATCATACCTAAAAGTAAGAAAACCACAAGCATGCGATCAGATAGGAAACAAGATTTTTAAGAAATTACCATTAAGAGGAATAGTTGCATTGGTAAAAATGGCGAATGCGATTCTAAGACTACGGCACTTCCCGGAGAACTGGAAAAAGGTTGAAATCATCTTGCTACCCAAACCAGGAAAAGAATCACCTTCTTCTACAGAAGTTCAAACTGATAAGGCTCCTGTAACATATGGGAAAGGTCGTGGAAAGAATCATTTTGAGAAGATTGACAGAATGCCTAAAACCATCCGATAGGAACCATTAGGGTTTAGAAAACAACGTTCAAAAAGGACCTTAGGTGCTCAGAACGACGAAATTCATAACGGACAACTTCAATAGGAAACAGGCCGTAGAAGCTGAACTATTGGACGCCTCAAAGGCATTCGATAGAGTTTAGCACAAAGGCCTTTTGGTAAAAATGACAGACCCGAGATTTAAATCTTGCTAGTCAAACGCGTCCGATCCTTTCTCCAAAATATGACATTCCGGATCAATCTGGATAGACAACATTCAACGTACAGGGAAATAGAAGTGGGACTACTTCAAGGAGACGTACTGTTCATGTACAATATTTACGTGTTCGATTTTCGCAGAGCCAGACGAATCGAACTGGCACTACACGCCGACGATACAGCGATACTAGCCAGATCCCGGAACGGGACAATGCTAGTTAGATATTTGCAAGGAGAAATCCAACCCTTGGAAAAATAGTTTTCGAAATGGAAGGTAGAAATAAATGTAGAAAAGACTCAGGCTATCGTTTTTGGATGAAAAAGAAAAATCATGAACGAAACCCGACTGGTGATTAGAAGCGAACAGATACCATTGAGTAACTAAGTCACGTACCTGGGCGGAGACACGGAGGAAAGACTTACGTGGCAGCCGTACATAGCAAAGACTAGAAAAAAGACAAAAAACACGAGAGCAATACTTTACCCGATAATAAGGAAGAAGTTCAAACTACTCCTTAGGAACAAAATCATGCTCATCAAAACAGTCATTCAATCACAGCGACATGGTATGCATCAATGACATGGATTTATGTAGCCAGGACGCATCTGAAGACTCTTCAGGCAACAGATAACGTTGCTCTGAGAACGGCTTTGGGTACGCCTTGGTACATTAGCAATTAAACGATAGAGAGATCTCAGTCACGGATCAATGACGCACGTTATCAAAGAATATACAATCAAGACTTTCCAAGGAACGGAAGAACATCCACATGAGCTAACCAGGACGACAACGCACTACAGTCCAGAAAATGCCATACAGTACAAGAGTCCAAGACATCAATTGCTGGATAATGGATGATAATGGGAAACTATCCATACAGGATCAAATAAGTCGAAAGAATTAAGAAATAAAAGACAAAATGCCAAAAAGCGTCCCCTGGAATCATCGAAGGAAGAAGGCCAGATAGCTATTCTAGAACTTCGGACTCATTATTGCAAATCAACAACCATCAAAGAGACAGTCGACGAAGAAAAAAGCGGCTGGAAGAACAGAAGAGGGCGGAAGAACCCGTTGTCGACGGGGTAATTAATTTAAGTCAAAGATCGCGGAGGAAACATTGATACCTCCGAGAGGTACACAACTAAAGGCCTAGAGTGATGGCAGATAGGAAAGCGATAATCCCACTTGAATCTGTTATCTGATGCCAAAATTAAAAAGCAGTACAAAAGCGCGATGAAGGATTAAGGCTCGGATTCAAAAACCTCTCATTCTCTGCAAACACGAGGTTTTTTTAGTAAGTGAAACCCCACACAAGCTGGTAGTACCGTCTTGCCGTCAAAATTTTTTTTTCCCCCCGGGGTCGCCCCCCTACTCCCATAAATACTGACTTTCTTCCTTTTTTCTAATCTCGCAATGCAGAAGCAGTGTCCGCGTTGTGAATTTGTAAGCTCGCATAATATATAATAAATTCATACCGAAAAGTGAGAAGAGTACTGAATTCATTCAAAAAAAATTACCACAATTTCAGTTTTTTACACCAGTTTAATAGGATCCAAAATTGCAATTTGTGCTTTCTCCTTGGTAACGGTGTCGCCTTTCAAGTTTCTGTTAGCAACGGATCCAGTTTCCATAAATGCAGATATTGACTTCATCACACAGGGATGGCTCAGATTCTTACTAGGACGCCTCCATCAAAAATTCTTGCAGTTTCTCGGGCTATTTCATTATCGTTGAAATAGAGAGTGACAATTTCGTTTTTCTCTGCAGTGGTGTAAGTTATGATGACTTGAATCGTCGAATGAATTGACAAACCTGATCAGCGTAAAATCGGAACACAACTACCCGTCAAATGCTAACAAAACCCATTTGTTTATCGATATACAGGAATTCCTTCCTTGGAGGTTGGAGATACCACCCGCGAGTTATTATACGAGAGCGCTTACACGCGAGCACTACTTGTAGTACTTGTCGGTTCAAAATACCGACGTTGCACTTCTAGTTACAAAAGTCCAGGACGGACTAGATACCTGCTTAGCAAGGTAAACACGTGGGATCTCCCGACAACCATGAAATTAGGACAACCCTTTAAACATTAATACGGTTTATTAACTGACTTGTAACACATAACTATGATTAAAACTTAGTTGAAGAAACATAAGATTGAATGATCGCGATTCCGACAAAGAGTATGAGTTATGATTGAGAATTGGCGAGGTATCAATCTGCCTTCAACTGATGAGTGCCAATCGTGATAGTAAAGAAGATAATAATATTTCCCAGCTTCTCCCAGCCCGTAAGTACTGGAAGTTGATGGTCAGCAGACATAGGTGTACTCTTAGTCGGAGCGCATTTCACTCGAGGAATGCCCATTTCTCCAGGCTTAACAGCCAATGGGCAAATTATCCCGTGACCCGAATATTGCCTTTATCCCGAACGGGACGCGATGACTCCTCCGATTACGACCACCGCCAAAGGTAATGGTGGGGAATTCTGGTACCCAAGAATCACCTCTGATGTACATTTATGACTTGAGTGCCCTGTAACTTAGCTCTTAGCCAAAGTAGAAAGGACGAGGAATTTGAACCATAAACCATTTCTAGAGAATCTAACGGATCGCGACATCTGGGAGGCAACAAATGTAAGATGTGAAGAGGCGCAACTTGGGGTTTTAACTTGGTCGATGAAGACATCAAGACTTGATTCAGTAAGTCTTTACACCATTACTTTATTGTAAGAATTCAATGATAAACATAATTTTTTGTAATATTTGCGAGTTTATTATTATTAAGTTTAGGTAATTTTTTGTCTCTATTTATTTCACCGATGTCTTAAAGGGTTTTCTTACAATATTTAAGGGCGTAACAAAAAAATTTCAGGATACTTGTAAAGTGAATTGAAATATCTTTGATTTTTATATGCCGCTTGATACCCCGCCATTTAAGATTCTTGAAGGGTGTTAGGAACTTTAGGTTATTGATTTTTGATGTTGTTAATTTACTTATATTTTCATCATTTAAATTACGCCCATGTACCTCGACACTTATTCTAAGAATACCGTTTGGGTGCCATACCACGGTGCTAATCAGGCCATATCCAAGCGTTTTTTATGACAGAGAAATATGTTACTAGTAAAAAGAAGCTTTTTCGGTGAGACTATTGCTGCGATCTTCAATTCGGTGGGCTTGCGCAGTATTCCCAGAAAAGCGGCTCGTATAGGTATTCGCCAGATGGCCGCGATTTATGGCATCCGGCGCGACTATATCCTGTAAGGGCTCTTGGTAGTGGTGCGCCTCTGGTTGGAGCTCCTTGGTTTTTGTACTTGAGGGATGGGTAAAGTAATTTTGCTCTTTTTTCTCTTGGTCTTGGAACTGTGTCAATTTCGGATATGTGATCAAAATCGTAATTCGTAACTCGCCCACTTGGGGTATCGTGTAGGGACCAGGGAGAGGGCACTCAACCTGGACCGAAACATGATCAGGCGTGAATTGGTGGAGATAGATGAAAAGTAGAGGGGGTTTGAAAGAATGGTGGAAAGGATAATGTAGGATAAGAGTGTGAAGGAGAAAGAGCGACGGAGGAGAGGTGGAAGGGGGGAAGGTGCCCTGAAGGAATGCTGTAAGGCGATACCGGGGACGAAGAGAGAAGGTGGTTTTAGTGGGTAGGCGGGTGACATAATGGTCGGTCGAATCCCATACTACCTGTCTGCACGTCGAAGCCAGGTGTCTTAAGAAGATTCCCACCTCGCAAAAAAAAATTGCCTAACTAAGCAATCTCCTTCATACTTAGACCAACAAATTTTGTCATCATTACAATAAGTGAAATTTAATACAGTCCGTTTTCGTAAACGAAATTGTCATTTTCGCGGTTTCGTTTGTTGAAGGAACCCCTTAACAAAGATAATGTCACCCCGGTTAGAGGAAAGGCTCTACACTTACAAATTTATAATAAAAAAAAATGTTTCCCTTAGAAGTAAAATTGACATGCCCCGAGGTGCAACGAAGAAAAAAATTTCATTCAAGATAATTCGGATGAACTGTTTTAATTGGGCCACCCCGTATACAAAATGTTCTGTGAATCCTGGTCCGTTAATAAAGGAAAAAGTCAAAAAATTTGCGGAAAAACTGGAATATTGAAATTTTAATGTTTCACACCGATGGTTAAAGAAGTGGAAATACCGATGCAATATCAGTTTCAAAATTTTTATCGGGCGAATTGGCAAATGTAGATCAAGAAGAGGTTGAAAAATTTATTGAAAAAGTCCTTTCTTTACTGATTAGTTACAAACCAGAAAATATTTTTAATGCGGATGAAAGTAGACTTTTCTTCCGCGCTTTACCACATAAAATTTTAACTTTTAAATCAGAAAAATTGTCGTGTGGAAAGTTTCTTAAAGATGGACTTACAATCTTATTCTTCACTAATATAACCGAAGGCAAAGAAGATTTGTTAGTTATCGGTAAAGCAGTTCGTCCTCGTGCTTTAAAAAACATCGCAATCAAGGATTTACCAGCAGTTTGGAAATCAGACAAAAGGGCATGGATGACTAAAGAGATTATGTCTTCATGGTTAATGCAATTTGACAGAAAAATAAAAATGTCCATTTATTTCTTGATAATGCTGCATCACACGCGCATGAGTTGAAGCTTGATAATCTGAAAATTATGTTTTTACCACCTAACACAACTTTCGTATGTCAGCATTTGGATGAAGGCATTATATAAAATATTAAATTTTATTATCGAGATATTATATATGTAGGATCCAGTAGTCAAATCAACCACCCTGTAGATAGTTTTTAATCATGTTGCATTGTGTATTTCGATCAGGTCGAGACTCTATCGAAACGGTTGTCGATTGTAAGTAGAGTTACGGTTAAGTTATTGTGAAAGAGATGATGTACCCCTTTGGCACACCCATGGTAAACTGTGGCTGGTACGTGAAAATTCCCACCGAGTTACTTTGTCGGCAATCGGTATTACTGATGATAAACTTTGTCGGCCCTTATGATGTAGACGCAATTACCGCCGACGAAGTACTTCTTATCAGTTTCAGCACCACTATCCTAGGCGACGAGTAGTGCACGTCGTGTCGAGGGCACCCCCAACCAAGGTATGCCCATGGTGCGCCGCACAGAGGGTTTAGTATTTAAGACTTTCCCGAAGATGAGGAATTCCTATTCTATTCCAACTCCGATTTCTGCTGATATTCGATTCAATTTCAAAGTGATGACAGAAGCCGCACTCACCCTCATAAATATAGTTTTAAATTATACTCTAGAGAAATTATATTTCAACAATAATCTTTTAGATTGAAATAAAGTGTTTTTTTGCGGCATCTAAAGGCAAATCGATCTGTTTGTTTTATATCTTTGTTAGGGACTTTAAGTTATTGGTTTTTCTGTTGTAGTTTACTTTGTTAGTTGTTGTAGGAGAAACTCCAACATAAAGATCGCTCTTACGCAATTCCTTAACATCTAGGCAATAAATTTGGAAAAGAGAGAAAACAGAGTCCAAAACTCGATATACCATTAGGTGCCAAACAATGGGTACCGCGCTAATCATCTTTTATATGGTTTACTTCCACCCTGATTTATGAAGTGCAAATTGTCCAATAGATTAAGGGCCGCAGTAAATTAGGATGGCATGTCGCAACAAACTCGCAAGTGGGCAAGAACCAGAGGGTGTTAACGATGAGGCAATGGTGTTAGACCATCAAGATGGTGATTTTCCCACGAAATCGTGGGAAAAAACCAAACTCAGGGACTTGCATTTTTCGAGAAGGAGCACGACTCCTCTTGGAGCAAAGAACAGAACCGTTTCTCACCTCGTCGCGTTACCAGCAACTTCTCTCCTCTCTCAATTTCACAAACACAGAACTTTACGAACGTCTCACGCTCTCGTCGCAATAGAAATGTATACACGGACGTTATTGTTAATAGGTTAATCACCATTCAACTCTGTAATTCAACTAGTCTGTGATTAAATTTAGTTTAATACGTGTAACAGAGTTTCTATACCCTCTCGAACCTTTGGAACCCCATTATTTTATGATGGTAGCCCGTCTGGTCCTTCGAATTACGAAACCTCGCCAGCGTATTTGGATTCCTCTGTGGGTGCCTAGTGAGGCAGTCATTACTGTTAGGCAGGAACTCGGGAAGCCCTTGGCCTAAACAGTTGTTGTTATTTGTATTTTCATCCCTTAAGTTACGCCCATGTACAATACTTCGATATTTATTCTAAGAATACTATCTAAGAGCCAGACCACAGTACCAATCAAGCTACAACCAAGGGTACTTATGGCTAGGGAATATGCTACTAGTCAAAGGAAGTTTTCTCGTTTCGGACTATTGCCACGATCTGCAGTTTCGTGGGCCTGCAATGTTCCCAGAAAGGCGACTCGTATAGGTATTCGCCAGATAGGCGCGATTTATGGCATTCAGCTCGGCCATAGCCCGTAAAGTTTCTTGGTGGTAGTGAGCCCCTGGTTGGAATTCCTCAGGTTTAGTACTTAAGGAATAATCGAAGTAATTTGGCTCCCTTTTTTCTTCTCTTCATGTTGGAGCGGTATCGGTGTCGGATATGTGATCAAAATCATAGTTTGTAACCAGCCCAATTAACCCTTTGTTTCACGGGTGAGGCCTATCAGTCCAAGCAAAAATTAAATTTAGCTGGAAATCTGAAATTATTTACACTAAATTGTTCATGTTCTATGTAAAACAATTAAACTTTAACCGCCTTTTTTTTAGAAAGTCAAAACATATGCTAAATTTCCCTAATAGTTTTTTACTGTGGTACCTACGAACCCTGCGCGGGATGAGAGGCAGCGATTCTCGACACGAGTTGACACGGTCTGATGGACTGGTGACCAGGTTATGTGGGATTCACCCCCTGAAGAGAGGAGCCTACCCACTAAAAACCTTCCTCTCTTCACCGTTTGATATCTCCCCCCCGGAACCACCTTTCGGTATTACTCCAGGGGGGTCGGTGGAACTCCGCTTGCCCTTAACCGGCCTCTCCAGCCTCCTCGGCAACGTCGAGGACTACTCTCCCCACATTCTCACGCCATTCATTCTCTTTTTTCCGCTTCGCGTCCATCACGCTTCCACACAGTCTCATGAATGAGTCCCACTTGGACTCACTTCCTACTAGCTCGCTGCTGATCGCGTTTCGATCTAGGTTGAGTCCTCTCTCTCGGGCCACGACGCGATCTACCTCCCATTCAGGACACTCCCACAGCGTGTGCGCAGGAGTATCACACACACCCTCTATCTCGCTCCCACAGAAGCAGCAGTGGTCACTGCGCTCGATGCCTATGCGCCGCAGGTATTTCCCAAACACTCCGTAACCGGTCAAAACTTGGGACACGGCAAAGTTGAGTTTTGCCCATGCGCACTCGAACCACCGTCTACTGCTGGAAACGAAGACCTTCATCCATCCATCATAGGAGGCCCATTCTTTTTCTCAGTCGTTCAAGGCCCACTTCGCCGCATTTTTCCTACTTTCACCTTCGTCTTTCGTACTTATTTCCCGCACTCGGAGTCGCACCGGTGGGATCTTAGCCAGTGCCAACACTGCTGCGCTCAGTGCCGTCCTGTAAGTACACGGTACCCTGACCGCGAGCTGTCTGCTTTTCCCGCTCCAGGACAGCGTTGTACTCCCGGTACGCCAGCTCTGATTGTCAAATCGGCGTGGCGTAAAGCAGGGCGAATGATGCAGCCATAACCATCACCCTTTGCCTTTCACATCCGAGCCCATTCACTCTAGGGAGAATTCTTTCCAATTTCTGAACGATCCTTTCCACCTTGTCGGCAGTACAGCGGATGTGCTCCCCGAGGCGATCATTCCTACCAAACCACACACCCAAGTATTTCAGGCATTCCACCGATTCGTACGTTACTTCTTCCACCATCAGACGCATGCTTGTCAGCTTGCGTCGTTCGGCCAGGAGCACCATCTCCGTCTTATCCGTCGCCATGGTCAGGCCTTTCCTACGGAACGTGTCGGAGACCAGTTCCATGGCACGCCTGACTCTCGTCTCCAGGATTTCCCCGTTCTCTGCCTCTACCACCAACGCCAGGTCGTCCGCGTACGCCACCGAAGTGACGCCCTTTGGATAACCCACCGTCAGCAGCTCGTCGTAGAACAAGTTCCACAAAACGGGACCCAGTACGGACCCCTGAGGAACTCCACATGACAACTCACGGACCTCCCCGTTAGGTAACACCAGAAAACGATCCTGCAGGTACGATTGCACTACGTCAAACAAGTACCAGTTAACCTGTGACCTCCTCATCACTTGGACGATGAGGTCCCAGGGCGCCGAATTAAAAGCGTTTCGGACATCTTTCACCATAACGCAGAACCCCCGGTGCGTGTAACTCTTCCTCCCGATCTCCTCCACTATCTGCATGACCGCCGCCATGGCGTCCATGGTGCTCCTGCCCTTCACAAACCTAAACTGCCGCTCGCATATCATGCCGCGCACAGTCGCCTCTTCCAGAAGCCTGGCCTTGATCACCTTCTCGACCACCTTTCCGAGTCCGTCAATAAGACAGATGGGCCGGTAGCCGGGCTCCGCATTCGGATCACGCTTTGGCTTCACCACCAGGACAAGTCGAGCTTTTTTCCAGGCTTTGGGGAACTCTCCCGAGGTCAAGATGCGCGTGGGGCAATTCGCCATACCCTGGAGCAGAACCCCGAGATACAGCTTCAAGACCTCGTTCGGGATCCCGTCCAACCTTGGAGCTTTGCGGCTCTTGAGGCTTCCGACCGCCTGGCAGATCTCCTCCGTCGTGACCCGGGGTACGTCCTCGCCTCCTGGTCTCCCTGTAGCCCATCTGACCCTTTCCTTCGTCGGAAATAGTTCGTCCACCTTCCGAAGCATTTCTACTTCTGGGAGGTGGCTTCGCTTGAGGTGCCCAAGCTTCCCGTTTACGATCTTGTAGCCGAGACCCCAGACATCCGTCTCCAGGTCAGCACACAGCCCCTTCCACGACTCCTTCTTGGCGTTCCGTATGGACACCTTGAGTGCCTTTCGCGCCTCAACTAATTCATTCTCACATCTCTCTCGCTCGATCGCAACGTTCCTTCCTCTCGCTCTCGTGGTGACCCGTCGTAGGGCACACACACACACGTTCGTCTCAGATCCGCTATCTCACCATTCCACCAGTACGCAACCTTTCGCGCACCTCGTTCACCCTGATTCTTTTTCCGCAGACACGACTGATTTCCTTCACTATTCGATCCGGATCGTCAGCCGCGCCCACGCCCTCTTTCTCTGCCACGTACCGTCGCACACGTTCCAATCCACATGCATTAACAATCCAGCCATACCTATTCATTCTTTCACATTCTACGCTTACCCGTTGTGCGTCTCCTTCTCTCCTAATGGAGAAGGAGACGTACCGGTGCCCACTACCACTCTCCGACTCGTTCTCCACGCACCACTCCTCAACCATGCCTGGTGCAATCACACCAGCCATGGTGACATCAATTAACGATCTCCCGTTCCTGTTACCGAAGGTCCACTCCCGCCCAACGTTCAGAGGGGTGAACTCTCCCGCGTCCAGAAACTCATCTAAAATCAGGCCGTAGGCATTTCGCGCGTCAGAGCCGAAACGTCCACTTTTGGCATTCAGGTCCCCAGCGATGAGGACCCTCCTACCATCCATCTCCCGGACATACTCCTCCAACCTACTGAGGAAGGCTGCAAAATCGGCCGCCCTCCTATTCGGGGAAAAGTACGCCGAGATCATTGTGATCCATACCAACCCCACCGCGACGAAGCCCCGCCCCTTGTGGATTGACTCCACCCTCATATGGACGGCTAGCCATATGAAGGCGTCATCGCATTGATCACGGATTTCGTTCCCTTTCGTTTTGTTCGACTCTTGCTCCAGTACAACGTCGATGCCTCTTTCTTTGATCACCTGGCTCAATAGGGCGGTAGCCACCCGCTTCCTGTCTAGGGTGATCTGGAGGCATCGGAGTCCGCTGATTTGTGAAGCCATGACTCCACACATCTCACTCACTCACTCTGCCTTTCACTCATTCAGTTCACTCACCTGATCAGTCCTTTGCGCCGCCGGCCGGTCCTTGTTGGCCGGCGCGGTCCGACTTTTCTTGTGTCTCCATCTTCTCCTCGGTGGAGGATGGGGAGTCGCGCTCCTCGTCCGCATTGCGATCCCTCTCTCTTTCAACAGGAGGGAGGGACCGCGACTCCGTACTTCCACTCGCCGCTTCCCGCTCCTCCTTCCCGCCCATTGGCGGAGAGGAAGAGCGGGAACTCTGCGCACCACCATAATTCTCCTTCCCTCCTCCCAAGGGGGGAGGGTCGGATGTTTTTTTGACCCGCCTTCTTTTGGGGCCCTTCTCCTCCTCCCCACTCTTGAGCGGAGAAGAGCGGTTGCCACCCGTTTTAGTTCGGTCCTGCCGTCCTTTTGAAGGGGGAGGTCCGGACTTTTCCCCTTTTTTGGGCACCTTTCCTCCCGCTTCGCTTTTGGGCAGAGAGGGAGAGCGGTCACCCTTCTCTTTAGTTGCCCACGAGGGCGCGGACTTAGAAGCCTTATTGGCTCCTCCCCCACAATTTGGACCTCCCGCACTGTGGCCGTCCGCGTTGCAGAGGTGGCAGTACCGGGAGTTTTTACACTCCACGGCCCTGTGCCCCGCCTTGGCGCATCTGGCGCACAGGCGTGTCCTGTTCACGCCTTTGCACGCACTAGCCTTATGGCCAACTTCCCAACATCGGTAGCAACGCTCGGAGTCCCTCAGCTCCCTGAGTCGGCATCTGCTGATGTCAACCAGGTCCTCGGCGACCTTCCGGACCCTGCTCACCTTCTCATCCCCCCCACTGATTCGAAAGGTGGCGGTTTGGCAGCCTCCGAAGCTTTAACACAGGCCGACCAGTTTCACCTGGTTCGGCGCAAGCTTGGCCTCGAAAGCTACCACTTCTACCACCTCCTCCGTTGCAATGGCATCCAAGTCCGCCACCTGAAAGATGACGGACCTGGATCCAAGCCCGGTACGAGTCCGCTCAGCCCCCAACCCACGGTCGAGGATTGAACGGATCTCCTCCCCCCCCCCCCCCTTCGGCAGCACCAGGAGGAGCTCGCCTTGGCGGGTCTCTATGACATTGCCGATATCAACTCGTGTTCCGCTTTCGGACATGAGCTGACGCACTCGTTTTAGGGTGTCACTAAAGGTGCTGCCCTCCTCCCTTGAGATGAACACCACCTTTTCGTCCCTCTAATATCCCCATGTACAAAATGACCCTTGGGGCGTCATCCCGATTCATGGCCGCGATTTCCACGATCCTGCGGAAGTCCCAGAGGTTGGCCCCGGGGACTATCGGGATAACGATCCGAGTCCTCCCCTCTTCCCTCATCGATTTGAAAAGTTTCCGGTCGCTCGGAGAACCTCGAGGGCCCGTGCTCCTCAGTTCCCTGAAGAACACGAACCGCTCTCGATTCTCAAGTTTCCCCCCTCTGCGCATGGTGCAAACTTGGCGCAGAAAGGGGAACCTTCCGTCCCATTCTTTACAATTTGCGTTGTCCAGCTCTCCCAGTTCCGGAAAAAGTTGTAAAACCTTCTCCCTGAGAAGACTGGACCCCGCCCCCACAATGACACCAAGGTCCGCCCCGTACCCATCTTTAAATGGGTCCCCCTGGCGGACCTCGGTGGCAGTATACATTTCCGTCTCCCACCGCTCCTTCAGCGCCTCGGACAGCCTGTCATCACTGACAAGCTGCTCGATCCTGCGCCGTTGGAGCTCCCCCCTTATTTGCTCCTCCGTCTCGGTCGGTTGCCAGACCGAGACGGAAGAGCAGACTCTCCCCTGTTCTTCCCCCATCAACCCCGCACGTCCGTTCGTCTGCATGTCCGCGTCGAAGGTCATTTTGTCCACTCGCTCGTACCGGTGCTCATCCAGCCATTGCTGGATGATGTCCCGGTCGAACGCGTCTGACTGTCTGTGCAACTTCCCAGCAATATCCTTGTTATCACGCTGGGTGTTGCGCTCAATCTTCTTCTCGAGCTCGGAGACCAGCATCCTGGTTTGCCTAATGGCTTCCCCAATGATGAAAGCCTCCGAGCTCTCTTTTATCTTATACGCCACTTCCTCATCGAGGAGGGACGTACCTCCCGTCTTTCGTTTACGTCGAGTCTGTCTCTCGTCGTCACCTGTCACCTCTTCCTTCCCTCGCACATAGAAGAAGCCCATGGAGGGGTCCGAGGGACGCCTCTCTGTGAGCAACCTCCTCACCTGCATCGAGCGGGTTCGCCCCTCCCTCCCAGAATTCGTGAAATGCAGCGCCGGCCACCGGGGCTCTCACCCGGTCAGAGCCGGCGACGGGATTAGTACCCGCCTGGGGTAATATATTTTTACCCTCGCTCATCATGGTTTTGTGTCTCTCTTTGTTTTACGGCTCCCCGGCTCACCGACTTCTCCCGTCCCCGGGAAGAGTCGGAGCACCGACGGCCGCACTAAGCCCCCCCACCACGACAAGGTGGAGACACCACGGGGGGGTGATTTCTAAGTTAGTAAATATGGGTGATTATGAAAAAAAATATAGCAAAAATACGTAAAATGTGGGACGAAGTTTTATCTGCTGACGAAAGTGATTTTTAGCTGCTGTAAGTGAATATATTTCTTCCGATAGTGAAAGCGATTCTAATGACACTTCTAAAACTTTAAAAAAGAAGCGTCCGAAACTGTATGGTAATGATCAACAGTGCAAGTTTGAGAAGTCTGAAACAGTAACTGATATTCAGCATAAGCCCCAGTTTCAAGGAGATTCACGTCCATCAACCTTAGGTGGTAACATGTTCACCGGTCTACAGGGGCAAAATGACATTGATGATATCATAGAATCAGTGAGAGCTCCGAATATCGATTATGATAATAATAACAATGTAGATCAAGACAACGATCCTGAAAAGTTAGGAAATGAAAATTTCAAGTGGAGACAAGTTACGGGAAACATCTTGAAAACAGTACCTCTCAGAATAACTGAACCAGGCATACGTGCTGAAGTTTATGACCACTTCCAGAAAACCCCCTATGATTTTTTTTAAGCTAATAATTTCTGGTAAAATTATTAGATTTTTTGTTGTCGAAACAAATAGATATGTTTTTCAGCAAAAAACCCAAAGTACCAAAAAACATGCCAGAAATGCAAGATGGAGCGATACAAATGAAGAGGAAATGGAAACATTTTTAGGTAGCCTCATGTGGATGGAATTTGTTCAACTTCCCTCTATTGGTGCCTACAGATCTAAAAAAATGTGTATATCACAATTCCTTGAATGGCGCATTATCGAGAAATCGCTTTCAGAATTTGGTAAAATTGCAGCACTTTGCAAATAACAAAAACATTGATATAAATAATCGATTGCACAAAATATCACCTTTGTTGACACAACTGATTCAAAATTTTCAAGCTTATATTGTTGTAAGTGAACATATTGTTATAGATAAGACTTTGGTGCCCTTCAAGGGTCCACTCAAGCTCAAACAATATACAGGGTATTTTAAAATTATGGTTACAAATCGATAGAGGTAACAGATTATCGAAAAATAAATATAGTTTACTTAATAAAAGATTGTTTTAAGACCCGTCATTTCTGAGATACTGGGAATAAAAATTCTACTTTTTTTTTTTAAGTTTATTTTAAAACTACTGGAACTATTGAAATGAAAATTGGTATAACTTTGGTTCGTAATCCGATAAATTTGATGAACATAATTAAAATTTTGTGAATAATAGAGGGCGCTAGTTATACGCGTATCATTATATATTTTCATGCAATTTTTTTTTATTTAGATTTATCGGTAAAAGAGTACAAGAATATTAAAGAATTGTCAATTCTGCATAAAAAAGTTACTCTTAGTAAAATACTCTAAAGTAAACGGTTGCCCAGAAAATTGACAATTATTGACATATCGACTTAAAACGCTTTAAAAAAAAGTCTGGGGTTTTTCTATCATGTCTTTCAATACTATCTAATTACAATGAAATAAACACGAATATTACAATAATTGTTCAAAGTGATGTCCGCGTTGGTCAATACATAAATTGTACCGTTGTAGAAGTTTTGTTGTACCCTTTATAAAATTCCTGGAGTATTCCGAATCACATCAAAAGCATTGAAAATTCTTCCTCTTAATTCTTCAATATTTATTATTGGTTTGTGAACACTAAACCCTTCACATGACCCCAAAGAAAATAATCCAGGAAGACCAAATCAGGGGAACGAGGAGGCCATGTTGTTTGTTGATCCTTGACGTAGAACTCACGATGAACGTGGACTGGATTGTTACGTTTGAAGGACCACCCTGAACTTCCAGTATCAGGGACATTGTTTTCTGGTTCCAATTAATTAACACCCCGTTTAACAATAACAACGATTTATTGAACTTACTGCTAACTAATTTTATACCAAACGAGTTAGGATTAACTGACGACGAGCCACTATATAAACTTAGTAGTTCAGTTAAGTCCCTGCGTGTACACTCAAAGTATATATTGATTTTTTTTGAATATATGTAGCATCGGGTGTTTTTGATGCTACTTAAGATATATGATGTTGGTTATATCTTTGTAATGAAATCACAGGTCAGAGAGAAGGTATAGAAGCTTACGTTTATTAATACGGAATATACAGACTAATGAATGTAATGAGCGCGGACACGACGACTGCGTTACAATGACCGACCGTATCCCAAAAACAAGGGCAAGAAAAAGAGAGAGGCCTCCATGCCTTGTCCATCCTTAAGTACCAACACCTAAGGTAATAAACCATGGGCGTACCTTGACCAGTGTGCCATCTGCACCATTTGCCGCATCAAACCGTGGCGTCTTAACCGGGAATTGGAACTGCAGCTGTGAGACCGACAAGGTCTATTGCGGGCAATTCTAGCACCGACAAAGCTCACTATATGCAGCTCCAATGCCGACCAGGTTTATTGCGGGGATTTCCAACATCGACAAGACATGGCATGGGAAATTCTCCTGCTCCAGCCAATGCCTACCAGTGCCGTGCCTCAAGGGGTATTTCTAACTTAAAAGTAATTACTACTGCCTTTTTTTTTTTTTTTATAGAGGAGGGAAACCTTCATAGGTACCCGGCCTGTTGTTCTGGCGACCGGGTTATGTGGGATTCGTCCCTGAGTGAAACGCCTACCCACTAAAACCCTCCTCTCTTCACCCTGTGTCCCCCCCGGAACCGCCGCTAGGCATTACTTCAGGGGGGGGGTGGAAAAGATATACACTACGAATGTCAACTATTCTCCCCCTCCGGGGTGTCCATTGCCATTCTCTGAACAACCCTCGCTTTCCACAGCGCCCTCCTAAATTCTCCACATCTCCTCATCCCAGTCATATGTCCTTCCATCTCACACAACACGCACCACTCCTTCGCCTCACATGTCTTCCTTTCATGTCCCTTTTTCCCACACCTATAACAACACCCCCTTCTTTCTTCTCCCTTACACTCCGCAATCACATGTCCAATCTCCCAGCACCTTAAACATTTCCTCAAATTCACTCTCCTCTCGACTCTACATACTGCCCATCCAATCTTGATGTTGGGATCCTTCAAAAGGATCTTCCCCCATCTCTCCTTTATCCTAATCGTGCATGCTTGCATGCATCCCCACATTGGCCTTAACTCTCCCACACTAAGTTCATTCTTACCTATCCCTTGCATCCTCTCAATCAGCGCCTTTTCCACGTTTACCCTTTCAACCGTATTATCCATCCCCCTCAAAAACACAGTCATCCAATCATTCATACCTGGCCCTACCGCTCTCACATTCCTTCCCATAATCTTTCCTACTGTTCCACTCACACTCTTTAAATTTCCTTCTTCCTCACCCATTGTCACTACCACTTTTCCATCCTTACTCCTTCTAATTCCAGTCACTTCTTCTTTCACGCACAGTTCAGTCAGTATCCCTTTCACCTTCCTAATCGTATCATTTCCTCCCTCATCCTCTTTGCCATCTACAATCATTGCGTAGGTCCTTTTCTCTCTATTCACCCTCACCTTACCTACTCTTCCGTCCTTTTTGTCATATATGACTGCCTTCGTTCCGGTTCCATGCAGCACCCCCTCTACCATTTTCTTCCATCTATCCATTTCCATTCTGTCCAACCCATGCATTCCTATGATTTCTTCCCCTTCCGTCTCCCTCCTTACTTCCAGTAGCCTCTCAAATATCTCCTCCTCCTTTCCGGCATACCTAATCTTAATGATCCTACTCCTATTTTCTTCCATCTCCTTCCCCTTCCTTTTAACCCTACTGCTAAACTCCGCCACACCAATGTCCTCCTCTATCTCACCCAGCTCCCTGTACCTATTTTTAAACCTTACCCAAACATCCATTTCCTTCCCATTCACTCCTGGCCCCTCGACCACCACTTTCGTTTCTTTCTCACCCGCTACCAGCAGGTCTCCTACCTCTATCCTCACATTCGTGTACTCTTCTTCCTTCCACTCCCTATTTACCTGCTCCACAAACTCCTCATACTTATCCGTTCTCTACACTTCCCCAGTCTGCGTACCTATTTCCCTTTTTGTTGTACTTACCATTGTTTTTTCTGTTTCAGGTAGATGCCCACCTTCTTCCGTTTGAACCTCAGCTTCGTAGGTAAGTATCTCCTGCCTTTCATACTTGTTTCTATTGATAAATTCTCTAATTATGTTCTTATTTAAGTCTCTAGTTTGTTTTTCTAATTTTCCCGTTATCTCTTTAATTTCCCTTTTTGTGTTGTTTTCAATATACCCTTTCAGTCCGTTTACTAGCTTGGTTATTGCTGCCAGTCCTTCTTTTAAGAGGTACACCTCCAAACATTCCTTCCGCTTATAGGGTAACTCACCTTTTCCTTCCTCCTCCGCCATGTTACTCCTTTTCCTTTTTTTTTCGCCTTCTGGCACGACACTTACCTTTTTTCCTCTTTCCCCTATGCTATCTCTCCTTCCCTCTGTCCCTGTTCCTTCCACCGTTCGCTCCAACCATTCGTCCCAGACAAGATCAATAGTCCCTACTAACGATGTCCTTCTTTCCCTTCTCACCTCACCTCTTAAAGAGTATTTCTGGCCCCCCCCAGAATCCGCGGGGCCGGCGGTGACCATCGGGGCTTGCACCCGATCGGAGTCACCGGCAGGATTTTTACCTGCCTGGGGTATTCTGTTTTTTTCCGTACTCATCATATATTGGTTTAATTTAGTTTTCTTTGTTTCAGGATTAGGATAAAGCTAGGATTCTCCGAGGAGCGGTATTTACAGGATCTAGGTAAGTAGGTCAAATCATACTTTGGGAGGTAAGTATAATTTCAGCTAAGGTATCCGTGGGTTCGCCGAGCCCATACCCACAGTGTGGAACCCTCCGGAGCCGCTAGGAGCTGGTCCACCTCCAGCCATGCATCCCGTCGGCGCGCACCCCACCTTAGGATTAGGGAGGTATTTATAGTGGCCTCACCACGCGATCCTTAAGGAACCCCGTTCATCTAGTCCACACCGGCAACGGAGACATCCCTGCCCCCGGTGCCCGAGCCCACCAGATGTTTACGGTATGATGAGCTGGTTCACGGCAGAAGTTTTTGTTCCGGACTTGCAAGTTTTACATTGCAGCCATCACTTATTACTCCCACTAACCAAAGCCCCGCAAAGAGCCTTGGCCGTTCCCCTATCCGCCACCCGGGGGACGCGCCTGATAGGTTGCTCAACCCACAGGAATTACTACTGCCTAACCCTTATCGAACTTACACTTAACGCATATTTACAAAATGACTAGACACGAA
This sequence comes from Euwallacea fornicatus, assembly GCF_040115645.1. Classification (NCBI taxonomy): domain Eukaryota; kingdom Metazoa; phylum Arthropoda; class Insecta; order Coleoptera; family Curculionidae; genus Euwallacea; species Euwallacea fornicatus. The sequence goes on from NC_089551.1 coordinate 5,226,089, forward strand.
ACTAAAGCGCAGGGTTAGTTATGTAGCCCTACATATATTTCCCGGAAAATAAATGCCTGAGTCGTTCGGATAGGATCACTCGTCAAAAAAAAGACCCGCAATCTTCCTTCCCAGATCTTAAGTACCAAAAATGCCAGAACCTCCAGGCAGAGGCGTGCTGCCTTCCTGGGCCAACTTTCACACATCTGGTACCTCTTTTCAAGAAATGTGACCGTTAGTCGGGTTTTTCTATGACGCACTTCTATTAGGATATACGATATACTTTCTTAACGTATCGTAAATATATCCTAATTTTTAGTGCCGCAAAAGGGAACGAACGTATCTCCCCGCACTAAACGCCCTTTCACTTCTTGAAGTGCTTTGTTTATTAAAGAATGCTGGGAAATAATTTGCGGGACAGGAGCGTAACATAAGGTCTTAAAATACAAATTAATTTACTTATTAGTTAAATAGCCCTACGTCTTAACAAACACATCATGATTGCATCTTGTTGAGTTTCCAAGAAAAATAGTGCTTTAAGTGCTCAAACACACAACTTTTGTGACTTTTCAAACTTTGAAGATCAATAACTTCAGCAAATAAACTTCAAATTTCTTAAACAAAGTGTCAAATTCATCAGCTCGACGATGTCTTTAAGATGACACAACACATCATGATTGCATCTTGTTGAGTTTCCAAGAAAAATAGAACTTTAAGTGCTCAAACACATAACTTTTGTGACTTTCCAAAATTTGAAGCTCAATAACTTCAGCAAATAAACTCCAAATTTCTTAAACAAAGTGTCAAATTAATCAGCTCTACGAGGCCTTTAAGATTCACAACACATCATCTTTGCATCTTGTTGAATTTCCTAGGAAAATAGTACTTTGTGTACTCGAACACACAACTTTTGTTACTTTTCAAACTCTGAAACTCGATAACTACGGAAAATGAGGACCAAATTCCTTAAACAAAGTGTCAAATTAATCAGCTCGAAGAGGCCTTTAAGATGACACAACACATCATGATTGCATCTTGTTGAGTTTCCAAGAAAAATAGTGCTTTAAGTGCTCAAACACACAACTTTTGTGACTTTTCAAACTTTGAAGATCAATAACTTCAGCAAATAAACTTCAAATTTCTTAAACAAAGTGTCAAATTCATCAGCTCGACGATGTCTTTAAGATGACACAACACATCATGATTGCATCTTGTTGAGTTTCCAAGAAAAATAGAACTTTAAGTGCTCAAACACATAACTTTTGTGACTTTCCAAAATTTGAAGCTCAATAACTTCAGCAAATAAACTCCAAATTTCTTAAACAAAGTGTCAAATTAATCAGCTCTACGAGGCCTTTAAGATTCACAACACATCATCTTTGCATCTTGTTGAATTTCCTAGGAAAATAGTACTTTGTGTACTCGAACACACAACTTTTGTTACTTTTCAAACTCTGAAACTCGATAACTACGGAAAATGAGGACCAAATTCCTTAAACAAAGTGTCAAATTAATCAGCTCGAAGAGGCCTTTAAGATGACACAACACATCATGATTGCATCTTGTTGAGTTTCCAAGAAAAATAGTGCTTTAAGTGCTCAAACACACAACTTTTGTGACTTTTCAAAATTTAAAGCTCAATAACTTCAGCAAATAAACTTCAAATTTCTTAAACAAAGTGTCAAATTAATCAGCTCGACGAGGTCTTTAAGATGACACAACACATCATGATTGCATCTTGTTGAGTTTCCAAGAAAAATAGAACTTTAAGTGCTCAAACACATAACTTTTGTGACTTTTCAAACTTTGAAGATCAATAACTTCAGCAAATAAACGTCAAATTTCTTAAACAAAGTGTCAAATTCATCAGCTCGACGATGTCTTTAAGATGACACAACACATCATGATTGCATCTTGTTGAGTTTCCAAGAAAAATAGAACTTTAAGTGCTCAAACACATAACTTTTGTGACTTTCCAAAATTTGAAGCTCAATAACTTCAGCAAATAAACTCCAAATTTCTTAAACAAAGTGTCAAATTAATCAGCTCTATGAGGCCTTTAAGATTCACAACACATCATCTTTGCATCTTGTTGAATTTCCTAGGAAAATAGTACTTTGTGTACTCGAACACACAACTTTTGTTACTTTTCAAACTCTGAAACTCGATAACTACGGAAAATGAGGACCAAATTCCTTAAACAAAGTGTCAAATGAATCAGCTCTACGAGGCCTTTAAGATTCACAACACATCATCTTTGCATCTTGTTGAATTTCCTAGAAAAACAGTACTTTGTGTACTCGAACATACAACTTTTGTGACTTTTCAAATTCTGAAACTCGATAACTACGGAAAATGAGGACCAAGTTCCTTAAACAAAGTGTCAAATTAATCAGCCCTACGAGGCCTTTAAGATGTCACAACACATCATCTTTGTATCTTGTTAAATTTCCTAGAAAAATAGTACTTTGTGTACTCGAACATACAACTTTCGTGACTTTTCAAATTCTGAAACTCGATAACTACGGAAAATGAGGACCAAATTCCTTAAATGATGTGTCAAATTAATCAGCTCTACGAGGCCTTTAAGATTCACAACACATCATCTTTGCATCTTGTTGAATTTCCTAGAAAAATAGTACTTTGTGTATTCGAACACACAACTTTTGTTACTTTTCAAACTCTGAAACTCGATAACTACGGAAAATGAGGACCAAGTTCCTTAAACAAAGTGTCAAATTAATCAGCCCTACGAGGCCTTTAAGATGTCACAACACATCATCACTGCATCTAGTTGAATTTCCTAGAAAAATCGTACTTTGTGTACTCGAACATACAACTTTTGTGACTTTTCAAATTCTGAAACTCGATAACTACGGAAAATGAGGACCAAGTTCCTTAAACAAAGTGTCAAATTAATCAGCCCTACGAGGCCTTTAAGATGTCACAACACATCATCTTTGCATCTAGTTGAATTTCCTAGAAAAATAGTACTTTGTGTACTCGAACACACAACTTTTGTGACTTTTCAAATTCTGAAACTCGATAACTACGGAAAATGAGGACCAAATTCCTTAAACAAAGTGTCAAATTAATCAGCTCTACGAGGCCTTTAAGATTCACAATACATCATCATTGCATCTAGTTGAATTTCCTAGAAAAATAGTACTTTGTGTACTCGAACATACAACTTTTGTGACTTTTCAAATTCTGAAACTCGATAACTACGGAAAATGAGGACCAAATTCCTTAAACAAAGTGTCAAATTAATCAGCTCTACGAGGCCTTTAAGATTCACAATACATCATTACTGCATCTAGTTGAATTTCCTAGAAAAATCGTACTTTGTGTACTCGAACACAGAACTTTTGTGACTTTTCAAACTCTGAAACTCGATAACTACGGAAAATGAGGACCAAATTCCTTAAACAAAGTGTCAAATTAATCAGCTCTACGAGGCCTTTAAGATGTCACAACACATCATCTTTGCATCTTGTTAAATTTCCTAGAAAAATAGTACTTTGTGTACTCGAACACACAACTTTCGTGACTTTTCAAATTCTGAAACTCGATAACTACGGAAAATGAGGACCAAATTCCTTAAACAAAGTGTCAAATTAATCAGCTCTACGAGGCCTTTAAGATGTCACAACACATCATCTTTGCATCTTGTTAAATTTCCTAGAAAAATAGTACTTTGTGTACTCGAAAACCCAACTTTTGTGACTTTTCAAACTCTGAGACTCGATAACTACGGAAAATGAGGACCAAATTCCTTAAAGGATGTGTCAAATTAATCAGCTCTACGAGGCCTTTAAGATGTCACAACACATCATCTTTGCATCTTGTTAAATTTCCTAGAAAAATAGTACTTTGTGTACTCGAACACCCAACTTTTGTGACTTTTCAAAATCTGAAACTCGATAACTACGGAAAATGAGGACCAAATTCCTTAAACAAAGTGTCAAATTAATCAGCCCTACGAGGCCTTTAAGATGTCACAACACATCATCTTTGCATCTTGTTAAATTTCCTAGAAAAATAGTACTTTGTGTACTCGAACACCCAACTTTTGTGACTTTTCAAACTCTGAGACTCGATAACTACGGAAAATGAGGACCAAGTTCCTTAAACAAAGTGTCAAATTAATCAGCCCTACGAGGCCTTTAAGATGTCACAACACATCATCTTTGCATCTTGTTAAATTTCCTAGAAAAATAGTACTTTGTGTACTCGAACACCCAACTTTTGTGACTTTTCAAACTCTGAGACTCGATAACTACGGAAAATGAGGACCAAATTCCTTAAACGATGTGTCAAATTAATCAGCTCTACGAGGCCTTTAAGATGTCCCAACAGATCATAACTGCATCTTGTTGAATTTACTAGAAAAATAGTACTTTGTGTACTCGAACACCCAACTTTTGTGACTTTTCAAATTCTGAAACTCGATAACTACGGAAAATGAGGACCAAATTCCTTAAACAAAGTGTCAAATTAATCAGCTCTACAAGGCCCTTAAGATGTCAAAACACATCATCACTGCATCTAGTTGAATTTCCTAGAAAAATAGTACTTTGTGCACTCGAACACACAACTTTTGTGACTTCAAACTCTGAAACTCGATAACTACGGAAAATGGGGACCAAATTCCTTAAACAAAGTGTCAAATTAATCAGCCCTACGAGGCCTTTAAGATTCACAACACATCATCTTTGCATCTTGTTAAATTTCCTAGAAAAATAGTACTTTGTGTACTCGAACACACAACTTTCGTGACTTTTCAAATTCTGAAACTCGATAACTACGGAAAATGAGGACCAAATTCCTTAAACGATGTGTCAAATTAATCAGCCCTACGAGGCCTTTAAGATTCACAACACATCATCTTTGCATCTTGTTAAATTTCCTAGAAAAATAGTACTTTGTGTACTCGAACACACAACTTTTGTGACTTTTCAAACTCTGAGACTCGATAACTACGGAAAATGAGGACCAAATTCCTTAAACGATGTGTCAAATTAATCAGCTCTACGAGGCCTTTAAGATTCACAATACATCATCTTTGCATCTTGTTAAATTTCCTAGAAAAATAGTACTTTGTGTACTCGAACACACAACTTTTGTGACTTTTCAAAATCTGAAACTCGATAACTACGGAAAATGAGGACCAAATTCCTTAAACAAAGTGTCAAATTAATCAGCTCTACGAGGCCTTTAAGATTCACAACACATCATCTTTGCATCTTGTTAAATTTCCTAGAAAAATAGTACTTTGTGTACTCGAACACCCAACTTTTGTGACTTTTCAAACTCTGAGACTCGATAACTACGGAAAATGAGGACCAAATTCCTTAAACGATGTGTCAAATTAATCAGCTCTACGAGGCCTTTAAGATGTCCCAACAGATCATAACTGCATCTTGTTGAATTTACTAGAAAAATAGTACTTTGTGTACTCGAACACACAACTTTTGTGACTTTTCAAAATCTGAAACTCGATAACTACGGAAAATGAGGACCAAATTCCTTAAACAAAGTGTCAAATTAATCAGCTCTACAAGGCCCTTAAGATGTCAAAACACATCATCACTGCATCTAGTTGAATTTCCTAGAAAAATAGTACTTTGTGCACTCGAACACACAACTTTTGTGACTTCAAACTCTGAAACTCGATAACTACGGAAAATGGGGACCAAATTCCTTAAACAAAGTGTCAAATTAATCAGCCCTACGAGGCCTTTAAGATTCACAACACATCATCTTTGCATCTTGTTAAATTTCCTAGAAAAATAGTACTTTGTGTACTCGAACACACAACTTTCGTGACTTTTCAAATTCTGAAACTCGATAACTACGGAAAATGAGGACCAAATTCCTTAAACGATGTGTCAAATTAATCAGCCCTACGAGGCCTTTAAGATTCACAACACATCATCTTTGCATCTTGTTAAATTTCCTAGAAAAATAGTACTTTGTGTACTCGAACACACAACTTTCGTGACTTTTCAAATTCTGAAACTCGATAACTACGGAAAATGAGGACCAAATTCCTTAAACGATGTGTCAAATTAATCAGCCCTACGAGGCCTTTAAGATTCACAACACATCATCTTTGCATCTTGTTAAATTTCCTAGAAAAATAGTACTTTGTGTACTCGAACACACAACTTTCGTGACTTTTCAAATTCTGAAACTCGATAACTACGGAAAATGAGGACCAAATTCCTTAAACGATGTGTCAAATTAATCAGCTCTACGAGGCCTTTAAGATGTCCCAACAGATCATAACTGCATCTTGTTGAGTTTACTAGAAAAATAGTACTTTGTGTACTCGAACACACAAATTTTGTTACTTTTCAAACTCTGAAACTCGATAACTACGGAAAATGAGGACCAAATTCCTTAAACGATGTGTCAAATTAATCAGCTCTACGAGGCCTTTAAGATGTCACAACACATCATCTTTGCATCTTGTTAAATTTCCTAGAAAAATAGTACTTTGTGTACTCGAACACACAACTTTCGTGACTTTTCAAATTCTGAAACTCGATAACTACGGAAAATGAGGACCAAATTCCTTAAACGATGTGTCAAATTAATCAGCTCTACGAGGCCTTTAAGATGTCCCAACAGATCATAACTGCATCTTGTTGAATTTACTAGAAAAATAGTACTTTGTGTACTCGAACACACAAATTTTGTTACTTTTCAAACTCTGAAACTCGATAACTACGGAAAATGAGGACCAAATTCCTTAAACAAAGTGTCAAATTAATCAGCCCTACGAGGCCTTTAAGATTCACAACACATCATCTTTGCATCTTGTTAAATTTCCTAGAAAAATAGTACTTTGTGTACTCGAACACACAACTTTCGTGACTTTTCAAATTCTGAAACTCGATAACTACGGAAAATGAGGACCAAATTCCTTAAACGATGTGTCAAATTAATCAGCCCTACGAGGCCTTTAAGATTCACAACACATCATCTTTGCATCTTGTTAAATTTCCTAGAAAAATAGTACTTTGTGTACTCGAACACACAACTTTCGTGACTTTTCAAATTCTGAAACTCGATAACTACGGAAAATGAGGACCAAATTCCTTAAACGATGTGTCAAATTAATCAGCCCTACGAGGCCTTTAAGATTCACAACACATCATCTTTGCATCTTGTTAAATTTCCTAGAAAAATAGTACTTTGTGTACTCGAACACCCAACTTTTGTGACTTTTCAAACTCTGAGACTCGATAACTACGGAAAATGAGGACCAAATTCCTTAAACGATGTGTCAAATTAATCAGCCCTACGAGGCCTTTAAGATTCACAACACATCATCTTTGCATCTTGTTAAATTTCCTAGAAAAATAGTACTTTGTGTACTCGAACACCCAACTTTTGTGACTTTTCAAACTCTGAGACTCGATAACTACGGAAAATGAGGACCAAATTCCTTAAACGATGTGTCAAATTAATCAGCTCTACGAGGCCTTTAAGATGTCCCAACAGATCATAACTGCATCTTGTTAAATTTCCTAGAAAAATAGTACTTTGTGTACTCGAACACACAACTTTTGTGACTTTTCAAACTCTGAAACTCGATAACTACGGAAAATGAGGACCAAATTCCTTAAACAAAGTGTCAAATTAATCAGCTCTACGAGGCCTGTAAGATTCACAACACATCATCTTTGCATCTTGTTGAATTTCCTAGAAAAATAGTACTTTGTGTATGCGAACACACAACTTTTGTGACTTTTCAAATTCTGAAACTCGATAACTACGGAAAATGAGGACCAAATTCCTTAAACAAAGTGTCAAATTAATCAGCTCTACGAGGCCTTTAAGATGTCCCAACAGATCATAACTGCATCTAGTTGAATTTCCTAGAAAAATCGTACTTTGTGTACTCGAACACAGAACTTTTGTGACTTTTCAAACTCTGAAACTCGATAACTACGGAAAATGAGGACCAAATTCCTTAAACAAAGTGTCAAATTAATCAGCTCTACGAGGCCTGTAAGATTCACAACACATCATCTTTGCATCTTGTTGAATTTCCTAGAAAAATAGTACTTTGTGTATGCGAACACACAACTTTTGTGACTTTTCAAATTCTGAAACTCGATAACTACGGAAAATGAGGACCAAATTCCTTAAACAAAGTGTCAAATTAATCAGCTCTACGAGGCCTTTAAGATGTCCCAACAGATC